>NC_046226.1:23877302-25180302 GCF_009819885.2 Catharus ustulatus
TGCACTGGATGATCCAGTGAGCTGTCAGCAGGGCTGGGGGGCATACTGCAGCTGTCTGGCCCATGTCTAGTAAAATGCTTGCAGCAGGTCCTTTCCATCTGCTTTGGCCCAAGAGTGACCCTTGCAAACTTCCCCTCCCTTGCAGTCGCCTCAGCAGCTGGTGGGAAGGCAGATGGAAAGAGAGATCTCTGAAACTTTAGCAGTAGAAAGTCTGACCTTGCGATACCTCTCACCCCACCACCCACAGGTAGCAGGATCTCGCAATGCCACCCTAACCCTCTGAGCTGTGGTCTCTGTGTCCCTGCTCCCACCCTCTTGGAGCACCTCCTGCTCCCTTCTCTGGACCTCACTGGAGGCTCTGGATGGCATCCAGTTAGAAGAAAGCCTGCCCTAGCTCTGCAAGCAGAGTGGGAAAGAGCAGCCATGTTATGAGGGAAGCTCACAGCATGACAAGAGCTGAGGAACACTAGTGCTCTACATGATGTCTTGCTGGGGTCTTGGGGTCTATGATTTGGGGCTGAGGGTGTGGTGAATCACTGCAAACCACTTTGGGCAGCTGCTCTCAACTACCCCCTCTTGTACCCTGGATGCATGAAGTCTGCTTTGGGAGTGGGGCAAGGGTCCTTTTCCTATCTGCAGCTGTGGGGACTGCAGGAATTCAAGGAACACTTGGCCTGTGGGAACACTGGAGGAAGTTCCAGCTTAACAAGAGT
The DNA here is from genome assembly GCF_009819885.2 of Catharus ustulatus. Taxonomy (NCBI): domain Eukaryota; kingdom Metazoa; phylum Chordata; class Aves; order Passeriformes; family Turdidae; genus Catharus; species Catharus ustulatus. The sequence goes on from NC_046226.1 coordinate 23,878,016, forward strand.
GCTGGGGACAGCTGAGTTGTGTATTGCCTGCCAGATTGCACCAGCTGCTCTGGAGTCAGGACTCAAACCCAAGTTTGGTCCCTGTTACAGACTTTTCCTTCACCTCATTTGTTAGTGGCTTCAAATGCAAATTCAGTGGCTGGTATGTGGAGGCTTGGTTGGTTTTTCAGGGCTTCTGTCCAGCTGCCCTCATTCAATCTGCCTCCCTGGTGGGCCTGGCTGGATGTGAGCAGTGCAAAGGTCTTGGAGGGAATGTGTGGGGCATCCAGGTTATAGCGCTGTCACCCTGCTCTCTGTGTGGTGGCAGTGGTTGGCTTGGACAGCGGACAGGCCCTTCCCGTAACACAAGCGGTGTCGGTGCATCCAAGTACAACACAGAAGTGGAAGGTTTGCTCCGCAGAGGCTGTTCACCCCACCTCACATCAGTACAGCACAGACAGCTCATGAGAGATGACCCTTCTTCCTGCAAAATAGCTTGTGCAGACAGTATGGACAAGAAGCAAGAAACAGACTGAAAAGAAAGAGCAGGATAATGGAGAAAAGCTTGGAAAGGTCACGAGGCCTGCAAATGCAAAGATGTCCAGGGGCCGTGTAGAGGGGCTCCACTGTAGTGTTTGGTACCATGCCCAGCCTGAAGCTCTAGCACCATTTAGTAGGCTGGACCAGCCTTGGCCTCAGTCTTGTTTGGCTGGATGAAGCAGTTGTCATCATGTCCCAAGTACAGTATCATTGTCACTTTTTAATTCCTCCAATGAGGTGTTGCAAACAGATATACATGTGTTGTAGCTGTACTTTGGAATTAGGCTTGTCTCTGGGGGCAGGCAGTGATAAGTGTTAAGAGCTGTTTGGTTCCCAAACTCTTATGTTTCTGAACTGGTTTCTAACAAGAGCCGAAGTCACAAAACTGGGAAAGAGGCTGTGTTCTCCACGAGAAACATTCTGATTGTCTGGGAAGGGATCCTAAGCTGGTGATGTCCTCCCAGCAGTTGGGGTTAATAACCAGGCTAAGGTCATTGTTATTTGACAGCTGCTAATTGGGTTTTCCCTTGTTCAATGCCTGCCCCTGGGATTTCCTTGGCAGGTGCAGGGGCAGATCTGGTTCTGTGGACATGGGTCCCCTGTGGGAAGAGGCTGCTCTGATAAATGACCATCAATGAATAAGAGGAGAAGGGTAGGAGGAGAAAGCTGGCAAAGCTTTGACTCTGGTGAGTGCAGAGTTTCAGCCTGGTTCAGATCTGCTGGCAGGCAGGGCAGGGTCCTTGGCCAGCCAGGGTGTTAACAAGCCAGAGGTGAGCTTGGGTGAAAAGGACATCAGGACATGTTGCATAAGTCAGACTTAAAGTGCCAGAGAAAGCCTCCAGGGAGATTAAATGTCTTAAGTGTCATCAGCTCTGCAGAGATAATGAGAACCAGAAAACACCAGCAGGTAAAGTAGCACAGACCTGTGAAAACAGGCATGTGGGCCTGGGATCCTCGTGGATCTGCTCTGACTGCAAGGGCTTGTAGGGAGGGTGGCCATGGGATAGTCTGTCTTTAGGGAGGGGCTGAAGAGTTAATCCTCCTAAATCTCAGAGGCAATCAACTCTGAAAAAATAAAGTCTTCCTCCCAGGTGATGTCCCCTGCTCCCCACCCCTGCTTCTTCATTGTCTTGAAGAGAGAGCAAGAAATTGGGGAAACAGCAAGGGCTGGATCTGCTATCCCTGTGTCTGCATGGTCAGGTGGAATGAGGCTCCAGGCTTAGCCTCTTGACCAAGGCCCTGTAACTTGGGGATTGAGGGAGCCCCTTGGGACTGGAGCCAGGAAGTGCAGCTAAAAGCAACTGTGGGTCCACAGGTGTCACATCCCCAAGAGGGGCACCTCCACCTCCTCTGATGGTGACCAAACCCCTTACAGCAAAGTTGGTGGATGGCCACCTGTGTTAGAGGCCAGAAAATAGTTAACAATGCTGGAGCAAGTTGCCCAGGGAGTCTGTGGAGCCTCCATCCTTAGAGGGGCTCAAAAACTCTATCAAATGTGACTCCAGCATCCTGGCCTGAGCAGGGGACTGGGCCCTTTTCCAGAGGTCACATCCCACCTCAAGCAGTCTGTGAGTGTGTGGGAGAGCACCAAGGGATGATCTCCACGGCCAGGACAGCCCTGCTTGCTTGGCTGTGGCTGGGAAGCTCATAGCTGGCTGAGGCAAGGACAGCGGGAGCTGTTTTCTCCTCCCCTCCACTGTGAAACCAGAGTGATGGGGTCCTTCACCACTCTCTTGCCTGTGGCGGTCCTTGCAGGGCTGTGGCTGAGACCTGCGGGACAGGAGCATTCCAGGGCACAGTGGAGTCCTTTTGGAAGCCATCTGAGCTGGGCCCCACAGTGATAAAACCGACTTGGTTCCACAGCTCCCAATGGGAGGCAGGGCTGTAAAGCAGCTTGGAAGTTTGGCACCCGCAGCCACCTGGCTGTCTTTGGCATTAGGCCTGAGCTGGTGAGGGTGAGGGCAGGGTTATTTCACAAAATAGTGATGAAGTGAGCATCTGGCAGGGTTTGGTTTTCCTAGCTGCCTCCTTGCTAGTGCCCTGAAGGCTTGTGGCAAAGAACAGATGTTTGCATTTGTACCTGTGCCTCAGGTGTGTGCCTTCCTCTGTCCACAAAGGCTGTGTTCTCAGGTTGAGAGAAGCTCTGTGCTGGCTGTGAGATCTCAGGTTGGATTAAGTGGCAAAGGCAAATCCTCAGCTTTGGGAAGAGCACGCTTGACCTTTGCCTCTACAGAGTTACATTCTCCCTTGGGAGGAAGTGTTGGCTCAGCTGCTAAACAAAGCGCTGGCTGTCATGAGCAGGACCTGCCTGCCTCAGGGAGGGAGGGCCTGGGGTGGGGGTCAGATTTATAGTCCACGGGGAGGAAGGGAAAACACACCCATTGACCTGTAAGCTTAGAGGTGACCAGCTCAATTTAATGAGAAATGTGCAGCTATGCTGCCTCCCCTCTCAGCAAAAACACACCATCTGGAACGGTCTGGGCACATGGGCCCACTGGAACATCCAGAAGCAAAAGGAAATTTTGCTTGGCAAGATCCAAATGATATTTTGAATCACCTTCCCTTATTTTCCAACCTGTTCTTCTCTGTTGTGTCTGGCAGTGCCTCTTAACCTGAATTCCTTCTAGCAGCTTTGTAGATTCTCAAGTCCCATGGAAGAAATATCCAGTAGTAGAACTAGGCCTCAGCATGGACTTCAGACAATGTTATATGTGCTCAGTGGTAGGAGCAGCTAAACACAGTGGTTCCCTCTGAGCAGTGACCTGTCTACAGCTCTCACATTAATTCAGGAGTTTTCTCCTGCCCTTTGTTCTATGAAATGTGGCTCACTCTAGTGTCAGAGGGACTAGCAAGGTATATGGGCAAACACAGAGTGTGCCTTTAGGGTGATCTCTTTTCCACTTTTCCCCCAGGTTTTTAAAACAAATACATAAAGAAATTGGCTGAGTGCAAAGCACCATAGAAATGTATTTGTATCTTCATCACTGCAGGTATACTATTTGAAGGTTTGGAGTTACCCCTGACCTTCACACCTTTATCTCTCCCCAGGCTCCTCCACAAAATCCTCTTGAATTTGGAACCACTTTGAATTAGTGATTCTAAAGAGGTAGTTCATTATTACTGAGACCATGGGAGTTTGGGAGGGAAGGTATTCACTGAGGTGTAGCTGATGAAATAATCCATGTTTGCCCTGATCTCCAAATGCCTCAATGGTCTTCAGTAGTGCTCACCACTGTGTTGGCAGAGTGGTTTCTCTTTCGGGGGTGATGAGAGCACAGTATGGTAGTCAGTACTGCAGGGCAGGAATGTTGCCTTCACCTGCAAGTGGACTGTCAAAATGGAAGGAGATGAGAGGATTGTTAGCCAACTGCTGATTAACTTCAGCCCAGACCATCTGAAGATCTTAAGGGCAACAGCCACCACATTACCAAAGCTCTCCTGCATGCTGGGGGTAGAGCTACCTCCTGCCTATCAGCTGTACAGGTTGTCTGTGTCTCTTGCCTCTGTCGCTCACACCCCAAAGTATTGGCTGTGTTTCTGTTGGTGTGGGATGACTGGAAAGAGACAAAAATCTGTGGAGTATGTTACTGAACATACTCCCACATTATGTGGGAGGTCTGTTGTTAGCGCTGGTGTGAGTGCTGCACATCTGAGAAACAAATATGATGAGAGGGGCTGCGCATGTGAAACAACTCGGAGCAGTGGGCCACGTTCCTCCTTTAGATCTGCCTGGTGCTGACAAGCCCATTAGTGGCAGCTTGGTGTTGCTGCTGATCAGGACTTCGCTGAGAGCAAAAGCCCTGGAGTCTGTGGGCAGCTGAGCTTTGCACAGGACCGAGATGATGGAGTCAGTTACCCCCTCCCAACCCATTTGATGCAGATTTACAATCAATTTTCTGAGCATGTGGAGTTTCTGGGAGATGTTTGGCTGAAGTCTAGGCTTTGTGTAGATGGCTCAGCAGGTTCTGGGGTGAGAAGGGCACTGGATTTCACTTCCCTTCACTTCACTGTTTCCTTCCTAGAGCCTTGCTGACACAGCTTCCTGGACCACTAGTGTCAGGAAGGGGCAGTTCAGTTTCTAGGGGAAGGTGGAAGGGAGGAGAGGCTCAGCCCAACCTGCATGGGGCGTGAGAAGGGCACCAAACCATCCTTGTAGCGCAGCTGCTTCCTTCACTGAAGCAACCAGACAGAGTTTCTGCCATACTCAGACTGTTTGGAAACATGTTGATAAACTTCCAAATGTCTATTTTACAATCCAGATGTGCTAGTCTTGGCTGTAAACCCTCATCTGAAGAACAGGTGTGCTATAATGTTTCTAGCAGTAGCTCTAAAGCCAGCTGGAGGCTTGAACTGAGCAGGGGCCAAGGGGCTGATGCCATATAGGATATGGATACTAGGGCAGGAACAGGTGAGGCAGAGAGCTGTAGGTCAGCTGTAGTTCACATCAACTCAGAGTCAGACTGTGAGGGAAGAAAGGGGCAAGCTAGAATATCCTTCAGCTCCTAGGCTGAGCAGCACTAGAACTGTGGCAGAAGAGGCTGCCCTGCTTGTATGGGTAATACAGATGCATCCCTGGGGTGCACTGGCCTTGGTTGGATCTGTCCTGGTGAGGAGGCACAGGACTAGAGCTGGCATTGAGAGGGGTCCCCAGAGACAGCACTTTTCTCACCACCTGGGGTGGGCCTGGCCATACTCTGTGCCCAGCATTCAGCATCCCCATGTCCCTTACATGGGATAAAGGCTAGCTACTGCTGTTGCTTCACTCTCATCTGCTCCCAGATTGCACTCCTGGCTGGGGAAGAACTTCCCTGCTCTGTAGCACTGTCTGGCTTCCTCCTGGTCCTCTGCAGCAGGAGCTGCTCATAGACCAGCCCAGTTTGCATTGCCTCAAAGCAGGCAGTTCTGACCTGATGCTGCTGATGTAGGGATGTTCCCCAGAAATATCAGGAACTCCCCACCTCCTTCAGTCCTGCCACCCTCCAGGAGCTTCCCTTGGCTCAGGGATGCAGAGGGCCTGGCTCTGGGAGGGGGGAAGGAGAGGGTCTCTTCCAACTTGATGGTGCCAGATGCCTTCCTCGGCTGCCACCTCTGCTGTCAGGGCTTGCCAGCCTTAAAGAAGGCAGGTGGCCACCTTTGCTGTTGGCACTTCTTTGTGCTTGAGTTGTGTAAGTCTTCCTTGCCTGCTCAGATGAACTGAAATAGGGAAAGGGGAGAGGGTGAGAAGGCAGAGGCATAGCCTAAAAATGCATGCCAGAACTGAGCACAGAGGTAATCATCAGAGAACATTGTCCCTGCTTTCATCTTTGGCTCCGAACTCCTCTGGGAGAGGTAGGAGAATCATGAATGACATATCTTTAATCACGTTATGGATTTCTGTGCCTGGTATCGTCCCTGTCTGGGTGGGAAGTGCATGTTTCCCTATCTCAAGCTCCTTATGTTTCTCAGAACATTATGACCTGATGTGGTGTGGCAAGAAAGAGGGCTTTGCTCATCTTCTCTGCAGCTGACTTGCATTTATTTGCTTCTTAGACTCTCATTCATCATTATTCTTATTTCCTGTAAGAGTCTGGGTCATTTCTTAAGGCTGTGTGCCACACCTATATGTAGTCACCACCTGACAGTAGTCAGAATGGCAACTAGTGAGGGGGACTTGTGGAACTGTGATGTCACCAGAGAGCTGGATTCCCAGCCTATGAAGTCATAGCTGGGAAATTGGGTACTCAGCCTAATCCCAATAATTACCCAATGGGACTGTAAAGTGTCAGTGCACTACTCTGTAGCATGATGTATAACTATTTCAGCTCTAATATGTGCCACCTAATAATTGCTACTTTTTTCAGTTCCCTAAGATTCACTTATTAATAAGCTATTAAATATCCCCTTGAAATCATTGCATTGTAATGAGCTGAGGTCACTGCTCACACAGTGATTGCAGTGCCCAAACTGGTAGGAAAGCACCTAGAATTCTGTGATGGATGTGAGCCCAAAATCTCAGGAAGGCAGAGTAATCAGACTAGTATACAGATATAACATCACCCCCACCAATCATTCTTATTTCAGGATCTACCATCATCAGTTTTACTCTGTTATGCAAAGCTGATGGGCTGAAGAACTTAAAGTCCAAGTTCCCCATGCACTGGGCATCCGCAATGAGACTCTTAAGGAAGGAACAGCAACCTGAAGGAAACCAATAATTGCTTTTTAGGAAGATTGCTTTGGAATCGCAAGTAGGAACGAAACTACTTTAATTGCAAACACTCTGTAGAATTCGGTTTGATTCCGGTTTGTTTTTTTCTGATTTCTTTGTTTTAAGAAGTTCAGTGTGGGAGGAATTTCTCAGGAAGAGCTTCTTCAACATATTCTGAGCATTGCCTGGGTTCTTCTGTCCTTGCGGCTGGAGCAACTGGTTTGCATCTCTTACATTTTTTACAGGTTGCGGTTTCCTTCAGAAGTGCTGCCTGTGAAGTTGTATCAGACACCAGGACTGGAGACTTTTCACTTAGGAGAGCACCTCAGGCTCCCTGCATACCCTCAAGCTGCAGTTCCTGCTTCCCTGTTCCCTTCCAGTCTATGACACACTGATGTTCAATAGCTGCCACAAGAATAGCCTCCTGGCATTGAGACCCCAGTGAAAAGAGGAAGAGCAGGTTATGGAAATTCACACTATCAGGGCCCTTTCCACTGTTTTCAGCAGTGCCCTGACCTCCCTCTTCCTGGGTCACAACCCATGAAAATGGCAAGATGTTCTTCTTCCCTTTCCCTCTGTAGTTAGGACAGCCCACAAATGAGTGGAACAGCTGAAGTCCTCCATTCGGCTGATGTCCTGAGCAAGCTTGTTCCACAGGGAACATGTGATGGAATGGATTTCCTGGTCAAGGCAGCCTCTGTGCTCCTAGGGCATGATCAGGCTTTCCTGATTTTCAGGCTCTGTTCACTGCCACGTGCAGTTCCAGCCACAGGTATTGGAGAAGCAGAGAGGCCTGATCAGCCTCTTGAGAAAAGGGAAGATTGCAGTCAGATCACTTCAAATAGGACTTCATTAATTATAAATGGACACACTCTCTTGAGCTGCTGTAGATCTGCATGAATCCCATTCTAATTGAGCATTCTTTTTTTTCCCTGAGGAGCTGCCAAACGGGCTCTAAATAGTGTGATGGATAAATATGGAACCTGGTTCTGCAGCCAGCCCAACCAGAGCCTTTCTACAGCAGTAGTCCACGGCAATCTCTTCTCTGCCTCACATTGCACTCCCATTCCCTTGGGTTCTGCCCTCTGATCCTGCTCTCCAGGTTTCTTTTTCCCTAGTGGTATGTCTTTGTCTTCTCTTGTAACCTCTTTCTCAGCATGTGATCTCAGTCCTTGGTAAAGCATGGACATACGCTCAGACAACAGTCCAGGAAATCCAGTTGTAGGACACCCAGTTGCCTGGTCTGTGCCTCCATCTCAGAGATTGCCCTGGTTAAATTAAAGCAGAAGGAACAATAAAACCAGCAAACCTTGGCTTTAGGCTAGAGCTGGACAATTTCTCTTCTGTTTTCTGACAACAAACCACTGCTTACACAGCTCTTAGCTGCCTGCTGGTGGCCTCCTCCCAGGGAGAAGCCAAGATGTCCCCAAGGCTCTGAGGGAAGCACCAAGAGTGTGTGGAGGTGGCTGAAGAATCAGGCTGTGTGTCTGGCTGTAGTGGCTCGTCTGTTGGAATGTCTACTTCCCTGGGTGCCATAATTATGAATGTGCTGAGCTGTGTGTATCTCATGGCAAAGGCAATGGGTGAGAATGCTGCCATGAAGGATTTGCTGTCTATGTTTGCAAGTTCAGAAGCTGCTTTTCCTGCCCCTCTGATGCCCATGGTTACAGAGACCGTCTCCAGAGATCTCTCTGTGCTGCTGCCTTGAAATTGTTTCTCTATCCAGCTCTCCACAGCTGCCATGGTCTCCCTCCTAGTGTGAGAGGCTCTTTTCAGAGAAGCTGCAAGTTGTACCTCTACAAGGCTGGCTCCACACCACGATTTTTAAGCCAATGAGGCTGGCCAACCTTCCCCTGCCCTTGAGCCCTGAGCAAGGGGAGCACTTCTTCCTCTGCGGGAGCTGCAGGCAGCTTCTGAATCCATGGAATGTGTCCCATCTGCAGTGTGTTACGGGTATGCTCTCAGCAGAGGAAGAAGCACATGTGGGTTGTGAACCCTTCCGAAGAGGAAGAAAAGAGGCTAATTAATCGATGGGATACAGTGCCAGGAGCACATCTGGGGGCCAACTGGCCCTGGAAGCATGGCTCCCAGGTGTTACCGCCCCAAAGGAATTGTGCAGAGCTGGTGTGGACCCATTGCCCCAATGGGTGGGGTAATGAAGGTGTGAGGGGGGGGCCCATCAGCACAGTCTAGAAGAGTTCTTTCTCCCTATCCTTTGAGAGGGCTCAAGAGGATGTGACTTATACTCGTCCCTCCAGGTCACAGCCTGCTTTGACCCCTCTGCCTCTGGCCCTGTGGCTTTGATCCTCAGCTGCCCAAGCACCCCACCCTCTCTGCCACAGACAGGACAGGTGCAAAGTGCCATCAGTGCAGGCCACACTTGCTCCTCTTCTCTTCAGGGTCTGATGAGCCTCTTACTTTCTGAACTGGCTGCCAGGTCTGCCTCATTCAGCTCAGTGCCCTGGTCCTAGAAAGCATGGACTTGCAGAGGTGCTGCAACTGTGTCTGCCCTTAGATTCTCCTCTGGTGCCATTTCTGCTGTCTAGAAGGTAGCATGGTGAATTAAGGGAAGTGAAGGCAGAAAAAAGCACTTTGAGCTGCCTGCCTGAAAGTCATGTCCCCAGAGGAGCCTTGTGCTCCCTGCTGCTGGTGGCTGGGCTGTCAAACCCTGCTTGCCAGCTTATTGCCCCATCCTCACTCTTCTACTGTTGATTTCTCTTCCCAAGTGTGGACTTGACCTCAGAAGCAAGCAGCCCAACCATCCACACTCTGCCTGTGTGAGTTCCTGAGCAATGAGGTATTTCATGTTTGACTGCTGAGCCCCCGCTGTGCCGCATGCTGAAGCCCAACCTGCACCAGGACTCCCCACACTGCCTGTCCTTCCTCTTTTTCAATGGCATTGTTTTTGGGAAAGGCCAAATATGAGCCATGGGACACCTGCACATAACCCCTGTGCCCTCAGCTCCTTGTGCCAGACAGCCCTTAGGTGGGGAGAATGGAGGCCACTGCCCTCAGCTGGCCCCTGTTCTGCTGCAGCACTTCTGTGGGATCAAATGACATCAGCACATCCCTGAAAAAGCTGTGTTTGCATGGAGCTGCAAGGAGCTCAGTGTCCAGCTCCAGGGGGAAACTGTAAACACAGAGCTAAGCAGATTTGAGAAGGGATGCCAACTCCCTGGGCCAGGCTCCACCGCAGCCAGGAGCAACTGCAGGAGGTGCCAGGGGGCCATTGATGGCTCTGTTGGGTTTGTACATCTCATTGCTCAGCCCCCTTAGGGAGGTACGAGCTCCTGCAGTCCCACTACTGGTGGTGCCCCAAGTGCAGGCTCCTGTGCACATGTTATCCCCTGGGGATGCTGAAGTCATCTTCTTCTCTGGGGTGATCCAGCACCTCTGGGAAGGAAAAATACACTTGTGCCCCCTGTTCTGGGGTTTCCTGCTCTGGCTTTGAACACTATCCTGGCTCTTGGCTGCTTTGTTTATGCCTTTGTTTACAGCATTGATAATTTTCTCGTGTCAGGTTTAGGCACAAGCATTCTTTCCACTGCTGCATAAGAAAGTAATTAGGTGAGGATGGAAAGGACATTCTTCTTTCTCAGAACAAAGAAACAAGCCACGGCTGTTACTGGGCATTGCTTATGACATCCACCCCCATGCAAACTTCTGCCCAAGTGTCTCTCTCTGCCCTGATAGGACAGAGAGGGGCAAACTGATTGCATCCTAGAAGTGCCAAAGCACCCTCTGGTATTTCTGCTGCCCTGTAAGCCAGCTGCCAGCACCAAGGTAAAGCCTGAACCCACTCTACCCATCATTCTGGTCACACTTGCTCACCTGTGAAGTTACCTCCCGTCTTTCTCCCTTGCCATCCCCAGCCAGAAGGGATGTGCAGAGGTCCTACTCCACTCCAGCATGCTTTCAGGGGGATTCATTCCCTGTGCATTTGCTCCTTTCCCAGCTCCTCTGCACACTGGAGGGTAGACAACAGTGCTTCCATCCCAAAAAGGAGGTGGCTATGGTTTGAGAGACTCCAAAAGTCAAGGGGCCATGATAAGAAGGGAGATGGAGCCACTGGTTTCAAGTAGGAGAGGCTTTAGGAGCACAACTGCTGGAGCATAGAAGTGGGGGAGCTGGACAGAACCCTCTGCCACAAAACTGTTGGAAAGCAGACAGCTTGGTGAGGATCGGGGAAGGCAGCACCTGTAGTAGGAGAGGCTGAAGGGAGAGGAGCATCAGTGGGATCTAACAGGCTGGGGGAGCATTGGGCACAAAAGAGGAGCCAGCAGTCCTATGTTGCAGTCACCCCGCACATCAAAAGGGACAAAATAAATCAGATAAAATAATTGACTGATACGACAGTTTGCCTTTTAAACCCAGTGGCTGAGCTGCAGCAGCTGGCTGAAGGAGACCCTACCCTGGGAGCTGCTGGAAGATATAAAGGTGCACCCGAAGGATCACTCTGTGCCCAGACAGAGTTCCTTGTGTTCTCCTGCAGACATCCAGCTGCTGCAGTTGGGGTCACCACAGGACCCACTGCAGGGACAGAATCCAGTAAGTATCTCTTTCCTGTGAGCATTTGTGGTGCCTTAATCTGTCTCTTTGCATCTAGAGATGCAGCGAGAGGCCTTTAGTCACCTGTTAAGTTAACCAATGCTTCTGTGGGGTGGAATGAGATCACCTCAAATAAAGGAGAGTGTCTGCACTCCAGTGGGAGGATTTGCTCCTTGCCCAAGATGGCCAAGAACAGCAGAGGTCTGTAGAGACGTCTGATTGAAGGTCAAGCTGATGTGTGTGGCTGAAAGGGGATTTGTGCCCCTGTTCTCCCTCCTCCTACTCTCAGTCCTTCTCAGTGCATATAAAGCAAAGCAGTCATTTTAATTCCTCCCTCAGCCTTTTGGTACTCAGGCAGTGGTAGATAGGGGGAAGGATGGACACCTACTCTAAGCTCCTGGAATATGTCTCCTGAAAGATCTCTCAGGCTGAAGGACCTGGAGCTTATAGGTGGGTCTTTTTCTAACCTGAACTTATATAACGAATATTATAAAGGCCTGAATGGGGTTGAGAAGATCTAAGAGCTCTGGAGCCAGCGTGGGATAGCCAACAAAGCTCTTCCTATTGCCGTGCCTTTCTCCTGGTAGATGTGATCCAGAGCAGTGAGAGGGTTAGCGGTGCTGATGCAGCTCTGCAAGTCCCCAGATGCTGAGGGGCAGCGGTGTATTCTTCTGGCATCCGTGTCTTCAGCTCTGTGTTCCCAAAGCCGGGTTCGCTCCACCTCTCCTGAGCGTTCCCAGCTGCGGCGGGACCCGGCGGCTCGCTGCGGCCCGGGCGGCGGGGCGGGCTGCGGGGGCTGCACGCCGGCTGCCCGGCCGGCGGCGGCTGGGTCTCCCTGGCCAGGCAGGGGTTAAGGCTTCTCTGTTGTAGTTTGTTTCCCTTTGCCAAAGTGGGTGTTGCTGGAATGTCTCCTCTCCTAAGAAGGGGGGCCGAGCCGTGTCCTCTGGAGAGGGGGGATGTCAGCATCAAAAAGACACAAAGGGGGAGGTTTCCAAAAATAAAACCCTCCATCCCCTCCAGGCGCTGCCAGTGCCAGAGGCAGGCGCGAAGGTGCTTGGAGCTGCCTGCAGAGCGCGGGATCTCACTGGCAGCCCGGAGAGCGGGGCCGACCGCCCTTCTCCTCTTCGTCCTCCTGCGGGGGCCGCCCAGGAGCCCTCTCCCCTGCCTCAGCGCTGCTCTCTGCGCCCCCGGCCCCGGTGGGCGGCAGGTCCCGTCGGAGTCCCGGAACGGGATGGGGCGGTGAGCGGGGGGCGGAGAGCCGGCGGTCCCCGCTGCCCCGCGCCCGCCGGGGGATGCCAGCCGGGCGCTGAGCGCTCCGCACCGCCCGTCTCCCCTCGCCACCGGCTGACACCATGCGGGGCGCTGCCGCCAGCCTCCTCCCGCTCACCTTCGCCGTCCTCCTGGGCTTCGCCCGCTGTCGGCCGGACTCAGCGCCTAGGCTGGAGCCTGGAGCCGGGGGAGCGGCGCGGCTACGGAGCCGGGGGGCTGCCCTGGGGGCGGTGGGCACGGCGAACGGCCTGTCCCCAGTGTCCCGGTCCCCTCCACCGTCACGGCCCCTCCCCGCAGCCCTCCACGTGGATCGCGGCTCCGCGGCCGCCGCGGGGAGCCCGAGCGGTGCCGACGGCCGGAGGCAGCGTCCCGACCGCGGGCTGCCCACGGCCCGGGGCCAAGCGGGCGATGCCGGGCTCGGCCCCGGCGCGGGACAGAGGAATAGGCAAGATTCCTCCCGCCAGCGGCAGAGCAGCGGGCTGAAAGCTCGAGTCGTGCCCCGGGCGAAGGAACCAAGCGGCAGAGGGAGGATGACGGGGTAAGTGCTGCGGTCGGGGGGAATCCTGCCGGGGTGCGTAGCGTGAGCCCCGCTGGTCCCGGCGCTGGCGAGCCCCGAAAGAACGCAGGGTCCCATCCCGAGCCCCGTGCCGCGTCCCCTTTTCCATCCCACGGGCGCTGCCACGTCCCCCGCGGGATGGCGGGGCAGTGCTGGCCGTGCCCGGGTGCGGAGCGGCGTGGGAACCCGCGCGGTGCTCGCTGTCGTGCGCCCGTCTGTGCCGCACTCGCGGCCGCGCCGCTCCCGGCCGCTCGTGGGTGCGTGTGGGTCGCCGTGCTCGCAGGCGTGGCGTGCTCCCTGAGGGTGCGTGGGCAGCCAGGCCGCTGTCTGCCACTGCTGCAGTGTGCGGTTCAGGAGGGTTCGGATGTAGAGATCGGGGCCCCGGCTGGCAGACAGCTGCGCGGCAGCGGGCAGTGTCCCAGCTGCCCTCCGGAGCTGCCCCCGGCCGTCCTGGGAGGCACGCAGGCTGGGGGACTCCCGAGGGGGATGTAGTATGATTTAGGTGGTGGAGAAGCTGGAGGGGCTTGCTTGGCGCTGCGGGACGGAGTCTGTCCGCTGCCGTTCTTGCTGCAGGTACCTGGCCTCTTGGCTCCCTCATCCCATAATGGGCCCCTTGTAAGCACTCCACGCCGCAGCTTCCCATGGCTTGAGTTGGCTCAGACGAAGGAGGCTTCCTATGACTTGCCTGGCAGGGCTGCTTCCAGCTCCAGTCGCTGGCTACAGCCCTGTGGAGGTGGAGGGGATATCGTATGGCGAGGCCAGCTGCTCGGTTGTGAGGGGAGCCTGCGAGTGGGACGTCTGGCACAGGGCTGATACTCTTCAGCCCAGGGCCCCTTCCTCTGCAGTTTCCTCGCTGCTTCCCCGTGGCTGATGCCCTTCGAGATTAGCTCCTTTGCAACTTGGGCAGGGCTACCAAAACCATCGCGCAGGAGTCTGACGAACCATGTGGCACTGTGTGTGGCTCTCATGGGAGCCTTGCTGGGGGATTATGGGGACAGGCTCTGGGTTTACAGCCCCCTGACACAGGCAGAAATGTCTTCTGCAAACATCTGGTGGGGAGCTTCACCAGAACACAAAAGGTCTGTCCCTGAGTTTTCTCTCTCATCTCCTTGCAAAGTTTTGAGACAGAAATATTTTCTGTGCCACTCTGTGCACTTTCCTTCAACAGATCCACGGAAGCACAAAGTTCGCTCTCCATCCATTATGTCTGATACACAAAGTATCACTAACAGCTAGGCATATAAATTCTGGGCTTACCCAGCTCATTATCTTGGCTTGCCAGCCACCCAGAGAGGAAGTCTTGGGAAGATCCAGTCCTGCTCAGTCAGATTTGGACGTTTTTGGGCTCAGAAAGATTTTATTCTTTCTGCAGTTGGAATGCTGTCAGTGTTGCTTTGGGATCATGTAGCAGTTTGGTTGAATTTGAGTCATCTGATACATAGCATGTTTGTTTTCAGAGTGCAGCTGCCTCTGGTGACAACAGCTGGCCTGTGCTGCTGTCAGGAGCATGCAGGCTGCCCCAAGGTTCATACTGTGTTCAGAAGAGTGCTGAACCTTTTTGCAAGTAGCTTTTCCCTTAATCCAGGATGTAAACAGGGATGGTTGGTCCAGCACTTACACACGGTTTACCTGTTATCATCTATATCAGAGAGTGCCATTGTCTCCAAGCCTAAAGGAAGAGCTGTGTCCTAGTGCTGTGTTTCTCATGCAGGCTCTGCTGCACTTTCTGCCTCAAGGCAGATCAAGGCTGGGGATACAAAGCTTTCTCCAATCCGCAAGAACGTCGGTTCTGAAAAGTTCCTGTGATGACTTTCTGTCTGTTCTGGAGTCCAAAGGGTCACTTTTGAAGCTTCTCTATAACTTACTATCTTTGGAGCTTAAGAGAAAGCCTGGCTGAAATAATTGTCCATCAGTAACCACATGGTGTTGCTCCTCATGGAAAGCTATCTGCCTCCACCCATTCTGTGAGACTGTCTTTCCACCTCCTTCATCTTCTTATGCCCCTTGCTGCACCAGACACATTTTCATCCAGGAGACTCAGGACCCCTAAAAAACTTCACTTTGTGATGTTTAATTTTTTTGCCAGGTGGGATATTTTCTGTTCTGCTATTTACACTGAACTCCTGCTAGTCTCTGATATGACAACCTTCATTTTCCCTTACTCAGGTAACTTTGAAGGCACACTAAACCCCGGTACTATTTATTTATACTATTATTTTGGCTAAGAATCTCAATTCCTGCACATGTTGCCTTTCCAGAATCCCCAGTCAGAGCTCTCTGCTGGTACCTTCAGGGGCCCTGCAGAGTTCTGTGGTTGAAAAAACCCATTTATTTTACTCTATGTTTTTCTATATAATTATTTTCTCACCTTGTCTGATAGCTGCATACCCAAGATTGAGTTTCTTTCCTGGGGACTCTTTGGACGTGTCTGCCATCCTGCTCATGTCGGACCTTTTTGCAGGTGTGACTTGTACAAATAACTTAATGAATGCATTCAACTTCATGACTTGCAAGAGCTGGGTTTTAGTATTTTCCCCAGAAGACTTACTCTGAGGTGATTTTTGATATCCCAGCAAACATCACAGAAAGTTACTGACATCTGACACTGAGTGAAGAAAACAATCCAGCCCTGAAAACATCACTGTTTTGCTCTGCTCAGCTTAACATCCCTGTTTCTCCAGCTCCCCTGACTACAAAGATTTTCCTCTTGAGTGTTGTGGGGTAGGGTAGCTCTGACACATGCCAACAAAGAGAGTACTTTTGTGCTGGATGCATTCCTAATTTGGGCTGGCCAATCCTGCTGGGAGGACACTGTTGGACATCTCCCTCTACATCTGTGTCCCTTGGGATGTGTTCCCCCTTGTTCTCTGCCCCGTGGCTGGGAGGGTGGATCACAGTGATGAGGAAGGTGAGTAAGGGGAGAGTAATCAGGGGAAGCCTCTCTTTCTGGTACCTGCCTGAAGAGTTTCAAGTGGCATGTGAAGCTTCCCAGGTAGCAGGCAGAGAGTCCCAGACTCATTCTTTCTCCCTCCCATTTTCTTTTTGGGCATTCTACACCCCAGTTCATGTTTAATTGCTGTCACAGACACCATCTGTAGCTGTATAATCCTGGTTTACCCAGGCTTTGTGGCATACAGGTTCCTGTTACAATGTGTTTATAGGATTGTTCAGGAGTGGAGGCAGTTAATGCTGATGTGGAATTGGCAGAAGGTTTTCAGTGACTCATTGATGCCAACAGCCTTTTGCTAATGTTCTTCACTGGGTCTGACTGCAAATATTTCATATGCATTTGGATGAAGTTCACTTTCCTGCAGCAGAAAGGCAGACCTGATGCTCTAATGGTCCCTCTGGTCTCCTGTGAGGATGCTGTACATGGTCTGAATGGAGTCAGCATATTTGGCAGCACAGAGCTCTGTGTGAAGCTGAAAGATGATGCATAGATTGCTATTAAAATAAGTGGCAAAGAGAAGGGTTCTTCTGAGTGCTTCAGAAACAGTATGTGATCATCACTGTAAAAGCCATGATCTTACTACTGTTTTCTTTTTTTTTCCTTCCCCCCAGTGCCTGTTATGGTTGCTTGGTTCCTGTTTAAGATAACACTGCAAGATCTTGCAGGTTGTTCTCATCCTGGGTACCTCTGCAAGCCTGAGTCCGATCCTGATGGTGGCCTCTGGCTGCAGCAGCAAAGGAGGGGATGAAGGAGTGGCTTGTGGCAGCTCCTTTGCTCAAGTTGAAGGTTGTACCAGTGCATCCAGTCAGGGCTATGAATGGTTCTTCTGGGTGCAGGGATGCTTCATGGCACTGGCTTCAGCTCTGTGGGGAGTTTCAAGGAGCTGTCTATCCCAGAAAAGGAGCAGGTCAGTGAATAGTGCCTGGGAGCTCCTGTACACCAAACTCCACATGCCAGGGGTTATACCTGGGCACAGATGGTGCGTGCCAGCCACAGAATGAAGAAAAGGCTTTGTTTGCAGTTGCTTGGTGCTGCTGTGCTCTTTGGAGACCACAGGTTGTACCTGGAGGCAGAAGAGGAAATGTGAATCCAGTGTCCCACTCTGCATTTTCCCATTTTCCTGCTGAGCTATGCCTTAGGGTTTTCTCTGGCACTGTGGCTATTTATCTGTCTGAGCTATTCAATGCCCTTTCACTTCAAAAAGGGGAAACTAGCAAGTTCCTGGCTACTGGAAATGGTCTCTGTCTGCTCTGGTCTGAGCTGGACTGGGAACTGTTTTGGAAGGTGCTAAGTGGCCCATGAGCCCTGTAGCAGCACAGTGTTACAAGCGATCAAGTCTCAGTGCCTTTGAATGTTCTCAGCAATGTTTCATTTCACAGGATATGTGTTAGGTGACCTGACCCTTAGGAAGGCAAATACATTAATTAACCTCTTCCACTGGTAAGGAGACAGAAATAGGATAGACTGATTGTTTGCTGAAGGGTTGTTTTGGCATCAGTGCTAGGGCTGGGATTAAAACATCCCATAGAACGTGACCTAGTATGAGGTTCAGTGGAACTTCAGCTCACAAGACCCATGTGAGGGCATGTTTTCTCTTCTGCTTTGACTATTGAGTTTCTTTCCAGCTGGGAGAGCTGCTGATCCACATGCCCATTCATACTCTGGTACCTCTGCTGCCCAGTCTTCCCTGGTTGAGGGTGTGAGTCATGCTCCCATTTCCTTGCTGCTGTGCTTCCTGTTCCAAGGAGTGGGTAAGCAGGAGAAAACCTGGATGCTAAGCTCAGGCAGCTGCTGAATGCTTCAAAGTTACGATCATGGCTCTGGCTTACATCACTGTTGGGTCTGCCAGTGGCTCAGTGTCTCATGTCACCCAGCAGGTCCTCTTGCCGGGCAGTTCTGCCTGATGCCTTGGAAGGCCTTGTTCCCTGTGCAATAAGGGGTGATCAGAGGCTGCTCAGTATCTGCAGGTGGCTGCTCAGGAGTCACCCCCATTGTGGTGACACCAGACCTGAAGGGACCCTGTCACTTTTCTGCTGTCCAGAAGCAGCACTAGATAGAGAGGCCAGGGCTGGACATGCCCCACAGGGGGCTCGTGCTTGAGCCACATCTTTGCCTAAAGTGTTTGTGGTGTCATGTGCAGCAGGACAAATGAATATGGGGGCCACCACTCTCTCTCAAGCACCATCCCACAATGCTGTAAACATGCCACGCTCCTTAAACTTCATGGGATTCATTCTGAATTCTTTGCAAGGCAGTACAAACCACATGGTGTTCAAACCAAGCAAATGACAACAAAATACTTTAAATAGAACCAGACGTGCTCAGGAATGGGTTCCATGCAGCAAAGCTCCCATAGCTATTGCAGCTGATACTTTTGCTTACCTGTGCCTTATGCTCTGTGAAGTTGTACCCACTGGGCTTTCATCAGGAAATAGTCATGGTTCTTCTCCACCCTCCAGCACTACCTACATGTTGTTCCTTCCAACTGCTCATTTCCAGTCTTTGAGGTCCTCCCTGCCTCCATCTATTCCCATTCTCTCATCCAGGACCTTATGGTAGGAAGGAACATTCCCATCCAGGCACTCCTTCTGCCCTGCCTCTGGGGCACCCCTGCCAGGTTGCTCCCCTCTGCACATACTGGGCTGTCCTCTCTCCAAGAGCATCGCTCTGGTTGGTGCTGGCAAAGACACCAATCCCTTCACCTGGGGCTGGCAACTCATGTCTGGGCTTGGCAGTGACACTGAGTGGCTCTATTAATGAGAGATTTATGCTGAACCCAACAGGGGTTTTATGACTTCAGAAGTGGTCTTGTCTGTTCAGGCTTGGGCCCCTGTCTATTTTAGCCTCATATCTTTCTTTCTATGACCTCTGGTTTGGTGTTGGCATTGAGAGCAGCTAGCAACAAGCTCCCTCCAGCATGCCTGTGAGAGATGTAGATAAAACTTAAACTTTAATCCCATGAAGAACTAATAGTATGATTCAAGGTCAAAACAGCTTCTCTGGAAAAGGTAGTTATTTTGCCTACAAAAACCATGATTTTCTGGATAAGTTGAGGTGAGAAAGGGCAAGGGCTTTGCTCATTGAACAGACTGAATATGACTTATGGGGTATGTTCCACCTGTGCCAAAGGAACAATGGGAGCTGTGACAGTCTAAGCAAAGATGCTTATGTTGCTGCTTGGAGTAGGGTCCTTCTCTGGACCTTAATTACCCAAAGACCTGCTCTAGCTCAATGGTTTTCTCTTTTTATTGATCAGGACACCTTAAATATGTTTAAGGTCTTGTAAGCTCTTATGCAGTAAGTAAATGAAGGGTTTTTTTTCATTGGATGCTTTCTGAGGATGCTTTAAGGAAGAGACTTATACATCTCTTTGGATTGCCAGACAAAATGCTGGAAATTGGTGCTCTTGCCCAGCCAGAGCAGATATGAGTGGGTGCTAGTATTACTTTGGCTTGTTCTGCTTGCAGGAAGTTACACCAAGGGAATTTAAGTGCTTTCTCCCTACACAAATCTTCCCAGATTAATAAAACATTGTTCCTGAAGGACTAATACTTTAAAATGGTGTAGGTTCTCAGACCACTTCCCCTTCCCAGATGGAGCAACTGTACCTCTACATTTGTGAACACCAGAACAATTCTCGGCATACCTGCCACCCTCTGTCCTTGGCTCTCCTAAAATGTGAGCCCCACAGCTTGAGCCTTGGCACTTCTGGAGTCTTATTTCATGCCATGTGGATGCAGGAGTCAGGAGGATCTCAGTTTAGAGCAGGATCTTCCTCTGACCCTGCTATGTTCATGTTAAAGTCAACCCAGAAGACAAATGTGCATGCTTCTGTGGTTCCTGTAAATTCTGTCAGCAGCTCTGACTGCCTTGTTCAGCATTAGAAATAAACCATACACCCCACTTAATTTCCAGAGGATTTCCAGAGCTTTCAGGCTATTTCTAGCTTTCTATCTTTTGACAACTGTTCTTCCTCATCTACTTAGACATGCGAAAGTTACCTATTTCTAAAATCTTCTCTCCATGATGAGTAATAGTCTCGGAGAGCACCCTGGAACTTGTTTTTCCTTCTCACTATAGACACTTAAATATGATGTCACCAGAAGAAGCAGCATTAGCTGCTTGCTTGGGCATTGCAGAGCACCTCTTAGAGGCCCAGCACTATCTATGATAGGTGCATGTTGACAGTCATCCCTAACTGAAAACACATAAGAGAGGTGGGGAGGATGTCATTTATGTAAGGGTAGTCAAAAAGTAACTGCAGCTAAATCTTGGATTCAACATTCATGGAAATGATTTCAGCATCTTGGAATTAGTGTGGTGTGTGCTCAACAGGTAGACACAAATTTCATAGCACCAGAGGGTCTTCAGCCCCCTGGGTCAATGCACTAGAGATAGATCACAAATGCAGGACTGGGTGCTTGCAAAGGGAGAGCAAACTGGAGAGCGTCCCAGAGTGCAGCTTCTGACGTGCCCTCCCTCCCAGGGCAGGGCTGAGCAATGAACAGCAACAGACAGAAGCAGTTAGGTGGAGAATGAAGTGTTGTCTTCGGCTGAAGCAGCTCAGGACATTTGCAGAGGCAAGATACTATGATCAAAGTTGAAATCGGGCCCAACTTACACCCCAATACCGTGAAGAGCCATGAGATCTTTAATGATCTTTGGCTGCTGGCCTCTAATTGCTCTCAGGAGGAAAATGGTTCCTCTGAGTTCTGTGCCAGGAATCCAGCATAATGCCAGTTCAAAAGGGAGCTCCTTTCTCAGGGATCGCTCACACTGCAGCATTCACAGTCCTTGGGGGTTTCTTTTCCAAGCACATAAACAACTCAGCCCTTGTCCCATTGGTTTTGATCTCAGCTGCTGGTCCATCTGGGAGGAAATATCAGATGCTGCAGGAAATAATTTTGTGGGTGACTCAGAGGTGATGGCTGCAGCAAGACCTCAGCTTCCCCCTCTCCTAACCACACTGCTTTGTCTCTCTGCTTAGGCCAAATGTCTGTGGCAGACAGTGTTGCCCAGGATGGACCACAGCTCCAGGCACAAACCACTGCATCAAACGTGAGTATGACACTCTCAGCCTGTGCAAGTCTCAGGATGCATCCCTAAAAAGTGCTTGAATACTGCTGTGACCCCACACACTTTCATGCACTGTGCCAGGGCAGGAGATAAATCATGGGGTCTGTGGAGGCAGTGCCACAGCCTTGCTCTGGGACTGCCAGGCTATAGGTCTGCCAGCAAAGTCTGAGCACACAGAGTAATTATGGTTTTACTTCATTATTGTTATTAGTGTCCATCCATGGATCTTGTTGGGACTGGGCATTGCAGTGTCATATTTATGTGTGAATTTTGAGCCTTGGGCTCTCACTTGTCCAGCATAGAGCAAAGACGATCTGTGAAAGTCCCAGCAGCTGGGAACCGGCAGAACGGGGCTGTGCTCATGTGGGTGAGCATTGCTGATGCTGAGCAGAGAATCAGGGCTGCAAATTATCTGAGTGCTATTGAGGACAGCAATTACTGGATTTGACACAAGGTCTGGGATGGGTGGGGCTGGAGCGTGGGGTGCCTAAAATGGCAGTGGGGTGCAGGGTGCTCCTGCAGTGCAAAACTGCCTGGCCAGGACCCTCCTGCCTACCCACAGAGGAAGTATTAAGTGTTGTGCCCATCCAGGCAGCCCTGGTACAGCCCTGTGGGCTGTGGTCATCGTGGGCTCTCTGACACAGCACTGGCAGAGAAGATGCTTGGGTAGGCACCAGTGCAATGCACACCAGAGACAAGTGAGCTGTCACCTGCATCCCCAATAGCTCTGCGGCCACAGACCAACCCCTGCTGTGATCCCTGAACGAGAGGACTGCACCACACAGCTCATCTGTGGGCCTTTGGGCCTTCCCCGGGGCTGCTGGCCCCCTGCACCGCTTGGTCCCAGGGAGGTGCCTGTGGTGCTCAGTCAGCTGGAACAGGGAGCACAGGCAGAATAGGTGAGAGCATCTGCCTTTACTTGAGTGGCAGCAGCTGCCCAGAGCAGGGAAGGAGGCTCAGTGCTGTTTGTGGCAGGATCTCACGGCGCTTTGGCCGTGCTGGGGTAATTGCATTAGCAATTGCTGTTTGGGAGCAGGGGGCCAAGGGCTGACTCACCTCCCTTCTCCCTCTCCCCCATGACAGCAGAAGCCAAACGGTAGAGAGCGTGCTGTGCTGCCAGACACTGTCTGTAAACACAGCGCGGGGCCAGCCATGGCAGCATCTTTCTCTCATTAGGGGTTTTGGTAGGAGCAGTAGATCTGGGCTTGCAGCCATGCAGGCTGCCTAGTGATTGCTCAGGTGCAATCCCTTGTTACCAAGGATTCATTAAAAGGACAGTGTCAACATCATCAGGCCTGGCAGCGTCCCTCTGACCAGGGATGGTAAAGCGCAGGCAGGACTTCAGTGGAGACTGTGATGTGTAAACATAATTTAATTCCCAGCTACCTCCCTCCCTGGGCTTTTCTGCTGGAGTTCAAGCTGCTGGAGACATTCAGCTGTTTTTAAAGCTGCCAAGGCAAGCTGGACAGCCCATCCCCATTAAGTTTCTGCACTGTAATGCTGTTTAATGTCTGTTCCCATGGTCTTTGATATGTGGCATGTCAAGGAAGTTAGTGGGGTAGAAATGCAGCCAGAGGGAACCTCTTAAGCGTGATGAAGCATGGAAGAATTGGCATTCAGGTGTTGGCTAGATCCTTGGTTTTCAAGGATTCGAGCCTGGGTACAGGACAGAGGATAGGTCAAATTGTTGCCATAATCTCCTTCCTCTCACCTACCAAGGGTGGTGGTTTCTTCCTTCACCCATGCTTTTTTAGGCACTTTATTCTTTCAACATCCCTGCATATGACTTAACTGCAGCCTTAGGGAAGTGTCTCTCCATATGTTTCAGATTTGAGGACCAAAGTTCCAGTGAGGACTTGTGGAATTTTCAGACAGTCTGTGATTGAGAAGATAAAAAGAGAATTATCTTTTCCTGCAGCAGCAACATCTCCTGGGAAAGTAGAAATGAGCTAAGAGAGTTTAGGAGGAAGAGCTTGCCTGTTTGCAGTGGGCCTGATTTTTACCCATACACTGCTGGGTGATCACACTGAGCTGCATACAGGGGCTGTATGTGGTGAGGCTCCAGAGGTCTTCTCTCAGAAGGAGCCTGTAGGGATAGTGAGCTGCATCTGAATGGAGGCCTGAAGGGTTCAACCTCCTGCCTGCTTAACTTTGTTCTGGAGTGAGAGTCTGGCCATTGTGTTCATAGTTTGGTGAAGAAACCTGAATACACAAGCTGGCCAAAAGTCCCTTTGCATTGCCCACATTTTAGGGGCTCCAGTGGCTGCAGTGTACGCTTGTCAGTAATTTAGCTGCTGCCTATTAGCTCATAATGCTCAGCCTCTCCATGTTAGTTTATCAACCTTCACTTTCATCAGCATTATTCATGATACTATTGATGGTTCTTTGCTGCTTCCAGAGACAGTATCCTGGGCTGCGCTGGGAATGCAGCATGAGCATTTTTCCTGACATGAATATTTTAAAATTTAAAAGAAACATTTTTAATCAGTGTGTCAGGAAGGACTAAATAATGCACTTTCCAATCTTATACAGATGGTCTTGCAGTTAAGATGGTTAATAAGGGTGTAGGGATTCCAGGCTGAGTCTCTGGCTCTGCTGTGGCCTCACAGTGTGACTTCAGGCAGTCCCATTAGCATCCCTAGGGCTTTTCCACATCTGCAAAATGACATTCACATGCCGCTTCTTTTGTCTTTCTTCTGAACAGTGGCTACAGGTTTTTTTGGACCCTGGCTATTCTTCACTGAAGTTCTGTTTTCTCTCCTTTATTCCTGCATTGCTGTTGATCTACCTCCCCGTCACTCTGCACAGATCTCACTTGTGTTAAATTGTCCATCCCTTCTGGGTGTGCTTCCACAGTCAGAGCTATAAGTTAGAACTGAGCTTACATACATAGCTTTTCCATGAGAAGGTGGACAAAATAACCCCAGTGGCCCTTCAGCACCCTCTCAGTTTTTCTCTGGGGGCCCTAGCTGATGGACAGGTCCCCCTCCATTTTAAATGGAACTGCACAGGAGTTCCTTACAGTGAAGATCTACATCACTCTCCTAGATGAAGAGCATGAGCAGAGCTTCAGGGACTCAGTAATCGAATGCCACCTTGCATGTCATTGCTCAACCCTGGGCCAGGTGTGCCTGCAAAACAACACAAGGCTGAACTTGCTGGCATTCCCCTGTGGCAGGCCTGGCTGGGTGGTCAGAGTCACGCCACATCATCCCTGCTGTGTGACCTTGCTGGGAGGACTTACCTCATGCACTGAAGGCTAGACTTGATTTGTGAGGGCACTGCTAGATATTCTTGAACAAACTAGATTTTCTATTAGTGATACCTCAGCAGTTCTCCAAGTCTTATTATTTTATTAAGAGTTTTGAGATTACTATTTTTGTTTTCCCCAGTTTCCAGCTCCTGGAACAGGTGATTATATGTGACTCCAGTGAGTAGAAATGAGTGCCTGTCATCTTAACAGAAACTGTTTATAGTCATGTTGGGACTGTTTATAGTCATGTTTATAGTTTATGTGGGGAGCAACACCTCAAAGTAACCCCTGAGGTCAGAAAAGAGAAAGCAAAGAGAAAAAATTCAAATATATATATATATATATATATATATATATGCGTGCGTGTGTGTGCGTGTGTATTTTAACCATCTTGTTTCTTCAGCCAATGCTTTGTTTTGGGGGACCTGAATAGTGATTTCACACACTTGTCACTGGAGGTGCTGCCACTGACTGATCTGCTGTCCTTATATTGCATAGCTGAACTGAGTGAAAACCAGGAAATTTTAAAGCTCTATCAAGTTCTTCCTGAGTCTGTAAAAGCAACTAAGAAGGGAATTAATCCTAGAGTTGAACTGTTTCAGCTGGGGCAGCTCCCCAGTCATCCTGCTTGAAGAGACCAGAAGACTAATCCCATTCCCTTCTTCTCTATGTAAACTGCCTTAGGGGCTTTTCAGAGTGCCTGGTCACTTATCACCGCTTTCCTGCTGAAGGGTACAGTCTAAGGTGACTCTCTTGGTGGGAGAGGTTGTGAGAACTGCTGTGATTCCAGGTCCCAGCATCGTGGCTCTGCAGTATTTCAGCATGTGAAGTGGTTGTTTTCAATGGCAGGCTTCCTGGGCTGGTGGCCTTTGTTAAAACAGGCATTTATTGGGAGATAACAGTAGGGACTGGCAGCCTATTTAAATCACAGCTGAGTTTTGTATTATAAATTACATCAACTTCTGGAGTGCCAGACTTCCCAGAGACGCTTAATTCCTGCCTGACTAGGACCTTGTCCCTGTTCCAGAGACTGCAGTGTTGGCTGATTTATTTTACTGGGATATTTCATCAAAACCTCTGGCTTTAACCTATACAGCCCTACGTGACTTGGGGTCTCCTTTTCCTTGAGATCTCCCTGTCTTCATGAGTGTTAACATGGTAATAAATGTCATATGAAACATTCCAGTGAGCATATCCCTGATCTAGTTAGGAAAAGCTGATGGCAGGCTAGTTTTGGGATGAGGGAAGAGTTGTAGGGGCTATACTGAAAGGAATTCAAGTGTCTGCATAAGGACTTCTCTCACTTGATGACAGCAGGATGATGTACGGATGGCACACGAGGAAAGCTGTCTGTGTTTGTTGTCCAAGAGCGGTGTTTCTTGCAGGCGTGCTTGTATCTCACTGGAGTGGAGAGCACAGCCAGAAAGGGAGGGACATTGCTCATGAAAGCCCAGCAGTTGTGTGTGAAGGTGGTGAGATGCCCCTTTAGTCTCCCTGGGGCAGCCCTGGATAGGAGATTTCAGCAGAAGCAGTGGCTTCATGGGTTGAAACCCATTCACAGGGTTTCCATGTGGCTGGAGGTTAATGTGCACCTTGTGTTGTCGAACAAGGGTTCATTACCCTTTGACCAGCTGGCACCTTCTTTCTTTGAAGGACAACACTGTTTTCCAGTGCCTTTTCAATTACCCTTGCTCTGAACAATGAGCCTGCTCCTACTGGAGCAATCTGTGGATTCCTGGCTGGCACTGCCTGCGTTATAAACCCAATTTGGCATCTGTTGACTTGGGAAGTGTTAGGGTCCTGTGTATAATTAATAGCACTTTCCTCCCGGGGTGCAAACTGAAGCTGATGTGCTGTAATTAGGAACACACACAGGCTCAGAGGTTGATTTAGGCATAAGGTTATTGAACTGTAAGTCCCTGTAGCAGTGGAGGAATTTGAGCACAGTGACTCCAAAATCAGCTGCAGAAGGAAAACTGGAAAGCACTGAAGAGGGCAGGCGAGGGGCACTGTGCAAATCAGACCCCAAAACAGACTAAAGGTAACATGCAACCCCTTGCTATGCAAATTAGGACCTATTCTGGTCCAGAGCACTCTGGACAATGCTGGCAGCCATGTGGTCTTTGCAGGCCATGCTGCTCATTTCTGAATTTTCTGAAATGAGTATTGTTGGAAAAAAGCTCTGCAGAGACCAGGGCAGAGAATAGAGGTGACCTTGTGTTAGGGTGCACAGCAGCTGTAACACCAAGACTGTGAAGGTCACCTACCTGCAGAGATGAGATGGGACTGTCCCAGTTGTGCTGCCCCAGCTGGGTGTCACCCCCACGGGGCTAAACTCCTGTGTGCACTAACTGCCTTTCTGTGTCTCCTCAGCTGTCTGCGACCCGCCGTGCCAGAACAAGGGCTCCTGCAGCCGCCCCCAGGTCTGTACCTGTCGCTCAGGCTTCCAGGGCTTGCGGTGTGAAGAAGTTGTTCCTGAGCAGGAGTACCACCCGCCTGGCGCTGCTGCTGCCTTCCAGCCCCCCACAAGCTCCCTCCGGAGGAGGACCAGCACAACAGGGCGGGATGCCTCCCTGCAGGGGGCTCAGGCGCCCATCCCACGGCATGTCCCAGCTGTGTAAGTCAAACCTGGTTCCTGGCAGGATGCTCCGCCAGTCCCTCAGGCAAATAATACCTTGATCAGCTGGGCCACAGTCTCTGCTTCATGAGACCCTCAAAGTGGCTCCTGACCAAAACTCTGCCATAGGCTGTGCTAGCTGACATAAAGGCGGTCAGGTCCTGCTGTGCCTCCAAAGGAAAATTAGTTTCCACCTCTTTGTCACAGTCCCCTAGTACCCACAGACCCCTAGCACCCACTGGCTAATGATGATTCCCATGAGGAAGAAGAACTGTGAAGGTCATCAGTTTGCCCTGTCCTGTTGGTGAATAGCCTTCATGGTTGCAGCAGGGTGGACAGAGGAGTGGTGGGTAAATCTCTGTCCCAAGAGGATAAGTTTAGAGCAATACAACCTAATAGTACCCACAGAAGAGTACATACATCTGAGGCGTGCTTGTAAGTGCTGGTGTTGGCAAAACAATGACACTCAGAGATGTCTCCTGGCAGACTCTGGCAATTATGGAGCCATTTGTTCTATATTTCTGTGTGATTTTGCTGTGGTTTAGGTAATTTTGGTACCCAGCTGGATGCCTGCATATTGGGTACAGAAGCAAAGGTGGAGCTGTTGGAGCTCAGAGGTCCATGCAGGAGGGACTCTGAGGAATGTGTTAAGCTCAGGATGACAACTGTGGCATCGTTTGTTCTTTTGGGTGAGGAAGAACTGTGCAGTGCACCTGCCTCAGATCAATGCTGCGATGCTCCTGTGCTTGAGCTACCACTCCTTCACAAAACTTTGTGTTTTGTGACATCCTGCTGGATCTGGAGCTGTCTTTGCTGAATGAGGTGGTAAAGATGGGAGAGGTGTCTTTCTCTAATAAGCACTGCTACTGTGCCAAGCAGTTTGGTGGGGAGGGAGCATTGAGAGTAGTGCCTGCTCCTGTACAACATATTATTTGTTTGTTTTTTTAAGACCACCTTCACTTTTCTGTAAGAGTCCGTGAACATGGGAACAAAGTGTTAGACTGCATCACCCCAAAAGGCTCCTGTGTTTCTTGGAGCTGTTCACTCAATTGCTGGGCCAGAAAGACCAGTTTTGTTGGTAGCCACCAAAGCAGAGAATTTTCTCATGGCTTCCATCAGAAGCCCCTCAGTCACAGTCAGAAGACATTACAGCAAATTACAGGTGCTTAACCAGGAGGTAGCTTCCATTTCTCCTTCTCTGAACTTTTGGCTTTCTCTTTTTCTTGGAGCTGCCCAAGGAGAGGGCAGTTCAGCCTTTGTTTTGCTATTCTCCTGCGGATTGTTTCCAATGTGCCCATTGCTCCTACAGTAGCTACTGCCTTTCTGTCCTTTTGAAGCTGAGGCAATGTATGGGCTAGAGACAATTCTAGACCCTCAGCTGCCAATAATTTTGGAGAGGCTCAAGTGACTGGCAAAGATTTTACTGGCACCAAGTAGTTTACTGAAGCTGACATATCTTGGTGCCCAAATGGAAGACTGTCTGATAGAAACCAAATTCAGGAAAGGCAGAGGTGATGCTGGCAGGGAGAGGTGGCCAAGCCCCTGTCATTGCTGCTCTAAGAGAGGCTTGCTGCCCGAGTGAGCATTCAGCCCTCTCACGTGCTTGTAATCCTGGGCATTGCTGATGAGTCTCCCTGCAGTGATGACCTCCTCCTACCCCTCTGTGCTGCCACTCTGTGTGGAGGGACTGGAGGGGAGGGAGAGCAGTGTCCTTGGAGATACAGCACCTGTTGAAGGCTTTCCCAGTAAGGAACATGACCTCAGGCTCTGCACAGAGGACAGAGGGCTGTGCAGGCACTGGCAGAGCATTCTTGTCCAATCAGTCAGACATAGCATCTAGTGATCACCGAACTGGGATTGCTGAATGCCCAGCTGCCTAACGTACCTTAAATCCTCTGGCACTATCCCAAGGAAATAGGACTCCATTAAGGACTATGCTGTGCTGCTCCTCCTTCCCTCCCCATGAGGGCCATAGGATGTCATCTTTATTCCATGCTTCAGCAGCAGAGTTTGACTATTGTCCTTTGCAATGGCCACAGGTAGGACACTGGGACACATCCACCACTGACTGCCTTCTGGAGATGTCCCGAAGGATTCACTGAGGCCACTGTGTGTCTATTCAGGAGGGAGTTGTCACTACACCTCTGGGTGCTATGCTGCTCAGGCAATGTTTAACAGCCCTGCTTTGCAGGCAGGTGGAGGGCTGCCTGCACCCTGGCACTGCTCTGCATCGAAATGCCTCTCTTCAATCCCTGGGTGTTCTTCTCTATAATTCAGTCACTTGGATTTTTTTCTGTGGTCTGTGGAACTTATAACATGTTATGGCATGACTTAAAAATCTTGTTGCTGTTGGAAGAGTTGTTTCCCAAATGTTTTTCAGTGTCCCTTTCAGCATGCCAATTTCAGGACTAGCTGCAGAACCTGTAAGAATGAGTATCTGCAGCCAAAGCCATGGTCTTGGCCATGTCCTTCCATTGCTTCACATGTGGGTCCCCATCTGGTCTCTGGATGAGCTGGCTCTGTTCAGTAAACCAGCAAAAAAACAAACACAGCAAAATCAAGGATAATTTTCTGCCACTTCAGTGGGCTAAATTGGCTTCTTGGAAGATCATGAGACCAGAAAAATTGGACAGAATTGCAAGTCTAGCAGCGAAGGGAAGGAAAGGAAGGGACTTCTCTTTTGGTGGTGGGGAAGTCACTTCTTAGGTTGATTATTTGTCTCATGAAACCACGCTCTTAGACTTGTCTGAACTTGCAGTGACAACATCATCTCTTTCCACTGAAGTACTTTCTATGCTTTTGCGTGAAACTTTCTTCATACAGTTGGGCTGTAGCAGCAAAAGCAAGAAGTTTGTCTTAAAAGAGCTAGGTAGAGCTTGCTAGTGTTAGCAAGTATGAGGATTGGCTCTTAGGCACTGCAAACTTGGAGTTTCATTCACTGGAGTTCAGTTCACTGTCAAGTGTGAGAGGAACATTTTGGCTTGTCAGGTCCATGGTCTGCTCCAGGATGAGGGTGATGGTGGACACTGACTTTTTCTAGTCAGTCTGCCATGATTTCACAGGAGCTGGCTTACTTGTCTGATTTGTCAATAAGGAAAAAGTAAAAGCAGGTCTTGAATGGTTCAGTGGATGGAGGACACTCCATGGTGATTCTAGGTCAGTGGTTGTGAGAAGACTCTGAGTTCCAAGACAAACACGCAGTCCCCAACCTCCCTGTACATTTGCATTGCTAACAAGCAGGTGTTGCACGAGAGTGGGAGCTTATAGACATCTAAGCCTTGTCTTGCTGTGCCAAGACAGGAAATCAATCCTCACATGACTTAATTTGCATTCTCCTTTTGTTTATTTGCATCTATATTGGCTTCATTTGTGTTTGTTTGCACAAGGCTAACAATCAGAAGCTCTGAAGCCATGCACTAGAACAGTACTATATTAGATTCTCTACAAACATGCAACAAAGCCCATGAATCCTCCACAGAGACCTGGTCTCTAAGAAAAGATTGGGTTGCTTCTGGTTTCAATGTGTTCTGGAGTGAGTCTTCAGAGAGAGCTAAGAGAGCAACCAGCTGAATTAGTTAGGAGCTTCCTGGACTGAAATATTCCCCACTTACCTGAGTGGTGGAACTGCTTTAAAATGATTTTTTAACCTCATCTAGTTGGACTTGCTGCTTATCATGCACCTTCAATGTGGGGAGTAACCTGGTCTGGAGGTAAAAAATCTTTGGGAGTCTGTAGGAGCCCATAAGATGTTGGTGAAGAACATGGCCAGACAGCTGCCTGTTTTAATGATTCTGCTTTTGGTATGTGTGTGCTTCTGGTTGTGCTTCAGGCCCTCCAGAGCTCTGGAAGGGCAAGTAGACTTCTGGGGCTTCCCTTCCAGGAGAGCCCAGGAAATGCTACTGGGACAGCAGGAGATGTTACTGTCAGTCCTCTACCCCAGGGTACCGAAGTGGCAGCTCCTTGGGCTGTACCAGTCATACGCAACTGGTTGTAATACTGGTAGATGTATTAAGTCTCACTTGAGCTCAACTCTTGCCCAGAGCAAGATTAGGCTACAAGAAGGGCAGCTCTGGGTCTACTTTACTGACACCAGAGCTGGTGATGCTCAAACTGTCATCCCTGGAAATACAGGCTAAGCAATGGGTGCCATTTCCCAAGTCCCTTCAGCAGTCTGGCTCAGTGGAGTTTTGGAGTCAGGTGGAAAGCCTGAGGGAGACTGTGGAGACTTGTTAGCTGTTGCAGAAGCTGAGAGGCCCCCGTTCTGTGCTGGTTGGAACAGCAAGTGCTCTGGAGAGCAAAATCCTGGGGGTGTTAGAGGCCCTCCCGGTGCGGACTTGCTGCAAATCCTCCCTCTTCTTGATCTCAGCCTGAATTTCTGCCTGGAGAAGCAAAGCCCTGATGGATGATTGTGCGGGTGGAGTTGCACCTCAGCCCAGAAGCCGAGCTAAATGGAAACAGCTTTGTTTTCCTAAGGCTGGAGTATCAGCAGAATTCATGTTTATTTAGCAGGGAGTGGAAAGGGTTTGTTCCCTTGCCCCTTCCCCTCAGGATGGCTGACCAGATGCCTTTGACTCTGGGCAGTGTGTGTGGAGGGTCCTGTTGCTGTCACCTGAGAAGGTCCCTTCTTCCAGGAGTGATGTGCATAAATCTGTAGCCAGCGTCTGTGCAAGGGAGCTGTGCTGCCTGGATGGGATGTATGTGCTGGATGATGGCTGCTTGCAAAGCAAGGCATCCTTCCTCTGGATGAGAAGCAGAGATGTCTGGGACCTGCAAAGCAGTTTCTCTGTAATGCAGGCAAGGGAAAGGGACATAGCTGTGGTGTGAGGTGCTGAGACACTGTGCAGACAGCTTAATGCAGCTAAGCTCTTGGGGGCAGGGAGCTTCCTCTGAGAGGGCTCTGTTTAGGCAAGGCAGTTGCTGGGAGTTGCCTGGTGTTTTCAGGATGGAAAAGGAAGAGGGATGAGTTGCAACATGCCTGGCCCACTGATTCCTGATCTCAGACTCTCCTCTGCAGCACCCTGGAGGAGACATCTCCTCCCTCCCTGATGAGAGGAAGGGCTATAAGCAGCCCTTGAGGAGCTGTGGCAAGCGCTCCTGGCCTGGGAACACTGGGAACCTCGTGCCAGTAGGCAGGCTCTGCCAAAATCTCTGTTCTCTCTCCTGGAAGCAAAGGATTAGAACAGCAGGGAGCAAGCAGTTGGGAGGATCTTGGGTGTGTGGCAAAGGTTGCTGAATGGAGAAAGTGTATCTCCCCTCATCTGAAAATTGTTCTGTTTCATTTGAAAATCCTGTTCTGGTGGTAGTCAAATGTCAAGCATGATCCTTTGCAAAGGGGAGTGGAACCCATGGGTGGATACAAAGCTGTCTGCCCTGGGGTGGCCACATAAAACACGACATTGAGAATGGTGGCTTGGCAAAACCAGCTTGATGAGCTTGTTGTCATTGAGGACTAGCAGATAGAACAAAAAGTTCACTGCAAGGTCAGTTGCTTTTTAAAGATGCTGCTCCAAACAGAGGCAGATTTGTCTTAATTGTTAAAGCAGGATCTGGAGCCTCCTGTCTTGCCAGCTTTGAACTTTCCACATTTATGAGAAAAAGGGGAACTTGCTAACTGCCTTATTTGGGATGCTGATGAGTGTTCAGGACTGTTTTTTCACCATAACACTAAGAGAAGGTCTATACTAGCTATATACTTATTGAATGCATCTTCTGCTATTCTGCTCACTTATGACTGTCATTCAGTCCACATTTATGAGAGTTTATTAATATCCAAATATCAGAAAATAAAAGCCAGCCCTTGATGAGAAGCATGCCCCTGTGTAAGTGCATTCCTATGGCATGGGCTGTGGCAGCTTTCCCACTTCATTTGGTATGGGACCAGCCCAGGAGTTCCATAGTGCATGATGTTGAATTCCCAGGTAAAACACCGGTGCCAGCCTTGTGCCACTACATTGTCTTCATGCTTGTTACTTGAATGGCATATTTTCTCAGTGCAGATAAGCCCGAACTGCAGCTTTCTAAGCTGCTTCCCTTTCGAAATATGCTTTTTACAAGGTGGCCAAACATTTACGTTCCTTGATCCAAAGCCAACTTTGAGTAGATATCTGAGACATTGTTAAAAAATTGAAACTAAAAAGCCAGTGCCACTCCGGGTGAGAATATGTGAAAAGGAAAATATGTCACTCAGGACAATGAGATCTCCATAAGCTCCAGATCTCAGCCCCTTTCCTGCTTTGACATAGTCAAAAGTTCTTGGCAAGGTGGTTGAGAGGGCTAAAGGAAAAACTCGAGCTACTCAAGAGGAGAGTAAATGCCATTTTTCTTATATTAAAATACTCCTATTTTTAAATCACATTATATACCTTCACTAGTCTGGCACCAGATTCAGTTGCTTTATTTTCTAGTGCTTTAAAGCTGTCAGCACCATTTTGGTTTATATGTTTTATGTATTTACTTTCTAGGGGGTTTCATACCCCTCAGAGCAGCAGGAGAATAACTGGCTTTCAGGCCCCTTTTTTAAACTCCAAATATGGTCTTTGCATTAGACCTGGTTTTTTCTGCACCTCCTTGGGAGCCATTCCTATAGCTTAATGCAATCTTTAGCCAGTTCAAATGCACTTTTCCTTCTAACAGATAGAAGATTGCTGCTACTGTCAGATTAATCTGAGATTCCATGCAAAAGAGCAGGGTGCAGGGCAAATACATTGTAGATGTGGTAGGTAAGGTAGTACAGAAAATCCAGTTTATAGCCTATTTTATATACTATACATATATCATTTGAGACATTTATGACAATGCAATTTATATAGCAGTTCTATAAAAAAGAAAGTTGTTAGAGGAGCACTAAGGCCCCATGATCAAATACTGGGGAGAGTTTTCCTAATGCCTGAATTAGGATTGTCATCTATCTTGCTTTCGGCTCCCTTGTGCCTGTGGATTACTGCAGTTTCTCATACCTGACTGTGTGTTGCCTTTTTTGGTTTAAACTAGTACATCAGTAAAATCAAAGCTGTTCTCTTTAATTGTGAATGTTTCCCATAAATCACCAGTGCTAGCAGGAAACAAGAGATTAATTGGAGTTGATTTGATACAAGAAGTGGTTGAAATGAAGATCTGAAAGTCTCCATATAAAATCTACTTGTTCTCTTTTCCATTCTTCAGAAGCATGCTGAGAAATGCTGCCCTGAGTGCTTGGTGCTTGGCAGGATTGGTACCTTTCTCTCCACACCACCTTTTTATTTTTTCACCTGAGTGAAGGCTCTCATTTAGGCAGAAATTAAACATCTAGGCAGGAATTAAGAAGACATTCAGCCTGGAAAAATCTTATCTGTTACTGCTGAAGGAAAAATATCCTCTGTGGAAGGAAGAAATCTGGAAGGAGACACTAAGATTTTTCAGGGTAGAAGTAAACAGCAAATTAGTCAACGGAGGGTAACGTGTGTTGCATACCAGGGACTGACAGTGCTTAGGAGTTTGGAGGCAAAATACCCAATGAGTTTTTTTTCCCTGTACACCCTGGGCTCCTGCTCTGAGTCAAGGTACTCTTTATTGCCAGAAAAGATCTTGACAAATTGGAAAGAATTCTGAGGGAGGGAGGGAGCTGAGGGGAATGGTTAACAGACCCACATCTGCAAAACTGAGCCAAATGTTGGCCTTGGAGGATGAGGAACATACTTGGAGGCTGAGGCTATCAGGATGGGGCAGAGTGTATTAGGTTGCCTGTAGCCTTGGCAGAGTGGCCATGGTAATTTTTCAATGGTATAGCTTTCTAAAAAGCAATGTGCCAAACTATTCCAGGGATGTAATGACAGGTTGATAATGACACTGGAGCTTTGCCTTCTCCTTGACTTTGGAGCTCTGCTGTTGCAGAGTTGGAGTCCAGGCGTTGCCAAAGCAGGCACAGTGCTCCACATCCCTTCTCAATGAGGAATCTGTGAAACCTCTTCCTCCCTTATAGTCCTTGGTGTGGGTACTGAAGACCGCATGAGAGAGGTGTAGAGCAGAATCATGGTCATGGTACTCCTGAAATCACTGGCTTTGCCATCAGGCATCATTCTTACATGGCCAAGAGTGCTCCTGGTTCCCAGACAGCCACTAGTCTTCTGGCTAGTGAGCAAGTGGAGGGATGGAACCAGAGCAATGCAGACTAGAAATCACCAGGATGCTCATTCCTCAGCAGGGAATGGATTTCGAGAGTGGATAGCAAAGGTTACATCCCAACTCAGCTCTCATGGATTGAGTGCTGCAGGTGCAGGAATCCTGTGTGTGGCTGGGGATGGAGTGATGTGAGAAGACCTAACAACACTGAGGTAATAGATCCAAAGGCCAGGACATCCTGCTGGGTGTTTAACCATTATTTTTGCTTAAAATATGTCTTAGATCTACAGTGTTCCCAGGATGAGTGGGAGACCACCTGCTGTAGATGAAAAGCCTTCACTTCTCCAGATGAGAGCACTACACACATCACCTCATGTTGTTGCTCTCTTGCTCTGTGTGTGTGTTCAGCCACAAACTCTTCACCCCACGCACATGCCTGGGATGAGAGAGGCATTTCCAGCCCTCTCCACGTCCTGTGTAGAGCAGTGGGCAGGCAGCTGCCCCCCCCACTCCCAGGGGTGCATGTGGGTGCGAGGATGAATAGGCTGAAGTGTTTTTTCAGGGCTTTGAAGCTGGCAGCCTAGTGAAGGGGGTGGGTGTTGCTAGTCAACAGGATGAAAATGAAACTCAAATGTGCTTGTTTTCTCGCTGTGTTATGGGGGAGATGAGTGACCTCCCTGCAGCCAGTGCTGAGCTTTTCTCTGGCTGATGCCTGTTCAGCAGGTTTCATTAGATGGCAGCCAGGCCCCCAGCTCACAGCTGTTGTGTCTTGTGGAAACAGAGGGACAATATATCAATTTGTGCCTGTACACACAAGCACACAGATCTCCATCTCAAAGGGGCCTCTCAAATGGCTCCATTTGAAGCTCAGAGCAGTTAGAGGCTACATTTTTATTTTTGGCATGGGCCTGCACTTCAGCTCTGGAGACAAGCAGATTGCAGACAGCTCTTTATCACATTTGGCATTTGGAAATCATGATTCTGGCCATTTTATGAGTCAGCACTGAGGTCTGATGGATCCAACCATGAGCACAATCTGCAGCTCCTGGTGACCACCTGATGCCATGCCCTTGTGCAGGGCATGTTTCTGCAGCCTCGCTGGGCCAGGCAGGTGCTGTTCCCATGCTTGGAGAGTTGGACTTCTTCCAGGGAGTCAGTTGCTCACTGCCTAATACATGAGAGCAAAGAAGAGCACTCAACAGAGTGGCAGGTGGCATGTGTGGCACATGTGGCAAGGGAAGGGCATTTAATGTCAGCACAGAGCTGTGTGGAGGCATGTGAGCAGCCACTTTGGTTAAGGAGCAAATTGGATCCCAAGAGACTGGTTAAAATGAACCTGTTAGCTGTCTGTGAGCTTAGAAGGGTTCACTTACGTATGTGGTGTCTGGCAACTCCCGAACAGATAAAATTAGAGTTCACAGCCCTCTCTCTCTGTTCTCACACAGTACAGGGCAAGCTGGGAGCCAGCTAGGATGGCCCTGCAGCACTGGCACGGCTTTGGGGCTCAGAAGAAGGAAGATGCCAGGGTGGTGGTGTCTGGTGGAGTCTGAGCTTGGTGGCATGAGGCAGACAACTGGTGACTCTACTGTCCCATGGACTTGCACATCTGTTGCTACAGTTTGTAGTGAGAGATTCAGAGAAATCTTGGCCAGCCACTGGCACATATGTCAAGTGGAGCAGGCAGCTGGAGTTACCACTGCAATATGGCACAGGTGAGAGCCCAAAATAAGAGCCAAGTGGGCTCTGCGAGAGCTTCTTAGTTGCTGTGGTAAGGGATAGGGCTGGCATCTGGGTACTGGACTGACATGGCTCTGGCACTGGCATGTGCCAGTGACAGAGTATAATGTGCAGCAGGGAGCCTGACACATGTTCCTGGCCCTGCAGCCCCACTTTGTGAGTGCTGTTTGTGCCCTCCCACACAAAGGCAAAGGGTGTCATCAGTGACACTCTGCCAACAGCAGCTCTAGAGGTCTTGGGGGAAAAGATTTGGATGACTTGCACCTTGATATCCCTGTGATGGTCCAGGTGCCTATGTCTTGTGTCCCATCTTGCATGACACCTGGCTGTAGGTGTCTGTGAATCTGGCACAAAGTCTGAGAGGTCATTCTTGTGTCCTTCATGGCACGTAGATTCTGCTTGGCTCTCCCAAAAAGGTCATATGCCTGTGGGATGCTGCTAGCTGCTTCCCCTGTGCAGGAGAATTTCCCTTGCCTTCCACCAAATGCTGGGGAGCATAAGCTTCAGACTTCAGGGCTGAAGACAACAACAGGAGAGACAGCAGGCAGGTTTCAGTGGTATTTCTGCTGCTCCTGGACATAATAAACTGAGTCAGGATTTATGGACATAATGTGTGTGGGCTTGAAGTCAGGTGCCTTGTATGGTGTGGTTTTCCCCCTCCTCACAGAGTCTTACCAGAGCTGTCTTCCTTGTCAGCATGTTTGTGAGCTAATTGATAATAAACTTGAGTGCTCTCTAAGCAATGCCTCTCCTGTGCTCCAGGGCCTGCCAGCTGAGCCATGAATCCTTTCTGCCCACTGAGGAACCTAGTTGGAGTCCAAGAAAGGGGAAGTTTCTGGTTTGCAGTCAATTTACTGCTTTCCAAGGCTGGCTGCTTCTCTTTCCCTCATAGACACAGATGCTGGTGTTAAGGCTGCCCATTCTTCTGTGATGCTTTAGTGGAAAATTAGCAACTGCTGAGCATTACAAAGGGGGAAGTGAATCACTGATTTTGGTCCCTGTGGCCCCAGGCAGGGAGGGCATCTTGCCAGAGGGACAGGCAGATGGACAAGACAGACACCGAGTTTACTATTCAGCATTTAAAATCCAGGGGAGAACCTGCCTGTTTCCCTGGCAGGTTATCAGGGGCTGAGCATGACTCAATCCCTGTCCTGGCTGAGCCCACTCATCTTGGAGATGCACATGCAGGCCTGTAGTAGCTGGGGTGGACTTCCCAGAGCTGCAGTGGCTCCCTTCCATGGGACTCTGCTCCCAGCCTTGTGGGCAGCATGTGTCCTTTCTGGGTACCTGGAGCCAGCACCTGCATCCCAAGCAGCAAGCTGGTTATATTTGGAGAGATGGAGCTTGTTGGGCCCTGGGATGGGGTTTTCTGGACCCTGGGAAAGTAGTTTATTCTCTGAGAGCTGCTTATCTTCAGATTTGTTTTGGCCAGTGCTGTTGTTGCCCTTCTGAGAATTGTTTCTTAGGTCTCTGTAGTCTCTGTCATCTCTCCCTGATGTTCAGCATGGTGAAGATTTGTTTCCAGCTGGAAGAGTGAATTTCCAATCCTCATCTCTCCAGCCCTTGCCTTGTCTGGGGTTAGTGCCCCTCCCTGCTGACCACACTGCCCAGGACTCACTCTCTCCACAGTGCCTCAAGCCATCCACCCTGCTGTGGTCTGTCAGGCTTTGGCGGGGGACAGGGTGAGGCAGGCTGGATGAAAAACCTTGTGGTACTTGGCTCTGCATTTCCTTTACACAAATAAAAAAAAGCCCCACCGTTTCCCAGCTCACTAGCAATCTGGCCAAAGTCAACAGTTGGATGAAGAGCAGCCGATAGAAGCTAAATCCAGGAAACACTGAGGTGTTGCTGCTGGGGAGAGGGAAGTGCTTTGAAGAGTTTGCCATCTTTACCTCCAGCTCCAAGGAGGATGCCCAGTGTGAAGTCACTCAGAGAACAGTTTGCTCACCTGTACTCCCTCTGGCTTTTGCTTATCCAGGGAACTATGGTTATCAGAAGTGAATAGAGATTTGAAAATGCTTTCTATATACAGTGGGTTAGGAAAACAGTATTGTCTCAGTCTCAGTGATTTAGATTTGGTTATTGTGACTGTGTGAATCTAATCTTGAAATGGCAGGATTTAAAAAAACCCTGTGCCTGATTCGGGAAACAGAGATTCTCCTATCCATCTGTGCAGTTTCTGGGAGTCTGCCAGCTCAGCAAGGAAATCACTCACCTGTTCTGCTCAGAGAACAGGCAGCTTGTAGGTTCATCTGGGACTGTCAGGAGAGCCCTGATATCCAGGGTATACAATATTTTTGTACCTTCTCTACCCTGCTAAGACTAAAGTAAATACAGAGCAGAGTGCAAGTGGTACCAAAATTCATTGAAAATAAAACGTTTACACACAAAAGTGACGTGGCGCTGTGTGGGATCCCTTGCCGAATGAAATACAAGTGTTATTTGGGTCCTGTAGGGATATGTAGCACTAGAATGTAGAGGATCAGACCTCCCTTATTTCTCTTGACTTCTAGCATATGTCCTCGGGCTTATAGGGAATCCAGGTCATTGACCGCACCTCAGAATTGGCAGCTAAAAGTGTTTATTGGATAGTTTTGAACTGTTGCAGATGTGGGTCAGTCTGTCTGCACAGCTCCCTCCTATCCCAAATCTCTTAATTTTGATAAGCACCTAATGCCTCTAGGGTTTTCCATGTGAAGGTGACTGAGATCTCTTTCAGCTGGTAGAAATCAGCAGGAGCATACACATCTGTGCTTCTGGAAGGAGAATGCTTCTCCCTCTGCCTTCCTTCCTTGCCCCATGTTCTGTCCTGGACCACTGCTGCTGTGAGCTCCAGAGGCAGGTGCTATAGGACAGCCCAGAAGGGGAGGTGTCCTAGCAGTCTGCATGCTGATTTTGTCCTGCAGGCTGTGCCTGACACAGAGAAAGTTGTCAGCATCTCTGATGGATGAAGAGCAGGGAAACCAGCTGCTTGCCAGGCAGTTGTCTGTAAAGGAAGAGACCACTACCTCTTTGTAGAGATCTGTGCTGGCCATGTGCCTGGCTGAAGGAGTGGAAGTGAGTAATACCATGTTGAGGGAGGCTGTAAGACTGAATGAATATAAATGTGACTTTAAGTGACTAGAACATAGTGCTTGAAGTGTCAAACTCCTCTGCCTCTTCACTGTCTCTTCTCAAGCAGGTGGAGGCATGGAGCGTGGTAACACAAGCTCCACACTCTGCTGATTTGGAGCTACCCCATCTGTTTCCCGTCCTCACTCTTACCCCTAGGACAGCCACACCAATGAGAGGACCTGTGGCAGTGCAGATCCCTGGGAACTGGCCAAACTGTGGTCCTATGTTTATTAAGATCCATCCAATGGGTAGGGATTGCTAATGGCTTCTGATCACATCTGTACTGCTGTGGTGAGCTCAGGTGTATTTCCTGAGACACTTCAAGCAAGCCAGTCCCTGTCTGTCCACATGGACTGACTCTGAAGGTTTGGAGGGAAAAAAACTCTGTTTTGTATTCCCTGACCATGAGCCAGCTGCTCAGCATGAAAAATTGAGATGGAAAGATGCCTTTTGCCATTGATTTCTGCAGCCCAGGCTAGAATGGTATTACTCAACTCAGTCCACAAATCCCAGTGCTCATCCGCCCAGAATAGAACCAAATAAACAAACTAATTCAAAGCAAATCTGACCCCCCCACACCTCCTCCCTGCTTCAACTCACACTGGAATGCTTTGCCAATGGGATCTCAGTAGAATGACTTTTCCTCAAGTGTTGCAAACCGTAGACTAATGTTCCTACTCTGTTTTTCCTTAGTGAAGTTGGACTGCCCCTTGTAGTAAGGTCATATAATCCCTTCTTCTTTGTAACTGAAATGCTAATGATTATTTTATTTAAAGCCCTTCACATGTTGTTGTTATGGGGTTTTGTGGGTTTTGTTACAAAATTTGGTAATCCTGGGAATGACAAGAGATGTTCCTAAAGCCAAAGGGTGAAGTTCCTTCAGGCAGGCAGTGCATAGAGCCCAGCCAAGCCCTGCTACTTGCACATAGCATGCTCTCTTTTCTCAAGGGTAGACATGATGTGAGGATTTTCAAGCAGAAGAGCTGATATTTCCCTGTGTTATGCTGCCTGTCACCTTCACCCAGTGACTCTTCAGAACTCAGGGTGAGCACTAAGACAGTCACTATTGTTTGGGGGAATGCACTTCTTTTCCTCAGGGTGCTTCCATCTCTGCAGTAAAAGACCTTGCAATCCCAGCCACGTTCACCCATAGGACTTGCTTGGGATCTCTTACTAGAGACCAGAGAACAAATGTGCCTGAGCTTCCAAAGCTTGGTAGCTCTTCCCTAGCCTCCCTAGAGTTCCATATGGCTTTTCCTTTGTCACTAACTAAACTAGCAGAAGCACACCAGATGACAAAGCAGTACATAACAGGCATCAGAAGTTCATTTTCTGGCTGCAGGGCTGAATTAATAGCTCAGAAATGTGTGGGCAGGTCATGCCTGGCTGCCCTGGCCATCTGGGATAGGTGGTACTCTGCAGAATCTCAGGGGAGCTTCTGAAAGGGACTGAGGTGGAACTGAAATAAGGTTCACTTCTCTTTAATTATTCTGGCTAGCCTTGCTGATTATTGAAAAACAAACATTATTTGCTGAGCTCATCTCAGTTTAGAACTCAATTTTAACAAGACAAGAAATATTTTGGTCAGCACACTCTCCTCTCCTGAAGAGGTGGTATCAGGAGTTTGGGAATCCACGCTGAGGTTTTTGCAGAAGGAAGACAGCAATACTGCTGCATGTAGGCATGCTTTCTAGTAAGGAATCATTTGGCTTCAGTTTGCAGATGTTGTTAGCTCTTTACACCTGGCATTTTGTTCCTGTGGAGAAACCTGTGCCCTCTAATCAAAACACCTCTTCATCTTTTTTATCCTAAATTGAAGAGATTGAGTACTTGAGGTTTCCTACAGAAAGGCATTTTCATCAGTTATTTCTGTCATGTTTTCTCCTGTATTCTCTCAATTTTTTTTGACATCCCTTAGAAGATGTGACATATTTTACATCACAGCTAGGATAATACTATAGCATGTATATGCCCTCCTGTGATGAGGACGTGTAGGGAGGCAAAAATACCTCCCCATTCCTGCAATGTTTCAATGTCCTAATGTCAGGGCATTGAACTGACAGTTCATATTTAAATGCTTGTCATTAGCCCTGAAATCTTTTCAGAATTGCTGGTTTCCAGGATCATCTCCAACTATCTGCAGCTGCTGCCTGCATTCCTTCTTCCTAGAAGTGTAATCCTGCATTTGGCTCTATTAAAATCCCATGTTGCTTGGATGTATTTACCCTCCACAGAGATCCAAACTGCTCTGTGTGATTGCTCTGTTCTCATCACGATACACTACATTGCAAATTTTTGTGTCAGCAGCACACATTATCAATGTTGATTGTATGTTTATTTCGAAATAAAAATATTTATTTCCAGATGAAATTCTCAAATCGTGCCAGGCATCATACTGATCACCCTGGAACCCATCTGATCCCCTCCCCAGTGACAACTACTTTTTATGTTCTGT
Organism: Catharus ustulatus; assembly: GCF_009819885.2. Classification (NCBI taxonomy): domain Eukaryota; kingdom Metazoa; phylum Chordata; class Aves; order Passeriformes; family Turdidae; genus Catharus; species Catharus ustulatus. The sequence goes on from NC_046226.1 coordinate 23,920,394, forward strand.
TTCACAGCCAGTTTGTTATTAATTTTGCATGTGCCTGATTGACATTGTACTGCCCTGTTTATTTTTTTATTGAAATAGCATAGGCTCTCATCTTGTTGGTGTGCATGTGTCTAATTCTATCAAATTATGAAAATACACTCCTTTGACAAGAGTGGTTCTTCACAGACCTCCTTGACTTGATGTCACTTTGTATTCCTTTTGTTTAGTTCCCAATTAATTGACCTGTGAGTCATCTTTTCCATTGTTTGGGGCTGATTTCAGACTCACTGGCTGACAGTTACCTTGTGTGTTGTTCTTGACCTGCTTGAATACCAGCACGGCATGAGCTCCCTTTCCTTCTCCCCAGATCTTATTGTTATTCCAAGCTATCCAAGGAATGTCTGCAAGGCAGAGCTGCTGTCAGCCAATTCTCATTGAATCATCCAGTCCTGTTTGCTTTAGAAATTTGCATTCCCTGTAGACACTGTAACACATCTCCTGTGCTGACTGTGACAGGGAAGATGGCAAAAACCATAGAATGGGACAGACCTCTCTGGGCACTTCAGTGCCTCAGCCACTTAGTCAGAGATGGAGGTGTTGGACAGAGTATGCAGAAGAATTGTCAGTACTGAAGTTCAGTTACAGAGGCATCCAGGGCTGGCACTTTCAAAGAAACTCAAGGAGCATGTGGGCAGCCAACCTATTTTGGCCCTTGGCTGTACTAAGCCTTTTTCCTTGCAGGTGGTGCAGGTGAGAGTGAGATACTTTCGTTGGAAAGCAGAGCACCTTCTTGGAGGCTTAGTGCTGCAGTCAGTAAAAGGAAATAGCAGCAAGTGCAATAGATCAAGATCTTTAACACAAAGAGCTTTGCCTTGTGGTCTACGTGGCTTTATAAAAGAGTGTGTATGAAGTGTGACCTTGAGATCTGGATAACTTCTCTGTCCTTAGTCCCCTGAGAGTACCAAAAAACCATAAATGCAGTTAGTGCAGAAAGTTGTAACTGCTCTTACAGACTTGAGTTCTTGGTCATTCTCTCTTGCTTGTGACTCTCATGGGCCAAGTTTTGTGTATTTGCTTGGTCTGGCCTCTTCTCTGACTGTATTACTGTGCTTTTAGTGCTGGTTTGGGGCTGGGAAGGCAGGTCCTGAGAGAACTTCCACCATAAGAACAAGTACATTTGGAACTGTTTATGTTTGCTGTGGTCAAGGAACAGATCTTGAGCAGGATGGGATGGCAGAGGTTCTTCAAAGCAGATGAAGCATCCCCGTGGAAGGACAGCCTGATGGGATGGTACAGAGAGAGTGTCTTGGTGAATACCGTGTCCTGTCAGGCTCAGGACATGGGGCATGGTTCCTAGAGGGTATCAGTGTGCCATGGTGATGACTGAAAGTAGGGAAGGAGTGGGATCCTGCTCAGGTAGATAAATCTCTGTGTCCAGGTGGCAGCTCAGGCAGCTTGGTAGTGAAGGTTGCTGCAAAATATATTGGTGGACAGGCACTGTGGTCAGTGCAGTCGCTTGTGAGGCATATTGGTTCACTTTTTTTTTCTTCCACAGGATTCAGAGCAGAATTGGCTCTCCTGTTTCCCCTCAGCACACGGGGTCATCAAGGACTGTCCGGCGCTACCCAGCCAGCAATGGCCAGCTCACCTCTAATGCACTCCCCAATGGGAATGGACACGAGCAGAGCAGCCCACATGCTGTTTCCCAGGAGCACACCTTGTCTGCAAAGGGTAAGGCCTGCAGGGCCGTCACTCTTTTGGAGTTTCTTGTTGGGGTCATGGGAAAGGCCAACATTATGACCAGGGATCCCCAAGAAACCATGGACTCCCAAAGATTGTGCTGCTCAGTGGAATGAAAAAGGAAGGTCAGCATGGGCATTGCTGGACTTGGCAAAGAAAGGGGAGGAGGAGGACACATCAGGGAAGCAAAATGCTGATGGCTTGAGACAGAAGCCAGGGGATATGACAATTGCATGTCAGAGATGTTGAGCATCACCCCAGCACACTGCCCTGAAGGGGAATTGCCTCAGTCTGTAGGAATGGTGTCTCCCACCTTACTCAGTCTGAGCAGCTCTCAAGATCAGATTGTGCAACCAGCATCTATTTCTTCCCTTTGGCTGATGCCTTGATGCCTTCTGACATGAGCAGGGATTAGGCCAGGCTGCTGGGACATGCAGATGCTGAGCCTCAATGCTTCCCCAGCTAGGACAGATGCCAGTTGTCTCCTGCAGCTTGGTTCCCTCCTGAAGCCGTGATTCCCCAAGGAGGCCCCATGTGGCACCTCAGCCGCTATGAGTAGGGCCATGAACCTGGTTAAAGCTGTAATCTGAAAGTGGGCATTGAAACAGGGAGCGGAGGGAGTACAGCAAGGGCAACACTGTCCCATAGGGGTGGGATGGAAGGCTGGTGTCAAGCCAGCTGGTTATACAATAGTTCTGTTTGTTGACCATTTTCTACGAGTCCCAAAGAGCTCTGAGTGTTATTTCCCATCATATGGGAGGATGATGAGGGACCAGAAGAGGACCACAGATAGCTGCAGGAGGTCAGGGGACACTGGTAGGGAGACAATGGTTTTCTTAAGACCTGATGCTGCCTCTTCTGGATGCCAGTGTGTTCATGTGCAAAGACTTCCAGTGGTTTAAGAGCAGCCAGTTCTTCTGAGTACTAATGTGGCTGGAGAAATAATATTGCTTAAAGTGGAAAAACTCTCTCTGTGATGAAGTTAGGGTATGTGTGTTCCTTCACACTGTTATGCCATCCCAACTAGGCAGGCAGAGCATGCTGCTTGCCATTGTCCATGTGTTGACAAACATACAGATGCTGGAGCAAAAAACAGGCTGGAGTGAGCAAGGGGCAAGGAGAGACAGAATGACAGAATTGCAGTCAGCTAGGTTGGAAAAGATTTTCAAGATCATTGAGTCAAATCAATGATATAACACCACTTTGTCAGCTAGGCCATGGCACTAAGTGCCACATCCTGTCTTTTCTTAAACACCTCCAGGGATGGTGACTCCACCACCTTGGGGAGGGACCCCTCTTTGCACTGGGAATGCTTTGGAGGTGAGCTGTGAATAACAGCTCCCTTGGCCTGGACATGCTGTTTCCACTTAGCACTCTTTCTTTCATAGGGGCCAACCTGACAGAGAAGATTAGGAAGATAAAAATTGTCTTCACACCCACCATCTGCAAACAGACGTGCCAGAATGGGCGCTGCTACAACAGCTGCGAGAAAGGAGACACCACCACTCTCTATAGCCAAGGGGGGCATGACCACGATCCCAAATCTGGCTTCCGCATCTGTGAGCACCCCTATGTCCTGCACCTACTTTCTTGCCTGTTTTCCCACTCTACTCTTCCTGCTTTTCCTGACTCTATAGGATAAGGGCTTGGGTTGCTGTAGGGAGGGGAAGCTATGGCTTCTCTCAGTGCCTTGGAAGATGTCTTCTGGAATCTTTGGGGCTTACTCTCTCTCTGGGGTAGAAAGACAGACTTTGCCTCATTGCTCTCTTTCCTGGGCAAGCAGATTCTGTTTCCATCTCACCCTGGGTAGAGGGGATGTATGTGTTTGAGTCAGGCCTGCAGCCAAGCCTCACCACCCCCTTATTCTCAGAGCCAGCTCACTGCTTTAGTTGGCATCCAGTCTTGGGGCTGACTTTCATCACCTAATTTCCTCCTGTTCTCTCCTTTCACTCACATGGCAGCCAGGAGAGCTGGCTGCAGGCTGCAAACTGTTCTTATAAACAGGGCTTGCTGAAACCACTGCTTGCCTTTCAGAGCCATTGGGATTGCTCATCAAGTCACTGGGATATCCAGCTGTGGGTTGGTCACATTGTTTTGGAGCCAGCTGGTGGGAGCAACATGCTGGACTTACTGGGACTTGCCCTCTGAGTGCCTCTCTATCTCAAATTCTTCTAACACTGAGAGAATGAAAAGTCTTGCTGTTGTGGACACTGATGGAAGATTGTGTTCACAGCAATTTCTGCCTAGGTCCCAGTTAAAAAATGTGTCTCCTCCCCCTAAACAGGGTGCTGGGCTTGAGCCAATGAACTTGAAACAGGATGGGTGTTCATCCCCTGGGATGAACCTTACAAGCCATCCAGGAATGTGGAGCAGCAGTGTCTCATCTCGCACTGAAATGAGTCAGGATAATCTGTCAAGGAATCCCATGCATTGCTTGAGTGTAGTTCACATTGAGATGCTCTGAGTTGCTCCAAGCATCTGATGAGGTCAGAAAGGACATGACTTTGGTTTCATCTGTGGATGCTTTTTCTGAGCCTCTGCAGATGAATTGCTCCTGATTCTTTTGTCCCCCTCCACACTTCTCCCACATGAACTGCTGGCAGGGCCAAGGTTGGATGTGAGACAGGCTCTGAGGATGTGGCTCTCTGCCTGTTCTCTCTGTCTGCCTCTCCCATCCTGCTGAGTTCCCTTCTGGGCTAGGAGTAAAAACCCTGCCAAGTGGGGAGGGGGAGATGCAGAAGTGAAAAGAATTGGGCAGACTTGGCTACACATGGCTGCCATAGCTCCTAACCCATTCCAAGAGATCCTGCTGTGTCTGCAACACCACCTTGGCAGCCCCCCAGGACATGGGTGCCCCAGCCTGGCTGTGACCCCAGAGCCCAAGGGAGGGTTCATTTTCTTCAAGTCATGACTCCAGTTGTTAGCAGAGCTTGGGGAAGATGGTGTTGCCCAGCAGGGACCCGAGCCTGCCTCCAGGCTGCAAGGGCTGACTCCAGCCCAGTGCTGCAGCTGGTCCTTGGGACATCATGGGATTAGTGCTGTTCAGATGCAGCTGCCTGGTGTCCCCCAGCTACCCTTGGCTAGAGCCAGTGTCTCAGTTCCTCCTCTAAGCAGACCTCTCTTTGCCTTGCAGACTTCTGTCAGATCCCCTGCCTAAATGGAGGGCGCTGCGTGGGCCGGGATGAATGCTGGTGCCCCTCCAACTCCACAGGGAAGTTTTGCCACCTGCCAGCTCCGTCTTTGGAAAAGAAGCAAGGAGGAAGAGCCCCAAAGACCCCAGCTGGCAGCTCCATGAGGCACTCCACATATACCCTGCCCTTGTCTAACCAGCTGGGTGAGCATGGCCAATGACTCCAGACCCCACATTTTATTCCTACTTGTGTGCTCCTCAGATATTTTTTTAACAGGACTGAGGAGGCCACTACCTCCATATGCTTGCTGTTTCAGACCAGGAGTTTCCCTAGTTTCTTGTGGAGGTTTTGTCCTCCTTTTAGGCCAGAGAAGTATTTTCTCTTAGATGCAGTCTTCCTCTTGATTTCCTGGTGGGCTCAGTCTACCTCTCTTCCCAAGTGACTTTGTTCATGATGATACTCTTTGGGTGCCAAATTGTTGCCAGATTGTCACAAATGTGGTGTAAACTCATCTTCCAGCTTCCCTGAACCCTTCTCTGGTGAATGTCCACATCAACCACCCTCCAGAAGCCATCGTGCAAATTCACCAGGTGGCCAGGGTACGGGGTGATGCAGAGGCGTCGGAGGAAAACAGTGTGGAGGCAGTCCTGGTGCCTCAGCTGGCTGCTGTGCCCTGGTACACCTATGCCCATGGGAATGGCAACAGCATTGCCACTGAGAGCAGGCAGCAACAGCAGAGAGCTCCAGGGCTGCTGGGGAGGTGCTTTCGGGAGGCTCTCCATGGGCAGGTAAGAGGTCATCTTCAAGTGTTGGTGTATTTCTTGTTCTGGGGTAGGGGAGCGTTGGCTTTCAGGGTGTAGGGGGTGGTTTATTCTGTGAAGCTGTTCAGCATCAGCATGGGCATCCTTGCAGGTGCCATGGGCACAGGCAGCAATGTGTTAGTACTTGGGAAAAAAAATTCCTTGCTTTGATCCAACAGAGAGACCTCACTGGCTTGCCCTGACCAGGCTGTGCCCTGGGGCAGCACAGCCCAGACTTGATGGCTTTCACATACAGTCTGGTTTTAAAAGGGTGCCCTATTTATAGCAACATTTACAGCCACGCTCTGCGATTATTGTAGGAAACGTATAAAACATAGGAAAATTCCTTTCCCTCTCAGACGATAAATGGAAGTCTGATTTCCATGGAACGATGCCTTCCTGGAGAGCTCGACTGGGGCTTGGGAAGCAAATGCACGTGAGGGACTTTCTCACCCCTGTCCCACAGTCATCGTAATTTCTTATTTTGTCTTTCCCCATATGTTTTTCTTGCGTCACTGGAAAAGCATTGGAGGTTTTTGGCACCCACAGGAACACCTGTGAGCTCCCCCAGAGCAGTTCATGCTCAGAGAGACCCCCAGCCTGGCAGTCTGGGACTCAGCCCCATCCCCACTGCTCCCCAGCCTTTTCAGGGGGTGCTGCTCCAAGTTCCCATCCCATCCTTCAGTCATTCCCATCCAAGTCGTTTCTAGCAGGAAACAGCCGCTCTCTAGTGCAAAAATAGAGGAGATCAGAACCTGGGGCTGCAAAAGCCCTGCTTCTCTGTGGGGAGATGGCAGCGCTGCGACCATATGAGCAGAGGATGATGATGAACAGACATGCTCATGGATGCCTGGAGAGGCTGTGAGAGATGCTGTAGGGGCGGCAGGGGGTACCCTTGCTATGCTGACACCTCGCCCAGCTGGGCTGTGCCGTGCCTGGGAGAGGGTGAGCGGCTGGGCGGGGATGCCTGCCTCTCCCCGCTCAGCCCAGCCCGGCCGATCGGTATGCGAGCGCTGGGCAGGCGGCCACGCGTGCCTGGACGGGGGCCAGCTCCAGCCTGTGGGCCCAGCGGCTCCGCTCTGATGGGGAAGCCTGTAATCCAGAGGGCCTTGCCGGGAATGGGGGGAAAGAGAGACTCATTCAGCAGAGGAAAGTGCCTGACAACAAGCTCCCCGCCGGGCTGGAGTGGTGCACCCATTTCACAGGCTAATCAGCCAGGCAAGGGGCTGATTCTGGGGCTTTGCCAGATGATATCATCTCTGGTTCATCTCTGCTCTGTTTGATGCCCCCTTCCCCTTTGAAGGGTGCAGTTGAGGGAGGTTCTGTCTGCACAACTTTTTACTATCTTAGTCCACATCCCTGGTCCTGCTGTGTCCTTGTGGGGAGCTGTGCCAAGAAGGCCATGCCAGCCTCTGACCCCAGACAGTTGTTCCCTGTGCTGGCTTTGCTGCTGCCCTACCAGCTGGGCACATGTTTCCTCTGCATCCCACAGAAGCCTGATCTGCTTCTCTCTTTGCAGTGCACCAACCCCCTACCAGGGCTAACCAAGCTGGAGGATTGCTGTGGCAGTGTGGGGCTCTTTTGGGGCGTGGACCAGTGCCTGGCCTGTCCCCCCCGGCCAGGTGAGTACTGCTGCTGGCCAGGAGCTGGGACAGCGTGAGGGACAGCCTGAACCCTCAATGAGCAAAAGTGATTTGGCTGCTTGTGTAGCCAAGGCAGGGAGCAGAGCTGCGGGTCATGACACATGGCTCTCCTTGGCCCAAGGTCCTCAGGAATGGGCAGCATGTCCCAGGTGAGTGCAGGATCATGCCAGCTGCTGCCCCAGCCCACCAGGGAACAGTGCTCTGGATTGAGTGCTGGTCCCAGGCTCATGTGGCCAATGGTTCCCAGCATGCTAGCCCCATTCAGAGGGAGAAACAGGAAAAAAGCAGCTGTGGGTTTAGGAGGCGCAGTTCTAGGTTGGAGGAGGAGGCTGCAGACTTGGCCCTATAGAGTTACGAGCTTGCTCTGGGCCCAACACGGGTTTGGCAGGGGCTCTGGAAATAACACTACATCAAACAATTGGCAGGAGCACTCCCGGGGTCCGTTCCAGGGGCATGGGCGTCCAGCTCTGTTTCTGCTGCACTTGGGAGCTGGACAGACTGATCTAGCAGGAGATGGGGATTCCTCATCTGCTCTGCTCAGGGTGCTTTATGGCAAGCGTGGCACCTTGCACCACAGTCCCATCCTGTGTTGTGGTGGAGATGCCATGCAGGAGGACTCCTGGCTGCAGAGGAGACAGTCCCATGGGCACAATGGTTCCAGCATCCAGTGCTGACTGAATGTGGTGCAGGGCAAGGTGTACTCACCTCGTGGAATGTGGGCAGGGAGCTGCTCACCTCTTCCCTGCTTGTCTGCCTGCCTGCCCCCTGCCCCCTTTCATTGCTGCCTGCCTGCTTAATCACATCCCATTACTGGATCAAAGAACTAAAGAAAACAGACCCCACGGTTCAGGAGACTTTGGACTCCTGAATAGAGTGTAGGTATCCAAAGTGGCAGGTTTTGCAAGCGTGGTGTTGGTGACTTCTAGCTCTGCTCTGAGTTTTTCCTGCTTGCTTACGCACATTTTCCCAAGAGCTGAATTTGTGTCTCATTATCCTCAATTCGATTCCTCCTCAGCCAGGGGTAGGGCTGACTGGAGCCAAATTCCTTGCAATCACAGACGAGGTTGTCAGCATGCTGGAACCCAGTCAGATCTTGTGAGCTCTGATTGCTGTCATCTTCCCAAGCTGCATGGCTGTGCTGTGGCCTTGGCCATGCTGCTGCTTACCTACCCTCACCCATGTGCCAATCCCAAAAAAGTCTTGGGCATATGTGGTGTGGGGGTGACCCCAGGATCTGCAGGTTCAGCACACACAAGGAAATGCCCCACAGAGGCCTGAGCCCCTTCTTCTTTGTCCCTGACCTTCACAACCCCAGTCATGGCTTTCTCTTCCCCATCCCACAGCAGTCTCCCTGTTTCTCACCTGTGTCTCTGTGATCCCTCCATTAGAAAGCAGAGGGGCTGCTTAATACTTTAGTTAGCCTGCAGATTGCTGCAAAAGCTCTGCACCTCCTTTCTCCTCCATGCAAGGATGCCAAATGATTGCAGAGAATGCAGCCAGAGCTGCAAGCAGTGATTTGCTCTGCTGGACTTAGAGCTTAAAATGTGTCTAATCACAGACTTCTAAGATGTGAAAACAGACACAAAATACCCCCATGTGCTCCTTGCAGTCAGCCAGTCAGTAGAGCAAACGCACTTAAGAAATGACTCCTAGCTGCCAGTAGGCTCCACAGCTCACAGCTAAACACATGCTCTGTGTCCCAGGAGCAACTCAAGGCAAGTTGTCACTGCTGATCTTCACTGAGTGGACAGTTGCTTGTCTGGCTTTGTTTTCAGACCAATTCCAGGGAGATACGAAAAATGTATCCGTGTGGGTCTTTTGTATTTCTGTGCCACAAGAAATTCCTTCTGGCTTTGGAAGATAAAGTACCTCCTTGGAGACTTAATGGTTCTTGTGATTTTGGCAGGAACTCAGGCTAGTTGAAGGAGCCATTTTCATCCTGTTCAATAGTATATACAGGTATCTTCCTGCTTTGGCTCTGGTGCAAGGAGCTGTAATGCAGACACATGATGGAAGCAGCCTAAGAGAGCCCAGGTGTTGTGCAGTGAGAAGCCCAGGCAGATGGCATGCCTTTCTCAGACATGTAGTCTTCATACACAAGATAGCTGACCCCAGAGTGGAGTCAGGGAAACAGTTCTTTCTCAGTGACCTTACTTCTTTAACAGAGCTACCAAGCACTGTGACCTCTCATTGCCTTGTGCCTTGTCTGCCAGGGTTTCTAGTTCCATGGCAGTGTGAAGGCATTGTTCCGTGTACTTCCTGCCTGTAGACCACATCCCACACCCGCATTCCTTCTGCCTTCTGGTCTTGCTGGCCTGTGTTGTGCTCACTCTAAGTCACTGGGCTGTAGTTCAGTGATCTGGTGTCTCGTGCACAGAGATAACATGTCCAGTATATGTTTCCAGCTTTCTTCTTAGCACTGTGATCTTCAGAGAGAACTCCTTGCTCTCGTGTTACCGCGAGAAGCATGCACCAGAGCAGACTTGCTTGACAGCACTGGGAATTTAATTCCAACAACTAGAGACAGAAATGGCAGAAGCTAGTTAAGTGTAAACACTTACAAACGTACAGAAGTGCAGCCAGGCAAGAGCTAGACAAATGGGGAACTTGTTTGGATTGACTGTCTGCCCGAGACACTGATTGTTAGTAGAGTCTGGATATGTCCGGATGTCTCCATCGTCTGCAGCTTTCATGTTTGGTACGTGTTTGTGTGCGGAAAAACATCAGAGAAGAAGCATAGGAGGCAGGCATCTGTCCGAGCAAACTTACCATGACCAATCCTCGCTATTTTTTGTGTTTTACTCAGCATCAGAAAAGCCAAGGCACTCAAATGCTTTGTCTACATCCTAATGAGACCATGTTAAAAGCTGAGCTCAAAATTAAGGGTTGACCTGGCCAGGAGTCTCTGTAGTGAGTGTTACTTTAGTCTTAGATGTTTCCTTAGGCCACGCTCAGGCTGTGTGATTTGCTGCTGGGGGGCTGTACATCGTTAAGTGTCTTCAGAGAAGTGGGTGCAGAGATGGGTGTTCCAGCAGGCTAGAGAAGGAGTTCCTGGGAGCTGCTGTTGCTCATGCAAGTATGAACAAAAGACAGCACCCCCATGATATGTCAGAGAGAGCCCTGGGAGAAGGGGGAGAGCCAAGAGTTTGCTCCATGAGCTGTTGGAGCAAAGGCTGGTTGTTGCTTGATCCAGGAAAGCAAGAGATGAGCCAGAGGCAGGACCCTGGAGGGTGGCAGGACATCTGCATGCTGCCATGTGCCTGCAGTCCTTCAGCTCTGGCCAGAATCTGGTGGATGAAATATGTTGTGTTGCAAGATAGGATAAGTCAGGTGGAGATATTCAATGACTCTCCTGGGTCTTTAGTACTTGGAGAAAGCAATGGAGCACACGCTGAAAAGCTGGAACAGAAGGGTAGGGGAACAGAAGCTGGAAAGTAAAACCTGGAGAAGACTGATAGTAGGAATAGGGAATTGGAGGCTGATGAACCAGCTGAAGTAGAGACACTAGGATCTGGCTGAAAGGAAGCTCAGCAACCAGCACAGTAGTTGAGCAGTGCTGGTGAGGAACCTGCACTGAAGAAACGTCCTGTCCTGTGGCAAGCTCAGGATGTGGGGCTAGTAGCAAGTACACTGCTGGGCAGAGCTATTCCTGCTTACCTGCCAGACCATGTGTTATTTTGGAGGATACAGAGGTCTGTGGAAAGAACATGTTGGAACAATATTAAGAGATGATCTCTGGAAATTAAACCAAATGAGACTGGAGCTACAGGTCGACACATACCCCATGGCAGGTATGGATTTGGACACTGGTTTTCCCAAAGCCTTGGCCCTTCTCAGACACATGGGGATAAAGGAACCTGGTAGCAGAGAGTTCTGTCCAGAGGGGATTACAGCCCTGCTCTTCTACTGCCTCCCTGTCTGTGAGACCACACACCTCCGGAACCAGCAGCATTCCAGAAGAACACCTGTATCAGTGGACACTATCTCCAGTACTGCCAGAAACTACAAGTCTCACCCTTCTGTGCAAACAGCAGACTTTTTGGGTGCAGGAGTAAATCTGCATTTTCCAGGTCCTGATTTTTCAGTGCCCCCTGTCCCTTACTTCCAGCTACAGTCAGCCTGAACATGGGCTGGGCTGTGCACCCACTCATTCTGCTCACTGGAGATCTTCCTGGGCTGCTTTCTCTCCTCCTATGGGTTTTAACTGCATCAAGAAACAAGTCTTTGAAGGCTATTGTTTTGTTTTTATTCCCATTTCACGTGTTTTTTCAAGTTTTTTGTCCTAGAGAAAAGTCTGAATTTCAATGGAAAATTGGATCCTGTAATGTCTGGCTTGGCATCTGCAGCACTCCCCTAACAGACCTCCCACAGTGAGAGGGGTGGCAGCTCACCCATGGAGCCCTCATGGTCAGAAACGCCAAGTGGCTCTGCAAGCCTCACCTCCCCTGCGCTCTGCCTGCAGGCAGTGAAACAGCCACAGGAAGCCCCTTGAAAATCACCCCCCTGGCCTGCTCCTGTGAACAGACAGGGTAAGATACAGGGAAAAAAATCCCTGGATATATGGGAAGGAAGCTACAGAGGCCACTGCTACCACGTGCCACAGGGAGTCTGTGGAACAGTAAGGAAAGGCTGGAGGAGGCGATACAAGCTGAAACCTCTGCAAGATTCTGCCAGTATCACAGAAAGCAATGCTTAACCTGGGAAAGCACAGCATTTTCAGGACTGCTTTGTTCTGCATAGTGCTTGTTTTGCTCATCATTCACATACAGCATTGTCATAGCAGCACACAACAGCAGTGTCACAGAACTGGGGATTTTAGGCACAAGATATCTTGTTGGAGTTGGAAGCCACCTTGGCAGCAGAATGAGGATCTCTCTGCTGAAACACCAAATAGCAAAAACGGATTACCAGAGCCTTTTTCCTTCAAGCATCTTTTGCCCCTTCAAGATCTTTACTGATCATGAGTAGAGCCAGAGGACATAGTTTTGTATCGCACATGTAGCACTGGTGCATGCTCTCCCCACCCCTACTACCATAACCCTTGCAGGGGCATTGCAGAAAGAATTGCTGAGCCTCCTTAGAACAGACCATCCAGAGGAGAGCAGTCATGACAGACTTGCCTCTTTCCTTCATGTCCATTTGGCCGTAGAATTCAGCTGATCCCCACAGCCACAGCCTACTTCTTGTTGTGGCACCTCAACTACATCTCTGGAGGCTGCTTTGGGGTCCAAGCTGCTCTACTGTTCTGCCAGGGAGCTCAGCAGTTCAGGTCCTCTCTGCAGTGGAGGCTGATCCTCTCTACTTCACACTAAACCAGGCTGAGGCTTGACTGAGTCCACCACCCAAGTTTCTCCAGGTGTTATGAGACCATTCACTCTGGCTCCTTTCACCTCCCATGTGCTAGAAAACCTAGGACTAGCAGAGGCACCACAGCTACCCTCAAGGTTTCCCAGTGAGTTGATGTCTTAAGTATGGTAGATAGAAAGAGTCAAAATAAATGGGCTAGCTTTCAGGAAATGGGCATTTTCTCACTTCTCATCTGACCACAGGCTCACTTCTTCCCCTTTTAACAGAGTGATATTGTATGGACTAATGTAATGTAATATCTCATCCAACAAACATTGTCTTACTTCACACCCTTGTGGCTACCGCCACTAGGAGAAGTTTTCCATTTCACCAGTGTCTGAGCTTTTCCAGACAGTATTTGGGAAGCCAGGACTGTTGGGCAAAATCTCTTCTCTGGAAGTGATGAAAAATTAGCCTAATTGCTTAAAGATCATCCTGCTAGGCAACAAAATCTCTCTGCCCAATGTCTGTGTATTCATTTCCTTTCATATTATGATCTACTTAAGCATTTTTCTAGCTGAGAACAAAGATGTTGGTGGGATGTGGCTGCTTCACACTCGCCTCCTTTCTGAGCCTGTGAGCTTATTGCATACATGCTCCTTTGTATGAGCCCAGCCAGGGATGCCCATGCCTGCAGAGCTTGCAGAGAGCTAGAGGAAACAATGAGGAGAACCAGGAGGAACTCCTAATGACCACATTGGTTTGGCACAGTTTCCTCAGGGCTGAAGTGCCCACGAGGCAAGGTTCTGAAATCACACTCTTGAATCAGGAACCAGGGCTCCCTGCCCTCAGCAAGCCTGAAATCTGTCTGCCTGACAGATGCAACTCAGCTGCTCCATTCCTAGCCTCAGGCCCTGGGATGGAGAGAGTGTAGACAGACAGACACAGGAGCCTGGGGCCTCTTCAGCTCTGGATGTGACAGATTTCTGCCCTCTCTGATCATCAGTTTAGCTTTTTCCTTTTGGTGGATTCCAGAGGAATAACCTCCTACCAGCTGCATGAGAGAAGGTTGGATGCTGATCCCCTTTGCAGGAAACCTAGGTGTCCTAGGCTGGTTTTTTTCCAGGAGGTTTTGGCCATCTCTGTTGTCGTTCAGCAACATCTGAGCTTGTGGAAGGAAATAGTCCTCTACTCAAGAAACCAAGCACAAAGCTGAGAGTTAATAGCTTATATCCTCCTGCAGCCACACACTGTCTTCCCGTGTGGACAGGTCCTGGCAGAAAGAAAGCAACCTCCATCCAATACTTCAAACTCTCTTGGTTCCCTCCTTGGTACAGAGAGATCTGCTCGCGTTACAATACAATTATTCTTTCCAGGGAACATGGGTTTCTTTGCAGAGTTAAAACATCTGTCTGTAGCTTCAAGTAATTTGCTGAAGTAGTGAGGTTTCTTCAAAGTGGAGTTTTATAAGTGCTAAGGTGGCACTGACCTGCAACCCATCTGCCCACCACTGGCATTTTCTGCCTTGCCCTCTCCCCCACAGCATCTGTTGGAGGGATGCTGTAGAATCTGTTTCCCTGCAAAGGCTTTTCAGAGGGGGAGCATGGCTCTGACACATCATCGCTCTTTGATCTCCAGCACGCTTGGCTTCCGCTCAGAGGGCTTGCACATAACAATGGTGCTTCATTTGAGTGTCTGTTATCACATTGTGCTAAGGATGAGAGATGCTTCCAAGCACAGTTAATGCCTGTCGGCAGCCCCGAGCCCACAAGCTATGGTGTGGGAGGACCTGAAATCCCACTGAGGTATTGAGCCTGGAGCCCACAAACCAGAGGGTTTTTTACCTTCCCAGAAGGCTGGAAAGGTATCCAGGGATTCCCAGTATCACCAGGAGCTCCCTCGTCCTTAACATCCAGATATTTGTTAGCACCTGCTGCCTACAATTCGTGACTAAACTGTTGAAGGGGATAAATAGATCTTTTTTCTTTGTCATTCACTCAGCTGCTGAGAATCAATATACACGTGGAAAACCTTCATTTAATATACCTGAGAAAACCAGGTTTTCTATTCTCCTTCCTGGTACACACTGGTAATGATGTATTCTCCTGCCTTTTATTTCCTAAGCACCTTTATCTTAGGAGGCTGGTCTCTAACTTTTGCCTTTCAAGAACTGTCCTAGAATAGCCTTAAATTGCTTTATAGAGTTCAAGTGTTCAGGACAAAGAATTATGGACATGCCTGCTCTTTGCCCCTAGAATGTGTTCTTAAACTTTGCAAGCTTTATTTGTTGTCCTAAACTTTGCAGGAATCTGCCAGACCCTCAATATGACTATTGCCATGGAGGGCTTTCTATGTATGACATCAAGGAGTGAACTACTAATGCCAGGCAGGAGAGATTAAGAGTTGTTGGAATATGGCTGGGCAGTCACTTAGCTGTTGCATGCACTCCTTCTTCCCAAGCAAAAGATCCAGAAAATTAAGAAGAAACCCCACCCGGGAAAATCCAAACCTTAGGCAAAGTACTGTTCTTCCTACCCCACCCCATGCCTACTCACTTCCCAACCCATCCACTGAGATTCACTCTTCCTTCCTCCAAAATTCAGTGCCTAAATTTGACTTCCTAGGAATTTATGGGCCACATTTTACTTGCCTTTAAAAATTTTGGAGAGATTTAATTGTGCGTGTTATAGAACATTTTGAAACCCACAAAACTATTTTAAGCAGAAATCTGAATTTTTCTTTGATGAGAGGGATTGGGGCAGGAAATCACATGCAGCATTAAAAGAAATGTAATAAACAGGGCCTGAGCTGTTATTTCAGCAGCTTGTCAAGGACCTCAGCCATTCCTTTCACTCTGATCCCCCTTGTCATGTGCCACCTGGCTATCCAAACTGACAAAAGTGACACAGTGTTAGATATGAGCACGGGCAGCACCTCTGGGTCACTTTTGCAGTTTGGCACTTGCCCAGAAGCGGAAGACATTGCATGGATAATGTGTCTGCTCTTACCTTTCCCTCTGACCTGGGAGTCATCAGAACCCCACCCAAGGCTAGGCCTTTTCCCTGTGGAAGGAAGGCAGAGAAGGGAGGAGACTGGTGGCTGGCTCTACTGCCAGTGTTCCACACTGTTTTCTGGTTTTTTTTCCAGCACACCCTGTGATTGAGAATGGACAGGTGGAGTGTCCCCAGGGATACAAAAGGCTGAACCAGAGCCACTGCCAAGGTAAGAACGCTGCTTTTATCTGTCTCCTTCTCACATCCACTGTCAGAGTTGAAATTATCTACACAAAATTCATTTATCTAAATCCCTGGTATAACTCAGTGAAGAATGTGACTTATAAAAATCTCCATGTTTTCATTAAGAATGAAAGAAAACCAGGTAACGCAGGACTACATGAGTCAGCTGACAAGCACAGTGAGCACATAGTTGGGCCAGTACAAGAAAACTAGTTAAGTCCTACAGACCCCATAAGGACCTGTGTTTATGCTCTTAAGTGTGAGTGCAAGAACACTTCTATGGTCTGAAACAACAGAAATTTTGTTGCCTAAAAATATTTTTGAAGGTTATCAGCTTGTTCATTTAGAAGTAGGAGAGTGCCAAAAAAGAGATGCCTTCTGTTTTGACTGTGTCACTTGTTCATGCTGCTAGGCTTCCCTGCCTGCCCCATGCTGCCAGGATCAATCCACTTCTCACTTCTGTGGTCACTCAGTTCCATATGAGGAAGGCACCATCTCTCCCCTTTTCTTTCTGGTTCATGTTTATTTGTCATTTCTTGGACCTACACTGCTTATGCTTTTCTGTCCTCTGACTAAAGAGGAATTTTATTGTTCCCTTCTTGTGATCCCTGATAAGCTGAGAGGTGTCATCTCACAGATGCAGCAGGCAGCAAACCTAGGGCTGGCAATCCAATGACTCATCTCTTTTAGCTGGGACTTTCCACCATGCTTTCTTAATTAATGATTCAACCTCCCCACATTGTCCTGAGGGAGAACTTTTAACAACACAACAACTATTCAGCTTGGTGCTCAGATCTAATCCCTTATGTGGCCACAGACAGTGCTATGATTATGAGGAGCTGCCCAGAGACATCAAATACGAGTTGGAGGAACAAAGCAGCTGGAGGGACTCATGTCAGAAGGCAGAGATCTTCAGTGCCTGCTCCGGATCTATGTTCCCTGTGGATCAGGGAGGAGCAGAGGGAGATGACAGTGTGGATTTGGCTAGGGAGATGTTTTTGCACAGGAAAAAGCATGAACCAAGATTAGTGCCTCTGATGCTCCTTTGTAAGCTGGACTGGAGAAGTTCTTTCTTCAGACACCACTGCTTCAAGGTGCTATTCCCATCTCTACTGTTGCAGCAGAATGTGTGTCAGGAAGCCTTAGCACCTCACTTCAGAGCCCAGAGTGAGTGATTTGGTGGACAGATGTAGGAGAGGCTACATGGGGCCTTCTTTTCCCAGCCCAGGTAGGAGGGGAGACTACCTGGCTTTGCAGGATATTGTTAAAGAACTGTGACTGGAGGAGGACCCTGGCAGAAACCCACTTCCCTCTGTTCAGTGTGGACAGAAAGGGTTGTCTCTAGTGCCATCCAGCAGGGAAACAAATGGTTCACCTTTGCAGGATCTCCTTTCCTTTCCTTGCTGCGTCCTATTGAGCAGAACAAGGCTGCAAGGAATCTGAGTTGAGAGTGCCTGTCAGACCTATCCAGGGATCCTCCAGTGCTGCTGGGAGTACCAGGAAGGACAGCACTGGAAGAGATAATTTGGTTGCTAGACATGAGGAAAAGAGGTCTTAGAGGCTCAGGGATAAGAAGGTGTGCATGCAGAGCAGTCACCGCACATGACACACACTGGCACCTCAGTGTCCGTAAGTCCTAGCGGACCATATGGATATTTGGTGTCTGTTGCTGACTTGAGTCCTTTCTGCTGACCAAGCACTGGGGTAAACCATCCTGCACCTTTCCCCCACAGGCTGCCTGAATCAGTGTGGCTATTTCTGAGGAGCACTGGCACGAGCACTTGTGTGGGGTGGGAAAAAGCAGCTGAGGCAACATATGGATCTCAGTTTGTGGTCCCTGAGACCTCTTCTTGTGGGCTAGTCCTACCTAGGCATGCTGCAGGGGGTAGGAGTGTATAGCTCTGAGTGTACCTGCCTGCTTCTGATCCCAGTGGGGACTTTTACTGTGGCTGACAGCAGAATAGAGGGAGTTGGGATGAGGCCAGGATGTGGCCCCTGTTTTAAACTAAGCATATAAAGCCTAGCCTTTGGTGCTTGTTTGTTTTGTGCTATCATTACTCTAATCCCTTCAGTCTCTTTGTTCGTATGGAGTCAAACACTTTGTGCAGTTAGTCTGTCAGAACGACATAACACTCTGACCATGCTATGGAGTGACAGGGGTGAGCCACAGGGCTCCTCCAGAGAGCCCTAGTGTATTTTCTGAGTGAGGTTCCCAGCATATTTGGGGCTGGTCACTGGTTGTTCTTGTGAACTCTGTCCTGTGCTTGGTACAGAGCAGGAAACACTAAATTGTGCAGCCAAATCCTACTCCTCCCTGGCGTTCTGCAGATCCCTGTAGCGTTGCTACCTGTGATTGACTTAACTTCTGGCTTGGTTTTCATGGCTCTTGTATGTCTCAACTGTGTATGGAGCAGCTGGTGGGATGAATGGAGGAGTTTAAGAGCACAGGTCTGGGGAGGACCTCTAGGTCATTAAGTCTGAACTTCAGCTGTAATTGCTGGTAGTGTGTTTCACAAGACAGCCCCCTCCACCAAGAAGTAGTGCTTTGGCTCTGAGGAATATGGTAGTGCTGGGAAAGCTGTTCCTGAGTCTTCAACCCCATCCATCTTGAAATAGTCCCTGGAGCACCACTGGGTGGTCTGAGAGCACTTGAGGACTCACCAAGGCCATGTACACTGGCACTGGCACAGCCCTGTGTCTTTGGCCTAGCACCACGTTGACATTTTTTAGTCTTGAGCTCAGAGCTGTCCTGTGAGCAGTGAGTGGCCCAGAACCCTCTCACTAATAGCTTCTACGTCTTAGCTTGCAGTATATGTTCCTGTGGATTGTCTCAGGGTGGTGCTGAGGTTGCTCCCAGTCCTGCTGCTCTATGTCTCATCCAGGTCTTCCTGCACTGCTTGTGCCTCCTGACACAGCACATTTCATCAGCATTCTGGGCCAAGCTCTTTAGTGAAGATAGAAAGCTACATTATTTCATGGGGACACTTTCCTCCTTACTCTCCATCTGAAAACTGCTGTCACCTCCCCTTAATGCAATTTTTCCCAATCCCTGTCTTCTCTGGCTTAGCTCATACATTCTTACATGGTGCTGTAGGAAAGCCTTTACTGCAGGCCAAATGGATGAGCCCAATGGTGTTTCCCTAGGATAAACCCAACTTCCTTCCCAAAGACTGTGTCTGAAGAGTGCTGAGTCAGGGGCAGAGGCAGAACTTGAGGCAGGGCTTGAAAGTGGTGACTTACCACTTGCTCACCCTGTTCTTAGAAGAAGATGCAGTGAGCCACAGCCTGCCCCACCACCCCTCTGCCTCTGGATGGGACCTATCAATGTCCTCCCTGCATACTGACACTGAGTTTCTCAACAAGGATCCTCCGTAGATGATAGCTCTATGCAAGCAGTGCCAGGAATTGGGAGAAAGGACAGGACTCACCATTCCTGGCTTGCAAACAACCATAATAGTGACCCTGACAGAGTGGCTCACTGTAGGGGCCACATCTGTTTTCCACAAGGACCAAAAAGCAGAGCAGTCATCCACAAGCCATCCTGCAGCTGCAGCAAGCAAGCTCTGCAGATGTGGGACTACTGTCACCACAGAGGTCCCCACTGTACTGCTTGGTATAGAGGCTGCCTCGGACACAGCCCAGCTGAGACCCCTCTGATTCACAGAACCCGAATGAGAGGCACTGGGTAGGGAGTTCAGTTCACTCTCAGCTTCTTTACATCTCACAATGTTCTCTTCTCTCCACAGATATCAATGAGTGCTTGATGCAGGGCCTCTGCAAAGATGCCGAGTGTGTGAACACCCGTGGCAGCTTCCGTTGTACCTGCAAGCCTGGAAGCATGCTAGACCCATCCCGTAGTCATTGCATCTGTAAGTGCTGCAGGGAACCCCTCAGTCTGGGGAGGGACCTGAGCAGGACCCCATGGCTGAGGGGAAGCTACAGTGTGCTTCACATCTCCTTTGAGTGTACCCGAGTTGGGTTGTTCTGCACTTGTGTGCAGAATGGTTCCCAATCGTGCATTATCATTCTTCATGGATACTGCATGGTCCCTGCAGAGGCTGAAGGGAATGTGCATATGGTGTGGCAGCAGAGGACACAGACCCCTGGGATGAGAGAACTCCCACGTGAGCTGGATTTTCTTGGGGATGACACTGTTGGAGGAAAGACCCAATGGTTGATGGTCAGGGGGTGTTCTGAAGAGAAGACAGGGCAGCCCTTGGGCAGGCTGGGAGGCACAGGCAGAGAAAGAGCCAAGGGGGAGAGCTGAGCGTCCCCCAGTCTCTCTGGAGAGCTGGGGGCAGCTGCGGTGCTGACACAGCTGTTGTGTTTCAGCGGACAAAGCGGTGTCGATGGAGCAGGGGCTGTGTTACCGCTCGGCAGCCGGAGGCGTGTGCACCTTCCCCCTCTCGCACCGCATCACCCAGCAGATCTGCTGCTGCAGCCGTGTCGGCAAAGGATGGGGCGACAACTGCGAGGAGTGCCCTGTGCCCGGCTCAGGTGAGATGTGCCTGCTTCAGCTTTGCTCTGATTACACCGCGGCTTGGGTTTGCCTGAACACAGACAGCTGCAGGACCCAGAGCTGAGCAGTGCAAATGCTGTCCTGTGAGATGGGAAGCAGGCCTGAATAATACTGGGAAGATGGAGAAGTCCCTGCTGGGAAACCACTCTGTACCAGAGAGAGAACACAGCCATGTCTGTGCCTGGCTTTATTCAAAAGCCCTTTTCTCTCCTACATCTTTTGCGGTGAAGAAAGACAGGTGAGGAAGAGTTTGACGATCACAGCATGGGGTTGGGTGGAAGGGAAAGCACAAAAATCCTCAGGGACCAGAAAAATGTTCAGGTGGTTTGTGCAGAGTATCTTGAGTAATGTGCAGAGTGCTCAGTGCCGAGGTACTCTGGGTTTGCTTTTATCTGCTCCCTTGGTTAGATTGGACCTTTCTATGGGCATGATCTTTTTCTAGCAGTACTGACCATGAGAAGCAATTTCATTTCAGGGGTCTGGGAATGCCTGTGAGAAACCCACCCTCCTCTGTGAGCACTTTCTTTCTGCTTGAAGCATCCACCCACTGCAGCCCAGATGTGTTTCTATAAGAATTTAACCCTTAGAAATGACAGAAAATTATAGGATTGGGGAAACTGGCACCCACATTCACATACATGCCTGTTCCATCTTCAGTCCTTTATTCCACTGTCCCACTATCATGTCTGGTATGGTAAGCCAGGTGATCCCTCCACCAGCCTCCAACCTCTGCTTTCTAAAGTTTTGATTTGACTTTCCTTCACAGAGGCCTTCAAGGAAATTTGCCCAGCAGGACACGGCTACACCTACTCCAGCTCTGATATCCGACTGTCAATGAGGAAGGCAGAGACAGAAGAGCTCCCCCTCAGCTTAGAAGACCAAGGGGAGAGCAGAAACTGGACTTTGGACTGGACACTGAGGAGACAGCAACTGCAGGACAGCCTGCGTGGCAGCATACGGGAGGCACTCCCCTACCCTGGCACCTCAGCAAGACAGGGTAGTGTGGGGTCTACTGCTTAAAGCTCCTCCATCTGGGGCCTTAGCAAGGGTGGAAAACGTGTCAGGTCCTGCCACATATCATGGATGGACCTCTGGCTGAAAAGGGGTCCCTGCCTCTGTATGACTGTAGTGTTCATGAGGCATTAGGTCTTCAAGTCTTTGGAGAGAAAGTTGAGTGTTTCAGACCCCTGCAACTGCATCTTTGCAGTTGGTGCTGACTGGTCAGGCTGCCTCCACCAGGACCTCAGGCCTGTGTGGCAAGCCTAGCACTCCAGCCCTTGGGCTTCTATCCAGCCCAGCTGGAGGGCAGTGTGACCAACTGCTTGTGCCAGTATTTGCTGGAGCAGAAGGTCCTGGGGTCTGCACAGTGCCAGGAGTCCAGGTGTGTTGGCTTTGGGAACAAGCTCTTACAGACAAATGTGAGGGACTGAATGGCAGTGTCTTGGAGGTGGGTAAAGTTAGGGCAGCCAGGGTTTGAGGAGGACATCTATCTGTTCTCTCTACTCACCATGCACTGTTTCCTTTTCCAGGTGAAATTTCTCCTGCTGTGCAGGTGAGTGAGGTTTGCTTCCTACAGCTTGATGCATCTGTGGTAGCTGGATGGGCTAGAAGGGAGATATCATACAAATTAACTAAAAGAGGGGAGATTTAGACTAGATATTAGGAAGAAGGTCTTTACTGTGAGGGTGATGAGACACTGGAACAGATTGCCCAGAGAAGCTGTGGATGCCCCAGCCCTGAATGTTTTCAAGACCAAACTGGATGGGGCTTTGAGCAAGCTGGTCTAGTAGAAGGTGTCCGTGCCCATGGCAGTGGGGTGGAACTAGATGATCTTTAAGGTTCCTTCCAACCCAAAACATTCTATGGTTCTATTCATGCTTACACTCCTTCACTGTTCAACTAGGCAGGTATGTGAGTTATGGCTCCAGCCATGTCTACACTGCATCTCACAGGGATTGAAGCTCTACACAGGAGGTATTGTCCATGATGGATTCAGTCCTAAAGAGCAATTTCAGCAAAGATCTATCCCACTATAAAAGGACATTAAGGAGAATTTTGGCTTGAAATTCTGGTCTATGCTGCATATTCAAGTTTGTCAGCTGTACTTAAACAGCTGAGGTGTGGGCACTCACTGTCAGCCTGGCCTGGCTGTAGGGCTGGTGGGCAGCAGGGTAAGAGGAACTGCTGTACATCAACTTTGGGCATGCTTCTCTCATGGAGCCCAGTGTCCTGCTCAAGCCCAGCACACAGCCAGCTCTCCCTGTGTTAAGGTGGGTGCAGCAGAAACACCACTGGAGCAGTCAGGGCAGGGGTCTCTAACACTGGCTGTATGAATTCACCCTGTCTGATGGAAGTAGCCTGGGTACTGATTTTCTGCTAGGCTCTCGTAAGACTGTGTTTCTTTATTTGAGTCTCACATGAAAAATGTGTGCCTCTTTGTCCCTGCTGTCAGTAGAGGTTTGGCCATACCTCTCCTGAGCATCTCTCTGCCCTTTTGCTGTATCAGCTTATCCCTCAGACATATGCAGCATCTCTGAAGGAAGGGACAGCACTGCCATTGTCACTGCTTCATAAACATGAACATAAACATGGCTTGGCTCAAGTACATGTGAGAAGTCTCAAAACAGGGCAGAAATTTGAACCAAAGCTTCCAAATGTGAAGTCTGGAACTTATTGTTCAGCTGCCTGTTTTCTTCTTCCATTGTGGAAAGCTCCATGGAGCAGAGACTCGGGACTCAGGTTGTGCTCCAGCATTTCCTTTGGCAGCCATAGGTTTGCCTGGGGCGGGGAGGGTGCTGAGAAAGAGCTTCTAGCACAAATAATCCTTCTGGTAAAGAAGAATTGTTGAGGCAGGTCAAAGCATCAGCTCTCCTCAGCCCTCCAGAGCTGCTGGTGACAGTTTACCGTACCTGGATCACCTTCCTGGCCACCTTGAGGAGGTGCCTGCCTGCTAGCAGTGCTGTGGTCTCACTGCACAATCTGCTGGCACAGCCCCTCTGTGGGTGGCCCTCGGAGCATGGCCTGAAGCTGTGTCTTGCCCAGGATGATGTTCTCAGGACAGAGTGGCCCTGCCAAATGCACCCAGCTGCGGCAGCTTCTCCTCCTAGGATGGAGGTCTTGGGGAGAAAGAGGAGCCAGGAGATGGGTGGGAAAATGTCACAGGGGCGCTTCATCCCAGTTCCATGCACAAGAATCCTATGTTTCTGTCCCTCAGGGAACTGCTGATGCCACTGCAGAGCCTGCCATGCGCAGAGGTGAGTGCCAGGCTTGGGGGAGGACAGGGCACTTGAGGGGAAGAGAATGGGGCAGTGAGGATAGTGGGGAGACTGGGAGCTGCCTTCTCTGCATAGGAGGCCCCAGTGCTGGGCAGGACAGGCTCCTGGCTGGGCAGCATGGAGGACCTCTGTCACACTCGATGGCTGATGTGGGGCTATAGGAATGTGGGGAGGTGATGAATATCCAGCAAGGTGAAGGAGGTTGTGTTAATAAGATGATAGAGTTTCTGCAGCCACCCTGCAGCATATTTTGGTGCTGTGGTTGCCAGAATAGCCAGCACAGGTAAATCTTGGCTTGGCATCTCTACTTGGGATCAGGTAGCTTGACTTACCTCTCTTCTCCTTCCACAGAAGAGGAAGAGGAGTTCTGGCATGGTCCTCGCCAGCCTGGCCCTACGACCACCTGGGATGCTGCTGCTCCAACACAGGTGCCAGCAGGTGTGTGTGTCCACCAGTCTTGGGTATTCCCTGTCTCTCGTTGCCTGGTCCTACAATGAAATCATGTCCTAAGCTCTGCCCAAGTCTGTTTGTCTGCCCACATGACTCCCTCGACTTTCCAAAGAAAAGTCTCTGGCCCGCCACTCTTGTGGGGCCCAGCTGCTGCCAGCCAGGGAAGGAGCGAACCTGTGTGGGGAACCAAGAGCTCGTATCGCTGAGCCCGTCCCTGGCAGCAGCGGCTGCCGGCAGGGCAATCTCGCACTGCTCCGGTGCTTTGGCCCCGCGCCCCCCCCGCGGCTGCGCTGACTCATCGGCAAGGGGGAGCGCCGGGGGAGGCATGTGGCTCCCGGGGCGGCTTGTTTACTGCGCCGGAAACAAGGGTACTGTTGTTCCAGGCTTGCTTAAGTGTCTGGGAGTGTGGCCCCTGCCCTGCGCCGGGGGCTGGAGCACCTTGGGGAGCAGGCCTGGCCGAGGCACCTTGCTGAGGAATGCGTCTTCCTCAATAGCCTTTTGTTTGGGGTTGGGCTGCCCCCTCACTCCCCCGGCTGGCTTTACGCCGAGGGGTGTGTGGTGCCTCTCTGCCCCTTCCCTGCTGCCGGTGCTGGGCTTAGCAGGGTGGTGCGAGGCGGGGGGGTCCTGCTGGCACCCCAAAAGGATCGTCATCAGGCTCAGCTGTCAGTGCAAGGCATGGGGCCGCAGTGCAGGTGAGCAGTATGCGGCACTGGGGCATGCCAGCTCAGGCCACGGGAGCCTGAGGAGATGGCATGGTCTGCTGTGTCCTCCCTGCTGTCCCGGGGGTGCAGGCTGCCTGAAGGAGAGGAGCAGGCTCAGCATCACTCTCCAAGAAGGGAAAAAGCAACCTCCTGGTATGGTGCTGGGGACACTAAATTCCATGCACCCTTTGGTGCTGCTCCCAACCCTGTGCTCTCTCCTCACAGTCACTGGCTGTGCCTCTTCACCCCTTTCCTGTGGAGCTGGAGCTTGTGTTCTGACCCCAGAGGGATACAGCTGCTTGTGCCACCCAGGTTACACCTTGGACCCCAGCCGCCGACACTGCATTGGTAGGTTGACAATTGATGGTTCGACTGCTCGGCCTTCTGACCCTCAGCAGCCCATTCAGTCCTTCTGGCCTGAAGGTCTGATGGGGAAGGTCTTCTGGCAGCTCTGCTGAGGCCCTGCCCACCTGCTGCACTGCGGGGCTGGCAGGGGGCTGCAAGCAGCTGCAGGTGGTGACTGCCGGTCTTCCTTCCTTACCTGATCGTAGATGAAGATGAGTGTCTGAAAGACCCTTGTGCTGGAAAAGGTCGCTGCATCAATAGTGTGGGCTCCTATTTCTGCCTCTGCTACTCTGGGTTTACCCTGACTGTCTCGCTGGGCAAGCAAAGCTGTGAGGGTAAGTAGTGCTTACCTGGCACAGGGCTGCCATCTCTCCAGGGCCTTTTTGTTCTTTCACCCTCATACTCTGCCATGAATGTGCACATACTCATGCATACACATGCACACCTGCATATCCTCCCTTCCCACAGGCCTGCCCATAGACAGCTTGATCCATGGGAATCACTCTCCTGCTTGCTCAGGGATAGGATCTTGCCCATGATGATCCAGGCAGGAGTCTGTGATGCCAGCCCTGATCACTGCTTCATGGCTAGGGGGATGCTAGGGCAGGTGGGGAATAGAGGAGAGATCCCTTGGGTAGAGCCAACTGCAGGGGGAGCAGGTCCTCTCCTTCACCCAGCCTTCCTGACAATGGTGGGGGAAGACTCAGGACTATCTCCCTGTCTGTTGCCAGACCGAGATGAATGTGAGCAGCCTTCTATCTGCCGAGGACAGCGATGCATCAACACGCCCGGCTCCTACCACTGCCAGTGCAAGGAGGGCTTTGCCATGGGCCCCAGAGGACAGTGTGAAGGTAAAGCTTGCTGCTCCCAGTTTCCCTGTGCCTCCAGCCTATCCTGTGCATGGCTGAACACTTCCTTTTCTCATCACTCTGTGTCTTCTCCTGTAAGGGAGGTAGGACACCTCCACATTTGTCTGTCCTGCGCCCTCCCCCTGTCCTCTCCTTTGACTGCAGGAGGAAAAGGTTTTCCTGGGCAGAGGGAATGGAGTTCTCCCGAGATTCTCTCCCATCTCTCCATGGAGCTCCCCAATGGCCAGCCCATTCCAGCTTCCATTATGGAAGGACATGCCTATATATTTTCATGCCACCTTGGCTTTGTCACAAAACTGTCATGCTGGCAGGTGTACTGCAGGGAGAGCAGGCTGCAGAGACTCAGGCCATCCATCCCCACTGCATCCCATTCACACGGCAAGACCTGGGCCCTTCAAAGCTTTCACGCTTGTCAATGTATGATGTGCCTGATCAAAGATTCCCCTTCCTCAGTAGCTCATCTCCATCACAGAGTGGAAGGCTATTTTAGGAGGCAGTACAGGAAACTGGGCATGGACACAATGCTTCTTCCCCCACACAGTCTCCAGAAAGCACTTGCCTTAAGGACAACTGAGCTGGAGGTTCCATCCTAATCATAGTTATGAAACGCCCAGATGAGACAGCCCTGCACAGATGTTCTCTGATCCCTTTCTCTACCCATGCACATTCCTGGCCTTGGCAACACTCTGCAGCAGTGAGTTTAGCTGCTGACTTATGTCAGCCCACCAGATGTGGGTGTAGGATCCTGAGGGATAGGTGGGGCCGTAAGAAGTTTTGTCTGTCCCTGCATACTCATCTTAACTCCTATTGGGTATCATTGTGCCCTGGAGGGAAACACTGAGGATCCAGCTGGAGAGGATACATTGGAGACTGCTGTACTGTTTACCTTTGGGAGCCTGAAAGAACTGTGTTTCTTGGCAGATGTCAACGAGTGCATGGATCCCAGCTCTTGCCCCACTGGGAGATGTGTCAATACACTAGGATCCTACCAGTGTGTCAGCTGTGGGGTTGGCTACCAGCCCAGGAACGGAAGATGTATTGGTGAGAAATTTGAGCTGACTCTGGGCAGCACCCTTGCCCCCCACAGCAGCGCACCCTGTAAGCCTCATAAGGAGCAGGGGCACAGGCAACATCCTTTTCCTGCAGTCAGCCAGCCTGTTTGGCCAAGGCACATTGCACTTGTAGCTTGTGTGGAGGGACTGCCCTGAGCACCCTCCCATGCTATGCTGCCTTCTGCTGTCTCACACAGATGTGGATGAGTGTCTTGTGGAGGGGACTTGCGCTCATGGACGGTGTGTCAACCTGGATGGCTCCTTCCGCTGTTCCTGCTACCGGGGCTACGAGGTGGCACCTGATGGGAAGAGCTGCCAAGGTACTAGGGAGCCACGTGTCCAGGCACTCTGAAGTGTCACACACCCAGTCTAGAGGGTTCCCTAGGCTCTTGCTGAGCACTTGGCCTGAGTCCTGGCTACCATGCTGTATGGTTCCCCCAGCACATGTGCGTCTCGTCGTGATTGCTCTGCATTTTTTCCTCTTATCCCACTCTACCTCATGTGTTTATGCAGACATCGATGAATGCACAGCCCAGACTCCCTGTCCCTCCGGACTCTGCCTCAATACTGAGGGCTCCTATTCCTGCATGTCTTGTGACACCGGCTATGCTGTCTCCAGAGATGGCAGCATGTGTGAAGGTATCCCTTCCCCAGGAACAGAGGCGCGGGTGCTGGAGGAAATGAGGGAAGAGACATTGCCTTAGCTGGGTTACTGGTGGGGCAGGAGGACTTCTTTAGCCTCAGGATCCTTTTCCAGCTCTGTAACTTCTGTTCAGCAGAGAGCATGGAAGGCTGCAAGCAGATGTCACTTGGAGCAGCAGAAAGGTGATTTTGCTCATGCAGGAAAGGGATGGGGGGAAGGACTCATGGAATAATGACGATCTAGGAGATGCTGACAAAGGCCAGAGGAGTGCAGGAGGCCTGGAGACATAAGCGGAGTTGTGTGTCTTTTAGTTCAGAACTGTGTGCCTGGGAGCATATACTTCAAATGTAGGCCTTCAACAGAAGGAGAAGCCTTGGGTCCACAGCTCATGGAAAGACTGTGGGCTCCCAGGTTTCATCGTTTTTTCCCAGCCCCTAATATAACTTGGACATGTTTAAAAGGGAAAGTTTAGATCAAGGTCTCTGCTGTGCCAGGTATGCTAGTGGGGACTTAACAGCGGCACTGATTTGTGTTGGTTGCAGTGCTGAGACATGAGAATGCTCAGTCCCAGCTTTCCAGCTCAACTGCCCCAGCACATGTAGGAAAACTGATGGCTGACTGGGGGAGATATCCTGGGATTGAGATGGCTTGATGAAAATTCCCTGTTTGGAGCAAGGGAAGGGAAAGGGCAGAGTTGGCAAAGGTATTTGTTTAAATAGCCACGTGCTGAGAATTTATCTCTGGAGCACTGCAGAGCTCTGCAGCGTGCACGTAGCTGGCAAATGGAAGATCTTGCCTTTGATGTGACTCTCAGAAGGATCCCCCTCTAAGGGGGCCTCCAAGAGGGGAGGCAGGGAAGTTTTCCTCCCTTAATTCTCCTGTCTTTTGATGTCTGAGAAAGCCAGTGAAATGAACTTATTTTGTATTTGATTTTTGGGTGTGATGGAAGAGCCGTGGTTTGATGCCTTACATCTGCCCTCCCCTTTTCCCAAGGCTCCACATGAGCAGCCCCATCTCAGCCACCTTGCCCCAGCCATTTCATGAGGCCATCTTATCAGGTTTTGATATTGTCTGGGTCACACTGACCTGATGGCAGGATGGCATGTTCCTCCCTGCCTTGGCTGGTGGCCTTGTCTGTGGATTTAGGTTTCATATTTGAAAAATGATAAGGGCTCTGTGATAGTTTTTTTTGTAAATAAACTATGTTTTGGTTCCTCTCCAGAAGGATTCCATAATACTACTTCTTGCAACCCTTTGAGACTGAAAAGCTGGGAATCCTGCCCTGAGGTGGTCAGGAGCAATACTCTTTGTGCCTGTGGCATGCTCAGTGCTCTGCAAAGGAGAAAGTGTTCCTTCCTAGCCTCAGGAGCTGCCAGGCTCAGGGCTTTACCTCTTGTCAGTGCAGTGTTCTCCCATGCTTGCCCCAGCCTCAAGGTCTTCAGGCAGTCTGCTGGTATCTTGCAGCCCTCTGTGCGAGGGAAGATATCCCTCCCCACTCTGCTGTGAGCAAAACCCTCAGAGTGCTAGCAGATTCTGGTCAAGGCCTGGGAGAGTTGGGTGGGAGTGGGTTTGTGGAGGGCTCTGCAGTTGAGTAACAGTTGTTGTAGGTCCCTGGACAGCTCTTCCACAAGAGAAACATTGTAGGCAAGTCTGGCAAGTGAGAAAGCAGAGCCTTGGAAGGTAGGGCTGGTGCTGCATTGCTCTCCTGGTGTTTGCTCTTGTGCAGTTGGCTGAAGAGAGGATTTGTCAACAACTGTGGCTCTGCACTGGCCTCTTGGTGGTTGTCATACACAGAGCAGAGTTCTGCTGGAGACAGACACTGGGGCTGGCAGTATCCCTGTGCTCACAGAGCCACTGAAGAGGGGACCTCTGGAGGTCATCTCATCCAACACTGCTCAAGCAGGGCCACCAAGAGTTGTCTGCTCAGGACTACAGCCAGATAGTTTTTCAGCATCTCCAAGAAAGGATGCTCCACCTAGGGCTACCTAGGCCAGTGTTCTGTCACAGTGTTCAGGCAGGGCCTCCTGTACTTCAGTTTGTGCCCTTTCCTTTGGTCCTGTCAGTGGAACCACTGACTTTGTGCTGGGATAGTCTTTTGCTGGTCCCTGTGATGGAAGGGAGTGAAGAGTCTGGGCTGAATTTGCACACCCTGGTAACAGGGAGTCTCTACCCTCTTCTCACTGTGATGGGATGGTCTGGGAGGACAGCTCAAACCCACTTTGCAGGCCAACAGCTGGGTGATGCTTCTGTGGATGGGGATCTTTCCCAGTGGTGGCAAGAGCTGAGGCCTCACTCTGTGCTGTGCCCTTCCTCTTGGCAGATGTGGATGAGTGTGAGGACCCTGCTGTTCAGTGCCTGCGGGGAGAGTGCAGAAACACACCAGGCTCCTATGAGTGCCACTGCCAGACTGGCTTTGAGCTCATCAATGGCACCGTATGTGAAGGTATGGACCCCATCCATGCAGCCCTCTGGGTCCAGTACATACTGGATCCCCTTCTTTCTTCAGCAGGGAGGATGCTGGTGCCAAGGCAAGTGATGCCACCATGCATGGCACATCCATAAGGCTGTAGTCAAATTCAGGCTCACCATGGACAGGGAAGATCTGTTTCCATGATGAGAAAACAAGGGCCAGAAGCCCTTTGAGGGCTGACTGGGGGCAGGGAATCCATGTGGCTTTGGTGCATGGTCCTGATTCTCTTCTCTCTGCAGATGTGAATGAGTGCCTGAACAGTGAGACCTGTAGTCCCAATGGTGAATGTCTCAACAGTCATGGATCCTACTTCTGCATTTGTGCCCCTGGCTTCTCAAATGTGGCTGGTGGAGTCAGCTGCCAAGGTGAGTTGGAGAGTAGCAGGGACATACTTTAGGTCCTGCCCTCTGCTTCCTGCCCTGCTGTGAGATCCAGGTTGATGTTTTTGTCTTTATTTCATAGATGTGGATGAATGTGCAGACAAGTCCTTGTGCTCACAAGGCCAGTGTCTGAACACGGAAGGCTCATACAGATGTCTGTGTGAAAATGGATTCAAACATTCCCAGGAGACTGATGATTGCGTGGGTGAGACCTCATTGCTGCGGAGATCAGCCTCCCAGAATTAGAGGGGACAAATTAAGCCAGTGCAGGGGGGAGGGCAGTTCTGCTCCCAGCACTCACAGTTGCTGGTGACTTGTAAGGAGGACTAGCACTGGTTCAAGGCCTCTAGCCAGCTGAAGCGGACCCAGGTGCTGCATTGAACAAGCAGGGTCCCCATCTGACCTTCCTCATCGCCTTGCTCTCCTCCCTGCAGATGTGGATGAGTGTAAAGAATATGGGGATGCCATCTGTGGCACGTGGCGGTGCCAGAACAGCCTGGGCTCCTACCGTTGTATTATGGGCTGCCAGCCTGGCTTCCACTGGACGCCCTTGGGTGACTGCATTGGTGAGTACAGCCCTGGGTCTCACCCTGGCAGAAACGGGGGAGGTTGTGGGACACTTCTGCCAGAGGCACAGAGGAGAAGGAGGAGGAGGAGGAGGAAATGTGTGGCTGGTGGAGAGGCAGATAATGCTGAGAGTTTGTTTTCTTGGCTGTGCTGCCTGCTTGCGTCTAGACTTCTCTCTTCCTGGCATCTGGAACAGACACCACATTGTGCTGCTTTCCGCTTGGGGAGAGTCCTGGGCAGGTTACAGCCATTCCAGGCTTGGGGCTGGACCACAGCTCCCTGTATGCTGTGCTTGCTGGGGCCAGTGCCAGTCACCTGCCTGGCAGGCCTGAGTGAGGGGAAAGGCTGCTGTTACCAATGTGCACTAGGCTGGCAAGTCTGGGTTTGAAGCCCAGGCTCCAGCAAAGAGGAAAGAGCTAAGGGGTTTTTGCATATTTAAGGCTCCCCCCAGCTCAAGGAAGGTTGAAGCTGGGAGGAGCTGCTGCCAGCCTCTGGGTTCTGGGCTGCATTAAGACTCAGCCTTAGCAAGTGAAGCTGCTCCTGGCCTTGGGAACTATGGGCTGTGAACACATAGATGCTCTGACTGCTCCAAGAAAACTTGTAGGCTTTGTGTCCCTCTATGCCTCTGCAGGAAACTGCTATCCTCAGCCACCCCTGCCAGTCACCTCCCATGCTCCCTATCAATTTCCCATTCCTGCTCTGCCCCTGTTGCTCTATTCACATGGCTTCTTTGTGGCTCTCAGTGTTGCAAGAAGCTTCTCTTAGCATGCATACTCTTAGCAAGGACCCTGTTCCTCATATCAAGGGATGCCCCAGTCCCAGATCTTGGGGTCAGAGACGAAGGGCCTGAGTAGGGGTGTCCACTGGAAGAAGTGGGGTCCAGAACAATTCCTGTTTTTGGCTTTGCTGCAGATATTGATGAATGTGCCAATGAGACGCTGTGCGGGAGCCACGGCTTCTGTGAGAACTCAGATGGCTCCTTCCGCTGCCTCTGTGACCGTGGCTATGAGAGCTCACCTTCTGGACACTACTGCATTGGTGAGTCTGCCAGGATCATTCTGCCAGTCAGTAAAGGAGAGCCACTGGCAGATGCCAGTCTGGCGTCCCTGCTGTGTGACGGCTCCCAGACCATGCATTGAGAATCTCACACATAGACAGGGCAGCTCATGGAGTCAAAACTCCTTCCCTTATCACAGCAGATCTTTGGGATTGCAAAGGACCAGGCTCTGAAAAAGTGAGTGTTTAACAGTGAACACGGAACCCTTTTCTGTCCAGGTGGAAAGAAGGAAAGAAGTCCTTGGGGGATGGAGGCACTGAAAGTGCTAGAAAGCACCTTAATGGGTGCCTGTAGAGAACAGGCAGGATGCATTATAAGGGAGAAAATCTTCATTGTGAAGACAGGCAGGCAGTGGAAGAGTTGCCTGTGATAATTGTGCAGCTGCTATCCTTGGAGATTTTAAAGACCCAACAAGAAAACATTCTGAGCAGCCTGGTGGGATCCTATAACTGAGTAGGGGGTTGGACTGAAGTCCTTCAAACCTAGACGATTCTGTGATTCAGCAACCCACTGGATTTCAGCAAGCTGGAGTTCAGGCTCTGAATCCACTAAGCATGACGCTCCTGCCAGACTTGTGTTGAGTCACAGTGTGAACACAGTTCTCAGCTTGTCCCTAGCAGCTTTTATCTCCGTACTGCAGGGTAGCTTCATGCTGCAGACTGTGCACAGGCTGCCCATGCAGAGGCACGGCTCCTGCTGCCCACTGCTGCCCCTTGCTTTGTAGATGTGAATGAGTGTGAACTGATGGTCCCCGTGTGTGGAACTGCACTTTGTGAGAATGTGGAGGGATCCTTCCTGTGCCTCTGCCCCAGTGACCACGAGGAATATGACACAGAGGCAGGGCAGTGCAAGCCCCGAGCTGCCATGGGTGAGTAGGCAACTGCAATAGAGCATGGGTGGCAGCTAGAGCAGGAGCATGGTAGCCCTGCCTGGGGTGAGATAAAGATGAGGGGCTGACAGGGCTGTGCAAGCCTCCACAGATAATGGGCAAGTTTTTGTCTGGGGAAAGCTCAGAAGCCTGAAAGTGAGGACCTGGGAAGGCCACATTGCTGGTGATGGGTGTGGTCTGGGACCTCCTAGGTATGGGATGCTGTGTTGGGGTGCCAAGGACCCCATCCCGTCCCTGCTCTGCTGTCTTCTAGAGGGCTCTGACACACGTGCAGCCCACCTCTCTGACAGCGCAGAGCGCAAGCAGTGTTACTACCACATCAGTGACGTTCGCCTGTGTGACAGCGTCCTGGCCAAGAACATCACCAAAGAGGAGTGCTGCTGTACTGTGGGGGCAGCCTGGGGTGACAACTGTGAGACTTACCCCTGCCCCATCCCAGGAACAGGTAGGACTGTGGCCCCACCACACCAGGCAGGGCCAGTGCTCTGCCTGCCAGCTCCACCTTGATTGCACTAACGAGCTGCTTCTTTCCTTTCCATCTCCTCTTGGCATCTGCATCTTGGTCAGTGGAGTACCAAGAGATCTGCCCTCTTGGGAAGGGCTATATTCCCCGGGAAGATCCGCTCTCAGGAAAAGTCTCTTTCACAGGTACTAGCACCATTTTCTTTCATTTCTTCGAGGGGTAAAAGGGAGAGCGCTTCTTAAAACCCTGCATGAAAATGCATTGACAAAACTATCTCCCCAGGCCTGTTGTGGGGGATGCTAACATCCTCCTGCTGTTTTCCCCATTCCAGAGAAATCCTAGACTGCCAGTGTTGTTGAGCTAGAAGTGTCCCTCCCTCCAATCCTGCCTCATTGCTGGCAGTGATTCTTTCTTAGTGCAAGTCTCTCATTGTGAACCAGGGATTGGGACCATTAAGACACAGCTCTTCCAGTTACTGGTCAGATCTCCCAGTGGCCAGCTCACTCAGTCTTTCACTTCCATAGGGGCTGTGTGCTTAAGAAACACATGAATTTCCTATTTGTGAAAGTGTCCTGCTCACACCGTCCCTCCTCCTGCTCTGCCTGGGGGTGCTTCTCCCTCTGCTCCCAAGCATGGGACCTGTGGGAGGCGTGGGGAGCTCACTCAGGGTTGTGTCAGTAATCCAGGCAAGGTGCTGTGACAGCTTTCTGCAGGTGTAGCACTCAGCTCACCTTGCTTCCATGGCTCTACTTCCTGATTCACTTCCCCTCCCTCCATCCCTCTTTCAGACATGGATGAGTGTGAGATATTTGG
Organism: Catharus ustulatus; assembly: GCF_009819885.2. Classification (NCBI taxonomy): domain Eukaryota; kingdom Metazoa; phylum Chordata; class Aves; order Passeriformes; family Turdidae; genus Catharus; species Catharus ustulatus. The sequence continues at coordinate 23,954,702 of NC_046226.1, forward strand.
CTCTGAGTTCTGCCGCAATGGACAGTGTGTGAACACAGTGCCGGGCTACAAGTGCTTCTGCCGTACAGGATACTTCTATGACTCCAGCAGGCTTGAGTGTGTTGGTAAGATGGCTTCAAAGAGCAGTGGGACCCCATGCACATGATGGGATAGCCGTGCTGCTGTACCCAGACTTGTCCCTGCTGGGCCAGGTCTAGATAACAGGCTTCCTGGGACCCTGGTGGGGAACAAGAGAGGAGGGCCTGAGGCACATGGGGTCTCCGTTTGGGCAGGGAAAGGGCCATGTTTCTCATGTCTGCCAGCCTGAAACATTGCCCTGTCCTTGTGTGTGGGCAGATCAGGATGAGTGTCAGAATGAAGTGTACTGCATCAATGGTGAGTGTCTGAACACAGAAGGCTCCTACCACTGCTTCTGCAGCCTCCCTCTTGTGCTGGATGCCACTGGCAACCGGTGTGTGAATTTCTCCAGCAGAGCAGGTGAGCCTGATCCCCCACTGCAGCACACCTTTGCCCCACACATCCTACCCCATGGCTGGGTCCTCCAAGAGGGAGCAGTGGGTGGGGACTTGGTATCTGGCTGAGGTGTGTCAGCACCAACACAGGTGCAGCCAGGGCAGGGACGGGGAAGAAGCTGGGGCACTTGGTCATCCCTCTTGGGACAAGATGGACAGGCACTCTTCTGGATGATATCCGTGGCATCCTGTGCTTGTGTCGCTCACAGATGCCATGGAGGAGTATGAAATTCACCTGGACGTCTGCTGGCAGACCGTTGCTGACTACATCTGCCAAGACCTGCTGCATGGCCAGCAGACCACGTACACCGAGTGCTGCTGCCGGCTCGGTGAAGCCTGGGGCCAGAACTGTGCACTTTGTCCCCACAGGTCCTCTGGTAAGTTGGGCAGCATGGGCAAGCACCTCCCAGCAGAGGTGGGAATGGCCTGGGCTGCCACTTGTCATGTCACGTAGGTCTGCTGCATAAAGTCTCTGCATTGCTGGAGTCAGCCCAAGGACTGGGTAACCCCACACACACTTCTTCAGAGAAGGGCTGAGCTGCACCAGTGGGTAGAATGTACCTGAAATTGGTTTGCAGCAAGTCCGAGGTATTTGAGGGGAGAGTTGCCCTGTGCATCCCACTACTTCTACACATGTTAGGAGGTAGTTGGCAGCCAGGGATGGGAGCACCCTGGGAATTGGGATTCTTGCTGCTCTAGAACCTGCTGGCCCTAGACAGGCCCATGTCTTCTTGACAATCAACAAACTACAGGATGCAACTTTGGAAGGCACTGAATGCAGTCCTGGCTCAGCTGACCCAGTGTGGATGCACACCCTCTGGCCATATAGCGGAGCCAGGCTTCACTGACCCTTCCTTTTCCTCACCTGCAGCTGATTTTGCTTTCCTGTGCAATGGGGCCAGTGAAGACAGTGAGAGAGGGGCTGAGCTCCGAGAAAGACCTAGATACGAATACGGACCAGGCTTGGAAGACCCCCACTATGGCCTTCCCAGTCCCTACTACAACTACCTGGAGTCTGAGTATGGAAACCCTGACGCTGGTTTCCCTCGGAGGGAGCCCAGCAGTGAGTTTCGTGGCAGCCCTCTCCACCATGGCCCAGTGCGGTCTCCACCCCACTACCTGCCCAGCCAAACTGGTGAGTACTGGAGACACAGAGAAGTGCCTCCCGTGTCCGTGGGGACTGCCTCATAATTCCCACCCTGGCCGGGCTGCTCCAGGTTCGGAGCAAGCTCTGTTCCTGGCTGTTCTGTGTCAGTCCTAGCGCCACCAGTATTGTCTTGCTGCATGCTCGATATTCCCTTCGTGTCTGGGCTGAGGGTCACCCTGCTCTGACCCCACCTTGCCACCCTCCAGGTCTCTACGAGGGCTTCGAGGGGCTGCAGGCAGAGGAGTGCGGGATCCTCAATGGCTGCGAGAACGGGCGCTGCGTGCGCGTCCCGGAGGGATACACCTGCGACTGCTTCGACGGCTTCCAGCTGGACATGACGCGCATGGCCTGCGTGGGTGAGTGAGGCCCCGCGTCCCCTGGCCGCGGCTGCTCCCTGCCGGTGCCAGCCGGGACGGCAGCAGGAGCATCCCGCTCTTCTTCCGATTCCTTCCCATACGGCTGGGAGGGCCCTCGTGGAGGTTCAGCCGGCCACTTTCTGCTGGCAGCTAGGTAAGAGCAGCTCTAGGCATTACCGAGAGCGGCTGATGTCTCCTGTCTTCTCATACTACTCTTGTACATCACAAGCCATTGTTACTGTGATTAATGTCCTCTGCATTTGCCACTGCCCTAGTGAAATTCCTCACTTTCCACCCTGCCCTATGACACACGGTTTCTAAATCTTCTCTCTGCATTTTCCCTACATCCCTATGCCATGTCTCCATCCTTTTCACATTATATGTCTCCAAGCCAGCTGAGACCTCACGCACTCAAAAAAGCAATGATAACCCTCTCCTTTTCCTTAGGCACGGCACTCACTCCAACTCAGGGCAGCCTTATTGTACAATACAGTGGTGCAGCTTCTTCATATAGAACCTATGGTCTATACCATCCCAAATGCAGCTGTGCAAAATGGTTGCCTGAGATGTTACTCTCTCTTCTGCATTTGTGCACTGTTTTCCTTTCCTTGGCCATAATGCTTTGCACTTGCCTTCAATGAATTTTGTCTGGTTGAATTTGGACCACTTCTCTATCAGAGTGAGTCTGAGCCCTGCAAAGTGCTCGCTGTCTGGTGTCACACACATATATTTTATAAGCATGGGGATTCTTCCTTTGTCCACCTTAATGACAACATTTTCATGGAGCAAGGATAAGGACAGACCACTCTAGCCTGTGCTTTAAAGGCTTTTTGTTGCAACAGCCAGGTATTGCTAATTGTCTTTGGAGTGCAGCTGTGCGGTCCATTGTGCAATTGCCACAGTTTAAACTAGACGGTATTTTCTCAATCTGTTTGAGTGTGTCATGTGAGAGTGTGTTGAAATCCTCACTATGGCCAAGGCACATCATATCCACCACTTCTCCCTTATCTGACAGGGCAGTTATCAGGTCAGGGAAGAGAACCAGATTGGCTTAACATAATCAGGCTTTAACTCAACTGCACCAGCTATTTAATGATCCTGTTATCCTTTAGAAGGTTATGACCTAAGCACTCACAAAGCTGTACTGCTTAGGGGTGAGCAGACTGTAATTCTGGATTTTCCCTTCTCTGTCTTTGAAGATGGTTATGAGACTTATCCTTTGTTGCTTTTTTGAGGCCTCCTTTTTGCTCCCATCTCAGAGAGAACTGTTGACTTTTCAGGGACTGCAGGCAGCATTAAGCATGCGAACTTGATTTGCCACAAACCTTTATGGATGTAACTGACTGTTGAACCTCTCCATCACAGTGTGGCCTTTCGCTCCCTGCGCTCCTGCACCCTTGTTTAAACACTTCAAACATGGTCTGTGCCCTGTCTGATCACCGTGAGTGTTTTTATGATGGCTGGAACAAAGCCTGTGTTAGCTGCTCCAGCCAGCTCAACTGGCTTTTGTTTCCTCTGTTGATAAGAAATAGACTGACATTCCCCATTCTTTCCTCCTAACATATTTATGGAGCCTTTGCTTGTTGCCTTTTCCATCCTGAAACTAACTAACCCTCATTTTACACTGGAGCCTGTTTTTTTTCCTTTCAGTTCTTCTGCTTGGTTCTTAGTCATCACCATGTTTTTACCTTGCTGGCTGCAGGCCTTTAGAATACTCCTGCAGCTGCTGCAGGACTTCCCCTCTCACTTCCCTAGGGCAACAGCTTACCCATGCCCTGTAAGGTGAGCTGTGTGTGCCCACCCCTGCTCAAGTGGGGAAACTCCAGGGCTTGGTGCAGACTGCTAGCAACACTACGCTGTTGCTTCTGGCTTTCAGGTCTCTCTGGGCTAAAGTGTCCTTGTTTCATTTCTCCTCTTGATTTGGTGGCCAGACCAGCCTGCCTGCTCTTTCAGCTTTTACTTTCCCTTGCTTCTGAGGCTGCAAAGCACATCTTTATTGATGTGCCTAACTTCTTGGTCCTCCGAGCAAGCCATCCTGTTCATGGCAATGTGTGATCCTGAGGTTTAGTGCGAGTCTACAGTGTCAGTTCAATAATTGGTTTGGCTGTGTGTGGAGACTACTTTGTTTCTCAAGCTCTCTCTTCTCATGTTTCCCCTCTCCATCTTCCTTCTGTGACTGCTGTGCTTTCTCTTACCTCCCTGAAAATTTTTGCTTCCAGCATCCCTCCATGGGGCCGCACTTCTCTTTCTTTGTCAGATGGCCTCCTCCACCTATGCTAGAGATAATCCAAGGTCCCTGGGGTGGCAGAACCCTTTGGTCCTCCCAGCGTTCATTGGCTACTGCTGGGGCCTTCTCTCTCCCTTGGGTGGCCAACTGAACCCATCAGCTGCTCCCCACTCCCTGCTGATCAGTGGTGGTTGAGTTGGGAGTTTGTGGTGAGAGAGGTTGGCCTGCCTTGGTAGATGAGGATTTGGGCTCTGTAGGTCCTGTGGGTGCAAACAGTGGTTATGGGGTTGTACATGGGTGTTCTGTCCAGCTCAAGTTGGTGGATCTCAGGCAGGGTGTCTGGGTGAGTACATGTGGCAGAGCAGACCTGTCACAGCAGGGCAGCTGCTGTAGGGCTCACGTGCACACTCCAGCCTGGCCAACTGAGCCCTTTGGCACAGATTGTGGGTTAATAAAATAAGCTATTGTTTGTGCAGCACGAAGTCCCTCTGTGTTTTGGTCCTGGAGATGATAATCGCTCTCTCAGGGTCATCATCATTTGCTTGGTTGACCTTGTTGGATCAGAAAAGGGCATTTTCCAAGGCTAGAAGTGGCCTCAGATCTTGGCTTATTAGCTAAAAGCTGCTAACCAGGGGGTGTCACCAGCTGCAGAGCGTGGAGGGGCTCTTACCTGGTGTACACGGGGGCAGGGTTCAGTACTGTGCTGGAGGATATGCCACCCTTGGATACTACAGATGCTCTGCAGATATGCTGAGGGCATGAGAGGCTTGTGGTGTCACTGTGGACATCCTGAAGGTACAGGCTGGGGGACAAGGCAGGCAGGCCCTGTGTGGGAGGGCCAGGGGGGAAGGCAGGGGCACAAGGAGATGGCTGTGGGCTGGGACTGCTTACTGTGTCACCAGCTCAGCCCAATCCTTCTCCTTGCAGATATCAACGAGTGTGAGGAGGTGGGCAGCTCTGAGCCCCTGTGCCGAGGTGGCACCTGCGAGAACACAGAGGGCTCCTACCGCTGCCAGTGCTTGCCGGGCTACGTGGCCCTGGCCCGGTCACACCACTGCGTGCCCCAGACAGCCCAGAACCCAGCAGCTGCGTAGCTCTAGGAGAGCAGGGGTGAGGCTGCTCCCCTGTACATGGCTCTGGGACCTGGCAGCACAGAGAAAGGCCTCCCGGGGCTGCAGGTGCTTTGAGGCTCCTTGTTCCTTCCCCTTCAAAGCACACAGCTTCCCCACCACCTCTCTCTATAGGTCAGGGCTGAGCTCCTAGCCTTGCACCCCTCTTGGCCCTGCCAGCCCCTTCTCTTCCCACAGCAGAGCCCACCCCAGCCCTCAGCACCTGTCACATTGCCCTGTGTCATGGAGGCTCACAGGACACCTTCCTTCCCTTGCCACACAGCCCCAGCCTGTCTCCCTCACCCTGCCAAGAAAGGGGGTTCATCTCCCTGCCACTGCTGCACTGACCTAGTGACAAGCCTTACCCACATGGCGGGTGCTGGCCCTACTCCTTGTGAATCGTCCAGCCCCCAGGCCAGAGCTTTAAGATGGGGGTTCCACCCGAGCTTTCTAGAGCTGCTGCCTAACCTTGGGGCATGGGAAAGAGGCCTGAGGGGCCCCAAAGCCAGCTCTCCCTGTGGCCTTTAGCCTCACACTTTGTGCCCCATGCTGGCTGGGCAGGGGGAGGGGGAAGCAGGTCCAGCTTCCTTTTTGTAAAGTTGTTGATGTTGTTTTTTTTTTAACTGATTCTGCTGGAAACTTCTCTCATGTTGTTAAATAAAACATTTATTTTGGGCCCCTGTGGCTCAAAACACTGGGGCTTGTCAGAACTGTGCTTGTCTTGCCTCTGCCAAAGGCAGAGCCATCCCACTTATAAGCCAATTCTTAGCCTTCTCAGCTGGCACATGGCCTTCTCCTCCTCCCGAGCCAGAGCAGAGAGCTTTGTCAGGCCAAATCCCCAGGCCAGCACCAGTGACAGGAGCCTACTCTAGTCCCTGCAGGTAGCACGGATGTTGTAGCTGTTCACACCCGGCCTTGTTCCCACACAAGGGGGCTGCAGTTCCCACTGCAGTTGGTAAATGCTCTCTGGCAGGTCTGGGAGTTGTTTTCCAGCCCTAGACCCCTCAGTATAAAGACCTTTACCTGTGCTGCAGCAGTAAGACTATATTCTATGCATCACCTCTTCAGGGAGCCTTTGAACAATTTGAAAAAGCCTGCACAGGACTAGCAGGGCAAGAGCACAGCCAGACATTGCCAGCTGGATACCAGCAAGAGATGTTTGGCTGCTTCCAGGTCACCCACACTTAGGCCAGCATACCATCTCTATTCATGCCTTCAGCTAAGAAGACCAGCTGAACCCCAGCTAGAAGATGCCCAGCCTCTCTGCTTTCCCTCCTGATCCTCTACACTCACAGAATACAACACAAGCAGATTTTGTCTAGCCTTTATTAAAAGGAAGGTTATAAAAAGAGATTCAGGAGCTCGCAGCAGCTCCAAGTTAGTAGTAGTGCAAACCATTGGTTAGAGAAAGAATCATCCCTGCAGAGACGTTGAATGCCATTTGGCTTTCCATCCATAAAAAGGAAGTTTTCCCAGCTGGAGTCCTGCTGGCTTGAGCAGAGGCCCAGGACATAGCAGGCTGTCAGCTCAAGAAGACTCCTCTCCTTCCCTCTGTTTCAGCTGCATAGATAGCAAATGCATGTCCCAGGGGCATCCTGATCACAACAGAGCAGGAGAAACACGGGAGGATGGATGCAGCCGGCATTCTAGAAGAGGCACTGAAAGGGTTACCAGGTAGCAGCTCAAACAATAGCCAGGTTCATCACTGTGAAATTCCTTTCTGAGGACAGACAGCTCCATGTCTCCATGTCTAACAGACAGAGTGCCTCTGAAGAGCAGCTGGAGGCACAGTAACTCCTGCAGCTGACACTGCTGCCCTTTGAGCTGCTAGGAGAACATCCCAAGGATGTCACCCTAATACAGCAAGAGCACTCTGCCAGGGGCTGATCTTGCAAGGAACACAGTGCTGGCTGCTCAGAGGCTGCAGAGCTCTGAAGGAAGCAGTAAGAAATGTTTATTATATAAAAGAATTTGGCCTGTGTTGTTTCTGGTTTTTCCCTCCCCAAGCCCTACTAATGGCAGGACTCCTCAGCTGGTAATCTGCACTGGTATCTTCCAGCAGAACAACATCTGGTCCTGGTCATCTACCAGCTCCCACTTCACAATCAGTTTAATCTGAAAGAGAGAGGAGCAGAGGAAAACAAGAACATTCAGGAAATCTTAAGGTAAAGGCATGGGGAGAAAAGTTATCACTTGTGTGGAACAAGGAGGTCTTGGGACCTCTGCACAAAGAAGACAGAGTTGGGGCCTTGTCTTTGCATGTAACAGGTGGGCCACACTCATGCACCAATTCCTGGAGTACCATCTGTGGATGGAGAGGGCTCAGTTACATGATACAGGAGACCTCCACACACTACACTCAAATTCCCACTCCCGGAAAAAGTAGAGTGGAAACACCCTGCAGCACCCCCAGCTGAACTGCACTCCAGAGTCAAGCACACCAAGTCTGGGAGCATTCAGCTGCATGCAGCAGGCTCTGGTGGGAGGCACGACACAGGAAGATACTGGAGCAGTTGAAGCCATTTCTCAGCAGCTGGAGCAAGGCTGCTTCCTTTGCTGGGTCTGTCCCAAAGTGGGAACTTGAAACTAGAGTCATACAGCAGAAAGAACACCAGATGGTCTATGGAATCTACTCTCTCACCAGAACAGAACAAGGTGTCTTCCCTTAAAGGCAGGTGGTGACACTACCCCAATATAGGCAGAGAAGCTGACCAGCTGCTTGCATACTTACACTGGGGTATTCACTCTTCACAGGGAGTTTATTCAGGTAGCTGTAGGAATGGCCCTTCTGAATGGGGCACTGGATCCCGGACTTGCATCCATCAGGTTCAGGAATAGGGAAGGGTACGTCCACGTGCAGCATCTCCCCGTATACTCTTGCTTTACTGCCCTGGCTCTCGATCTCTGCAAAACACGGAGAACACACATATACCCCACGTGCCCTTCACATACCCCACAGGCTGCAAGAACACAACTAAGGGACACTCTTCAACCAGTTCCTTCTCCAGCCGCCCTTATCCCCTCCCGGCAGTGGGACACAGAGGGGATCACCTGCCCCTGCCCACTCCCGCTGGGGATGTGCTCCTTACTGCTGGCGAAGGTGACGTTGATGCTGTAGGATGTCCCCTTGTGGAGCAGGCAGGGCTGAGTGGGACAGGGGCTCACGTTCACCTCCTGGATGCTGCCGTCTACGGAACCTGCAAGGAGGAGTCGGGATTACCGGGCCGTCTCCGTCTGCTGCTGCAGTCCTCCCGCTGTCCCGCGGGCCGGAGCCACTCACCGCAGTCAACGAAGCGGAGGGGCTCGGCCAGGGCGGTGGCGGCGGCGCCCAGCGCCAGGAGCAGGGCGAGCGGGCACGGCACCATGGCGGCAGAGACGGCGGGCACGGCGGCGGCAGCGGCGGCTCCGCGGTGTCACATGAGAGCGGCGGCCCCGCCCGCAGGTCAGCCGGGGCGGGCCCCGCCCGCGGGGCCGGGCCGGAGCCACCCCGCGCTCCCGGGGGTGGCCGGGGGAGGGACAGAAGGGCTGTGGGAGCAGCGCCGTGACAGAGTACCATAGGACCGCCCGAGAGCTGGAACTACAGCCCTTGGACAGAGATAGACAGACACACCATTTCCAAAAGTGCTGCCACTGGACATCCTCACTCCTGGGTTGTCCTGGGACAGTCAGTGTCAAAGACAGCAGCCGAGGACAGGCTCAGATACTGGTAGTGCCATGGGCCGGGAAGCTCCTTTGCTGTCCCTGCTGAAAAGGGATAAAACATAAAGCCCACAAAGCTGCTGTAATAGACTCGTCCCTGGCCTTGTTCATACTTATGCCGTACCTCGTGTTCTTTATGTCGAAAGCTGTTTGTGTAACATGAGTGCCAAGAGTCACATCCGCTGAGTACCTGGCGTGGCTGCCACCTTTCACAGCACACACGTCAGTCCTGTTTCTCAAACTCATGAATCTCCAGAGACTCCCTGCTTTGTGCTGTGGATGCCGCGGCAAACCAGACGACACTTCAGAAGGCATTTGATCCAAGCTAAAGTTTAAAACTTTTCACCAATTTCACATGGTAGCAAATTTCAGCCTTTCTGAGATCATGTCAGAACATGGTAGAGAGGCATGTGAGCGCTGATTTGGTAGGAACGTGGCAGAGCTGACACAGCGTCCCCACTCCAGACCTCTGTCCCAGTGAGGTGTCTGCCTGCTCAGCTGCAGCTGCACAGCCGAGTGACTCAGAGGTGGCACCCCACACTTTGCTGAGGCCCTCTGCAAAGGGTGTCACATCATAAGGAGTGTAGGGCTTTTTAATGTTTGGGGTTTTTTTTAGATTTCGAATAAGCATTCAGTTTTCAAACACATGCATCACAAACTGCTTACTGCAGCCCTATGAAAAAAACCACAAAAACCATCACCCTCAAAAAACCCCTGCTGAGACTAAGCCATGTATTTAACACTACCTAGCACACTTTATAACTGACCCAGATAAAGGCTTCTCCTCATGCATGGAAAGATGCCCTTCAAAAGGCTTCCCTTATCCCCATCCTTCCAGTCTTACAGATGGTAAACAAAGCTGCCTATCTGACTGCTGGTAACAGAACTGCAGTCAGGTCAGAGCAACACCATAAAGTGCCGTCACACATTCACAGGATAAGCAGTGCTTGGAATTTGCTTGGAAGCAAATTCCAGAGTCCATCAAATCAGGATGCCTTCCTGTGAAATAACTTACCACCAATCTTCGCTTCACAGGTGCTTTTACACAATGGCAGTGACTACGTACATACAAGTCAACACATATTTCAAAGGCTTTGAACTAAAAATCATTGCATCTAAGATCTAAATTAACATGTCTATTTCCCCTCCCTGCACCCCAAACTGGAGTAGTAAAAAACCTAATAAGTGTAAGTCTGTAAATCTACAGCCAAGGCCTTTACAGAAGAAAGAAGCAGAAACCTTCTGCCCAAGGTTTTTAGCTGTTATCATACATTACCATGGTGTCAGTTTTGCCATAACATTACTAAATCTTAAATTCCCCAGGGCAGCATAAGCATCTTGGGGCAAACAGACCTTGCTTTTAGGCACATGCCCCCTATGACATCTGATAAGAGGCACTAGCCTCCAGGTTCCCTTGGAGCCAAACACTGCTTAAGAACGATTCAAATCAGGCTGGTCTCATTATTTTGCAGATGAAGGTCCTTTCAGAATACCAACATCACAGGGAGCTTATGCTGCAGTGCAGAGACACCAGCGGAAAAGGCTAAGAAAGTGAGCAGACAAATTCTTTCTAGCAAGACTGATACTGCAGTTGTTAATTTTTGTAGTTCAACCAACTCTATTACACGAGGAAAAAGCCTGAAGTTCCACTTCATCAGTTATCTACACGTGATTAATTCAAATCCCTCTAACAGCACAGCACTTGCAGCTCAGTAAACAGATGTGCTTGCAGGCACTACAGCATCAGTGAATACAGAAGGCAGGTTTTCAAGAAAATTCACATACAGAGACTAATCAATTTAACTGTTCTTTCAGCCAGAACATGTTCCTTTCGCTACAGATCATCAGAATTCACATTTAAATTCATCGCATCCACTTTTGCATTCAACACCACACCAGAGGTTTTATTATCACCAGTTTCTGAAGCACTGAAACAAGTTTAGTTTCCCTTCAAAATAGATACAAGATGATTTTAGCATCATTTGCAGAGGAGAAAAGAGCGAAATATCTAGAAAATTCAATTCTCAGATAAATCTCTTCAATACAGTGTGCTTAAAGAGAGCTAAAGGAACTCCCCAAACCAAGACACCACAAATTAGAATAAGAACAGAAAATCAAAACACAAAAACAGACTATGTCCAGCTATCAGGAACAAGATAACCAACAAAATCAGAACTCAGGAAAGAAAACTAGACTGCAACTCCATGAAAAAAGCAAGCAACCGTCCCTGTACCACATAGCTGACTGAAGGGAAAAAGCAGCCAGTGATAAGAGATGCAAGAGAATAGCTGTTCTCCTTCGTTACCCCACCTCCCCTTGTCACACCAAAAAGGTGTCCCCAGAACATGAGTCTCTCCTTGGCACAACAGATTATTAATTATATTAACTGTGAATGATGCTAGCTGACCTTTTCCTCATTCTTTCAGTCTGCAGTAGTCATTTCAGCAGTGTCCCAAAGATCCTTGAAGCTGCTTGCCACATTTCTGCCACTTAACACTTTTCTGTCACTTTAACACAGTAAAAATGAAGGCAATTCCAAAGTGTCTGGTTTTTGGGGGCTACATTCATTCTCCAAAAGGTGTCAGAGTGAATACAGCCACAACACGGAGAAATGCAGCAAGATCAATCTAATACCCTACAGAGTGAGAAAGTCAATGCAGTATGGAAAGAAATCAGGCATGATCCCTCCTTGTCTCTTCTCCTAGGAGGTTTTCATTCCCTCCTCCAAAGCTGTCAGCTTTTGAGATGCTACACTGATTATAATCGAGAAACTCCCCAGCATGTTTTTATTTAAACATTCAGTGTTCCAATATGCCTGATGAGGATTCATCAACTATTGCAGGTGCCTGCATTAGTACTACTCCTGCTGGGACCCTGCCTGTGGTACTTTCCTGGCTTTATCCTAGCATCATTACAGCTTAACCCAAGACTAAGCAAAATTAAACAGCTCAAACCAGTCTTTATTTCTATGCTCAGGGTGGAACAAAAAGCAAAACCCGTGGTTACAGAAGAACCACCTTGTTTGGAACAGGATGGTGAGAAAGCAAAATGTTACAAGGTCCTCAAGTCCTCTGACGGTAAATCACCCCCTCCTGCTGGGATGACAGGTTTTCTTCCACCAGTCTTCCACACAGTCACTGTATGACTCTCCACAGGTCTGGCTAGGGCTGAGGAACAGGATTCCTCCCCCAGAATCACATGAGGAAGAAAGAGATAAAGACTCTCTTAACCACGCGCGCATCTGCGATGGACCGGCCAGGCCGCTGTCACACGGCAGACGATCAGGAGGAGCCTAAACCACCGTGGGAGGGCAACGTGCCCCGGGAGGCCGTAGGGGCCTGCTTGGAGTCGGGTGAGCGCTGCCGGGGCCGGGGCTGCTCCCACCCTTGCTGCGGTGGGAGGCGAGCACGGTGTGGGTGTGAGGCTGAGCACCGCCAGCAGCGCCGCGCCAAGCGCTCCAACGAAAGAGGAGTGGCCTCCACCTGATAAAGGAGAGCTAACCAGAAAAGCCAGGGTCGGGGAGAAACCCTAAAACCTCTTCCTTCCTACTCCCGTGTTTGCTCTTCAGCCTACCCAACTCCCCTGAGGCGTCACCTTGACCCTTTTCTAGGTTCTGCTCATGATAACCTTACGGCTAGTCCCGGGACAAGCATGCGCAAACGAACAGCTGTTTATTTTATTACTCCTCACTGCTTCGTGGCTGCGAACAGCAGCTTCCTGCCTTTGTGCGCCTGCAACGCCTTCACGCGTTGCGAGCCCTGCCCGCAAAGGAACAGGAGCACTGCCACCGCCACCGCCGCCGCCCCGGTGTGGGCGCGGCCGCTCCCGCCCGCCGCGGCCGCACTTCCGCCATGGCGGCGGGGCGGGGTTGGGCTGTCATGGCGGCGCCGGCCGTGCTGCGGCGGTCGTGGATATTGGCGCTGGGCGGCCGGGCGAGGTACCGTTCCCTTGGGCTCTCGGCCCCTTGGACCCTCCCTCGGGGGCACAGAATGTCCCCGCTGCGCGGCAGGAGGTGGTGGCTGCAGGGGCCGGGCGCGCTGCCCGCTGCGGCGGCGGCGCGGACCCCTCTGAGGCACTCCCTCTCCCTTCTTCCCGAGGCAGCCGGTGTTCCGCTTCACCGTGCCCAGGCCGAGCGCTGCCGAGGCTCCCGGCCGGGCCTGACCGCTCAGCTGTCTCCCTGCTGCGCTGGGCGTCGTCCTTCTCCGAGCCGGGCCCGACGGAGAGCAGCCCCAGCGAAGGACAGATCTTCCTCAGCGAGAGCTGCGTGAAGGTGGCGACTCTGGCAGGGGTCTCGTGTCTCTGGGAGGGTTTCCACACTGCCTGTCCTGCCGTCACGCAGAGGAGACAAGTTGCAGTGTTTTCCAGTTTGTTCAGCAGGCCTTTTAATCCTTTTCCTTTTATTTATTTGCAGAGGCTGCTGGAGATCACAGAAGGATCAGAGTTTCTCAGGCTGCAGGTGGAAGGAGGTGGCTGCTCTGGCTTCCAGTACAAGTTTTCCTTGGACACAGTTATCAATCCTGATGACAGGCAAGGACAAAGGGGTGTTTTGGTGATCAGGTGTTACTGTTCTTTGCAAAAGTGGCAGGAGGGGTGTGCATGAGATAATAGTATCTTGCGTTGAAGGGAAGAGGCCTACAAGATACAGGAGCATGCTGAGGTTGTGCTTCTCTGTAAGGTCTTTGCCACAGTTAATGGTTAAATATGCTGCTTTTTTGCAGAGTGTTTGAACAAGGTGGTGCCCGTGTGGTCGTGGATGTGGACAGCCTGGCCTTTGTGAAAGGATCTATGGTAGATTTCAGCCAAGAGCTGATCCGAAGCTCCTTTCAGGTGGTGAGCAACCCCCAGGCAGAGAAGGGTTGCTCATGTGGAACTTCCTTCTCTGTCAAATTCTGACTGGACTTCTCATGGATGGACACTGTTTGCAGACGCTTTTGGCAATCTCCAGAGGGTTTATGTTTGTTCTTTTCCCTGCTGCTCCCTCTCATCTCCCTTACACTGTGACACAGCTGTTACACATTACTGCAGCTGTGTGTGTGTTTGCACTGAGCCTGTCTCCAAGACTTGTTGGCCTTCCCTTCAGAAACGATGAAGTTACCATGCGCACACACACAGGAGCATCTTCAGCGCCTTGTGAACCACTGGCCAGGTGGTGCTGACTGGCCTGCCCTGTTCTGAATGTGGAACTACTTAACTGTCTCTGCAAGAGAAGGCTGTATATATATATGTGTGTGTGTGTGTATGTTTATTGAAAGTTCTTACTAAAAAAGTGTATGAGATTGATTGGTATTGCTTGTGCATTTACATGTGGGTAGAATGTGGGCTCTTTCAAGCTAATGTTGCTTATTCCTCATCTTCCAAGCGAATGGGACTTGGAGTCTTTCTCACATGTACTGCTTGGCTCTCCACTACCCAGCTTGCAGTGGACTTTTCCAGATACTTTTTTCTTGCTGAACAGGATTCTCTTTGTCCCAGGAACCTATGGTGGCTTTGCTGTAAGTTCCTGGGATGATGTTTTTCACTTGTTCAGAGTAAGTGAAACCAAAAATGTTGAGGTAGGAATAATTAATAGCTTATGTCTTCTATATATAAAAAGAAGAAACACCTTGTATATATATGAAAAAATAAAATACACAGCTCTCTATGCTCCAGTGCTATTTTAGGCTGTTCCTAAGCCTGACTTAGAATTTTAGGTTGTACAGACTCTCAGGTTTCATAGTGTGGTTGCTGCCTGCTCTTGCCAGCAGGAAGGGAGGTTGAGGTGATAGAGGAGAGCAAGAGTACTGCCTAAGAGTCTGCAAGTCCTTTTGATTTACAGTTGTCTGGGAAGCTTTTCCATAACTTGGTTTACCATTTAGTCTCTGTCTAACATGCCTGATTTGATGAAAGACTGGAATAGCTCCACTCCTTTCTAAGTCTCCCATGGAATGGGAAGTCTAGAAGTTTCCAGAATAACATCCTTTCGATTAGTCATTTTCTATAGTTTTTTATCTGCCACTAGATGCCTTTTAAGTCAGTGATTCACCTGCTCCTGGATGAAAGGAGAGATGGGGAAGCTATTTTTGTTCCCTCTTTTGTGTTTTATCTGATCATAACCAAATTGTTTAAGACTTTAGTCTTTCACGTGAGTGTGGGAGTACTGCATGACTTTGGTCTCAAGGGAACTGCCTATGGCAAACTATGAGCTTTTCAAGACCATGCCACAGGCATTTTTTGTTAAGCTTCCCAAATGCCTTTTTAAACTATTTAGTAGTGCCTATGTTCAGCTCTGTTTTGTCTATTTATTTCTAGTGCTCAGAGCTGATAGCCAGCTAGTTTCAGTTTCATTGGCCAATATTATAGGAGCTCATATGTGATCTGCTCTGGCTTTGTCACAAAGGGATACACACGGATAGGATGTGGAGCAGTGGCACTTTCTGTTTAGCTCTTTCCATTTCCTGTAGACGACGTCTACCTATTATGTTGCTATCAGAGAGAGCTGTCACGTTTTGTAGAAGGAACTAAAAGGATGTGGTTAAAAGATTTGTCTGAACCCCTCCACGGTGTTTTAACCCTACCTTTATCCTCTGAGATCTTGAAGGGGATGTCAGCCAGAACTGCCTTTGAAAAGTGCAAGACCTTAAAGCTTGTGTAGGTAGAATACATTAGATAAACTCAAATTCTTTCTGCTGGGATAGCTGTAAGTAGGCCAGAGGAGTAGCTTTCTGAACCAGGAAGATCCATTCTTGATCCCTTTCACAAAGACTGACCTAGGTCAAGTCTCTTTTGAGATCTTTTATGGGAAATGAAAGCGCAGCAGTGTTGCTGGAGAGGCAGCAAACCAGCAGCTACCAAGGGTTTTTTTTTTCCCTGGACTAAAGATCGCCTTTAGCCCCAGTAAACATGCAGGCTTTGTCTTGGATTATTGTTCTTACTAAATGTAAATGTGCCTTGTCTGTTCAGCTTAGCCAGGTTCCACTTGCCTACACTTGCTCTGTACAGGTGTAGTAGATGAAACAAGTGCTGTCCACGTGGAGTGCTGCCCCTTTCAGAGGGTCTGCCTCTGGCTGGGACTGCGCAGAGGATAAGGCTTTGGTGCCCACCAGTGTCACTTGCAGCGTTGCTGTGAAGCTGGCATGTGTGATGTGCTCTGCCCGTGTTCTGGCAGTACTGCTCTGACTGCACTAGGTGGACCCCTTACTCCTTGGGACTCACTGCACTGGACATTCACAGGCGTGCTGGGGTGAGGTTGGGTTTGCTCCATGCAGGACCAAAGCAAGAGCAAAAGTTTCTTTGCAGCTGTTTGTTTTGGATGCAGGCTGGTATTGCTGCAGTGTGCTCTTTAGATCAGAGAAACTGCTAGGAGCTGTAGAGATTCCAGCCCATACACCATGTTGCTCTTGGCTTCCTAGTCCTGCTTCCTGGGGAGAAGGTGTAACCTATTGGCGAAAGCAACTGGTTTCCCAGTTCACTTTAGGGAATGGGTGGAAAGGGCTGTCTGTAACCTCCAGAGTTGTCCTGATTCTTTAGAAGTTTGTCAGTACATCAGAACTTCTGTCAATGTTAGGAAGTCAGCAAAGGGGCTGTTGCTGACAGAGTGGTACAAAGATGATCTTAGTGTATTTTGGCTCTGTAGGCAGAAAAGGCTAGATCTTGGTTCCTACTGAAAAAGCCTAACCTGTCAGGTTTCGTGCACTGAATAGGTGACAAAGATGGCACTACACTATAGCCTGTGAGGCAAAACTCATGGTGCCAAAAGAAGGATGCAGAAGCTTAGACAGGGGATTTGATGCTGCCTGGACCGTGAGGGGCTGCCAAGGCATGTCTGCAGGAGGTCTGCAATGGGGAATAGTTGGGAGCCCTTGTACTGAGCCACTGAGAAGCTGAAGGAGCTGGAGGTGCTGGCTTCACTTCATGCCAAATGAGAAACTGCAGTGGAAAATCTTTCTCTGCTCCCACATAAAGAAGGAGGATTCTCTCAGTTCACCCACCTGACAAGGAATGAATGATCAAGAAAGATATTTATGGAAGCCTTAAGATGAAACTTCAAGGGAAAAGGGCACAATCATCAGTGTCACTGACAAGAAGATAGAAGAAGATGGAATAGAAATTCTGCCTTTGGTGAGAGCTTCTGGGAGCTCTGTAGAGACTTGTTGGTAGATGACCAGTATATCCTTAGCCTATTACTGGCCCTGTTCTTCAGATTTGGTGTCTACACAGCCTCTTAACTGAGAGTCCCACTTCAAGGCCTCAAGCCAGGCAGTGGTAGGGAAATAGGAGATCTTTGTTATCCCCTTTCTTTCATGGTTTAGGGATATGCATGAGTGCTATGCTTGTGTTGGTGGGCCCCTGTGTGGTATCATTTACTATGAAGAGCATTTTGAGGTGAGTGGCTGCAATAGGACCAATGGCCAACCTAAGGTGAATGTTAGGGGAATAGCTGTCTGTCTCACCCACAAATTTTCATATGCAAAATTTCACTAATCTCAGACCTTTCTCTTGTGTCATTATACATCTGTACAGAGCTGTTGGGTGAGTCCAGAAGACAACTGAGGTTGAGGAACCAGTACCTCTGGATGACACCCACTGGAACTTCTACTTCTCCCACACAGTAGTGTAATTTCTTGCCACTTTAAGGGCTTGTCTGAATCCAGCACCTGGGGGAGGAATCACTGAACAGTGGAGGAGGCAATAATGGAAAGGCAGAAATGCATGAAAGAATACTTCTCTTGTCTATGTCCCACGCTGTGAAGGCACATGCTTTGTACCAAGACTATTTTCAACCTTACAAATGTTTCAAACATCTGGTGGCAGCTGCAAGTAAAAAACCTGAGTTTTTAAAATTGAGTTTGTACACTGCGAACAGTTCCACTGATCACACACTGTAAGCTGGGACTGTTCAGTGGAGTTTATTGCATTATAGAATATCCTGAGTTGGAAGGGACCCACAAGGATCGTTGACTCCTACTTCTGGCCCAACACAGGATAGCCCCAGGAGTCACATGTACCTGAGAGCATTGTCCAAATGCTTCTTGAACTCTGGTAAGGTTGGTCTTGTAATCATTTCCCCATGGAGCCTAATCTGGTCTCAGTCACCCTCTGGACAAAGAATCTCTTCGTAATATCCAACTTAAACCTCCCCTGATACAACTTCATCCCATTTCCTTGGGTCCTGTCACTGATCACCACAGAGATCAGTGTCTCCCACGCCTCCTCACAAGGAAGTTGTAACTGCAAGTGAGGTCTCTCTTCAGTATCCTCCAGGCTGAACGGTGACCAAGTGACCTCAGCCACTCCTCATACGGCTTCCCCTCAAGGCCCTCACCATCTTCATTGTCCTCCTTTGGACACTCTGTAATAGCTTTATATCCTTCTTATATTGTGGCACCCAGACCTGTCTCCAGCACTCGAGGTGAGGCTGCCCAAATGCAGAGCAGAACAGGACAATCCCTTCCCTTGCCTGGCTGGCTGTGCTGTGCCTGATGCAGGACAGGTTTGGCTCTCCCGGCTGCCAGGGCACTGCTGGCTCATGCTCATGGTCCCTTCCCATAGGGCTGCTCTGGGAGTTCAGAGAAAAATTCAGAGCAACTATGCTGTATTTCATAATGAGCTGCTACAACGCATGCTTAAGGACTGAAACAAATATTGTCTCCACTAGCAAATACCACCATCAAATTTATTAGCAGAGAGTGCGGCAGCATGTGCAGTGTTTTGATGCTCCCTTTTCTTTACCTGTTTTCATGCACACCAGCCAAAGCTCTCACCATGCTTCTCTGGAATGGGCCATAGCTGTCAGAGAGACTGGCAGTAGAGGAAGGGATAGCCTTGTCTAATGGTGTGTTTGATACAACTGTCAGCCAGCCTGGATAAAGAACCACAGTTCATGGACATGGAGCATGGGCAAGAATAAACAGCAGCCACCTGTATTCTATTAAACTTCTATTTGGGAAGCTTTTTATTTATTTTTCCTCCTTCTTCTTTTTTTTTCTGTTTTATTTTTAAATTTTTTCTTCTTCTTTTTTTCCTTTTTCTTTTTTTTTCTTTCTTTTTTTTTTTTTTTTTTTTTTTTAAGAGGATGAATCCTCAAACCAAATGCCATTAGGGGCTAGGTAGAGAATTAATGGTGCGGTTCAGATCCTGCTGGGTTCTGAGAAATATGTTTGCTCTGCATGGTTTCCAGGATTAGGCTGCAAGTGGCTTTGATCTGTGCAGATACCTGCCCAGGAAACAGCTCAGTAGATCATGAACTTTGGGGTGGTTTAGTATCCAGCTGTGGACAGAAATATTGTGTGAGTCAGCTGAAGCTGTTCATGACAGTGAGATGGGCCATTACACCAAGACTGTGATTCTGCAACCCGTGGGAGCAGTTTGTGTGCAGTGCTTCCTGCTGCTGGCCTACCCAGAACTTGTATGGCTCTTAATATCTCCTGCTTGAGCAATAAGGGTTTATGGTCCTAGTCTTTGTTGTTGATTAGAACCCAAGTTTGTGCCCCTGTTTTAATCAGTGCTCATTTACCTTTGGCATCCTTCAGAGGAACAGAATGGTATGTCTTTCAGTTGCCATGGAAACAGTGAGACTAAATGCACATTTCCATGGCAACCTGCCATTATCTTCAGCTCTATCTGTGGGTCTCATTTTCTGACCATGGGGGTGGGGTGGTGAAAATGGAACTTCATCTCTTAAAAAAATAAGATAAAAAAATAAAGAAAGATGCTACCAGCACCATCATCACCACCCCCTTTCCTCTGGCCAGAGAGGGGCTGAGAGAGGCCCATAACTACTGCCACCGTGCCATGCACTGAGGCTCTAAGGTATTCTCTTCAGCTGCTTCTCTTCTTCACCATCTAAAAATAGATACATTCAGAACAATTTGATGACAATGTTCCAGCACTTTTCTGAATTCTTTGTTTCCTCAACTAACGTTCCTAGAAAAGGCCCTTGAAGTTAATTGAACTTTCCAACAGGTTCCAAATGTCAAAGCGTCCCAGCTTCTTTTGGTCCAAAGGGCCAAGGGTTAATTACAGGGTCTAAGACTCCAAGGAGAAGAAGCCTTTGTCTGCTGTGACTGGAGGCACCAGGGCACATCACATTAACCTTGGGAGTGAGGGATGTTCTTGCAAGGGGGGAAGATTTGACTGTTGCAGGAGGTAGCACCCATCAGAGAGTTAGAGATGAAAGGCAATGCTTACCTGTTTTGTGTACAACTCAGGGGATACAGGGCAGAGAAAACACGCATATGCTTATGATGCACCTAGCAGTCCACCAGCCAGACGTGCTTTTGGCCACTGCTAAAATTTCTGCCTCCCCCAGCCACTGAGTCAGGAAAAGGACAAAATCTGCTGTACTTTGAGCAACTGCACACAGCTGTTCCTTAAGCCTGTTTTCATTATTCTTTTTCTAGCTGGCTTGACCTTTAGCTAATTCCTTTTATTCATGGTCTAATCTTGGTCACTGAGGGAAAAAGCTTGTGTCTTGCACAGTTCTAGCCTGATGCAATAGTTATCCAGGGAGAGGATGTGGTAGAGCTCTCCTTCTACATCTGCCCCACTAGTCTTTACCACATGCTGAAAGCAGAGGATGATAAAGCTCTGTCCATTCAGAAGTCAGCGTGGAGACAGAGGTGGTCTTCACAACAGGTCAGCCAGGTAAGCCAGATGCTGCTCAAGGTCAACAGTTTTCCTTGCTGTAGTGGATCATACATGACAAATACCTGTCAGAGTCAGCCTGGGTTTGTTGTTTCATCAAGGGAAGAACAAAGACCAGTGAGTCCTCTACATTGCTGAACTTGCAGGATTTCACCCTGGAAAGATTACTGCCTGGACACATTGCCAGGGCTTGACTGGGAGCTATTGCTTGAAAGACACTGAGAGTGTTCTCTGAGATGTGGGGCCCTCCTTAGGTGCTGAGCACTGAGATAAACTCTGTGTGGTTTGCATGGACAGATGCTTGCTGGAGGATATGCTGCTGGTGCTGGACTAGGCTGGCTGGTCCATGAGGTGCCAAGGTAGAGGGTGCAGAGAAAGGTTTGCTGTACATGCTCTGTCTGCAAAGCAGTGGCTGCCCTCTGTCTGCTGTGGCAAACTAAGGTGCTGTGCAATAGCCTGAGAGAAGAAACAGCTTCTTGCTGCTGAGGGCTGCTGTGGGCTAGGACCTATAGGAGGTTTCTGTGCTGGCTCAGTCCTCGCCTTGCAGCCGTGGCTCAGAGCCGAACAGCCAGGGTGCCTCTCAGTAGCAGCTGAGTAGGCACTGACAGAGGGAGTGGCAGGGCCTCCTCTTCAGCTTCTCCTTGGCATCCTATGCTGTGTCCAGGTGAGCACGTTGGACAGCTGTGTGGCAGGCTTCCCTTCACCTCCTTGCCTGTCTATACATGATTGCCACAAACTTCAGACATAGAAGATTTGTATTAAATACAGAAACTTTAGAGGGAAAAGCTAATAGCATTTGGAAAAGAAAATTCAGTAGCTGCCTTTGGTGACAATGCTATTGTTAGCAGAACTTTATCTACCAATGTCTGCAAAAGCTTAG
Source organism: Catharus ustulatus (assembly GCF_009819885.2). Taxonomy (NCBI): domain Eukaryota; kingdom Metazoa; phylum Chordata; class Aves; order Passeriformes; family Turdidae; genus Catharus; species Catharus ustulatus. The sequence continues at coordinate 23,976,254 of NC_046226.1, forward strand.
TGGGAAGCAGGAAAGCAGTAGGACTGTGTGGCAGATACCTCGGCCTCTTAATAAAATGCTTCCCCCTGCTGTCCTATGTTCCCTGATAACAGGCACAGGCCAGAAATAGGACTGCCATGGTGAAAGAATTTACTTAATCCTCCTCAAGCTAAGCAAAAATGTATCAGTGAAGAGCCAATTCACAGGGCAGAGCTGAATTACATGGAAGAAAATTGTGCAAATCAAATAGAGCTCAAAGCATTGTGAGAGAGCAAAGGCAAAACAGGATGGTTTGGGAGAAGGGTGAATAGCCCAGAGAGACGCTTAGGGGTGGAAGGCAACAGGAGGTATGTGTTGAGCCTCACCCAGCTCTGCTATGGAAGCACAGTTTGGTGGGTGAAGAAAGCGCCCTCAGAAAGTGGGAGGGCACATAGAGCTGTGCAGGTATTGTAAGAGGCAAAAGAACCTTGTAAGACACAGGAGACTCTGAGAAGACAGGAACTGGTGAAGGGTTAGTTTATAGTTCATGCAGACAAATATTAAGGCGATGGAGGAACAAAGAATAGGCAGATAGACCAAGGGAATTAAAGGCCTGAGGAGAGCATGTACTCGTGCCTGCTGGGCACCTGTCACCCCAAAATACAACTGTTGGGGGTTCCAGATTCATGAAGTCACTTACCTGCTCTTCTCTGCATTGGCTGAATTTTGAATGGCAACAGTCTGTGCAGAAGGACCATCAGCAACTGAAACTGCCAAAGTCTCAGCGGTGAAAACCTGCCAAAGGACTGGAACATTACCCGCTTTTCAAGAGCTGGGCCCCACTGGCCTGGAGAAAAGGTAGCAGATCTGAAAAGTAAGAGTGCACAGAGCCTTAGTGATTGTTTTATATGCTTAGGAGCAAGAACTAGCTCTCCAAAGCAGTAAAGGCTCCTGTTGTGAGGATCTGAGGAACAGACTTCTGCTGCTTGAGAATGCCTATTTCTACAATATCCTGGGCTTTGCAAGTTGATGTCCTTTTGTTCTGTGGTGGATGACAGAATTTTACAGGGCAGATGAGACTACTCAGTTTGGAAGAGTTCCTGCACACTTAGGGATGCACAGGAAGGTCCTAGCTCCCCTGGAGCTGCTCCAAACACCAAGTAGTTTATTGAGAGAATTGTTTATCCCAAGACAAAATGAGTGTGCACTTTGCACAGCATGTCTTTGCTGGGCACAGAGAGGTCTCACTTACTGCCTGAGCTCTTCACTTAATGATCAGATGTGAAGGGCTAGTTACATATGATCCTGCAAGCTACCTCTTGCTCAGAGGGACCTGATCACAGCCCCCCAGGGAAGTTGATTTATAGAACTTCTTTTGGAGTCTGTTCTCCTTTTACTCCCTCTCCTCTTGTTCATGTTTTTCAGATTTGATTTATACATGCTCATTCCCTTCCTCACAGGAATGAGTTTTGGAGCGTGTCAGTTGTGTGAGAGAAAAATTTATAGAGCAAACTGCAGAGGAAAGCAGCTGGGATCTTTCTTAGGAGAGCTGCAGTCGTTAATTATAGGAGTCTAACTAAATCTCAACTCAGGCAAGAAGCATTTTCTAGATCTCCCTGCTTTCTTTTGTACCTTCCTGCACAAACTGTCACATCAAAGTCAGGATTCAGGAACGACTGAAAACAACACCCACCCTTTTTACATAAAAAAGTGATGCTGAGTGCCAGAGAGCAGCTCTCTTTCTGGCTCCCTCTTCTCACAAACTGGTGTGAGGGGCACTGCACCACTCCTCAGCAAGGGCTGCAGAGAGTATTTGTCTGTCTCTTGGGCTTGCTCACGCTTCTCCCGTGCCTCAGGCAGCATGGTGATTCAGCTGCTACCTTGCTAAATTCTCTCAGGTCTGATCTAAACACCTGCTTTCTCTCCCCAGCTCAATTCTGTGCAGGCAGGGCTATTCCTTGGGTCAGCAGGCTTCCCAAGAGTACATTTTATTAGCAGAATCACTCTGGAGCTGGGTATCTGGGTTCCAAACATCTTCACGTGTGCATTGCTGGCAGAGCCAGCAGCACTGGAAAGGATTTTCTCTGTATTAATTTACCCCAGGGGAAGAGAGGGAGGAGACATAACCTGGTCTTAAAAGCCTAATACTTCCTAGGTGTGTGCCTCTCTGTATGTTTTTGGCTGATGATCCCAGTACAGGCCATGCTATTCAGAGACTGCCTACACAGATAGCTTGTCTTAACTTAGCCAACATGACCTTTGCTCATGTCACCTCATAATCTGTAATGCTGAGATAAGAGTATCAGCAGGAGTCTGTCTGCATTAACAGCTAAGAGATACTAAAAGGGAGGAAGAACTGGGAACGTACCTAGATAAAGCTGGTTTGGTGTCTCTGACAAAGAAAGTTGTTGCATATTTTCCTCAGAGTTTCACAAGGCTACCAGGACATGAATGTGCCTAACGAAGGGCACTGTCATCAGAAGCTGATTTTGGTGCCCCAGAGGGATGTTCATGGCCTTTTGCTGGGGCTCGGACAGGGAGCGAAAAGAAGGGAGGCACTGGCTCACTAATTAAGAGGCATTCTCTCTCTGCTGTCTTTCTGCTGCTCAAAGGGGAAGGCAGAACCTGTGCCTGCTGAGAGCCTCTCACCTGTGCTGAGACCCCTCTTAAAGGCTGCTAAACATTAAAAAAATAAGAAAGAAAAAAATTCTGTGAGCACTTTGATAGTCCTCACAAGAAAGTGAAACAGAAGAGCCTTTGAGCTGCACATAAGAAAACTCCTGTATATTGGTAGGGGAAGAAAGGCTGGTGAAGCTGAAATCTGGCAACAGTTCCCAGCTGGTGAGGGAGGTGCTTTTCTGCTGCAAGCTCCTGTCACGACTGATGCAGAAACAGAGAGAGGAAAAGCAGTGAATCCTCTGTAGGCAATAACTAGCACCTCAACCCCCCGGGGGGCAGTGGGATGGGGAGGACGAGCCAGTGCTCATCCTCTGCCTTCCTACAAGGGCTTGGCCCTGGGCTCACACCAGCAGAAGCACCCAGCCTTGTCACATCATGCCTCCTCCTGCGGGACCCCTTCCCACTGCGGGAGCCTCCCAGCCAGGCAGCTTTCCCCTGCTTTGCATCCTCCCGGGTTTCCATAGCAATCGGTGGCAGCTGTGCGGGGAAGTCGATGGAGGAAAATCAGGGTTTCTTCCTGTCCTGGGCCAGCTGAAGGCTGGGAGAACAAGACCATCCTGATGGTTCTGATGAAGGTAGCAGAACCCAGGCTGCCCCAGCTCACCCCCAGCCAGGCCAGGGACAAGAATGTGATGGGAATGCGCAGGTCCCAGGGCTCTGCAGGGCAGGTTTTGGGGCACTGCATGCACCCCAGAGCCATCCCCACACACCTTGGCCTGCTAGAAAGCTAGTGATACTGAACTGATGCCACCCTTGATTGTTTGTCTTCTTCCATAGCCTCCATGTCTTTCACTCCTTAGCCTGCACCATTTTTTCCCTCTTGGCACACTGTCAGTCAGTGAGGTTAGAAAATAATATTTAGTTTTAATGGAAAACACTTTAGAGGCAGGCAGGGAGAGTGGAGAGGTACAGGCAGCCTTGACAGCAACATTTTTATTTCCAGGATGGGGCAACAGGGCAGTGGAGTAAAACCTCAGGGAGGGAGAAGAGGGAGGGGAATACAGGTATTCAAGGCAGTGCTCCACCACAAAGAGAAGGAGCATCCTGGGCAAGCTTACTGTACTCTTGTCTCTGTGGGGAGACTAAATAACCCATCCCTATTCCTCCATACACAGATAGGAGAAAGGGGGAGACCTGCCTATTCAAACCAAATGGAAAACTTGAGGGGGTGCTTGCAAAAAATAAAACGAAAATATCAATTTGAATCCCAAATATTTAATATTATTTAGCTTTAAAAAATTAATAAATAAAAGGTAGGTTAGTTTTGAAATGGAACTGTCATGTTGAAAGAAAGCCAAGCTACTTCATTTGTAAAATGTCCAAACATAATGTTTTGACATTTTCAGGAAAAAATTGTTCCATACATTTTCAGAGAAATCTTTCTGCAAATGTGTCTGAAAAGTTGGGCATCCTGAAAACTGAATTTTGAGGCAAGCTTTGCATATGTCGAGCATGTTTCACATGGGCACAACCCAGGCATCTGAAGCACAGCAGTGCTGGGCAAACCCTGGAGAGCTACGCAGAGAGCAGAGCTGCTTGACACAATTTGGGAAGGTTCCATTTGTGCCCAGGGCAGCTCCATGCGGAGCCCCTTACTGTTTCTCCCTGACCTAACTTCCCCCAGCACTTCTGTGCCTGCAGTAGGAAGCATGGCACAGGTACCCACAGGATGATGGCCTGTCCCTGCCTTTGGCTCTAGCCTCAGCTCAGCTGGTGGGGTGAAATCTGGGGCCCTGATTATATTTGGCATATGATAGTGAGGAAAGGAACTATAAGTAAGCTAGAACCATCCTTCAGTTGTTGATTCAGCTGGCAAAAATATGTTCATAATCAAGGGGACTCTTAGAGAACTTGCATGCAAGATTTATAGATTGGAGAGAAGGGAACAGGTATCAAATGCTGTGTCCTGTGCAGCCTTTTGAGAGATTTATGTGCTTTTCAGCAGCCAGATTAGATATCAAGAGGAGATTACCATTTACAACACAGTGGACCACTGCACACTGAGACCTCTGGTCTCACACAGCACCTCTGGGCTGGGCAGCAGCTGTGGTACAGCTTTGGCCGCCTACACGCCTCTCACCAATTCCCACCCCAGGCCTCAGCAGGTTAGAGAGGCTAAGGGCACAAGTCTGGCAGGGGATTTCACAACTGCCCATGCCAGACAGGGCTGGGCTGTCTGGGGCTTGTTTTGAGCTCAATAACACAGACCTTTACAAAATATGTCCTTGAGTTGGGAGGACGACCAAAGCTGGTGTCAGGCAGAACCCTCTGCCTCATTTCATGGCTTAAATAGCTTAAAGCTTGCCTGTCACAATAACCTGTTCTGGCACACTGTGAGACCTGAAAGTCTCTGACCTATTTCCATGAATTCAGCATTTTCCTCTCTTCACCGCTTCTTCTCCTGCAGGCTGGAGGAGGGAAAGAGAGGCTTGCCAGAAGAAGTGTGAGGAAAATACATCTACGGTATTATGGTTAAGGTAAGAGAGAAAAAAGCAAGCAGCAGTTGTGACTCGAGCTGCCTGCAAATCCCTAGAGGGACTGGAGGACTACAGAAAGCATCTCCACTGAAGCAGCTCACTCCTGAGAATGCCTTGTGTCACTGCAACAGGCTTGACACCAGCACCTCCAGACCAGAGCCCTGAGGACTTCTCTGCCCTGACAGCTGCCAGAGACATTTTCCTTAAGCCAGGGCAGGTTTCAGGGTTAACATCCTTCCCCTCTGGGAGGCTGAAAACATTCAGTGGAGCCTAGTTCCTCCAAATTAGGCCATACATAGCAGCAACAGATACTGATCAAGTTTTGTCTCGGGGCACAGGTCTTCTGTGTATATATTCCTGCTTTAATACAAAATAGCTCAAGAAGTAAAGCTCTTTCCTGCCTGCAGCCAGGACCAAGGCTCCTTGCAGCAACCAAGGACCACGGATAGGTACAAGACGGCCCCTGTGGCAGCTGTGCGGTCCAGAGCAGACAGATGGAGCTGCACTCCCTGCCCGCCTGGCTCCCAGCACCACTGCCAGTAAGCTTTTCAGAAGAGAACTCTGGTTGTTCTGACATTTAGAATAGATTGAAAATCGTTACAGGTTCTTCTGGAACATTTCAGAAGGTGAAGCTATTGATTTAAAAACTCAACATCAGTTTTGTAAGAGAGTGGAAACCTTCCTGGTTTCCACCTGTGAACACCAGTGCCTGGCCCTGGCTGACAGCAGGAGTACATTTATCACACTTCTCTCTGTCCCTGTTTCATCTCTGCCGTATGCATTGTGCAGGGTTGTGTGATGGAGCACTCAACTCCCCAAAAGTCTCTCAGTACATGAAGGGTGCTTGATCTCTTCCATTTTGTGGATCAGGTAGGGACTGGTGTATTTTGGGGTCTAAAAACAGCGCCATGTGAACCTGCTGCTCTTTGCTGCCTGGTGTTGGGAGCATTTTGGAAGCTCCTGGATCTCAAGGACGTGCCACCTTAGCCAAACCACTCCTATTTCCTTCACCAGGATTGCCCATAATGCAGGATGCAACACTGCCAATGTTTCCTGGTTGCATAGTCCACCTCACACTAGAGGCCAGCTAGAAATTATTTTCATTTTGAAAATATGAAAAGACCATTAACATCTACAAAAAAATTTTTTCGGCTCGCAGAAATATGCCTGTAGACACTGACCCCGAAGGAGGGGTGTCAAACTCCACGATCTTAGGCATAATGTCGTGAAGTGACAAGTGTTTGTGCTATCAGGGAACAAGTGGCCTAGTCCTCAGTGCTCCCCATGTCTCCTCCTCCTCTGTCCCTTGACTTCTTGCACTCAGAGGACCCTGTGTTCAAGGAGCAGCTTCACACCTGCTGTCATTTTTATCTGCTCCTGACTTTGCTTACTCAACCTCAGATGCCATTTCCCCCAGCTCAGTGTAGCATCCTGCTCTGGCTCGTCATGCTGATGGCAATTAATAACTTCACTGGTTTCACCCTTAGTACAGGCAAAGGTCCTTCTCTTCATGCCTCCTGTTCATACCTGCACACTCACCTACTCCAGCTTTGGTTGCAAAGCTGGAGAGGTGCCTAAATTTTCCCTACTTGAGCTTTGCCCTGTTGGATGTCAGGACTACTGAGACCAATTTGTTCCTGGCCAGCTGGCCTCTCTGGGTCATGAAGGACACCCAGCCTATCTGGTGAGTACATGGACTTGCTGAATACCTCAGACCACTGCTGAGGACAGAGATGCTCAAGCACATGGGCCCCTGCCATGGTGTGCATTTGTGTTCTGGCCCGTCTGCAGAGCTCACTGTGCTGTGATACATTTCACATGGTCTGTGGTAGCAGGACAGCCAGAAAGCAGGGACTTCAGTTCCGAGAGAATTAGGCAATACCTCTAGTAGAGACATTTTGTCATGCTGAGGTGTGAAAGACATCACAAAAGTGCTACACATCTGACACAGGGTGGCACCAAGCTTAAGCACACCCATGTGCTGTGATGGCTTCAGCCTGACTTTGATTTTCTTTACCAGTCTGGGTGTTTTGGACTTATGATGAAAGAACAGAGGTGGTGAGGTGCCAGATACCACCAGCACAGGCAGCAAAGGCTTGGGAACCCCCTGCCCTCCAGGTGCTGAGCAGGAGGATGAGCATCTTACACTGCCCCAAGCCCTTGTTGTGTTCACTGCCAGATGACATCCATGTTGCCTTCCTGGCTGAGCTCTTCAGCATCCCTGAGCTCCTCAGTATCCCCATGCCCACTGGGAGCAGGCAGGTCCCTCCTGTGGTGACATTAATGCAGCAAACTGCAGCAGTGCTCAGCCCCTCAAACTTCTTTCTCTGTCAGCAGAAGTGAAATGAAATTGCCTCTGCTGCTGGAGCGAGCTCCTATCTCCTGGCCCTTAATCAGGGCAGATATGAAATTTCTTATCTGTTAAGTAAAACGGTGCTGTACTTCAATCCATCCAATTATTTTTTCCAATAAGTGTGAGTGAGGGGGCTGGTGGGGCTGGCTGTGGGAACTTGTACTGTCAGCAGTATGCTGGCAGTGAAGGGGCCTGCCCTGGCAGGCACTTCAACCCAGAACAGCCCATTCAGGATCAGCTAAAAGCATCCCAAAACACATGTTCTCCCGGGTTGTGTGACCCAGGAAGGAGCCTGGGGTGAGGTGCTGTGGGGGCAGGCTGGCGGGCAGCTCCTTGGAAGCTTGTTGCCCACCAAGGTGATTTCCAGGAATGCCCACCTGACATGTGGACACAGCATGGTATCTCTTCCTTTGGCCTGGAGTGTGGGCACTGCAGGGTGTGGACACTCTGCCTTGCACTTTTAAAGCAGAGATAACAGGTTCTCTGTCAAACATCAGTCAGTCTTCAAGGCCAGCAAAACTGTCGTTGAAGACCTGCCCAAAGGAGACCCATCCACCTCCAAGAGGATGCCTGTGCTCAGCCCCCGAGCCTGGGAATCGCCTCTCATGAGCGCTCAGCTGAGACCGTGGAGGCCAACCCAACAGAGTCAGAAAAGTCAATGGCAATGAAGCAGCTTTCCCATCCTGGAACAGAATTGAATCCTTTCCAACAGCATCCAGTGCCTGGGTCACCCAGCTCAAGCATTTCTCCATTCCCAGGAGGGCAACTATCCATCTTTTCTTTCTTGACTCTTGGAAGTCAACAGTAGTGTGCTTAGGTGTGAAGGAGGATCAGAAAAGCTGACCTTGTCACAAGTAGCATTGATATGTGGGCATCTGGAAACTCCAGACAGAGATGGGGGCACAGAGAAAAGGGAAGTGTCAGAAGAGGAGGAAAAAAATGGGACCAATCAGAAGGTGGGAGAAGCAACACAGAAGTCCTGCAGTAAGAAGAAAAGGGAGATGAGCCAGAGAAAGAGGTCTTGTAGGAGAAGACAGGGAAAGGTAGCAAAAGAAAGATAAAAATGAGACAAATTGAATTATCACAGAAGAGTCCTCCCTGCATTGTCCTGCTTGCAGTCACACTGAGGGGCAGGTCTAACATAATTTTACTCAACGTGGCAATGACTGTAGCCTCCTGCCATTTCCCCTGTAGCTGTCCCTGCATCTCAAGGCACAGCCAGGCAGGAGTAAGGCCTCCTTTCTTTGGCACTCCTCTTCAGGCTGAGCAAGATCCACAGGAGAGGTACCCAGAAGTTGGACTCTGCAGCAGTGAGGCTAAAGACAGAGTCAGTGACAGCACTGTCAGCTACTGCCTGGACTTGGGTGCTCCTTGATGGTTCTTAGGTGCTCAGAGCAGCCCCAGTCAGGTTTTGCTTCCTTTCATCTTGCACCTCACTGTTACATTTGCCTGGCACCCCCCTGTTCCCCCAAATCCTCTGCATTGCTGTGCCCACTTCCCCAAACGGTGCTCTCCATCCCAGTGGCTGTGCCAAAACCAGTCCTGGGCTCTGGTCCCCAGCTCCTCCAGCCCTTATGGGATCAGGATACCAGTCCTCTCTGCAGTCTTATGGATGCCCCACAGAACCTTGCTGGACTCAAGTAATTCAAACAGTAACCAAAGCCTCTCTTTTGAAGAAGGGGGAGCAGGCACCAGCCTCAATTTTTGCTGGACAGAGTGACAATGGAGGTTTCAGGGAGCTGGAAACCCTAGAAATCCCCTGCAACAGTAGTTCCCATGGCAAGCACCTTTATAGACAGCCCTCTATACCAGCAGCAGAAAGACGATGTTCAAATGGAATAAGGGAACCTGTTCCCCAAGCCATCAGACTATGCTGCTTCACCAGGTCCTGCAGTTGCCTGGGAAGATGAGCAGCCAAAACACAGGGGTAGTAGAAGTCAAGCCTCAGCTTCATGAAATGACAGCTAAATTTTAACCCCACTTTCCAATAATGACAATATAAAGTGCACAGTAATTTAATGCAGTTCAGCAGTTAACATGCATACCATCCCCAGTTAATTGGGAAGCTATTTTGCAAGCTTCTGCATTAGCAAGACAAGAAAGAGAAGCTCATTTAAGGCAAAGAAAGTTGATCTCTATTTAACTGATAAAAATAGCAGTTGACCATTTTTTTTCTCTAATATTCTGTATTTCTGACTGAATGAAACAAGGAGTCTTTCCAGCTGAGATGGTAGCAAAGGTTTTGGGAGAAAAACCTGCCATCTTTGCTCTCTGAAATAAGGCAAGAGGGTAGGAACTCTACCATAGATGAGTAGCTCCAGTGTAGTGCTCAACACTGACTTTGAATCAGTCTCATCAGCAAAATCTTTATTTAATATCTGTTGCTTTCAAGGACCGTGAGAACAAGCACTAGCAGACCACCCTGGAAAGGCAACCTTGCTCCTGAGAAAAGCTGGGTGATGCAGACTTTCACCATGGTAATACTGCTTTCCACCATTTTCTAAAACATTTTCTTTATTTACATGTTAGTTGCAAAGTGGATTTGTTCTTGAATCTTCTGACTGAGCAGCAGAGAAATTAATACAACCAAAATGTGGCTATGTAGAGCAGTTCTCCACTGACCTGTCAGCCTTCCTCTGATAGTATGCTTTGAGTCTGAACAGGATTAATTTGGTTTCTTTTCCCATTAAAGAGGACAGCTCCTGCTCACCCCCTGCCCACCAACAGCAGAGCTGAGGTTTTACTCTGTGTCCTGCCTAATGCTGCAGACACTGCCTGGATAAAAAAACAGGCTACAGAAAATCTAATTTTAGGGAATAGGTGACTCCTGATTTTCTATGATGAAACTTCAGCCAAGGGTGCTCATTCCGAGCCAGGGTCATGCATCATACCCAATCTTTTAATAGCTCTGGGCACTTCACTAAAGCACCTCACAGGGATGAAGGATTTTTTGGAAGGAGGATATAAGTGCTAAAATCTGCCTTTAATATCTGGATGTGGCTGTTTGAGTCACAAATGGACTTCATCACTTTTTTTCCTTTCTTTTTTTTCCCCCATTACTTTGTGACACATTTTTAAAGCAAAAACACCCATGTACACAAGGGAGAAATTCAATAGCTTGAAACCTTAGGCTAGTTTCCCTTGTGGAAGAGCACTTTACATCCTGTGCACTGGCTTTATTTCAGACAGAACCCCCATATTCCTTATGAAAAGTAATCAAACAGCCATGAACTACCTTGTCCCAGAGAAAGCAGACACAAAGTGATGGAAACAGCCCATTCCCCTGAGACACCAACCCCTAAAAAGATCTAAAACACATGCATCCTTCCAAAACGTTTATTTTTCAGCAGTTGTTGGTAAAGGTCCTTCTGACATGACATTTCAAACAATTGCATTTTAGAGCAGCCCAGCTCAAGAGCACTCAAGGGAGGAGTCGGTCTGGGCCTTGCTTTAAATAATGCATGTGCAGGTGACCTCCTCTTTGCCAGCCTGGCAGTGCTCTGTGTGTGATGGCCCCTTGATGCTTCTGGCAGGGCATCCTCCTCTGAAAGAATTGAGGACACAGTGTAGGAGTGTGTTCATCATCAGGGAAAACAGCTTGCCGAGAACTGTGTTCCTACATTTTGAAAAGGAGGCTTAAGAAAAAAAAAGAAAAAGGATAAGGATAAGGATGTGACCTCTGCTAGTAGCCATTCCTAGGTAATTCTCAGATTAGGAAGCCCGTCGGCCTAATGCTCCATGCTGAGACCTCTCCTGCTGTGCTTAGAGGCTATTCAAGCCTAACACACATCCTTCAAAAAATAGGATGCTGACATGGTGGACAGCCCCAGCACACTGACTGTCATTATCTCTCACCAACCAAAAAAGTCTTTGGCAAGGCAGCCAGGGCTTCCTCCTGCCAGCAGCAGGGCACAGCAGCCAGCTCAGAAATGGTTCAACCTCCAGCAGTGATGCTGGAGAGCTGGACCCACATCCATCCTGCTCAGGGGGATGATCCCCCCAGGTCTCCAGGAACCTGTGTTCATGGGCAGGAAGTGTGCTCCTCCTGCTGCTTGCCAGCAAATGGGGGTTTGGGGAAACGCTAACCACTGGCTTGTCATTTTGATAGCAATGTTTTCTTGATGGCCTGTCAACTGCTGATAATAGCAACATCCTCATGCTTAGGAATACAAGTCCCAGCATAATAAATCTCATGCTCTTGTCTAAGGTTGAGAGGTGGAGAGAGATGAAATTGGGTCATTGCTGCTGCAGATTTGTTAGTGGAGTTGGGGGCACATTCAGCTGAAGTCTAGTGTCTTGTGAAGGCCCTAATCCCCAGCTTTGATGTGCCTTGCAAACACACCATGGCATTGATGAGCTGTTTTCTGGGGCAGCGAGGTGTGTGAACCTCTGACAGCAGAAAGCAGAGAGGAAACAACAAATATCACTGTTCTCTGCTGGGAGCACTGAGGAGGGGTTGCTTCTTCAGTTGCCATGATGGATGAACAGGGAGCACTGAGTGTGGTGCAAACCACTTTGTAAAGAAGATCCAAGTAATGGTTCTGCATACCCCAAGGAAGTGGTGTCAGGAAAGGGTGGGTCCAGCACTGGGGGCAGAGGTAGAAACAGGAAAGCAGGTGAAGAAACCCCTACTCTGCCACCTGCACCACAGAGCCACAGGGGAAACAGTGCTGTAAAATGCAACCTGGTCATATACACTTTCACAAAACTGGGGGCTTCCCAAGGATTCAGGGTAATTCTGCTTCGGAGGGGCAATGGCTTTGATTAGAAACATCTCTCAGAGTAAGTTATGTCCTACCTGATGAACCCTTTTGCCTGTTAAGACTGCCACTAGAGTACAAGGTAAATCAGTGAGTAAGAAGATGCCCATGGACACAGAAAATAATCTTCTGAGAGATGAGAGTGCATTTTCAGGGCAAGAGACACAATTAATCCAACCAGCCCTGAAGATCCAGCCCCAATCCTAATCAAGTCATCTGTTGCTGCTGCAGACCCCAGATGTAAAAGTGTCTGGGCTAATGTGTCCCACCTTAACCTGACCCCAGCTCCAGACACCCATCTTTCTACTACCCTGGTCCACCCCCAGGCTGGCAAGGGTTAAGTAATTTTTTTTCAGATTACAGACATGTCTTTTTCTACTTCCCATAGTGTGCTTCAGAGGAAATCCAGAGACCACGCAGTCTCTTATGGTCTATGCAGACTTTGAATTTTATGGGCTGTGATCTATAATAAGGGCTCTGAATTAGAGAGCTGTTCCCACTGTGTGTGCAGGCTATTTCTGCTCATTATAATTGTTTCCTGTGCCCCATGATGTCCATGACTGAGTTCACATGAGACAACAAGGAATAAATGTAGCATCCCAGGGAGAGAAGTGGGGCTAAAAAATGAGAGCTTCGGGTGTGCAACCTTGAAGGAAAAGAATGGGCTGGGTTATAGCTTCATACACTATATGCTTGTGCCTAATAAAAGAACTTCAATACAAGATAGCCTCAGAGCTGTAAGAACAATGAAGAGACCCATACGTTCAGGAGAAATATGTCTTTTTTATGTATTGGTGCAAGTGGCCAGGATTTCAGCAGCACAAAGCTGTGCTAAGCCTAGAAATGAGACCCCAGGGAGTGAGCAGCATGGGTCTGTGCTTGATGTTTAAAGCTCTGAGAGGCTGGACAAGAGTAAATGACTAGAGCCTGACAGATACAAAATAAGGGTCCTGAGAGCCCGGGTTCATCCAGACCCCACATGAGAGCTGTAGCTTTTGGATTCACAAACAGAAGTATCAATTTATCAACTTTTTATAGAGAATTTGATCTATGTGAATGAAGCCACTGAGCCTCCAAACTCCAGTGTTTGCTTTTATTCCAGAAATGCAAGTTGTTTGGATACACTCTTTTTTCCCCCCCTTTTTTTCACAAGGATTCCTGATACAAAAAAGAAAATCTATTCTCCACTTTTTCATTTCTCCCTACAAATATCGGCTAGAGCTAGCATGGCTTTATATCATGTGGTTGAACCAGCACTGACCTGCTTTTTTGAGTTGGCCCTCTTGAAGAGACATTAAATTTCTCACTCATTATTGCAAATTGAGAGAAATGTTAAATCTGGATGTCTGTCCCTGATTGGGTACCCACACCCTTGGACCATTGCCACGAATATGACCCACCCTGAAGATAAATCTCCACCCTCATGTCACACTGTGCCCTTGTGGAGAGCTGTGCAGCAAGAGCAGTGGTGGGGAGACACTGAAATGAGGAGGCCACCACTTTCAATGTCAGGAAGTTTTCTTTCCATCTACTGAGTCTGACTCAGCCAAAACAGCCCATGGGTGTCGGCAGCTTCGTTTGTAGCACTCAACTTGGAAACTGTTATGAAGACAAATGGTACACATCACATCAAATCAGGACCTTGGCAGCTAGCAGCGGCTTAGTAGAAAGATTTGTTCAAACAATGAAGTGAGCCCTGTGTTCTTCAGAAGGAAGAGCATCTGTTCATGAATGCTTGGCTAATTTCTCATTATCTTTTCAAAACAGCTTATACCACTGGAAAAGCATGTCCTGCAAGCCTAATGTTCAGCCAACTGTTGGTTACCTGCTTGATTTACTGAGATCATCAAGAATGACACAAGCAATGTAAGAACAGGTATTTCAAGAGGAGGGACAGCCAAAAAGCACTTGAAGAAGGGAGATAACTCAAATCCCCTCCTTTAAAGCAAGGAAAACAGGATGAACAAGAGCAGAGCTGGTGGCTATGTGGGCCTGGCATGTAGCTAGGGCTAGATGATCGGCTGGGTTTGTCCAGGGACTGCTTGGATCAACTTCTGATAAATCTATTTCCTGGGGTGTGGGTAATGAGAAGGTGGGAGTTTCTGTGAGGCTATGTGGGCTATGTCTGCCTGTCATGGCATTTGCTATGCCAGGTCATATCCATCGCTGTGTTCATTTTCTCTGTCGGGTTCCCTGCTAAAGGGCTGCTCCCCTCAGCTTTCTCCAGCAGGCAGTGTGCTGCAGCCAAGGTCCAGCCTTGGCATGGGCTCCCAGTGAGTCAGCCCTCTGCCACCTCAGCAGCAAGCTGGACGCAGAGGACTGTCAAAGTTTAGGCTGAATTTCACATTGCAGATTCCAGATTTGCAGTGAATAGTTTGCTACTGCTCCCACTGGGAGAGTCAAGCTCAACTATGGTTTCTCCCTGGGGCCAGGCCCCTTGAGTGATATTTTCTATCCCAGCATAAAGGGAAAGCACTCTGCCTGTGTCCCTCTCACTCATTATAGAACCCAATGATTTGTTTCAACTTCTCCATCTGTGTCACAGAGATAAAGCAATTTGCCTATCACTGCAGAGCACTTGGCGATGGCTGGGTGGAAAGTGCTCCGAAGCCAGCCCTCACCTTGCTCCAGCTGTAATATCACAGCTTCCCAAAGGAGCTTAGCCAGGGGAGCTGGCCCTTTCTCACACCCTTCGTCACTTTTTCATCAGCTGGCACAACGTAGATACTCCCCAGCCAGGCTGGATCGCTGCTGCTCTGGCTGTGGGAGATCTGGAAGAATGCAATAAACCTGGGGTGTGATGAGAGGAGGGAACTGACAGATAGGAAACCAATGACTGCTATTTTCACATCTTGGGTCTTTCATCATTGTTATAGTTTTAAATGACAGTATATAATTTATTAAGAGATAGAAGCAAGGAGAAAGCAGGATGGAGAGGCTAGAAGAAGTAAGAAGAGGTAGGGAGTAAGAAATCAGAAAATTATGGACACAGTTTAAGGAAAGGAGCTCAAAGAGGAACAGTGCCAGACTTGGGAAGCAAGAGAGGGACAAGGGAGCCACAGAGAGAAACAGAATGTGGCAGGACAACAGAGGAGACAGGAGAACAGAGCTCAGAGAATTAGCTGGAAGAAGGCAGAACATGGCTGCTTCCCTGGTGTTCAGGAGTACTGATGGATTATCAACCAATGGAACCTAATGTGTTTCATCCAGCATATTTCATAGATTGGAAAAACAGGTGATATTTTGGAGAACAGGCAGTGGGGGCTGTTGGCAGCCTTCCTTCTGGCTTCAGACAACAGTAGCACTCCTAGGGTTAAATCTGGATTTCAGAATGCGGAGAGAGAGACAGAAGAGGGATTTAGGAGTCATCCAGCATGATGGGACAGCTTTAGAAATAAAAATAAAGGAATTAACAGATGCAGAGAAACACAAGAGACAATGAAAAATTGTTCGTCTAACATGTAGTAAACTAGGGCTTCTCACAGAGGTCAAGCAACCACCTACAGCTGCAGCCTGTGAATAATGCACTGATGCTTATTTGATGAAGAAATATTTTTTATTTATATGAGCCTCATGAAAATGCATACAAAATTACAGCATCTGCAAAGACAAGCAGAGAATCTAGGATGCCTGCACTGAAATACAGTGACCAAAGGACAGACCCAAGGCACTTTGGTTCATATCTGAGGGCCAGAAAATACTAGGATATCTGGGATTCAGCTCCTGACTGAGGCAACTCATTAGCTTTTTGGCCAAATATCTCTAATCCTGTTACTTGATCCAGGCCTTTGGTCTGTAGAAACACCCTTGCAGAGTTCACCTGGCCAGCTTCTTCCGTTTCATTTCTTCCTCTTCCAGCCTCCAAGGTATTTTTTTCTTTCGGTAGGTTTTTTATCCCAAAGCTAACATCAGGGCTGCGTTCACTGGCTCTCCCTGGCAGCTGCCTGCTCACTGCCAGAAGGGGATGCTTCTCCAGGCATGTAACAGCAAATCCTTGGGCAACTTCTCAATGGCTTGGTGAGTGTTGGATTTGAAAACCAGACCGCCACTAGATGCCAACAGTAAGTCAGAAGTAGCCCGTGGGGCTTTGCACAGGTGTGCAATGAAATGCAGGCTGTGGTGGGGATGAAGGGTCTCATTGGGTGAAGTGCAGGTCTGGTTTTCTTCAAGAATATGGTGGCCTCTGGATTTCTTGGCGCTTCTTGGGGGACCTCCTGATCTGCAAGCAGAGGCCAAAGTGCCATGAAGGGGAAGAAGTTGCACATGGCTGCTTAGCCAACAGGCAGCATGCTGGAGAGGGTGGGCAGCAGCCAGCCAAGATAGTTCCCATGTTTGCTTGTCACCCTTATCCTTCTTTCACGCAGGCACTGAAGTCTGCTGGCAGTCTGTGAGCTGGAGCCAGTGTCTGGCATGCTCCCAGCCTGGAGAAGTCTTGGGGAGCTGAGAACCAGCACAGCTCCCTAAGTAGATGCTGTGATATCCCAGAGTCAGGAATGCAGCTGAGATCCTTGGAAGGGTCAGCTGTGACAGCCCTCCCATCCGGCAAGGAGCTGAGCTCTGGGCTATCTCCTCAAGAGCATAGAGAGTCTTTTGCATGCCTAGCCTCAAAGAGTGGTGAAGCGTGGAGGATCTCCACCACACCCCTGGATGAGCAGAACTGTTGGGTTCCCCCCCAGGCAGAAGCTGCTCCCCACTGATGGCTGCACTCTTTCAAAGTTTTTCTGTGAGAGGCTTTAGAGGATGGCAGATGGACACAACACAGGATAGCAAAGGTGAGGCCTGCAAGATCATAGAGACCAGACTGCCCTGTGACCTCAGTGTGGCTGTGGGCTGAGCTGCTGGACATGGCATCTGGGGGAAGTGCCCGTGAGCAAGGTCATGTCTGTGTGGATGGAAACCTCAAGGAGGCTGAAGGGAGAAGGTGAAGCAAAGGCATTAGGTGGGCACTTCCTAGCATCCGTAGCTCCATGCTGCCTCCTTCACCTACCCTCCTCTGCCTCAGCACTGGGACCCTTGGAAAAGGCAAGGAGCTACAAGAGCAAAACCATGGGAAGCTGGAGGAATTCCCACCAGCTCCGTAGCCACTCACACCCAGGGAAGTTCTCAGGGGCTCCAGAACCAAGTTGTCCTACTTCTTAGACCTGGCCAATTTAAGGTCAGTTTAAGGTGGCATTCCTTAGCCTCTCAATTAAAACACTTTTCCTGTCTTGTCCTTTCTGTTTTCTACACAACTCTTAATGAATTTCAGGGTTTGCCCCTTGTAAGGCTAGGATTAGACAGAATTTTAATGACTTTTAAGAGTAATTATTGTACTTTTAAATTGAAAGATAGGGTCCATCTGAGGTGAAATCTTGGCTCTGCAAGAGCCAGTAAGAAGGTTGCCAACAATTTATTTGAGCCAGGATTGTACCCATTAGAGTTCAGGGCAATTTCAGGGCTCTGGCTATTTCACAGGTTTAAGAAGAAAATGCCACAATTTGTTGTAATAACCCAGCTCCCTTTAATGAGCAAATTAAAGGAAATTGGTACAGAGCAGGAGGGAAAAACAGGATGTCAAGGAGAATGCTAAAAAGCTACCATACCAGCAGGGTGGCATTCTCCTGGTGATGCTTCTCACACTATGACTGAAGCTTGGAGTGAGCACCTTTATTCATCCTCTGTCCCTCTCCTTGCACACCCAGCTCACGTCCAAGTTGTGCCAACCAGTTGTGCCTGGCCTTTCTAGAGTCTGGCTTGCTTCAGTGCAGGGACAACTTAGCTCTAATCAAGTGCTGGTCAAAATCATGCTTTGATAGCATTTGCTTTGCAGCTCCCAACCATGCTCTTTTATCTCTGCCTTCTTCAACCCATGCCCAGTGGCACCTGCTTCTGTCTCCAGGATGTGATATCAATTGTTTTCTCTCTATTGGCTTCTTCTTGAATCAGGTTTGAACTTCTCATCCTCACTCCATAACTCTATCCTTCCTCTCTTTTCTGTTTAGCTTCTTGTCATTCTTCCTGGTCTCCTGACCACTCTGGCTCTGAGCTCTCTCAAAGGCACTCCTAGTCACTGCTATTCTGAGTGCACTTCTGGCTTTGTGCTGTTATGTGCAGCATCCCAGATATGCCCTCTACATTTCCTTTTTTCATGTCCATGCAATACCTGCTGCCAGCATACTGCCTGTCACTGACATCTCTGGGTGTTAGAAAATGGTAATTACTTCAGTAATTACCATTACAAATTACATTGCAGCTGGGTGAGAAACAAGAATAATACATATCATGCCGTGTCTTCAGAGCCCCGCCCTTCCTGCTCTATAGCAGCACTGCTGAAAGAGCAGAGAGGGCTAAGGCGAGGACAGAGGTTTGACAAGATTTGACAGGCAGTTCCTGTGTGGATGGAGAATGGGATTTTAAGACATCCACAATAAACATTGATGAAGGCTTTAGGGACTAGTGAGACCAAGTCAATCAATTCACTGCTCTACAGGTGGCAGAAGTGAAGATGATATGATAATGAAGCGCCAGCCAGTAAGCCAGTGTGCTGCTGCTTCCAGAACAACCTGCAAGGCACAATGGAGAAGCCCTGTGGAGAGGGAATTACAGTAATTGAGCCAAATGGCCAGTAGGTGTTTACTGCTCTTGCATGGTCATCAGGGGGTGCAGTAAATCAGGGTACAGCCTGTACAAACTGCGCTACTGGATGAAAACAAAGAATGCACTTTGGTCCCCGACCTCCCCTGTTTCCAAAGCCAGCAGAGGTGCTGCAGGACCCTGATGCTTTGAAAGCACACTGGTATGGGGTGCAGTGCAGGACAATGATACTTGGCTGTAAAGAGCCAAATCAGAGCAACTTTGCAAAGTTGGCACATCAGTCTGGAGTAGAAGCTTATTTTTAAAAACATGGGACCTTTGGATCACTGAGAGATACTGCAATAGGGAGTGATGTCCAGACACATGTCCTGGACACCCTTCTAAGAGATGACCCTGGTTGGGATGCCTGAATCCAGAAGCTACATAGCAATTTTGGTGCTCAGGCTGTATCTGCTCAGGCCCAGAGCTGTGGCCTCAAGCCCACAGGGCTGCACACGTGGGTCTCACCAACTGGTGCAGGGAAGTGAAGGAAAAGGGTGGGCAGGCCTTTGGGGCAGCAATCACACCATTTGTGCTCATGAGTTTGACATGCCGTATTGGAAATGCTGTATTAGAAATGCATCGATGAGAGAGAGGCTTGCAAAATATTTTTATTCTGTATTCTCACCTTTTAGAAATGTTTTTATGGGATTATATCTGCGTCTCACAGATAACAGTATCCTGAGTCAATTGATTATAGCACAGTCCCTCCAAACTAAACCCATTTTTGTCATAGCCTGGCCCATTCAACACTTGAAATACTTTCCTGTTTATAGATGATCTCAAGTCTGAGGTTGAGGAAGTTAACGATATAGCTAAATCTATAACCCTGAAAAGGGACCCAAATAAAAAACCAAGTAGTTGTATGGACTTGGTGCACAGTTTGCTTTTACAACCAAGCATCCACAAGAAAACAAATATATTGGCCACTTCTCCTTAGATTCAAGCTCCCCACCACAGCCTGTCTGCTTGTGAATATACTTTGGAGCTGGTCAGACTCAGTGTGGTACCGAAATGGCAGCAGATGCTGCAGCCTTGTCACAGGTCCAGCTTGGGGGATGGATGTCCTGGGGTTAGGGAGGCAAAGCTAAACGGGCAATTTGTATGACTGCTGTTTCCCTCTGGACCCCACTGCTGATGTATTTTTGTCTCTATCTCCAAGCAATCTCACCTCCCAAGGTCTGTAAGACTCTTCCTCCTGCCAATCTAGCCTCCACAAAGTATTTCAGCAGCTGATGTGAATGATTATTGGCCTGCTATGGATTTCAGATGGTGCATCAGTGCCACCCATGACAGCACTTCTCTTCAGCAGACAAAGTACTGTCCTTGCCCTGCTGCAATGATTGAAGTGAGCTTCAAATGTAAGCAACTTGTTTTTGTAGTTCATTACTTTTTCTATAAATATTTCCCTTTGAGATGCACTTTCTCTTGCTTCTTTCAGCCCATAGGTGGTATATTTTGTAAAGTTTGATAATAATTTTTTGGCTGATATGTTTCTTCAGATGGCAGGGTAAGGTGTGTTTAGCACCGCAGGTGTATTCCAGATTGTGTTTTTTCTCTTCCTGCAGTTTGATACAGGAACTCCAGCATAGCCCTCAGCTACTCTTTTCACACCCAGATTCGATGTTGTCGTTATGCTGGAGGACAATTTGGTTGTGGAAAGTGGTTTTAAGCTGACAGCACAAGATTCAGTGGGGCCCAGAACCCGGAGAAGCCATTGTCCTGAGAACATGAGACCCCAAGGACAGCCCTGGGAAGTCCATATTGCTATTGCATATCTGCTGCTGCTCTGCGCCTGGCTTTCTCACCCATCTCTTCAAAGCCTCATCCCAGGGCAGTTCTGAGCAGGAAGGGTGCTTTCTGCCTGCACAGAGGTTTTTGAACAACATCCTATGGTGTCCAGCCTGTGACCTTCTGCAGGCCCCAGCAGTCACTTTAGGACTGCTCATTGTAACCCCCCACAGAGGACTCCATCCCTGAATGGGTGTCGTAGCCCTGCCAGTACAAAAAAGGCAACCATGGCCAACAAGTGACATCAGTTGTGCTTCAAAGCCCACGGCAGCCCTCTGGGAAGTGGAGTTATGCTACCATCAAAACATAGCTGTGGCGTAGGCGCCCAAAACTGTTCTTCTGGTAGCTCAGTGCATCCTTGGCTCATATCCCAGAGCAACATCTCTCCCATTTTTCCCTATGACAGGTTGCTCCTGGGAATCTCCTCACCTTTACCTCCCATTTCCTGGTAATTTTCTCCCACCACTCTTCAGATTTTGATGTAATTTGAGCATTTTGGTGTTGTAACAGGGGCAATGGTCTATTAGCACTGCCTTGGGTGTGCTCACTGTCCTCCAGACACACCCTAACAGACTACAAGCAGCCCCCAAAATCAGCCTGGCTGACCTCTTGTGGCAACAACAAGGCTGAAATGGTGGAGAGGGCTGGTCTGACCAGAGGAGCTGACATCATCCCAGAGCCATGACATTTCCCCTGGTCAAGTGTAATGGACTGAGGCCACAAAAGCTGCAGCTTCTGCCCTCAAAAATTTGAGGTTGTCCTCAATGAGTTGCCAGTAGTACATTCCCTTAATCCTCTGCAGCTGTTGCCCCCAACTCATCCATCTTTGTATTATATCTCTTGTGCAATATTACCCCTTCACCTCTGACACCCCAAACTCTGCCAGCCTCCAGAACCTTGTTCCACGGGGTGAAGGATCAGTGCTAGCTCTGGTCCCTGACAAGTGCAGACAAACAGAGGCTTGGTGACACACAGACTGGTCTGGATGATGTTGGCTGAGTGGCCTGGGCTGCCAGAGCTGTTCATGCCTGACTAGCAAGGATTTGCACATCAAAACATTTGTTGGGAGGATGCTGAGGGGGTCATAGGGTTATAGAAAAGGAATCCAAGGTCTTTCTGTGGAGAGACAAAAATGGAAATTTTGACCTTGTCTGAAGATCAGAAATGGGCTGAAAAGCCTGGTTTGACAATAATGAGCTGAGCAGAAGAATGGCCTCTCTGGAGGTTCCTGCCCTCAATTTATCTATTTTCTTCCTACTGAAATCATGGCACTCCTGGGGATGACAGCTCCAAAACCCATCTCAAATTGTCACTTGAGTGAAGTGTTTGATCTGAGAATTATTGTTGTTGTTGTTGCTGTTGTTATTTTTGTTATTATTATTATTATTTTAATATTTGAAGGTTGATAATGCCTTTGACACTAAGACAGAACTTATGAGCAAGACAAGTTCCCATCCCACTTTGGGAGCACAATTCCAGCTTCCAGTTAGTCACAGGACATCAGAATTCTGCTCTTAATGAAAAACGATATGACGCATATGTGGTATGAGTCATTATAATGTTAACTACAGTTACTTCAAGCCCCAGACATCACCAGAATTGCTTTCCTCCCTGAAGATGATTCATGTGCCTCATGTGTGACAGCTCAGTCATTTTTTTGCTTATTCGAGTGAATTTCAATACTTTTTATGGGTTTGGGGGGCAAAGTCCTTCTGTTCCTGTTTGGCAAGTTGAATTTCCTTAATATGTTCACAGTGAGTCTCTCAGAGATTTGATACCAGAAATGAGGAAAGAAGGAGAAATCAAGAGATTTGCAGGTCTGTGTGCAGCGGTTTGCATCAGGAGGCTGCCCTGGTGAAAGGTCCACTTCCCACTACAGCCATGAAGTGGAGGGTGCCCTCAACTTGTCGAGCACAAGTCCCCAGGGGAGGGCGCAGGGATGCTGAAGGGTCTGCAGGAGACTACAGGATCCCAAAGACAGGGATGCAGCCCACCACTGCCCCTCTGAGCCAGCAAGGGACTGAGCACAAATGGGGAGGGTCCCTGTGGTGCTTGCACAGCTGCTCGCTGATATTTTCATCCTAACCCTGCTGCCTGCCTTTAATCTGGGGCTTCAGCAACCTGGTAAAGCTTCATTTCCAGAGGCATTGCCTCCTGCTAATAGCTGCATAAGGAGGTCCCCAGGGATCAATCTGCCAGCCTTTAAAGAGGGTTTATTCAGCAATTAGTCAGTGGGAGACCTGCTATCATGCAAGTGATGGCCACCTCAGGTAGCAGCTGTATTTCCTGGGGTTGGACTTAAACCCTCTGCCGCTACATCACAGCATGTGGACAGTCTGAGAGCCCCCAGCTGCTGTGGCTGTCCAATCCCCACGTGCATAAGCTGGGACACATCCTCGCCCAGCATGGGTTTTTTGGGCAGAGCGGGACAACTCCAAAAAATGAGAGGGAACAGAAAAAAAACAGTAAGTAGAAGCATATTTAATGAAGCAAAGCACCACAGTCCAGGCCCTTATAAAAGAACAGGATTGAACCCTCTTGTCTCAAAGCCAGCTGTGGGACATGAGGAGTTTTCTCTTTGTCATCTCCTGTGAAAACATGGCTGAATACTGCTATTTGCTCCATATCCTCCAAGGCCCTAGGGACCAGGGGCTGCAGTCTGCACCAGCAGCAGAAGCAGCTCTGGTAACAGGAAGGCTGGATCACATCTGTCAGCCATTGACCTCACTTCTCTCACAATCAGAGATGGGCAAGATTTGCCAGGCAACCACATGTTACAGACTTCTATTCTTGGGAAGAATTATGTCAAAGCGAAGTCTTCAGTTTGTGACTTAAATTCAACAAAATAGGATGCAGAAGTGCACAGACAGGCCTCAAACACTCTGCCCTATCCCAAGCACATCAACATTTTTACAGCTGAAGCTCACTGAGCTTTTTTAGTTTCAGGCTACATGGGAGTACAGATTCGAGGTTGTGTAGTTTTCCCCCTTGATTTTTCCATAACTCAGAGTTTTACCTTCAGCAGTTGCAGACTCACAGAGAATCAGGCTGGAAGGACTGTTCTGAGGTCATCCATGGTGGACAAGTAGTCCCACGAGCTCAGCATTTTTAAGAGACTGTTGGCCAGATTTACCACAAAGCTCTGGCTGCAAGCAAAAACAGACAAAGCATATGGAGCAGCTATTCTGGGTTTAGAGCTGCTTTGCTTTTCCAGAGCAATGCAAAGCAGCTAGACAGCACACAGGGTTCCCTTCCATATCCCACTCGTCCTCCAGATGTCTGCTATTTCCCTGAACATATCCCCTACATAAGTTACTGCACTCATACACACCACCTCCTTCTCTCTCCTTGCCCCCTTCATATCCTGTAAAATCCCACACTGCTCCTCAGCTCTCCCAGCCTACACCACAGCTGCCTCTGGTCCAGGAGCATCAGCATTGATGGGGACATTTAGAATGCATGGAGGTCTCTTGCCCTCATGAGGACTTGCCCTTTTCCGTAATGACCTCCATGTCCTGCCCTCCTAAGGCAACTCTCCAGGAGAGTGGGAGTTTTTTATGCTGTGAGGAGATTGAGATTCTGCCACATGCTTTAGGCATCCAGCAAGATTTCGTAGCTGGAGCAAGGAAAAGGTCACACTGAATGTCTGTTCACAGCATGTCAACTGGGAGCTTAATTACTGCAGAATTCAGGTGCTTTCCAAAAGTACCTCCTTCCTCCATCCATCGTGTGCCAAAGAACAGTGCTGACACCTGAATACTGCTTCAGCATCACTCACAAGGGGTAAGAGGCCCCTCTTTGACACGGCTACATGAGACACTCAGGACCATGGGTGATGGGAAGCAAGGGAGGGATAGTAAGGGATTCCCTGTGGATTTTACTGCACTGAAGTATTTTCATCTCCAGCCTCCTCAGAAGACAACTTTTGCTAAGAAGGAGGAAAATGACACTAATTCCAGAAGGATGCTATTCATATATATTGCAAACACAGGCTTCTCAGGAGCTTTAACTACATGTGAGGTTGGAGTTATCTGTGTTATCAGGTGCTATTCACATCATATCAGAGTCCTGACAAAATCTGATGCTGGCTGCTATGTTTTGTAAGGGAACTGCATTTTATGTGCTGTTTACTGCTGCCTCCTAAATGGCCAGACTTCCTCATAAACACTTTCAAACTTCATTCTGCCCTCCAGGGCTTAATGCTTCACTTTTACAGAAGACTTGTTTTTTTTTTAACTGTATTTTTCATAATAAATGATCTGAATCTGTCTTCTAATTGAAAAACCTCAACTTATCCATCACAGCTGAATTTTACCAACACGGTACCGTAATATTTTTATTATTTTCTGTATCCCTCTATGAAAGCAATCTGACAGCATATTCTGGGTTTTTTTCCTCACCACTGTACATTAACCAGATGGTTTTCCCTCTATTGTCCACAGATACACCCACGTAATTTTTTTGCCTTCATGCTTCCAGTTAATTTAGAAATCACAAGTGATTATGAAGCACTGAAGTTGTTCCTTCCAATATGTTTTACCTTCCCCCTGTCCACGCTTAATTTCTTCTCCCATCACGCTGCCCAATTAATTAGCTTTGGCTCATCCCTCTGAAGCTTCTCTCTTGTCTCTAGATTTCACTAATCTGATCATTTTAATAGCTGCAAATGTAACTTTAATCTGCTTGGTGCTCCCCTCAACCATCATAAATAGATTCTTCAAATCCCCCCCACACCTCAGGAGCGCACTGAGTGCCTCTGACAAGTGAGTCCTGCTTCATGTTCTCTTGTCCTGCTGATGCAGCCACCTGAGCAGCAATGACCAGTCATCTCAAGTGTGGTTTGTTTCCCTTTCATTGTATTTTCACTCTCTGTTTCTGTTTCTTTGAGGATGCTCTGCAGTTGAGCCCCCACGTTTGCAGAAACCTTCCAGTTTTTGGGCGTTTTAGTAGTGTCTGTCCATTTCTGGCGCGAAATCTTTCATCTCAGCACTTCGCTTGTGATTGTTTGGCAGGAATTCAGGCTTTTAGTCTTGAGTGATCTGGGGGTTTTTTTTGGCCATCAATAAAGTAATGTTACCAAATTTGTCATAGCATATTTATCTGTTGCTATGTCTGTAGTTAAATGAAGCATGTGAAGCTCAGAACGTATTGGCAGGCAGATTTTAATGTTTGAGAGAACATAATCAAAAACAAAACCCCATCTTTCCATGCCAGGCAAGTCTGAAACACAAGTATAGCCTTTTCTTCTTGTATTTTATGTCTCCAGCAACATTTTTTCTAATTATTTTTTTAAGAGGTGCATCATTTCGATTGTATAACAAGTCCAGCGGGATAGTGCATCAGCTAATATTTAATGTAATGAGATCTCATTTCCTTCTGCTGGAAGGGTTCTCAACAGTCTCCCTTGCAGCTGAGAGCAAAGGGCCATTTTGACATCCATTTTCATTTCATTCACCCCAGTGGATACATAAATACAACAAAAAGTTTCAGTGGAGTGGGAGGCTCTGTGCATTTTGCTACATTCCCTTCAGAATCTGTCCCTTTTCTTTTTCTGGGTGGGAAAGTTTCCAACTGGCAGCTTATCCTCAGTGCCCCAGAAGTGTTTTATCTCTGGCTGACTCTTCTAGGTCACACAGCCTTTTGCCTCATGTCACCTCCCAGGGACGCTGCCCATCTCTAATCTGGACTGAATGGCTGTGGCTATAGAAGCAAAGCCCCAAACCACATCACTTAGGGTGATTTTCACCATACTCCACAAGTACCTACCTATCTGTGTAGGCATACATTTCTCTCAGAGCCACTCGAGCTCAGAGAGGCTTTGATTCGGGATGCTAATGTCACCTTCTCATTGTTAAAGCAGGAGAAACAGAGCTGCAGCTCTTGCTGCTAAGCAGTGTATCGGTAAAAGTTGGTGAGGGCTAATCCTCTGCCTGGCCAGGCAACTGCTGCACCTGCACATTACTCCAGGGATATGTGTGGCTCTAGTGAAGGATGGTGCAGCCGTTCCCAGCTGATGGAAGGAGCTGGCCAGAACTGTGCAGGGGCAGCTGTGGTGGAGGTGACCATGCACACCATTGTGGCAGTGTTGCCTCTGTGAGCTGTCCTCCATGTTCCCAGCCTTCTGCGTATGGAAAAGCCAACAAAGTTCTCTGGGCCTCGGCAAGCTATGGATGAAAATGCCTCATCCAGCAACTGAGTTTGTCTTTCACGCTCCCCCAGGACAGGGAGAGATGGGGTTTAGAGCATGTCTTGCTTCCCTGTAAGTCCACAGCCCCTCCATCCTTGCCAAGAGGTGTCCTTGAGGAATGAGGCCTCTTTGCCTTTAATTACCTCATGCTGGCTGGACAGGGCTGCACAGGATCTCATAAGATGCAAACAGCAGGACTGAGAAGGAGGCAGTCATTGGTGGCCACATCCCCAGGAGCTCCCAAGGATGTGAGCAGGACCCTTATGGGGATTTTGACTTGGGGAAGGTGATTGCCACCAAACATCTTTGTTGCCACCCGTGTGACAGCAAGTCCACTGACACCCCTGTTTCCTCACAGGGCTGCAGCTCACCCCACACTATACCTTGTGATGTGTGCAGTCAGAACTTTACTTCACACCTGCTGGGATTTTGCTGCAGCTGGAGTCATCAGGGCTGAAGGAACCCCTATAAGTCATCCACTCTGTCCCTGAGTCCCAAGTCACATCCTGACGTTGCTTCCAAAGTGTTCTTCTAATCTGGATTGACAGATTTAGGATGGCAGAGATGCAAACCTTCCTTTACTGTACCCCTAACCCTTTCCTGTCTGTTCCACTCCCTAGGGACATGGAGACAACTATTTCCTTCTTAGATTCCCCTCAAGCTATGCTGACTGGGTCTGGCCACAGGACCAGTTTTCCCTGGAGATCGCTCTGTTGATAGCAGCAGCCTTTGTGCTCTGGCTGACATCCTCAAAGACAGCTTCCCTGCAGAGGCCCCCAGCCTGGGGCTTGCATTCTGGGCTGCTCAAATCCTCCCCAGACCTGCTGGGGGTTGCCAACAGTGGGACACAGATATTACCCCCAGGGAGGGAAAGCTGGCCACCTGACACTGCTTATTTGGGCAACACATGCACTTCAGTCCTGTTGTTAGACCACTTAATTCAGCCCTTTTATCTTTACAAAAGGATGTCTCTGCTGCTACTGGAAAGATGTGCAGCTCTGTTGGAGCAGAGGGAAGGCTGCCCTGCTCATCTCCTTCCCTAACCAGTGCCTCAGCCCCTCCGGTAATGGGACCTTGAGACCCAGCTGCGCTGGTATATAGCCCATCAGCTGTCAGTTCAGCTCCTGGAAGGAGCTGGGAGGTGTTAGAGACAAGCCCGGACCTTCAGAAAATCACGTTGTACTGAGAAGACACAGCGTAGTCCCAGGGGAGCCTCCCTGAGGGCTGCAGAGGATGACAGCTGGGTACTGTTGCTGGTGGACACGGGTGGCTGTGGGTCGTACTCGGGTGTGCCTGTCACGGACTGCTCCCGTCAAAGCAGCCCTGAGGACGGGTGAAGGCAGGCGGCTCTCTGCCGCTCAAGCAGGTCGCTGTGGTTAGACCAGCCTCCAGCCGCGTGTGTATCTGCCAACAGTCTCGGTGCTGGGTGATCCTGAGGTGGGGAAAACTATTTAAGGGGACATCTAGGGAGCTCAGGAATAGCAGGGCATCGGTGCAGGGCTCAGGGAGCTGCCGGAGCGTGAGGGAGCATCACGAGCTCCCGGGACATTTGGGGGGCTGGGGGTGAAATGGGCTCGGGAAGAATGGGCTGTTGGGGCGGTGGTGTTGACTCTTGCCGTGCTGGTGCAAAGCCGGGTTACCTCCACTAATCGGAGCGATGCCCAGATGTATGTAGGGCAAATCAGCCTGCCACCCTGGTCCTCACGGAGCAGGGCAGAAAAATACCTGACTGAGCCAGCAAACGAGCTGGCTGTCCCTGGGGTGCAGCCCCCCAGGCCGGGCTTCCCTCGGACAGCGAGAAATCGCTTTTATCCTTTTCCTTTAAACTCTGCTCGCTGGCACCGGGTCTTTCCCTTGCTGGGGGAGTGGGAAGGGCTATGCCCTGGGAAATGCAGCGATCCGAAGAGCAAGGAGAGAGTTTGTGCCGTGTTATCGGAAGCAGCGGGAGAAGCAGTCACGTCGGGAGCAGCGGCGCGGCTCCGCTCAGCCAGCCCTCGAGCCGCTGATCGCAGCAGCGCGGCAGTGCGGGCGCGGAGGTGAAGCGCGGTCCGGCCGCAGCCGGAGCTGCGCCGCTCCCCGCCGGCTCCGCGCTGTGCCGCTGCGCTGCCGCACTCGGCCCCGGCCGGGGCTCCGCTGCCGCCGCTGCCGCCGCTCCCCACGGCCGGGCCCGCCGCAGGGCCGCCGGGCGCCCACCCGGCCACAGGCCGCGCCGGGGCCGCCGAGCGCTGCCGGCCGCCGTCATGCCAGCCGCCGCCTCGCCACTCCTGCCGCCCGTGCTCCAACTTGGCGGGTGAGCCCTTCCTCGACACGCAGGTAAGGACCCGCGTACAGCTCTCGGGTGGGGGCACCCCCGCTGGCTCCCGGGCGGTCGGCGTTCCCGGGGGGTCCGGGAGCGCTGTCCCCAGCGTCCCCAGGCTGCTCCGCTGGGATGGCAGCACGTCCCCAGGGAAAGGCAGCCCCGCGCCGAACCCGAGTTGGCGCCGGGGGTGGTCAGAAAATACGCTGGGGAATGTAAAGATGAAAGGCTACAACCTGGGGAAGCCGGGACAAATTACCTCGTCAGAGGCTCTGGGGTGGCCAAAATGTAAGGATTTCAACCAAAGTTTTGGAGGCCAGATATATCGGAGCAATTGCAATGACACCTTGGACCCAGCCTGCCTTCGGGACTCCCTCCCCGAGTGGCAGCTCAGCCGCCGGCTGAAGTTTGGGGGTGGTTTTCCTTCTTGTGAGAAGCCTCAGCATTCGGCGGGAGCCACGCCACTGGCGGCCATCCCCGGGATGCAGCTGGGCAGGGGAACAGCCCGGGGACCTCGGTAGGTACAGCTACTGACGGTGCCGTGACTTGTACTAAAGACACGACTTCCCTGAGCTGCACCATCTCCCCATAGCCCAGAGGATGACCTCCCATCTTGCGTCTGGGGGAAAAAGCCACTCGTTCGGGAGTTTAAACGGGAAGCACTTTCCTTCTTTACCCAGTGCCTGTTTATAATTCCTTCTCCGAAGCTGCTGCAGGTTTCACAAAAGCCATGCTGCTCTCCCAAACCCATTTTACTGGGCTACTTCCTCTGCTTCTGAAAAAGACAAATTCTCCCTTCATTTAGCTTGGATCTGCCACCAGTAAAAACCTTTTTCCCAGGAGGAAGGTAGCACTATATAAATACCAGGGAAAACCAGAGAAGTGGGGTCTGAGCCTGCCTGCCACACGGAAGGAGAAAAATAGCTTGGTCTCTGAGGGATAGTTGCTGGTTACTTTGTAGATTGTAAGGAGAAGAAATTACCCAAGCCAAAATGCAATGACTGCATTTCTCTGGCAAAAGTTTTTTGTGTCATGAAAACGGCTGGCAGAGCTAAAGCTTTGGGGAGCTGAATCCACTTCACTTTGTCTCCCTGAGCCACCATCAGAGGCAGGTAATAAACACCATTATTAAAGAATGAGTAATTTGCTGCAGCTCTAGCACAGTGAATTTGTACAGCAGATCCCTGCTTTTGCAGGGTACCCGGCTCCTTCCTGCCCTCAGCCCAGCCTGCAGACATCACCATCACTTGCAGAAAAGTGACCAAATACTCAGAAAAATATTGGCCATTAAAATCTCCCTCTGGCACTGACAAGCTCCCTGGAGCAAGCCCCAAAAGCGCCAGTCCTCCCTGGCCCAGGAGCTTGTGTTACAGCAGGGCAGTCATGGCATGGGCATGGGCACTTCAGGCCGTTTTGGTTTGTCTGCCCCCCTCACAGCCCCTCTGCTTGTGTTGGGATGTACTCACATCTTTCCAGGACCATCTTTGATTTCACTAGGTAGTCCAAAGCTCTGCCCTTTCTGCACCCCTTTTTCTACCTAGTTTCTAAAGTTCTGGACCTGAGCCTGTGACTGGCAGGTACCACTTGCAGGAGCTGCAACTCCATTGCTGCTTTCAGGGTGGCAATTTCAGGCAAAGTCTTCCAACAGAATTTCTCTATTTGTAGATTTGGATATGGGCAAATGATTGACTTTTCTGAGTGAAAGGCCAAGGCACAGCATTAGAGAGGAAAAAAAATCCATTACAGGTTTCCTTCAGATTGCCCTTCTGTTGCTGTTTCTCTGTCAAGTGAAAAAGGCAGCAAATCAAACACTTTGTTCAGCCTGCAATAATCCCCAGTGTTTCTTATTTGCATCACTTAAACCAGCTTCCTTTTGGAGTAAAACGCTTCAGGTATATTTTGAAAACCAGAGTTGGTCACAGGATTTGTCCCCAAGCTATATGTCTGGAAGCTCAGCTGGTGTGAAAAATTGGCCCAAGGCACATCAGAGATTCAAAGCTGAGCTGGGCAGAGGTTTCTCTGCAAACCCTTCCTGCTCTCCATGACTTCCATGGTGGCAGGGAAGGACAAGAAGGTGATGCTGAGGCTTTTACCCACCCAGCAGGAACATGCTGGGAGGGAAACACCATGAGGAGAATGTTCTCACTTAGCCCACATAGGAGCAAGAGTGCAGCTCACCCAGTGCACAGCTGCCTCTTCAACACACTATGACTCTGGATGGGTGCAAGAGGCAAGCTGAGTCCTGTTCCAGGCGACTGGTGTCATGTGCTGGGAAGAGAAATGTGCCAGGAAGAAATGGAAAGTATCCATACAGCAAGTGAAGGAGCAGTCCAGAGGGCCCCTCAGCAAGGCAACTTAACAAGGTCATGGAAAAGAAAATGTGGTATTGTTTTGTAACACCTGTTTCCATACTATATGGAAGAAAATTTAGCACTATCCCCTGCATCATCCTGGAGTCTGGTACTGTGGGGTGGACAAGGGTTGTGTGATGGCTGGGGGCAGCTGCCTTTTCTCTCATTATATTCCTGATGATAGAATAAAGCAGTGTGAGCTGCCCCTCCTCAAACTCAGAGGACACATCTCCACTTGAGTATTCTTTGACAATATGAAATTTTGGTATATAGGAGAGACTCTCAACATCTGGTTTGGATTGCACTTTTTGACCCAAGTAATAATTTTAACACCTTTAAGTTTGTCTGGGTCTGCAGATGTTTGCCAGATGGGAAGACAGCAATCCACTTATTTGCTGGACCAGGAAATCATCCCACTGATAAATACACACTGATTTTGGAAACTTAGGGTTTGGAAAAGTAAACTGGACCGGTGTCATCTCCACAACTTAAGTTAATTTTTAAAGAGAGAGCAGATCATTGGCAGATGAATTAAACATCTGGACTACAGAGGAGCCTTGTGAATCCAGGAGAATCAGGACACAGTGAGCAAGATGGAAATAGCCCTGAGCTGAAGGCAGGGAGACATAGATAAAATAAACAGGGCAGTGGGGAAAGGAGGGTGCTGCATGCTCTAGCCTTCAGGGTGCTAATGAATCATTTGAGTACGGATATGTTCTAAACAAAGACAAATGAGCAGTCCTTAACAGATGCTTTACATTGCCAGCTTCAATTGATAAGAGGGGGATTTGCAGGGAGATGTGAGGATGGAGTTAGGAGCTGCGGCTAAGCCGCTCTATCAGCGAGCCACAGCTGTGAAAGGGAGGACATCTTTCTGTGCCCCCAACAACTGCTGCCACCGTGGGTGCTACATCCCACTCCCCATTTTGGTCTCAGATGATGTAAGTCTCTCACCTGGAAGAAAGCCAGGTCCCATCTACCTGACCACTCTGTGCTGGGTGCCAGGACTTTGAAGGGAGATCATCCCTGGGACGCAGACCTGCACATGGTCCCAGGCTTGGCTGCAGGGCCAAGGGGATCACAGTTGGTCCTGGAGGGGAGCATGAGGCACAGGTCTGCTCCAGCACAGGGTATTGATGCTTTCAGAGTGGTCTCTGGGGAGGATTAGGTGCAGGGTCCCATGGTAACAGCAGTCATAAATGGGACTTCATGGGCAGGAGAAGATCCTTGAAGTAGAGATCATGGGACTGGAGAAAAGGCTATGGGTAAAAGTGTCTGCTTGGAGAAGAGCATGAAGCCATTTAGAATAATCACTGTGTTCAGTTCAATACTGGGTATAATTAGTGACAGAGAAAACCTGATGTGAAATTGAGGACTGTAGTCATTAATAGAGGAAAATCAGCCATGAGCAAAATTAAAATCTGCCAGCAAGAGCTTCTGTGCATCTTCCAGCAGCAGAGAGAATGTCTTGATAGTATACACATAAACACACCTTGAGGGACCTTTGTGAGCAGTCCAGTGGGATACTTGTCCCTTTGGACACTCCGAGCAAGGAGCCTGATCTCAGGCACGGAACTGGGCTGCCTCTGTGCTGGCAGCACTGGAGCCCAGGTGTAAGTGAGTTTGGCTCTCAGTGGCTCCATTATACATAGATGTTTCTAAGTAGGTCTTCTACACTGAGGGCAGGATGCCAGTGCCCCTCTCTCCAGAGAGCAGTCTTAGGGTAATTCCTTAAGGTGGTCCTGAGCTGAGGAAGAGAAGGTTGAAGCCCAGACCCATATGAGCTCATATTTCTCCAGGACAGTGATTTAGATGCTGTAGCAAGCAGGGAAAATAGTCTCTCCTAACCCTGGCTCAGATGAGAAGTGAGAGCCCAACAGCCTCCAAACTGTCTTCTCTGGCTGATGCCTCAAAGGACTGGAGATGCTGACAGTCCCAGCAGCAATCACATCCGGGAGTCATTGCCCAGATCACTACCTGCCAGCAACCTTGCTGGGTCCCCATGCAGCAAAGTGAAGAAGCCTCTGGTGAGAGCAATCCATCAGCTTTGTTTGGTGTCATGTACCCCTTTAAAGCCCAGGGGGTTATTGTGCTGAGTGTGCTGCAGGGTTGTTCCTTGTTTGGGTGCAAACCCGTCAGGAGTGCTGTGAGGTTGAGAGGACTGTCCCAGTGTGGCTGTTGGAACCTTCAGAACTTGCCCATCACTGATTCTGTCGTGATCCACTTCCCTGGCCCAGTGCTGCCAGCCAGGTCACCCACTCTGCTCTGCCTCAGCTGGGCACTCCATGGCCACTCTGCTGCCCTCCAGCTCCGGGCCAGCTGCAGGAGCAGCCCCCCTACACTTCCCACTCTTCTCTCTGATCCCACGTACACAGGACAGCCTGCAGAAACTTCTGACAGCCACCTTATTTACTTGTTTGCGTCTCCTGCTTAAAAAAAGGGATACTGAGAGAGTCCAAACTTGCTAATTATACACCTAGCCACCCACACCACCATGTGCTTTATTTCCATCACCATCCATGCTTCCTTCTTCTTGCATCGCCAGCTTTTCCCATATCTCTCGTGCCTGAGGGGCACTGCGAGGTGCATTCCGGCAAGCTCGGTGAGCTCAGACCCCGTGCCGGCCGACGCCGTGCTCACACTTGAGGAGAAAACGCCAGCCGTGGGGTGTTGGGGCGCCGTAGCTGTCCCCAGCGATTTGGACACACAGGCACCGGGCCCGGGATGTGCCCGCAGGCGCCGTCCCGGCCCCGCGACGCTGAGGGTCGGGAGCGGCCGGGGCGGTGCGGGCAGTTCGGGTTGTGCGGGGCACTGCGGGTCGGTGCGGGGCTGTTCGGGACTGTTCGGGCACTGCGGGACTGTTCCGTCTGATTGGGCTGTTCGGGCGGTGCGGGGCACTGCGGGACTGTTCCGTCTGATTGGGCTGTTCGGGCGGTGCGGGCAGTGCGGGGCTGTTCGGGCACTGCGGGACTGGTCCGTCTGATTGGGCTGTTCAGGCTGTGCGGGTCGGTGCGGGGCTGTTCGGGCGGTGCGGGTCGGTGCGGGTCGGTGCGGGGCTGTTCGGGCGGTGCGGGGCTGTTCGGGCGGTGCGGGTGGCGCGGCGGGCGCTGCGCGGCGCTCCGGGGACACCTGGTGGCCGCCTGGCGAGCGCCGGTGGCGGCCGACGTGGGGGACGCGAGGGCAGCCACGAACACTGTGCTGCCGGCGCCGCACAGCTGTGTGCCGGCACTCCCGATGTGAAGCCGGGAGTTATGGGGATGCCTGCTGGGAGGCGATGGAGTTTCCACTGCTCCCCTGTTGATGTGATGCGCACCGGCAGTGTGTCCAGATTGCTGGCACCGGAGCTGGGGACAGGGAGGGGCAGGAGCCCCAGCCCTGTAGAGAACGGCTTCTCCAAAACCAGCCTGGCTCTCCCCTGCCAGCCCCAGGGGTGGATTTGCTGCTCCCCACCATTAGGAGCAACACCTTAGTTTTGAACATAGCTGGGTCAGAACACTGCCGCAGAGAAACATTTTTATCAGAGACAATAAAGACCTGATTTTCACCTGGAAATTGCCCAATTTGACTTGTGATACTTGAAAAGCAGCCCATCGCATCCCAATTCTCAGAGCAATTTAGTCTCTGTTGGAGCCAGCAGCCCTTTGGTACTGGCTTTCCACCTGTCAGGAGATCAGAACAAGCATTTTATTCACTCCTTTCCAGCTCTATCAGACCAGCTGCATCAAAAGTGTGAATCAGATTCTCTACATCACAAACGTCTCAGCTATCCTCCCTCTAATCCAAGTCCACAGGCTTTGTGTCACCTTCTTCCTTCCCTCCTGGTCCTCCCCATCTCTTTCCCCTACCGAAGCTTCATGGTGCTTTTCTTCTCCATGTCGGTGGCCAGGGTCCAGCTCTCTGTCTGGCTCAGACATCACTTTGCTTCCTCTGCCCCATGCTTCTTGCCCACCATTTCCCTTCCCACTGCTGTCCCTGCTGTGCTCTTTTGTTTCTCTGGGTACCACCTCTGCCAGTCCCATTGGGGCAATCATGTCTCACCACCCTTCCCTCCTGCCCCACACTGAGACCTGCCTCCCCCACATCACCTCTCTGACCTTTCCAGCCCCCAGGCCACCTCACCTGATGCTCGTGCCACAGGCACCTTTCCACCTTTCCCTGGACAGGTGAAGGCTTTGTTACACCCCAGGGATGAACAGCCCCTCAATCTGCATGCTGGTGCTGTGCCCATGACAGAAGCAGTGGTGTCAGATGAGAACCCATGGGAGTGTTTCAGTGTTGTCTGGAGCAAAACTGCTTCCTGTAATCATGTCTGTGGGGCTGGTGAAAGCACTTCCTTGTCCTCTGGAGCTGTGGTGCACCCTGTGGGGCTCAGGGCTGAGACATGCAGGTATCCATGCTGCTGCATGGGCTCCTGTGGCCAAAAGAAGGCTTGGTCCACTCCTGCCAGAAGCATTGTCCGTGAACTTTCACAGCCCTTCCTTCACTCCCCTTTCCAAAGTGACAACTGCCCAGGCAGTGTTGTGCCTTTGCTTCTCAGCAGCCTTTGTGAGATGGTTTTCCCTTAGGCAGAATCACAAGTTTGCCTGCCCAGAGGCAGAGGTACTGTGTCCTGACTGGACATGGGCGCCTGCTTAGAAGATCCAAAGCACCTCCTGAGAGCTTCTAGGAAGGTCTGGACTCAGGGACAAGTGCTCGACAAATCTCCTATGCTTTCATCTTCCATCAGGAGTGGTCCACATCTGTCCTAGGGCTATGGCAGCTGGATCAGGAACAGGCATTCACACTGTCCCCTGCCCTCAGACCAGCCAGGGCATGGCAGTGCAGTGGGGCACCAAAACCTGAGGGCACCGAGCTCCCCTGGTGCTGTCCTGAAGGGGAAAGCCTTCAGCCAGAGTGGGTTAACCTTCTCACTCTGGAGTCTGGGGACGTGCACCACAGCCACAACCTGCTAATGAGCCCGGGAAGCAAGGCAGAGTGTTTGCTTGACAGGGCAATTAAACGATGATTGATTCCTGGAACAGCTACTTAATTCATCATTAACTGGCTTATCATAGCCGGCATCTGTGCCAAGGGTCCCTCTGAGAACTGCCTCGGGGGATGTGGTGTGGAGGTGAGATCTGTGAAATACAAAGCTAAATTTGCTACCTCTCTATTTTCATGCTTTATTTTGGCTCATTTTACCCAGTACTTGCCTTTAGAAGCTGAGAATACACAACACAGCTGTGCATTTCCCACTCTGCTGGGGACTGCTGCAGCCAGGCTGGGGAGTGTGGGGGCTCTGCTCAGCCAGCTGGTTCCAGGAGCAGCCGTGCACAGGGGGAGGCAGTTCGGGAGGGAGCCAGCAGCTGGCAGGCACAGTAGAGCTGCAGCAATGGTTCGGCTCAACGAGGGCACCGCAGTCTGCCTCCTCCCAGGTGTGCCCAAGTTGTGCAGGTATGCTTGTATGTGTGCATCCTCCCTGTGCATCTAGCAGCATCTCACCACCATTACCTGCTGCCAGCACTGCCCAGGCCAGCCCCATGGAGCTGATGGATATGCATGCTATCCAGTCTTGCTGGTTATCATGACAGAGAATTGCCACTCTTTGACAATTTTGTCTTTTACTACTTTCTTGCTTTCATCTTCTGACTTCGTTATTCTTTCCCCAAGCTTGGTTGTTCACAGGCTTTCTTTATCACCAGACTTATTTTATTATTATTCTTGCTTTTTAAAGTCCCTGTGTGGCTAAATTCCCTGTAGGATTCAGATAACCCAAATGGGGTTTGGGGACAACTGCAGGGCTGGTCTGATTCTCTCCTTCCCTGCACATGCCCACAGGGCTGGTCCTCACCCTCTGCCATTCCCTCTTTAATGTCATCTCTAGAAGCTTGATGGGCTTGTCCCCACCTACAAACCCAGACCATTCAGTACATGGTCTCTCTGTGATGTGCTCATCATGGTGACTGAGGAGTGGGAAGCTTCTCTAATCCCTCTGGTTCTGGGACTCTTTCACATCTTCACCATTATGGGAGAGGAAGGTTTCAGCCTGGCTGCTTCCCAGCAGGGCTGAGCACGCTCCTGTAAAGCATGTTGTGACACAGGTCCTCATTGTCCCCTCCCCACAGCTGACAAATGCCAGGACTGGGTATGAAGGCTGCAGTTTGTGGCTCCTTCACTTATCTATCAGAAGCACTGTGAGATTTTCTTCTTTTCCCCTTGTCCTGGCAGTCTCCCAGGGAGAGCATCAGCCCCAATTCCCAAGAGTGGAAGGCAGCAAGAAAAAGAGGCTTTAGTACAGGTAAATCTTTTATAATTCCACAGGGTGCGGGACTAGCACAGGCTAAATCTTTCCAGCTGTAGCCCTGGCCAGTCCATGCTTTGTGCAGCAGTTCCAAGATCCTGGCTCTGCTCTAAGGACAGCTCCAGGACAGTTTGAGGCCAGAGGCTCAAACCAGAGAGGTCTGAGCTCACCTCACTTTCCTGGGATGAAGCCCGGCCCAGCCCACATTCACAGACTTCCCCACACTTCAGGAGTTTTTTCCTGTGATTTCTTTTGCTACCCATACTGTCACTCCCCAAGGTGTGTTCACCCGAGGATGTTTGCTGCCTGCAAGCCCTCACTGTCTCTTCCCCACAGACCAGGTCAGCGAGACATCTCCCACCAGCCCTTCCAGCATCCTTTGGGACTAGTCCAGCTGCATAGATGCACTCATCCCACACTGGTTCCCTGGCACCTCCCAAACTGCCTTTTCGGTTTCCAATTCCTCCCAGCTTCTTTCCCTTCTTTCCCCCTCCCACGCTCTGTTTCCCAGTGCTTGCTGCTGGAAATGTATGGCTTTTCTGTGCAGCTCTGCTCCTTCTCCAACCTGTTGCTGAGGACCCCAAGTGAGAAGCACAGCAACTTCCACACAGGCAGTACCTGCTGCCCAGTGACCAGCAGCCTGCCTGCAGTCCCTCTGCTGGTGTTTCTCAACACATTTGGAACTGACTCCCTCCAGCAGTTCTCAGCAAGATCCCATTCCTTCCTACCCTAGCTTGCTGCCAGAATAATCTCTTGAGATAAGGCGTGGATGCTGTACTAAACCTGGCAATTTCCTCTCACTAGCGCTGGGCTCCTGTTTTGGCTGCTGCTCTCAAATGACATCTGGTGACTGGTCTCTCCTTATTGTTTAGTTAAAAATTAAGTTATTTTATTAGAAATCTAATTTGCATGTTAAGGTAAGCAAAGAAGAGTATCATGGTTTCCTTGCACGAAAACTGGGATGTAGCTTTGAGCTTCTCTTTGTCTGTGCAAAAAATAAAACCATCTTTGCTACAAATATGCATCTCCCTTAAATATTTTGAAAATACTTAATGGCCATCTGCTGCACGAGCCATTACTGCATTACTGGCTTTGTAAGTGAGGTGGGAGACTGCAGAAGGCAGGGAATGGTTCTGGCAAGGGAGAAGTGAAGGGCATTCACCAAAATGCACAGTGTTTTAGCAGTACGAGAGGGCTTTTGAACAGTTCCATTTTCCTGAGCAGATTTCCAAAATGTGATGACCCTGCCTGAACAAAGCCAGCAGACGGGTCCATTTAAAACCCTGCATGGCTCCCAAACCTGCATGATGCGGTAGAGTTTGGCCAAGGAAACAGGACCACTTGGACTTTTCACTCTCTAAAGTCTTCAATTTCTCTATATTTATTTCTTGAGATTTAAAGACAAGATGGTGTGCTGTCTATCAGAAAACCTAATGCACCTGAGGGATTCTTGCAGCAGGAGGAAGTGTGACCCTGCTACACAGGATCCTGCAGAGAAGTCAGTGACCAAGGTCTCTGAGGAGGACAGGAACATTTGAGGTTGCAAGGCAACAAGGTGGCATGGTTGAGGAGCTGGGAAAATGCTAAAAGAGACTGTAAAACCTGGGGCTCAGGTAGTGAAGAGGGCAAAGTAATTGTTTCTCTCTCCTGAGGATGCTGATATTTCACTGTACTTTTTCTTTGTTCCAAGGTGGGTTGGGAAGCCAAAATAGTAAATGCTTTTCTGAAGGAAAGGGTTGGAAATATTTCATCTAAGAAATTTTCACGGGAAAAAGAAAATGAGAGCAATACAAGGTTTCAGCACTCTGAAATGAAGGAAGGGAGAGGGAGGTGAATTTCCCTGAAGAAGAAACCCATGTTGACATTTGTAGCTGAGTATCTCCTTTGGACTCTGCATTTTCTGAAGCTGGTGGCCTAGAGCCAAGGCTGTCTGACTGCCGCTGTACCCAGGGGTGGAGCTGGTTTAAACAGCACTTTGATGTGATGGATCATTTGCTTAAAATTTCATCATTTCAAAGTGGACCAAACCCCACGGAGTCTCCCCTTTAATCCCCACATCTTTCTGCTGCTCCTCACAGAGCATCCAACGCTCCCACCCCAGCCTAATCACCACCTCCATGTGCTCACAGCAGCCCCCTGGCTTCCCTTGGTGGCTCACTGCACTTGCCCCAGTGCCAGCTCTAGTGCCATCCAGTGCCAGCCTTCAATGAGTCCTAGAGAACTTCCCATGTACCTGAAAGCTGGTTAGGTGTATGTGTAAAGTCCAGAGGGATATAATTCACCATGCAACCCTCTGCTTTGGGAAGTCAGGAAGGCTCCTCAAGTGATTGTCGGTCTCTTATCTACTGTGCTGTCAGTCTTTTTCACAGCACACATTATGAATCAGCAGAAAAGATGCGGTAGGTCCTTTCCTGTGAGGTTGAACATGGCCAATTTAAGATGCATTATAGATACAGCAAGTCCTCATGTTAATCCAGCCTGAATCAGATAACCTTACTGCAGGGCTGCATCCTTATCTTGCTACCACCTGAGGAATAGCATTCAAGCTGTGCAGAGGTGGGGAGGGGTCTTGTTTTCTCCAGTATTGCCAAATTTTTCTGTTCCCACTGGCCTCTCGACATTGGCTGTGCACAGGTGAGAGGCTTTTCTGCTCCCTTGCCTTGCTGAAATAACAGTCTGCTCCCTCCCTCCCCCTCTGCTCCTGCAGGAACTCCCCACCACTGCTGGCAGCATGGAAAGCGTGCGTGAGCTCCAAAACCCGCTCTTGGCCAAATCCAATGGCCACCTTCGCAGCAGCTATTCTTACCATCAGCATCACAGCCAGGACTACCCCAGTCATCGCTGCCAAGGGAAACTGTATTCCTACATATTCCAAAACACCGGTGGTGCCAGGACTCACCAGCTGCTGGATGCCAGTTCTCTGCAGCTGGCTGTTGAAGCTTTGTATGGCCCCAGTTTCATCCTTGTGAAGGATGAGGCTGCTCTCAAGGCCAAGGACAGCAAGATGGAAAGCTGCGAGACCACCTTTACAGAAAGCAAAGAGTCTCCTTCTGAAGTTCCTGAAGGGCATGAGGCACAAGGGTCCTGCCTGGTAGAGAGTGACATCCGCATCCAAACTGTTTCCTATGAGGTGGAGGAAGAGGAGCTGCAGGAGTATGAGGTGAGCTTGGACAGGTGGTATAGCTCCTGTAGTCATTCTTTCTGGACATTGGTTCAAATTCTTGATAATTTATTCTCCCTTCTTTACCCAGAACTCCCCCCAAACTCCTACCATCTCCTGCCTCACCAGCCTCCCTGTGCACCCAATATTTCTTCTTCCTCCTTATAATTTCTGCTCCTTTTTCCTCACTGCTGACCTCAAAAGGAGGTCAGCTTCTCTAAGAGCAGCCTGACTGCTGCTGGGAGCAAAAGGGAGGTGGGATCTCTGTGGGATCCTTGGGAAATGGGAATACTTTGACAGAGGCAGCCTGCTGCTGCTGTGATGCTCTAGCTAAAGAGAAACAGCAATTCTTGCATAGTAGCAAAATTCACATGTGTGATGGCAGCAGCTGAGAGAAAGCTTTATATATATAAAGACAGGATGAATCCTACACAGGAGGAATGAGAGCTCACAGAGCAGCCTCGTTGCTGTGCTGTGCCCCACTATGGCTTGAGCAGTGGTGCCAAGGCTGGGAAACATCATCCAGCATCTTGAGAGGTGGGAGAAGGTCCCAGAGCTCACTGGAGCTGATGCCTGATGACCCAGCACAGCTCTGCTTCTTTTGGTGTTGGTGATGTAGCCCATTCAGATTGCAGCAGGGATGTCCCCACCTCTGTGTCCCTTCCCCACCAAGACATCACTTGCAGGGTGGTCTGAGACTGGCCCAAAGGCAAGAGGGCTCACCACAGCACTGAACAGTGACTCACTAAGGGGACAAGGCATGGTGCCCCTGCAATGTAGGCTCCACTTCAAACGCTTTCCTTCACTTCCTAAATTAGTTTAGCAGGATATTGATCTCCTAGTCTCTAATGGGGATAAGTCACTTTGTTTAAGTTTGTTTAAGCTGACAAATAGTCAGATCTGCCAAAGCTGAAGATATTTCAGTTTAAGACTCTCTCTAATGCAGGAAATCCCAGACCCCCAGCATTTTCTCTGGCAGGGAGCCGAGAATCCATTTCAGTCTTGAATTTGCTGAGCTATGTTGTTCCTCATCAAACCATGCTGAAGAGTCAAAAATATTTTTGAAATTTACTCCTTGAATTTGCCAGTGGGAATTCTATGAGAATGTGTGATGGGATCAGGAGAGGGTGGGAGCTGGGAGGCGAGGTGCTGAGATGCAGCCTGCAGAGCAGCACGGGGAGGTGGGAATGTGCTGAATCCATCTGGTTTTGCAGAGCGACTCCTCCAGCGACAGCGAAAGCGAGGATCATTTCCTGATGCTTCCCCCCCGGGACCACTTGGGCTTGGCTCTTTTCTCCATGCTGTGTTGCTTCTGGCCCCTGGGGATTGCTGCCTTCTACTTCTCCCAAGGGGTGAGGAATCCCTTTGCTTGCCTGCATGTGCCGAGTGCTAAAGCAAGGGCCCTGAAAGCCACAGTGGCCCATGGAGGTGACCAACACCTGTCTGAATCTAAGGCTCATCTCTGTGCCATGGCCATAACTCTGAGGGTTGAGACAAAGGGTGCTCCTGGATGTCTCCACAATTGTTGTGGGGTTGGAACCTCTCCAGTTCTGGTGTGGGTTACTGGAGGTCAGGCTTTTCCTTTGGGTTTTGTGGCTGTTATTTAGGGAACAGGAGCTCCTCTTGTGAGCAGCTCACCCAGCTTCTCACCCTCCAGCCAGGTTCA
Organism: Catharus ustulatus; assembly: GCF_009819885.2. Taxonomy (NCBI): domain Eukaryota; kingdom Metazoa; phylum Chordata; class Aves; order Passeriformes; family Turdidae; genus Catharus; species Catharus ustulatus. The sequence goes on from NC_046226.1 coordinate 24,018,824, forward strand.
GGAAAATGACATTTTCCCACCTGTCCTCCCATTCTCTGGTAATGTGAAGGTTCTACACCATGACCCAGACTGAGGAAGCTCATGCCACAGGAGCCAGGCTGCTCGGGAGACTGGATGCAAAGGGCAGCTCGGTGTCCATATCACCCTACAGCTCCTCTCTTGCACTTGTTTCTGGTACACATTGGCTTACCTGTGGGAGGCAATGCCAAGCTGGCAGAGGCTGGAGAGGCAATGGCCCTCAGGCTGCAGCAGCTCAGAGGAGCTGCTGTGTCCTTGAGGGCTCAGCCCAGAGCCTGGGCTCACTTGCATCGCTGTTGACCGAATAATTCATGCGGAGCCAGGGGATTTACTCCACATTTGCATAGATGCTGCTGTACCAAGAATAGATGGGGGAGGCATTAAGAAATTAAATCAAGAGGACATTAACAGAAATGGAAAAATATATTACATGAGTGCCTGGCACAGGGCTGGTGAGAGGCAGGGGAAACATTAGTTGATAAAGACCCCAAGGAGCAGTTGATTTCACATTTTTCCACATAGTGCAAGATAGCACAGTGCACTCTCCATGTGATGATGGGGCAATTTATATCTAGCTCCATTTTCTATAACTACCCCCTTTGTTCACTCACTGAGGCAAGAACCATATCTTTGTTTGGTATCTTTGCATATTGAGTGCACTGATGCACACCTGGTGACTTGAACTTGAAGTAGTAGGTAATAACAAGAGCAGCTTGGAACATGCCCTGAGTACTCAGAGAGGCTGGAATTTGCCGTCCTTTTCCAGAGAGATGAGGATCTGCCTCCAGTGCTGGTTCCATCAGCCCTTCAACACCAAATAGGCTTCAGCTGAAAACCCCATGCAGGAAAAATCAGGTGGCAGCACAGCTGCCAACAGACCATGCCATCAAAAATCAGCTCTCTGAGCCTAGGCAGGTCTCCTTGCATCTCTGTAGGGTGCACTGGCATCTGGTCAGTACCACACAGCCATCACCCTATGCACTGAGGTCTTACAAGGGTCCAGCCACCCACCCACAGCTCTGGCTATGTGCCCAGATGGGTGCTTTCAGACAAGTAGCTGAAGCCCATACTTCCCTTGGAGGCAAAGTCCACAGGGAAATGTGAACAGGTGGCACTGCTGTTCTGAGCCCTCCCAGACTGACAGACACCTTGTCTGTTCCCAGCCTCCATGGAGTGCAGTGGCCAGACAAGAAGCACTGACTCAGTAATGAAACAACTGCATGCTGGTTAAAGGCCAGGTTGGTACAGCTGTGAGCAATAAGCATTTCTTCTCCTTCCAGACCAGCAAGGCTGTCTCCAAAGGAGATTTTCATCTGGCCAGTTCAGCTTCCCGCCGAGCTCTGTTCCTTGCCGCGCTCTCCATAACCATCGGCACAGGAGTGTACATCGGGGTGGTGGTAGCACTGATCGCTTATCTCTCGAAAGGGGGCCACGTGTAGCTGCCACCTGCATGTCACTGCCATCCCTGGCCACTGACCCTTCTGGGATTGAGCTTTCCTATGGAGCACAGAGCACCAGTGCCTGCAAGGGCTGCTTGCACAGCAGGGCCCCAGCATGGATGTCCCGTGCAGGTTTCTTCCTCTTTCAGACAAACAGTAGACCCCTGTTCTCCCTGAGGCTGCAGTGTGCGACCATCTAACAACAGGGAATTGAGCACCAGCCTGGCTACTGGGACAAGGAGGAGCACATTTGCCTGGTGGAAGATGTGCAGGACAGAAACCACACGCTGCTGCTGGGCTGGTGCGACGACCCCGATCTGGGGCTAGAACTTCCCTTCTCAGTCCCACAGCTGGGAGATCCATCACTTGCCCAGGCTTGGCTCATGAAGGGTACACACAGAGAAAAGAGGGGGTATGGTGCCAGGGAATGACTGCTGCTTCTTCTGGGAGGCCAGAGTCCTGGAGACTCCTGTGATGGGGACGACATTGTCACTTCAGTGCTGTGGGGTGGCCTGACCCCTCAGCTGCAGTGAAGTAGGAGGACAGACCATGGACAAGACCAAGAGGCATGCTTTCTGCATCCCTCTGCAGACAGACCTCTGATCCACAGGAGGACATCCCAGTTGCTGGTCTATCCCAAATCAGAAACAAGGAGGAAGGCAGGCTGGTGGTTGCACACCATCTCTCCCATTGTTGGCACAAGCTGGTAAAGACAGCAAGGTTTTCTCTGTGTTAATAGTGACTGCCATGGTGATACCAAGTCAAAGCCCTTACAAGGTTGCCATCCCAGAGTCCTGGGCCCTCAAAAAGATTTGTAATGGAAATCTCTACCTAAGAAGTGTCCTGGAAGGGGTGCTGGCCTGAAGTATTCCACTCCTTGTACTAGGTCAGGGCCCTGCACACAAAGAGGGATGGAAAGAAAAGGCTGATGAAACCTGCAGAATCTGGGGTAGGAGTGCTGTTTGTGAGGGGATGAGATCCAGAGAAGGAAGAGATGTGGAAGGAATCTGAGACACTGGGTGACCTCAACGCACTCCTTCCCATGCATTGGAGAGAGGTATCTCCAGCCATTCAAAAGCCTCTGGTAACAAGGAAATACCAAGCATCCACCCCATACATCTTACTTTGCTTATTTATATATTGTCAGCAGCACAATAAGTGCTTCAGAGGTGGGTATGAAGGCAATGGTTGCCCCAAAGGGCTGGGTTTAAGAGGTCATGCCTCACCCCACACTCTCCAGCATCCACCTTTGACCATCCCTCCTCTCTTTGGCTCCCCTGTTGCCTCTTTTCCCCATGTGCAGGAGACTGCAGGCAGACTCTGGGCATCCCTCACCCCCTTCCCAGAGTTTCTGGGCAGGCTGCAGCCAGCTTTGCAAGAGATGCAGCATGTTCCTCCAGCTGGGTGCATTTCATCCTAAAGAAGCATGTTAATGTCTGCGATTGCCATTGTACTTGAGCCATAAAAGAGAGAAGTGTGTCAGAGGCCTGTACAGAAGCTGGTTTGAAAGTTCCCATTATGTTTTTTAACATGGAAGAACTAATAAAAAAAAAAGGAGAAAAGACTGTTTATAATAACGTGGAGCTGGCTATCAAAGAGGTGAGCGTCACAACAGAACCACACTCACTCAAACCTGGGGGTGTTTATGCTGTTCCTGAGGGAAGTTATAATCTAGATGATGTCTGAGTATCTTGGAGGGAGATATATTTCTGTGTAGATAACAGTGGGAAAATACCACCGAGAGCAGGATGGTGGGGTAGGCTTTATTTTTCCCCTGTGTAGCTGGACAAGAATTAGAGAGAGAGACTGGGGCATCTGTGTATAGTAGAAGCATAAAATCTGCTTGAATAGGGGCAGAAAAATACAAACATGGGGCGAAATAAGCAGATCCTGCTTCTGATGGTGGACAGAGAAGCAGAATTTGCAGGGCAGGCCTGTCCGAAAGAGAAGGGTAATAAGTGGCAGACTCATCCAGCACCCATGTGACAGTTTTCATTCCCCTCTTCTGCATGTGCTCAGCCTTCCTGGACGTCCATCCCTCCAAATAACCAAGCAAGAGCATTATTTCAGGAGAGGGGACATCTGTGGGTGCATCTGTAGCAGGGGTGACCAGCCCCACCACTCCCCAGCTCAGTGCTGTCCCAGCTAAAGCCCTCCCCATCTGTCCCCTTCAAGTACTCCAAAATCAGCAGGGTTGGGGGGATAGCAGATGATTCTAGTCCAGACAAAATTATTCAGTCCACCAGACCAGAATCTACAATAAGATACAGCATTTGACTCTGAATTTGTAATTCTTCCAACTGGTTCCCTCCAGGGGCTTCCAAGAGTGGGGGGTCCAGCAGTCTTCAGCCCACTTCCCATGGGCATTCCATCCCTCTGAACCCCAAACTGCTTCTTTGTCTTTTTTTAATTGGAGATGCATGGGGAAGGAGCAGGCTAAAGGGCCAACAGAATTAGAGTCTTTTCCGCTAATAGCCTGAATCTCTGATGAACTTGTCAAAGCGGGGGAGAAGGGGCTGTGCCAGAGCATCCCTAAGGGGGGCATTATGCAAATGGAGAAATTAGTTGGAAACAGCCTGAAGGGAAACATGTGGAAATTGAAATCCGAGGAAGAGCATGATCACTGCTGAATAACTTATTATAGACTCACAGTGCCTGCTGTGGCTGCCTAAGCAGAAGGGAAGGAAGCAAAAAGGCAACAAGACAGAGCAGTTGGAGAAGGTTCAAGCTCCAGAAATTTGATTGAGCTTAAAAAATAAAAAGTTAAACTCTACCAGTGGATGTGGAAGAAGTAATTCCTCACCCTCTTCCTCCTGTCCTCACAGAGAAGGTGTCCCTCTCCCAACCAGGACCCTCAGCTCAGCAGCAGAGCTCTGTAATGGTCCAGATCCCACAGGGGATACTCAGAAATTTGGGGGGAAGGAGGAATAGCCTCAGGTTCTGGCCTGACAACATATCCAGCTCAGAAAGAAGGAATGGAGGGAGCCTGGCAGGTCACTGCCGTGGGATGTGATGCGAAGGCACAAAGTGCAAAGATGATCTTTGTCTGTGTAGAGGGGTGGTGACGAAGTGAGATCTCTGGTGGCTGATGAGGGAGGCTTTGGGGTTCTCTGAGATAGGGGTGGAGGAGGGTTGGCAAAACAGTGATGTCTTGTTACCACAACCTGCTGTCCTTTTCTGCATCTCAGAGCTTTGTAAAAAAAAACTGCAAGTGTTACTAAAGAGTTCCATGATATAGCAGAACACAGGTACTCTCTGACACCCTCAGCACAGGCATCTCAGCGCAGCTATGTCAACCCCCTAGCCTCAGTAGCTCTGTACCATCACCCTTCTCCCCAGTGCTCCCAAAATGCCCATGCTCTGGCTCAGTTGCCCCACCAGTACTATCAGCCTTCATCCTAAGCCAGTGACACGAGAGACAGCCACAGACAGTCACCAGGGAGCCCATTCCCTGCCCTCTTCCCCAAATCTATCCACTAACACTCCTTTCTCGTTTCACACACTCTGTGGCCTTTGGGTGGCCAGAAGTGCCATGACCAGGTGTCCCAGATGCCCCCCTTGCTGTGAGGACAAGAACTTGGGGATCAAGCCAGCCCCACTCCCTGGTTGAACATCCCCTCCATCCCTCCCCTGCCTTGGAGATGCTCCTTGTTCAGCCAGGAGCTCAGAGCAGCACTGCCTGAGGTGTATTGGGATTTGGTTTCTTTTCACAGCAGTGGAAAACACTTTGTCTTCCAGATTGAGCTCGTTTTGTAACCCCCACAGCATCAAGGTAAGCACTTCCTGGGGCCTTTCTCTTCAGAAGCAGCTATGGACAGGGTGGATGGAGCCTGTGCCAAGGTGGCCTTTGAATCCTACCTCTTTCTGGGATGCAGCCAGGAAGAAAGCTGCTGAGGAAAAAAGCACCAGCACCTCAGCACAGATTTGAGTGATCAACACATCTGAGCTGTCGCCTGCTCTGCTGCCACTGCTCGTCCCTTGGCAAGTGCTGTAGTGTGCTAAAACAGTCTCACTGGCCACAGATAGGAGCTGGGAAGTGGTGATGGTGGATGCTGGGATAGGGTCATCCTGGATCTCACTCCTCTTCCCACAGGGATGAGGGGAGAGGATGGCGAAGGGAAGTGGAACTGGTGTGGTTTGTGGGGGGCTCAGAACCCCTGTGGGACACTGTCCCCAGCCAGTGGGATCCACCAGGACACATACCCCCAGCCAACCTGCTCCTCCTTGGGGTCAGCCTCAAGGTGGTGATGTGGAAACTACCAGAGCAGGTTATGGGGTGTCCCTCCTGCTTCACTCCCAGAACTCTCACTCCCTGGGACAACAAGGCCCCTTGTAGAGGCAAAGCCACCACTGCTCTTCCCACCAGCACCCATCAGTGGGGTGGGATTGGAGCCATGCTTGTGGAGCAGAAATGCCTTTATTTCACCCCCATCTCTCATCTGGAGGATGGTGAGAAAAGAGACACAGGGAAGAAAAGCAGAGTGAGTCCTTTGGCTTACTTAATAGCATAGTGAGTGTTTTCCCTTCACAGTAATTCAGTAAGGAAATAGCTAATTATCTGAGGGCAAAATTTTATTTCTGTCAAAAAACCCCTTTAAAAATCATGTAGCAGTGCATCTCTTCACCTAGTTTATCTTTTCCTCTTTGCTCCCCAAAACAGCCTGCAGTGTAGAGAGCATGGGGAGGCACAGCCTGTGGCAATGCCATCTCTCCTGGGGCTGATGGGAGAGGATTTTTGCAGAGAGAAGCCAATTAAGAGCTATCACTCAGGCAGGCATCAGCTTCTGGGAAATCAGGAGCTTCATTACTTCTCCTCTCACCACACATGCAGGCACCAGATCACTCTTCCACAGACTCTGGTAGCCACACGTGCCGGAACACACTGCCGGAGTGAAGCTGTCCCCAGGGGCCAAGAGGACAAATGGTGTCAGGAGGAGACAGAACACTAGGTGGGGACGCCTTGCCGAGGACAATGCATATGCTGTCTCCGTGGTCACTGGTGAGTGACAGGGCTGGCTGTGATGCCTCTGGAGGGCTTGGTTAGCGAAGGTGACACAGGAGGATGTTGGCATCACCTCCACTGCTCATCTATCCCTTGTGGTGCCAAGGGACTGTACTCAATACAGCCCCCTCTCCACTGCTCTACTCCGTGTCCTGGTGGTGTCCAGGCCCAGGGACATTTGGGGACCACATCTGCAGGTGTGCTGCTCCTCTGAGCTGACCCTGGTTTTGCTCTAGTTGATGTCTGGGCCAGATCTCAGAAGCAAGGAAGGCCTTTGTAGATGGACCACAAATGCCCTTTAGTCCATGTATGAAAACGCAATTTAAATATTCTCACTGATGGTACTTCAGAAGCTTTGGACACTCAAGACTAGCAGGTGTCAAAAGTACCCAGCTTAGGAGTTCCTAGGCCAGACAGGGCCTGTGTCTCCCGACGCAAAATTAGCAGAGTCTCCCCTCAGGCCAAGCTCCCCTGAGCAGAGAAGCTGGTACTTCCCCTCCAGCCATGACAGAGCCTAGGCAGGGTGAGGCAGGATGGGATGGGACAGGATGGGGGCAGCAGTGGAAGTGCGTCTCTTCTCCCCCCACCCTGCCTCACTCATGCCCATTTCTGCTCAGGAGCTTTTCTGGCTGCAGGGCTGCACTCAACTTGCTCCCATCCTCTGAAGGGTTCCCAGCAGAAATGCCCCCACTCTGCAATTGCTCCCTCTACTTTTGGAGATGCAGTACTTCACTAGTTTTTAATCCTTTCAGCATTTGCTGGCTTCAATTTAAAATAGATCTTTTTGCTTAATCAAAATGTCAGGCAGGATCAATCTCAGTTTCTCACAGAAGTCAGAGTGCAGACAGAGTGCTGCCTTCTCCTGGAATGGAGAGCTGAGGGACAGCAAGGGGTCCCTCCTGCCACCCAGGCAGGCTCCCTGCCCAGACCCCCACAGTTACAGAAAGGCCATGAAGATACAACTTTATTCTCAAGCACCTGAGTTTGGCAGGAGCGTGTGTCCATCCTGCCACAGCTCTCCTACCTTTCCCAGCAGTACAGTTACTGAAGTGATGGAAAAGAGATGGGGAGATCAGTAAAAGAAGATGCCAGGCTGGGATGGAACCCCACCAAGAGTTGTCAGGTGAGGGTTGGTCCAAGAAAGCTAAGACAGGTATTAATGGTCTGTTGATCTCTTAGAAGATCAGTTGGACTGGAGGGCAAGATCCTTGAGGCTCTAGGTGAGGATTGATCTTCTGTATTTTCACTAGCAAGTGGGATAGGAAAGAGTGGTACCTTAGTGACATTTTTTAATGAGACAAATTAGGAGGGTTTTGAAACACAGAAGAAGAGTAGAGAAACTGGGCTACCTTGAAGGTGGGAGTGGTGGAAATGGGATGAAATGCAGAAAAATGTGATGGGGTGCTGCCAGCAGGAATTGCTGCAGCAGGCAGGGAGGTCCTCAGCTGGCAGCAACCAGGGAAAGGCCTGAGCCATTGCTCCAACAGGAAAAAGGCAGATCTTATGTTTGGGTAATTGGTTCAGCAAAAAATATTCATGAAGCATAATGGCAGGGCAGTGATGGGCCACAGCTGGACTCCAGAAGACATTTTCAGCTACAGAACATGAGATGAATTTTAATGGAAAGGAGGCAGAGCAGGCGTTAGAAGAGCAGGGAACAGGACCTGGCAGTGGCTGGCTGGGACAGAGGCAGATGGTTCCCCACAGATACCACAGGGGCACAGGAGGAAAAGATTGATTGAACAACTGAATTGGCTTGGCTGCACTAGTTGCCTGTAGTCTGGATCTATGAAGGGAATTATGCATGGGACTGATAAAAACAATCCCTTTTCCCCTCTCTTTTCTTTCTTATCTTTCTTTCCCTCTGCACACAGATATTCCTGATAATGAATTGCTGCTATGCTTGTCAGCTCATGAGCAGTTTGGAATGGTGTCTCTGGGTTCTCTATCTTCCTGCTGCTGCTACTTCTCCCCTCTGACGATCCCAGCAAAACACAGGAGCTATCCTGTGAAATGCAACCTTTTTGCCACTTTGGTGTGCTTTTAAGACCAACGCTATTGCTGTTTGTACCAACAAGCAAGTTGCCTGTGTAAAATCTGGAGGCAAAGCCATGCCTGAGCTAATGTGTATCAGCTAAGTGCCCCAAAGCTTTGCGTGGGCATAATCAGCTATTCCCATAGCACTTGGGCAAGCTCTGCTTCACTGCACTGCCCACCTTCCCCACTCCCCCCAAGGATGCAAACAGGATGCCTTAGCGGCAGGGCAGAGGATAGCCTTAAGTTACAGGTAAGCGAAAGGCTGGTCCCCATGCTTTGCAGTCCCTCAGCCTCTGCTTTTCAGTTACCTTTTAATTTTCATCTTTTCTGGGGTCAGTATTTAAAGGAACCTGTCTATGAAGGAGTTTAGGTGACACCTGAGCTAAACCTCACTGCCCAGGTGCAAAGGCAGAGATTCACCATCTGGTAGCTGGCAGTGTGATGCAGAGCAGCAGAGCCTGCCTCAAACTCATCTCCCAGCACCAGCTCAGTGTGAGAGCAGCATGACATTCACAAATCAAGTGCTAAAATTTCCCTCCCATTTAAGCTCTGCTCAGCCACAAACGACATCTGTAATGAACAAGCATCCACCGTTTAGGTGGTGCCAACTGGCAGTGATCCAACATGGCCTGGTGCCATCAAGGCATAGGGAGGGAATGAGTATATTTTCCCTGTGATGCCCCATCCAGGCATTCAGCTAAGGACAGGAAAAACATTACACCTAGATCTCTGCACCAGGGCTTCTAAAAAATGTCTTGCAAAGGATTGTGGAGCCCAGCACCCCGAAGAGATTCATTCTGCAACTGGCCAGGTGTGATGCATGCAGTACTCCCAGCTCAGGGAGACTTGGGTGATGCGATGTAGAAGATATTCCTTCACCCTGCAGAGCATTGGGCCACATCACAAGGGCTCCCCCAGGCTCTCCTGATGCCCACCTGCCCCCAGCAGCAACTGGCCATCACCCCTTGTGCTGTGCCATGCTGATGGCTGCCCCAGCACACGATTGTGCTGTCAGGCACAGTCTGCCTCAGCTTCACGGCCGTCCAAATAGGGCCCATGCTGGCACCCACTGTCAGGAAACCCAACCTTGCTGCTGCTTCCTTTGGCTCAGGCGAGGCAGGGAACAATCTGAGGGTCTTCCATACGTTTTCACAGCTGCTGCCACAACCACCACTGCTGCTGAAAGCAGCTATCTCCAGCCTCCAGCAGTTTGGAGACATAGGTAATCTTTCTGGAGTAATTAGCAGCTCACTCCCTCAGCAGAGTTCACGGATGAGTCCTCCCTGGCAGCTAATTACTTCAATTACTTCCCGACACAGAGCCCAGGGCTCTGTGCAGCAGCACACAGCACTGCTTGGCAGTTTTCTGCTCCTTCTGTGCCTCCCTTCCCAAAGCAGCAAGTGCCCCAGAACCCCTCCTCTAGGATGACAGAGGATGTGCTGAGTGGATGGGCAGTGCGAGATCCCACCATCGCCAAGGAGCTAAATGGTTTCTTAAGACATGCCCCAGATGCTGGTTCAACACGGCTGCCCCACCACAGGACAACCCTGAGCACCCCTTTCTCCTGCAGGCTGCTGTAGAAGAAAGCTTAGCAGAACTGTCTCTAGACAGGCTCCTCTGCCTAGAAGGCTCACAGCGAGTGAAGCCAGACTATGTCAGGAACAAGACTGGGCTGCAGCAGCCAGTGACAAGTTCTACATACCTTAAGGAAAAACAAGTTACTGCAGTTGTCACCAACAACCCTCAGTGGTAGCAGCAAGTCCTACAGCTGAGCCTACAGCTCAGTCCTGCACAGCCATACTGATAGACACCACAGGAGAACTCACACACTAAGGGGATGAAGCTTTTTGGAGTCAGGCAGAGACCTTCTCAGCCTTATGCCTCAAGATGCTCACAGGGCAGAGGTGCAAACAGCTGGTTTCAGCCTCCCAGTACACCACCACTTCAGGGCAGGACCACCAATATCTCAGACATTGTCTCTGCATCCCTGCTGTCACACAGCACAGTGCAGACTGGGTTATCTTGCATGTGTTCTGAAAGGCAAGCCTTAGGCTCTTACCAGGGAGAGCACAGCTCCAGCCAGGCCTCCAGAGAGAGGACATGTGGCAGCAGACATTCCCCACCAGGAACCAGAAAGCAGAAGATGATCTTCTCAGGAGCAGGAATTGAGGTGTGCACAGGCTCTCCCTGCCCATTAGACAATTCTAGAAAGCAGAGAGGAAGGAGAAAGCCTTGCCTAGAAATCATGCAGTGAGAGTGAGAAACCACACAGGACTAGGAGTGGAAGAGTCTTTATTGCTTTGGTTTCTTACAAGTGAAATATATGCATCCATGTTGCTTGCAGCACAGCACAGGCGATGCACAGACACTGGGCACACAAGTTGTAGTCTCTCTGCATTCTCCTAGACATCAGGGAAGAGAGACCCTAGAAAAGTAAGGCAGCTGCCAGCTGAAATAATAATGGTTTGTATGAAAAGTTTATTGCTACAAGACCTGAAAGTCAGGGACACCAGAGCCTGCAAAATACACTGACTCCTATCTTAGCATTCCCAGCATACAGATTACAGTGAGGATACAAACAAGTCCCCTCAGGTACCTGCCTCTGCTCCATCTAGGAAAGATCAGGGCAGCCACAGGCACATATTAAAAGCCAGAGCTTCACTCATCACAAGTGAAGCTTTTATTCTCCTTAGCTGGGAAAAGCCCAGACCAAAGATGCTTCTTACATAAAGCTGAGCACTTCCCCAAACCTCTCCTCATCTACAGCTGACCCAGCCTCAATCTGCTCATTGATGAGATGCTAGGCACCTCCATGCTCTTCCTGCACATCCACATTACTCGTTCAAGCAACTGCCTGGGGCAGACTGACTTTCACATCCTCCATCTCATGAGGTCCAGCAGCATCCCATGACACAGTACTACCTCCCTTGCTCATTCTCTGAGCACAAAGAGAGGAAAATTATCTGGCCCCTCATTGGGATACTCAGTGCCTTCTCCTTCCACTCCTCCAGCCTCTGGGAATAGGCACTGTGAGGATGCTCCCATACCTGATTGAACCACACCAAAAAAAAAAAAAACCCCAGAGACTAGGAACAAAACAAAACCAAACCAGAACAAAAATTAGCAAGGCCCCAGCTGGGCACTGCACCAGAGAGCCAAAGGGCACATCAGCAGAGGAGCTGTGGCCAAGCCAGCTGGCAGCTGGCACTCAGGCATCCACCAATGTCAGCCCATCATGCAGGGCACGCTTCCACATGTAATAGGTGGAACGGGCCGTGAGTGGGAAGCGGGCACTGAACTCCTTGTACGTTGGGAAGGTCTTCGACTCAAAGCGCTGCTGCAGGAACAGCTTGGCCTGTGCTTTGAATTGGGCAGTGGCGATCACATCCATCACAAACATCCGGCTGTTGGCTCTCTCCGACATGGCATAACCTGAAACGGTGTCGCACGGCATGGCAGGCACTGGCTTATCTATGTGTTTGGTGGCTACCTCCAAATGGCACTGTGGTTTGAGGCCTGGCTCTGCTCTTGGAAGTGCCAGGGAAGCCACACGGTTCAATGGCAGGCTGGAGCTGCTCCAGGGCAGGCGATGCTGCCAAATGGTTTGGCCACTGCCCTTCCAAAACCAGTAGGCTGTGGAGGAGAGAGATGGATAGCGCAGGCGGTACTTGCAGAATGGTAGCTGCCATTGCTGGACCTGCCTCCTGGCCACATCTCGCAGCTGCTTTCTCCAGCACAGAGAAGGATGGAGCTGCAGGAGACTCCTGGATGCTGGCCGGTCTCCATTCCGTCTCTTCCTAACAGGCACATCGCTTGTCTTCAATTGTGGGAATGGCTTTCCTATAGCTAGAGTTTTCTGGTTATCCAAGGGTGACTGGGGGTGTTTGAAGTTGGGGTTCTCCTTGATTGCTTTTCTTCGCCAGTTATAGTACGTGGACCTGGAGATGCCAGGAAAGCTGCGTTTGAAGCATCTGTAAGGTACCAGAGTGTTCATGGAAATGCATTTCTCCAGGTAGGATTTGGCTCCTTGCATAAAGATTCCTGCTTGAATGGGATCTAGGGAAGGACTTGAGGATTTTAAGCTCCCCTGTGGATTTGCTGGCTCATTCACATCAGCCTTTTTTGGGACAACCCTGTGAAGTTCCTGCAACCTGTGGGCCTCAGACAGAGCAGAGGCATCACCATTGACCATGCTCTGCATCTCATGCTTCCAGGCATAGTATGTGGATCGGGAGATTTCTGGAAACATTTGTCGGAAGTGCTGGAGGGGGATTATATTGCCCTCCTGAAAGCAGGACTGGAGGAAGTGTTTAGCTGCAAACCTGGCAGCCGCTTTCTGCCGGTGTTCACGAGACTGGCGCTTCCAGCGGTAGAAGGTGCTCTTGGTAATGTTGTAGCGATCACGCAGGTTGGAGTAGGTCAACTGGGGGTCACTGTTCAGCAGCTCGAGGGTCTTCATGGGCTGGACAGCAGGCTCTGGTGAAGGTACTGTGGGTTCCAGTTCCTCCAGGCCAACCACAGCCACAAAGTACTGCGCTTTGAAGACCTGCCGGGAGAGCTGCTGCCCTGACCACATGATGTGTAGCGTGGAGGTTCGTGGGCCACACTTCCTGGGCCGGATGAGCCGGTTAAAATAGGGTCGGATCTTCAAGTTGCTCATAGGATAGATGGAGTAGATGTTACATTGCAGTACAGAGGCGAGAGCATAGACGTGCCACATGTTGGCAAAGGTGCCAGGAAAACAGGTAGCTTTGATATCAGCATCAAAGATGGCTTCCAGGATAGCCATGGGGAGGCTGGTCATCTCCGGGGTCTCCTCCGTGCAGAGGGAGTAGCGGGCAGCCTGCAGCATCACTTTGGAATCAATCATGCCATTCAAGTAGTATTGTTTGTGCAGCAGCATCTCCACCACAGTACGCACCTGCAGCTCCAGGCTCAGGCTGGGGTTGCCCCAGAGCAGCACACTGGCAGCCTCAAAGAGGCGGTTTCCCTCACCTTTGCAAACGAGAGGCAGCATGTTACTTGGGGCATCCTCAGGGTAGAGGCTCCTGGCTACCCGGTCAACCTCCAGCTCCTCTTGGAACTGACTCCCACAGTAGCCAGGTAGGGAAAAAGATGACAAGGTCCTCTCTGCCTCCAGCGCAGCACTGGTAAGGCCCTCCAGGCCAAAGCATTCGGTGGCTTCCTGTAGCTCCTGCAGCACAGACTGCACCAGCTGGTGTCTCTGGATCATCCTGAAGGATGGCAAATAGAAAGAAGTCATTGGAGATGAAGTGCACAATCCAGACAGGCAGGTGGAAAAAGGTGGAGGAAAGGCCACCATCCACATTTCAAGGGCAAAAGAGGAAGCCTGGGTCCTCACCAAGCATACCTGGGAGCAGGACATGGGCTCAGCTTGCTCACCAGTGACCTCCTGTGGGCAGTACATATGCCACACAGCCTCCACTTGCCTAAGCAAAACTAAGGAGTGACTGCACCCTCAGGGTGGGAAGCCAGGTCACCTCCTACAACTGCATGCCTGGTTTGGCCTGGCATCACCCCTACACCTAACTCTCTCACTAGTAGTTTGATAATTTCCATTTTACCACTCCTCTACCAGCACCCAGAGAGAAAAGTTTCCCTCAAAGGGAAAATGTTTGTCATTTCTGCTAGAAAGGACCTGTGACTCTGTGTGGGGCCATGGGCACACCTGGCTCAAGCTGTTCAAACTCAACAGAAGAAGGGGTAAGAAGTTTGCCCTCTCCCTCAGAGCAGGACACTGCAGCTGTACCCATTTCATGCACCAAAAACTGTCACAGAATCTGGGATGGAAGTGGCAGAGCCAGCCCAAGACACGGCTACTGCTGCATGAGCCGACACTAGATGTCACTTGCTGCTCAGCCAACATACACCACTAGCTAAGGAGAAGGCACAAAAGGAGGGCTTCTAGAGCTACCAGGCAGGAGGCTACCCAAAAGTACAGGCAGAGTGCAAGCACTGAGTGGGCATTTTAGAGTCTTTATGGAGTGCTCCTCCCTGCCTGAGCCGATCCCAGTCCTGTCCTACCACTCTCTGCATACCAATTCCCACTCATGAAATATAGAATCAAACCTGCGCTGCCCTCTTTGTTCAGCTTTTGGATTCCCATGTGGTTCTGTCTCCACCACTCCCAGGGGCTTTCATGATGGCTGCATGGCTCTTAGCTCCAGCTTCATCAGCACAGCCCTCTTCAGCATCCTTTCACTGTCAGCCAGCTCAGGCCTCTCCCCAGCCAGCCCACTCTCTCCCTCTTGGGACAGTTTTCTCCCAGGGACCACACCACCTCAGTCAATAAGCCAGATCTCCTCCATTTTCTCCTAAATATTCCCACATCATGCCTAATATGTATCACTTTGCAGCCTGCTCAGCCAGAGCTCACCTTCTCTCAACACTTCACAGGTATCACTATGCACTCACAGCTCTGTGGGTACGTGAGGAAAGAAAAGGCAGGAAAAGCAGCAGCTCTACAGTAAAGCAGATGTCCTGCCTGAACTTTCCCAATTTTAAGCCCTGCTGCAGATATGGTTATTAGTGCTGTAACATCTGTGGCCCCTAACCATGACCAAACCACATGAGGTGCCACAGAATCATGCAGACCCATACAAGCTCTTCATCACAAGGAGCTCCATGCTGCTGCCATTGCCCCTTGCCTTTAATCACAGCTAGTCACCAATTGCATCCCTTCCCCTGCTCCAAACTCCTCCACAATCTCCTGCATGTCAGAGGCTGGAGCATTCTTACAGCTGCTCCCACAGCTGTAGGACATCAGTTACTAGAGACAAACACAGGAGAATGCACACAGCTGTGATGAAGGGAAGACAAACTAGTCATAAAATCCTGGTCTGAGAAGGTATGGATTTGTCACTTCAGGTCAGGTCTGCTATTCTTCTAGAAGTTTGTAGAAATCAACAGTAATTTATAGAAATTTTGACTAAGGCTATGTTGAGTGACATGTGCCTGAGGAGGCACAAAGGCACAGCTCAGGACAACTACAAGGCTAACAGAGCCCAAGTCCTCCCTATGGTCTGGCAAATGCTTTAGGGGCCAGCCATCTCCCCTTGTAGCACCCAAGGTCTGCTGAGCACTGTCCCACCAGAAGAGCAAAGAAAGGCAAGACAGACTTTTTTCACTCTAGAGAGGGTGAAGACATAATTGACATAGGTTAGAAAGCACCAGCAACAATTTCTGTCCTACTGGGCATTTCCCACCCCCTTATAGACTGGGGGAGATAGAAAGAGGGAGAGCTAGAAGGACAGCTTAATGGCCATTAATCGTTTTCTTCAGCCTCAAATAAATCCACAGCCTCAATGTCACTGTCACCTCCTGCTGCCCAGAGCAATCCTAAGGCAAAACCCACAGCTGAATCAGCAGCAGGAAGCTCCTGGGGCAGGTGGAGAAGGGCTTGGGTAAATCAGAAGCAGAAGTCAGACAAGCTGGGGGGCTTGGTTCATGGCCAGATCAAACCCAGCAGCTCCCAGCACAGAGGACTTGATGCAAAAGGAACACTTCTCCCTGCACACCCCCAGGGAAGCGTGCTGAACACAACAGACAAGTGTTCACTAAACCACCTCAGCACCGAGAAGTAACTAAGAGAGCTTTTTGCTGCTGATAAAGGTTTTACCTAACCTGGCTGCTTTTGCATTGTAACAGATAAGGAAACAGTTGCAGGTCACATTCCCTCACCTAAACTGATGGCTGGTGGCATCCAGTAGTGCAAGTTCCCCCAGCCAGTCCCAAAAATGCTCCCACCAGCAGGAATCCAGGAGCCTTCAGCCTCAACTGCCCAAGACCCCCGGTACCCCAGGGGAGCAGGGGTGTCCATGCACCATAGCCCACTTGGGTTAAGTGGCTCACTTCCCAGTCCCAGCTATTGGGTCAGGCCCCCCCAGTGGTAAAGGCTCTCATCTGAGGAAAGGATATTTGAACCACCGGGACCGTACAGCAGGAACACAGAAGTGGTAGTCTCCAGGAGCTGTCTAGGCTAGAAATATCGCCGGAGCAGCTCCAGGGGTGAGCTGCAAAGGCAGCAGGATGCCTGCTCCATCTGCCAACATCCACATGTCCACCGAAGCTCACAAACGGAACGTCGCTCACCGGGAGAGGGAAAAGCCTCAGACCCACCTTAACCTAGGCCGAAGCGCGGCAGCCAAGCTCAGCTTCGTCCGCCCCTCGGGCGGGGGCACTGAGCGCTCGGGTGCGGGCGGCGCCTGACAGACACCCCCAGCCCCAGGCACCCGCGGCTGCTCACGCCTCTCCTGAAGGAGGCAGAGGTGGCTCCGTGCGGCTGCCCCGCGACAGGGACGGCCCCGCACCCCGGGTGGGAGCGCAGGCGGCCGCTCCCCTCGCCAGGAGACAAAGGGACACACAGCCCCGGGCCGGGGGAGAGGCCGCCGGTGCCCAGGCAGCTGCCGAGCTGAGACCGAGAGCAGATCGGGACTGGACGCCCGCCCGGGGATGGTGCCGCCACAGCGGGACAGCCCGCGGGTTTGGAAGGGATGCCGAGGAGCCGCGGCCCCGACGGCGCCCAGCACGGCTCCGCACTCACCTGACTCCGCGGGTCAAGTCACGCCCAGCCCGCACCCTGGGCCGCCCCGCACCTTTAAGGGGGGCGGCAGGAAGCGGCGCGGAGCCGCGGCCGCCCCGGTGCCAGCCCCGCAGTGACCCCCGGGAGCGGGCGGCCGCGTGCGGCGCCGGGCCGGGCCGACCCGGGCCGGGCCGCCCCTCCCCTCCCCGCCGGCCCCCGCCCTCCCCTCCCCCGCCAGGAAGCGGACCATCCCCGCGGCCCCGGCCCAGATGAAAGCGGAGCGGGCTGGGGGTCACTTCCAAAGCTAAAGTGATAATGGCCATTGTGCCGCCGCCGGCGCACTTAAAGGGCCCGCCGCCTCGGGCCGCCCGACCCCGCTGCGCCCCGGAGCGCCCAGGCACCCTGCGCCCCAAAGCATCCTCCCAGGCTTGCAGCCCCATGGCGAGTGGTGAAGCCTACGGGGGTGGAAGCTGGGCGCCCGCGAGGGGCACCCATCGTGTCCCCCTGGGAGCAGGCCGGTCCCAGGTGAGTGTCACTGCAGTTCAAGAGTTGGCACAGCCTATATGTGTGTCTGCTCCCTTCTCCCGGCTTGCTTCTGATAAGGCCACGGTCCTTCTGTCCCGCTAGCTGGGAGATGCCCTTTCCTCTCTCCTTTCCAAGTGGTGCCCCTTTCACCAGCAAAGCCAGCCTGGTGAGACCCCTGGACTCCTAAGGCAGACAAAGCTGCTCGTCAAAACCTTCTCATTTGCCTATGCGGGGCACCCAAATGGCAGAAACCTCTTCCCTGTCCGCAGCTCTGAGCAGCCTCCTGGACAGCCTTACATCTGCCTACTGGTGCCTGGGCCCTCAGTGGAGCTGTCCTTCTCCCCATTATCTCTGTCCTGCTGCCTCCTCAGTCTAATCTCGAGGCCAAGATCCCCCTCCTTAACTCCCGCTCTCACAATGGCTTCATCCTGTCTCTTGGGCATCATGTGAGGCTGTGCAAACAGCCAGCACATCAGGCACCTCCTCTCCAGCATTGCTAAGTTGTCAACACCACCTCAACCCTATGGCCTCTTCACATGTCCAGAACTCTAGAGCTTCCTCCAGAATCTGTCTCATCCCAACCTACACTACCCCAAAACAGGAACCCAAGGAGCCCATGTGGTCTTGGGTGTGAGGCCTGGGTGCATTTTAATGACAGGGGTCATAGTTTGGTCAAGAGGTAGGAGTTGGGATCTTCACTAACTGTGTCAGTACTTCATGTCCCCTGTGTGTGTGTGTAGCTCTGGTTGAAGGCAGTATCTAATTTCCTCTCCCTCTCTCCAGCCTGGAGACTAGCCTGAAATCTGCCAGAATTGCCCCAAATCCAGTGAGGGGCACAAAGTAACTCCTGGTGGACATCCATAGGAAGGGCTGCCTGCCCCACATGCCTCTGCCCTTGGGGAACCTCACTGTGACACTCATTTCTGCGGCAATATTTGGCAATGAGAGAGCAGGAGGGCTCACAGAGACACCATGTATAGGATTCCTGTGCAATTCAGGAAGCAACTAAACACAGATGTTTCAAAGAGTAAATGTGTCTAACTCCCTCTCCTGCTGCCTTCCCTTCCACCACAGTCCAAGGGGCAAGCATTGCTGCACAAATCAAGGCATACCTTCACTGCCCAGAAGCACATATTCCAGAGCATTTTTTCCCACTTCTCTTGTCTCACATTTGATCCCAGGAATGCAGGGGGAGGCCAGGCAAGGAGGGTTTGACCGGAGGAAAGGGTTCCCTGGAAGCTGTGGGCTGGCTGCTTGAGAGTCCTCCCAGCCTCAATTAGGAGTCATCATTCCAGGTGATACTGAAACCTGGCCTCTTCAAAAAAGTCCCTCTCACTGGACACAGAGAAGCTACAGCGCAAGGAAGAGAGACCTAAACCATTCCCTGGTAAGCTTTTTCCCCTTCAAACAATCTTTCAAAGCCAGCTCCACTCTCTCTATCAACCTGTCCAGTCTTGGCTCTTTTCCTCAGGCTAGTGTTCACATCCACAGCTGCTAAGCTTCCCTTCCCATCCTTCATCCTTTTAACTTCTTCGGTTGCAAATGCAAAGCGGTGCTCACAGGGCAGTGAGACACTGGTAAATGCCAGAGTCAGCAGGGTCAGTGATTAACATAGGAGCTGGAAAACACACAAAGAGACAGCTTGGGCAGTTCTGTTATGCAGATGACTGCACACACTCGCTTCCAGCTTATAAACAAGTAGTTAGCATTTTTCTGTTCCTTGGAGGAGTTCAGTGGGGGACCAGAGTGCTTCCTGCTTTGGTGCAGGATGCTTCAGCATTACAACCATGGAGACCTTTGCAGTTTAGCTATAGCTGCCAGAAGCTTTTCTGTCTGTTGTGTTTTAAAAACCGGCCTGCTTGTCCTCTCCCAGTCAGGGCTCAGAGAAAAGGTGCAGAGATATCCAGCTAAGGGGGGTATCCAGGCACCATATTACCAGACGTGCTGTAAGGCAGGTTTTACTGCTCCAAGTTGGGGCACGGAATCTTCTCCCAGGTCAGGAGCAACCTCTTTGTTCAGCAAACAGACTTCTTGTTGGCTTGAACCTCATGAAGAAGGATGTCTCAAGGACTTGGTGCTGAGTTCTTGGATAGTAAGACAGGGCTTGCTCTGCTTCTGTCACTGGAATGTGATAATCTTGACAGTGACACACATGGGGACAATATTTAAACACTCAGCTATCCACCCCATTAGGAAAGTTCCCTAGTCCCACCTAGGAGATGTCCAGGAGTGGAGGGAGTCAGAGCACCCTACCTACTGTAGGGCTGTCCATGGGCAGACCAGATGAGGCTGTTCAGGATAGGATGGAATATAACTGAAACACCTGGGCAGTCAAATGCCATTTGGGGCAGGTCAGACTGTGGACCACTTGCAAAAACCACTTCTGAAGCTGGAAAAGGTTGACCCATACTACTTTATGACCCATTTATGATCTATACATGGGCTAAATTGACACGTCCATCCTCTGAGAGCCATTGCTGGTGCCCTGGTTTCTGTTTTTCCCACCTTTCTCTCTCTAGAGCACTGCAGAATTTGAATCTCTCTGGGAAATCAGGGGAGCTGGGACTGTGGAGGGGCTGATGGAAATGAGAGCATGGGAGCTTCTAGGAGCGCCCTAAGTGTCTAATGTCTTGGCTGCTTTCTCTCCTGTGCCTGGCATTGCTCCACAAGGAAAGAGCAATGAGCAGAGCTTGCAGCCCTAACTGGCAACAGAAATCAGGTTGCTGTAGCTGCAATATGTCCACCAGTCATAGGGAGAAGGAAGTTGAAGGGGTTGAGGTGCAATATTTCCCTAGAGAGACCTGGAAAACATAGAGTCCACCACAATTTTTGTAGTAACTTGTTTACTGTGAATGACAGAAGTCCTGTTTTGGCATTCACATTATCTGGTATCTTTCATTTCTAGACTTGAAACCACTTTTGAACCTACTGCCTCATGTCTGTGCTGAAGCCCTTAAAGTGATGCTCAGAGAGAGCAATGGTTGGGCTCTGCAAAGAAGTCCTGTGAGCTCTGGTCTGTGCATGCCTGGGACAGTGCTGGACACCAGCAGACAGGTCTACTCGCATCATACTGAAAGGGAAAGCAACAAACTATAGGAAGTTTTCAGCCAGGAGTAGCAGAACTGGAGTGGTTGAATTATAAATAGGAGATGATGTGAGGAAAAAAAAATCTATGTAGTGGTGCTGAAGTGAGAACTGGCAGGTAGGGATATTCAAGTGCATCAACCTCAGCAAGGGAGAGCAGTTAACAGGAGTGACTTCAGCTGAGAAAAAAAAGGGGCAACACAGATTCCAGAAGTATTTGGCCTGAAATTTAAGACAACTTAAGGGCAAGGCCCAGTCAGGAGTTTAATCTCCCAGGGGAAGTGGGGAACTTGCCTACACATTAGATCCCACTTTGGACAAGAGACTGGAGGCCCCTAAATCTCTCCCACACCCTATTGTCCTCTTCCTTTGACATGAGTCAGAACTCAGGGTTGTTCTCCATCGTCCAGTACCCATCAGTGGCACCTCCTTCCCATCCTGCAGAGAACACCAAGGGATCTCATTGCTGTTCTCCTCTCTCCAACTTAAAATAACTCTTTGTGGGACAAGGAGACATCAGTGGTGTCTCCTGAGAGCTACTCCCAGCTGTCCCTCTCCCAGTGGTTACTGCCTCCCAGTTCATCTTCTGGGTCATATTCAGCATTGACCAGAAAATGCACCAGGACACACAGGAGAGCCAGGTCTGCCTGTCCCCTGCCCTGAGGTACCAGAGTCTTGACAGTAGGTCCCATCTCTAATTCACCTCTGCTCATTTTGAGGCTCTGGCTTCTGCCCAACTGGGCTCCCTTTTTCTTCCCATTCTGTGAGATGGGAGAGAAAGTTTGAACCTGGTGTTGGCACTGTGCTCTTGCCCCATGAGGCCTCTGTGAGGCTCTCAGGCGCACGGGAGGAAGTTAAATGTGAAACAGCAAGTGAAGTACTGGAGCACTGAGCAAGGACTAGGAATCCTGGCTTCATCCTGTGGTCCTGACCATAGGTGGGAGAGTGGGGGAGAGCTGGGAACTGAAGGAGATTCAAAGTCAAGATCAAAGCATTTCCCTCTGAAGCCCTAACACTCTCCTTCCCTCCCACTTGCACATAAAAGCACTCTGTCCTCAGCGGGCTCTCCTCTGGGGAGGGTGGGTGGAGGAGGGGGTCCCTTCCCCCCCCCCCCCCCCCCCCCTTTTTTTTTCTGTTTTACTAATAGTTCTTCTCATAGGTGAAATGCTGAAAATCCTTGACCTCTCCTCCTCCATGCCTGCTTCTCACCCAGATCCAAAGGGCCCAAAACTGTTTAGACGACTATGAGTTCATGGCAGACCTGGCCTGCTTTGGGGGTGTTACCAGCCAATGCCAGCATGGGGGAGATGCAGCAAGCAAAGCCTTTGAAGTGTACAGTAGAAAGACACTGTTAGAGGCAAAGCACAAGGAAGGAGGTTTGAAAAGAAAGCAGAGCAGTTTGGCCCACAGGAGGGGGAAAGGCTAATTAAGACACAGAGTGTGGAGAAGGAAAAGGCAGAATCATTAAGATATCACAGCAGGAGCCCGTGGTGCGGCTCCATGGAGGTTTAAGCCATGCTGAGCCTGGCCTATGCTGTTTGTTCCCCCTTGGTTTCCCATTCCCACCCTCTACTTTGGGGTGGCACAGGACTGTGAGGGACTCAGTCAGTTCAGCTTACTGATCCAGCTGAAAATTAGCTGGTTTAGTTCACACCCTAATGCAGACAGAGCTGAAACTCAGGATGGGAGTTTTCATTACCCCTTCCTTACTAAGGGTCTGGCAGTGGGCTAAAGCTTATAATAGGTGATACCACACTGAAGAAGCTGCAAGCTCCAGTGAGGACAGGTACCTATAAGGAGACTAGAAACTGGAAACATGGGCAGGAAATGGTGGATTCAGTTTTGGAAAGCCCAGGAAGGGGATAATCTTCTGGCAGTGCTTCATTACGCAACATCACACAAAGCCAGCAGCATTAAGAAAGACCTGGGAAAGAGGGAAAGCAAGCTACAGATTCAAGGCTGCAGCTTCTTTCTGTGATGGCAGAAGCTGCTGCTTACTTCAGAGAAAGATGGGTTTGTCAGGATTCTCCCTGCATCCCAGCTACAGGCTAGCAGGCAGAGAGGGACCACAGGGAAATGGAGACACAAAGAGGCAGTGGAGAAAAACATGAGCCAGGGGCTGAGAAGCCAGGGATACAGGAGAATCTGGCTTCCTTCACTAGTCCAGGGCATGCAAAAATGCATGGAACAGACAGGGGGGGTTGGGGGATGGGATGTTTCACACCTAGCAAGCAGGAGCAGATGGGGCTGCGGTTAAACACCACAAGGAATTAACTTGCACTGCCTCAAGGAGCCCAGGACCTAGCAAGCCAGGCCCAGCTCTTGCTTCCTTGGATTCATGGCACAGACTTTGGTAACAGGTTAGCAATACAGAGAGGGTTTCTCTTGGGTCTGTAGCTAGTCAGGGAGCTGAGATACGGCCCTTCAGTGCAAACAAACCCATAAAACTCTGCTCAAATTGTGATTCCCCAGTCCTTTCCCAAGCCCTGCCCCCAGGCACACACTGAAATGGCCATGGTGTTTGCTGGGGGAGAAACGTGAGAAGTAGAGCTGGAGTGCTGTAAAAGATGTAAATGTTTCTGTGCTGACAGCAGCTGAATGTCTAGGGCACAGCCTCAGAGGGGGGGTGGAGAGGCACCAAGAAAGCACTTCTCTTTTGTTCTTGATCTTGGCTGCCTTAAGAGGGTTCCCAGGAAAAATCGTGAAGCTGATACGCCAAAGGGGGCTCACAGCGTGTGCTTTATCAGGTGGAGGTCGTGGGGTGCCAGTGACAGAACAAAGGGCAGAGAGAAGGAAGAAGTAGGAGGGCAGGCTTGGGATAGACAGTTGTGGCCATCTCATCCTTGTGTTAGATCCTCTGACTCCCCTGGTGCTGGAAAGGCATTTCATCAGTCGAGGAAGGAAGGGAAGGAATAACCCCTCATGATGAAGTGGACAACACAGCAAAGGAGTCAGTTCAATCCTGGTAAGCACTGACAAGGTGACACACACAATTGCCACAGCTGCAGTACTGCTCCATGAGAGGATGTGACTGCCTAGGAGCGACCATCACCCAGGTCTGATGCAACAGCTGAGAAAAAAAAAAAAAAACAACATGATTCTTTTAACATAAAAGTTAGTCATCACTGAGGTCAGGTTTTCACAGGGCTGATCTCTGCCCTCTGGAGCTTAACCTTTAGGTATGACTGATAGCATTGTGAATTCCAAAAGAGCTGAGAAGGGAGATGAGGGCAAGGAGAAAGGGGCACTGCTTAGAGACAAGGCCATTTGCTGAGGAAACACACTGATGTGTCTTCTTTCATCCCTGAGAGCATATACACTGATTTTGTGAAGTATAAATTATCTGTACCACTGAGCAGGTAGCAGCAAAGCAAAGATGAAGGAGATGAGGATGAAGGAAGAGAAGGAGGGCTGGGAGGCAGGGAACTGGCAGAAGAACAAATCTACTAGGCATATGGGAAGAGGGACCCACAGGGTACATGCAGAAACCCAAAGGCTCTGCAAAAGAAATTACATCAACACGATGGTGAGAGACACACCAGTAAGGAAGGCATGACAGCTCATAGGATCTCTCATCACTAATCATCAGGCTTGTCCAGAAATTTACTTGTTCTGAAATATTTCACAACTGTAGAGTTTTGGGTTATGAAACCAGATTCCAGCCCAAATCGGTGGAAAAAAAAAAAAAAAAAAAAAAAAAAAAAGTTGGTTTCTGTGTTAAAAGTGGGGTCGCTGAGAAGCCAGAGAGGGTCCATTGACTGACAGCTCACTGCTGCTTTCCTGAAGCCCCTCCCTGTGCCCGGGGTCTCGCACTGCTCCGTCCCGTTCCTGCAGCAGGGTGGGGAGCATACAGCGCCATTCACGTCCCGCTGGGGACCGCTGCCTAATCCCAGTGTCCCGGTTTGAGAAATCCCCTGCAATGGCTACTGCAAGTTGAGTGTCCTTTGAGAGCAACCTGAAACGTCACTGCCCACCCCAAAATAAGACGAATGTGCAGAATTAGTACTGGTACTTCTTTCTTGTCTCCCCTGTAACATGCGGGCAATACCTGCTGCCCACGGCGACTGTCCCTCAGCCTCTGGGATCTCCAGAGGGATCAGTTCGTGCCTGTCCAGCTCCTTCCTCAGGAGAGGCGTTAGTGCTCGGGCTCTCCGGGCCTGTGGCTCGGTCCTGGACCCTGCCCGGCACCGCGGTCCGTGTCTGTGAGCAGCGGGCGGGGAGGAGCTGAGGGACGCGCGCACATCCACCGGGCCCGGCCCGGCCGTGTGGGACCGCGCACACGCGCACGGCGCCGGCAGGGGGCGCTGTGCCCCCGGTCAGCGCGGCGTGTCGCCAGGGGGCGCTCCGCGGGGCGGCGCGGCGGGGGCGGCGCTGGCGGGCGGACCTCGATGGTGACGCCACACGCGGAAGCGGCGGCAGCGGCGGCCGGCCCCGGGCGGGGCTGATGCCGGGCGAGGAGAGGTGATGAATATTCAAGTGGAGCGCCAGTGAGGGCGGGTCTGGCCCGGCTGGTCCGGTTCGGCGGGCGTCGATGGCGGGCGCCCGCGGCAGCGCGGGGGGCGCCGGCGGGCGGTGAGAACGGACCGGGCCGGGCCGGGGCGTGTCGGGGGGGAGGTGGGGGGGGAGGTGGGGTGGGACCCCCGAGCTCACTGCCGGCCCCCGCGTCTCTCTCCGCTGCAGGGCTGGCTCCCGGCTGGACGGGCTGTTCCTGCGGCGGTTCCTGCGGCTCCTGGCCGTTCTCTTTCCTGGATGGCCCTCCCCGAGCGCCCTCATGTTCCTGACGCTGCTCGGTGTTGCCCTGCTGGGTGAGCCCGGGTGGTGGGGATGGGGGGCTGCACCCCACGTCTGCTCCCTGTGGTCCCCCACTTTGCCTTGTCACCGCAGTCCATCAATTCCTTCCCCTGCTTGCCTTTCTCCTCCAGAGCAGCTGGTTATTTACCAGGTCGGCGTCATCCCCAGCCAGTACTATGAGGTCCTAGGGAACAAGGACTTCTCCGGGTTCAAAACATTGACTGCTCTTGCCGTGACTCTGATCATTGTGAACTCCACGGTAAGACCAGAGCTTCACGTGTCTTGGGAGAGGAAGGGAAAGCTGCCCATACCTTCTAGCATGATCCTGGTCACAAACGATTCAAGTCTGCCCATGCCCTGAATCACTAGTACAAACTGCTAGTTTTTATTTCATTTTGAAAAAATGTTTGTTCTCATTTATCTCTCCCCATCCGTCTCTTTGCCCTTGTTCCAGCTAAAAAGTTTCGACCAGTTTATCTGCAACATGATGTATGTGAACTGGAGGAAATCCCTCACTGAATACCTCCACAGCTGCTACTTCCAAGGCCAGGTCTACTACAGCCTGCACGTGCTGCGTGAGGACATCGATAACCCGTAGGCTGCCAGCAGCTTCTTTCAGTATCTTGCTTGGCTTCTGGGCTGCTGTGCACCTTTTCCTGACTTCTCTTTGTCTCTGGGTAGGGGCTTGAGCCCTAGAAGGTTTTACCATCTAGGCACAAATCTAGGTACCCTATTCTACCCTGGTGGGAGGTGATAGCTGTTGCTGGGAATTCCTGTGACTGCTGGTCATGATGGTTTTAGGGGCAGGATGTTTCAGTTGTAAGGAAAGTGGATACCCATTTGAACAGGGATCTAGTGCTGCTATGAAACACCCTGTCTGCAAACTCAGTCCTTGACACTGTGATGTTGCAAAGAGCCTGGCTGGACTCCTTTTCACAGCTGGTGCGTTAGGTCAGTCCCCGTTCTGTTTGAACTTTAAACATCAGAATCTGCAGCTGAGCACAGTTCAGTTGTATTTTAGTGGTTTGATAACTCATGGGAGTCACATCCAGGAAGGGTTTTGTTTTGCTCTGTGTGAGGGTTGCATTTCCTTTTCCTGTTCCTAGGAAGTGTCTGTCAGTGCTGACCTGAAATATAAGAAGAGGCGCATTCAATCTCTCCTTGTGGATTCCAGCCCCCACCCCCAAGAGGTCCCACTCCAGTTTGCTTCGTGCACTGTCCTGTTTACTGCAGAGCTCTTGATCTACCTGGGCAGTGCAGCAAAGGTCGAATTCCCTTCCTCACAGCTGTGTGTGGACCTTGGCCTCCCGGCCCGTCCTTGCACACAGGGCATTGCTGCCATAGCTGCGTATTGTGAAGATCTAAAAATCTTATGTTAGACATCATGTGAGAGGTCACAGAATCACAAAATATTCTTAGTTGAGTGGACCCACATGGATCATTGAGTCCAACTCTTTACGTGAATAGCCCACACAGGGATTGATCTCGTGGCATTATTAGCACCATGCAGCAAAAGAGGCAGCTCTTCTGGCCTTTGCAGACCAAATGTGTGGGATTACCGTGAAGTATGTCTCATGACACTTTGCTTCTGCTCCAACATTCAGTCTTACTGTTTAGTGTGGTTTTGGTGCCACTGCAAAAATTCTCTTCTTGCAATTCCTTGATGAGAGTTTTTTCCCTTCACCAGGTACTTAGAGAGCAAGCAAGAGACCTTCCATTAGGCAGTGCAAACCAAACTGAGTGTTAAATGCCTGGAGTCATCCACTTCAAAGGAATGAAAAGTGGATTCTGAGTGGCATACAAACACTTGCAGCACCTAGCAGAGCATTTGAGTTGATGCTTTCATGTGTTTCATGTGCTTTCATTACATGTTACTTAATAGCTTGTAAAAAGTAATATCCTCCTATGAGACAATAGCACAATTTAAGTTACAACTTTATGGGAATATTACAGTCTGAGGAAAAGGAAAAACGATGACTGTAAGGTCAGTCAGGGTGAGAGCTGCCCCAGAATTAAATGCATTGCTGTTCCAGAACTGCAGAAATGTTAAAAGATGAATGTCGTTGTGGTTGTATCTGCACTGATACTAACCAGTCCATCGTTGCTCTTCATTCTGAACTCCAGCATTAAGTTACAGCCTTTCCACTGGAAAGCCCTCATCCATTTGTTCTGGACAGATGAGGTGCTGAGGAATAAATGTACTGAAATTCTTCCTAGTTAGTCCCAAGTGCAACTCCTGCTCAGCAGTGGGATAGATGGGACTTGAGGGTCTGTCACCCATGTGCCTGCTTCCAGTGAGGTGAGAAGGCTTGGTGTGCTGCTTCCTGCTCTTGAGGGCTAGGGTGGGTGGAAACATTTCCTTCTGTGCAGCAAAGGAGCCAGAGGTACTTCATGCAGAGCCAAGGCATCGGCTCTTGTGGAAGGGTAGCTTTGATTAAAATGTTTGCAAATATCCAACAACTGGTGAATGCCTGGCCTGTGCCCTAGCCTGTCATGATGGGTCTGATGGTATCTCAGCCCAGTACTTAAGATTAGGGGGAGAATCAGTAGTTTTTCATCGTATGGGGGTTGTTCCAGGGGAGGAGTAAAGGACATTGACACAGAGACCTTCAGCACAAGTGTTGAACAATTGTTGAACAAGTGTTGTTGAAAGCTGAACAAGAGATAAAAACAAGGAACAGGGTGAAAGCAATGGCAAGAGTTGTTCTTCCTGGGTGCTGTTAAGGGCCTTGGGTGGGTCCTGCTGGGCCATGAAAATGGTCTTCTGTGGGGGAGCTGCAGGTCCTTCCCAGGCAAGGTTGTTCACCTGCAGCACTGAAACAGCCTGGTTTGTGTCCTGCTAGGCATTTAGTACTGGCTCTTGCTTCTGGGCTGTAATGATGTCAATAGCTCTTTGTGTTGAGCAGGGACCAGCGCATCAGCCAGGATGTGGAGAGGTTCTGCAGGCAGCTCAGCTCCATGGCCAGCAAGCTCGTCATCTCACCCTTCACACTGGCCTACTACACATACCAGTGCTTTCACAGGTAAGGATGTATCCTGGCTCTGCTTGCATACCTCTTTTCTGTGTTCTTTCTTTGGAGCCTGCCAGCCATGTTACAACTCCCCAGATGGATATTTTTACACATGGGTGAGTGGTCTCTACTCTCCAAAGAGAACTCTGTGTTGGGGATACTGGGATACGCAAAAACTTCTGCCCATATTTCTGTGAAACGCAAGAGAGGAGACAGCTGAGGGCTTTGATTGTTTGAGCCTAATGGTGCAGGATTCCTTTTGCTTGGATTATTAATTGACTTCTCTTTCTCCTCTGCAGCACAGGCTGGCTAGGCCCAGTGAGCATTTTTGGGTATTTCATCATTGGGACAATGATTAACAAAGTGTTGATGAGCCCAATTGTGTTTAAACTTGTGCAGCAGGAAAAACTGGAGGGAGATTTCAGGTGGGTCCCAGCAGAGCTGTTTTCACTGCCCCATGGCAGCTCCTGTGAAAGTTTCTTTTTTGTCTCCATTCAGTGCTGTGTATTTAGCTATTCTTTTGTCTGTGACTTTCTCCACTCTCAGAGAAGGCAACCTGTGCAATGGTGCCTCAAAGTCGGTGTACTGAGCCCCTGCCAACCATTCACAGCCTTGTGTCATGGCAGGCAATGCCATGTTCAGTCTCACAACCCAGTCTTTCCATATGCTCTCTAAGTCATCTCCTCCCCCTTGCTTCTAAGGCTGGCTGTGTGTGTAGCAGGGGCTGTGTAGCTTTCCCTGGGGCTCAAGGCATCCAGGGACAGCAGCATAAGCTGTTGTGGCACAGGGAGCCCAGCCCAGGGCAGTTGGCTGCCGTGATTTTTTATGGTGGAAATGCTGGACTAGCAGCAAACAGTAAGCCCAAGGGCTAAGAAGATGTGCACAGAGAGCAGGGTATCAAACAAAGGTACCACTGAGCTGGCCCTGAATGATGGCATCTCCTGTTAAGCCTTGGTCTCTGGTGCCTTTCTGAGCCTGTTGAGTATTTCTGTAAAGAGATGCCTCAGATCACTGGTCTAACATGAAAGATAAGTTTCCTCTAGGAATGGTTTTGGCTACATAATTCACTGAGCATTTGTGCACAGTTACAATTTTTTTTGGTTGTACAGGTTCAAGCACATGCAGATTCGTGTCAATGCAGAACCAGCTGCTTTCTACAGGTTAGTAGTGTTAATTTCTTTGTATCCTCAAAAGGACTGTCCCTGTTCAGAGCATCCTTGTTATGTTCACATATCCCAAAGGAGCCGAAGTTCTGTTGCTGCAGCTTTCTGTCCCTTCCACTGCAGCATCATACAGCCCTGATGCTCTGTTCTTTGCATTCTGTGCATGATCTGCAGAAATAATCCACAGCAACTGGAGACAACTATCTTTCCTTTGCCTCCCTTCTAACATCCTCAGAGGCAGATACAGATTTGGTGCTGGCTTAGAGACCATTACTGATGTTTTGCCAGTAGAAGATTGCTCAAAGTCTTATTGCATCTGGTTCTGCTGAGGACTTGTTGCATGTTCCTTCTGGACCCATCCTGCTGCTGCTTACCTGCATGTCTTCCGTGGGTGTGCTAGCTGCTACCTGGCCACCTTGGCTGTGCTTTGCTCCTCTTGGTCAGTCTGTGCCCTGACCCTCCATATGCTGTACTGGTGCTCTGAATTTGCTCAATGCCATTCACCCAAGAGCTGAGCACACAATCAGGAGCCTGGCAGCACCACCCCCATTTAGTGATGCCACAAAGCTTGTTGAGCTGCTGCTTGGTTCACCAGGGAAGGAGGCATGAATTTGGTGTAACTTGTGTTGGGATGGCAGGAGGTTGTTACTTCCCTCTTGTCACGAGTCCGCCTTTGCCCTTTACATTGCGAAATTGTACTTCTTCCAGGAATTGTAGCACGTGTTCTCTCTCTGGTCTTCCCTGCCTATGATCTGTATTTGGCTCCCTCATGCTGTATTGAGCAGGCATTTCAAGTGTTGTGCTGCTGACTTCACAGTGGTTTGATTCAAAATCACTGATTTCGTAATAGCTTATATTGATAGGCATGAGACTGATTTAACTCACCAAAATCAATCTTGGTTTGCACTGGCAAGTCTGAGTTATTTCTTTGTGCTCTGATTGATTCTTACTGGTTGATGATCATTTTTTGTAATGGAAAAGATACTATAATTACATACCCTTATTTAAGATGCAGTACTTTCCCTCTCAATTTTGATATTTTTTATTCTGTTACTAAGTAGAAAATGTAAAGTGCATTGTTATATCAGAAAACAGAATGTCTTGGTTCAGTACAGTGTTTTAATAGAAAAATTTCATTTTGTGTGAAACTAGAATGTAGCTGAGTTGCATACAACCAGGCATTTTCATGGTAAGCATCATAATTTAAAATTAAGGAATTTTTTAAAAGGTTGCATTCCTAGAATCTTGCAAGAAGAGGAGGATGTGGTGAATTGCTCGTCTTGATTGTTCAATTTCTCTAGCTTGTGATCTTGTCCTCTTAAGACTGCCTAAACATTGTTTTGGTAAAGGAGGAAACAGAAGCAGGCCACTGCCACCTTTTTACTTCTTTTGTTACTAAGCCTTTGGCAAACTTGCTTTGAAAGTGAAGTGAATGGAAGGAAAAGAGGAAACCAGTACAGCAGTCTCTCCTCATTTGCAGCAGGATTATAGCTCTAGAATAAAGATTTCCAGTTCCTTTCTCAGCTTTAACTCCTTGTGTTCAAGCCTTTCTCCTTTCCTAATACATGGATTGCAGCTCAGTAGTTACCTGAGATGTGTTATAAGGCAGTAAAACCAAACTGAATTCTAACCAGGTACCTTTTGAGAAAGAAAATGTATTTTTCTAAGAACTGAGAATCTTAAGAAATGAGACCTCAAAAATCTTATTTTGGATGTTTTTGTGCTGCTTCTGGCCTTATCTTTGTGGGCCCTAATGACTTCCCTGTTGCAGACCATGGTGGGAGCGTGGTTTGTGTAGTGAGCACAAGCCTCTGTTGGATGTCAGGGACAATAGCTGCCATGGCAGGTGGGAGTCTGAAGTGAGATGTGGAGCTCTCTGCATTTTGCCACCTGAGGGCAGCCCAGGCCTTGCAAAGCAGCAGAAGGAGCTGTCACAGTTGCTTGAAGCTGGTGGTGTAGGAGATGTCTCTTTACTCTGGCTCAGCCTGGCCACTGCAGCATCACTACTAACTTGTGTGCTGGGTGACCTGATGGAGATAGCCCTGGGAAGGGCGGAGCTGGGGTACCTATACCAGGGGTACTGTGCACTGCTCAGGACTTGGCTGTGTCCCATTCCTGTGGAGTGGGAAATGGCAAGAGGTGGGCTGAGGCTGCTGGCCATGCAGGCCATATGGGCTGATTATCACGCCCGGATGCTCCTCTGCCCTCTTCTTTCTGGGTCCAGCTGTGTAGCAGTGTCATCCCTCTTCTCCTGCCAGGCTGCATTTGGGAACTATGTTTTACCTTGGGTGTACATTGCTTCAGGCTGGAGCCTTGCTGACAGTGTCTGGCCTGGCTTTACCTCCTCCTGCTGCAACAGCAGCAGCCATGGGCTCTGGGAGAGATTTACAGGACTGCTTACTTCAGCCAGAGTTCCTTGATGATACCCTTCAGGAAGGCAGTCCTGGCTGTTCAGTTCCTTG
Organism: Catharus ustulatus; assembly: GCF_009819885.2. Lineage (NCBI taxonomy): Eukaryota > Metazoa > Chordata > Aves > Passeriformes > Turdidae > Catharus > Catharus ustulatus. Next base: position 24,050,898 of record NC_046226.1, read on the forward strand.
TCAATAAAGAACTTGTTAGTTGGAGAAAAAGGTGCCAGGCCCGTTCAAAGCTTCAGTTTTAAAGCCCATGGTCCTAGGATGTCTGTGGCATGTTGCAATCTTACTTTTACAGGGCTGGGCGAGTGGAGCACATGCGCACAGACCGGAGGCTGCAGAGCCTGCTGAAGACCCAGAAGGAGCTGATAGGCAAGGAGCTGTGGCTATACAGTGAGTGAGCAGATTGGGGGTGAAGTGGGATGTGTGGTAACTCCATTGCGGTGGCCCCACGCTGGGGAGCTCTACTGGTAGAGCAGTTGGGTGGGTGCTGTGTTTTCTTCTTCTGCCTCTTGCTGGTACATGTGAAAGCTTGAGGGTCAGTAGAGGGTGCTTCCTGAAGTGCTAAATGGGAATCCTGTTGTGTAAAAGCTTCATAAAGAGGCCAAGTTGTGGAAGACCCAGAATCTGGCTTTCTGTGGGGCAAGTGTTCAAAGGCCAAGAGGGAAGGGCTTGAGCTTTGGGGACTGTATATGTGGTTGGGAGCTGTGGAAACTTCTTCCCTGTAGAGCCTTAAGCATGGTTGTCCCCTGAAAATGTCCCTTCTCCCTTTTTCATTGGGTCCAGGTTTTGTCATTAAATGACCCCTGTAAAGACAGCTTTTCCCAATCTCAGCAACACAGTGAGAAGTGTCTGTGGGAATTTGGGATCTTAAGTCTTTCTGCCCGTTATGTGCTCCCACAACACACTTCATGGCAAACCATCTCACCCCAGAACTTCCTTTTTGCCCTCCCGTCCTGTTCACTGTGAGTCAGTCAGGCCCGTGAAACATAGCAACAAGAAGGCAAAGTGTCTTTTGCCCCGTAATAGTCCCTGAGCTGTGTGTCTGGATGATGATTCTCTGCTCAGGGCCCTACCCCAAAGTGCTCTTGCTTGGCAAATGGATTTTCACCCATTTAGCACAAGCACAAAGCTTGTGCTATCCTACAAAGTGGGTTTTTCTGGTCAGGTTCATCATAAAGGGCCAAAGCAAGAACATAGGTCTTCCTCTGATGGGGCTCAGGCTCAGCACTTGGATTTGCTGGGACAGAGGTTTCTATTTTAACTCACTGTTTTCTTTCAATGTGCTTGTGCTCAGTTGGGATCAACACATTTGATTATCTGGGCAGCATCCTGAGCTACGTGGTCATTGCCATTCCCATCTTTTCTGGGGTCTACGGTGACCTGAGTCCAACAGAGCTCAGTGCCCTTGTCAGCAAGGTGAGCTAAGGGTAATCTCTGTGACCCCATCCTGGTGGGTGAGCAGGCACTGAGGATGGAGATTTCATGTGGGGCTGGTGGCCCTGGGGCTAGATAACCTGCAGCACTTGATCTTCAGGTTAAACAGTCCCTACTCACAGTGTCATGGAAATGGGAGCTTGTAGCCAGCTGGTATGTGATTAACTTGGGGGTGAGAACTGTCAAGGACACATTTACATAAGTGTTTCCTGGCTCAGACCTTTGTGTCTAAAAAGAGCAGGGAAGTCAGTCTCTGGTTTTCAGCAATGCAGGTGGGGATGGGGTCTGTGCAGTGCTGTAGGTCTGGGTTATGCCCTGGGCTAGTTCCTGTGGTGAGCCTGGCCATCAGTGAGGCTGAGCTGGTTTGCATTCACCTTCCTGACCTGACTCATTACCAGATACTGAAAACTGGCTTGTGATAGAGAATGCAGAGCTAAAAATAGCTAAGTGGGCACTGCAGGCTGACACCCTTCTCTGAGCCATATATGGTGCTGAGGCAGGGTTGGTGGCACAGATCTCTATGACTTGGGCAAACATGCTGGGCCCTAGGCAGGCCATCAGGCATTTTGCAAACATCATCCCTGGGTGACAAGACATGTCTACCTGGCAAAAACTGCTGTACTGATCAAGGAAGGCCTGCTTCTTTCAAATGTGGTCATCTTCACTCCCACCACCCTGGGTGACTTCACCAACCCTCATTCATCTTGCTGAGACAGCTGATGTAGCCAAATGTGTGGACTCCTTGGCTGCCTCCTTGCAGTCATGGAATAAGGGTCAGGGCCCCAGCTCAGACCCTTACTCTGGCATGTGATTTCTCCCCAGAATGCCTTTGTTTCCATCTACCTCATTGGCTGCTTCAGCCAGCTCATAGATCTCTCCAGCACTGTGACTGATGTAGCTGGCTACACACACAGGTGAGATTATCTGTGGGCTTATCTGCCCAGGTCTGTGCTAAAAAAAAAAAATCCAAAAAACAGTTGCTCGTGTACAAGCATGGGCAAGTTTGGATATTGTGAGAAGGCTGCTGGAATTGTCCCTGACTTCCATGCAACCCTTTGTGTTTCTAGGATTGGTGAACTGCAGGAGACCTTGCTGAGCCTTGGCAGAAAAAAAAATGGTAACTACTCAGAAGCCAAAACCAGTTGGGATTTGGACAGGTGAGTCGCCTCTCAGCAACTGCCTGGCTTGCAGTTTATGTGCCAGAGTGTGGGGTTGCCATGGGATGGAGGTAGCCCTTGGTGTCACAGTCTGTTGCATGCATTTGGTTGGAGCAGGCAGTGCTCGCTGTCAATTGCCATTCCCAGGGTGTGTGGGGCAGGGCTACTTTCACAGAGGCACAGGAAGTCTAAGGTGCCTGAGCTTTGCAATCTTAGCATGGTCACTTACTTCCGGATCGCTCATTCTTTGTCTTGGTGGTGGCCCAGCAGCCCTTCTGGGGAGGACCCAGTACCAAGGGACACAGCTTTCCTTCTGGAGCAAGTGACACTCTCAGTACCATCCTCTGGCAAGCTGCTCATCAAGGACCTGAGCCTCAGGATCTCACAAGGAAACAGTGTGATGATTGTGGGAAACACTGGTACAGGGAAGACATCTCTCCTGAGGGTCCTTGGAGGACTCTGGGAGAGCACACGGGGTAAGGACTGCTACTTGCCCCAGCCTTCTCTTTCCCAACCAAGGCTACCCTTAGTTTGCAAGGTGGCAGTGTGGCAGTTCGTGAGGCCAATGCCACCATGTGATGGTGAATGTGTCATTGATACACTGATTTGAGCCACCCATCTCTGTCAAATTACTTGGCTCTCATTGCTTTGCTCTGTGTTGCAAAAATGCTTTTGGTGGGGACTTGTTGGCTACTTCATGGGACAGGATTACACGGGGCAGTGGGGAGTTGCTGCCTGGTACTGCAGGTGTGATGAGTGTCTGTGTGCAGGGAGCATCAGGATGCTGACCAGCTTTGGCCCCCGAGGAGTGGTGTTCCTACCACAGCGGCCCTTCTTCACTGATGGAAGCCTGCGTGAGCAGGTGAGCCCAGGGTCTGTCTTTGCTGTGGCCTCAGCTGTGCTCCCAGCTGTGATCATGCCCTGCAAACGCATGGGGTGCAGACAGGCCTGCAAGAGGGAGGATGCCTGTGGCTGCTCCTTCCCTTGTACCTGTGTTCATGCTATTGCATCTCTGGTGGACAGTGTCCAGCTCCCTCTGACATGGTTTCTTTTGCTTTGTTAAACAGGTGATCTATCCCCTAAAGGAGATCTATCCACTTTCAGGTTTGTGGAAATCCATTAGAGCAATTAACCAATGCTATGGTATTGCCTCACTGTCCTGTACCCAGTGCAGCTTCTCCCCTGCTGTAACCCACCAGGAACACTCATCCATTTTGCTATTGTTGCCCTGGTGTTCCCTAGCAGATTAGGGTGTGTTAAGGTCAATTCTCTGTCCCCTTCCTTTTGTGAGGGAGCATACTCACTTGATAAGAACTTGCTGTCACAGTACAATGAGGACAAGCTGGCCATGCTCTTTCTGCTATTCTAGACATGATATATGTTGCTGTTGGGATACATCTGATTTGTTTGGTACAGCCTGACTTTGAGCAAGTCATGTTTGCCTTCATTTCGGTTTTCATCCTCCATCTTTTACTGTTCACTTTTTCAAAATAAGGTCAGAATACATGGATCCTTTCTCTCCCCTGCCCTCTTCCAAAGCCAGACCACACGTGTTTTGCTGTAGCTTGGAGATGTCCAGCAGTGTTACCTGCTGCTTTCAAACACTTGGGAGTCACAATCTTGCTGAGAGTAACTACAGCCATCAGCTACTGTTGTGGCTCTCTGGCAGCTTCAAAGAGGTCCATGGCAGATGCACAGCCCTTTTCAATTTCTGTAGATGCTGACTACTAGCTCAAGTGTATGTTCTGCTCCAGAGCTGACCCAACCTGAGGTATTTCTCTTCCCACATAGGGTCCTTTTTCTGGCTCTTACCTGAACCCCATTCCCATGACTCCACCACTTGTAGTGTGTAGTCTCAGCTCTAAGAGAGTAACTATTGGGCAGGGCCTTGGCAGTTGAAGCATGGTTAACATTTTTAAGGAAGGTCAGTCTTTGGGGCTCTATCTGCCAAAGCTCAGCATCTGGTATAACTAAGTGGTCAGGTCAACTACACTGAACCTCAGGAGATATTCCTGTTCTTCCCTCGTGCCCCACCAACTCCTTCATGCAGCAGTGGCCTCAGCACACACTGCCTCTCCATATGCTGCATGCCTTTCTCCCTAGGGTCTGCAGATGATGAGAGGATTGTGCGATTCCTGGAGCTGGCTGGGCTGGTGAGTCACTGGCAGCACTGCTGTCTTCTTTCCTGGTGCCACCAGTGAGGGAAGAAGGGGCGATTTTTTGTGGCAGCACAGCATGATTGTGTGCTGAACTTATGTGGGGACACTGTACCTGGGACACAATTGTCTATGGGACAGAAGGAGCAGGAGAGATATGGTACAACTTCAGCACAAGTGGGGAAAGGGTAACCGGCAAAAAGAGGACAGTTATGCTCAGGGCCACAGGCTGACAGGGTTGGAGGCTGTGTTCACAAGTCTGCTGTGCTCTCTGTAGACTGATTTGCTGGCAAGGGCTGGAGGACTGGATGAACAGGTGGACTGGAACTGGTAAGGGAGCTACTGTCTGTGTGTATTTCGGTGATTTCTGAGTGGGGAACACTTCTAAGCAGATGTACATTGCTGCTGGATTTATCTGTGTCCATCTGTGTTCTGTGAGTTGTGGACACTATGCAGGAGCAAAGCCTTCATGCCCCAAGCATCTATGCCATCACCAGCTGTGGTGTTCTGCACGCAGCTGTGTAGAGGGGATGCAGCATGGAGGGGGGCACAAGGGACACACAGGGACAGCTATTTGCTGGTCTCCAATATCAGAAGCCATAAGATTTTCAGCAAATGAGCTCTGTTTCTTGCGAAAGGTGTAGAATCTCAACCCTGCTGCAGGTATGACATCCTGTCCCCAGGGGAGATGCAGAGGCTCTCATTTGCACGGCTCTTCTATCTCCAGCCAAAATATGCAGGTGAGTGACTGACTATAAAAGAAGGGGGAATAAAAGACAAGGCCTTTGGTATTTAGAGAAACTGGTACAGAGACAGCTCATTAAATCCTTTTTGTGCTAGCAACATGCTTTGTCTTGGCCATTATTTTAGCAGCATAGCACACAGAGGATTCATTTGTGAAATGTGAAAACATTATTTGTGTGAGGGTGGTAAATCAAGAGGCTGTATATAAGAGATCTTCTTCTTAGGGAACTGGTGATTAATGTTCATGGTCCATCTCCAATGGCACCAGAAGAAGAACTTTGTCAGCCTGCTTACCATTTCTATGTAAAGAAGTGAATGTGTTGGGGAGTGTGGCAGCAGCTGTCATATCTGGAGCTCACGAACATCTGTACGGTTGTGGGGTCCATATGGAAGGTTTAGCCCTGATGTGGCAAAAGAAGACAGGAAGCAGTGGGAGAAACAGTCCTGAGAGACCACAGAAGCATCTGTGATTAGCTAATGGGGCCAATTCCTTGGGCTCTGCTGGGGGCTTGAGCTGTTGGAGGACTTGCCATGAGGGCCAGGCTGGATGTGGGTGAACAGAGCCAGTTTTGGTAGCAGGTAGCTACATGTAAGTACCTCATTTTCCCCAGAAGCCCATGGCACAGCTCAATGATGTCTGGGCAGAAGGAACCTGTGGATTGCAAACTAAAAGCTGTAGAGATACTTTGGATTTATTTGCTCCAGTTCTGTAATATTTACCCTTAATAGTCAGGAAAGTGCCACAGGCCATCCTACATGCTCCATGTAGGGTCTGTGCTGGAAGAGTACACTGACTGTTGTTCAGCCTGGCGCTCTGGCACGTGGTCTGCCTGGAGAAGGTCCTATCTTGACTTTTGCCATGATAGAGACATGGCAATGTCTGACAGCTGTTGAGGGAGAGGAGTAAGGTGAATGGTATGGTTTGGATGGATTCAAGTACTGGAGGGGAAGGACAGCTTTCCTAGTTGCCTGACACCTGCTGTGCCAGAGGAATACCAGAGTCCTTAGGTTTCTTCTCACTTGTCTTCTGCAGATGCTCTTGGGGAACTCTCATTAATATGTGAAATGTTCTTGGGAGTTGCTCTTGGCTACAGGAGATGTCTGGTTGGGAGACGATTTGTGGGGCTTATGACTTTTCTTTCAGTGTTAGATGAAGCCACCAGTGCCTTGACAGAAGAGGTGGAGCATGAACTGTACCAAATGTGCCTTCACCTGGGCATGACACTGATCAGTGTGGGACACAGACCCAGCCTGGAAAAGGTGAGACAGGGAGGCAGCGCTCCATGCCTCCCTCGTGGTGGTGAGGTAAAGCAGGTCTCTGGTGAGCAGAGGGGAGTGACTAAGGCTGGAGGACCTCACTGTAGGTGGATATCCCTCAATGTTGTGCTATTGAATTGCAGTTCCACAGCTGGATTTTGAAACTTCATGGGGAGGGAAGATGGGAGCTCACTCGATGTGAGAAGATGAAGCGGCTCCCCTCTGAGGAAGGACACTGAAAACATGCCCTTATCTGCCACAGAACCTGCACATGTGTGCAAGAGCTCTCAATAGCAGACATGGAGCTGCCAAGCCAGCACCTGTGTCAAACAGTGCAAGACCAGTTCTGGATTTTGCTGATAGACACAGAGTATGTATGAAGTCATGGTGTGGAGTTCTGCCAAGAGTAGACACAACTCTGCCCTCCTTCTCCCAGCCTCCTTCTGGCTCCCCGGCTCTCATGGGTGAAAGAAGCTAAGCTGCTATGCCTCTCTGAGAGAAGATGCTGCCTCATGGAACTTGTAGAAACAGTAGCCAGAGAACCCTCCACTTTCTCCGGCATACATTGGTGTGAGGCTAGAATGCAGCCTCCTTTTCTGTCCTCTGTGCCTTACTAGGAGCTCTGCAGAACAGCTTTATGTACCTTGTGGCTCTGATGAGAATTGTGTTTTCTAGCAGGAGACAAGGGGGGAAGAATGCTAGCACAGAGAAGGGGCATGTCTCTGCCCTTCTTACAACACACACCTAAAAGTGAAAGGAACATTTTTGTATTAAAATCTGGGGCAGGTTTTCAAACTGTTTTTAAGGAGAAGAATCAACTATTTGTTAACCAGACTGTTGTGTGATTTCTTTTCTGGGGTTTGTTTTGGAGGAGATGCTTTTATATTGCCATTGGTCCTAGACAAGACTATCACTAAAGAGCAGAGCAGAGGTAGGAGTAGTATTCCTATCCAGGACTGGACATCCTGCCTGCTGCTACTCCTGCAGCTACTGCAAGGCACAAGGAACCTCAAGGAGGGCTTTCTGCCCTCTGCTTTCATGGAATGAAACAGCTTGTTCTGCCCCTGATGAGTCATGTTGTCTATCTACATGGGTGTATGAAGACAGGTTTTGAAGGTCTCTTCTTGTGGAGAGGTCACTCTAAGACTGCAGTGGAGATGTGATCTGACAACTTACTGGCCACGACTTGCTCAGTGGCTTTTCTGGATGTTTCCCTGGTTTTGCAGTGAAGGAGGAGGAAATGGCTGCTGGCAGAGCCAAGCTAGTTGTCTTTCTGCCGCTCCACAAGGTGCTTGTGTCCCGTTATGATCTGTTGCACAGCCTCATAGTCGTCCAGGGTGGTTAGGTCCCCAAGCTCATTGGCCTTGTTCTCCACAATTTTTCGGAGCACCCGACGCATAATCTTACCCGAGCGTGTCTTGGGCAGCTGGTGTGTGACCTGTAATGGGGAGGAACAGAGCCAAGACTGAAGGAAGGGCTTAGCCAATCTGTCAGTGCAGGTGTTGGACCAATTTGCTTGTGTTACCTGAACATAATCTGGAGCTGCATACTTAGCCATCTTCTTTGAGATGAGCTCCTGTAGCTCAGCAGAAAGAGTCTCCTCTGTGTAGCCACTGTCCTTCTTCAGCACAACAAACACATAGACTCCTGGCAGAAGGACCACCAGGTTACTGAGCATGGTGCATACCATGCCCCTAGGACTCCACCTGGACCTAGTGCCTGAGAGTCCCTCTCTGCTGGTAGCCTCAGGGGATGCTCTGTAGCCAGAACTGTGCTGCTGCCACCTTATGCAAAGCCTAGCTAGTCTGTGGTGCAGATGCAGGTTGTGATGGCTATGCTGAGATCCCTGCTAACATGCTGTATGGTGTGGACACAGCATTGCTACCAGTGCCACTTCCCACTGCAGTGCCACAGCCCCGTGAGATGTTTTGGGGCAGGAAAGAAAGCATCTTACCTTCTCCCTTGATCTCATGGGGGCAGCCAATGACAGCAGACTCTGCCACTGCCACATGGTGACTCTGAAAGAGAACAGGGCAGGAGTTTGACTCAGTGCTCTTGGCAGGCTGGTTGCCACCTGGAGCTGCCCTGACCTGACTTGGCTGTTCCAGCCCACAATAATGCAGGGAGATAAGGAAGGGCCTCAGATGGCTTCTGCCCTTTTTCCTTCCTGCCTCAGTAGGTCTGCAAGCACTGGTCTTTTCCTCCTGCCACTGACTGCTTTAGTTTGGATGTCTTACATCTCTTACCACAATATTCTCCACCTCTGCAGTGCCCAGCCGGTGTCCACTGATGTTAATGACGTCATCCAGCCGTCCTGTTAGCTGGTAGTAGCCCTCACTGGTACGATACACACCATCCCCAGTGAAGAAAAATCCTGCAGAACCATGCCACAGTCACTTGTTGGAGGGAGTATGTGAGCTGCCCAGCAGCCATTCTGGGCTTTTTCCAGCATAACTGGCACATTTCCCCTCCTGTCTGTTGGCGTCAGGGCCCATGTACTCTGCTTCCTCCCCAACTGCTCATGGGTAAATGTGCCTTCCTTCCTTCCTAGTCTTCTCCCTCTGTTAATACCTGCTCTATCATCAGGCTCCTGCCCTGTGTTCTGGCTAATGCTGTGCCTGTCTCATCACCATGGGCTGTGAGCACTTTGCTCCAGTGCAGGTGCCTGTGGTCTTGCTGCTTCTCTTTGCATTACATCAAGACACCCAACAGTCTTGGGCTTGCTCAGTGCCTCTGGGTGAGTCACAGAGGCTGACAGGGTTTGCAAGAGATGCAGAAAGAGGTCTGTGCTCAAGGTGAGTGGAGGCAGAAGGACAAATCCAATGTGTGATCCAGTTGGGAAGGTTGGTGAGGGGCAGTCCTGTGATACCAGACCTGGGGAGATGAAAGGCCTGTGGACTGTGCAGGGTCTCAGGAAGAACAAAGGAGCAGTACCAGCTCTCCTGAATCCTGCCTCCATACAGAAAGCCAGCAAGCAGACCCAACCATACCCAACCAAACATGTGCAAGTGTCCTGCCACATGTTATCCTTACCTGGACGAGGAATCAGGTAAGTTTCCAGAAATCTCTTGTGGTCATTGTAAATGGTTCGTGCCATACCAGGCCAGGCTTGTGAGATGCAAAGAGCTCCAGAGACATTATTTTTAAGAAGGATATTTCCCTGTAGAACAGTTACCTTTTAGAAACCATGGCTGAAGGTACTTGGGATGTTTAGCTACTGCCTGTTTAACAACCCTGTGAGGAGGGTCCTGTGTGCCTCACTTCAGTAGGACAGGCTTAGTCTCTCCCAGCAGAGAGACTGCAGCAAACTGCCTCCCCTGGTGGGATGCAAGGCTTTTCCAGGGAGACTGGCTGTCCCTGCCCAGCCCTGTCCTTCCTGGAAAGATATGCCAGGGAGCCCAAACACAGCCTCTTTTGTCAAGACAGTGCAAGCTAGACAAGAACTCAACTTCTGCACTAGCTGGAAGAACAGCTTCCCCATTTGTCCCTTTCCATTAAGGAAGGTTGCTGTCTAGCAGAGATGAGCAGGAAAGACATGCTTACAGATTTCCACTCCCATCAGCAAATAAGCACTGTGGGTACCGGTGGAAAGGGGACTGAGCCAATGCCTGGACTGCACGCTATAAGCATACCTTGTCATCCAAGAGGCAGGGGCTGATCCCAAAAAAGGGTCTCATAGCCATGCCTGGAAGGATTTCAGCTCCAGGATTAGAAGGACGGGGTGAGATACAGATGCCTCCTGTTTCTGAAGGAAAAGAGAAACAGTAGTGCTCCTCAAAGTAGGGGACAGGAGGAATGTCAAGTAGCACTGCTTGGCCAACAGCCTTTGCCCTGTCCTGTACTGCATGCTGCACAGGCTGGGGTTGGTTTTGCCAAAGAGCCAGGGAAGGAACTTTGCAGAAGGATGATTGTGCTCATTTAGTTCAGCAGGGATCTGTTCAGATGGACCTTCAAATCCCTGTGTTTATCTGGGTTAGCTTGAAAGACTGTTTTTTATGTTTGGGTGCTCATGGGCCATTATAACCTTGTTTATACAAGACTGTCAGCAACAACCACTATCACTTGGCCAGCAAAGCACCAGGTCACTCCTAAAGCCTGGGAGAGCAAAAGCTGGAACAAAGAATCATATGCATCTCACCAGTTTGCCACCAAGTGTCCACTACTGGGCATCGTGTCTCACCAACCACGCGGAAGTACCATTCCCATGCCTCCCTGTTGATGGGTTCCCCCACTGCAAGGGGAAAGACAAGGGGACAGAACTGAAATAGTGCAGTCTCCTGACTCTGGGGTCTCATGTGCTGCTACTCTTGGCATTTGTGGGAAAAGGCACAATGTGATGTCCTGCCCCAGCCCATGGTGCTTCACGTACCTGAGCCAAGCAGTTTAAGAGAAGAGCGGTCATACTTCTTCACCCATTCATTGCCGTATCTCAGGAGCAGGCGGATGGCGGTGGGTGCCCCATAGAACTGGTTAATTCTTAACCTCTCTACTGTTTCCCAGTAGCGGCCTGGAATGGAAACAGGGCCAGTAAGCATCCACACAGGTCCTCCCAGCCCAACACCAAGGCAGAGAAAGAAGAGGTGAGAACAGAGACCCTCCAGCAGTGTCAGGACCCTCAGACAAGTTAATCACATGGTGGGAAGGATGGAAGCAGTTCAGGAGCAGCAGCCCCTTTTTCTTCACATCACCTAGCTCTGCTACCATTCCTTCTGCAGGGAGAGAGAGGGGTTAACAGCTCCATCCCTGGAGAAGCAGCAGTGGTTTCCTAAGCAGAGAAGACAATTCCCCTTGCAGGTCTCTACTGGGCACAGCCCACAGGCTGCTGCTGAGGCAACAGAGTCTTTGCTGCTCGTGTCCTGGCCTCAAGCTGCCAGCATCCTGCCTGCTGTGGATCTCAGGGTGCTGTGGAACCCCCCTGCTCCCATGAGTCACCTCACTTACCAGGGTTAGGATAGACAGGAGTGCTCTCAAAAAGGACAGTGGTACCACCATTGCAGAGGGGGCCGTAGACCACGTAGGTGTGTCCGGTGATCCAGCCAATGTCTGCCACACAGCCAAAGATGTCCCTGTCCTGGTAGTCAAACACGTACTGAACAAGAAAAGAGAGACAGTGAAGGGTTTCACCTGGGCCTGCACAGGCAAGGGGCACAACAAGGAGCAGTGTACTTTGTCAGCTCTAATGTTACTGTGTTTTTCTGTCTTCCTACCACCCCTGCAGGGACACCTTCTTCCTGCAAAGAGTTTTTTTAAAAAAATCATAAAAAATTAAAATTAATTAAATAAAATTGAAGTTAAAAAAACCCAAAGCTATGAAGATACAGGAGACAGACGCTTAAAAATCCCCTCCGCCAAATTTGCTCTTTTCCAGTGGAGAGAGATACAGCCTTTCTTTCCTTTTGCTGGCATCTAGACAAGGCTGATCCAACTCTCCTGTAGCATCTAAACAGAACCTTCTGGGTAAGAAAGGTGCCTCTGTACTTATGTGACCATGAGGAAGGAGAGGAGTTGTAGGCAAGGGGAAAGTGGTAGAGGACTTCATGAGCTTCCTGTAGGCACTGCTGGACTCCAGATGGACAGTAAACACTCAAAACCCCCTGAGCTCAGCAAGGAGCCCAGCACAGGAACGGTGAGGCAGCAAGCAGAAGGATCATGTGATGTCTTGGCCCAGAGCAACCCCAGCCTGCCCACAAGAGCTGGAATCTCTCCCTCTCAGCTGGGTGAGTGCACTGCTGTACCTGCAGGCAGAAAGCAAAATAAGCTCTCCTTCCCACTGCCCCATTTATTCCTTATGAGACCCTTGGTGGCAAGGCTGAAACATGAAGGGATGATGACTACCCTGTGCAGGGCAGAGATGAGTGCTGTCATATTGGCAGCAACACAACCAGCTTCCTAAAGCACTCTTCTTAATTTCATTTACTCAGTACCAGAAGAGCATCCTAGGGGCCACTCTCCCACTAGCCTCACTTCTTGCTGTCTCCTCTGATTTCTGTGGTTTCAGACCCGCTTATTTCTTCCTGCAGCTCCCTGCTGACTTTCATCTGGGGACTCCAGGGCCTCAAGTGTTCCGAGCTCAGAGTAGTATGTATTTGGGAAACCCTGCTATGGAGCACTACCTGTAGCCAGATGTGGTCTGCTGGGGCTTGGAGGGCTTCCCAGAGACTTTGCACTGGATAAAGATGAGCTTGTAATGCAACAAGGAACATGAGTCTTCCCTGCACTGCCTATGAACTGCTGGCTCATGAGCAATTTGTGGCTGGGATCCGTTACCTTGTGTGTGAGAGCAGCAAACAGCAAATAACCAGCTTGGGTATGAACCAAGCCCTTGGGTTTGCCAGTACTGCCTGAAGTGTAGAGAATAAACAACATGTCTTCACTGTCCATGACAGCAGGCTCACAGCATGTATCCTCCTTCATCATCTCCTGCAGAAAAGAGCACAGCAGTTCCCTCAGGGTCTCACAGCCTCCCTTGTGTTGTGCCAACACCTGCTTGTGCACCTCTCTCCTGAGTCTCCCTCCCCTCTAAGCACCTGTGCCACTATGCTCCCCACAAACGTCCTCCAGAAGAAATGCATGGCAGGGAGCACAACTTCACCTGTTCAGAAGTTGTGCTGCATGCTGACAGCCTTGCCACCCTGTGTGCTATGGACAACAGGCACATGCCAGGTCAGCCAGCAGACCCATGTGTGACAGTAGTGGCAGTCCAAGGCTGGATTCACGAAGTAGCAGCCCATGTCTCATGTGTTTCTAGGCCCCTGTCCACCCTGCTATGTGCTCTGGCTTGCACCGCCTGCCCTTGACAGTCAGGGCTGGTAGTATGGGAAGACACACCAGTTGCCCATCCTAATGGCTACTGGGACTGTCCTGAACTTGTGTGCAGTTCTAACTACCGCTGCTGCTGTGGGACAATGACCCCAAATTCTGTCAATGCCAGCAAAACTGCCACGGCCAGGCAAGATCCTCTCTCCACTCAGTGTCCCTGCACCAAGAGCAAGCACTTTGCCGAGGAGAAGTGGCAAAATCGCTGGGCAGCCTCTCACCTCCTCCAGGGGCACATCTAAAGCTGTCATGGGAACTTTGCTGGTGGTCCTCATAGAAACCAGAACTCGTTTCACTCCAGGGCACTGCTTCACGGCCTGGTCCACTGTCTTCTTTAGCTCAATAACCTTGCCACCTCTTAGCCCCTGGTTCACTGTAATCACCGTCTCTGACTGGGCTGCAGAAGACAGAAGAGCCATATAAGCAACTCTGCCCCTCTCCACCAGTCACAGAGCAGTTTGGCTCTACCATGACCTTTCACCTCTCTGTCTCTGTCTCCCAGCCCTCAGTACTCATGTCTTTCTTTTAGCAAAAACAGCAGCTTGCATCTTGGTTTCCCATTCATTTCTGCCTGTGTTGCACCCCCTTACAGGAGACATTGTATCCCAGTCCTTCAGTCTCATGGATGAAAGAGAAAACCCGTTCATCCCATGGGCTGGAAGGTATTTAGTGAGCTCACGACATTTATTGGGTTGCTAGTACCTGCTCCATGACTACACATTATTTCACAGATAGCCTCAGAGAGCCCAGGGAGTCTCACACAGAAAACCTTTGCCATCCACACAGCCCTGAACCCACCTGAGCTGCTGAACCAACAAGCTCAGCATGGTTCCCCAAGGGAAATACGCTGCTGTTACCCACTGCCTCTTACCATCCCGGATCCTGTCAGCGAGAGACTCTGCACTGAAGCCAGCAAACACCACAGCGTGCACAGCCCCAATGCGGGCACAGGCTAGCATGCTAGCCACTGCCAGTGGGCATGGGGGCATGTAGATTGTCACCCTGTCACCCTGCTTCACCCCTTGCCTTTTCAAGGTATTTCCCAGGCGGCATGTCAGCTCCAGTAGTTCCCTGCCCAAAGAAGCAACAACACAGTTAGAGACTTTCTTGCAGATCTTACCTGTGTGCATAAAGATGGGGGGACTCAGAGTCACAAGGACACAGCTTATATCCCTACATACCCTAACCCTCCTTGCTCTGGAGGACCATGGGAGAGCTGTAAAAATCAGTGGGAAGGAAAGAAGACCACTATTCATGGAAAAGACATAAATTAGAATGATTTCTGTACAACAGCAGCCACTGGCAATTCCTCCGGCTCAGCAAATCCACAGCACCTCAGCTGACTTTCTCAGTGACAGCATTCATATTTCTTACCAACCTGTACAACCAGTGTGACACACTGCCCTACACAGTTGGAGGCTACATGTGAGAAGTTAGATATCTCTCCCCAAAACAGGGTCCTGTGCTTTGCTAAAGCTGAGGTCAAGCAAGAACAACAGCTGTAGGAAAGCAATGAGAATAAAGATGCCTCTCCCAAGAAGTGTCCCTCCCAGAAACCACAGCTTGGCATCAGTGAGTCATTTTATGGAAGAGCTCTCCATGCATGGGGATTGGCAGGAGTGGCTGGTTGTATTTGTCATGTGAGGCCTGAAGTCAGAGAGGACAGAGGGACTTGTTTGGTGTGCAGAGGGATTTAAGTGAATTCTGTTGCAGTGACTCAGAGAGCAGGCAATTTAAGCTGGAAAGTAGGAGGCCCCAGACCAACCTAGCAGCGCTGGACAGGCAGCCCTCCCCAGAGAGCCAAATCCAGCAGCACTGCTAACATGAGGATGAGCGTGGGATTTCTCAACACATTTGCAGCTGTGAATTTGCCCTTGCAGACCACTTACCCAGAAGTTTAGATAACAGGAACCTGGATGGGAAGGCACATGTGTGACTTTCCTGTGTATCTTACCCACAAGCATTGCAGCGCTGCCTCAAGGGCTTATATCTCCTCCCCAGCTGGGCAGAGACTCCTCAGGGCCCAGAAGATTTAATTGGGGGTAGGCTGAAGTTTCAGATCAGCACAAGCAAGGCAAGAGCTACCATACTCTGGATCTGTGTGAAGAGATGCTGCATTCCCTTGCATGACAGGTATCAGCAGATCAGCCCTGTGCAGTGTTCATTTATGCTACAATATGCCTCTCATATGTTAAAGGGTAATTACTGACCTGTATGTCACCCGTACCTCCTCTCCAGGTTCATCCTTCTCCCAGATTAAGGCCACTTTGTCTGGGGCTACATGGACATGACGATCCAGACAATTCACTGGAAAGGAAAACCCAGTATCATTGACAGAGCAACCCTCAGTACCTCTTACCTCTCATAAAGGCAGGACTGGCAGTTGCATTTTCAGGTCAAAGTCAGAGCTGTGTGTGCCTTCTCAGCATTAGCCTTGGGCAACCTTTGTGGATACCAGCCAGGAGATCACAAGCACCATCCCAAGCCTGCTAATGCTACTCAGCACTCCAATACCTGCCAATCCCCACTATCAGCTGCCTCCTCAACTATGACTTTATGCACTCCAGAAAACACCTGAAGTCCCTTTGGAGGTCACATCCCCAGTGCCTTCAGAGTGCTGGCAAACATTAACTAAGCCGTCACTCCACCCAGCACTGCCTTGAAGCTGCCTCCGGGGTGAACTAGGGTAGTTTCTTTTAGTGGCATTGCTCCTAAATAACAAATGTAGGACAAAGGGAAGCTCTGCACTGGAAGGCTGCAGAGTGTACTTGTCCAAGATGGAAAAGAGCCAGGGTAAATAGAGTGCACAGCTCCTGGCTTTCCAGGGACATCGTAAGCTGAGGCTTTGGCTGGAGTTCTTCCATGTAAAGTTCCCCACATTGCTGGCAGCTGCAGTTTCCTCAGAAGCCTTGTTCCACTCTCTCTTTTCCTTAAACCTGCTAAAGTCATGGGATGATGCAGCAGCCCCAGATTGCATACCAGCTTTTTTCTCCTGACCATTTGTAGTTTTCCAGGAGAGAAAGAAATGCATACAAAAGGAGAAAGAGAAAGATGTCAAATCCCAAAGGCAAATAACTCTTACTCTCCTTCCCAAATAGATTACATAAGATGTGATTTTCTCAGAGGTCTGTCTCATATTTTGAACATGGGGACCAACAGCACTGTGAGGACACAGTGTCACCAGCCCCAGTGTGTTCCCCTGATAGCCCCCCTAAGGAAATAGTCCCAGTCCACAAAAGAGCTTCCCACTACAGTGGTGACAGATGGCTCATTTCTCCTGTATTTTGCTTTCTACAGATACATACTGAGCAGGAACAACCTAGAGCAACCCTGCCAGCTGAATGCACAGGGTTCAGTGTTACTGCCTATGGTGCTGCAGGACAGAGCTACTGCACTGCTGTACGATCCACAGGGGCTGAGAGAGAGCAACCCAGCTACTAGCACACACCAATCCAGCTGCAACCTTTTCAATGAAACCCAGTTGCTTCCTTAGGACCAGCCACAACCTTACACTACAGCCACTGCGGGACCAACTGGACCTTTTGGGGAGCCCCCTCTCTCCAGACCTTTAACTCTGTGCTCTTCTGATACATTCCCAGGGCTAAAGTCACACACATAGAAGCATCTGCAGGCACTTGGTATGATCCCATGTCCATCTCCTTCCTTACCTGTCACATTTAGCTGCCCACCCAGGAACCAGGAGATTCTGCCCTGGTACAAGTTGCAGTCCTGGACAGAGTGGAAGGGGGTAATCCAGGTGAGCCGGCTCCTTCCTAGTGCTTCCCAGAAGATGTCACTCTGCCCCACTGACAACTTGTATAAATCTTGGTGGTCCTTGGATCTGGGGAAGGCGACGGCTTCAGGCATGTAGGCAGTGAGAGGCCTGTGGCTCCAGGATCTGGCAGCCGCCAGCCCAGAGGGGCATCTGGGAGCCTGAGAAAGAGCTTTGAAGCAGCAGGTCTTGGCCAGCAGCCTGGCCATCACTGCAGGGTACCTGCCTCTCACTGAGGAGATGGATGTCTGCAGCTCTTATAGCTGCTTGGGACACCTGGCCCAGGCAAGACTCTGGCCTCTGTGTTAGGTGAGGCTGCGTTGTCCTGAGCTGACTGGACACAAAGCAGTTCTCTCACACAGCGATCCCGGGCACCCCTTTTGCCCTGCTTGTTCTTCTCCTCCTCTTTTCCAGAGGACCATGGGAAAAAAGAAATTCAATCACTGTAAGGGAGGGGAAAGGGGTGGGCTGTAGAAATATTTGACTGAAAATAACCTTCATGCTAATCTGAGTCCTGACAGCAGCTCCTGAACAGGAGCCAGGTTAAACGTGTGCCTGGGCTCTCCTCAGGAGCCAAGGTGCCTGGGCCAGGCTCCAGCAGCCTGCTCCTTCTCTCCTAGAGCTGCACTGCATCCCCAGACCCCTCTGTTTCATCCGCACTCACCTCCCTCACACCTCTGTCTATTCATCACCATCCCGTCCCTTGCCACAGCACCCCCACTGCATCCCCCAGTCCTCTGCTGGCCACAAAGACATCTCAGGGCAGGTCCCTGTAAATCTTAGGACCACCGCCATGCTAGTCATGAGTGATGGGACTATCCCCTTCCCAGAATTAATTCCCATTTCCAGCAGAGCACTGGGCTGTGGTGGGAAAGTTTTTCTCACATGGCTGCAGGAGGGGAATATTGCATCCCATTCCACCTCACTCCTGGGGTGGCTGTCAGAGCTGTCCCCTCTGGCAGGTTGGGCTGGGCTCTCTGCCTCCTCCCAAGCACTGCAGACTGGCTGTACCACAGCTGGGCTGGGAGCACTCAATGAGGCCATGGTGGGCCAGCTGGAGGTGGTTTGGCATGAAGCACTGCAGCCCATCTCCTTACGCTGAGACCTCCCACCACCCACTGTAGCAGAGCTCAGCTGCCTACCTGCTTCCCAACAGGGTTTTTTTTTCTGCCTTCCTTTCCTTCAGGCCCTATATAGGTAGTTTATTTAAGGCAGAATTTGGAGGATTCCTTAATGTCAGTGAGCAAATTCCATTCTCTTCCTAGGGGGCACAAAAGAAGAGCAGAAAAAGGCTCTGCTTGCAAGTAGGGTTGTTCTAGCCAGGCACACCTAAGGAATCAACAGTAGAGATGACAGGGTTAGTAGATCTCCTCTTTGCTCTTCAAAGTGCAACACCACTCCCCATCTGTGGAGCTGGTATGCTTGGTGAACAGGCTGGACACCAGTGTGGGAGACAGGCACTATTTCCCATCAGGCGCACTCATCCCAGACCACACACCTGTTTTATGTCAAAGCCACCCCAAGCTTGGTGGGAACCCATAAGGGCGCTGTCCCCCTGGGGAAGCACAGTCCTTTGGGCTTACAGCCCCTTCACCAACCCAGGCCCAAGCCGCCTCATTGTTCCACAAGTCGCTTATTTCCTCTGCGCACCTGCTCTGCCTCAGTATTTTTTCCTGTCCCTGGAAGACACTGGGTTTTTCCACCAGCCCATCCGCAGATTCTTGGCAGGGCAGGTAGCTCCTTACCTGGTGCTGTGGTTTAACGAAGTCTGGTTTTCGGTTGGGGCAGCCCACGGCGGCAGGGGGAGCGCCCGTGGGGCCGGGAGGAGCCAATCAGCCGGCTGGGCTGAGGAGCCACTCAGCGGCTAGTTTGGAAGATTGACACCCGGGTAAACCACTTAAAAGAGTTGGACACGCCTCTGTGGAAAAGCAGGTGTGAAAACAAACACAGCCCGAGAAAAACTTCTGGCTTTGAACAGGGAACTGGCTGGGCTCTGCTGGGCTCTGCTGGGCTGGGCTCTGCTGCGGCGCTGGCCGCTTCCTGGAAAACCCGCCAGGCCCCATCCCGGCGGAGCCTGCCAGTCCTTTTTTGCTGGTGGCACTGCTGGGCCATGCCACCGAAGGCCATCCCAACGCCAAGAGCGACCACACGGCCAGGACCAGTGCCAGGAGCAGCCCTGTGGTCAGCGCTGGGGTTGGTCCCAAGGCCAGGAGTGGCTGGGGCCAGGAGTGGCCACTGCCATCCTGGACTGGGAGCGGCCATGTGGCCAGGACTGCGCAGCCAAAATCGGCACGACCCGGACAGTGGCGCGTGGCTGTGGATGTCTTGGCATGACTCGCAATGAACTTTGTTTGTTTAGCCACTTTTAGCCAGCCACACTGCAGACACAAGGACAAAAATGGCGGCAGCAGCTTTTCTTGTTTCCAGTGCTCCACATGAAGAAAAGCTCCCAGTGGAGCCGGTGGCCGGCATGGCTCGCATGGTGTTGTGTCAGCAGGGACCATGTGGCCAGCAGTAAGAGGCATGGCAAGAAATTTCCCTGATTCAGAGCCCGAATGAGACCAACCTTTCAGCACTGCAGAACTCTACAAGAACTGTTTCAATTGATAAAGCTTGAGAACAAATGAACCTCCAAACACCAATTCTCCCCCAAGTCAGGAAAAAGAAAGGGTGAAGACAGAGAGAGACAACACTGAGGAGTCAAATTCCAGATGGGAGGGGATTGAGGAGATGCCTTAGTTTTGGGCTGAAATGCTTTTGTAAAGATATATTTGATATATCAGACTTTGTTCTTCCCCTGTAATTCATGGGATGCATTGGGGGGATGTAGCATTCTAACCACAGCCACGAGCAAAGGCATCCGTATTGAAGTAAGCAGATGTTGAAGTAGCTGTGATCCAATGAGAAGCTTGAAATGAGAGATGAGAAATCTTGTTCCATGAACAGAAAGAAGAAAATCTCTGTTCCCAGAGATGGATGAAAAGAACTTCTGCTTCTGTGCTAGAACAACTCATCCTTAAAATAGTACCCTGTAAGTTGACATGGCCCATGAATGCAGCTGTAGGAAGGCTGCGAGAGATGGGAGGGACTTCACAATTGCAGATTTCTGGGTGGCTTCTATTCATGGAAATGAAAAGCCATGAGAACTGTTTCTTGTGGAGAAGTCTCCATGACATAGCAAGAGAGACTACTCTTCCTAAGAGAACTGAAGAAAGACTATTTTAGAGGTGGTAAACTGACTGAAAGTCACAGGTTTTGTCTCTTGTTGTTGTCAGTTGGAAAGAAAAGAGATTGTGGGGGGAGGAGAAGTGTTGTGAAGGTTTATTCTGATTTTTTTTTTTTTTTAATTCTGTTGATAAAAGGTTTTTTATATCCTTTAAAGTTTTGAGCCTGTTTTGTCCTCCTCTTAATCCATATCTCACAGCAGGAAATGAGTAAATAATTCCAGTAGGTGCACTGGCATTTGGCCAGCACTAAACCCGCTACACCTGGTAAGCCAGAATAGGCTTCCATTGCTCTCGAATTGGCGCTCACCTTGCTGGAAATCCCAGGGGTGCCCCTCACTCTCAACTGCTCCCCTGCACTTGCCGTGTCTGGCTGCTGCCTCAGCTCCTCAGGCCAGAGGGCCCCTGCAGCCTGTTCCTGGCAGAGGCTGAGCCTGCCTGGAGGTCTTGTCTGACTCTCTAACACCAAGGCACATGTGATATGGCATGACCCAACACACCAAGGTGCTCTGGATGCCGAAGTGACTTTTTCTCTCACCAGTTGAATGATGTAACTTCTGCTCCAAGTACAAGCATCCCACTTCCAGTTTTGTATGTCACTGCAGAGACAGATCCAAGCCCCATCTCCTCCATGCCTCAATGGGGAGGAAAGTGCAGACCTCTGGGCCACTTTGGATCTCTTACCTCTCTCTGGCTACAGTGTGACATCCAGCTCCTTCTCAGCTTTGGCTGAATTCACCCTCCTTGAACATTGGTGACTGGACTCATACACAGTATTCCTGTTTAGTTTTATTCTTCTTCATATCTTTACAGAAAATGGCACATAAATCACAGATGCTGGATGACTAGAAGTTGTTACAGCTCCATATCTCAAACACCTCAATACTGAATTATTTTCTCACTGTATATACATTATTTACACTCCATGGGCTATCATCTAACACGTCAAACGATCGGGGACAAAGACAAACAGGGGTTGGATGACTGCGCTTAACCCTTTGATGGAACAGAAACAGCTCTGGGGAAAGGGTGCTCACAGCAGAAAGCAGGACAGAAAGGGTCACCTGGAAGTCACTGTCCTACAGCTTTTGGAGGGGGAATAGTGCTTTACTGGGATGGGAAGGTGATGGTACCATGGAGTGAGTTTGACTGTGTGGGTCTGCATGTGCTCCTATGGGTGTTATGTACACATTACAGGGTGTATCAGGGTGGATGTGCATGGCTGTCATTCCCTTTAACACTCAGAGGGTGAGCTGGACAAATTTAAGTCAATAAATACATTAGGTGATGTTGTTGTCTCACCTGGAATAATGTATTCAATAAATAAATTCACCATTCATCCCCTCTTGCAGGGGTGTAGGGTTTTGGTGTTTAGGGCAGAGTCAAACCCAACTGCCCAGTCCCGCAGGAGCCAGTGAAATGGGCTTGGGGTCAGCTCAGGGTACCAGGTGGGACCAGGGTGTTTTGCCTGTGGCCTAAACCTGCCTCTCCCTGCCAAAAAGAAACAAAACATAACTGCTCTTAAGCTGCAGTCCCTTCCCAGCAGACCCCAGTGCTTGGGCAGGGAGAGATGGATAGAAGGTGCAAACCACATTACATGGATGGTCATCATTTCATGCAAGCACTGCCATGGGCTTGTCCTGCTTCAGCCTGGGCCACAGGCGGAGGCGATGGCCAGCAGAAGGTGGCGTGTCTGCCTGGGGCACGGTGGGACAGGGTGCAAGGGGAAGGGCCTGGGCAGCACTGGGCAGAGATGTGTACCAAGGAGAGGCATGGCAGCAGGCAACAGCCTTGCTTCAGGATGGCAAATGGGCTTTGGAGCTGCAGCAGGAATAAGCCCCAGAGCCAGCTGTGAGGCTGAAAGGACCAGAGCCTTAGTGTCATTGGTGGCAGTGATGATGTGACACTTCCCGGTCCCCCAAAAAGGAAGGGGTGGGGGGGTGAGGAAGGCCTGGTGGGGTGGAGGAGCGAGGGGCAGGGGTGTGCTCAAGGGGAGCAGGCAGTGGGCACCCCTACCAGGCAGCCCCAAACACACAGACCGGGGCCCCTCTCCCTGGCAGGGGGGCCAGGGACACCTGGCAGTCCAAGGGGGAGCGTGGCCCCCAGAGGACACAGTGTCTGTCGGGGCTGGCTTCTGCCACCTCTCTTCCCCCTAGATCAACTTCTCCTCCTTCTGCGATGAGTTCAACTTCTCCGTCTGTCTCTCATCCTCCGCCACTGCCGCCTCCTCCCCTGTCTCCGGCTTCCTGCCTGGGGCTGGGGTGTCCCCGGCAATGGTCCCCAGGACTTTGGTGCTGTGCTCCTGAGCTTTGGCCCTGAGGGCAGCAATGCTGTTTTCTCTCAGTTCCTCCTGGGAAATGGTGCTTTTGGGATCAGGACCCCTTTCTTCTTTGTCACCTTTGTCAAGCTTGGGCAGGGCCTGGCGCTCCACCTCTGTCTTCCTCCCCGCCTCAGCCGCTGCCTCCAGAGATTTTTTGTGCATCCCTAAAAAGAATTGTTGGTATTCGGGTTTAGAAAAGCGCCTGGGCATGGGAAAGCCATCTTGAACTGAAAACAGCAAAGATAAAGAGAGGCCAGAATTAAGGAAAAGCAGAAACCCTCACTTCACACAGCAGTCACAGCGAGCCACTCGCTCTGGCCCCCATGCGAGGGCAGCCCAGGCAAGGCAGCTGCCTGCTGGGGCAGCCCAGCATCTGTGGGTGGTGGCTGGTCCCAAAGGTCTATAATTACTCTCCCCTTCATTTCTCTCTGTGAACCTGAAGCTAACTTGTTCCTGCATGGAGATGAGGGTCTCAGACAGCAGCATAGTTGCCTGAGCTTCACTGAGGCTGGGGAGGGAGATCCCTCATTAGGAGGGATGTTTCTATTTCCTTATCAAACCACAGCCACCCTTCTGCCTCTCTCCATTCACACAGATGGAAGGATAGGACAGCCCATTGTCAAGATGCCAGACACTAGTTTTGGGGCAGAACCAGCCTGGAAGGTCAGAAAGAGGGAAGCAAAGAGCAGGAGTGTGACAGGGTAGCTGCTACCTCCATGCCTGCACAGAAAACCAAGTGAAACTTGGGCAAAGACAGAGCCTTTGGGAATCCTAGCACCCCATCCAGCATCACAGGGCTGGAGGAGTGAGACTGGGATGACCTCCTGCCTTGAGCAAGGATTGGAGCCCCTGTTCCAGAGCTGGGCATATGAAGGATGCTTGAGCCATGGAAAGTGAAGGTTAGCACCAGCCTGAGCATGTGGACAAATTTGTGTCCCAGCCAGATTCTGCAGGTCATGATCCAAGGTCCAGCAGGAGCTTGGGATGAGTGGTCAAACCCTATTGACAAGGGTCATTGGTGGACGGAGGCATCAAGGGCAGCAGGAAGGCAGGACCTTGCCCTGCTGCCCTTCACCTATTTTCAACATGACTCTGATTTCTCCCTTGCATCCCCCTGTCTCTACCCATTTGCCATCCCCAATGAAGTTGGCTGCTCTCTTACCCAGGAGCCAAGGGGCACAGGACTCCATGATGCCATCCTTGGCAGACTTGAGGATGGATTCAGGCAGCGGGATGGAGTGACGCACCATGGCACCGTAGAGCCCATACTCAGCCATCACACTGCTCCTGCCCCAGCACTTCTCCCTCTTCCGCCATTTGGCCCGGCGGTTCTGGAACCAAACCTGGAGCAGGCGACAAGGAGGGACATGGGTTTTGTGCGTGGAGAAGGCATGCCAGGCCCCTTCCCGTGCAGGAACATGCATGTAATTCTGCAGCACGATGAAAGCAGATGGGTGCTTATCAGATGTTTATCCCAAAGGCAATACAACCTCTTCCCCATGCAACAGACATTGGGTGTGTCTCCTTCCCTCCCTTGAAGGAGTGGTGAGGGGCAAGTGTGAAAACAGGTCCTATCCCTCTCCACAGGATGTAATTAATTTGCCATTGCAACGTCTTTTTTCTGGTGGCTTTTGGCTCTCATGCCTGGGATTTTCTTTTATTATTTGCTGTGTGTCTGAGCAGCGGTACAGGGCTGCAGGCAGCGGTGCCTGCAGGGAGGGCTGGGATGGGGGCGGATGCTCGAAAGAAGGGGGAAGCTGCTCTGTGCGCTTTGCCCTGAATTCCCAGTTTGAAAAACCCCTCATCTTCTCAGAAAATTGGCAGAATAATCTCTGAGCTGTGACCTGGGGGGCAGTGAGCAGAGAGGCGGGCAGCAATGGCAGGGAGGGGGTGATACTCGCAGAAATCTATTAGTGCTCTCTCTCCGATTTCCATTCCTCTTGTCTCTTCACCCTCCTCCCTCCCCGGCTCCCCTCCCTTCCCCCCGAGCAGAGGCATCAGCTTTAGATGAAAAATTGCTTGAGGTCTATTCAGAAGGAGGCAAAGGAAGAGTCAGCCCCAGGGGCAGCCCAGGCCTGATTGAAAAATAAGTTAATTTCAGTTTGAATCGATGGGCCTCAGGCACTGAAATATCACGGGAAATTAAAGCAGCTGGTCCCCAGGGAACCACGCCATTGACCTGCGCTAATTAATGCCATGGAGTTACCAGGCCCCTCTCCGAGAGGCAGTCCCTCCCTCCCCGTGGACACCCCAAACACCTCCTCATTTAACTAATTAGACTCACAGAAAATTGGGTGTTAATTTGTTTAGGATTTTTTTTTCTTTTCTGTTTTTTTCCCTGCCTTTCCCGGAAAGTACACGAATGGAAATGAATGTCGGGGTCTCGCTGGCAGATGGATGCTCGGGGTCACTCCGCAATCTTCTCCGACTTGATTGCTTGATTAGGTCGTTAGCACATTAAAAAAAAAAATTGCTTGCCGTCTGGCGCTGGCCTGATGAGTGGGATGAGGCGGGAATCGCCTGGGTAATTTATCTTTTTATACTGCAAAGAATTTGATTTCAATCTGCAGATATATGGAGGTGCCTTTGACACCTGTTTAACATTACAGAGCTGACAGCTTAACCCTCTCTTGTCCCCACTACTCGTAGCTGTGGGGGAGCTCAAGCTGCAGCGGGGAATACTGGGGGTCTGTGCCAGTCCCCCAGCTCTGCCATAGGGACCATAAGAGTGGTGCCACAGAGTGATGTCCTGGTCTGAGGTGGCAAGGCAATAAAGGTGGGTGGCTAGCACTGATGACAGTCACGCTAGCCATTCCCAGGAGCCCAGCCAGCCTACTCCCCGAGACAGTTCTGTGGAATGGGTGGAGTGGTGGTCCCACTGGCTGTGATCCCAGCTTCTCCCAGCAGAAGACACTCTGTGCATGTCAGAGAGGATTTTACCAGGCAAAGAAAGGAGGCTGCTCCACCACATGGCACCTCCTCTGCATGATAAACAGTCTGATTTACACTTTCATACTGCCAATCTGTAACCCCTGGACCACGGGTGGTTGTAAATCCTGCAGGGCCTAAGCAAAGACCCTCAGGAATGCAGAGCTTCCTCTCTTCCCCCTCTCCTCCATGCCTGTGTGAAACACGCATTTGCTTGGCTGTGCAGTCAGCAGGATGCTGAAAGAGAGTCTCACTCCAGGTCATGCAATCCTCCCATTCCCAGAGCACAGGGTGCAGAGCTGCAGGTGCCTCTTTACTGATGCTTTTACCACTTGCCCTTTCTCTTCCCTCCTGCCTTGATGCCCCTATCATATTCCCACATACCTCATGCTCCTCTTCCTTTTTCCTGGCAGTGCCCCAGCACTGCCCACTGCCATCAAACCTGCTACCCTGGAGCATCCCCTTTTCCACGGCAGTGTTACGCAAATACTGGAGGCAGCAGAAGCTTTGCCAGCTGGCAGCCCAATTTTGACTAGAGCTGGTAGAAAATCTTCAATCAAAAAATGCTGATTCAATCACACAAGAAAAACTGTGTCCAGCCACTGGAAGTGTAATCAAAATTATCTATAGCTTTCTTCTGAATGCTGTACTTTAATCTCAGCTGCCTAAGACATGCAAAATCTATGCTTTAAAGCCAAATGAGAAAAACAAAATTGCATCAACATCTCAGTAGGATCATTCTGAGATTTCCAAAACAAATTTTTGTCATTTGATGGGAATTTCCTCTTGGTTTTGATTAAGAAAAATGAAAGTTTGAAGTCCCAGAATGTTTAGCAGAACAGAAGTCGGGAAGACTGACCACCTTGCTTTAATATCAGGAACCATATCTTATCTGAGGCATGAAATTAAGTGAGACCAATGGTGCTCAATACTGAGTATTGCTGGGATCAGATCCCAGTCAAGCATTTCTGTCACAAGCTCATTCTGAGGAAGACTGAGTGATGAGCTCCAGCATGGCACTGGCAGTTCTCATGCCATTTCAGATCAGCAGGATTGTCCCTTGTCCTGTTTTTGTGATTTTGTCCTCATTCAAATGGCTCCATCAGTGGGGCTTTCATTTATGAGATCTCAGTGATTTCTTCAAATTTACCAATGTGTTGCCAAACTTTATGTGGTGATTTCAGTAATTCAGAGGCATTTTCAGTGGTGTTGGTACATCAGTCACAACATCCAAATATGCAGTTATTTATTATTGGCACCTCACTTTTTTGGGGGACAGTTTTCACCCTTACACTTCACTCACCTTACACATCTCTTGTGGTTTTGGTATTCTTTGTCTGCTTATTGTCCTTGCTTGGAGAGTCTACTCTACAGCTTCCTCTGACACTGTAAGATTTGGTCTGCTTCAATGTCTAGGTTTGTTCACATTTCCTCCTGCCCCTTCCCACCCCATGGATTGGCTCAGCTTTGTGAAATGCTTTACTGATGTTGCTCTGTACCTTGCACCTTCCTTCTCACTCGTCCTCATCTGGTTTTCTGTTGCACAGCCCAGGGTATGGTGTAAAGACTATTTCTGCTTCCACATCTCAGGGGCAGTGGTGAAACCTTCTGATTTAATTTTAGACTGAACCTGTCAAGTGTTTGTGCAAAGCTGTCACGATGTGATGTGCAGAGATGTCTTTTGGACCGATGTGTTACACCTCAAGAAGTTTCACACTTCTTTATTTTCATACAAACACCCTTTGTGAAATCTGGGAAGCTTGTTCCAGGAAGCCTGTCCTCCAAATATAGACAATGGAGAAAAGTGGACAGGTTTCTCTTGCAGTATTGCAAAGCCTTATAAATGGGAATGTTTCTAACTTTAATCATCACCTAATTCTCACCTCCAGTGCCCACTGCCCAAAGCAATAAAAGTTCAGGCACTCTGTACTTGACTACAGGTCTGCAAGGGTTTAGGAGTGGCAGTTTCGGAGTCAAGACTGGCAAGGATAATCTCTATAGTTTCCTCCTCGGAATCACAAATGACAACTGATACTTCTTCAGATTATTGATGACACAGAAGAGCAAATTGTAGGAGGAGAAATCTCTCATTTTGCAAGGGGATGTGAGACTTGACACATCCTTGTTATCCACATTCATCATATTAGTTTGTTTACCTAATCAGTGCCTGAAACATTGTCTGCTAAAAAGAGAAATCTCCCTGAGGTCGGCCATAATTCAGAAATCTGAATTAGCAAAGGGATATTTTAAAACATCTGTGGTGTTCCTGTGTATTGTTTCTGTTTTGCTTCTACCTAAAATTTTCCACCGGTAACACTCATTTTCTTGGCAGCTACTTTCCAAACTAGGGTTCATGATGAGAGAATTTATATAGGAATTTTTTTTCTTATTAATAAAAAAAAAAATACATTTTCCATGCCTAAGCATTCCTCATCTATTAAAGGAAAATTCCAGGCTTGATAATGGTGAAATTTTGCTTCAACAAATCTCTCATCCTGCCTTTGATAGAGCATTCCAACAGGGGCATTTCAAGGAGCACAAGCCGGTCCCAGCCCAGAGCAGCAGGAGCTGAGTGTCCACTAGATGGCCACAGGCAGATGCACGTCCGCATCTGCGGACACAAGGACACGGACACACGGACACTCCAGCACGTGCGCTTGCCAGGCTGCAGGGAGCAGCTGTCGGCAAAACAGCACCTAAAGCAAGGGGCAACATCCCAGTATCTCCAGGGTCACCATCTCCCCGGCACACGGACAGGCAGGCGCACGTTGTCTGTCACTTCCCTGCTTTGGGGGAGCTGCAGACCAGACAGCACCTCGAGCTGCCCTCCAGGGCCCTGCTGCCATCTCAGTACCCAGTTTCTCCTGACAACTACACCTCTCCCTTTCTATCTCCTCCCTCTCCAATCCAAGACTTAATGACAGTGGTCGAAATTAAAACCTCCTCTGGAAAAACAGGGATGTCCTCATCCTCCTATCAGACGGGACCTGTGGCCCTGGCTGGGTTCAATCTGA
Source organism: Catharus ustulatus (assembly GCF_009819885.2). NCBI lineage: Eukaryota > Metazoa > Chordata > Aves > Passeriformes > Turdidae > Catharus > Catharus ustulatus. The sequence goes on from NC_046226.1 coordinate 24,079,537, forward strand.
AGATTTGAACACTGCAAAGAACGGCCTCATATCTTGCTTGGAGCACGTCCCCACCCATACCCATGAGAAGTGGGGCTGTATAACAGACTGCTGTGAGAGCATGAGCTCTGACTGTGCCCTGGGGCTTCCTCAAATCCCTCCGTTTTAGCAATCACTACAGAAAAGCTTCCTGACTGCTGGTAGAGACTGCACCACTTGTGTAAGCCTGGAAACAGTTTATTGCTGTCTTTTCAAATGTAACATCAAGGTTATTGGTACTGTTTATGGTGACATCACTTTCTATGGCTGGTGTAAAGTGGTTATGAAGTTAAATGAGAGCAGTAAAGGTTGCACATGGGCTGCATGGCTGATCACAGGACTCATCATCCCTCTTCTTGCTAACACTGGGAAAGAGCTTGCTGAACTCACTTTAGAAAGGGCAATTCCTGTACACGACATAGCAAGAGCCCTTCCTGATAATAGCTGGAGTTCTGTCTGATCCACTTGGCTAAAAGGTCCAACCAGAGAATGCAAGATGAGCTGTGAAACAGCCCTCATCCCTCTTGAGTGAAGACATGATGGTGCATCATGTTGGGTCTCCTCTAAGCTAAAAGAGTAACAGGGCACTCATTAAATATGGGCTTAATTGGCACCCAGCAAAAATGTACATGATACTACCATGCCAGCAGTCCTGCAGGCTAGGCCTGTCTCTGAATCCTGCTCTTTAAAGCACCACATGGGCCAGGAATAACTATTTGTTCCAATTTATCTGACTTAGGCAACCAAAGCTATAAAATCCCACTTGACCAGGAAACATGACCTAAACTGCATTCCCTTGGTAAATCTGGGGTTTGCACCTGGCCTCACATGGCAACATAATTTTTCGTATCTTGTAACCCTTCAAAAGCAAAGAGCTTCATTTGCTGCAGGGATGCCATCTTCCCCAAAGCAAAACAAGTGTGCACACGATGTGCAGGGTCAGTACAGTGACATCAGTGGTTCAGCACACACTCAGCCTGTGCATCACATCTGCACAGCAAATGCATCTCAGACACTGACTTCACCCTGGCCACACTGTGATTCCAACTGACCAGCAGCTTAGCTGGCACTACAGTATAGGCTTCCATATGCTGGGACCTGGCAGATCAATACCCAAATTCCTCTTTTCCTAACATGCTGAGTGAAAAACAAGAAAAACATCAGGGTCATAGATGCATGATAGTCACAAGAAAGCTGACAAGAGTGCAGTCATCATCCTAATCCACACAAAACCAGGGAGACATCTGTTATTGTCACAAACAGTGATAATGCACATCCATCCTTTCGGCAATCACAGTACCTGACTCCATTAGCCAAACTGCTATCCTGCCTGGATTATTTCATTTTGCCTTCTTTTCCCCCACTAACACTGCTCTGCAGGTCCCCTAGCACACAGGAAACCTTAGCATAGATCTTCATAAACATCTGTAAGTAATGCACTCTGTAATCATGCAGGGACACACCACATTTTTACTTTCATGCTAGGGAAGGTGAGTCAGGACAGTCAGAGGAGAAATGTCACATCCCCTTCACAATACCTTTCAATGGGCCCTGAAATCAGGCCATGCATGCCAGCATTCCTCCAAGGTTGTGGAACACTGCCTGTGCTCTGGGACTGCCCCCTGGCATGCCAGCATCAGCTCCATGGGGCCCTGCCCTTCATCAGTAGACAAAGAGCAAAGGGCAAAGGTGCTCTCTGACCTTCTCCAGAAAAAAACATAGGCACCAGAGGCTGTGCACTAGCAAGAGATGGTGTCTGCAGTGCTACTGGTACCCACTGTTCCCTGAGATAGGGCTCAAGCCCACCCCTACACGCACAGACACACATGGAGTTGTCACTTAAACACTGAGCCTTGATCTCAGTCATGGTCATCATATAAGCTGAAGAAGTTGATCCAGTCAAGTAACAAATTGTAGTTGAAGTGACAGTCATGGGGCACTCTGAATCGGAAGGCTGGCAGTGAAGGGACCCAGAGATATCAGAAAGATGTGATGGACATAAAGCAAGTTGTCTTGAAATGGACATCACAGGCAGATGTGGCTGTGAGCAGTGTCTGGAACAGGTATTTATTCATGCATATTCACATGGATGGCATGGCTAGATCCTTCCAAGAAGGTTTTTCTCAACAACACTCATAACTCAGCCCTCCCTCTGGGTGAGCCAGGCAGAGTACTTAGAAAGGAAAGGGTAGCACAGTGAGAAGGTATTTTGCCATGTAGAGCCCAAAGTTGCAGGTGAACCAGAGCTTCCCAGAGGCATGGGTGGGCAGCCTGCCTGTGCTGTACAACACAGGCACAGCTAACCCAGCCTGGCAAGGTGCTGCTGCTTATCCACATTGCAGTAGCTCAGCTACAACAGCCAGGCACGAGTCACTAGGTTACTTCTAGGTCAGGGAGGGGACCCCCCCCTATGTTTATGAGTGTGCAACATGCATGGCATGAGCATTTCTATAACTCACAGAAAGGTGACCAGATACAAGCCGTGCTCGGCTTGCATTCCCCTGCTGCAATTTTGAAGAGAAAGCTGCAGCTGAAAGCTCTAATAGCAACGTGGCAGCCATAGTTTCAGCTCTGCCTTTGCTCAGACATTTGGGAGCCTACCAGATTCCTGCTGAGAGAGAAAGTAGGGAGCAAAGTGTGCTTCTCACACAGGTCCTAAAAACACCTCTCACTGCTGCTCCCAGGACAGTAACATTCAGGGTAGAGAGAAAGAAGAGCACCTAATGGTTTTTCACAGCCTCCAATAAAGCGCCCTCTGGAAGGCATCTTTGTTCTAAGATACTGTAGAAACAGTTTGTTTCTACAGACTTGTAGAGAAACAAGTCCAGCTCAGTTCCTCTTTTCTGCTCCACGGAAGGACCAGCTGGCCTCATGCACGTGGAAATGGAGTTCTTGGTGTGTCTGCTGAGGACTGGACTGCTCTACAGTGCCTGGGAAAAACCTGGGTCACAGAACACCCACAGAAAAAGGCTGAAAAGGAGAGTAGGTTTGTGCTTCCAGAGAAGAATCAGAAGAACTTGTTGAGATCTATCAGGGTAAAAGGAAAAACATTACAGAGAGAAATAGATCCATTAAGAAATAAAGGGAAGAGTAAATTAACTGAGTGTCTAAAGTGCCTGTGTTATTGAACTGTTAGAAAAATCTCTATTCAAAGTCAGGAAAGGAGGAAAACTTTGTAATAAAGGGTCATTAAAGGAAAACATGAACACAACCATGAGCTGTTCCCTCTGCCAGGTGTCATAAGGCTGGAGAGGAATTAACTGCTGAAATTGCTGGGATGACCAACTGTTTTTTAAAAATCAGCTGTGAAAAACTGCAGCGGTATCAGAGGAGAGAAAATAAAGTTCATCATTAAATGAAGAAGTGGATGAAAGTGTTCCCAGCACAGGGATTTGAGATAGTATTTCCAGAAGAGCTGAAGTGACTGAGGAACTGCAATGCCTAAGCTAACTCAGAGACATGTTAGCCCTTAAACTACTGTTGTTAAGAAGATGGGGGAATGAATGCAGGGAAGAGTTGTCACAGCCTGGCATCATGCAGAGCCATTCCTGATTCTTATGGATGTGATGGGGGAAGCCTTTGCCAAGGCACTCCACAGAAATAAGCTTCAGTATATTTTGTTGCCCACCTGTCTTCCCCCTCACAGGGAGTTCGTGTGACCCGATGCTTGAAGGTGTCAGATCCTTGCTGATAGTGTCTCCAAACCATGGAGAGAACAAGCAGTCACTGCAGAGAGCTGTTTCCCTCCCAATACTGCAGAGAAGCACATCAAATTCACACTCCCTTATCCTGGGACAGCCATAAACATCTTTTAAGAACAGAGCAGAAGGCAAGAACAGACAAGTTTGGGTTTATTTGTTTTTCTGTCCCATTTAGAGATTAGTCAGTGGCTAAAGCAACTCAGGGACTGAACACAGAGGGATAAAGCAGTGCCTGGGTGAAGAAAATATTCGTAACTGTACCTCCACCTCTGCACTAAAATGACCTTTTAAAACTGCACCTAAGAGCCCCAGCTGTAGCAGGATAAAATCCCTAAGATAAGCAAGCAATCTGCATGGTCTAGCAACAAGCAGGAGAGTCCCCACTTCAACAAGCTGAAGTGTCATTCCCAGCCCTCCAGTTTCCTTCTTTTCTCCTGCCATATTTTCTTTCTGTGTCCAAAAGTATGTAGTGTAAGACTTTTCAGACAGGAATCCCTTTGGAAAGGCTTGCCTGGGCCCCTGCTCTTGCCCATCATCCAGCCCCTCTGTTTGCAGCTCTAGTAATTAACTTGTAAACGAAGTTCTAGCACATGGGCTGAAAACAGGCCATAGATAAAGGGTAATGAAAACAATCCATTAGAGAAAGGGCCAAATTAAACAACTCTTAATTGAAAAATGGAAATGAATATGAATTTAGATCAACTAAACAAGCATGTTATTGAAGAGGCAGAAAAGTGGATGAACTCCTAACATACCAATTAAAGACATGGAGGCAGAGATGCACCATATGCCATGAGAAAAACTCATAATAATATTTGCAGTAAGCCACTAAGTTAGATTAGTTTTATTACTCTCACTTGTATACTTCCTACATTTCTAGAAGCATGGGGGAAGTTTATGACATTTATCTGGTATCACACTGTCATGGCTTGCCCCAGTGCTCACAAATTATTGGCAAAGGTAGCCAGCACTAGCTGCTCAATTCTTTTTCATTATTAACTGTTTGCAAGGGTCTTACAACATACATATTTTGAAATTATTGGCTCACACAACACCAACACTTTTGGCTTGTCCTTCACCTTGGTAATCTACCTCCAACAACGCTAACCACTCTGGTAATTTCCTTCCAGCTACATGATCCCCATGAATGTGCTGTTCAGAGACACTAGTTTGAACTCACTGGTGGTGTGCCTCATGCTGGCCTTTCTCTGTTCTATACGTGAGAGTCACCCAAAATTTTAACAAGAATAGACAGGTCCTCACTTTCTTAGAGTAATAGTGATAAGCTTAGAAAATCCAACAGCACCGCTTTCTGCAGCACTAAGTAATGCTTTGGTGGCCATTCCAGGCACACATTCAGGAAAGGTCACCAACTGCATGGAGCAATCACAGCGTTCCACACTTACACCCCGGGATTCAGACTACACCTCAGCACTCTGCAGCAAGTAGGAAAAGCCAGCAGGAGAGGGAGAAACCAGGGCTGCTAAAGCTCCATAAAACTAATTATTCCTTCATGCTTTCTATCATGTTTCTTGAAGGGATGCCGTGGGTTCACTCCTGAGCTCACACTCAGTGCAGTACAGGTTCCTCAGGCCTTGTCAAATTATGTTCACCTCTAAACAGAGAGCCTTTTTGCAGAACTGAAGGAAGGTAAGCCTCTGTCCTTGCAAAATACCCGTGGTACTTGCTTCCCTCTAAATGATTACTGCTCCTGACTCCTCCATCCCTGTTCAACTCCTAAAGGGCTTCACAGTGATACTGAAATGTGTTCATCTGATAGCTAAACCAATACATTTCAATTAAAGATTTAGTTGACCTTGTTTTGTTTTTAGCCAAAATTGGCCTCTTAGCTGCCTGACAAAGCTTGCTGGATGCACAGACAATTCCCACTCCACAAGCAGCACCAGCCTCTTCTTGGGATTCCTTTTGCTTATGTGAGCAATTTTATTTGTCCCAAAAACTCTCATCCAATAATTACCATACAATCTTTTAACAACAAGAACTGACAATTTTTAGCAGTTTTATTACCTTTTTTAATTGATTACTTCCTTTAAAAGGTGACTCTGATGTCCTTACAATGGCAGTCAGGATCTTATTTTTTTTAGATACTGATTAATCAATTTGTTTGATCAGTGGGAGAGATACTTTAAAGATAAACATACACAAGCATTTCAATAATCCCCAGATCAAACTGTTACTGAACTGAAAGTTTGGAACTGTTGTGTATTAATAAATTCAATAGGGATAATTTATCTAAAATCTACTCATTACACTTTAGAGATTTGTTATGAGAAACAGCGATTTAAGTCAGATGTTGCAGTATTTGTCAGCCATAGGACATTTTTAATATTTCATAATGTTTACTAAGTATATACTTCCCCCTCAGCAATCCACTTACCTCTCTTGGATGTTACAGAACAGTCTGGATTTATTCCAATACTGGCACTTCAACTCCTATGAATATTCTTTCAAATACATTGATTAATGTGGTCTTTTTCAAGTATCTTGCAAAATGGCCACAGTGACATCTGATCTGACTTGTGCAACATATCTCACTATGAAAAAAATTATTTTCCCATGCCACCCAATGGGAGGATGCTCATTTTCCTTCCAGGAGCAGCCAGCTCAGTGTGTGTCTGCCTCAGAAAAAAAATACACTTTTATCTTCTCTTTAAATGGAGGGTTTAAATATTTTTTCCTGTATTCAATGTTCTTTTAAACCAGTAACTTGCTTGGCCTCTGATGGCTATTTGCAGTGTTCTGCTGAAGGCTTTACCTGCAAACTGTTCCTATACATCATTCTTTCAATTGCCCTCTTTGAATTTCACTTTCACATCAAATTTCATAGGTGATTTACTTTCTCTTTGACTAATACCTCCTGAGAAATAATTCCATGAATGAAAATAAGGGGTAGATATCAGTCTTAGGTGAGAATCCAATGGGAAACCACAAGAAATGCTGTAGAAGTCCACAATATGTGATGCTCACAACAATATTAGAAAACACTTTCATTAACGACCTACAAGAGGGAGACAGCACTTCTGAAAGATGAGAGGAACCACGAGCTACAATGAAAATGCAAAACTACAGAGCTCCCTCAGGCAGCTAGAAACTCATGCAAAGAAAAAACGCAGTGATGTAAAATTATAAATATTATGAAGATGGAAGTAAAGATTCATTGTAAGCTGTCTGTTTCAAGGGGCATTAAATGATGCTAAGAGATTCAAAGCAAGATTTACTGCACTCAGGCAGTTCTGCTGCAGAACTTCTTGCCATGGGATATTAAGATATTTATTTATATGCATTCAAAGTCCCAAGAGACTGACGAAGTACTCAGTATCACTAGACAGCTGCCCTGTGTGGAATCCACCTCTTGCCACTCTCAGAGCTGGTAGAGCTGTTATTATGCTCATTAGCCAAAGTTAACAAAATTCCACATGAAACCCAGAACACTGAAGGAAAAACCCTAAGCATAAAATAAAATCTGTCTAAAAGAAGTATGAAGTGACTGAATTAGATAAATAAAAATAAATAAGGAAGCAAGCAGACCAGTGCTAATCAAGACTATTTCTGCAAGGGACCACAAGTCCAGCTGAACTGGTGTGATGCAGCTGTAGGCATGTGGTCCTTTATCTCCAGGAAGGCTGACAGACAGGATGGGCTTCATGTAAGAACAGCCACATGATTAAGAGAGAGATAAGCATGTGATTTATGAAGGATGATTTAAGGAAAGATCTTTGCAACTTGCTTAAACAATGATGAAAACCACAAGTGACAGCCAGGAGAAGAAATATCTTAGATTTATTTGAAGAGCATGAACTTTATAACCAAGAGGAAAGAATTAGGCTCATAACAAAAAGGTCCAGTTTTGAAAAGGAATACAAGGCAAAATATCAAGAAGTATGATCAAAGTTGGGAATCACCTCACCATGGCTTGTCACACACAAAAATATGGACAAGGAAATTTCATAAAATATGTGGTAAGGGACAATCTACTGCTGACCTATTGGAAAGTGGTGCTCAGGACTCCTCTGTGAGCCTGATGCTCACCCTTGCAAGGTGCTCAACAGATGCTACAGAAATTCTGTTGTTTCTCATTATTTCCACTTTCATGATCAGGAAAACTGTTATTCACAGTTTTTCTGTGAAATACTTTTTCTGGAATACACATGCCATTAGTTACACCTGTTCAGAACAGCCATACATTGGGGTGCCTCTGCTGTCCAAGTCTAATCTGATCTCAAGAGCAGAAGGGTCCCAGTAAGGAGATCTCCTAGGTTTAAAAGTTGCAATACAGGAAGAGTAGTTGTTCAGCCAGCTGCAGAATGACAGGACAGACAAGTAAGTGTGAGCTAAGATGCTTTACCTGCTATTTCACTTCCAAGTCAGTTCAAACACTCAGCACTAGAAGGGTGCTCCAGGTGCTGAAGCCCTACAAGGTGTGTCAGACCTACACTGTCTGCCACAACATCTCATTCCTCCTCACACAGAGTGCATGCTCTCAGCTCTGGCCAGAGAAATGGGGCCTCTGGAGTTCAACACACACTGTGCCACTAGATGAACATCTTCCTTGGAAAGATTTTTTGTGGGAAATCAAGGGATCTTCTTTGCAGCCCAGCACCAAATGGTGGCTGTAGGCAACAGACTCCCAACAGTCTCTCTTCTCTTGACCTGATGTCCGACAGGATCACAAGTGGAGAAGTGACCACCCATTCACTTCTCTCTTTCTAAAGAGAAGGCATCAGACTTTGTTTCTCAGAGCAAAATCCTAATGCATCAGGCAGAATTTGAGATGATGTGCCATTATTTCTGAAAACAGGTGGAAATCCTGTTAGCACACAGGTTATCTACAAGTTGTTAGATCAGCGGGAGTCCTGCCAGGTCAATGGGATAAGAAACACAAGTTGCTTTTATAAAAACATCATTTTTGATTGAGCACAAGAATAAGGGTGGTGAGGGGGAGCTCAGGACTGAGGGAAAAAAGGCCACACCTTTGCTTTGGAGGATCTTCCTGTCCCTGCACGGGGTCATACCTCAGCAGCTTCTAGCATCAGTGTCATCCTGCTAAGCGCCCTCTGAGCTACATTCCAAACCCATGGGGGAGCAGCCTCCTGGGCCATCTCTTCAGCAAAGAAAGAGCAGAAGCTCATGACACAGCTTGGTGGGTGCTGGGCATGCATGAGGGATGAACAGAAGGGAACCAGGGAAGCCAGGACCCTCCCAACACCACATGGCACACAGGACAACTCCATGCACCAGCCACAGAGGCCAGCCACTGTCACTCTGTGGAGAACCAGGACAGTGAAACTTCCAGCCCAGACCAGAACTCCACCTGCTCAAGGCTTGGCCATTACACTCCTGTGCCTTGTGCAGAACCCTGATGGGAGCAATCCATGGGGTAATGTGGGGCAATAGAAGCCGCTGGAGCCCACCCTTGTGAGCATCATGTTAGCTCTGTCCAGTGTGCCTCCCACACTGTAAACAGCAGCTGTTAAAGTCTTCTCCAGCTTTCTGGCTGCAATGCATGGCAAAGGCTGGTCCTGGCCCAGTCCTGCTCCTTGCTGCTGGAGGATTCACCACACAGCAGTGCTACTCCACACCACCTGGTTCTATCGCCTCACAGCAGCACAACAGGACTGACATGCAGCTAAAGCCTTAACATTAAAAGCTGATAACTTAATAAAACTTAACAGATTAACAAAAAAATAACAAAAAATTATCCCCAGAAGCTTTCAGGGAAATATCACTTGAGGAGGTAAATACAATCTAAGTGCAGACATGGTACAAACATCTCACTGGGACTCACCCATCATTCCCACACTGCATCCTACCCACAGCTGTACCAGCTGCCCATGCCATCGCTGTGCATCCTTCTGTGACCAAAGGAGCAGAGATGAGCTCTTTCCCTTCAGCAATGCCCGCCCAGACATGGTCTCTGGGAGGCTCTCTTCTTGCTTTTACCAAGACCGTGAAACGCTGTCATCTTATTTTGCATGCCTGTTGTCCTTCTGAGGTAGGATTCTCTTTGTTATACACACCCCAAATCACTGGTACAACACACCACACACAGCACATGTTGACATACAAACACAAAATACAAATCTGCCAATAATATCTGATCTGTCTGCCTACACATCAAAAGCAGGAGAGTGGACAGCCTGGGGAAGCTTATTCAGAAAAATGTCAGCCGTCCCATCATGCCACTAGCTTTTCTTCATGGAGGGATGAACATGGCGAGAGCAGCACAATAAGGGGGTCCAAGAGATATGATTACCTGTATTCTGTCTTCTGGCAACTCTGTTTTCATGGCCAACATCTCTCTAGCATATACATCAGGATAGTGGGCCTCGTTGAAGGCCTTTTCCAGCTCCTCCAGTTGATAGGATGTGAAGATTGTCCTGAGGGGAGTAAAACGCTTTGATCAAAATACAAGAAGTAGCAAAGATGAAGAGTCAGAGAAATGGACACTGAAAATAGTGAAACCTGGGTAACCAGCTAATACACAGCTTTTTTCCATCTCCTGTGCACAAAAGGTCAAGTGCCAGGGTGAAAGGAGAACCAGAAAATGCCAGAAGACAGCATTTTTAACAGTTACAAATCACCTTCCCTTTCAGGGACTCGCCTCTGGAGACAGTGCCTCCCCAGCAGCGAGCACCCGCAGCGATGGCAGCTGGTCTCGGACTCTGCTGCCTCTTGTGAGGATCATCACACTGAGGAAGCAGCGTCCCCTCAGCACCCCGTCTGGAGAGGTGCTGAGCCCTTTCCCAGCTGATGGTCCTTAGCCTCTTCAATCTCCATGAGCAAATTATCCTTGAGTCTCAGACTTTGGACAAATTCTCCAAATGTTTTCTCCACTAACCCACCACTTTTCACACCAGTTCTTCCCCATGAGAGTCAGGACCAGCTCCCTTGCTCTGCCTTTACCCTGGCTGCTTCCACTCCAATATCCTGTTAGCTGCTCCCTGCCAGTTTGCATTACCCCATTATTCTTTAGAAATCCTCCTGGACTGCCCTGGGCAGGCAGCAGCCCAACCCGCCTCCACGCAGCCAGTTCTCAGTTTGGGACAACCAAATTGAAAAATCAGCAGCTGGAAAGCCGAGACGGATGAAAGCCCTTCTTCAGCAGATGGATGAGAAGTCTCGGAATGCTTCCACTCCCTGAGGGTTAAAACTCCCACCCTTCAACTCCTCCAATACAGAAAGCACCATTTTTGATAAAAGCTAACAATACTGCAATGGCAAAAAACCCCAAACAACAAACAAACAAAAAAACCCAACCAAACAAAAACCAAACCAAAACAAAAAAGCAACAAAAAAGCCAAACCAAAGAAAAAACCTCAACCAAAAAACCAAATCAAAATAAAACAACCCTCAACCCCAACAACGAATTGCAGCCCTTGTGCAAAGTGAATGTATAAATTTACCATCCATCTAAGAAACATGTATTTCCCAGAAGGAAAAAGAAATTGAGTCTGTTTCAAAAATACACCAAATTTCAGAAAAGCCTTTCAGTTCCAGATAGCAAAAAGAGAAAATATCGGAAATATCCTCCGCTACACAGAATGAAAAGGATTCCATCAGATCAATAATATTACTAACAAAAGCAGCATGCAAATGCAAGGGACCTGCCTGCAATCAGACCCTTCTTTAAATTCACTCTTAAATCCATTCTCTTTTCAAACAGTTTTTCTTCAACTCTGACAAATCTGTGAACTCTAGGGACAGCAGAGGCACACCGAATCATGTATTTTCTCTCACTGGGACCACACGAAAAATTATTCCAATTTTGATCTAGTTTAGATTTCAAGCATTCCCCTCCATCTTCCTCCGACAAGAGCGCAGAAGCCAGTCCAGGCTCACTGGCGGCAGGGTTTTGCTGACATTTAGCTGAAGTTTTCCCTTTTAAACTCGGGTAGTCCCTGTCCTTTTTGCAATTCACAATCCACTGCCCCTTTTGGTGCTTCTATCCTGTAGCTATTTGCAGGCTATAGGATAGTCATCTTCCAGCCCTTCTTTGTACAACCAGAGGTCTTAACTGTTTAGTACAGAATATACAACTACAGCCAAACGCTGCGAGTCTGTTCCCGTCTAGAACTGAAAACAAAACAAATCTGAATTTCGTTTCCTATCGCTCATCCAGATCGGGACCTGAACATCAGTCCCAGCTGTGTTATCACCCAGCCCCGTCTGGGGCGTAAAGAAAATCAACTTGTACTCAGCCCAGAGCACCCAAACTGGATACATTTGCCTGGAGAGGGGGCCCGAATTTGGAAACGAGCCCTCCAGACCGAGCCTCCTGTTGCACACATAGCAGGATGTCTCCTGGGATAGTCGGTCTCCTTCCACCCCGCATCCTGCTAAGCTTTCACTGGAGCGTCTTTTAATCCACCTTTCCTGCATCGTGGCAGGATTGATTTAATTATTCCTAAATCACCCTCAGTGGATGGTGTTTAGCCTTCCTTTGTCCTGGCGCTCTGGCCACAGCAATGCCAGAACCCAGCAAGGGATTTTTCGTTTCTGTTTATAAAGCGCAAACAAACCAACTCCATTTTAACTGTGGGAGAAGTCAGGCAAAGTCTATTACCCTGAGCGTGCCTATAGGAAACCAAATCCCAGAGTGGATCTTCGTTTCCTTAAACAGTTTCCCAGCCTTCTTTAGCTTTTTTGCAGGCTGACTCTGATTCCCAACTATTTAATCTATTAGCAAAATATTTATTTTTATGTAATAAAATATTTAAATTCTTCGTGGGAATTCTGTCTTGCTGACAGCCAATATTAAGATTACTGTATGTGGAGCTGGAAACAGCTTTTATTATTTCTGACAGGTTGATGATTTTTCCCTTCCAAACTCTCATGATCCGTGTTCCACCGCAGCTCACGGGCTGCTTAGGATTGCGAGGGATACCTGGATCCGCAGCCAGAAAAAATTAAATAAAATGACACCTGCGGTCTAATCCCCCACTCCCTATAGGCACGTCCCCATATCCGATTTATTTTGGACGGGAGACAGAATAAAGGGAAGGCCCCGTTGGAGAAGCCGCAGGGGCGCCGGGGCACTCCGGCGGCCGGTGTCGGGAAGAGTATTTTGCTCCAGGCCGGAGCGGGTCGTCCCCTCCGGGCGGCGGGGCTCGCCGGTGACCGGTTCCCTAGGGGACTGGGGCGACGGGAGCGGGCGGGGTGGCCAGCGCTGTCTTACCTGTGCCGCCTCTTCTTTCGTTTCTTGCTCTGATTTAGGGAGGATTTGGACATTTTTCGGTCGCTGGAGGAGACATCCTCGGAATCTGCGGAAAGACAGGCAGCGGCTGTGGGCTGGGGCTCGCTCCCCACCAGAGTCCTCCCAGGCAGGGCCAGGCCCGCCGGCTCCGCTCCCTCCGCCGGCTCCGGCCGAAGATTTCGTTGCCATCGCGCCGCGGACGGGGCCCGACGCCGGCCGCTCCCTCCAGCGCGGCCCCAGCGCCGCTCCCGATGCGGTGCGGGCAGCTCGGGGCGATTCGCCTGAGCCAGGGAAGGTTCCGGGCCGGGACCGGGCTCTAGCTCTCGCCTCTCTCCATCAGAGTCGTTTGCTGAGGCTGCTGTTGCCTCGCTGCTGAAACGCAGAGCCCCGCGAGCTCAACCAAACCGTAGGAAAACGGGAAAGCTGCAGCCCCATCTCCGCGGCCGGGCAACCGCGACCGCCTGCCCCAGCCCGGGGATCCCGGACTGCGCCGCAGAACACCGGAGCGGGAAGGGAAAAATTCAGGTTTATGGAGCTACCGGCATAAAACAAACCCCGGGAGGAGCTGGTGCCTATCCGCGGCCCGCGGCTCCCCAGGGATGCCACGGCCCGGGGGTGTTAAGAGCAGGACGCCGCCGCCTTTGCCCCGAAGGAGCAGCCGGGGGGCGGATCAGGGACCCGTATTTCGATGCGCGCTCGGTCCCACTCCTGCTCAGCGGGCCGTGCTGCGGGCGGGGGTGACGGGCACGGCCCGGGACGGGCGCTGCTGCCGGAGGGAGGCCGGGGATTGCCCAGGAGCCAGGGTGCCTACCGGGTGGACCCGAAGCGGCCGCGGAACGGGGCCTGCAGGCAGAGTTGTGGGAGCTGCTGCCGTCTAGGAAAAGGATGCCGAAAGACCCCTAATTCTCCGGCAACGACCCAGGGTCGCGGGGGCCGCTCCGACGGGGCTCTGCACATCCCTAGGCCGGGAGCTCGGGGCCACACCATCAGACCACGGCCGCAGTCCCGGACGGGGGAAAATACGGTCCCGCCCGCCCTTCTCCTCATTCTCGGGATCGAAACGAAATCTCCCTTCCTCCACCGAGCAAGTGGCCTCCCGCCGGGACACCGCGTGCGGGTGGCTGCTGGGTGCGGGCGGCGGCGCTGGTGGGGCGCGGCGGGTCCCCGGGGGCCGGCGACGTGCCTACCTGAGCTGGCCGTCTGGCTGCTGTCCAGCTGCCCGGGGGCCCGGGCCAGGGGCTGCAGGTGGACGCTCTGGGGGTCGGAGAGCACCTCTAGGAAGGTGGGCTGGGTGTAAAAGCCGGGGATGCCGCTGGCCCCCAGCAGCCCCATGCCCACGCCGCCCACCCCGGCGGGACTGAGTACGGAGCGGGCCGCCAGCAGGTGCCCGGCGGGCAGAGAGTCCAGGGCGGCCCGAGGGTGCGACGGCGGCTCCTTGTTCAAGCCCAGGATCTCCTGGATGCCGAAGCCGGTGCAGCGGGGAGGGGTGGGCCCAGAGTTGGACTTGACCCCAGCCGCGGGGGGCGGCGGAGGCAGCGGCGGAGCGGCGGGGGCGGCGGCCGCGCCGTCGGGCTTGGGCTTGCCGGGCAGGCTGGGGGCCAGCGCCGCGCCCGCTTTGCCCGTCATGCTGCGGCCAGCGGTCCCTGGTGCCCGCTCCGGGAATGCCTGGGAGCCCCCGGCTCAGGCCCCTTTTATCCGCCCAGCCGGGAGCCCGAGCGGGGTCAGAGCCGCGCAGCCAATCACAGGGGCCAGCCGCGATTAGGGATGCCAAAAAGCCGGCACCGGCGGCGGCGGGGCCGCTGCTCGTGGGCTGGGGCCGGTGCCCGCCGGCGGACTGGGGCTGCCGCCCGCCCCTGCGCAAAGAAGGGCCGGCCCGGCCCCGCAGGCCCCGGCCCCGCTTCGCCTCCAGCCGTGCTGGGGAGGTGGGGTTAGGGAGGGAGGGAGGGAGGGATGGAGGCATCCCTGCTTTCATAAACACGCACGGCGTGGGGCACCGGCCCTGGAGGAGAGATGCGCGAGGCTTACGTGTAGGGAAACCACGGGCTCTCTGTCTTTCTTGCTCATCTCGTATTCTGAGATAAATAAGAGGTCAGAAGAGAAATTAGGGACCTCGGAGATAAACTAAGAATTAAAACTGAGCAGTGCTCCTTAAAAATACAGAGCTGGAAGCTTTGCACGTTGGAGAAGTATTCGGCTTCCTGCTATCAGAGGAGGTGAAACAGTTGCTTGGACTCTCTAGACAGCCATGCCCATGAGCAGGGTTTCTGAACCCCACAGTTCCTCATTAATTTGCCTTTTACCATGTGTGGGCAAGACAGCACACACCTCATCCCTGCCAGCATTACCCCAACCAAAGATATTAAACTAAGAGAAAGCCCAAGACTTCTCCTGTTTCGCTCAGCCTGAGGCAAGAGCTCCAGTGCATGCTCTGTGATTCGTGAGGCCAATTAATCAGCAGAATACCAAACTGGGGCTGGAACTGTAGCTCCAGATCAGCATGGGAAGTCCATCTTCTGCCTCAGCTTCGAGGAGAAGCAGCTCCCTGTTCCTCTCTTCTCTGTTTTGCAGGCCTCTGGGGTGGTTCATCCGGCTAAATGGCTCCAGTCTGCCCATGAAGGGGAACCTGTCCCCAGGGGAAAGCTGTCCTCCTGGTCTCTGGAGAAGGCTCTCCAGTGCCAGGTGCATGGTGAAACAAGGGCAGGGGACTGTTTGTGAAATTTGTGCTATCTGTCCAGGATGGCCACAAGTGTTTTGGACTCCCCAAAGGGCATGTCCTGTATACTTTGGAAATCCTAGTTTAGAGTCTTAGGCAGCCAAAGAATTTGGGCTGCTGCAGATGCTGAAAATCCTACCTTCCCTGAGCAAACCAAGGGCACCTTCATTGTAATGGCTGAGACTGTCTCATGTTGGACCAGCAAAGTAGTCATATTCCCAGCCATTATTTTGAAGGAACTCACGTCTCTGCAGAGATGGAAATGTTCACAAGAGGTGAATGAAGACTGGGGTGGTCAGCTCCTTTCTAATGGATAGGAAGCTGGGAGCCAAATGTGTTAAGAACTTTCGGAGCAGGTTTCCCCCAGCCCTGGCCCTATCTCACTGTACCTGAGCAAGGCAAGCAGAGCAGTTGTGGGCAGTATCCAGACTCAGCCTTTAGTGCCCATCAGACAAGTTGACAGGGATGAGGCAGCTCCCAAGTTCTGGCCATGAAGTCAGGTCCCTGATTTGGGGTCCAGATCAGTAGGTACCTGGCCTGGTACAGGCATGTAGCTCAGACAGGAGCCAGAAATGAGACCCTCAGTTTTAAAGCAACTGCCAGGCAGAGGAGGGAGGAGCCCCTGCTGAGGTCTTTCCTAACGACTGCCTGTACCAGTGAGCTGACCTTGACCTTTGGTCCTAGAGGGTGGGGAGGTTGCACTATGCACCTTGTGACGGACATATCAGACAATCCTACCACCTCAAACTTTGGTTGTGTCTTGTCTGCATTAGCCAATTTTTGGTTTGACCTATGTCCCACCCCATTAGGGCTCCCCAGTATTATATGCAATTTCCTTCCCCAGCAGTCAACCTGGAGTTACACAAGCTGTGCCTCAGCATGACTGAGTCTGTTGGGGTAAAAATTCAAGCTATCATTTTGCCAATAAATTATTCAGAACTTTATTATAATTTCTCTAATTCTCAAGTTCACCATAAACTGATTCAAATTTCTCCAAAACAATTTCTCCCCAAACATCTCTGAGGCAGAATGACATTGTGTGGGTTATGTGGCTGCAAGCTGCAGTCTGCTGTAGAGCTAAACCCACCAGGTCTAAAGCCCTCTGAAATGTAGTAAGTACCTCTGTTTGGTACCAGCATCAGTGTGAGGAGGTGCACACTGTTGTTCTGCCTAGAGAACTGCCCAAAGCTCACACAGGGTGTGGATATCCATGAGGGCTCTTCTCAACTTGAGCCCATATTCTCACAGCTCTTTGTGCTCCACTATTTCTCTTTTTCCTTCAGACCCAGCTCTGCATCCCTGCTGAAGGACAGATACAGGGATGTGGATTATTTGGGTTTTCTAGCCCAAGCTAGACACAGAGCCAAATTTGACAAGCCCATCAGAGTTTGTCAGCCTGAGGTCCAGTCTACAGCGTGTGTCACCTTTATCATTTTTAGCCTCCTTGACAGGTGATTAGAAGTAGTTCATAGAAAGTTAATGCTCTGACCACTGTCAGGATATAAAGGTATAGACATAGGGGCTTTGCTGATATATACTGGAGTTGCTTATATGTTATATATTATCTATATTATATGAATGATATGATATGATATGATATGATATGATATGATATGATATGATATGATATGATATGATATGATATTATATTATATTATATTATATTATATTATATTATTAATATATATAATATATTGATATTCTGTATCAATACCTCTCTAACTAATTTCTGGCAACATTTTCACCCATCTTGACCAGAAGAAATTCTGGCTTTATTTTAGCTTTTCTCAGCTACATTACTCAGATGGTTTCCTGGGGAGAGAAATATTAGAAACCTTGAATTCTCTCACATTTTTCTGATCCAGCTCATCTTTTTTCTTCTTCCATAGTTCATCTGTCTTATCCTTGGGGCTGAACTTTTCCACTTCTCCCATTTGTTTGCAAATCTGTCCTTCTTCCAGGCACATGAGTTGGGCTGACTAGGTTCTTTCTTCAGTCTTAGCTTTACAGCCTTCTCCTGTGTCCATGGACAACTTGAAACCCAGTAGGAGCAATTTTTTAGTCTCTAAAGAAGTGTTACTTCTCCTCCATTTCTGTTACAGAAGCATGCTCTTCGTTGTCTCTGTTAGCACTGGGTTCAAGGCTGTCTTTGTCTAGACAGACCTCAGCTGACAAAAATGCCTTACAAAAAAGATGGAGGGCAACTTTTTACATGGATAAACAGGGAGAGGACAAGGGGAAATGGTTTTAAATTGAATGAGGAGAGATTTAGATTAGATGCTAGGAAGAAATTCTTTACTCAGGGGGTAGTGAGGCACTGAAGAGGTTGCTCAGTGAAATTGTGAATTAATGCACCATCCTTGGAAGTGTCCAAGGCCAGGCTGAACGGGGCTTGAAGCAACCTGATCTAGTGGGTGATGGCAGGGTGGGTTGGAACTAAGTGATCTTTAAGGTCACTTTTGACCCAAAACATTCTATGATTTTCTGATGATTCAAACAGATAGGTCAATCTGATCTCCCTGTGCTCTTCCATCTCCTCTACAATGGCTTTTGGGTTTTTCCAGCACTGCATCAGTTAACTTGGTCTCCTCTGTATGCAGCTCCTGCCTGACTCCTTTCAAAACTTATGTATGGAAAAATGCTTTGAATAAAAGTCTCTCTTAGTATGTTTTTATTTTACCTGTGTTCTTAAAATTTGGGGAGCACTGGTGATCCACTGAAGTCACAGTCATTGGACATTTTTACATTATCCTTCCACCATATGTTGCACTGTAGATGGATATAAGACATGGTAATGCGAATATGACAAGAAGAAACACTTGCTCTATTAATCAAAACTGCTGAGACATGAAGACTGACCACAGCTACCTGCCTACAGATGTTATAAATTCTGTCTATCATATACAGTTTTCAAATCAAGGCTGAAAGTTTTTAAGAGATGATCTATAACTCATCCAGAAGATATTGGCCTGATATAGAAATTATTTGGGTTTGTAGTCTATTTTATCCCAAAGATCAGGCTAGAAGGTTGTAATGTTTACTTCAGGCCTTAAAATCTTGAACTCCATGGTGCTCATGGTGTCTGATAGGGATGTTCTATCTATATAAAAGCCATCCCATATAAGAAGCTTCTGATGTCAAGTGTCCTATTGAACATATCTTTTTCTTTACATGTCAGTCTATTGATCTCTAATTAATCAAAGATACAAAGTACACGATGACAGAAGATTATGGCACCTGTCATGCCCATGGCCAAATGCTCCCAGCTGGCAGCTGCTGGCTGAGTTACTGCAGCCCTGAGCAGACCTCTCTGTTTCCGCCTGCTCTGAATCATCCTGGTAGTTTTGAGTTGCACCTCTTAACCCCTGGGTAAAATCATCCTGCTGAAGACAGCAGGACCTTGGTCACTGGCATTTAACAGAGCTAGGATTTCACTTTGCTTAGCACTTCTGACATTTTCCTTTTTTTTCCATTATACCTCTCTTTCTCTCCTGACACAGATGCATCCATATTTCTCATATTTTCTCTCTAGCTGAGCACCTCCATTCACATGGAACATCCAGCTGCTAGGACTCAACCATGGCTGCACCCTGAGCAGTTCCTCTGTCCTGCAGTTTCCTGTGGCAAAGTCAGAGTAACTCAGTAACCTTTCCTCTGACACCTTTCAGCTTGAGGCCTTGGGCAGCTATGCTCTGCTTAAGACAAGGGGTTAAACAAAACCTTTTCTGCATGGGGCTGGTGAGCAGTTAAGGGCTGGATATCAAAGCTTTCTCTTAGCTGAACATATCAGTAACTTCCAGTTGCCTGGAAATCAGAGGAGAAAAATTTAACTGTTTGGGCCAGTGTGGAATGAGTGCTGCATGTCAGTGTCCCATCACCTCTGGTTCTCTTCCTCTCTCTGGGCAGTGCTGGATGGGGCAACACCAGAGGTTGATTGCCACTCTTTTCCAACACCTAAAACAGAAGAGAATATTTTCAAAGATAAATGTTTATTTCTCCTTTTAAAAGAATCTTACTATAAATGATTTTTATAGCAAGCTAGACCCATATGTAGACATGCTTTTAACTCTCCTGGAGCAACTGAACTTACTTTTGTTCAACTAGTTTCAAAAGTTCCAGTGTTAATTCATTAGAAAGTAACAGAGCAGCAAGACATGAGCTTTACCACATGGACTAAAGTCTGGTCAGCAGATATAATTTTAAAGTCAGCTAAAACGTGGCATTAGGAAAGTAATGATGTTTGACCTAGACATCCTGAATGAAGCTGCCACAAATGTATACATAAAAATTTGCTTGATTCACTATGAATGTTGGCCACCTCATTAACATTTAATTATAATACTTAATTGTAATATTGTTTTTGGCTGAGAATGTCCTGCTCACTTCTAAATAATGCTTTGGCACATGAGTACGTCAGGTAAATTACACATTGTATCAGAGGGGTTTGTCTGATGCATTTTCATTTAACTATATTAGTTGTTCCCTTTTCTTGGTTTGTGAGAAAGAGGAAATTTGGGAATCAATTTGATGTCCTTTCCATTATCAGATAATAAAATACTCTGCCTTGTTAAAAGAAAATTATGTGTTTGTGTTAGGGGGGAAATTCCAAGGGGATCTAGGTTTACTTCAAGGTATGGAGTCTCTAAGGAAAATAAATATAAAGGAAAATATTACTAGATTCAGCTTCTGCCCATAGGTGAGTACCTGTCCTGGGGACAATATTCAAGATAAAGTATCTAAAGCAGTAATGCTTTATAGACAGTCCTTGGCCCGGGTTGCATTCTGCTCTGCCTGTTCTGCGTCCTGAGCTTCAGGACAGGTCTGGGCTCATTGGTGAGGGAAAGCAGAAAAATAATGAGATACCTAGAAAGGACAGAGAAGATGACGGAAGTGAGATGCCAACAAGTCTTCGAATACATTTTTTAAAGTGTGGCTGTGGTGGTCTTCCAAAATGGTCCACTATGTCTACTGAGAATAGCAGATAGACTGGAAGCATTATGGTAAATGGCTTTGTCTATAGCATGGCAGTAGGAGAAACTCTAACAGTTAGGAAAGTATTAGGACAGGATGCTGATCCTCTTCAGGGCTGGCATTAGGATAGGATGCCTATCTTGGGGAAACTGCAATGGGTAGGTTTAAGGACAGGTTGCACACATCTCACATGATTGGTTTGTGTATGGTGGATCCTACTTACAGCTGGAGGAAAGCCTAGAGGGCCTGCCAAGGTCCCTGTGAGCTGAAATTGCTCTCTGTACAAATAAGAAGCCAAGATGCCAAGAACATCACTGATTCCACTGCCATTCAGAAGACAGAAGTCTTCTGGTGAAGTCTAACAATGAAATTTGGGAAGACAAGTGGCTTTTTTCCCAAAGGAAGCAATCTTGTTTTCCAGATCCTAATAATCAACTAAAGAAAAAATTATTTTGCCAATAAAATTGTATCAATAATCTTAAAACTGCAAAGATAACCTATTGCACTTTTTTTCCTCCAGTGCACCCACAGACTGATTTGGGTTTCCAAAAGCGGGGCACACAGACAATCTCAAAGTGATTTGACAAGGTAGTGGAACCAGCTATAACCTTCATCACATCAGTGTCCATGGGGATGTGTGAGAAGGCAGGATGCTGCAGCAGCCCCCACCCCAGCATCCACCAGCAGCTGTGGTGCTGCCCTTGCCCACATCCATGCCCTTGTTATGGGGGCCTGACCCTCCTGCAGGTCCAGAACACAGGTTGTGCCTGGAAGCTGCTTCCCAGGGCACTGTGTAAAGCTGTGGGAAAGGAAGAGGCACAGTGGCTGGGATGCTGGATCTGTCCAGGCACAGGGCTTGGGAAGGCAGCAGTGCCAGCAGGTTTCCTCTCTGCCTTGCCCTTTTCAGCTTGTCAGGTAGCAGGAAAGGAAACTCACAGCTCCCAGACCTCTGTGCTCAAACACCACTCAGGTGTAGCTCCTCCTGACATGCAGCAAGCTCAGTTTCCAGGTCCCAGAGGAGATTTTGCCCCAGGGGTGAGCTCCCTTAGGAATCTCATCCTCAACAGAGTGTTCCCACAGACAGACAGCACCCAGGCTGTCCCATCCAGCATGAGTTTGTGCCACTGGGAGCTGCCACAATGTGTTACAAACCCTGGAGCACAGGGGAATCCACAGAGACATCCTGGGCATGGGAAATCAGCTGAGGAAGGAATGCTGCAGCCAGAAGCACTTGTTTGGAGGCTGCAGACTGGTGTAACTTCTGCTACGCATGGGTTCGGGGCCATTGCAGGCTATGGGTAAAACCTACCTCAGAGAGATGGGGTCAGGAACAGAACTTCTTCCCCACGGATACTCAGCACCACACCCTGCCTTCCCCTGTGTCCTCAGAGGCTGCATCAACCCATGCATACCAAGAAGGGCCAAGACCATCCAGTGGCCTCCTTACTCAGAGCCCTTTTAGGAGTGATTTTAATTCGTGTAAATGAGTATTTTTAATTTGTTATACTGGCCTTTATCTCTATTACCATCTCATTTGCTTTTAAACCTAGTTTTGCCATCCTGACTGAATTCCATTTGATGCATTAGGAGTAATTCTCTTCCCAAAGGGTTAGACATTTTCTCTCCACATAAAAGTCGCTTATTTTGGATAAAGAGACGATTAGATTTATCTTTAATATTTTAATGGCAGCCAGGATTATTGGGTGGGCAGCCCCGGTTTCGGTTGTTGTTGGGGGATTAGACTCTAATAAACTCTTCAGATTGGGATTTTTTTTCTGCTTTTCACAAAGTACTTGTATTTATTTAAAAAATTCACTTCTTTTTGAGTCATAAATTCCATTTGCTGTTTCCTATTAGTATTAAATCAAGTTGATTAAATTCATAGTGACTATTTGCACATATATCTTTTTAATTTTAACATCCACAACATAAAATCTTTAATGGTGCAATCTGAAATACCTGCAACATACATTGCTGTTGCTGTTTAAACAGATGGAAATGAGGATCCAGAGGGAAGGGAGAGAAGAAGGGATGGAGAGATGGACAGACGGATGTTGAAAAGGGGGTGAGCTGACTATCCCCATCACACGGAATACAAAAGATTTGGGGGTTGGTAAGGATATAGAATTTGGAGAAAGCTCCCTCTCCTCAAAATCACCAGCATCCTCTTGGTGAGCAAAAAGAGAGTGCAGCCTGTCCAGGGTGGCAGGCTCAGTTCACCGCACAACCCTTGCAGTGCCAGGAGCCGGGCAGCCCCCGGAGCTGGCATTTCCTCACAGCAGATGCTTGCGGGGCCGGTGGGGTGCAAACCCAAGAAGTGAGAGCCCCTCACCCCTCGGGGCTCCACACCCTGCCTCGGCTGTCACGGATCCTAGTTTAGGCTAATCGTAAACTTGGTAATAGAATAAAATGTCAGCAAAGTAGAAATCAATAAGTGTTAATGCTCCAGGACTTTCACTGCTGGGCTCCCCTCTCGGGCTCCCCCCTCCCGCACCATCCTGTCCCTTTGATTTCAGTCCCTTCTCTAATCCCCACCTCATCAGCTCCGGGAAGGGCTGATCTGCAGCAGAAAATCCCTCATTCGGGGCAAAATCAGCTTAATTTGCAGCAATTTGTAGCAGGTCTTTGCTGGGATTTGAGTCTCAAAATTATTCCGCGGGTGGGGGCCGGAGCCCCTTGCAATATGGGCAGAGATTTCCCCGCTCCTCCGCTGGCAGAGATTTGTCTGGGCAGTAATTACAGGCGGGGGCGCAGCCCGGCCCCCGCCCGGCGCTCGCCCTCCGCCCGCGGGGCCTGGCACCGGGCGAGCGGCCGAACACGCAGCCGCCCGGATTAGCAGCATTAGCGGCCAGCGCCGAGCAACAATTAATCATTTGCTGGTAAATACAAGCGGGAGCCTCCCCCGGCTGCTGGGGAGGGAAGGGGAGAAGGGGGTGGCCACCCTGGCCTGCAATAGAGCAGTGAGGAAAGGAAAGGGAAGGGCTGGGGAGGGATGGAGACGCCCGGGGACCTTGTGCCCTCGGGCCGGGAGATCAGAACAAGCAACTTTCCTTCCGCTAATGCCGCTAATTACCGGCGGCAGCTCCGCCACCGCCCGGAGGCTCCCGGGCACGGGGACCCCCGGGGCCGCCCCCGAGCCTCGTCCCGCGCTCCGGGCGAGCGCCTTCCCGCGGGGCCCGGCCCGGCCCGGCCCGAGCGCCTTCCCGCGGGGCCCGGCCCGGCCCGGCCCGAGCGCCTTCCCGCGGGGCCCGGCCCGGCCCGGCCCGAGCGCCTTCCCGCGGGGCCCGGCCCGGCCCAGGGCGAGCGCCTTCCCGCGGGGGCCGGTTCGCACGGCGGGGTGTGGAGCGCCCAAATCCGCCCCGGTAATCCCGGAGGATGGGCGCTCGATGGGGAGCATCGTTTGCGGTGTGGCTTGGTTTGCGGGACAGGGACAAACAGAGCGGTGTCACGGTGCGTTTGGGTGCCGGGCTAGCACTTGGCGGCCCGTCACTTTCTCGGTAAAAAATTAGCTTGAGGTGGAATCGGAATTACACGTGTTAAATGAATTAAAAGCTGACTAATTAGTGGTTCTGACAAATTCACTGGGGAATCATCCACTGCCAGAGAAATGTTGAAGATGTGTTTTCTAGAGATCAGTTCTTGGTCCATACCGTGCAATATCTTTGTGGTGACTCAGAAGAAAATACGAAATCAATGCTGGTAATGATTTCTACTTGACATAAAAATTGGTGGAGTGATAAATAATGATGGGAGTAGGTCAGTTATACCAGGCAATCTGGATCACTTGGCAGGCTCTGCTCATTTGAACAATATGTGATTTTAATATAGCCAAATGCAAGACTATATATCTCAGAACAGAAAATGAAGGTCACAGGCTGCTGTCACGGGAAGCAGTGGCTCTGAGGAGGATGGAGGAGATGTGACAGATAATAAAAACTAAGCATGGATTTTTGGTGTAATCTGCTCTATCAGAGCTATGCCATTTCTGGATCTATCGACAAGAAAATGTTACCTAAGCAGGATAAGGGTGGTCTTGGCATCTCAAGACTATAACAGATTGATACTGTGCCCACTTCTGGTGTCTACATTTTCTATAAAAACCACCAAAGAACTGGAAAATATTCAGATAAGAACTTCATGAACAACACATGAGTTGAGAGACACTTTCAGAGGTTGGAAGGTTCTTTAATTTATTAGCAAAGGCATAACAAGATTTATCACTAGAAGTCAAGCTAACTAATTAATAATTAATTTAATTAAATATAAGTATTAATATAAGGCTTGAATTTTTCACAGTCAGGATAATTAGTAGAGCAGGCAAGACAGTTTTAAAACAGCTTCTTGTTGAAAAAAAAAACTTCTTTGGATGGAAGTGTTTTGGCTTTTGACAGAAAAATATGTAGTTGCTTACAGAAATCCCTAGGGCAATATATTTTGAAACAGTTTGTTTTACAAAATTGTTCTGAAATGTATTTTCTGATGTTAATTTATGCATTTTCATTTTATATTATTCTTCTACTATCACATTATAGCATGAAAAATAATTTAAATCTATTTTCATTTTAATTTTCAAACTGTTAAGTACATTTGCCACATAATACTGAGTAAGTACTAAATGAATGGAAAATCCTTTTGTTATAACACAGCAGAGAATCTTTATACTGCCAAAAGTGTGAAATACTTCATGTGCCATGAAGTTTCGGATGACCTTAATGATTTTAAAATATAGTATAGGAATCTCCACTGTCAATCACAGTGTCTGTATACTGCAGGCATTGTTTGCTGTCAGCTGTTGCTGATGACCTGTAAGACTAGTTAAATAAAAAGCAACCAGTTGCAAAACCAGCATTTTAAAATTATAACATTAATTCTCCATAGACAGAAATACTTTCAAATGCAAGAATTTCCCACATTATGAAAAAAACTGATTTTCAGACATGTCTAGTATTCCAGCATTAAAACTGTTTACCTGAGGAAGGATCTTTCCCACTTAGACCTTCTAAAATACATGCTCCAGCACAGACAAACCCTGCAGCCTTGACTCAGGTCAGACTTGGCGACTAATGAGTCTGTCCACAGTCAGAGTGCTTTTTGGATCCAGGTTGCTCTCTGGATGCAAAGGTTCTGGTCACCTCGGTTGTTGCTCTTGGTGTTGCGCAGGGGTCAAAGGAGGCTCAACCTGGTGTCGCTGCAGAGGAAATGGGATTGGAAGATGCTCCAGCGGCTAAAGGATCCTCACTCCAGAGAAGAGCTAAGCCAAAGAAATTGCCCCAAACATCTACAGCGGAGGCACCAAGTCTTCAGCACCAATTGTTTTTAGTGCCTCCCAGTGTATCCTAATGAATTAATAACCTGTAGGGTAGTTAGAGCCATGAAATGTCTAAAAAAAATCCATAGAGCCACCATTGAATGCAGTAATAGGGAATTCAGGGTGAAGGGATGGAGTCAAAAGGTTCCCCTATCTGGGCAACCCTAGTTGGATCTAAACAGGTGACATTCCCAAGCCAGGAGCTGGACTATGGTGATCCTTGTTTGTCTCTTCCAATCCAGGGTATTCTATGACTCTGTGAAGCTGGGGCTCTGTGGAGGCTCAGGGTGACCCGTGGTGACCCCAGGCCACCCTTGCTCCCACAGCAAGGAGGAGGGCTGTGCTCTGGCTGCCCAACCATCTGCCAGCAATTACACTACTTTGATTTGAACCACTGGAGTCCTGTCATCCCTTTGCTTCCCCCTTGGTGAACCAAAGGACAGGAGGCAAAATGAGCCCAGGGTCCCCTTTGTTTCCTTGGAGTCTGCATTAGCAGCTGGGATACCTTGTGTGTATCCTAACTTTTGGCTGCTTAGGATAGGTCCATGGTTTATGAACACTCCTGGGTCTCTTTCTCATCTTGCATGCTTGGTTATCTTCCAATGTGCTTTCCATTTTGTTGGAAGACTTGTCCTGTTCTGCTGCAAAATAGCCTCTGCTTAGCAGTATGTCTCTGCCTTCACCCTTGTGTGGAGCTGAGCAGCCCACCTTCAGATCAGCTTGGATTCCTGAAAATGCCACAGTCTCACTCACAGACACTTTACAGTTGAATTTAGATGACTTTAAAGACCATTTTGACATTCTGGGATGAGAGAAGCCTCTATCATTGCTGCTGCTTTTGTGTGGTATAGCATGGGCAAAGCTGTCTCTCAGCCACCTGCTGGGGTTTGGCTTGCGTGGCAGAGGTGGAGCCCAGGGAAATGAGCCAAGCACGTTTGCTAGATGGGAATGGGTTAAAGAGTTAAGGAAGCACTCAGAACTGAACAAAGGTGTTTACAGGCCCTGGAAAGAAAGCAGAGCTTGCTGCCCAGGCACGAGGCTGGGCAAAACCAATGGCACAGGGTGGTGCCACTGCCCCTCATGGGTGACATGCAGGAGCATCACCTGGAGAAGATCCTGCACATGGGGTGGTCTGCAGAAGTCACTTGGTTTTGGTGTGCTAAAACCCACTGTCATCTGATAAAGTTATGGGAGGATGGACGGCAGTGTTCCTCGTCTCTCTGCTCATACCATGGCTCCACCCTTTGTTTTCAGACTCCTAACAAAACCTGGACTAAAAAATGAAACTAAACATTGCAGTTTGTTCTTGGAGTTGTTGTAAATGCACATCCTTCCTCAACGTCTCCATAGCAATCACCAAGAAAACCAACTTCAGACTAAGGCTGCTCTGAAGGATAGTGAACACTAGAAAACCAATGCCAAAACCCTGGTGGAAACAAGGCAAACAGAGAGAGAATAAAAAGGTAACGTGTATTAAGGGTTTGATCATGCTTACACATCCTCTAACATAAATCTAACTTTAACTTTGAATCTCAGCAACAGAAATACCCAAACATAAAATGCTTTCATGTGGGCTTTAGAGATGGATGTATGAAACAGAACAAAACACTTTTTTCAAACTGGTAATCATTAATCTTTCTTCAGTAACTATGGCTTGTCTTGCATTAACCTAGGGGACAGATTTTCTACCTCTCCTCATGTTATCATATTGAATAATACTCATAGAAGCCAATTGAACTACTTGTGAATAAAATGTTACTCAAAAAAATAAGACAGTCAAAGCCAAATCATATGTAAATAATACCCTTCAAAGTCTGCTGAACACGTCCTCTAACCACAGAGTGATACCATTTTAATTATCAAAATATAAAAATGCTCACTGCAAAAGACCAGGAGTCCAAAGTTTTAAAATAAAGTCCATAAAAATAAATATATTAGGTTGAAAATTCTAGAAGGCTTTAAATAATGTATTAAATTTATTTTAGTTTTTTCTGCATTAAAATGGCTCCAGTTGATGTTGTCAAACCTTTTGCACCAGCAGTGCTTTTTAATAAAAGCTGAATTTTTCTTGTACTCTCTTGATTCTTAAAGGTCTTTGTGAAAAGCACAAATAAAGTGAGATGCAAGGTAGCATTGTAACATTTAGCAACAACACAGAAAGTACAGTTAATGAAGAATTTTAGTTTCAGTGACCTATAAATGAGACGTTACCTTCATTAACTCTTGATCTTCTTCCTTTGGAACTGGTGGTCCATTCTGGAGTTACCAACTAAACAGGGAATAAATACTGTGTGCTTCCAGCACTTACACAAACTAGCTTACCAGAATAAACCTTCATAAATATTTCTTGAAGGTCAGGGTGGTGTTTCCACATAAAAAACAAGAGAATTCACCCAAACTGCATGTTACTGGAATGACAAAGTAAATCTTCACATTTTCATTTGTGCTAATGAAAGGGGTTGAATGACTGGGTATTCAAAACTTTACACATTTTGTAGTAATTATTTTCTTCTGCTTTTGAAATAGTTGGGGTTTTTTGATGCTAACATTCTCAAAATATATTGTGGGATACATTTGCTGGTTCTTGGTGAAGCTATAGCTTCAACTACATCCTTTATGTCTACAAATACCCTTCTATTTTAAAGAAATAAAAGGTGCATTAAAGAATAAAATAACTACCAACTACCATCACAGTGTCATCAGTGAGCTCATCAAAGTGCTCTGTGTGGTATTACCTCACGTAGGTTTGCTCTCTGGGCCTTAGATCTTCAGTCTCTCTGATTTCTGTTCCACCTTGGTAAAGGCAACCAACTGCAAATGGCTTAGTGCCTAGAAAAGGCAAAAAGTGCTGCTGTGAGCACTGCTCTTAAGGGTGATGTATGAAGAGAGAGCAGAGTTTTTAATTCAGAAAGACTGCATTCACATTGCAAACCAAGACATTGGAGGTTTTAAATATCTGGTATCTTAGTACAGGGAAGTGAGTCTATGGCAGTGAATATATCTGTTTTCAGCTTCATTTTTCTTGTAAGAGTGTGTCTGTAAGCAATATCCCTAATCATCACTGTTCACATCTGACAAGCCCTATTTTGAACTAGTGGGGAAATTTGACTTAGGCTGTTACTGGCCAATAGTTTCCAAATCACGTTATGAAATTACCTGAAATAAATTGTCCACTAACATCAGCATTTTTTTTCCTTGTTCTAATTTACAAGAGGAATAAACTAGTAATAGTTTGTAGTTATTCAGCTTCATGCCATTGCAAATCACAGTGAGT
This sequence comes from Catharus ustulatus, assembly GCF_009819885.2. Classification (NCBI taxonomy): domain Eukaryota; kingdom Metazoa; phylum Chordata; class Aves; order Passeriformes; family Turdidae; genus Catharus; species Catharus ustulatus. The sequence goes on from NC_046226.1 coordinate 24,108,736, forward strand.
GGTGGAGGTTTGCACCAGAAGTCTCACTGATCTAAGTGGGTGGCAGCTAGGAGGGAGCTCTGTTACCCAGGGTGGGGGATCCTCATGGATCATTCAGATAACAAGGTGCTGTATTTTTCTCTCCAATTTTTCCTGCCTCCAGTGCTAAGTGTGGCACTATCTCAGCCTGGGTCTGAGGGTATTTTGGCTTGGAAGAGTAGAAGATGTCACTGAAAAAAACCCAGGGTAGTGTTTCCTGCAAAAGTCTTGGGTGCTCTCTTTCAGAAGAGACACCACAGGGGCTCAGGGACTTGCTGCTGGTTCTTCCTGGTGCAAGAGAAGGAGCAGAGCCTCTGTGCTGCTTATGATTTTAAAATATCCAGGACAGTGTAGAAATTGCTCTGCGTGACCCTAAAAGACAAGAAGAGAGAAACCTTTGAAGAGCCTTCCTTACGAACCTAGGGAAAAAGCAGTGATTCCAGAAATGTTTAACAGAAAAGTGAGAGTATAAAGACACCATCATTAACATGGCTTGAAAGACAGGATGCTAATGCAGCTGAAAGCTATTGCTGGTTGGATGTGCCAGCACATCCCCAGCTCCACGGGTGTATCAGCAGCCGGAGGGGCTTTGACTCCGTTGACGTAGGTAGTTATAATCAGGAGGAGAAAGTGGAGAGAAGGCACAGGAGGGATGGAGACCAAGAAACAAAAAAGAAAGAGGGGGGAGAGAGGGAGAGAGAGAGAGAGAGAGAGAGAGAGGAAAGAAAGGACAGAGGGAAAAGGGAAAAGGAGAAAGAGAGAAAATGTGGGGGGAGAAGAAGAGAAATGGGAAGGAGAGCAAGCGAGACTGTATTTCTATAATTACTGTGGATTGGCTCGGATTAAGGGCAACTAGCTATCTCTTGGTTTTTGCTTTTTATATAACAACTAATCTCCTTCTAATCAGTTATTATTAAATTATATTCCATTTTTAATTCATTCACAGATCATTGGTGGCACAATTCGGACATCTGGACAGATAATTGAATAGAGATAATTTATGTAAATGAGGAACAGTTGTGTACAGAGGTGGGGGAGGGGAGATTTCAGCTCCCAAGGCCAGTGACCTAATGAGGACTCGCCAAAAGCTGCCCTTGCATCCTGGGAGGACTCAGGTGTGAGGGAGGATGCTAGGAATATTTGAGTATTGTGTGTTGGATATTAACACACATACAAGAGGCCATCGAGCCTGACCTGTTTCACTTTACCTGAGGGACCGACCTGTATTGAACATCATTCCTCCAAAGGCTGCAAACAGTGGCCAAATCAGCACCTGGAGGTGCCCTTTGCCTCCCAGGGAGAGACTGTTCCAGATCTCTTCATGATTTACAGTGTGATACCCCAGAGCTGCACTGACCTGACCATAGGGTGAGGCAGCAGTGAAGGAGCTGCTCCAACTCAGAATGTGAGCTTGTGCAGGTCTACTGGAATCCTGGAGGCTATTCCTTACTCCTCAAAAATGTCTCCCTGCTCTTTGACAGACGTGGTCTAATCTTTCATTCCTTGTCCTGAACTCTGAATTTTGGAATCAGGAAAAACTTACGTAGGTAGACTTCAAAGAGAAGTTCCATGATCAAAGGCAGTAGCCAAGTACCACAGAGGCAGTGGCCTAAAGCATTGTGGTAGCAGCAGTATGAAAAAACAGCCCCATGATTCTGGCTTATTGTCATCTATATGGGAGCTGTCAGAATGAGCAAATGCAGAAATTGAGACAAATACTGTGCAGAGAGAGAACACAATGTGGCAGTGTGATACATCAAATCCAGTATGAACACCTACAGGGCAGGGAGTCTACTTTGGGCACATTCCCACTGTAGCCAGAGGGCTCTGATCAGTAGGCTCAGTAGAGCCTGGGCCATGGTTTATCTTACCTTGATACAGGTAAGATAAACTCAATTAGGGGACTTGCATCTCTGCTGGCTTTACTGATGAGATAGATACTGACTAGAGAAGTAGCCCAGGACTAGCTCAGGTGTGAGCATCTCAAGTTAAGCAAGATGGATCCCACAATAAGGGAGGAGAGGCATTACTCTGCTTTTGCAGTAGTGGAACAGCAGCACAACTGCAAATTCCTCTGCCTTGGAACAAGGGAAGATTAAAATGAAATTCTTGTTCTGGGCTATGGTTATATTACTTTTCTACAACATTTAGATGCCACAGACCTATGTGCTGAAGAAAGAAGCATGATAGATAAATTTATCTTCCAAAAGGGGGAAGAATGCTAAACTCAATTGCTATAGCAAAAATCTAATTTCCATCACTTTATCATAACAGGAAGAATTTTGCTGTGCATACTGAATTGTCTTAGTATTATGGAACTGTTGGAGGAAGGGAACACCACAAATGCATTCAGTGTGTGGGAAGACTACTCACAAGATTTGTTTGTGAAAATAAATTCAGGTCAAATTGCCAAGAATACAATGCAAATGAAATTAAACTGGTTCAAGTGACCTTCTTGCCCAGTGTCAGAAATACACTGGGCTTTGTTCAGCTCTGCAGGGTTTTTTTGTTGATTAAAAATTTGCCTTTTCAGGTCGGTTCTTGAGGCTCTAATTAGCAAAATGTGAAATTGCCACTTGAAGAATTATTGTGAATTTTCCAGATAGGCATTATCAGTGATAATGAGAATGCAGCCATATGATTGACTGCAACCACAAGGTTGGGACAAAAGTTCTTAGCAAGGAGGGTTGAAATCAGCCCTTCTTCAAGTCTTCATAACTGATGAATAAAGGTGACTGAGGTGTGTGTTAATGCCATTTGTAGGATACTGAGTTGAGAGTATTTATGCCCATGAGCAGAAGAAAATCAGTGCTGCAGTACGGAGAACATAGGTGGGAGTCAACCCAGTGAACTGTTAAAAGGGAAAAATCCCAGAGCCAAAAAATGTGCCTCAGAGACAGACAGTAGGAGAGTCAGAACAGCTGGGCATAATAGTTTGGTATGATTACAATGTACATTTGCAATATGACAAAGCTCTAAAAAGAATTGAGGCAGCTCCACATTTAGAAACATGACACTGTGGAGCAGCCCATTAATGTTGTATTTCTCCATTGTTAAAACTCAAATTTGCAGTTTTGCAATATTGATTTTTTAAGGAAATACTGATAAATGGAACAGAGCATAGAAAAGAGGAAAGAAAATGCCTGGAAACTTGTGGTTTAGGTCTGTGAGCCATGCAGAGATGTGTCTGACTTAAGTGATAACTGAAGAGAGAGGAATAGGAATCCCTCAGCTACCAGAAAGGCACAGAATCTGGTGAGGAAGACAGATTTGGGCTAGCACCAGGAAGAGGAGTACTAGTGACTAAGTGAAAGGAAGATCACAGGTCACCTATGCACAGGATAAAGGTGAGCATTGAAAGGGAATGGATGATGTGATGATGTTAAAACTGCAGAGATTTCCCCTGAGTAACTGCTAGGACTGTGGGAGCCCTGTCATGGGGAGCATTTAATGGATTAGATGTCTTAATTCTCACACAATTGCCCTCTTACTGGTGGTAGCCACCACTGCCAGACACAGGAGCTATGCAATGCTGCTGACTCCTTGCATGCTGTGATGGATAAATATAAATCCCAATAAAGGCAGGAAACTCCTACATAATGTACATGTCCCATCCCAACCTCTATGACACATTTTCATGAAATTTTCTGCACAGTCTGTGTCTTTCCTGATGCTGACTTCCCTTAAGTATATTGGGGGGCTGCTACATGTCTTAAGGTTTCAAACCAGTTTTCCTTATGACTATTAAACTAGTTTGGTGATACAGTCCATTAAGAAGGGACTATTGCATTTGCTTGTTTGTTTCAATAATGTTTTATAATATTAAACCCTCTTTTCTGTTATGGTGGAAAAGCTTCATAATAAAGGAATCACTGCTGTGTGTCCTAAACTTATCCAGTCTGGGGTAGTGTATTTCCTTTGCAAACTTATTCAGTAGCCAAACCTCATTGACATTTATCTCCATTTCATCTCTAGTTTCCCTCACTTCATCATGGACTTAGGCCACTGTGTTTTCCCAAAGGAGCAGGTGGGCTGTGATGAAAATGCAGACTCAGACATAATTGACTCTGAGGGAGCTTTGAAGACCAGAGCTAATATCCTGGCTTGGCAGACAATGCAGCGTGAGAATCAGCACGATGTCTAGAACACAACGGTGAGCTGCTCATATTGACTCAAAGATGGATCCTGAGAATGTGTCCACCTTTAATCCCAGATATAGTGGATATAAGTCCAAGGCCCATCTGGCCAAGGGACCATTATCCTCTCATGGTCTGTCCCCAATCTCAAATGAAAAGGTTTGTGCTCTTCAGACAGACAAGAGTGTATGGAGCGCACACAAGTGTGATACAAGTGTATGATACAAGCACCCTGGTTTGTATCAGAAATAGTTGTGTCCAGCAGGACCAGGGCATTGATTGTCCCCTGTTCTTGGCACTGGAGAGGCCACACCTGGGATCTTCTATTCAGTTCTGGGCCCCTCACTACAAGAAAGACATTGAGGTGCTGGAGCATATCCAGAGAAGGGCAACAGAGCTGGTGAAGGGTCTGGAGCCCAAGTCCTGTGAGGAGCAGCTGAGGGAGCTGGGGTTGCTTAGTCTGGGGAAAAAGGGTCTCAGTAGGGAACTTATTTCTCTACAACTACCTGAAAGAAGGTTAGGGCCAGGTGATGTTCAGTCTCTTCTACCAAGTAACAAGGAATAAGACAAGGGAAAATGGTCCCATCTGCCATGGGAGATTTAGATTGGATATTAGAAAAAATTTCTTCATAGAAAGGGTCGCCAAGCACTGGAACAGGCTGCCCAGGGAAGTGGTTGGGTATACCCTTGGAGGTATTTATAAAAGCAGATGTGGGTTTTGGGGGCGTGGTTTAGTGCTGGGTAAATGGTTGGACTCAATGATATCAAAGGTCTTTTCCAACCTAAATGGTGCTATATTTCTATTCTGTTATTAAGAATGCATGGGGTCAAGGAAAGAAGATGATGAAAGACAATCATACAGACTGAAAATAGCTGGGAATACAGAGAAAGAGTAAAGGAAAATTTTCCAGCCTTTAGTTGAAATTCCATTACTTGTGGTGGATACTCATGCCAACCTCATGCATTTACAACCTCCCTAGATTTCCCCAAGGAAATGCTGCAGAAATAGGTATTTCTATTATGGTATATAGACAGTTTATTTTAAGTCTTCAAGGCATCACTTGATTTAGTTTTCCTAGCAGAGAGGAGCAGTACCAGCAGTCACGCTGGTTATCTGGTGGTGATGGAGAAGCAGATGCTCCCACCACTCTTTCAACTCTCACAGCAATGCTCGATCAATCATGGACTGACACAGCAGTGATCTGGGTGGCACACCTCTGCCCTTTGCCTTTAGCCAGACCCCAGAAAACGGTAAGGGCCAGTACTGTGTCCACCTCCAGAGTTCACTCAACTCTTGGGTTTCCATCATTTTTCAGGTCTGCATCCTGTTGTCATTCCTGGTTAGTAAGAACACAGTGGGGTGTGGGTGAGGACAGCAGTGATGTGTTCAGTGAACCAGCGTCACTTCCTCATACCTCATCTCTCTCAGTGTACTTGCATCTCAAACACTGCTGAAGATTAGATGGTGGATGTCAAATGAAGAGATGGATTGCTAGAAAATTAGGACTAGTGGGAACCCAGAGAAGCTGTCTCTTGGTCCCTTCTGCCCTGTGCCATGACCAGTCATACCCATCTCATTCTTGACAGAGGGACAAGCATCTAAGTAATCTCTTCCAGTGTCTCCTTGCAGTCTATTTCACACCCCCTGCTCATTTTTCCTAATTTTGTTCCTAATGTCTAACATAGATCTTTCCTACTACAATTTCCTGTGTCATGGGCAAAAAGGGCAGCTTTTTTCCTTCTTTCTATACAGATTTAATGCTTGGGGATTTTCTTTTATCCCCTCTCCATCTTCCCTCCTCAGGTTACACAGCACCAGTTCTTTGAGGTTTTCCTTGCAGGATGTGTCAGATCTGTGATCATTCTCACTGTCCTCCATTAGGCACTCTCCAAAGAGTCCACTTAGAAAGGCGATTCCAAAACTGGGCTCAATATACCAACTAAAGCCTCACCAGTGCTGAATACAAGGAGGGTAATTTCCAGAGCTCTTGATAGTTGTTGTCTTATCCATTCTTTGCAGCAGTAGGTTTGATTTATTTGCAACACTATACTATTTTTGACAGTGCTTGTAATCCCTTCTAACCCCTACTGCTTTTTTGGAAGAATTGCTGCATAACAAGTTGTTTTCCAACCCCTGTTTATGCATTTCATTCTTTCTGCATCACTGAGATTCTTTGCATGGTTTCTTACTGATTTGCATCTACGTTTTTTCAACTACTTTCTGAAATTGCCAAGATGATTTTGAATGCTAAGTCTGTCCTTCAGTGTACTTAAAGTGACTTGCAGGTCTGTGTCTTCCTGATCTGCCCACTCCCTCTTTTGTCATCCATTAATTCATGCAGTGAGCAGAACCAGACCCAGAACAGATCTTCATGGAGCTATTCTCAATACATCTTTTATTTTGAGAGTAAACCACTGAGGACTATTCACTGAACACAGTTTTTCAACTAATTTTTCATCTATCTAATGTTAGTTTCTGCTAATTTATATTTCCCTAGTTTACTTACAAGGATAGCTTTTGAAATTGAGCCTAAATATCTTATAGATGTAAAGATACTCAACCTGTTCTGTTCCTTCTTTGTCTACAAGACCTGTTGCCTTGCTACAGCAAGAAATTAAATTGACTGAAAGGGATGATCCTTGACAAATTCACACTGGAAACAATTGATTTTCTCATTTTAGCCTTTGATATTTAGAGATAACTAGGTAATTTTTTCCAGAATTTTAATGGGAAAGGGAATTATGTTGATTGGTCTATAATTACCCATCACCCTTTCCTTCACTTCTGTAAGAGCAATGCCTCTGATTTTCCTGTACTCCACCACATCCCTACAAGTTTTCTGGAAGACAGCCTCTACTAACTCTGAGACTGCTGTAGCCAAATTTCTAAGCACCTTCAATGAAGCTCGTTATGCCAAATAAATCTGAATGCATCTAACTCAATAACATTACCTCTCCCATACACTTGTCTTATTCTATGCCAAGATTTTACTTCCTTATCACTGTTGTTAGTTTCTCTAATATTATCCTCTGTCAATAATTTTCACTCCCTGTTGAGCAGAGATCCAATATTTTGCTTAGTCTTCCTCTTGCTACTAATGAATTTACAGAATGATTTCTTGTTCACTTTGATTATTCTGCTACTTACAAACTTATTTTATGCTTGGCCTTTTTGATTATATTCCTGCTTGCCTCTGCTGTTCTTCTGTACTCACCTTTTGTGGACCAAGGTATTGCTTATCTTCCGCACCCTTCCTTCACAGTGTGAGGTCAATGGCAAATTTGTGAACTAACCAGGTTATTTTAATTTTTTTCCCTATTTTATGATATGATAGCCCCTCCTGGAGCAGAGGAGGATGAGGGGCTCAGAGAAATAAGGCTAGTGTATCATGAGTTTGCTGCAGTTAAAGAAGAAGGTTAAGGGGCAGCTTGTAGGTTGACAATTGGATTAGGAGATGCTGGAGGCAGGGAAATGCAGGAGAGCCCTTTTCCCAACAGTTGTATTTGTTGTAAAAGCAATTATTTTGAGCATTATTAAAGATCATAACCACAGCTCTAATGACATTTATGTGGAGATGGTGAGACTGCATCCTTGAATTCTGCAGTGAGGTGTTAGCTTGTGTCTCCAGCCTGCTGGTTGATCTGATCCTCAGCTCAGTAACAGTGAGGGCAGGTCAAGGAGGGGTAGGAGACAGCAGTGCTGTGCTGCAAGGAGGCCCTGCACTGCAGGGTACCCAGGGACAATGGCACAGCCCTGGTGTGCCTCCACAGTGGGCCCTGGTCACCTCTCACTATGCCACCACCAAGACCCCTATGTACAACGCCAAGCCTTCCTCCAGCATCCCACCTTGATAAAGCCAGGGGCTGAGTGCATGGGTAGAAGGCTTGGGAAATGCCAGGGTGAGGTCTTCCTCAGCACCCTGTCACATCACCTTGCCAATGCTAGCCCATGCCCGTGTCTTCTCCAGAACACCAGTGTCAGTGTCCTTGCCCCTTTATACTCCGCGTTTTGCCTTGACAACAGGTGCTCCTCCTCCTGCTGCTGCCCTGGGCTCTATGCAGACAGCTCCCCTCCCTGTGCTCCTCATTAACACCCCTCCTAACCGGCAGGAGCAGACACCACCAGCAGCTCCTTTCCCCTCCAATCCCCTCCCCTTCCCTTCCATAATCTATCTAAATATTAAAATGAGTTTGTCCCTGATTTACATGCGTAAGAAGGGATGTAATAATGAGGACGTAGATTAGAAGATTTAGCACAATCGTTTGTGTAGATTGTGTCCCATCAAAGGGCAGCTCTGACAAGCCGAGATTAAGGAGCAAACAGCTGCCGCTGGAATTCAGTCCATTTGTTTGTTTGCTGTTTTCTCTCTTGACTCCAGCAAACAGTCTCATTAACATGCAAGTGATTTGCCCCTTAAGCCTTTTCCTGTTTATTATTGGGGGAGTTGCTGACAAGGGCTTTGTAGAGTCCCTGGCCCAGTTCTGAGAGATCGACATGCAAATCAAGATTAAAATGGGAAGTAATTAAAAACAAAGAAGGGGCCACGACACCTTGGTCCCCTCTTTCATTGAGGGATCCTAAAGTTAAGGCACTGGGAAAAGGTGTGTGGTGAGGGGAAATGGAGCACTGTTCACCAGGACTGTATGGCTCTGGCAGGCTCCTCTTGGTTGTGATGTTGAGCTCTCCCTTTCTCCTCCACTCCCTCTGCCTCCCCCTCCTCAAAATGTCTGTCTGCTAAACTCATTTGCAGCCTTTGCTTCAATGGCCTCGTTTGGCAGCACCTTCCATACGGTTCCTGCTTGCTGCCCACCACAGCCTCAGCACGCTGGGCAGCACATCCTGGACCCACTGCTGCCTTCACGGGCACAGCCCCTGGCCTGGGGCCATCTGTGCCCTCTGCCCTCTTAGCAGTGGTGTCCCCATCCAGCATCATGAACCTACCAACAGAACTTGCAGCTTTTTCAGCATCCACAGTGGGTGAGGGACTGACACATGCAGGGACTGTGCAGCAGCCATGCTCACAGGCACTGGTAGTGATGCAAAGGGTCTTCTGAAGCCACCTGGGCTGTGAGGCTATCTCAGGTCACTGGAGCAACACTGAGGACAAACCAGTACAGTGTGCCTTTCAGTAGCACCCAGACTGAGCTGATGAATGCTGTTAGTTCCAGCATAGGGACAGTGACAGTGTGTTTATCTGCTGGCTCCCCAAGTCCAGTGCACCCTCTCTAAAGCTGTCTAGGGATGACAACTGTGAGGAACAGCACACAGGATTTCTTGGACTGAGAGAGAGAGACTGTCACATAAATCTCCTGCAAAGCAAGCAGCCTTTCTCTTCATTTATCAGAGCACTTGCTCTGTCCCTTGCAAGACAAGTAAAAATATAATGAAGCTTAGAAACTTGCTCTGGGAAGCAGCCACAGTTACTCAGTGTGTGTCTACACAGACAGGCAGGGATAGATGTGGCTTGCTTTGCCTGGCAGCCGACTCCTGCCTGGCAGCATGGAGCTGTGCCGGAGCATCTCCACACCCAGCCTCTTGTCTTGGTCACTCTCAAGGCTCCTGGCTTGGGCACAGCTGCTCCTGGACCCTGGGACTCCTGCCCAGGTACATTGCATGCTTGCACCTTGTTAAGCAGACTTGCACGTGTTTGTGTGTGCATACCCTCGGTGCCAGGATGAGGCTGTTCACCAGCTGGGACACAGTCACATTTGTGAATTTCCTTTAAGCTTTTCTTAAATCTTGATGTTGGCAGACTGCTGTGCACCTTCCCATGGCGGCCAGGGCAAGCAGGATCTGACGAAAGGTAGCTCAAAACTCTTGGCCTTGGGGACTGGCTGCTATTTTCAGTGGTTACTCAGCTGTTACTGAAGTTGGTTTCATGCATGGCCAGGAAAAGACTGCAACACTACAAATATGTGACTGCAGACTGTGTTGTAATGAACTATGTAGGAGAATCACAATGTTTAAAACACTTATGCATGCACTAAGTACTTTCTAACCTGAGTCCTTTACTTTTATAATCATGGAGTAGACCTGCACAGAGGAATTGGTCAGTAAGATGTCACTCTCCACCTTGTTCCACTTAGCTGTTAAGTCCAGAGAAGCTCAAGGCTTTTGTAGAAACAACTGTTTAGAGCTGCAGTGCCTTCCCCTCAAACTACTTCTGCTGCTTGCCAAGGCAGTGCAGTAAGGAATGACCAAACCAAAACATGGCCAGCCTCAATGTTACGGCATTGCACAAAGTAAATGAGATGGTGACCATGATCCTTGCAAACAGTATTGTGTACAGACAGAATGACAGGCGAGTGATTGTGAATTCCCTGCTGTTGTTTCCAACTCATTGGCCAAAATAATTAATGAAATAGTTATAGCTTTTGCTTTTTCAAACTCAGAGAATGGCACAGCTTCACTGCTTATCCAGCTTTTTTTGGTGTTTGTTATGACAGTGCCAAGGGAGAGAAGAGCATTTTCCCAGCTGGGGCACTACCTGCAGGAGAGCATAGTCTGGTACAGCTGGAGTGGCCAGTCAAGTTCAAACAGTGTCAGAGATAGGAATAGATATCTTTTTCCAACTTGAATAGCTGCTGCATTCCTCTGATCTGCTCTGACCTTCCCCCTGTACCCCTCCTCTTTCTCTCCAAGAGGTAGCTCTGCAGCCAGCAGCCAGGCTCCAGGTATGCTCCCATAAGAGGTGGCTGTGTGCAGTCCCAGTCAAACCCTTGCTTCTCCATGGGGCAGCATTCGACTGTACAGTGCCTTGCACACTCGCTCAACCATGCAAGGAGGTCTCCAGGCAGCAGCAGCAGCACCCCAGCAGCAGCAACACTGCCTCTCTCAGCACCATTTCTTTACCTGTAACAACCTAGCCCTTGTTGCAATTGATTTTCAATGGATCATTGAAATTGCTTCATCATTTTAGTCCTAACAGACTTCTACTGCCTGTTTCTCTGTTATTTTGGGTTTTTTTCTTTAATTTCCACAGAGATAGAGTTTTGGTTTATAAAGGGATAAGGATTCTGTGGCTTGGGCCCTTAAAGTCATAAATCCCTGGGCCATTTTTGCTCAAACACAGCATGGTCAAAGCAGCCACTGCTTCCCTGGGTAGAGATCAGATCTGGAGAACTTCACACTCCCCAACCAAAAGAGATATGAGTGATTAAGAGGACTGCTAATAGTAGAAATGGGTAGTCAGCCTTGATAGAAGTCATTTGAGTGCTCCTGCTAGAAATGGGAATGAGCAGGTGAAACCAGCATGCATACGCAGCATACCGGTAAATTAGCAGGGAACTGCTGGAGAGTTCTGTTTGTCTGCAGCTCATGTCAGCATCCATGACACCATCATGCAGTGCATCCCTTCCAGCCTGGTCCTCGTGAATGTGCTGATGGACCCCAAAGAGTGGGATCAGTGCTTCAGCCAAAGGAACACACGTGATGGAGAAAAGGGTCTGGAAAAAAAAATTCATAAATGAGGGAAACAAGGATATTGGAGTGGTTCCTGGTTCCCCCCAAAAAAAGATGTTTTCCCCCAGAAGGGTCTAGTGATCACCCTCAGATGGCAGGTGCAGGAGAAGCTCTGGAAAACAGTGGCTTTGACAAGGGGACAGAGGGGACACTGAGTCCCCCAGCATCTCATGGCTCTTGCATTATGTGTGCAGAGGAGTCCCTGCCCACGCCTCCTGCTGCAGTAATAAGCGCTTGACTGAGAACAGGGCAGGCAGGAAAAAAAAAAAAAGGGGCTTCGTGGGCTCGGCTGCAGCGTGTGCCACCATGTGAGCTGGGAAGGTGGGGGAGTCTCTAATCCCTCGGGGTCAGGCCAGCTGCCAGGATCCAGCTCGTTCCCCAGCATGGCAACTCCGCAGCCTCTCTCACACCCTTTGCAGGGCAGGGGCTGGCTGCCTGCAGCCTCTCTTCTTGGGCTTGTGTTCCAGGTAGCTGCAGGCAAAGGAATGCCAAGTTTTATGCACACCTTCTTTTGGGAGGTCTAGGAAGCTTTTGTGACCTGCATAGACACTTAGCAGGGTCCAGGGGGAAGGCTGCCTAACTTGTCTCTATAATTGCTGGTGGTTTCATGTGCCAGCTTTGCCGGGCTGTTGTTTTTCCTGTCAGGAAAAAGAAATATAAAATTATACTTATGGACATAATAGGGTTTTTTAATCAAAGCCCCTCCAATGCAGGAAGCGTCTCTCTTCAGAGCCAAGATATTCAACTTGCCCTCCACTGCATCCTTCTTTCAACTATGATTATTTTTGCATTACTATTGCTATTATGTCATAAATTGACGTCTTGTGTTCCTGTTTGTTATCTGGGGATTCTGCTCTAATCTTGACAATCACTAATGCAGTGTAAATCCAGCGCGCTGGGTGATAATCTGGCTACATAAAAAAAAAAAAAAAAAGGACTTTCTAGGCATAATCAAAACCTTTCACTTTAATACTGAGCACAATAGTTTTACGACAAAATTGCATTTTCCCCAGCTCTCCTTCTCTGCAACTCAGAAAGATACTGTGCTGTTTGCCTCTAGATAAAGTGGGTGCTCCCTGGGATTTAGTGGCAGGATGCAGGATCAGGCAGTGGAGAGCAGTTTGCATCCTGCACTCCAGTGACATCCAAAAGTTGGCAGGAGTCCTGTTCCTTCCCTGGCCTCGGCAGGGAATGTCTCCCCTTCGCCAAACAGAGCTCTGGAGGATGGATGGGGAGTTTCTTGGATTGTGTTAATTCCACACAAAAAGTAATTCACTATGACTCATACTCATAGGTAGTAATTAGTGCCTGTTGAAACCCTGTTTTCCAGCCAGATGTATCTCCACACCGTTAAGTTGCTGTGCTCTGAACTGAGAAGGACCTGGGTCAGGGAACAGGGCGTGCGTTTCACTCCCTTTCTCAGGGAGCCATGAGAAGGGTAGGAGCGCAGAAAGCACTGCAAGCCAGGGAGAGAAAAGACGCGGGGCGAAATGGTGCATTAAGGCTGGGTGGTGCGGGTATTTCGCAGGAAGAAACGCCTCCCCAAAGGCCGGGCCGTGGCTCTTTGCAGGCCCGGGCAGCAGCAGGGCCGCAGCCCCTGGGGCCCGTCCGCGCTGCCCCCTCACGGCGGGCCGGGCCGGGCCGGGCCGGGCGCCCGGGTGTCGGTGGCGCGGCGTCCGGGAATGCGCCGCTGATCCTAAACAAGTTTGCCAGCCATGCTTTTCTCATGGCTCCCGCACAATGGCCCGTTTTCTGCCCACCTGCCGATTATGCTTAATTAGGCGAGGAGTTGATTAATTTGAGGTAATTGACAGCTAATTACAGGGCTGAGGGCTCATTAACTTGACGTCCTGTCTGAGGGAATCAGCTGGAGGGGGTCAGGTGATGTGCAGCCTCCCTCTGGTGCCCGCTTGCCGCCCACTCACCTGGGCGGCCCAGGGAGGGGACAAGTGAGGCTGCCCTGTGGGAGGTGGGATGCTGGGGGCCGTGGCCACAGGGCGTCGGGAGGACAGACACCCCAGAGGGGACGCGGCAGGAGGGCTCCCTGTGGTGATAAAGCAGGAGGAGAGGAGTTTGGAGGTTGGTGATGGGCTGGGAGCTCGAGGACAAGAAGCCAAGCGTGCAGGCAGGAGGGGAGAGAGATGTGCAAGGGATGAGGGCTCCCAAGGCTGCAGCTCCCAGCAGGCTGGGCCAGCAGTCCCCCACCATGCCCACAGCCCCAGCAGGGTGTCCAGGGCGATGGAAGATGCCACAGGTCCATCTCTTCAACAGGAGTCCGCAGCAGCTGCTGGCAGGCTGCATGCACCCGTGCTTGCTGTACTGCAGGACATGATTAGTCACTTCATGTTCACATCATACAACTACTAATTGAAAAAAGGAATCTTTTTGCAATAAGACTTTTCTCAGTTGCTCTTTGCTGCATGCAAATCACAGGACAGCAAGAGAGCTGTTTACCTAACATCCTATTGATCTCCCTCAATGGAGAGAATTCAGGCATGTCCTCTGGATTTACACATGTATCCTTATCTCACCTTTGTAGAACTGGTAGAATCTCTGCAGAGAGAGGCTACATTATACAACCAAGGTTACATTGAAAATCTAAACTGGATGCAACTTTTTGAGCCCTACACCCTGGGCCTTGACCATAGAACCATCTTCACAAGGCAGGTTACCTGAAGATGACTGCCAGAAGTCCGGCCTTACGGCTATTCTTCTCCTGGGGGACTGGCAACTCACAGATCTGGGATGTTCCTGGCAATGCTGAGGAAAGGGACAAACGAGCCTTTTTTAAAGGCTACCATCTAATTATGTCAGAGAGGATGTGGCTAGAGAAATGTACTTGAAAGGTCACAGAAGTTTGTGATGGCTTCTTGTTGCTGTGGGAGGGCTCACCACCCTTAGACTCCATCTCATTTTCAGGAAGTCTTGCCATAGACATCATGGATGTAGTGCCTGGTTAGTAAACTTGGATCAGGATTCAATGGTAAGCCAATACAGAAAGTGGCTGAGAGGAGGAATGAGGAGTAAGCCATGCTGGTGAGCACAATGACTACAGAGCACAGTAATAGCTGGACTGTCCAGGCAGACACGCTTAATTCACACCAAGGTATTTTGCACTGCTATGGGCAATGAAGGCTTGGATAATAGACATCGAAGAAATGAGATCTCCTGGCAAAATTGCAGACAGCTCTTCTGTGAGCATATGGAAGTGTGGTGAAGAATCTAAAAAAACATCATAAATCACAGTTTGACCTTACCACTGGAGCTCTTCAGCCAGAGGAAGCTGCATTGCAACTGAAGCCTTCTCAGACACTTCACACATTGGCATCATTCCTCTGCCTTATTTTTGCCTTATTTCTGCCTCTGTCGCCTCTGAAAGTGCTATGCCATCTTCACATTCTTGGTGTGATCAGAAAGGACGAAAAATATAGGTGTCTCATCTGCATCTTGCTGACAGTGGCTTTTAGAGACCTGACCAATCAACTTGCTTTGATATTCTGTTGTTATATTCCACTGCTAAGTTGTAAACTGCCCTTTATCCCTTTGAAATGGTGTTTAATTTTCAAGCTCTCTTGTTTAAATTTCATGGAGTCGGGTAAAGCTGACTGGTCTCTGTGGAAATCATTATTTAATACCCTTCTCCTATTTGTTGTTCCTTCTTTCTACCCAAAACACACCCGGACTGGGTGATGATTCATGGTACAGAGGCCAAATGGACCCATGTGACAAATAAATTTTGCTCACTTGCTTAGAACCTTTCCCATGTCTGTCTCTTTCAGGAGAAGGTGTCCATAATTTAAGTTGCATTTGAGAGGAGAACACCCCAGCAACTTTTATAGTGGCATTTATCATTTAGAACCTGGGAGAGGAGTTATTTGGAGGAGCCCAGGAAGGTAGTTTCCCCTTTTTCTCTCTAAATCCATTGTTGAAATTGGCTAAACCTTGGCCATTTCTCATCTTGACTATTACAAGGCTGTTGCCTTGTAGTGTAAATACAAAGACTGTACATTGGTGCAATAATATTAAGCATTAGGTATAGCACTGGGTTACCTCCTCATGAATTTCTTCCTCTTTTCTGTGTTGACACAGACTTCATCAACAGTGCTGAAAGAATCTCAAACAGGGATACGTTTAACCATATACATGTGAGCTCGTGTAATGTTATCATCAGCTTACTGGAGTGCTAGGATGGACGTAGATTAAGTGGTTCCCTCTTTAACAGGATGCCTGAGGTAGATCCAGATAGGAAAAGTGCATTCTGCATGTTTTAACTCACTGAACATTTAGAGCTCTCTTGCTGTAGAAAGCCTCACCCACCAAATGCCACGGTCTCATGCTGAGTTCTTTTCAGAAGAAGGAATATTTCATAGGGCCCATGATTCTTCTGAGGTCTAAGCTTTAATAAAACTTCCTTTTTGATACTTTCCAAAAGCATGTAGATGTGGTGCTTAGGGATATGGTGGTAGACCTGTCAGAGTTACCTTAATGGTTGGTTTCAATCTTCAAGGTCTTTTCCAGTGTTCATGATTCTGTGTTAACTGAGTCAGGAGCTCCTTCTGTCTGTAAGGAAATTGCTGAGTCCAGTTCTAGTAGCAGGAAATTTTACACAGCTCTAAAGCTCTGGGTAAGCAGTAACAGATATGATCTTTGAGGAAGTGCTAAGTAGCCTGACTAGGATTGTCATACTGATGTAAGAATCAGGATAGCATAGAATCATTTATTTGAGAGGTGTTTCCTCAGAGAAATCCATCCTATAACAGTATAGTGTGACTTAGGGTGATGTCATTTCAGCCAGGGAGACTGGTGATTGGTATATAACAAGCTTTTGGTATTTAAATACAGGTCGTTTGTACATCCAGAATTCCATTAAATTTAGGCAAACTCCTTTCTGTACTAAGTCTGTGGATGCTGGAGGAAAAAAAAGTTGGAAAAGTATGTAATACCAATAGTTTGTTTTACAGTAGTAAAAGTGCAAGTAATCCCTACACAAACTATACATAAGCTTTCCAGGTAAGTTAGCATCATGGAAACTATTGCTGTTATCAATGACAGGGTAACTTGTTAGAATTTAATTTCCTTTTTATCTCAGCTTTGGAATTGTCTTGTTCTTGGGAATCCAAAAAAGACGAGGCGGTCTCAGCAAATTGTTTGTCTGAGAGAAGGAAGATTACCATTCTGGAAAGCAATCTGCACTTCCAGCAGGTTGGAGTGTTTTAGAAAGATGATTACCTGAGCAGTGGCAAGGATGCCCTTGGTGACACCTGGGCCAGCACAAGATGCTGCAGCAGTCATTTGTGTCACTGGATGAGAACTGTGCTCAGATGGTGACACTGCTTGTTCCTTGATAGCCTTTCTGTTGCTTTCCTCTTTGGACATAGCTCAGGCCATTTCAAGGAGGAAGAACATTAGATGTAGAACACTAAGATTTTCTTGACTACATCTGTTCTTCTCTGATCTGGCAGATACAAGCAGTTGCTCAGCACTAACATCCCTGCACCACGTGTCCAGCCACAAAGACCTACCTCACAACTGCATTTGCAGCTGAAGCTGGTCTGAATCTGTCCACACCACCATCTGTAATCAGTGACTTCTAAAAGAGAGACCTGCTGATTCTCCAGTGTCTCCATTTAATTTGGGTACCTCTGCAGCATAAGACAATACAACAGGCTCAGAGGACTACTCTGAATCTGAGGAGTAGGAATGGCTGGAGGGAGTGCTTCTTAGCTCTGATTTTTCTGAAATATTTCCAGCCTTTTTTCATACTTAAGAATTGCTTTCTGTTGAGTCTGGCTTCAGAAACTTTTTCACATACACAGAGCCTGTGTGAAGTAGCTCAAAATTATGATGCCAACAACAGAAGCTAGATGCAATGTTGCTTTAAAATCTGTGCCATAACTACTATGAATATGCCTGTGTTGGCACAGGTATAATTGGCACCTATTCTGCAAGGCTGGATTACAACCTTCCCAAAGCAATTAGAAGGCTGAATTTTAAGTCAAGATGCTGCTAAACAGTCAAAAACTAACAAATATCCATAGCCCATGTTTACACCAAGCAGATCACCCTCCAGTTCTGAAGTTCAAAGAAGGTTATTTTTCTGGTGCTCCCTGTGACATAGCTCCCAATCACCAGAAAACCAGCTTGTATTTTAAGCTTGAATGAGAGCTCAGGATCAAAATTTTACAGTTCCAACCCAAATGCAGTACATGATGCACAAATTTTTAATCCAAATACTTCACTTCATGTGCCTGAGAAGCCAGTTAGCAGAAAAGTGTACACAGGTGCACAGACTTTTTCTATAATTTCAAACATCTTTCACCTTAAAGAGCTGTTAAGTAACTATTCTCTATCAGTATCTGGGTTTGAGAAGAGAAGATGCCTGATCGATGGCCTTGCTCAGGAGTAAGAGGGTTACTGTAATTATCTTGTTTGCAAGAAAAATAAGAACATTTATCTCATTTTAGGTTAGGAGAAGGAATAGAAATTATGAAATTTATCATTAGCCCAAATGCATTTTTATTTTGCTGATGAATAAATGTTGAATGCCTGACCTTTGTGCTAGTATTGTTCCCATTATTTCTGTAGGAATTTTGTATTAAATTTTCCATTAAATGTTGGAATTTTTCAACACATTTGACTGACCCAAATAAAAACAAATTGCATTTTAACATTTTGAAATGAGAGAACCAAAAGCTGTCAGTTTCCATGCTGTAGAAAATAAAGAATATTTTTGGACATTTCGCTTACATGGCACTATGTTCATGCACAGCAGTGCTGATCTGTTGCAAACTTGTTTGAATTAAACTGAAGAGTCCCAAGGGGGATCTTATATCTAATTTGTTTGAAGATGCTGCAAGGCAGTGTGAACCACAAGGATGAAGGAGAAGGAAATCTTTCTCTTTTTAGATCAGGAAGTCACCAGGAGTATATGTCTCCTTGAGAGCCACGGAGCTGTAACCTTGAAAAGAGTAAGAGACCAAGTGAATTCCTCCTTCCTAGAATCTGTCTCTCTGTCCCTCTAAGCAAGGACAAAAGTCCAGAGTGAAGAGGGTGCTTTGGCAAACATGAGACTGGCATGGGGGTATTGGATGAACTGCAGTCCAGCAGCACAAGTCAGGCACAAGCAGCAAAAGGTTTGCCCCTGACTTCTGACTAAGGCGCTGACAAGTATCTCCTGCAGATCTGGAGAAGTGACTCTGAGAAAAGAAGTACAGGGACAGCTGATTCTGCGTTATCTATCCATACCTTCTCCCAGCTAAAGGTATTTTGAAGTTACATAAGTGCTAGACATGAGAAAACATCAGATACTTAGCCCTTGAAAGTACAGACTGTTTACTTGATATAGCTCCAAGCTGGGATTTATAACCAGTGTGGTAGGACAGCTTCTCAGAATTTATAGGGGCTGACTATTTAGGCATTATTTTGATGACCAGTCTTCAATCCAGTGCTGAGGCAAAATTAATTTACTGTTCTGATAATATGGTGTTCTTTTTGTTAGCTTCCCTCAATAATACTTATCACTTACGTATGTACACAAATATGGATGTAGCTTATTTGGATGCTATTTTTATTTAATCTTAGTTTAAGACTTTTATGAACATTATAATAAAATCATGTACAAATGCCCTCCTGATACTTACTCAGTAGGCAATAACAATTGACCAGAATGGATATTGCCAGGCAAAAAGCGAACTGGATTCACTTAAGAAGTCAATGATTTCCACACGTTTGTTTCACTGACAGCACATTTGGCTCATCATCTCTATAACACCCTGCCTGTACACTCAAGTTTTCAGGACAAAAGAGACATCTATCCACTTGCTGCAAAGAAAATGACAAATGTTACTTTTTTGTCACAGACAATAATTTTGTTATGTTACAAAAACTAGGAAGCTGACTAGGGGAAAGGAATTGTGCAGTTGATCATTAAACAAAACAAAACAAAACCAAAAACAAAAACAAAACAACAACAGAACAACCCCATAAAAAAGCCCCCAAAAAAACAAAACAAAAAAAAAAAAGGAAATTTGGAGTTCCCAGGAATAACTATAACCAGTAAAATAACAGAATTTTTTAAATATGGGGGGGAAAATTGCTAACCACCCAGAGATAAGAAAACAAGCATTTGTACTAGGGATTTCTAAAGAATAAATTGTGCTGGAGAAACCTGATTGCTTTTTAAAACAGAATTACAAAATTAGTGGATGATGGGAACACGATGGATTTGATACATTTGGATTTTAGTAAAGATTTGATACATAAATCCTACTCAAAATTAATGCAAATGGGTTTGGCTACACCAGTAGATGGAATGAAATATTGGCCGGAGACCCACAAATAAAGGATAATGATGCATTAAAAGGTATTGTGTTAGAGGGAGAGATCTCCCTCCCAGAGATCAGCAGTCAGCTCTGTCCTATTTAACACCTCTTGACATGACACCTTCTGTCTGAAAATCAGGAAATTTTTGGAGAGTGAAATATGGAAGGACATGAGGGATAGAGCAGCTGAAAATAAAATGGTATGCCAGTAAAAATACAAGTATTGTCCAAACCACAGTATACAGTCACAAGGAGGTCCCTAGAAAACACCGGATGAGAATAACTGCAGCAGGAACCAATGAGATAGGAATTAGCTGTGTAGCACAGCAGAAAAACAGCTAAAGTGTTTGAGTAATAGAGCTGCAATTCACCCCAGAGTGCAAAGAGCAGAAAGCTTTTGCAGTATCTTTGTCCCACATATGCTTTCAGTGCGGTCCCAGGCAGGTTTTGATGTTGTAGCTGGTAGGGCAGCTCCTGGAATCTCTTTTTGTTGCATGCTGGAGACAGAACTGCTGTTTCTCCCCAGAAACAACCAGTGTGGATACAGTGAAGTCAGCCTGATTTGCGAGGAGGGCTTTAAACAGATTCTTCCTCATTTTTTAGAAATTATAAAACCAGGGAAGGAAATGGCAGTAAAGCAAATTAAATGCATTAACAGCAGATATAAATCCCCATTTTCCTAATGTTTTCCCATTCTCTATCACTCACTCTGTCCATTTGCAATTTCAGCTATTAATCATCTAATCTTAGCATCCATCCCCAGGTGTACATGGGTGTCCCAATGACTTTTGAACCCGCAGACAAATTTCAGCCATTTTCCATGTAGGCAGTGCATTTCTGTACCTTTCTGTACATTTCATTACATTAAATGGCTAAGAAAGAAATCCAGTGACTGCCCTTGCTGAAGTGCGAGCGTACCTCCTGTCAGGTACCAGAGAATCCACACATGATGCAGTCTTGAGAGATACATCCACAAGGAAAGCCACACTTCCTTGGCTGGTGCCACTGCTCATTAAACTGATGCTTTTCTCTGACTTCCTTCTTGCTGAAAACCACCAGCTCTTCCTATTTTCTTCCCTCGTGTTTTGCTTTTTTCACTATTTTTCTTCTTATAATGCATTTTTAACAGTCTGCCTCCTTCCCTCCTTTGCATTTGCTCCAACCTCCTGCCCATGCCTTGCTGCGTTTCAAAATGTACTTTTTACCCATCTTGGTCTCCTGTCCTCTAAGTTCCTATTTCTAAGTCCCTAATTCTTCTCACTTACTTACTTACTTATTTTTCTTTCAGTCTTCCACATCACTTTATTTCCACAGATCTCTCCCACCAAAAAAATCTTATTAATAATATTTTATTATAGTAAAATTTTATTAATAGTAAAATCCCTGTAAACTTTACCCAGATGCATATACAAATGGGGTACACTAATATCTATTGCAGCAAATTCCTCCCTCTCCAAATTATTGAAGTGAATGAGAGAAATTATCTCTCTTTTGTTAGAGAAAATAGTTTTAAGCTCCCTAGAGAGCTGCAGTGATCATTTTAATAATGTTCTGTGTGAAGGCAGGATCAGACCCACAGATCACCAGCGCAATAGCAAGATTTTCAACATGGCAAAATTAGGAAAATTATGTTTTTCCTGCCTTTGTCTGTCGGCAAACATTTGGACCGAGCAAGTGTGGAATTACATTAAATCTGTAAAGACCCTCTGTGTCTAAGTGTAAAAGGCTCAGCAAGGTCAGAATAAGTGTTCTACATCAGTGAAAATGTTTTATTATTTGTAAGGTCTCTGTAATGCTCATAGCTTTCTCCTAAATACATGCATATATACCATGCACTCTGTGACACTTAACAGTGCTGTGAGAAACCATAATTTTTAAAGTTCTATTTTTAAATTCTCAAATCTTTAATACTGCATAAAGTCACTCAACAATTAAATTCATAGAATAGTTCTTACAGGTCTTAAAAAATATTTAAATGTCTGGTATTGCACTGTAATTTATTGTTATTTAAATTTCTTACACCTGTTGGTTGCTTTGGCATTTGCATTTTTATTTATTTCTTTACTTTAAAGCCCACATCTATTTAATGAAACAACAAAGCAGATGGGAAGCAGTGGAAGGGCCACTCAACTGTAGCTATGTTACAGGGTTTGAACTGTGCTGGATAACCTCTAACAAGACTCTTTACATCCTGACGCCTCCTTTTCTTCTCCCATTCTTTTACTGTTTCATCTTCTTATAATCTCTTAGGAGGACAGAAACATTCACCTAATTATGTGTTTCCCTGATGCACAGCACAACAGAGTTCTGATACTTGCTGAAGTCACCATGAATTCAATGGTTTTTGTAATGCAGTTGAGAACTCAGACTGCTGAAGAGATGTCCTCCAAACACCCATGGGCCAGGTACCATACAACTAGTGAGTGTTATGTGAATGCCAGAAGGTCTTGATGAAGGCCACAAGAAGCCATTGCACCCTTTCCCTCCATCTGCATATTTTCACCTGTCTTCACAATGTTCTTGAGTACTGCTAATCTGTATGATGGATGTTCTTTACCAGAATGCCATCCTCACAAGGACACAAAACCAACACTTTTTTTAATGCTCAGTGGATCCTTATTTGTATTTGGAAATCAGAAATTTGACCTAATATTATCCATACAGCAAGATGGCAGGCCAGTCAAATAGAGGTGTTACAAGCAGGGACACCAATACTTCCTTGGGCAAAGAAACAGAGATAAATTGGAAAACCAGCAGTGTGTCTTTTCTCCTTGAGTCTGCCAGTAAAGCCCAATCTCTTGAGGAAGTCCTGACATGGGAAGTGTCACAACCTTTACACAAGGATGCCACTCAAGTCTTGAGCTTCCACAGCACGAAAAATGGAGATGGGTGTGATGGTCTTTAGTTTTCTGCCAGTGATTTGTGACTCCTCCTTAGACCAAGACTGAAGTGGCCACACGGTGTAACAGGCAGTTGTTTTTTCCTTTTCAGAAACTGTTCTGCTGTGACACCAGAAAGCAGTGCAGATGTGGGTTTCACTGAGCATCCATGACAAAGCCTCGGCTCAGGTAGAGTGCTTGTGTTCAGACCTTTGCCTCTTTCTATTGTGAGGCAGCATAAAAGCTGCCAGCTCACTGGGGTAAGGCAGGAGCAATAAAGCTTTTCTCCTTTCCTCTCTGGGTTTTAGTAAGAGGATTATACATCTCCTTCTTCTAGAATAAACCTCTTTGCAGAGAAGATACTTCTCAAGCCCTCTTTGGAGATCAGGCTTCTAAGATCAAGACTCTAAGATTCAAGCCATCACAGCAGCCAGTAGGAAATGAACCCCAGTAAAAAGGGAAAGGCTTTTACAGCTCTGCAGGGCTTGGACACAAGGGTACATGCTGCCATGGCTAAAGGATTCTTGTTTGGTTCACAGCTAATGGAGACAGAAAAACTAAGGAGGCACAAGCACAAGTCAGAGTTCAAGCTCCATCCAAGATGACAGGAGACTGTTGCTGGAGACTTGGAAGGACACAAACCCTCATGCTGGAACAGCTTCACCACCAGGGAAAAATAACCCAAGAAACTAAAGAGGGAACCTCTTGCAACTTTAACCCTTGACAAAGGATGTCTGAAAACAGTACCCAAGCATTCCTGAGTGCATGCAATGAGTACATTGTTAAAAGAGAGAGAAAAAAATCAAAAGGTTTAAGACATGGTTATATGTTTTACTACATTTAGCCCAAAGCTTTAGAATGATTACAACATCCAAATCAGAATTAATCACTAATACATTCCCATAACTTTGGAAACATCAACCAGCAATTAACTTGTGCAAGTTACTCTGTTTATAAAACACCTATGTATTAAAATGAAAGTCTGTGTGATGAGTTAATAAAACTACTTCCTTCCACTGAGCCTCCTCAGCACACACTATTCTTCCCTTCTGCTGAGGCCATCTCAGCTGCTGTGACAATACAGACCTGCTCTGACTCCTGCTTCATCTTCTGTCTCTCTGTACTGCCTTTGTAGTAGGTCACTATCTGCTGTCACTCTCTTTACTCTCACTGTAGTAGTTTTAGGCTAATGGCACAAAAGCACACATTTTGGTTTTAGCATTTTCTATAGCTCCTTTGGTGATCATCTTCACCTACATTAACTTTTGTGCATTGTTTCAATGTTGCCCCACGGCGTTTTGGAGCAAAACAATCATCCTGATATATATGTACATCTTGCTTTTCACCTCACACCATAAGCATCACATCTTCAATACAGAGGGATAGTCTGATTCACCTCCATGTCACCTTTCATCTTTCCAGCTTTCCACTTCCTGGGCACATTGAGAGCTGTGATGATCCTAACAACTCACAGGAGCTTTCTTTCTTGATGGCACCTGGAGGTCCTGGCAATTCCTCAGCTCTCTCCTCACTACCCACTTTCCAGGGACACAAACTGACACACTGTCCTCTGTGTGAAGGGCCACTGGGGAGAAGGGACTGCTGGAGCTTGACCTGCTGCTACTCTACCACTATGTCCTTTCCATCTCTCTGAAGACCATTTTACTGGCTCTGCACTTTTGGCTGATGGATGCATCATACATAACCCCCTCTCTGCTTGTACACACAGTGTTTGCCTGGCTTGCCCAGCGAGATGGTTCAGTTTTGGAAGCACCAGGTGCAGCTGCTGGGACCGCTGGTTGGAGAAGCATTTGCCTCCTGAGCCCGTTAATTAGCACAGTAACGGTAACTGTGCTCCATTAGCCAACCCATGTGGTCAAGTCCCCTCTCCGTCCACCAACCTTGCCCTTAATGAGAGCTGGAAGAGGGACACTCACAAAACACTGCCTCAGAATAATATTCGGCTTTGTCCACGCCGGTAACGAGAGCTGACAGGATCACTACGTCCATTTCTCTTCTAATTAGCACACTTCCAGCTCGGCCTGAGCCAGCAGCCAGAGAAAAGCGATCGGACAACCGTACCGAATCACAAACACAAAGAGGCCCATTCCCCGTAATTAGGTGAGACAATCCCTCAGTCTTTTCTCGGCTGGAGCTTGCCGGTAAGACTCTCGCTGTTTTGGTAAGTCCCAGCAACACAAGTTACACGTCTCCCCAGGACACTAATAAGCCCCTAATTGTCTTCCGCTTCACACGGCTCGTACCATAGGTCTGACTTGGGGGAATTCTTCTAACGAGCGGCAGCCAGCACTCCCTGCGCCGCAGACGGACAGGGAGCCGCCTCTCGGGCACCGGCAGCAGAAGGGGGACGGGGAGAAACAGCCAGAAAAGCAATCCAGGCGCTGGGGCCCAGCTACATGGCACGGGGCCAGGAGCTGGGCATCAGCCACACGGTGCTGGGGACAGGGGCCTTCTCCATCTTTTTTCCATCTCCACCATCCACCTGCATGGTGGAAACCTGACTTCAGCTCTCTAGACTGTCTTATCCTCTGTCATCTCCAGGTACACAGGTACTTGCACTTCCACACAGAAATGCACCACCAAAACCAAACGTCTGGCTGCAAAGATTTGCCTCCAGTCTCTGCTAAGGTTTGCTGCGAGCTGCCCTTAGAGAAATGCTGCGCCTAGCATGGGCTTTCCTCCAGTGAGGCCTCGCCATGGGTCTGCCCCAGAGTCCAGGCCGGAAAGGAGCATGTGTGCAAACAAGATCCTATCCGTTCTCATGTAAAGGAACATGTGCTGAGTCTTGCAGGACAGGTTTCTAAAGATTCTCACAAAATTATTAAAAGCATGAATTGTGAGGTGGGTGTGAGACCCCAGCTCAAGCTCTCTTAACAAAACAAGGCAAAGAAAGACACATAGTCCCTCTAATTTTCAACCTGACACTTTCTTCAGAAACTGCCGTCAACCAAATGTTTTTCAGCAAAACATTTTCCCTAATTTTTGATTACAAGCTCATATTGAGCAAAATATCACAGCTGATCCTGTTAAGGATACTCTTGGCCTGCAGATCCATTTGCCTCCTGTGCAGCTGATTACAAACTGATCCCTTCTGCAAATCAGGGCTCACCCTGATTCCTCCCACAGCGGGCCTCAACAGAAGCAATTTGTCCCATTTTTACACGTGCTATTTTGGCTTCAGTGTGCAAAACAGGGGGAAAAACCTAAGACAGGGTGACAAGCTCATCCACACAGAGTACAATAGAAACACAGATGCCATTGCTTTCTCTGAAAGGCAATTTGGGATTTTATATATACATATATATATATATATATGTGTGTATATATATATATATATTAGCTATAACTGAAGAGTTACTTTAATTAGAGAGAGGCAAACAAACAGAAGGCCACAAAACCAGTCAGCCTGAGCATCTGTGCCCACTTGGGTTGCTCTTGCCCCTCATTCTCATGTAGCTGGTAAGCTCTCTTCCTGCCTTTTCATACACAGCCTGCTGCATTTTGGGCTATCCTAATAAGTGGAAGATGGCAAATGGGAAATTTCTGCTTCTTCAAATTTAGCTTAAAATTCTGTGATTAGGAAGAAAATGGAGCCTGCTATTTTTGAGAGGGAAATCCTCCCTCACATATAAGTGTCTGCAAGCACAAAATTTAATTACCCTATATTATTACGCCTACTCATCAGCTATGGGCCACAGAGCCAGCCTTTCAAGTGATACAGAACCAAGTCAAGTACTTTGTCCTCACAGAGATCTGGTCAATAAATAAGGTGCAAGGTCATTCTTATTACCCATTTTTTCTACTAGCAATTAAGTAAGGGCTTTCAAGCTCAGCCCTCTTCCTCTTTTCTGTTCCTTGCTGAGGTGTCTATAACAGAGACAGGCAGGGAGCATTCTGGCTTCACTGGTCACTGATCTGTATTATAGGAATCAGCAGGCAGGGCAGAGGTCAACCACACAAACCCAACAAGAAAACGCCTATTCTGTACACTCATCAGCTGCCTGGAGTCAGTCATCCTCCTCAAAGAGACACAACGGAAAAGGTCAAGTCTAAAAACCAGCAGTTTCAGTGGATGATGAAGTCAAGATGTGAAGGGATCCTGCCATGCTGAAAATCTGGCACAATCTAAATAAAATTGGCATTGTTGCACATATTCTATGCAGAATGTGGATTATACCCTATAACAACTGGATCGGCCTGGATCTCTGGCTATTTAACCATCTTTATGTGGAATTTATGACTGGCAACAATGATCTAAGTTCAGAATGTTGCATCTCACATCCTCCTGAATGAAACTCAAAGCACTGATGCAAAGATTGACTTGCAGAAATAACATGTCTCCAGAATAGGTTTGATTCCAAGAAGCACAGCATTATGTAAAACCAAAAGGATCCAGTCTTTTTCCTTTCCTTGTCCTTGATTTTCTTTGTCTCTCTTTTTAGATTTTTTTTTTTCTTTCTTGCCTTCTAAAAATACCAATGTGTATCTCTTATGAGGGCAATGTACATCTGGCATCACACATGCAATACCTTTTGGTTGTATCTGGCACCCTGGCTGATGAATGTGCTGGGATGTGCACAAAGGAGTGGGTGGGGCTTTTGGTATTTTTGTGGTGGGAAGGTTTTGCTACAGTGATAACAGAAATGTGTTTACAACATCTGCATTTGTTCTTCTAATTATTTTTATTCAGCTCAGAGTTGTTGCTTCATGGGAAGTTTCTGTCCAACTATAATTTTCCTGGGCTGAAGATGCAGACAACCTTCTAGAAAATTGTCTTTCAATGAATTATCATCTTCTACTAAAGATTATTTAATGACTTCTTCAAAAGTGTCAGTAGAGACTGGCACATAAAGATGGGGGTACAACAATGAGAGGATTATTTTCATGCTCTATCAAGTTTGTATGCCATGTTCAGATAGTTCACTCAAAGATGTGACACATTTTCCCACTACAAGGACCATTGTTGCCTGAGGTTCTTACTTAGGAGAAACTCGTGTTTTTGAATGACTGCTGGTTCTAAGGGAACACATGCATCACTGTGGACTTTCTGCAACAGTAATTTTTCTTTTGATTGTATATATCTAACAATTTGTATTAGTTTAGAAGTACTACAGAAATGTTTATGAGAAGTTACTGAACCTGTGGGAGGCCAGGAGACCAGGATTTCAGACCATGTGGAGAAGACAACATTTACCTTTTTCACATACTGCATAGGCTGAGGATGGAATTGCCAGGTGTCAATTCAACAGCATGGAATGGCTGGCATCACTGTCACTGTGATCCGGAAAAATCCTTGTTTGCCCAGCACTAGTTATTGTAGGTGAAGTGGATGAGATCAGCTGCAAATCTAGCTGATGATCCTGCTCTTAGAGATACTCAAAACAGGATTTAGGCCCCAATGCTGTGAAAGAAAACAGGAGAGTAACAAAATACAAGCTGCAATTAGGACGTACACACTTCACAGTATGCTTGTACTAAGAGTACTCTACAATTGATTATGCCTGCTCAGGCTGTAATAAAGACAGATCATTGAACATTGTGAACACAAACAAGGTGAACATAACCACAGAACAAAAACCATAGCAGAACCTGAAAAATCACAAGTAGTGCACAGAGAGCAAAGAAGAAAAAATCCAAACAACTGTTCCTGACAATAAAGAAATTAAAGGTTCCAAACGGAATTACCAGGTAAGCAGATTTAAAACCACTTCCCTCCCCCCCAGGTTATTTTTTTGTTTTGTTTTGTTTTGTTTTTTGGTTGATTTTTTTACCTTTCTTTGTATAACTGAATGATGGAACTCACTATCCTGGGGCATTTTTCAGGTCAGAAGTACAGACAAATTAGGACTAAGACAAATTTATGGAGGGTAGGGTCTACTGTGGACCAGATTCAACTAAAACAGATTGCTGGATGCTGTATAAGTTACCCTAATGCAAAATCACTGTGTAAGCCTTTTGTTTATATCCTTCCCTATCCTTCTACAACTGTTTATAAGCAAAGAGAAGATTACAGATAAGACTGGCTTGTGATTTAACTTGTAATAGCACCTTACATTTTTACATAACACAAAAATCAGTAAATCCAGAATAAGGTTCAAACATTACCTTCAAGATGGATTAGTCAATTTTCACTAATCTGTCATTTCTAGGTGTCTTTTTGAAGGAAATATTAATCAAAGTTGAGAACTGTGAGTTACAGGACTATTACAAAATTGTTGATCTCGTAATGGCAAAACACTGAGTTAAATGGAGTATCACATTATTCAATTGCCAGTGCACATAGACTTTTATTTTGATAATGATTTACATAACAAACAAGAATTTCTTCTCGGTTGAATTAGACAGCAAAGCATTTGATAGTCTAAAACTGAAGCGAATAGCCTTTATAACTGAATGTGTGTTTCACTGGCATTTAAAAGAAACCAAATAAATATTAAGTTTACTTCCAAGAAAGTCACAATAGCATCTAATTTACCAATATATGAAACCACTTTATAAAACAATGCATCAACTTGATTAACATTACCAAATCTTGATTTTCTTACACTCTTCATTCCCATCAGTAACAAAAAGTCACTCAGATTTTCTTGTATAGATAGATAACAGCATGGATGTCACGAAGGATAGCGCTGAAGGAAAAATAGGGTTCAAAAGGGCATGAAAACCCTTAGTAGCATTTGAATATTGACAAATATTTATTTACTGATGGGAATGGAACATCCACAGGCGAGCCCTGAGGTGGTGTCATGCAGATAAGTGAAGAGCCTGAGGAATAATATTGCCTAAGTGGCCAAGCAAAAGCTTTTGCATCTCAGAGAGCTATTCTGGAAACCCAGACAAACCTCTCAGGTTTGCATTTGCATATTATTAAACCAAAAAGCAATAACAGACAGAAAAAAATTCTTTGACTAACACACAAAAATACATATAAATATTTCCAATAAAAAATAACATAATTGACTCATCTCTACAGATACGTACAAAATCAAAAAATATCACAATTCTAAAGCATATATTAATGACTGCCCTATAGAAGATGATTACTGTGTATAATACATGGAGATTTTTCTTCCTTTTTTTTTTTTTAAACATATGTATGTTACTAAAAACTACCTAGAGTTTGAAATTTCTTACTGCACATATCATAAAATACACATATTCCAGGACAGGCTTCCATATATTTTCCTCTATCCTCCTTTCAGATCTCAATTCCTTAATGTGTTCGACCAAGAAACCTCCATAAAATGCACAAACTAATACTGGTGATACAGTTGAAGTATCCCATTATGTCATATATGTATACATATATTACATATATAGCATACAAACTTAAATTTGCATTCCAAATCTGTAATTCAGTGCTTAAAGCTATATCAACATCAGTTTGCACCATCAGGTTTTCTTCTGTTCCTAAACATTCTCATGTCCTGAAGGGATGAAGCTCCTGTTAAGCTCAGCCCTGCATAAACTGTGAAGGACAGAAATACCTCTGTTAAGTCTTAAATCAGGCTCCTAATATCTCTAAATTTGTGCAGGGTCTTTCCAGGATGTAGGATTTAACTACTTAAACTTAGTTAACCTGAGCTGTCCAAAACAAGCCTAGTTCTGACCGGCAATAACCAAAACTACAGACTGCAAACCAAAGGGTCACCAGCAAGTCAGTAAAACTCAGAAGTCTATTTGATCAAAAAAAACCTCCCCCTCTTTATTGCACATGCACCCAAAAAGAGTCTCATCTCTCTGCAAAGCCAGAAAAATGCACTGCTGTAAGGACAGCCTGTTACATGTACTATTGCCAAATAACTTCTTCTCTCACATGTGACTACAGCCTGAGAAATGACACATTTTGAAAAGCCTGCATGATAAAAATACCATTATGTTATGTTTCAAAATTACATTGTATCCTAAAAAATAACATATTTACTAATGCTTAAAATGTTGTTTTCTAGGAAAAGGAAAGAGAATGGAATTAAAATAATTATTCTCTTAAATAAAACAAAAAGTCTGAACATGCTCTATACCTCTTCCAAGGAGTCAATATGTAGAAGTGCATGAACAGAAGACAAAGGCATTAAACTGTAATCACAGTGTTCTGAAAGAGAGAAGCTCACGAAAGTTTCTATCTTAAAAACTCTGGTTTTGCAGGAGAGTAAAATTTTGAGGTGCTGGTTTGTAAGCAATTAAAAATACTACAAAACATTATTTTCAGAAATGCTGAGATATTGTACAGGCAGACCACAATGTGGCTAACAATCCTTCTTGGAGTGAAAACTGAAAACATCACCATCTTTCAACTTTATAACTCTTTACAGTTTCTGGCCCTGCAAGAAGCAAAGAATTGCAGAGGACTGACAAAGCTGTTTCTTTGTGTACTGGCCAAAGCTTCTGTAAGGATATCTTCCTTGAGACACAGTAACACTTCTTACTTGCTCCTGTGGTCTGTTAGTTTCAATTTCACTTAGAGAACCACTTAGGGGTGAAATGAAGCTCCTGGCACATCGATGGTCTGTCTGGAGGTCTTCCTCAGAGTACCAGACATTCTTCTCTGGTGAGAAGGCAGTGAGCAACTGGAATCTAATGCAGAGACTCAGCTTCTACACTAAAAGCATATGCTCCTGCTGAGCCAGTGCTCTTGGTCAATCCACACCCCAAACTATGCTCAAATCCTTCAGCACAGACCTCACACACAGGAAATCAATGCATCTAAGACAAAAGACACACAAAAGGGTCAAGGCCTCATGATGGACACTGGCCAGTGTCAGATCTGCTGTGTCCCTCAAACAGGCTGCCCCTGAGAGCAGCTGAATAAGGACACTGGCTGTTCACTTTGAACTGCTGACTGGAACAGGTTACTGTGTCACAGCATGTCAGGGCCAAGTCCTCCTGTCGGACATCCTATAGTCAGATGAAGTCCAAACTCCAGTGCAACCAACTGCAGTCCTTGTGACCTGTGCATATTGTACCTTTCCCCCGTTAAGAGATGAGCTGTGGAAGCAAAAAGAGATGTCTGCTTCTGAAGGTCTAGAGCAAGAGCTTTGTTCTTCTTAGACTTTCTGGGTTTCATTTGGATCCGCACTACATAAAATGACTTAGTTGGGGTATTTTCGTCCAAATGCTAGATGCAGCTACTTTTTGGGTTTCTCTAGGATGTTCAGGAACTTCCCTCGAGTCATTTCTCTAGCTGAAATCACAAGGGAGGAAAAAGAAATCAGTATTTTTTAAAAAGCCAAGAAACTCAAACAAACAATTGTTTAATTTGTATAAATGTATAACATATTCTAACCACAGGATAAGAAATTAATTTAGATTTGTGCTTGTACCAAAACTAAGAATTATTTTATATATTAAGTGGAAAATAAATAGAACTGCATTTCAGCTTGAATTCCTGACATGCTACAAATGCAGGCAGGGTCTGGAATCTTCTAAACTCAGCAATAATTTCCACAGGCTGTCTCATTACATACAATCTATGCTTTCTATTCCTACTGCATTATGCTCTTGCAGCACCTCCTTTCCTCTGTACTATCCATCTCTGAATGGTGCAATCCAAATCTCTATCACTCTATCTCAGCACAATTGTTCCTGTATGTTATAATCTGTCAGAGATTATGGAACTCTCTCTTTCTCTGTTTCAAGATTATTGGTCCCTGGATGATGTGGTCTTCAACAGAAATTAGGCTGCATTTTCACTCTCTCAGAAGTGTCAGTCCCTGGATGCTGTAATATAATGGGGTTTATATTCCTTCAATGCAGTTCATATATAGATAGGGTAATAAAAGTAAAGTTTATGGAGCTTTGGTCTTCTCTTTCTCTCTGCGTTGTCAGTCCTTCGATGTTTAATACAGCAAGGCAAGGCTTATATGTCTCTCTCTCACTCTCAGTTCTATCAATCTCTGGTAGCTGTACTACAGCAGGGTTTACACAGCCACTTTTCTGCGTGAGACATTTCTGACTTGAGAACTCATAAGCTCACAAGCTGGCAGAGAAGCCCTCATACTCTTCTTGTCTTGCAATAACAATAACATGCATCAAAAAAACACCATTAGCAACTGTGGCCTGGAGAAAGACAATGTTCCTACTGGTGCCCCTCCATTTCTTTTCAACAGAGGTGTAAGGTGTGTGCTGGACTGGGAGGCATCAAAACATAGAGGGTTTTATTCACAGGAATGATGAAAGCATGCATGTTTCCCACACCTAGCTTCAAAGACAGTCTAGAAGGAGACAGGAATTAATTTTCTGTTTTATCCATTCAATTCCTGACTTCTCTACTGTGACAAACATCAGAAATTAAAATTAGCATAAAAACTGGAGGTGGGTTTGTTGATGTTGGGTTTTCTCTTGACATTATTGATTATCTCTCAGAACAGAACTAAAATGTAATAACAATATTCAGCTTACAATACTGAGTGTGCACTCAGATAAAGACATTTTGTTATTGTTTACATAAAAGTTAGAATTTGTGTCTTAAAGCCTCTTTAAATTATTACATTCTAATTTTACACAAAATTTTATCACGAGGTATTGTCATCACCAAAATCCCTGCAAAACAATTAAGTAAAAGTCTATAACCTGTCTGTTACATACTGATACTTGTAGGCTGCAAAGTCCACTGTCCTGAGTGGAACATGCTTCAGACTGGCTGCAGGTTCAAGCAGATCACTGCACTATTTCCTTGCCTCATGCCTCTGGCTGTGAGTTATCTCACCTGGGATCCCACTTCTGATTCGCAGCATGAATTTCCACAAAAGTACTCATTTGTACCTCTGCTTCCCCAACCCCAAGGAACTAAGTTGCTAAAGCACAAAGAGCATGACTAAATAAAACGGAAAGATTTTTAAAATTTCAGCTTGAAAGAGATTCTTAGTTCTTTGACACCTCCCTGCCTTGCTCCAACAATAGTTCATGGTTTTAAAACATTCTTAAAGAGAAAAGCATGTAAGCTGAACTGTAGTTGATAAAGTGGAAAGTTTTCCAGAGTGCAAGTCCCATACAGGAGATATACGAATGCATGACAATTCTGTTTCCCCAAAGAGGGCTGCACCCTATAAATCAGGCAGAGAGCATAGACTCCTTCTGTGCGCTGAGTGAAATTACTGTGGGTTGGAGGTTGCTCCAAGAGCACGTGCCTGCCTGTTCACTTGTCATCGGAGATGTTAACATTTCTGATTAATTCACAGACCTCTCATTTTATTCTTCATTCCTTTATCCTTGCTATCCTGTTCTGCTGCAGCTTAAAGATTCTTACCGACCTGCTACAATAATCACCACCCGCTTCCCCCCCCAACCTGGTGAAATTGTTTAGTGATGCCAACCGCGCTTTTAATTTGCAAGACATCAGACACAGAGGTAATTTATACCAACATCTGTTCATTTCTGACTTCTGAAACAAACTCGCACATGCTGCTACAAAATCCCATTAGGAGCAGGAGACAGCCTTCTGCTATTCTGTATTCCTCATCTCCTCACAGACTCAGGCTTGCAGCAGGGCTTTATTTTTAAAGATATGATGCCAAACTGAGAAAGAAAAAGGACCTTTTATCTTTGTATACGTATGAAAATGGCCAGGAAGTAACATCCTCATTTGACCGAAAAACCACAGCCAAGCTAAGGGCAAGTTTCCACAAGCATTAACAATCTTGTCTTCCCTGCTTCAGCTACTTCCCTTATCTGCCCAAGAAACACAGTTCAATGTATTCCTGGTAAACACAGGCCAAATTTTTATTACATGGTACTGCGTTCAAACATCTTGGCTATTCCTCCACCTTTGTTTCTTTTTAATCTGTGCTGGAGCATGATTTGATGGATTTTGCACAGTAAAAGGCTCTAATATTAAACTGACTTCTCTGCTCAGTATTGCTTCTGAGAAATGAATTCTTAATAATAGGAATATAATTTCCATTGGGGTCTTATGAAGCTTGCTGGAGTGAGGGAAGAGCTTGTGAATGAAGAAACCATCACCCACATTCCAAATACGATTGCAGGCTAAGAGAGATGGTAAAACCAGCTTTAAGCAACTACCCAAGGGACCAGCAGAAGCCATTTGAATGGTAGACAGAGGTGGATTTTTTAATTAAAAGGTTGGACAAAACTATAGTGAAAACCTCAGGGATTTCATCTTTACAATGGTAGTTTAAACCATGGACTACAAGGGAAGAGAGGGTTTGAGCACAGGTTTCATTGTACCAGCAGCCACACACTACAGAGGCTGCGCAGCACAAAACAGAAACATGAATCTGCATGACAAGGCACGATTTACAACCTGGCCTACACTGTGCATCTACTACAACAGAAAAATCAACAATGGATACTATTGCAATAGCTTGGATGCCAATTAACCTCACCTACTCGGGAGAAGGAAGACACTGAACACAGAAAAAAACACTTTAAGTTGATGTCAGCACTGGTTGCTCCGGAAGTAGCACTTGAATAAACTCCCTCAGGTAAATGTTTTGAAAAATGGTATCAGGCTATTATAATTAACAGAGAATGCTGTAATGTAGGAATTAAGTTTGCTGCTAAGCAGATCTCAAGAACAGGTACTGGATAGGAAAGGCTGGGGCTGAAAGGAGGAGGAAACATTTCTACTTGATAGGGGAGCAGAATAAGGTTTAATATAATCTCCTCTTTAGAACTTCAATCCCTCAATCCCACATTTAGCCTTGTTGCCTCAGGCGCCGTTTTTACTACAATTGTCCCCAAGCTGCCTCTCCGCAGTAAATTTTGTGGTTGCTGGTTGAAAAGATTCAGTAGTACAGATTGATTTCCTACAAGTGAGGAGATGAGGGATTACCAAAAGCAGTCCTGGTTAACAAGATTGGGTGCAGAATCTCCTGCTAGAGCAGCCCACTCTGCCAGTGCTTTGCATCCTTTCACTATGACATATGGGTTTCATTACACAAAGATTTTCCTGATTTTAACTTGGAGGCGATTACATTGGAAACTCAGAGCTATCTTTACATCTGTAGCAATTTAAAGGTTAAGTAACTTTTAATCAAATGACAAAGACTCATAATGTTTTTTTCTCGATTGAAAATGAAAACTGCTGTTCCGGATATTCCTTCCACTGACAATTTAATTAGAAAAAACCACTGCACTGGAGATTGGGGTCCAGCCTGATTGCTCCCCATAAAAAGCCTTCTCACACATACCACAGGACATACTGTGTCATAAGGTCTGGATAGCCAGGAAATAATGGAAGGATTTACTGCTTTAAAATCAGCAAGGAAAACAGTGATTTATACTTACATAAGCAACTTTCATCCAGGAGAATCCCTAAGCAACTCACATACATGCACACTTTTAAAACATAATATACACTTAAATATATCCACAACACACTTGGGGATAAAGTCTATGTAAAAGATATAGGTGACAAACTGTATTTATCACACATTCATCATGAACGTTAGGCCTTCACTGCTTACTACTTCTGGGCTTATCTAAAAATCTCAAAACAAAGCTTGTGAGTATATATTCAAATTATAGATACTTTAATACAAAGTCATTTGCTAATGAAGCACTTCTTAGCTTCTCTCCCAGATATAAGTTATGGGACAAATTTGACTGTGATCCTTCTCTGACCTGAAAATAAAGCCTTGTTGAAATCTAAAGGTCTTGCTACTAATAAAACCCAGAAATACAATTAATGTTTTTAGCTCTGAAATGTCTTGCAGTATCACATTTTGAATGCTACATTTTTGCCTGCAAAAAGGTTATTTTAGGCACTGCTATAATTTGTTAGCTTATCAGTTATTCTTCCCATTCAGTTGTATTTATGGTAACTAAAGAACTTGTTTTTCAGCATGGAAGGATTCCTTTGAAGTACTAATCATACATTCTGAAAATACTGCTGTGTCCTTGGACTACATAGAAAACAAAACTAGAAAGGTTTATTTCTGAAGCACTGTCAATGCAAATTACCATTTTATGGCAAAGAATATGAATAGCAGAAAGACAGCAGAACAGTTCTCTGGTTTTTAACCTTCTATCACACGAGTGTGTTGCATCAGAAATGATTTCTTATGTGCTGAGATACAATATTAGGATAAGAAGACACAATGATTCTTTTTCTTAGTTGTCAGGGCATAAAAAAGGCCAAGAGGAATCTGCCTGTGAGCCATTGTGGGACTTTTGCTTGACTGAACTTGTGAAAGCCAATTCCAAAGTCACACCTTTCAGTTGAGCTTAACTAATATTGCATGAGGAAAGAAAATTTAAAAAAATAAGTCAGAGGATGAGGGTTGAAGGCAAAAAGGTAATGTAAAATCAGGAAAAATACTTAAGATTGACATTATTACTGAACAGTCCTCAAAGAAAAAACAGACATATGACAAACAAGACCAAGAGAATATTATTACTCAGACAACATAATCTGAACTTCTGTCAGAGAGAGAGAAGCTGGTCCCTGTAGATCTATCTCAAACCAGACCCCCAAAATCCTATCACCATCTGGCACCAGCTCACACCTCTTTCTTCACAGAAAGAGCTTCAGTTACTCTGCTGTCTCCTGTCTACTTCCTAATATAAGTGTCAAATGAGCTGCTAGTTGAAGACTGTTGGCCTCTGACAAATACTTACCAGTGAAAGTACCCCATGCCCAATTTCAGATAGAGTTGAACTGGCATCAGGAGAGCAGTGGCTAGTGGTAAGAATGTCAGTCACCTTCACTGCAGGCACAACTGGCACATGCAGACACTCCAAGCTATGCTTCAGGAACTGTTACACTGACACTGAAGACCACTGCAATCACCTAACACTCCTGAAATACATTTCTCAGGTAAGACAGCAGAATCAGCATTAACACCCAGGTGGAATCAGCTTGCATTACCATGGCATCTCTCAGCAATCAGTATCAAAGCACTTGGAAAGTTTATCAAGCCTTACAATAGTCTTGAAATATACAATGATTTAATTCCCACCTTACAGATGGGGTCACAGCCTCAGTACAGATTGTGTGCTTTCACCCCAGCCAGCAACCAAGCCCCATGCAGCCATTTGCTCACTACCCCACCAGAAGAATCAGAGAGAGGATCAGAAGGGGAAAAGCTGGGAAATTTGTGGGTCAAGAGAGAGTTTAACAGAGAAAGCAAAGCAAAACAAGGAATTGATTCACTGCTTCCCATGGCAGGCAGGTGTTCAGCCATCACACATAATGCTGACTTGGGAAGACAAACACCATCACTTTGAACATCCCTACCCTCTTCCTTCCTTTCCCCCCCACTTTATAAACTGAACCCAATTTCGTGTGGTCTAGAATATCCCTTTGGATCACCTGTCCCAGCTGTGTCTCCTCCCAACTTTCCATGTGCCTCAAACCTATTTGCCTTGAGGGGGCAGTACACAGAGCAGAAAAGGCTTTGGCTCTGCTCACTAATAACAAAACCATCTCTCTATTACCAACCTGTGCTCAGCACAAATCCAGAACACAGGTCCATGTCAGCCAGTGGGAAGAAAATTAACTCTACCGCAGCCAAAACCAGCACAAGATGTATGCAAAAGGATTCGGCAGCTGTGCTAGAATTCAGGCTCTGAAGGATGAGCTGTCAAGTCTTGCTGCAGCAATTTTGAATAGTAACACCCCCTTAGTCCAAAACATCAGTGTCCTTCCCTTGGTGAATGAGACAGCAAAACGTGCCCTTATGTCAGCTTTACCTCACAGCCTGGCATGGCTTGTTTTGAAACGCTGGAGAAGGTGAAAGCTTGCACAAAGCCAGGCTGTGCATCGGAGCAGGTGAGCACATGGACTGCTCCTCCCAGTGTGCTATGAGAACAGTCCTCTCTGACAGAGAAGTAGTAAATAGTTGAG
This sequence comes from Catharus ustulatus, assembly GCF_009819885.2. Lineage (NCBI taxonomy): Eukaryota > Metazoa > Chordata > Aves > Passeriformes > Turdidae > Catharus > Catharus ustulatus. The sequence goes on from NC_046226.1 coordinate 24,147,378, forward strand.
ACTGATGAAGTTCTAAACCATTGAAACAGTTTAGTGAATGTTAGCTAGAGCCTTAAGAACTGTAATCAAATACCTAATGCTTTCCTGAATTATGAAATCCTCACGTGACCTCTTTCCACCTTGTTTTACTCCACACGTAGTACTCGTATTTTATCTTATACCTGATAAGAGATCTCAGAGACCATTCAGGATTATCCAGTGATAACAGATCTGTATCAGATTAATAAATCCTCAAAAATGTTATTGTTGCTATCAATAAATACTGAAATAATATCTGCGCTAAGAAAAATTCTTCTCTGCAGAATTAATTTACCTTGTTCTCCTAACCAGATTTCCCTGCCTCACAAGGAGGTTACCATTCTGTTTGCATTCAGTTGCAAACTGTGATGTTCACTGAGTTTCGAATTCTGAAACTACAAACAGTATTCATTCACACACAGATGGGCAAAGTCAGTCAATGAAAACACCCAAAGCAAGGGGCAAAGACAACCCTGCCAATGACCAGGGAGCTACTAAACTTACGTACCAGGACACAGACACTAGGATGTGCAGGTATTTTGTCCTGAGTGACCCTGACATTACAGTAAACTCTTACAGTACCTCCCAATTCTATGAGCTGCCTGCAGCCAATATCTTGTAGGGCCAAAGTTCTGATCCCTTTGACCCCCAAAGCAGGGAAAGAGTTACATCTTCTGCCTGCAAAGCCAATAAAAACCTCTTGATTATAATTTAGATAAGAGCCACTGGATTGAATAATAATGTCTGAAACTCCCCTGGCTGTTTCACCTTGAGACGTCCATCACTGGGTTAAACATGATGCTAATTGCATTTGGATTGATTAATTTCTCTCACTCCTGTCTATTCGAATAATGCTTAACAAAATAATCACAGCACCCACAGCCAAATCTTCTCCGTCAAAGGAATGAAGCCATCAGAACCAGCAGAGATGAAAGAAATGAAGATGACCCGTAATTACTGCTACGGTGATATCATTACCATATTACAGAAAATGAGTGTACGTGGGGGGAGCGGGGGCTGCGATTATTATTTATTTTTTAATGGAACCTCACATCCTAAGAATACAGATCCAACATAGCGAGTGGAGCACACAGAAATACAGAACTAAAAAATTATTGTGCATTAAATTGCAAAATACAGTGAACACTAGGACTTCTGATACATCAAGCATCCTGTACTGTAAGATGCTGTTTATTCACTTCACTATTTTTTCATTGCAATAATATTTTGTGTATGACTAGCATAGAGATTTAAGATGCCTCTCTTCCTAAAAAGATCTTCAAGGCCTGCAGCAGAACTCACCCATAACCTTGATGCTAAAGTAATTCTTTTTTAATATTATTAAAAGTCATCTTATTTTCAATGCAGGCATTCAGATTTTTAAATCACAAGATCTAATTTGATGCTCAAAGAAAAGCTATTATGCCAGAAATTTTTATTCTTCAGTGCTGATTCCTCTCTGAAAGCAGTTATAAACTGCATCCAAAGCCACAGTAGATCACTCTCAACCATTCAATATGCTGGTTCTGTAAAGATATCAAATGTATCAAGTCTGGAAAAATTTAAAGCAGGATTTGAAAAAAAAGAAAACAAAAAACCCCCAAACAACCAAACCCATAACCCTAACATGCAAATGGAAGGCCTTCTGCTCCCTTTATTCTCCAAAATACACTCCCAAAGCCCCCATCATTTGAGAAACAAATAGCTTGGCAATTGTGTAAGATCTACAGACACCTGTGCACTGCAATTCTAATTGTGGTTTATACACTTCACTTCTCTCAGTGCTCCTTATGTCTCCCCCCTAGTCTCAGACCAAAGACCAAAAAAAAAAAAAGAACTACATACAACTAGCAGCTTAAAATATTTTTTCTGGAATAAAGCCAAGGCGAAATACACAAGAAAATTTTGCATGCCAAAAATGTCAAGACCTAAGACCAGGCACTGACTCATGAAGCTAATTAAACACAGAAAAATTACCTTCAGGTATTTTGTAAGGCTGAAATTGAAAGAAAAAAAAAAAAAGAGTTATATTTCCAATATTAAAAGCAGTAAGAAAACCAGTTTTGCATTGAAGTTGAGGATATTTTCAAATATACCTGAAAGGTACTTTACTAGCATAGGTTATCACTGGAAGAGCTACAACTTGGGAGAGCTCTGACCATCAAATCCCACAGATCTCTCAACTAAACAGCAGAATAGGGCCAAATTTTTTACAAGAAGCACTCTAAAGAGCCTTTTTCTATTTGCTTGTACCAAAAGGAAAATAATCTCCTCCTGTCTTCCAACACCTGCAGTGGATCAAGAGTTCTTGATAATTTAGATTTTCTCCACCACAGGATCTCAAGGAAGAATCTTCTTTCTCAAACACACAGAAATGAGATCAAAACTGCTTGCTCAAGAACTCTCAGGCATAAAACACACCAAGAAGCTCAGCAAAGAGGTCTTGCTGAACATACACATGGAGCCAGGTATGAAAGGTTTCTGGAGATGAACGGACCCTTCTCAGAAGGAACAGAGGCAGAAGTGCTGCCCATGCTCCCACAGCACAGTGCACCGCAATGCAGTGCCCCTGCCTGCACTGGGGAACACACATTTACTGCTGGGAGCAAAGCAGGTGAACCCTGAGAGTAACAATTTTTTCAGGTTTTATCAGTGGCCAGGGCATGGAGGCCATGGCCAAATCTGAGCCCAGGAGCCAATAGAAACAAAGGGATTAAGAGTTATTAGGAGCAGAGAGAATTACATATTTACAGTACAGTTACTGAAAAATAATCGTGTAATGATTATGTAAGTCCCTATATTCCTTTTGGCTAATAATGCTGGGATACAAGCTGTATGGTTATGCAAGCCAGGGCACACAAATCCAATCAGAAGACATCAAGGCTTGTTTACAGGGAGGCTTGCAGCACTGGATCAAGAACAGTACAGCTTCCTTGACCTCCAAAAGGTAGAAACCAGTCCTTGTCAATAGGTTAGCTAATGCCCTGAACTGTGAAGAAGAACTGAATTTTTAAATTTAACTTCTGTCAGCAAACTTAATGGAAAGAGATATCTAGATCAAAGAAGCTCATAATATGGTAGCCTGTATTTATTTGTCCAGAAGTATGTCTTTACTTTAAAGAGCAGACTAAATCTTTAAAATGTTTTCTAATCCCAAGATTCCTTATTGAAACATTTTTTCTGTTTAGATGACTGCAGCCCTTGACATAGCAATGCATTATCAGTATTGAAGGTCTCTATGAAAAAAAGATTCATAGGTTTTGACTGAAAAATAATATTTGATTTACACATGTATTAAACCAAGATTCTTTTGCAATTAGTATGATACAACACATTACATTACATTACACAGAAGAAAGACTTCCAAACTTTTCAAAAATCCAAGAAAAAAGTCTGTATGGCCAAATATGTGCAAATGACTGAAATCTCAGTATTTCGAGGCCAAAGTCTCAGGCTTTGTTAAGACAGATTTATGGAAGAACAGCAATATGCAGTATGTGGGCTGCAAAACAACACCTTCACAACTGTCTCCATAATTTTATTCTTTCCTTTGAATGAATCAAAGGTACTTCATGTAACAATTACCCTTATCCCTGTCCTCATCCTTCCCACTATATTCACTGCTTGCTTTATTCCAGCATTTTAAGCTATGGTTATATTATTGAAGTTATTTTACCTTGATAAGTTTCATGTGTTTTTTACCCACTACAGTACACTTCTGGCAGCAATACCCTGAGCTGAGGAGTATCTGAGAGACCAGAAGAGGATTCAGGAAATTGAAAACCATCTTTACCAACTCCAAGCTGGTCACAAGACATCTGAGGAAATGCACTTATTTAGAAAAGTTACATATTTTACAGCATCCAAATGCCAATGGAGTCAAGTTCGAATGAATAGTGAAAAGCTGTTATTACTCAAAGAATCTATGACTAGTGCTAATCTGACCTACTTGATAACAAAATTGTAATACCACTCAAGGCTATTTGGAATGGGTATTAAAATATAAACAATTTAGGCTCTGCTACAATTATTCAATTTAGCTGTTAATGAGCTTAAAGGCAACTAGGCAAGGCTCAACTGTAAAAACAGATGTAAAAGATATACCCAAAAATACCCTCCCAGACCCACAAGGAAACTGAGAACATTTTTCATAAACATCCTCATGCTTCTAGTATTTTGAAGAGTTTTGAAGTACTCAAAGTATTTTGAGTTTTGAAGAAAATATTAAGAATCCAAGAAATAAGGAGGGTATTGGAGTCTGAAGATATCTCCTGAGCGTAGAGGCCAGCAGAAACTCCAGTTTTTTGAAACCCAGAAATAAATCCAAAACAAACAAAAAGCATTATTTTTCACTCCAGAAGCTCTACTGAGAGTAGCCCATTAAGCTTTGGTACTCATCTGCTTCCAAAAATTCTTTCATGTTTATTTACAGTCCATGCATACCACTGGTCTGAGGACATATCTACCACTAGATACCACTCTTATGAAAGTTGAATGCAGCAACACTGCTATTTTTTAATGAGCACAGAATTGCTTTTCATCCATTACTAGAAGAAAGAACAGAGGCACTGCAGCAAAGCACACAGCAAACCTTCTACAAGACAGCTCAGAAAGGAAGGAGAAGGCAGTGCCTCTGCTTTGCCATGAAGAGTCTCCATAGATTTGGTGACTGGAAACACTGCTCTGAGGGTTAAGGGCCACTGAGGAAACTTTGGAAGTCAGAACTGTGAAGACTCCATGATCCAGTGACAATGAAACTATCAGATGTATTTAGAGTTAGAAAGGTACAGCAGAGTAGAAGAGGTATAATGAAATGAGGATAGAAGATAGAAGTCCTTAGTGAAGACAATTTAACCTACCAGAAGAGAATATATCAAATAAGGTATACAGTACCAGATCATAGGAGGAAAATTGTACAGAATTAGAGATTCATTCTGATTTGATAGAACCTTGGCAGGTCTCCAGTTAATGTTCTGTTCTTCAGCACAGACAGACTGCTCAAGGCTTTATCCAGTCAAGCCAGAAAAACATTCATAGATGGAGACAGCACAACCTCTCTTGACAATCCTTTCAATAATTGATTGCTCCATGCTGGAAAAGTTTTCTCTTGATTCCAGTCAGAAACATTCTTGCATCTATTTATTTATTTATTGTCTCTTGTCCTGCCACACCTGACTCCATCTTCTCAAACAACCTCCCTGCACATTCCAGCAGGCAGCTATCAGGTTCCTGGGAGGTCACCTCTTCTCCATGCTGAATGCGCCCCATTCCCTTGGCCTCTGTTCACATGGGAAATGCTCCAGCCCCTGATCATCTTGGTGGCCCCTCCACTGAACTCACTCTAGTTTACCAATGTCTTGTTCATGCTGGGGCATGGAAGACACCACTGGTGTGGCATTACAGATGCAGATGCATCACTTCCCTGGATCTTCTGGCCATGTTTCAATCAACAGATGTACATGCAATCCCACATTCCTTTCCCATGTACTACTTACTTGCTGCATTCCTTGCCTTTAACCTTCTACCAACCCACTGCTTTGCTTCATGTTTCAGAAAACCCAAGCACCATAGGCAAGAGTGAGGGCATTTTATGCCCTGAGACAGGGAAGGAACTGTTTGCTCCTTTCAGTTTTATATCCATACATTAATAAACATAAATTGTAAGCTTTTTTTCTTTAATTAATGTGCTCTTTATTTTCAAATAAGCCAGGTACTAGACATGAAAATCTTGGGGCAACCTAGAGAACTATCTGTTGAAAACCAAATGAGAGCTTGGCCTGCTACCCAGAAACATCCATCACTCAGCCCTTTTCTGCTGGGATTTGTGTTGAATGACGTCCTCTGCAGGTTAACAATTAGTTTTTAGCATAAGAGGCCTGTGCCATCGTCATCATCTCCCCAGGAGACCAAAACAGGCTGAGTGATTTTTAGATTATATGGTCTGATAAGACACAGGCTCCTGAGTCTCTGTGTGCTTGTGCCATGCAGGCCACCTGCTCTGTGGAGCTGCCACCAGGGACACCTTCAAAAAGGTTTAATAATGATGTTCTCTCTAGAGAAGTAACTCAGAGCATGCTCAGAATTTACATTTACACCACTGACTAAAATCTTGTATATAAAATCCTATATATAAATAGGATCTATGACTAGTTGCTAAAAGAGATTGTAGAAATGCTACTTCCTATTAAATAAGAATCTGTGTGCTCTGTAGTCATAAAAACTGTAAATGAGCACAGGAATTGATAGAGCAAGACAGATCAGTAATCTACCCAGTCAGATATCCTATCTAACTGCACCCAAGATCAGAAGCATCAGAGGAAAAGATAAATTAGGGAGCCACATTATGAAGACATATGGAATAATTGTTACTGAAAGATTCCTCCTCTTCTTAAGTGCTTGTTTTATATCCTGAAGCAGCTGATATTTCCTAATTCATTTTAGATTTTTTTCTACTCTAACTAAAAATGTTCTCATCGTCCATTTAATTGCCTGATTCTTTTTCAATTGCTGCTAAGTACTTGCAGTTAAAAAAAATAAAAAATCCCAGTGTGGCAGAAAGTCCCACATCAAATCATTCATTATGTAAAAAGCATTTATTTTTGCTAATTTCAATCTGACTAGTTTCCATTATTTGTTTTCTGATTTTCTCCCCTCTCGTTCTTTTCAGGGTTGGGAATCAGTAGGAATTTTCCATTTATCTTCCCACCTGAAGAGATAAAATAACAACTGCATTACCTTTCAAAATCAAAGAGATCCTCTTTTTACCCCCACATTTTCATAAAGAAAACTCTTGATTTAGAAGTAGCTCTCTAGTGTATAGTGTATACACTATCTCAAATTATTCCTACCAAAATACTGCCTGATGTGACAGAGTACCCAAAGTTACAAAATAGAGAATGAGACTTATTTCCTTCCTGGGAAAAGATTATTAGACCTCATGCAGAAATACAGGGTGTAAAGCACAAACAATTATTAAATTCAAACAGAAGAGGTGGGAGATAGCATAATAATTTGCTGTGACTTGGAGATTCACTCAAGCCTGAAGACATACAGGAGAAGAACAATCTGCTCAGCTTCACCATGCTGGAGACCTGGCTATTCTGGACCTGGCTGGTTTGGATGATCCCAGGAGCTCAGGAGGCTTAAGGGGCACATGCAAAATATTATTAAATCCTGCCACATTCATCAACCATGCACAAACCTCAAATACAAACAGCAAGTTTTTCATCCAGAAACACAAAAGTCATGTAAAAACTACTTCATACAGAACATCAGAACAACAACAACAAAAAAAACATGTCAAGAAAAAGAAATGGAGAAATGGTCTGATACAACAGTAAAGAATGTGTAGAAATGTATAGAGATCAGCCAAAATATGAAGCTCATCTTCGTGAGTGGAACAAGATTTCATAAGATCAGAGTAAAGGATTCTGAGAAATGTATAATAGTATAAAAACTTGGATAAGCACTGTGTGGATATCTAGGAAAGGTTTTATTCCCTAAGTGCTATATCAAAACTGGAAGAAGATTTAGGTTATGGCTTGGGCGCTTGGACTTACTGGAGAGTCAAACATTACACTTGGTCACAAGGTGAAATGACCAACAAAACAGAAGTCATTGAAAGAGGGATCACAGACAATTGGTTTGGCAGTGGAGGAGGAGTAAAAAGCTCCAGTTTCAACAAGTGTTCAGGTCCCTCAGATATAATGGAAATGAAGGGGCTGCTAGAAAGCATTTTTAATACCATAGGTTCTAGAAAGGTAGCAATGTTCATTAGCTCCCACTGTGCTCTAAATACTCTGAAATATGCATGTTGATAACTTACAGTCACAATATAGAACAAAATACTATATGAAATAAAGCCATGCTACATAGTACTGACACATGCACTCACACTAACTCTACAAAATAGTTGTGTTTCATGTACGTACATTTTATAATATTTTTCAAATTATCTAGCTTCTTAGGAGTAATAAAGTACTACCTTGCATGAGCACTGTAGTGCTTACACAGAAATTATATTATCAGAATTATTTACTGAAAAGAGAATAGAGATTTTAAAAGAGTACTGAAAAGACAGGAAACAAAGTGCTACAGAATTGATAATTCTCTTCATTCATAGTACAGATTTTTCCTTCTCAGTTTCATTGCCATAACCACATACAATTTGAATCACTACAATGCATCTACATTCTACTTTCCTCATTAAATTGGAAACTAGGTGATACCAACTCTAAAAATCATCAACATTCACCATTTCTCTTCCTCTCATTGACACACATGCAAAGGGCCTGTAAACTCCTACTGTCACCAGCCTAAGACATGGCCTTCACCGGGACAGATGTTGCCACTGGCTTGAAGAACTTGTGCCCTCTCTGGGAATCCAGCAGCAGGTCTTTTGTTTTATCCAGCAGGCAGGGCCACTCAAAATCCTCATTAGGAAGTGATCTGCAGCTATGCACCAAAGGGAAGAGTCCAGCTTGTAGGATTTTTGATTTCATTTAAGGCAGTGCTTAGCAAGAAGAGAGACCAGCAGGTATATTTTCAATGCCATCTGCTGGATAAGACAGACAACTCTAATAAAGGCAAATACCTGCTGTTTTCCATCTATCATACCACTTCCATCATCTCATACCAACAGCTCTCTCTTCCTTGTATCTTACCTAAACAAAGACCAAATTTGAAGTTGTCTCAATAAGCAAATCTTATTCCCCACTCCCTTAATGCATCCAAGAGAGCAAATAAGCCAATATTTATGAACATGTTTGAATGTATAAAAACGACTGCACTTTACTCCAGCAGAGAATTCAGGGGGTTCTTACAGAGAAAAATATCTTAAAATAGATTTCATGAGAAGAGCCTGATGCATGTGCTGCAAAACATATTCCTGTACTGCACTAGTCTCCCACTCTAGAAGAACTAATACTTCTTTCTGAGGAGAGCAATGAAAATGTCACAACACAAGAAGGTTTTTTCCCCTTGCCTGGAGAGTATTTTTCCCATTGGAAAGACCAACAATGGAAAGCATTCGCTCAACTAAATGAGTAGAAACATACTTGTATTTCACAATAAAATGGAACAGACAACTGATCTGAAGAGATGGGTAAATTCTACTCCTATAGAAGTACAACAACAGATATCCTAGGATTTGAGAACAGGTATTTATTAATTCCAGTGAATAAAGTGTTGGCTTGATTTTGAACAATTCTCAAACTTTTCTGAATTATGACGTATTATGGTCAATCAAATTGCAAAGCTTCACTAAATGTCTCAACTGTTCACAGAAATTAGACAATATGGATATCTGCAACTTCTCATAAAGGACATCTGAACACATTCCCCTCCCAATAGTGTAACCAAAGAACTTCTGAAGACTCTGGTAGAATGACCCTCTTGCTCTATTATGCCATTTAGACAGCCTATTGGATCACCTAAATTGAGTAAAAAAAGAGGGATTGGCATGAAATGAGGTCTGGCATGAGGTTGATATAACTCATGTAAGAGATGCAGGAACAGATTGCACTCCTAGGTCCTCAAATACAAAAATCGTACTTGCTGACGTGAAAAAACAACAATTGTTAATAAACAGATATTCTACTCTTCAACACTCCATATGGCAGTCTGATGGATTAAACACCAGCAGAGTGTTGATCACTCTAAAAGCTCATATTGAGATGATCTGGAAAATCTGTCTATCTACAATTTACGAATTCTGGTTAATTTAATTAAAATGTTGCATCACTAAGTGCCTTAATATGGAAAGCCATAAGCTTGTGAGGTTCCTGGCACATGCCTGGCTTCAGAAGAAGCTACAGAACAAATTAGCAAGAGTCTCCTTTTAAATTTGGAATGTACAAAGGAAGGAAGACTCCTGAGCTAGAAAATTAAGTGTACAAACAGGAAGAAGAGAGCAGAAGGGATAGGTGATACAATAAGGCTAAGGAATGCCTGTAGCATAAAGGAAAAAAGGATATAGGCTGTAAAGGTACAGGTGGCTTCTTTGAAAGGGGCCAGCTAAGGTTAAAGGAAACTAGATGTGTTAGAGGTAACAGACTGAGAACGGGAGAGAAAGGGGTGGGATTCAGGAAAGGAACTGTCCCCTTGCAAGGCCAGGAAGTCCCAAAAAAGAAGCCCATGATCAACATGCTAGGCCAAAGGTAAACTCAGTAGTGTAATCTCCCCTTACCAATGGAGGCTTGGGATTTGGCTTCTTCAACTGAGACATGCTCCAGCACATACACAATCAATTACTGCAGTTTAGCTAAGGGGTGGTATCTGCTCATTTTCAATTTGGTGACAACACCATGAAAGAGAATCTTTGAGGCTAAGCCAGCTTACAAAGTTTTATTTTTTATCCTAGAAGCATGGCTGGATGAAAGAATACAGACATTCCCAATGCAAAACACCTGTCACAAAAGACAAGTGAGGAAACTGCTAGGATGTGGAAGCAGATGATAGTTTGGAAAACAAACCATGTCTGAATGCAGCTCTACATTAATGGAAGCCAAAACATTCCCAGCTCATTACTGTCTCTGGAATGACACATGCGTGTTAATACTTTTTTATACTTAATAATATCTACTGTTCTTCTTAAACAAAAAATGAAGATGCCACGTTAACTTCTTAGCAGTTAAAGCTGAGGGTGCAGCATCAAGGGTTTGCTGGGCACTACTGCAAAGCACAAAACTTTTTTTTTCTCTTTTCAAAAATATCTAGACTAATGAAAATTCTAGATGGAAGGAATAGCAGTTATCTCTAGGAAAACATAGGTTTAGGCTAATTTCTTGTTCCAAATCATTAAACAGAAACAATTTTGGATTTTGTTCGGTAGAATGATCATCTTACTCGGAAAAAGCAGGAGGAAAAGTCTCTCCAGTATGGCAATTGGTCCTCTACTTGCACAGGCAGATGAGGTTCTGCCTGCAAAACCCAAGAAGATCTGCTGTCTTTCTGTGACAGACAACAGGGTATGTGAGATTGTGAAGAAGGCTTGGTTGTGTTCTATGTCTAGCACAGTATTATAAAGAAAGATGGTCACCCCTTGAAAACACCAGCTGTGTTTCTACAATTCACTGTGTGACAAAAAAGAATATTGACCTTTTACAATGCACAGCCCTATGCAAATCTTACCCATTAGAGTAGAAGTCAGAAAAATTGATCTGGAGTAAATAAAAAACAAGGCCATGTGCTTAGAAAATAAAAACCATTATAAGAAGTTTGATCACATTTGCATCTCCATGCTTCCTCTAGGCTATTCCAACTACTTTTCAGAACATGCGACTGAGTGTGTCAGAGTCAAAGTTAATTATTTCCTTATTCAAATACAAGAGTACTGCTCTTCTATACTATTATAAGCATAAGAGCCAATAAAAAGTGCCAAAGACAGAAAGCAAGGTGGGAAAATAACCTTCCTTCCCCTAAGTCTTCTCTGTTTCAGAGAGACCAAGCAGGCTGGTTTCAAAACAAGAGCAAGTGATATAACCAAACAAAAGCAGATCTGAAAGGTGAGCAAACCCCACAAGCCACAGAGTCATTATTACTGTGTCGACAGCACACTTGTTAAAAATGTATATTTTAATTTTCTGTATTGCTTAAAGGTCCCAATTTGCCCAGGGATCTAGCTAAGCTGCCATTTTCTGCCACGACACAGTCTAATCTTTATTTAATGGATTTAGCATCTATCTTCACTAGAGTGGTCTCTAAGGGGAAGGGGAGGGGAGTATGAAGGGGCATGAAGAGATGATCAGGGCCCCCCTCTCCTTCATCCATCCGGCACTCATGTTTGTGTTCAAAATTCAATTACCTCCTTATTGATACTTCACAGAGATATTTAAGCTGCAAACATGAAGCCCTGATTTCCCAGGGGGCCATGCCCCTCTCTATTTCACTGCTCTGCTTCCCCCAGGGTGAATTCCTGAGGCGTCCATATTAATAGGTAATCAGTCACAATTCATTTATTAAACAGCTAGCAAGGTTTATCAGCCTGCCCTGATTAGCCGGAAGAAGCCACTGAATTCCTAATTTATTTATGGAAATATAAGTGTCTTTTTGAATTCCATTCATGAAAGACAGGGGTGTCACGGGTCTGGCACAGTGAATTCTAACAGGGAAGCACCAGGCAACCTGGACACTGAGGACTTTGCAACTTCAGCCTGGTAAACGCACTGTGGTGACCTCAGCACAACCCAGAGATTTAGACAAGGATTCACAAGCCAGCCCTTCAGAGAGTAGGCATTGCCTCCCACTGCAACTAGAGAATGATTATCCACTGATGGCTCAGTGTGTGGAATGGCTGGAAAAAGTTCACTAAACAGAGCCATCAGTGCAACAAAACAAGGCCAAAATAATAAAGAAAAAAAGAAGCATTTTCAAAAGTTTAAATAAAACCAGAGCTGAAAACAACTGCCAGGTAACATTATTATATGCATTTACACATAAAGTTCAGCTTTTTGAAAACTGCATACTGTTACAACCTTTACATTATTTCTGCTATAATAATTTCAACTAAACTGTTTTTAAAATGGAACACCACTACTGTACATTCAAACTCAGACACAGAAAGTCAGTGATGCTGCTGACTACCAAAAAGTGAAAATCGCTAAAACAATTTAAAAAGTAATTTATCTATTTTTTTAAAAAGAGAGATGGAGTACTCAGTAAAAAGCAGACCTTGAAGTGAAAAGACTTATACATGCACTGGATACACCTTAAGGCAGTTAGAATAATACAGCTCCATATAACATAAAGCTTGTATACACAGGCCTCTGAAGGTTCAAGGCTACTACTGGTGGAAAACTTTTTTTATCCCTGTAAGCTGTGTAGTGATCTCCAAAACTCATATGCACCTGAATTTTACCGACCATAGCTACTTAACCAGAAAACAACTAGGAATGGAAGGCTATAGAAAATGTTTATTTCCTTTTTCTTCTCAATACAAATTTGTACTAAGCAATTTTCAATGTGTCCCCTTCTGCCTTTGGTCACTTTCCTGAATAGCTCTACAGGGAAGTAAACATAGAAAAACACAGTAAATATAGGGATTGTATTTTCAAATGCTCTGAACAAGGTGTGTCCTTCACACAGACGCAGTAGCCAAAAGGGTATTTTTGACTAATTCTTTCCTAAAATATTTAGATCTCAAAACTGACAGGATTTAACAACATACAGTGTTACCTGAAATACAGAGACATGTTTAAACATATTGAGAGCATTTCTGTTAATACTAATTCTGAGACACTGTTATGAAACATTTTGTTTAGCAACTTCAGTATTCTAATCATGCTATTAACTGACTACAAAAGTTATTCAAAACTAGCAAGTCTAAGCATAGGGAGGATGCTGATACCACTCCGCAATACTGTATCTCACAAGAAATATTTCAGTTCAATCACAATTACTTGAAAATATATTTCAAAAATCCTTCCAAAATCTTATGTAGTTTAAAACCAGCTATGCCTATATCCTCTGAATTTACAAGAACAGCTGAATAGTTACACAAAAGGTTTTAATTTAAGATTCTATTACACAAAAATTGCAGTAGCATATTGAAACATAAAAAAATCCCCACTTCAGTACAACCCATAACCTTAAATACAAAATATATTATTTCCTCTCAAATTACAGTGGTTAGACATGAAAAGATGTAGTACATGCAATAAATACATCCAAAATGCTAGGAGGACTGAATGTTTGAATTCATCTACATCAAGAACTTGTGTGTTGCAGGTGTATGAAGTCAAGGATGGCATGGGGAAACTAATCCTGGAAGAAGCATCTTTTTACTGCCTGAAAAAGTAATCAATAGCTTAATTGTTATTAGTTTGTGTTTTCTGCAAATAAGGGTCATTCAGTGTATTTTTCCTACCATGAAATGTAGTTCCTGGAAGAAGGAAAAAACCACAGAATTTACATGAAAGATTTCTCAATACCTTTCCTCCACTGTATAAGGAGGATTTTCATGCTGCACAAGAGGCAGACACCACTCGATTTTACAACAGACCCAAACGTCTAATCGAGTTGTGGCTCTCAACAGCCAGTTTCTGCAGCCCTCACTGCTTGGGGAACTGCAAATGTTACCAGTGAAAATAAAACAACCTCTTCCTTTCCTAAGTCTATCCGTACTTCGCCTTTTCCCCCTTCAGCAGTAAATTCTCAAGAGTGATTTTAAACAAGGGCTTTACAGAATACACAAGATAGAACTCACCACAGAGCAGGTAAAATAGGACACTCATGCATGTTTTCACTGGGAAGCTCGTTATTTTCACTCCCTCAATATGTAAGCTCCTTATCATGCAGAACACTGCAGCGCTGTCCATAGCAGACATCTAACCCATGATGCCCAAAGGTGCTGCAAAATGTAAGCTGCAATCATGTTGCAGTTATTTCTAGTCCAGACAGATGTTATTTCTAACCTAGTAGTTTTCACAGACGTTACTCCCAGTTATTTCTAGTTTTCACTGCTTTCAAAACACAGCTGAGTGAAAGCAATGTAGTATGGCACATATACAGGAAGAACTCCTGCAAAACTAGAAGAGAATAGAATTTACTATTACAACAGAGAGCACAACATTACAATCTTCAACTGACTGATTTTCAAATTAACTAGTTTAAAGTCCATTTTAATGCAACTAAGTCTGATATAGATATCCAGTCAAACCCAGCATGCCACTGCCCATCCACCAAGCAGAACTGGAATTCATGCCCCTGCGTAACACCCAAAGGGTTTCAAAACAAAACCAGAAGTATTACCAGAAGGTACTCCTTCCTTTCTAATGCCTTGATAGAACTTGAGGGCAAGCACCTATTACTCTGCAGAGAATTACTCTTCATACTGTCATCCTGTTCCATCTTGTCCTCCATCCCATAAGTTATTTCCAATTCTCCTGAAACAATGTCCATATATTCACGATTATAAGCCGCACTGAGTATAAGCCGCACTTCCGGGTGTCAGCAACTTTTCATTCTTTGTCCATATATAAGCCACACCTGATTATAAGACGCACTTTGGGTTCGGACCAAAATTTTAGTCAAAATGGTGCAGCTTATAATCGTGAAATTACTACTTTTAAGGCTACTACAGTAACAAACTGCATGATTACAATAAAGCCTGGGATGATTATCTTCTCTCTTTCTTGCACAGTCAGTGCCAGCAACATCATACTCTTACTGACTTAACAAGGAACGTCATAGACTGCACACACAAAAATTACTTCCCACACTACTTAAATGCTGTAACTTAAGTGACAGACATTTACAGGCAGAGTACAACACAGTTCAGAATAAAAATGAGACCCTTTAATTGACACTGGAGAAAATTAGATTCTAATTGCATATGCTATATTTTGCTGATGACAATGGGGTTAGCATTTGCAAAAAAAGTGTTATGAGTTCCTTAACGACCAACAGGTTATTAAGACCTTTGTCATATAAGACATTAGAAATGTGACATTTCCAACAGCAGAGAGCCCTCTAGAGCTACCACAGGATAACAGTTTAGCAACCCTCCAGGAGAAGGGCACCAATGCTGCTTAATGCAACATCTGGGCTCTCACAGATTCCCCTCCAGCTACTGACCAAACACAATTTTACCTGGTTCAGTAGAAGAGAGATCAAATCCCACAGAGAGAAAACATCAGTAACATTTTGATTTGAAGAATATGGGAGCTAATATTTATTGTATTGTCAGTAAACTTGGAAAGCTTTAAAATGTAATAATAGCTTTGGGGGAAGTTGTGCAAGGATTTTGAGATACTTATTTACAATACATCTATAAAAAAATAACCAAATACCTGAAAAGCAAAATTTTACATGACAGTGCATAGTGAGACCAAAATAATTGTCACTTTGTGAAGTGTAAACAATATGTGGATATATTCCTTAGAGCACAAAATATGAAACTGCCCTATCAATGTAAAATAATTTCTACACAGAAAATATATTCTGCTGGACTTATTATAATAAAGTTTACAAGCTTTCAGTAAAACAGTACTCAAAACAACACATAAATGAAATCTACTTAATCAATTATTAGATGTGTTTCAGTTACCTCCACTCTTGTGCTTGTGCTGTAGCAACCAATCAGTACAATTAAATGACAAACTGAAAATCTCTTCTTACACAGCATGGAGTCTCCTATTCCCACCTCCTCAATTACAGTACAAGTTGTAAAATAAATTGCAAGAAAATAACTAAACTATATCCTTTAGCTTTACTGTCAAGACTTACAACTGTGAAAAGCAGTAAGCACAACTTTATTATCTCCTCACTGGGACCAAAAATAGCAAGAATAAATTCACCCATTTTCTCAGAACCAAAACCCATTGAAGCACACAATTTTGGGACTGAACTGAATTACAGCATACCAACAACAGGTTTGGGTCCACATTTCAAGAGCCTAAGTCAACCACTTGAAGTTATGAGCTTAGCTTTCTGCAGGTCTTAATTATGATACAAGTTTGCAGTGTGCTTAGGGAACAACAATCTCTTGGACACTTTAAAGAATCCACAAACAGCCTTCAAACATGCTTTCATGGGCAAGTATAAAGTAATGTTTTACTACCAAAATAAATTTCTAAGAGCCAACACTTCACTGGAAGGGGGAGGTGAAGAACAAACTTGCAATGAATATGATGAGAAGAGGCAGTACGTCTACTCTGCTGGCAACAGCATCAAGCTTCCTTTTTCGATCCCCAGCTAGAACTCAAAAAGCCTCAGCAAAACCTTCCTGTAGAGACAAGATTTTAATTCTGTCTTACATTATGTTTTCAATGCCTAAGAAAATGTAAATAGCTGTCATTGCTTCCATGCTATTAACAGCAGCAATCCTTTGTTATTCTTGAATAACAATTATTGTTTTCTTTAAGAATCAAGTACAATCTTTGTGCATCAAGAAGGCTTAGACATGAAAGAAAAGGTACATTCAGGTGTAATCTGTTGTACATGCCCGTGCAGACACCGAGCAGGTCCCCACCAAGACTAAGGGGAGCAAGAACACCCAGCCATCCTCACTGGAAACATGTCAGGACAGTAACTACATGTGTGCACTTAGGGTCATAGCACAGTCCTCAGCTCCTTCTCCCCATCCCCTTAAAATGTGTATTTCTGCAGGATATGTATGAGAACTAGTTATGAAAGTCAAGCAATTAAAAAGCATTTCTGAGGTATTCACGGGACTGTACCAGCCACAAGTGCCTGACAGCTCTGCATGTGTCAAAGTCCCTGGAGAGCCATCACACTTCAATTACTATCACTAACATTAGTCATTATCAGGCTGGCTTCAGTCCCTGGGGAAGGCAGCTTGTGATGACAATATCCAGCCTCTCCTTGTAAAACAATTCATTAGGCAAAGCGGAACAGCTGGGGCAGCCACGTGGATGTCTGCAGAGTGCCCCCCCAACCGGGACCTCCAGCCCCCCTTTTCCTTTTGGACAGGGGCAGCCACCGCCCCCATGACAGCTGTAAAAGCCTCTGGGGACACTTCAGGTTTAATCAGCACTCCTTATACTCAGGGGAAGCATCTGATTGCAAACTTAAACTAATGGCACTCAGAAGGTTACAACAATCATCAGATAAGAGGCTTCAGGGCATTTTTGTCTTGTTCTAATACTCGCAAGTTAATGAGGCAATAAGAGACAGATACTATCAGACTTGGTCTAGCAACATTATACAGACGGGATGTTCAAAGCTGCATTTACTGCAGATGCAAGAGGTAAGGTGGCAAGTTCACTATTGATCTTACAGAAGACTTCATGCTCAGAACGACTGAAACCACTCAATAAAGTGACAAAATGCTTGGCAAATTTTCACATAGCTTTGTATGCATTATCGCTGGATCCAAAATGGAGGAAACTGAAGAGGAATACAGCAAATGAAACAGGTAAATAGTATCTAGCATTAGAATGGATACAGACTAATAATTTCTAACCTTTATGCTGCTTGCAAATAGAAATCCTTTTTCATATATAATGTCTACAAATGGCTGAGAATAGCCTCGCATTTCTTGGTTACCCTGCTTGGGGGGAAGTAGCACTTGATACTGGGATCTGTTTTATTATCATAATCTCATTTTACTTCTGATGACTGACACAATATTCTAATGATACCCTCCTGCAGGATATAATAGCAGCAAGCAGGGGGAAACAACAAACAGCAGCAAAGGATACTTAACAATAAATACTTTATATGCTGTTTTTTAAAATTCATTATTTTTTCAATGCTTTCCAAAACCAAGTTAACATGAACTCCACCTTAGGGAGATAGGAAGGGACATGTAAGAAAGCAAATAAATGAACCAAGCAGAAGAGGGGTAGGACCAGAAACTGAGCCAAGCCTCCAAAGTCACATTCTAGTGACATTTTTCACTAGGATTAGCGGCTGCTCTACAAATAGGTCCACCAAGCCATACAGTGGAAGAAAATTCCCTCTTCATTCCTGCCAGAAGCCAAAAGTTACAGGAGAACATTTCAGACAGAGATGGCACAGGAATAATCTTTCCAATAGCTGCTAACACAGAGTAAATGTTCTAGTAGCACAGAAGAAGTGGAAAGTTTTAATCGAATAAAGGCATAGACAGCAAAAGATGTTTAAATAATAAATACAGACCAGTTGTAAACGTTTGAGAGTCCCTGCTAGAATGACTCCTGAGATTTGTTTGGCATTTTTGTGTTTTTAAATGATAATGGAAAAATGCACATAACCTTATGTTTGATCAAACTTTTCCCCATCCTCAATTCCTCCACTGACAGTAGTCTACAAGTTATCCTGTCAGAATGAGAGTAGCAAAAAATAGGCTTCTGACAGTATAATGTAAGAACATTTTGTTTGTAGTCATGTTTCTTTCGGTGCCAAGCATGTGGCAGGTAGAAATGCTTTAATGTGACAGCCCCATTCCTTTACTTTTTTAGCTAAAAGCTCTTCAGTCAAGCCCCATTGACCCTCTACTTGTCTAGACAGATGAGGGTGGTTTCACTGCTCATTTCAGCCAAGACACACAAGAAACTCTGTGTATCCTGAGGACCATTCTCCTACTCTGCCTAAAGAATTGTACTGAATGAACTGTATCTCCCTATGCACAAAAATGGTCTCTGCAGCCCACGCTGCACAGACTTGTAATCAGCTCTGTTGATGGAAGTATTTCAAAGTCCATTCATCATCCCCCTAAAATCTAAAATCCATCACTGTGATAAAGGAATTCTGAGGTTTTCTGTTCCTAATCAGCTGCTCCCACAGAGGCAGATCATAAAGCTGCACCTGCATAAAAGCTCATAAGCTGAACTGTTTGGTGCTGTGGGGAATGCGGGATTCAAACGCACTTCTAGTTCCAGAAGATCTTACATCACAGAAACATGGAGTCACTGCATGATCAGGGTTACAAGGGCTCAGAAGGTCTCCTGGTCAAAGTAAGGTTGATTACGAGGTCAGATCATGCTGCTTAAAGCTTTATTGAGTCAGGTCTAGAAAACCTCCAAAAACAGAGAATGCAGAACTGGTGACTGCTCAATGTGTTCCACTACTTGACTGACCAGTGCTAATATTCCAGATGGCTTCGCAAAGCAGAAATTGGTGCTTTGAGTATCATACCAAAAATCCTGCAGAATTTAAGGGTGATGAATCAGATGACTGATTTCTAGTCTTCAGAGCAGTTTGGTCAGTTAGTTTTCAGATAAATCAGATTTCTTTCTCTTTTTCCCTGCTAACATAAAAAAGGCTCCCTTTTCTTAACCACAGCAAGAATCTATATCAACCTTCACTCTATCAACATAAATTAAAAAAGTCTTTTCCAGAACAGACTAAACCACTGTAGAACTTCTTCCTACTATTGAACAAACTATAAGAGACAAAGGGAACTTTCAGAAGAGACATCCTTAGACATAAATACCATGGTATAAGAAATGTTTTGTGGTGTTTTATTTATTGGCTTGGTGTTTTTATTTTGTTCTTCTTGTTTGCTGGTAGTTGATGTCCTGGGTTTCATTTTGGTGAAGGCAGATATGTTGCTTTTGTCTTGTTTTAATAAAGAAAGTAAAGCATCCTGGCTGAAATACCTTTCAGAGGTAACCTCCATTTTAACAAAATCAGACTCACAAACTAGGTATGGGCATGTAGAAAAGGTGAGGAGGAGAAGAGAAAAGGAAAAAAAAAAATTCAAGAAAGATCAGGTAAAAAGCATCTCATCAACTCAGCTTTTATTTAAAATTTAGCTGTTGCATTGAGCATCATCCAGTTCAACAGCAGTTACTTGCCAGCTTTTGGGCCACTCAACATGTGATCCTTACATACACTGCTTTGGAAACTCAGTTATCAGAACTAGATGGGATGCTGTCTACCACTGGAAAAACTCCCCATTGTACTTCTAACTTCAGACTCCAGAATTAACCATGCAATGGCAGGTGTCATTTTAGCATTTCTAACACTTCTACACCTAACCACATTTTAAAGCTATCTACACAATCACTGAGTGTACATTATTTATGATAATCTCCCTTTGGTAAGACGTGTCCATCAGAATTAGAAAAATGCAATCAGCTGCATTTGGGAATCTCAATGAATACCTGACATAATGGAAATGTAGGGTTTTACAGTCCTTTTGGATATTTGAAAATAATTCTGTGGTAAAATAATTGCCTTATTGTGAAAAAAATTATTAAGTCACAGACAAAAAGATCAAATCCAAACTGTAGAATCTAACAACAGAAGATTCCACACAGACAAGTATCTACAACAGGTATCAAACAGAAAATACAAGCAAAGAGAAACTGTAGAAGTTTGAACTTCTGACACATATATAAGAGTCTTAGAGATTTTTTTTCCCTTTCTCAAACTTCACAAGTATACACCTCCTTCTGCAGCAATCAGAATTACCAATGCCTGGAGACTATGATGATACATTAGTACTCAGCATCAATGTTCACCACAGCATCCTTCCCTAAGAGTACGGGAAAGACAAGAAGGCAAAGATGGAGAATTTCTTGAAACTTACAGAAATACTCATTCTGCTTTACCAGCAGACAGAGAACACCCTAAGGATCCATGCAGTATTTCTTTCCACACATGACAGTTACCTAGACACAGCATTTGTTTTATGGTAAGAATGTACTATTTATGCATATGGGTAGAATCACATCTGATATCATCAGTATACTGTCTCTCCCTGATTTTATGTTTAAGAATAACCTGAACCTTCTTCTTTTTTTAATTTTTTTTTTTTTCTGCACAGAGGGCAACTCAAATATGCACCCATTTATTAAAAAAAAAACAATAGCAGCCATGGTCCAAATTCAGTTTCCATCCTCACTATTGCAACCTAATCTCCTGGCACGTTAATGCAAATCAAAGTGAACACTTCTCTGACACTGGTAGCAAAGCATGTTCCTCTCCCAAGAGAGACCTGTAAAACAGGACAGTCACTGACAGCAGTACAATTACTGACACAGATACAGACTTTATGGACATGTTTATCTCTGCTGTAAATCCACACTCTCTCTCCACTCCGATTCATGAGTCATAAAGAAATTGCAGATAATGAAAAAGTTGGAGAAATTTACAGCGTGTCGGAAACCTCAGACAGCCAGAAGAAATTAAAGAGCTGACTGGGGATAAATCACACAGGTACAATTAAAACTTCCTATGCCTCCTTCACTTCCAAACTGGGGCACAAGCCAATGGAGATGATGAAAAGTTGAGGTCATGACTCCTCTGACTGTAATCATTTCTTAACTACCTACATGTCAGAATTAGCCAATTCACAGATCATGTATGAATGGCAATTTCAAGCTGGCATTCTGATGTCTCGCTGTCCCAACGGGAGGTGCCCCAGAAAAATCCTGCCTGTAAATAAGCCACCCAGCAAACAGTATAAGGAAAGGTGATTTCCTTGCCTCTCTGTAGATGCAGAGTATCTCTTACCACAGTGATGTGCATTAAAATGAAGTGGTAGATCTACAGTGTGGGAGGAGAGTATAAAAAGAATCGGGAGAAAGGCCAAGGTTCTACATGGAAATCACAGCACCTTGGATATTGTGGTGACAAGGCATATAAACATCTTAACAGACAATTCAAGTGTTCTTTTCACCTCTCTGAAACAATCAAAGAAGCCCAAGAATTACTATAAATGCAAACTGAAAACAGCCTCCATATTTTTCCTACTGTGAAAAACTAAGCCAACCATTTCAGCTGTCCTAACCCAAAACTGAACCATCCAAAATGTAGACACATTCTATAGGAGAAGTCTACTACCTCTGCAAAGTAACTCCTCAAGCTAACTATGTATCATAGAAATCCAATGTTCAAAGAGCATAATTTTGTCATGCAGATGTAAAACTCTGTCTCTGAGCTTTTGAAGCACATGAAGTATATTGTTTCACATAAAGTCTTTGCCAAACACAGTACTAAATAACAAAATAAGTGAGAAATATGCTTTGAAGCAAAACTGAAACACGATGAAGATTCACTCAGCAAGGCAGGGAATGCAGAAAACTAACCAAGAAAAAACACAGTTGTTACAAAGAAAATTCCAAGCAGAGCAGAAATAACCAAAGCACACACATCTCAAACTGCTTCTTTTTACGCAAGACAGTTTACCATGCAAGTAAACAAACTGTGTATTTTGTTTAAGAACATAACAAGCACTAGACTTGGCAGACATTGTTCTCTTACAAGCCCAACATATTTAGAACAATGTAGGTGATCCAAAACACATTTTCTTCCATCATGTTTCAGATTAATACAGGCACAAAGTGCTGGAAGCACAGTACTTCTGAAGATGCCAGCTTTTAACAAAGAAAAAGTGAGCATCATCCTCACTCTTTTGTCAGCAGTCAAGATGGTAAAAACACTGTTATATCTCCATAATAACTGCCACTGCCGTGGGATGAGACTGCTGTGGGATGTAGATCCAAATCACATGCTACTCTTTCACTCTATTTCCTTCCTGCCTCTCCAAAAGGCAGTTTCCTTCTCCAGCTCCACCACAACACTTTAGATAGTCTTACTTCTCCAAGGAAATAGGGAAATGTTTATGTTATAGAAAGAATCTGCTCTTCTACACAGTCCCAAAACCTATTTTGACTAGTAAGAAATCCTAGGAGTCCAATTCACTTTTCCATGCAACTCTCTAGACTACAGAGAGTGGACACACAGCTTTTACTAAAATGGACCAACAGAGATTTCAGAAGATGTCATATGACATATTAAAGCACCCTTTACTTACACATCTGTTACTATGTTTCCTACAAATGTAGAAAATGAAACATTTTGCTGCAAACAACTGTACATACACACCAGAAAGAGCAACAGACAACTGTAATGCAGAAGTGAGACCATGTTCACAAATGTAAAGTAAGGCTTCTGAGCTTAAAAAGCCTCTGTGTTGGCAGGACTAGTAGTTATGATCAGAAAATATTTTTATCAGATAAATTACATCACTGATAGAAGCCTGTTTGGGTACAAAAATGGAGCCTAAAAAGGCTGCATGTTCATGCTACATGGAGACAATCTAGGCCAGCCAATCCATTACACAAAAGGAAAAAGATATTTCAGTAAAAGAATACATTATCTTCCCTAATTTCCCTTATTTTGAGTCTAATTCAGCAACTTTGTATAGGCAAAGTTCAAGTGTAGTAACTGTAATGCCCTGTCTTGTAGTTTAACAGGTAAATTGAATCCACCAAAGATGAAGCCAAATTTAAACATATTCTACCTATGATCAGCATCAAAATGAGGTAAAAAAAATAAATACCATCCGAAACTCAATGACAAGAGTAGCCTGCAAGGATCACTGGCAGAACTAAGGGTGTGTGTTCAAAAACTGCTACAGTTAAATCCTGATGAACTGCTCCGCCCCTCCAAACCCACAAAAAAAGCTGAACTTGCAGGCAAGCGATCACAACAGACAGCATTTATCTGAAATGAAAAATGAAAAAACAAAGACTACCAATCTAAGGAAAATATGGTGAACTGTACCTAGCTTGGAATTCAGAAGGTCTCCTTTACGATTTTCTAGAAATTTCAGAGGCTGCTGAAGTTGCAGAGGACTACAATTCAAAACCAAGGACAACTTAACTCAAGAGCGAAGTAGTGTGCTCATTCATGAGCACATCCATCTCTTGCTATTTCTGGAAGAGTTTCTCCATTACAGGGAACCCTCAGAGATTTCTGGTAGTTGCTTAACTACCAGGCAGTTTAGCACATTACTAAAATAAATAAACAAAAATATCCATTGTCAAACAAAAGGTCCTTCCAACCCACCACTCTAATTGACATGCCAATGGCAAACATCTATAGAAGAGTGTAAGTGCAGGGAGGCACACACTGTACCTGCATGGTAATCTCTCTCTGCTTTCTGCATCTCCAAGATGTCCAAGCCACTGGGGACTTCTCAGCAGTCAGACACCCTGCAAGGATTTATCCTCCAATCATTGTTCTCATTGAGTGAGAAACTTCATGTCCAGAAGCTCCAGTGATGATGTGTTCTGCTCTTCAACGCACAAGTATATCCTCACATCTATCTCATCACACTCTTTTATTCTCTCTGCCTCCCATATTACGAGAAACAGTGAGGAGTCATTCCCTATTCACACTTTCTCTGCATTAATGTTTACCAGATCTTTTTTCACATACTACATCAGTTGTTTTTCTCCAGGCCAAAAAAACCCTAGTCATTTACTTATTCTTCATATTAAAGAAAATGATCACTGTCTAAACTTGGACTGGTTTTTCCTTTATCAGTCTGGGGCTACAAGACAACCAACCTTTTGCTGCTCACTTGCAATCTCCCAGATCATCCAGGTCTAATCTGGGAGCCCCTGATCAAACAGCTCTTCCACTGCACCTTTTTTTTAAAACATGCTTGAACATATATGGAAAATAAATCCAAGTTACAAAGAAAATAGGAACAAAGTTGCTAGAACCTAGTGAAAGCCAGGGTGCACAAAACCATGGGAAACTATAAATAAGGAGACTTGGTTGAGCATGTTTGGGAACTGTCTCATTGCTCTTGAAAAAGTATGAGGATTTGACATTGGATAATACAGTCATGCCTAATTTTACAGCAAGAAATCACAAACTACCTTCAACTCCAAATAAAAATTTAATCTAACACAAGAGATTAAACTAGCAAAATTACTGACAGGGAAATTATAAATTATATTCATAGCTGTTTGGTCAGTTATCCCACATTTTCCAATATTTAAGGCACCCACAGCATCAAGGCACCATTAGCTTCACAAAGATATTGAGGCTTAAGAGGAGCAGGATTTGCAGGAAGTCTCATACTGACAGTATCACTGCAGGTGTACTGTGATACCACAGTGGCCAGATGATCACTCTGGTATCAGTGAGATTTTATAAACATAGCTGTGATACCAGCCATCTATATTTACATTTCAGGACTTCTGAACAAGTATAGCAGGTGTTATCTGAAAAATATCAGAGATTCACAGGGAAACAATAGCAGGACCTTCAAAGAGCCCCTGCACAACCACATTCCTTCAGTGATGGAGTGCTTTTCCCATTCTCCAATCCTACATATTTGTTACTTTTATACATAAGTTTTTTCTGAAGTTCGGAAAAAAGCAAACTTCTAGTTTTTAATAAGAAAAACATTTTTCTCTGTGTATTTATTCTCAGATACATCTCTCTATATACACATATCCCAAAGGATGACAGGGCCTATCTTTAAACACATGGACTTCTCAGAGCTGCCCGATCATGAAACCAAGACTTCAAAATTCTTCTGAAGTCAACTTTGACTCAGATGCTCCAAAAGGTGCAATGGGTCATACAGTGGAAAAACAGAGCTTCCAATCTAAATTTCCAGTTATTTACATTAAGTGTTTTGAAAGTTGCTGCTTTGTGGGCTACAAACATTGAGTCAGGGTCTGTGACTGGGCTCCTAAAAAAGAACTATTTCCCTCTTGCTTGCCACATTAGCTGGGGACTGCTCATTCTGCAGTGCTCACTACTCCACTCCAAGCAAAGCCTGCAAGTAGAAAAATTAAGTGACAGAGAAGGGAGGAAAAAAGTTCATAACAGGGCTCATATATCTTTTTTCCCCCAAACTTAGAAATGAGACTCACTGAGTGGCAGCAGCTCACATTCAGAAGAGCTGCTATGCCTCTCAAAGTCACCCTAACTGTATGAACAACTAAAAGTCAATATATTCATTGAGCCCAATTCCTTCTCCCTTAAAACACCCCAATTGATAGGGACAGTAAAATGGACACAAAGCAGGACTTTCAATACTAAAAATGTTCTTTCTAAAAATTATTATTCTAACCAATAAAATAATTAATTAAAATAAGGAAAACAGAAGCTGTAATGTGAGAAGGTTTGACTTCATGATCTTGGAGGTCTTTTCCAGCCTAAATATTTCTGTGATTCTAAAAGAACCAAAGCAAAAAGAAAAAAGCAGCTACAAGCAAAATGATGAGGTAGAATTTTACAGAGCTTAAAAAGCAGACAAGGAAATACAAGCTGAAACCTCAGAAGAAGTGCTGAAAAATTATTTATTTTTAAAAGGCTTTATTGATACAAGGACCTGAGCTTGGAAGCTTCTAGAGAACTCTAGAATCACTTTTTAACAAAAAGCAAATACACAAAAAAGACCTAAGCTTGTTTCTTAAAGAGGAAAGTAAAATTTTTTTTTTTTAAAATGGTTCATGCTATGAAAATCCTGCTTCATTCAAGGAAAGCTATACTTTGATATGAATCCTGTGCTAAGGAAGGGAAGAATATTCTGCAAAGAATATTCTGAGCAAGAACCCACCTGCTAGCATGCCAGGAAGAAAGTGGAAGAACAAGCTGGAAGGAAAAGCTAAAGTATATGTTGACAAATTAAATTGATTTATAGAAGCCATGGGGCACTCAACAAACTAGCCAGGGTTACAGAAAGTAAAGATAACCCTATGGGAGAAAGAGGAGAGGGAGTTAGTTGCGGAAAAAGAAAATCTGTGAAAAGCATGCAACTAAAAGAGGAAATGAGAAGTCCATGGCCAAAAAGTTTGGGACAGCTGGAATTGTAGATAATAAAAATGTGGAATTCATATAACAGTATTCAACTGTTCCTAGATGAAAGCCATCCAGATGTCCCATCAAGATGGACAAAACGTTCAATACATCTGTTTCAAACTTGTCAAGAAAGCCCACTCATACAGACAAAATAGTAAGAGAGTTCCTATGAATTCAAGAAATGAGGCATGTAACTCAGTAATTATTTATCTAATTACATCATACCAATTCAATTATTCAGATTTCAGTGCTAATGTTGCAGTAGTACCTCAATACAGAAACTTTTCAAAAGGTACCCAGTCCCACAGCACTTTGCCTAATGAATTCTAATGCAAAACTGGTGTCAAGTATGTTGTGAACTGGGTATAACAATAACAGATCTCAGAACATGACTGCAATGTCACTCAATAGATACATATTTCATGGAGTGCTGCAGGAACCATCCTGGTCCTGCACAGTACATAATTAATAACTTGGATGAAAATAAAAGTCTTTGAAAATATGAAGGATTTGAGGTGGGATCTAGAAGAGTTGGAAGAAAAAGTAAGTTGCTAATACTTTGAAGTAGAACTGTCTCTCAACCTCACTGCTGATGAAACACTTGGAAATACAATAAAAAAAGACCGTGCACATTCTGAAGAGAAAATATGTCACAAAAAACAATCTTGGGAGGAACAGCTTCAAACCGTAACTGAAATGTCTGCGGGAGGCCTCATGCTGCCATCTAGAGGAGACTGGAAAGCAGCGGGTTTTGTCCTGGTTTGGACAGCCACTTTCAATGAGTCAGCCAATTCAACAGGGACTAGTAAACTCCAGTACAGAGATACAACCAAATCCAATATAACCGAGACAAAACCACAAGTTTCCTAACTCTAGTGAACACATCTCTTGGATTTTTTTCTTGTTCTCTCATTTATCTAAGTCCATAAGAGAAAATAACCTAAAGACAGTATTAGGAAAAAACAGTCCTAAGCAGCTTCTGCTCAAATTCCACAACTAATTTTTGGTTAAAATTTTCCAAAGATAATTTTCCTATGTATATTATGACACACAAAGTATTCAATGGATTAGAGTGTAAAGGAAAATCGGTGACAAGAATCTACAAGAATGGGAACCTTTCATAAAGCTTGAAAATTCAAGACTTAAAACTGTTGAGCCTCACACATTTCAGTTTTCACTCACTTTGGCTTCTTTACGTATGCACTTGTTCTCAGTAAAAATAAATGGAAACACATGCAACAAATGTCACACATGCAATAAGGAAACAAATGCCTCCCTAGCTTTACTGCAACTCAGGCTCTGCTAAAGTCCATTTAGCAGAACAACACTGTCTGGTATTAGAGCCTACAGCTTAACTGAGAAAGCAAATCATCAGCCAATCTTTGCATTTGACTCAGTTTTACACTGTTATACTTTAATTTCTACTCCATCAAATCCTTTACACAGTCTTAACAGATGTTAGCAATGAAAGTAAAATAAACTTGAATTATGTTAAAACAAGCTTAATGATTTGTTATGAAGAATGCATTAGGCTATCCTAGGTTTGCAGTCAGAAAGACTAAAGGTTTATTACTAAGTTGTGTTACCCACTGAAAGGAAGGTGAAAGACTTGACACTTTTAGTGCTTTGTGTAGCCCAAGAGTAATTGCAACCAAGGTTTACATTGGAGCATAACTAAACAGAAAAAAAACGTGCCAGTACGTATGAGTAGCATTAAAAACAACTCCACAATACTCTTGAAATTCTCAAAGCTGAATCAACCCATTAAGAGTCCTAAATGAGACAACGAAAGGAGTCTTTCCACAGTAAGAGTTGGCTGTTTGCAATTGGGATGAAGGTCACCTTTATTACACAATGACATCACTTCCCACCACAATGGAGTGTAGAAAAAATAAGCTACAGAAGCAGAAAACAGTACGAACAATGAAGTGACAGGAGAATCCTGTACACAAGTGTAGGTTTCACTGCGGAGGCAGTGCATGAAATTTGACAGAAGTACTGCCACAAGTATTCTGAGAAATACCTTTAGTATCTGAGTAGGAAATTAAGCAAAGTGACCTGATTTACGTGAGACAATGTTAACTTGGGAACAGAAGCCTCTGTGCCACTGGGTAACACCAGACTGACATACATGTTTTCGCCCATGCAGGTAGGCTCATTCTCTCATCCTCTTGCAGGAGGTCACCAACTGTCAAACACTTGCCAAATCTGCCAACACACTTTTCCAGCTACAAATGTACAAGCACATGCTTTAGTGGAAAGATTTGCAATGCAGTCAGCCACATCTGTGTACAGCACTTACATTCATCCAGTCCCAGCTGATAAGCCAGGTTCTGCAGGCCACGAACTTTTTCCATTAGGTTAGCTGTAGTGAGGCTCCCCAGTTCTTAAGAAGAGAAAAAAAGATGAATTTTAACACTGTCCATAGTTCTCCAGCAGCAGTTCTCCTGTTTAGTACTTCACAGAGCACTTTCAAGCCATACTCCTGTCAGGATTTGTTTCAGTGAACAGTGTATGTTCAAAATTCAAGCTGACTCCACTCCTAATTTTAACGTAAGCAGAAAAGCCACGACTCTAGTTCACACTTTAATCTGCCACCATTGCAAAGAGTCATTTGACCCATAGTTTGGAAGTTCTTGTAAGGTCATGTTGCAACATGAACAAGCTATATAAAAGCATCCAAGGGAACGAGCCTATTTCATATTAATAATGTGAGTTCAAGCACATTTTCTGGAGAAAGTCAGAGTTAATTCATCTCACTTTCATTCTGTAGCTGGGACATATCACTGTGACTCGATCACATATCATCATCTGCAATGCACGAGAGGCTGAGCACACTCAAGGATGTTTACTGCAACTAACAGCTGCATAATGAAGCAAGTGTACATGCTAGCTAATCCTTCTGTAACCTGCTTATAAAGCCTCACCATTGCATTGGAGCTCCTGGATCTGGGAGGGAACACACACACACAGAGCATCTCTGAACAAGTCAATCAACAAGACTAAGCTACTCAGCAACTGATCAGCTGAGCCCCTCCAGAAAACTCATGCTACTTCTCAAAATGCAGGAGATGCTCACTGTACTCACACAGTGATAAAAATGGCTAAGGGAAGTGACTGAAATATACACAGTATTACACTGCTTGCTTTGAAAAATCAGCCTGCCACTAGATAGGCTATTGGAAATAACTGGTCTAATGAAACTGTCTATCATTAGCAAGATAAAGAGACTTCTGAGTCAGAGATTCTGCAAATACGATGACTAGAGATCTCAAGGCATAGGGCCACCACCAGAACATTTAAAGAACAAGTGTTTTAAGCCTCCTGAGTAAGTACTGAATTCCCACCTGCTTTGGCAACCTCAATTCCCACCCACAATATTCATACTCACCCTTCAACATATCAATATCATCATTTTCTAATTCAGCCATCCACTTGGGAGGAGAACTTGTAATGGGCTGTTTTGAAAAAAAAAATAGAAGTTCACATTAAGAAAAGTTAATTTTTAGAATTATACAATGAAGTATGATCTGTACTGAAAACTAGTTACACTGACTGCAAAAATATGAGTGTGCTCCATAAAAATACTTTTATGCTTAATCTTGTTTCTTCTTGGACACTTTAGAATTTTAAAAGGCATGCTACCATCCACAAGCCAAAAATCAGTACGAATAACAGGATCTTCTGAAGTTTAAAACCCTTTATTTCTTCCAAAGTATAATTCTCATACACAGTAAACTGCATAAAGTATGAAAAAGGAAACACATATATAAAAGACACATTAAAACCAAAAGGTGTATTGTAGCATATACTGGAGTTATAACTGAGATGCGGTTCACAGAAGATGTAAAGCCCGCAAGAGATCCCGCAGATCTACCATCACACGGAAGGAGGAAACGCGAAAGGCAAAGCAGAGCTCACTCACGCTTTTGAAGGAGGCGGCGAACTCGGCAACCCCGGGCACTGGGAAGAGAAAGCGGAGGTTGGCGGGGGTGAACACCTCTGCAGCTGCCCCAAGGAGGCCCGGCCCCGGTCAGGCTCTCCCCACCCCACCCCGAGCTGTCACACTCGGGGCCGCGGGCCCGCCGCACTTACGCTGCTCGGGCCACAGGTCCGGGGAGGCGCGGTCCAGCTTCTCGAAGCTCAGCAGCGAGGCCTCCAGGTCGGCGCCTGCAACAGAGAGGGGGTGAGGGGATTTGGGGCGGGGAGCGGCGCGGGGGCGCGGCGGTGCCGCTCGGCCCTCCCGCCTCACCGTCCGCGGGAGCCGCCATGGCGCGCCCTCACGTGACCGCCCGCGCCCTCGCGGCCCCGGCCGAGCGGGAGCGGAGAGCAAGCCCCGCCCCTGAGCCCCACGTGCCGCTCTCGCGGCCGCCGCCGGGCGGCGCTGGGCAGGGCGGGGCCGGGCCGTGACGCTCGGAGGGCGGCTCGGCCCCCTCCGCCAATCCTCGGCCCGGCACGGGGGGCGGGAGCCGAGGGGGGCGCGGCCTGAGCGGCTGCTGGCGGCGATTGGCCGCGAGCCGCGCGGGGGCGGGGCCCGAGGCGGGGCGGGGCGGGGCGGGGCGGGGGGCGCCGTCGGGGGCCGCGGAGCAGCGACCCTGGGCCGGGATGGCGGCGGCGGCGGCGCGCGGGGTGTGGGGCGGGCGGCGCCGCGTGGCGCTCAGGGTGAGGCGGCCACCGCCGGCCCGCGGCGGCTCCCGCGGCTCGGGGGGCGCAGGGAGTCGCGGCTCACCTGGTCCCGGGACCCCGCGGGGGGGTCGGTCCCGGGCGGGGAGCAGCCGAAGGGGGTTCGGGGGGAGGTGCTGCCTGACCCGCCCTGAGGTGGTCTGTGCTTCCCCCCGTCCAGCTGCCGCGGAGAGCCGGTGCCCCCTGGATCCCCTCAGTCGCAGCGCCCTTCTCTTCCTCGGTGGTGAGTGCCCGTCCGAGCCGCTGGGAGGGGGAGGGAGGGAGGGAGGTGCGGAGAGCCCCGGGCGCCGCCGCCACCGCCCGCTGGACGGATCTCGGATCTGCTCTGGCTGGAACCCCGGTGGGTCCGGTGGAACAAACAGAGGCAGTGCCCCCGTGCTTGATGTAAGAGATGGAAACGAGTTCCGTGTCCGATTTGTCAGGCTGCGGAGCTGTGTGGTGGCCGCTGTCACCTCGCGTTACTCCGGGTGGCTCTGGAGTGGCCTCATGCATCTGTTTGCGACAGAGCGAGGATCTGGTTTCCTTCGGACAGTATCGAACAGCTTTAGTTGTTGTACTGCCTTTTTTCCTCTGCTGTCCATGGCTGCACACCCTCCGAACTCCAAACCAGGATCCCACAAATAGTCTGCTTTAGTACCGTCCATGTTTCCACATCAAGTGCATTCTTTACAGAAAAAAAAAAGGTGGCGATCTTATGGAAAATGTGCAATTAATTTTAATTCAGCGTTTCCTGGCTTGCTTAAAATGTTTTTTGTTGCGCATTCAATTTTTGAGATACCCTTTTTAAACAATTTGAAAAAACATGAACTCCATTGCACTGGAGTCTGTGTGGGTCATAAGCACTGGAGATTGTAGCTCCACTGCAGAGACATGGCACTGAGGCTAATGGAGTGATTGATAGCCATAGGAGTTTGTCATTCTTTAGACCAGCACTAGACCAGCAGCTTTTCTGACAGCCAGGAAAATCGGTCAAGGGACTCAGATTTCCTGTGCTTCCTTCCAGGTTCTAGAGGAGATTGTGTTTTCATAGGCACAGACTTCTGCCTCTCTTTTCCAAGTGTGATTCCAGCTACACAATCATCTGCAACTTTTTCATTTTAATTGTCTCCTAGTGTTGCTTTCCAAATCATTAGGTCTTGCTTGTCCATTAACAGACTTATTTTACACTTCTGATCCTAGCTTTCTCATATCCAACCTTTCTCAATTTATTCTAACTAACATTGCCCTCAATTTTTTTCATTTTCATCCTCTTTTCACTGTCATTGTTTGTTCACTCAGTACCATTTATGTTCCTGATTCTTTCTCTGATCTCTTTCTCTTCATTACTCTTTAAATAGCATCCAAGTCCTCATCTCCCTTTCATAATTCCACATCCTAATTTCTTCAGTTTTCTGATATATTTGGGTTTGTATACCAGTTCTATTGATCTGTCCCATTTCTGTTATTCATACAGAAGATCCATTTCCCCTTTCTCTTACCTGTTCTCCCCAGGTCATGGATTTGTGTCATGATTAACTGGTTCTTGCCTTCTCCTAGTTCTCTCCTTACCTTCCAAGGTCAACTCCTCTTTTCTTATTTCTTAACTTGTACAGTCACAATTTGTTTTCCTGCATGGTATGCTTTTGTTGCCTGTCTAATGCTAACTGCAGCTTTTACCTCTGCTTTCTGTTCCATTCAATGTTTGCCTGAACTCCTTATTACGAACTTTCCTTGTCCTTCCTCTTAATCTGAGTGGGAATGTTCTGGTTTTTGTGCTGCCAAGCCAGGACACTCCACAGATGCAGGTTCTTTGCTCTTAGTTGCAAGACCAAACTGGGGGTAGGGAAAGTCCAATTTTCTGCTTGCAGCAATGAACTGGAAAGATGAACCTGCTTAGTGGCTTGATGGGAAGGAGGCAATGGGACAGTGGTGCAGTCTGCACTGGGTTCATGGAATTCCCATGAGTGAATTATTAACAGTTTCTTCTGAACAGTTCACACATCAATTCACGATTTCTGAGTTGCATTTTTCAGGTTTTGATTAAATAGACTGAAATAATTCTGAACATAAGCAGAGAAATGTATTTTTTTCTATAACTGCTCCTAGAAAGAATTTTGGCCGTTTTGGTGTAAAGTGAGAGAAAAATGGGGCAGAGAGCAGTTAGCTGGGTCTTGCTGTGAAGACTGGATCTAGACTCTCTAGTGGTTCACATAGCAGTAAATGATGAAGGCTTGCCTGTAATACTGGTATTTAGGCACATTGAGACAAAAATAACTCACTGTCCAGTGTTTTGACCTCCACAGCCAACAACCAAACTCTTCATTGATGGGAAGTTTATTGAATCCAAAACTACTGAATGGATTGATATCCACAACCCGGTAAGTGAAATGGTCACAGCTTATATAAATAGTGATCACTGTGAAACAAAGGTCTGTGCCTCTCTTCAGGGATGTGACAAAACCAAAACATACGTACATTTCTTGAGAAATGTTTAAATTTGGAGCTTAAGGTAGACTACAGCTTCTCAGTTTCCTTTTCACATCAAATGTCAGTCTCAGAAAAGTTGCTATCTCCTTTACTTCCCTCACATAGTAAGCCCCTGATCTCCAGAAAGGAAGCTTAAATTCTGGTTATATTTTTTTTCTCATAGAAAGGCTCTGTGATGAGTATGTCAAATTTCTGAAGGGTGTCCTTCACCCTGTAGATGAAATCAACTGGGTGCAATTTGATCCTAGCTGCATGTGAAGTCCTGATAGAGACTGATATTACTCTCAGAGTAAAAAGGTGAAAAATCCTGAGAGCTGAAGCTCCTCTCCTTTTAGGGAGCTTCTATCTGTGACCCACAGTGATCACAGAGAAGTTAGAAGTTGGATACTATGCAGTGCAGAATAGATAAGTAGCGCTTGTATTGTCTACGTATTCCACCAAAGACAAATGGAAATGAGGTTGCACTCGGAATTCTGACCTTCCTGGCCTCTCTAGTAAGCATTTAAATAGCAGTTTCTAAATCTTATTTGTAAAGCTCTATTTTCATTTGCTTTGTGGAAATGATCAGAGCTGCAAGCCATGTTCATGAAGCTCATTTGGTCTCTATGTAGGAACCAGAGTTTCTTGTTTAATTTTCTCCCTCTTGTTTTAAATAGTTTCTCTCATAATGATATATCTGAAATTTTTGTCATGTCAAAGCAGATTTAAGAACATTAGAAGAAGGTTAAACTGGCAACAAGCTTGAAGTTAAAATACTGGTTAAAATACTGTAGAACTAAGGTTGTGTGTAAATATAGTACTTTGGCCTAGGGATATAGGTAAGCTAACATCAATGGCAATTGCACAGTCATGTGCTGCTTTTCCCAAAGGAATGTTGCCTCATTTGATGTGCAAGAGGGACGTCCAGATGAACCAAAATCATGGAGATGGAAAAGACTGCAGCCCATAGAAACTTTTGCCTTATACTCTCTAGAAGTTTCAAGAAAGACAAGTCACTTCAACTCCAGCTTGAAAATCAGCACTGCATTTGCAGTTTACTGAGTGCTTAATTCAAGATATTTGGAGTTTTCAGATTCAGAAATACTGCAGTTGTAGCCCAGGCCTTGTGTGTGCAATCAAGGAAGGCATCTCCTTTGTGCTCGGCCCTTAGAAGTACAACTCCTTGTAGAACAAGAATATTAGGTGTGTGCTGTGAAAAGACTCTTGAATGGTTGGTGGGGACAGATGGGAAAAGTTGAGTTTTGATGCAATTTGTTTTCTCTTTCAGGCCACAAATGAGGTGGTTGGCCGTGTACCTAAAGCCACACCCAGTGAGATGGAGGCAGCTGTGGCTTCTTGCAAAAAGGCTTTTTGGAACTGGTC
This sequence comes from Catharus ustulatus, assembly GCF_009819885.2. NCBI lineage: Eukaryota > Metazoa > Chordata > Aves > Passeriformes > Turdidae > Catharus > Catharus ustulatus. The sequence goes on from NC_046226.1 coordinate 24,182,910, forward strand.
AGAAACATCTGTTTTGAGTCGCCAGCAAATCTTTCTGCGTTATCAACAGCTCATCAAAGACAATCTGGTGAGACACCATGGCTGTGTGTGATGGCTATGGCTGAATGCATTGCAGCTGATTTTAGGAACTAAATTGAGAGACTGGGTGTTTACAGAGTTCTGTAACGGAGTTCAGAGGCATTGCCAAGCCAACTGAGACACTGTCCAGAGGTGCAGAAAAATGTTCTCATCAAATGGTAACAGAGAGGCAGCATATTCTTAGGGAATATTATTCTGAATTTGTCCCTTTACAAAGAGACCACAGAAAGAACTTTGAGCCTTGATGAAATATGTGCTAGTTGATGAAGACAAGTATGTTACTATGTTTCTGGGTTTCCCTGATTGCTTTTTTGGTGTGTATGTGGTGTCATACCTGAAAGCATTAGAGTACAAGCCATTCTAGGATGATCTTTTCTAAAATGTCATCTTCGTGGATTATTGGCTTCTTGGTCTACAAGGAGCAAATCAGTCAGTGTAGGTTTTTATGGGTTCTGTTCAGTCTATTCACTGTCATGTTCAACTCTCTGTTAATTCTGTCCTATCCCTGCACTCTGTTTCATGGGTGGGCACTTTTCTAACATTCATAAACTTTGTGTTTTCTGTGTGCAGAAAGAAATTTCCAAACTCATCACCTTTGAACAAGGGAAGACCCTGGCTGATGCTGAGGGAGATGTTTTCCGAGGCCTCCGTAAGCTGCTGGCTCCTCCTGTTAAAAAGGGGGTTTGAGAAACCACAGGAAGGGATGAGGTCTCCTGAGCAACTGATGGCTCTGTACAGTTGCTCCCTTTATAGCCTCCAAAGAAAAGTGTCAATTGTAGCTCTAAGCTGAAGAGTTTTCTTAGAGTATCTTTAAATCACTTCCAACTTGTCAGAGCTTTCTCTAGGAGTGACTGCAAATTACTAAAAAGGGATAAAAACTTCTCGCCTGTGCTCAGATATCTAAGGTTGAGACCCAGGTACCCAATTTTGTACTGGGACTGTTGTGTCTGTGCTCCTATCACAATGATGTGTAGTGTGGTCAAGAGAGAATCCATTCATAATTTGTTTGCAATTCTTGGTAGAGAGATTTTTCTGGAGCACAATGAGTTAGTTTTAAGCTGTGGGAGAAGAGGCTGGAAGAAAGAGGTGGGTCAAGGTAGTAATGAGAAGGGAGTTTGGGGACCAATTGTTAACAGATCATCCAGCAGCATGTTGCCCTTTCTGCCGCAGAGGTGGTTGAACATGCTTGCAGTGTGACATCCCTCATCCTTGGAGAGACCATGCCCTCCATCACTAAAGACATGGACACTTACACCTACCGCCTGCCTCTGGGCGTGTGTGCTGGAATTGCACCGTTCAACTTCCCAGCCATGATTCCTCTTTGGATGTTCCCCATGGCTATGGTTTGTGGAAACACCTTCTTGATGAAACCATCTGAGCGTGTGCCAGGAGCACTAATGTTCCTTGCCAAGCTGTTTCAGGATGCTGGTGCCCCCGATGGGACCCTGAATATTATCCATGGACAACATGAAGGTAATAACAACCCTTCCTGGGAGATGGTGAGTGTATATGTTGTGGTGTGTGCTCAGTGGAGTGTCTGAGACTGCTGCAGTTAGATAGGTTTGGACAGGTGCTCCAGCTCTGTTGATGAAGCTGAAAGGCAAGTGGGAGATTCTCTGTCACCTTGCACCAGATCTTTCAGGAGATACAGTGAAAATTTTGGGAATTGGGGTTAGAGTTCCCAAGGCATGTAAGTGCTCAAATTCTGTTTAGTAACCTAAACTGCAACTGAAATAAGTAGATAAATCATCTTGGTTTCGCAAGGAAGCCTGAGCAAGAATTACATGCCTCACTGACTATACAGTGGATGCCAGTATTCTGGCTCCTAACATGCTGTTTTTTACACAAGCACACAAGTAGGTTCAGGACATGATGGTACAAATACAGAACAGTAGCTTCACTTTGGCATCGCTCAGATACCCTGGGAGGTGCCCAAAGCATGAGGAAATGTAAGAGAGGCAGGAGTATGAAGAAAGGGTAGGAGTATGTGTGCTAAGAAGTGAGTGAAAAGTTGCACAGACAGGCTTTCAGGGAACTCAGATGTAGGAAACAAAGGCAAGAATTTCAATAAGAAAGATACATAGATTTAGTACTGTGGGGATGGGAATGGAGAGAAGCATTTTTGCACCACAGTTATAATGTATTATTTCCTATTTGAAGCTGTGAATTTCATTTGTGACCATCCGGATATCAGAGCAATCAGCTTTGTGGGATCTAATCAGGCTGGCGAGTACATCTATGAGAGAGGATCCCGGAATGGCAAGAGAGTCCAGGCCAACATGGTAATGTCTCTGAACAGAGCACACTTTAGCACATAGGCTACCTCTGTCACCTGTGAATGTTAAGAGAGACCACACCACTCAGCAGCAGAAGCTGAGTTTGCTGCTGATAGCTAAGTGATAAGGCTGCTCTCTTGCCAGCCTGTTGGTAGCAGAATCGTAGCTACTATAAGAAGTCATTGCCAGAGGGCTAGAGAAGAAGCAGTCTGGGGTGCTTAATAATGGGAGACTGTGTGTTGTTTTTCAGGGAGCCAAGAACCATGGTGTGGTGATGCCTGATGCCAATAAAGAGAACACCTTGAACCAGCTGGTTGGAGCTGCTTTTGGAGCAGCTGGCCAACGCTGCATGGCTCTATCTACAGCAATTCTAGTAGGAGAAGCTCAGAAATGGCTGCCAGAGCTTGTGGACAGAGCCAAAAATTTACGAGTAAATGCAGGTACAGACTGAGATGATAAGTTTTACATCACTTCTGTACAACTGCAGCTTTTTAGGTCAGCTTATCTGCCATACCATGTTGTGACCCTTGGAGCTATTGGCACCACAGGTTTGGATGTGTAGGGGTAGGAGCTAGCAGATTGTCTGGACTGAGAAACCCAGCCCTGCTTGGAGGTAGGAATATGTTTTCAGCTTGCTTGTGGGACTGTGTTGCAATGTTTACAGGATCAGTCTTGTTTTAACTGGAGATTTAGGTTAAATACTATGTTTAACTCATATCTGCCATTTATATATCAACTTCATTTCAAGATCCTTCCAATTTGTAGTAAGCATACAATAAAAGAAGAAAAATGGAAACAAGTACTTTGGAAAAGCTAGGCTGTTATTAATTCTAGGGGAATTATATATTTTATTTTTTTATATTGAATAAAGTGCTGCAAAGGGGAAAAGTTTCCTTCCTGAGAAGAATGTGTTAATGACTTTTGGCTTCCTGGTGATTCCTTGTTGATTGAGAGCTGCAGGCTGTGGCTCCTGTTCATCAATGTCTCAAATCTTTGTTCTGTGTCATAGAAACATCAGGATTTTCAGATTTTTCCTACCAGTGTAGTTATCTCCACAACAGATGTCTATGAAAAGGAAGTTAAAAACTTTGTTTCTCTGCCTCTTCACAGGAGACCAGCCTGGAGCAGATCTTGGGCCTCTAATCAGTCCCCAAGCTAAGGAACGGGTTTGCAGTCTGATTGAGAAAGGAGTAAAAGAAGGTGCCAGCCTTCTCCTGGATGGACGTAATGTCAAAGTGAAGGGATATGAAAATGGCAATTTTGTTGGACCAACAATCCTTGCCAAAGTCAAGGTAAGATGACCAAAAACAGTGCTTGTGAGTGTATATTGCAGGGTCAGCTGAAAAATGGGTTAGCCAAATCAGTCAGTAATCAGTGATCACCAGGTAGAAAGGCCATAGATGGCTCAGCCTTCCCTGGCACAGGGTCAATGAAGTACTCATTGTAATGCAGGCAGTAAAAGCAGAAAGCACTCTGGAGATGAAAAGTGGTGCTTTCTTTAGTGTACTAGATAGAGGACAGGGCATGGGAAATGCTGGAGAGGTGAGGAGGACTGAAGGATGGCCTGTAGCAATGCAGTGTGATCAATAATCCCAGGAATATCATGAGTGCTAACAGCATGTGTGTTTCTTGTATCCTATTTACTACAATATTTTTATTATATCCTTTTTGCAAATTGCTTTTTCTACTGTTTGTATTGGCAGCCAAACATGACTTGCTACAAGGAGGAAATCTTTGGGCCAGTCCTAGTGGTGCTGGAAGCAGACACTTTGGATGATGCCATTGAGATGGTGAACAATAACCCCTATGGGAATGGAACTGCAATCTTCACCACCAATGGAGCCACAGCTCGGAAGTATTCTCACTTAGTAGATGTGGGGCAGGTATGTTCCAGCTAGGATTGCTGCTTTTAGCCCTCACTATTTGCAGTGGGTAACCAGCTGTAATCACTGCCCTCTCAGCCAGCAGTGCCCAGCCTCAGATATAAGGAAGCAAAATGCAGAAGTCTTTGGAAAGTACAGTAATTTCACGATTACAAGCCGCACCATTTTGACCAAAGTTTTGGTGGAAACCCGGAAGTGCGGCTAGTGCTCGGGGCTGGTCCTGTCCCGAGCAAAAATGGTTTGAAATCCATGGTTTCCCTTTGTTCCAACGATGAACCAATCAGAGAACAGCTTATTGCCTGCCTGTGGATGGCGGCGTTACTGAGGGGCGGGGGGTGTTATCAGGGTGAGTTACCTCGGCGAGTTACCTCGGCAGTTTGATAAAAGTGTGTGATATTTCTCTATTTCTCTTTTTTAAGTGTTTTCAGTCTTGTGCGGCTGCGCGGCTGGCCGTGCTCGCGCGGATCAGGGGAGGGGCTGGGCCAGGCCAGGCTGTGTTCGCGTGGATCAGGGAAGGGGCCGGGCTGGGCCGGATGAGTGGGGTGGCTGTGCCGGCTGTTCGTCCACGCGGCTGAGCGGCTGTTTAAAGGCAATGCGGATCCATTGGGAACGCTCGCAAAATGACCACGCTATTGTTCGTGTCTTTTTCGGCTTGTAAATAAAACTTGCAGGGTACGCTGCCGCAGCTATGGTCTGTGTCTTTTTTCACTTGGAAATAATGTTTCCAAGGTCGGCACCTGCCAATAAGCCCCTGTGATCCCACGATTGTGTTACTAAATGACGACTTTGTGAAAGTTCGCCGCGAACGAAAGTGCGGCTAATAATCGGGTGCGGCTTTTTTATTGACAAAGACATCAATGTTGCCGACACACCGGAAACGCGGCTTATACTCCGTGTGGCTTGTATTCGTGAAATTACTGTACTCTGCAATCTGCTACTTCTTGTGACTAATATGGCAGCTTTCCTTTGGTTTAGGTGGGTGTCAACGTTCCAATCCCAGTGCCTCTGCCCATGTTCTCTTTCACTGGCTCTCGTGCTTCTTTCAGAGGGGACACCAATTTCTATGGCAAACAGGTAACTTTCTGATTCAGAGTATTCTATTAGGTTGAATTGTGATAAATCAAGTTATAAATGGCAATGGGGAGATGGTCATCAGTCCTCATTAGCGAGGAGACTTTGAAGCCATTTCAACCAGGAAACTGAAAACCAGCCAGTGATCACAGCACCATAATACATGTTACAATCATAGGTAGCCCATTCTTCTTTCTTTTTCCCTTAAATAAAAAAATGCAAGTTGGTTTAGGAGATTTGAGAAGGGAGCAATAACTAGCAAGCTTTCTCACACAATCAGAATCTTCGTGAAACTGGTGAAAAGAACAGGCTGACAAGAATTGCTTCCACAGAAGAAAACTCAATCCTGTTTAGATAAAGCAAAAACCCTTCGATACACCACTAGTGTAGGCCTGAGGAATTCATAAGACCAAACACCTGATCTGTGGATCTCTCCTTTCCTCCAGGGAGTGCAGTTCTATACACAGCTGAAAACTATCATTTCTCAATGGAAAGAGGAAGATGCCACCATTGCCAAGCCTGCTGTGGTTATGCCAACTATGGGAAACTAAACCAGCCTTTGCAGATGCTGTTCCTGGTGCCCTTCTGTGCTGCACTTTCCAGCTTTGTCCTGATCCTTTACTTGGGAATGAATAGAAAGCTCCTTTGTCTCAAGGATCTGTTACTGTGCAGATTGGGTGCAGTCATGTGACTCACGGTCTGGATTTTCTGTTGCTGTCAGTGGTTTTTTTTGTTAGCTGAGCTAATTTTTTCCCTACAACCTATCAAAGACTAAACAACCTTATCTGACTGAAAAGGCAGCCACTGAGATTGGTCTTAATTTGTGTTTCTTTCCAGACCCCATTAACTTGAACATTACTCTGTTTTTCACTTCACTATCTTTAGCCTTAGTGACTCACTCCTGGCTACATCTTGTAGCAGGTTTATTTACCTCTTTATCTTGTATATTAAGATTCTAAGTTCACCTTATTCAAAGATGAGTACTCATTTTGAGTGACATAACTGGGACATCTTGGGTGTCTCATAGAAGCGACTTTACATACAATGAAGACAACAAGTTGTCAGTCTTTCACCTGTCAAGCAGTTTCCAAAACATTGGGAAATAGCTTTGTACAGATTTTTCAGGAAGGCATATTTGATTTCTTGTCTGAGGATGAAAGAAATTTCTGTTTGGAACAGTGACCTTCACTGTGCCTCTGACAGCTTGAAAACTTCTGTTCCTCTTCTGTCTGGAGCTTGTATGCTCAAGTTGCCAGCAATTCCATTATACCTGAAAATTGTTTGGTGCCTTTTCACTGTGCTAATGGATACAAGCCTACACCTTATGCCCTGCAACATAATGAAACTGTGGAAGCAGAAGCATGTATAATGTGTCTTTGTGTCACAGCATCATGTGCATCTGAAAAAAATGGAGTGTAAGTAGAGAGGTCAGTAGGAAGAAAGAACACATTTTTTAACCACAAAGCAGCCAGACCTTGTCTGTTGGTTGCCTGTCCTGATTGTAGCTGTATTTCTTGTCTTGGTTGATTGACTCCTTGTCACATTTGCTCAAACAAAGTCATGTACTCCTGGGACTGCAAATTCCTATTGCTAGAGAAGAGTAAGGCTTGGTATATACAATCTGGTTTTAAGAATCTCTGCATTTGAAGCTGGAGAATCTATATTTTTATTTCTGGTTCCTGAAAGATTTTGCAGCCATGAAGGATCTGCAGGGATCTCACTCAAGCGCCCATGGAAAATAATATACTTCTAATGATTGTAACCATTACTTGTTCTAATTAAGCAATCTGAATGTGAACACTTTGTATCCTGCCTTCTGGTAAAGATGCCTTGTAACTGACAGCTCTATTTTAGTGCAATTCTGTGCATTCACTAATGTTTGTATTTTGTTATTTTCCTCTGCTATACACTAGAGGGAAATTCTCACCTTGCAATTTGATTACAAATTAAAAACATGCTAATATATTTCTGCACACTATGACTGTTCCTTGGAAAGACTTTATATAGGTGTGACATTGATTTTATTCCCCTCTTCACAGGAGATGGTCTGCAACTCCTGTAACCCATGTATACATATTCCTTTTACAGTATTTCAGGGACTTCTGTACCAGTTTCCTTGCACAGCATTTCAAGGAATGCCTTGTTTTTGTTTCCATGTACACATAATTTGATCACAGAACCTCTTAAGCTTCATGTAAATAGCTACAAAATGAAAATACATCTTCACCAAGTTATGCCAACACTTTATACATAGGGTTCTAACCACTAGTCCAAATGCTAGTGCTTTGTACAGGGTCTTGCAAGCTCCTGGCTTGGGAAAGAAAGAGGTCTTTAAGAAGGAGAAAAATAAGTATATTTCAGATGGATTTCAAACACAGAGTCGAAGCAGCAGCGCAGCAGACAGGGGTCTAGAATTCACAGCCTTACTGCAAAGCTAACTTTCAAAATAAAAAGTGCAGATGAGTTTCTAATTGCTGGCTGCTGTTCATGGAAAGTGTATAGCCGCATTACTTGGTCTATCTGTTGACATCTGAGTCTGTGGAAGGATCACTGCAGAAGAGGATGGATCTGATAATGTGGCCTGCTGTGTAATAAATATTAGGTTGGGAGAAGTATTTTCTGTATTGCAAAGGTAAAATATTGTAGGTAAGTCACTATTAAGACATTGGAATTCACTCAAGCATCTAGGGAATACATACTAATTAACAGCCTCTAATACTGTCATTTACTTTCAAATGCCTTAATTTTCTCCATAATCAGTACTGCTATTCTGATTTGGCTGTTGTCCTAGTAAAACTCATTGTATTTTTCCTTTAGAAATTCTAAAATCTGTATTCTCCTGTAACAAAAGCAGTCTATTATCAAGGTTACCTGCTCCCTGAGGAATTGCAGAACTATTCCTGCACTTTCTCCAGATATCTTCTACACGACTGTATGATCTTTTGTGTGCAAACATCTTTTCTAATTATCCACACTTCCAACAGCATTTTTACGCAGACAGTTTTAAAGAATTGTACTAGAAATGCAAATCTTGTGTGTTCCCTTTTTAATAATGAACTGATCGTGATTTACCTGCCTCATCTCAGTGCTGTTACTGCTTTCCACTCATCTGTTTATTCTCCTTTTTATTTAATATCTGACATTAAAATAAGCTAAATAATGTATCTTCTATGTTATACAATAGTCTAAAGTATCTACTAAATTTATTTAGACTATTAAAATACAATTTCACGGTCAACCCTTTGAATATTATGAAAAACATTTTCTTTAGAAGGCACTGAAATCTAGATTCTGAAAGCTATTTAATATGCATAAGTCAAAAACTATTTTAAAATGGCTTAACCACCTCTGAGAATTGGACCCTAAGACTTCCACTCCCAGGGTTTTTTTTTTCTATCTGTATCAAGAAAAAGGCTCCAATCCACTTCCATGTCCATTTTGGAAAGTGGCAGCCTGCCTTTCCAAAGGATGTGTCTCTCATCTTCCTATATCTTAATGTATAAATGTCTCCAGGGCTCCTGCTTATGAACTTTTATCTGGTAATTTGATGTCTGAGTATTACATTTTGGCTTGTGTGCCTGACTGCCTCACATCTGACAAGCTGTGCATGCCAGAACCCTGCCCTACCTATTCCTCCAGGGTAAGCTGACATTGCTTGCCTTGGAGTGTCATAATTAGCAATAAGGTTGTATCTGAGTTGGTATCTGAAAATCAGGCATATGAGTCTCCATCATGGTCCACGCTCTCTGATGAGGACTGAATGCAACATCAGCTGCATCGATTTTGCCTTTTTAATCAAAACTCTCTGTGCTAGCTGAAAACGTGTCTCCTTGTATGATCATGGACTTTGACAAGAGCATCCTCTAGGAAACATAAACCTGCTTTTCAATAAGAGAAGGCTTTAGGGGGTCATGAGATTTTTTTCCATAAGAACTGAGTCTAAATGCCTGCTGCTGAAAGATCAACACAACAATAAATTTTAAAATTAATTAAAAATTCCTCAGTTTTGTCACACATTCATGTGCATATAGATACACTAGTACAGATCTTATGCCCCAATTCACAGCTTGTAATATATTTAATGCTGCTTGAACTTTGAATTACCAGTGTAAGCCATATTTTATGTATCTTTAAAGTCACACTCCCACATATTTTTGGAGACAGCAATGAACCATAGGGTAAGTAAACTTTTCTGGCTGTGGATATTTGTACTTTTTAATACTGGGAAGTTTGCTTTACAATACTCTTATAGGGAAATATACCTGGGGAGTACTACTGTCACAATACACATTATTTACTTGTTTGGTAAAGATGGATAGGGATCCATTAGTGACTGGACAAAATAAATCTCACTGCACAGAGCAAAGTTAATTCTCCTGACTTCTATTCTTGACTTTATCAGTACCAAAATTTCTTTCCAGTTGTTTTTCTTTTGATACAACACATAAAGATCTAACAGTATAGTCTAGTGCATGTACAAAATCAGTATATAGTGTACCAACTTTTTCAAAAAGTTAAAGTACCTCACACCAAGCCACACAACTAGATTCTTATGTTAGATTCAGAGCTTACTGGAATCCCATTGACCTGGAGTGACCAGCCCAGTTCAGTGTCCACCTACTGAAGAAACAAAAGATTACCATGGATTCACCCCATTCATTTGGACAAAAAGCAGTCGCAAAATACAAGGGGGGTTTTCTCATGTCAACCTGCTGATATTCTGTTTTTCAAAACTTTTTTCCACTGAAAAACATAGAAAAGATCAATGTATTTGAAGAAAATTTCAAAGGCATGTCATTCATGGATTCATTATGTGTAAAACAGGTTTAAAATTCTAGCCCTTCATTGCTCTTATTCAGCTTTTCATAACACATACATTTTAAAAATAAATAGGAGCACACAGCGCTGTGTTTTCAAATGCTAAATCTATGGCTCTCTAAACTAAATAGAACAAACCCAATGACATCTGTTCTGTTAGTGGTTATAAATACTGGGAAGAGGAGGACTTGTATGAACACATATTAGTTTCAAATACATTGTCTTCTCCTTGTCTCTCCAGTTCATACATAAAAAGGGTCAATACAGAATTTTCTATTTCAGTTCCAGTCTTCCCCTTCTCCCTCTCCAGGGGAGAAGATTCCTTAGACCTCGATTACAAATTTCACCCCCAATTTTTCAGGGAGTGTTTCTGCTGTATCAATTTTGAGATAACCTGAACAAAGTTGTCGCCAAGTTATTCAGTAGCCAATCCATACTAAACAAACATTTTTCTGGGGTTTAGGATCATGTTAATCTCTCACCAAGAATGTATGCAAGCTTCAGCTATGGGGGACCTTAACTCTATGGCTTAAAATCCAAGTGCCCAGACACTGCTGCAGATAGTAGGCACAGATATCTAGCACAAGGTTGGAGACCTGCAATCCTGGCTACTGCAGCATATGTAGCTCTAATTTAATTTAATCTGCATCCTAACAGAAGTTCTGAGATATTTGTAACTCTGAGATTTCATTTTATTCACTATAAAATGTAATCCTGTCAGTCAGTGCTGCGCTGCAGGTGATCCTGTTTTCAGTATGTCAGTGTCTGTTTCATGTGATGAGTTAATTTTTAGACTATTAGAAAGCTTGAGGAAAACAGTCTTGGAAGCACAATGCAAAGCAGAGGCTTCTGAGATACAGAAAAACAGTGGAAAACAGACTGGATTTACCACCTACTGTATGTTTCTGTTAAAATGATCAGCAATATAGCAAACAGTTGTTAGCACCTTAATTGTAATTTTTGTAGGCTTCACTGTTAGCTCACAGGAGTGAGCAAAAAGCAAAAGAGCAATGCCAGAAAAAGCAATGCCTATAAAAGAAAATAGAAGCAACAATTATTAAAATGAAACTACAGAAGCACATCTCTACTGGAAGTTCTCTATCAAATTCCACAGGACATAGCAGAACATGCAAAGAACTCTTTTGAGTTTACCTTTAGTTTAATCCATAGAAATAATGACCAAAAAGTGTTAACCTAGTTGTAATTAGGTTCACACAAAGTCATTACTAATTAATAGGATACTGCAATTCATGTGTTATTCTCACTACAGAAGTTTTCATAACCATTCCAAATCCAAACAATATTACCATGCAAAGGATTTTTTAGGCGTCTGTCTCAGAAGATGGACACTAGTTTTCCATGTTTCCATACCAGTAACATTTATGTGCTTCCTCTAGGTCTCTGTGCATATTATTTGTGCTATTTCTGTTGCTTTTGAATGCTTTGATTTGGGGAAATTGTTTCTTCACTGCACATGCCTCCTTTTTTTTTTTTCTCTTTTTTTTTTTTTGTAATAGGCAGTTTGGGCCTTCTTCTTTTAATGCTTTCTACTGGATATGATCTCCTGATTCACATTACAGAGCATCTGTATGGAACCTTTCTACCTCAGTCCCCTCATTTAAGATATCCTGGGCTATGTTCTTCACTCAGTCCATCTCTCAATCCTTCATTTCTAGTTGTTGCAGTTTTTTGATCTCCACCATACTTGGTTGGTGCTGTGTTTTCTCAGTCTCTGATTTTCTGGTCATGTGCCATAAGGCCATTACCAGTGTTTCCGCTATATGTGTGCTCTGTGCTACAGATGGCGGTGCAGTGCAAAGGAAGTTTACAAAAGGAGAAAAAATGACAGATACAGAAAGAAAACTGGCCATCTGGAAAAAGGTCCAAGTAAGATCTTCTATAGTAGATAGGTGAAACCAAGCACTGGCACACGAGCAAGAAAATAGTGTCCTACCAACTGACCGCATCAATGTACGGGGTCAGAGCTTTGTATCTTCTTATTAAGCAAATAGGATGTTAAAAATCATTGAATTCTCATTCCCATTTTCAGTTTCTTTTTCTAACTGGAAAAGGGGTTTGCTTGGTACTTGGATTTAGGAAAGTAGGAATAGCGGTAAAGTGAAAGAATCTGTAATAGAGCAAATGGGACCAACAGCATAGTGCTTCTTTTGCATTGTGTTCCGAGCAGAGTTTGGCTCCGTTTTCTCTGAAACCTCCTCCAAGCAGCCAAACCCAGCAGATTCCCTCCCAGCTTTCTCTTTTTCCGAGCTGAACAAGCGCTTCAGCCTCTCCTTGTCCATCCCGTGCTGAAGGCCCGGGCTGCGCCGGGCTGGTCCGGTGCTCAGCTGTCCCTCGCCAAGGAGCGGGGCAGGATTAATTCCTGAGGGATGGAGCGGGGGGGTTCGGCTCGGCGGCCCGACCCGCCCGCGGGGGGCGCTGCCGCCCCACACGGCCCCACACGGCCTCGCCGGGCCGGGCGCTGCCTGAGGGGAGCTCGCTCCGTCCCGCCCGTACCCGGCGGCGGCAGCGCCGGCCCGGCCGCGGGGGCTGTGCCGCCCATGGCTGCGCGCCCCGAGCGCCGTTCGCGGCCCGGCGGGGGAGACGCGCGTTCCCGCGGGGGCCGGACGGCGCGCGCCCGCCACGCGCAACTCCCGCGACGGGCGGTGCGTCACGCGGGCGGGCCGTGACGCGGCGCGCGGGGCCGGCGGGATGCGGCGCCGCGAGCGGCCGGTGAGCGCGCGCAGCCGGCGGGGGCGGGGGGAGGGGCGCGGCAGCGTCCGCGCGCTGCCATGGACACCGCGCGCCCGCCGCCCGCCCCCCCCCGCCGGTGCCAGCGGCGCCGGGATCGGGAGCGCGCGCGGGGCGGCCGCCGTCCCGCCGCTGCCGGGCGGGGCGAGCCCCCCCGAACCGTGCTCGCTCCCGCGCCCCGGGAGGGCGCTTCGCCGGGCGCGAGCCCGGGCGGGCGGCGGGAGACCGGCGAAACTGCGCCGGCGGCTCCGTTAGTGCCAGGGTTGGGCGGGAGGACGGCCCGTCCCGGCCGAGCGATAGATAGCGCGGGCCGGCCGGTGAGGAGGGGACGGGCGTTCCTGCCAGCGTCACCGGTGCCGGCTCCGGGAAGAGCTGCGGAGTCCCGGGCCGCGCTGCCCGGTACCGCCGGGGCGCAGGGAGGAGGCTCTTGCAGGGGAGAGGAGAGGAAGGTAGGGAAGGGTCCCAGGCGTGTGCAGGGCCAGGGCTGAGGTGACAGCCGTGGGAAGCGGAGCAGGCAGGACGCGCTGGGATGCGCTGCAGGGACGGAGCCAACCGCGCGGCGGGGTCGGGGCATTCCCGGGGAGCGGCTGCGGGAGGCAGCGCCGGAGCGCTCCCGGCTGGCACGGCAGCAAAGCCCTCAGCGTCCCGAGCCTGTGGCAGCCAAGGTCTGTTTTCCAGGAACAGCGGTGTCCCAGGAAAAGGTGCCGTTAGAGCCCCGCAGGTATGCGCGTTCGCGGCTCCCAAGGGTGCCCGCACCGCAGCTAGCGGTTTCCTGGAAAAGCCGCCTTGGTCTAATTAAAGAGGAAAACCGAAAACCCGCTTGGCCAGAAATGTGAATAAGCAAATAATGTGTGTTTGGAGCCTCAGTATGGGGGAAGAAAGATTAAAACTATCGATAACGCATGTTTGTGAGTTGGTTCTACTTATTTCCCCTGGAGTTTAAAGCTCTAGAGCCAGAATTTTACCGAAAATACATGTGCTCAAAGAACACTGTGCCGTTATTCTTATGGAAATACTGGGAAGTTCTGCCTTTGAATTCAGTTATTCCTTCTGTTGTGTCTTCTAAACAGTGTACTACTTTTAAGAAGCTGAAGTTTTTGTCAAAACAATCCAAGAAAGCTGTTTTTTTCAATAGATAAAAATAAGTCCAGAAAAAATATGTAATAACTTTTTTTTTCTGGAAAAAGAAGGGTTTAAAAGTATTTATTTAGTCATGAATGTTAAGTGTTAAACCTCTCATCTGGGAAATAGATTTTGTGACCATAAGAGTTGCTCATCTGGAAAACAGATTTTGTTACTGTTTGAGCACAGAAGACTTTCCATTCTGAATGATTTCTGGTGTGCTTTAGCATGGAAGAATATTAATTGAATTATGTAATTTTATTTGTTTCCTAAATAGTTTTTTTGGGGGGGGTTGGTAAAATATTTACCTGTATTTATATCATTAACATTTATTACTATTATTTTTTAATATTTTTGTGTATCTCCAAATATTTCCCAATATTATGTTAGGAAACAGAAGGGAAATTCTTGTATCTCTGATACACTGCTTCTCCCTCCCCTCAGATCACATTCCTTTTTACAGGGAGATGGTTCTGTTGTGTGGTTTTTGTTTTGTGTGTTATTTTGTCAGAAATAGTCAAGTACTGAATATTTCTTGTCTTGAAAATCACCAGTGTTTCTGCATATGGTGAGCTCTAAGGTTGATTTTTGCTGTCTTAAGGTTAGTAATTGTTATGGTGTAGTTTTTACTTTTGTTGTTTAAAGGAGGCTTTAGTTGGGTTTTTTTTCCCCCTTTCTGTTTCCGCTTTCAGTCTTGGAAGTCTCTGCAAACATTCCAGTATTTTTGAATCATACAGTTTGCATAGTTCTTAAATTTTATATTGGATGTACTTAAACTTTTTCGTTTAGTAGCTAAAATCTGCTGTGTACAGATGACATTTGCACCTGTTTCAGTGGGAAATGAGTGTTCTGTCCTGTTTTGCTGGCTCAGGCCTCAGGGATGTTGGGGTCAACTGTAGTGCTTGTGTAAATGTTTTACTAACTTGAGCTCAAGTTAACTTTCAACTTCTTGAAATTCATCCTGTGTAGTTACATAAGCATGTTTCACTGCTTGTATTGAGTAATGATAAACTCAAATTTGAATAAAACTGGTATTTGATGTGCCTTCTTGACGTTATAATTTGCCTGATACACAGTCCACTCCTGTTAGCTGACAGTGAAGGTGAAGAAGTGCAGGTGCAGCGTCTCTTGCTGTGGTGCTCTGAAGGTGCTTTCCATTAGGAATTCCTGGAGTGGAATAGCTGTTGCTTCCATCCTGCTTCAGGTGTGTGCCTAGCGTACTCATGATCAAGGCTGATTATTACTGCTCCTTTTGAAATACAGTAACTGTGCTTACTGATGGGGAACTGCAGGCTTTACCTTGCTGAGCTGCTTGATTGCATTAATGAGCTTGTGATCACATTACCATCACCCTGTTTTCTCCTTTCTGCTTGTTGTTAATTTTCTCCACCCTGTTGTATTCTGATACCAGCTAGGACTTCTAAGCTGTTTGAGAGGAACTGTTCTGAAAATATTTTTCATTCTCAGTAACTTATCTCTTGTCTATTTCTACCCTGAATTTTTTCTTCCGTACTTTCGATTATATCTCTCCAAATTCTTTTTTCCATTTCTGTTACGGTCTGATGATTTTTCTCTTTTGTCTCTGATTTCTTGCTTTGATCTGTTTTTATTCTTCTTACGGACATTGTTTTGCTAGTGTGCTTGATTGAAGGGGTTTCACCAGTCATTGAAGGGGTTCACTGTGCATTTCTCATTCTCCATGATAGATAAGAAAAATAAAATCCCAAGGTGATTGGTCATGAGTTTGTTGTTTTATGGGGTTTTATTTGTCCTTAGAAGTATAAAAGGAGAAAGAAAAAAAGTCAGGGGAAATGTAGAAAACAGAAAGTGTGATATGGTGGTGGATATCTGAGAAGGGATGGAGAAGAGAAGCTTGAGGGGAGGTATTTAATGTGAGACTAAGAATCTGTCAAGGAAAGTATGAGTTAATGATGGCAGTTGCTCAGATATTTTCGGATCATCAGAGATTCTGAGGCTTACATAACTGTCACATGTGCTGTTTGTAATAGGACTCTGGAGTTTGTTCTTAAGATAGGTGCTTGGGTTGTATTTGTGATAGTTCATTAAACAAAATCCTTATGTTACATGAGAATAAGAACACCCCTTTGAACTTGTTGGAAGGTGGCTCTCACTAATGTACTTTATATTCTGTTAAAACAGTGCAGCTGCCTGGATTTTCAGTGGCCCTCCTTGCTGTGATGAAGCAAACCTGGGTAATGCCTGCTGCATCTTAGTACAAATTCATAAATACAAAACTGCCAAACTTCTTGGCACTCCTCATCAAGTCTCTTCAGGAGAGCACTTTGTTGCAGTACTACGTATTTACTCCTTTCCACATAAAATGTGGGTACTTTAGAAATTCCTGCAATTGGAGTTGATCTGTCACAGACACTGGCCAGGGTCGTTGTCTGCTAGGGAATTGTGGTCAGTTCTTCTCAGAGTGTCCTTCTAAGGCAGAGAGGATCAGGAGTCTGCTTCTTCCCACATCTCTCTGCATCTGTTAGGAACAGGTGGCCAAAAATAAAGGTCACAGCAGGCAGGTGAGATAACCCATCTGCAGTGGGCTGTGCACTTCATTGGCTCTAGACATAACAGAATTCTGGAGTGAGAGAGATGCCTGAGGAATGCGATGGTTTTTTCCTGGAAATGGGTAAAAGTTGATCTCTCTTCACTGCAACTGGGGACGAAGGTCAAGGATGGAGATAAAAATCCTACGAGGGCTGAGTCTGGGGTGGTAAAAGGTAGTGGAGTATAAGTGATCTCTTTGGATGTGGGAGAAAGGTGTGTGGAAATAGAGGTTATAGCAGACTCACATAGAAAGGAAAGGAGAGGGTTTAAAAATGAATACATGCAGGATAGAGACAGCAAATAAAGATTTCAAGAGAATGTACATGGTGCGGCTGAGCAGATTGCTAAAAGACAGTCAAATGTAAGAGCAAGCAGTGGCAGGGGTCTTGGGCAGAGCTGATGAGCAGCCATACAAAGTAGAATATTCAGTGCTGTGGGTGGATGGATGTGTTATCAAATGTCTGGAAAGTGATAAGGAGCTGTTTGCACCTTCTGTGTGCTGAGTCCTCTGTGTGTAGGTTGATGCAGGCAATACTGCATATGGTGAGACATCTGGCCACATGCTCATTTCTGCTGTTAAAGGTGCCTACATATTCTCCTCCTTTTTACCTGGGCACCACAGGATTTCTGTGCCCATGTCTTTTGTTAGCATTTCTCAGGAAAAATACGTGCAGAGGATAGGTGTTCAGGGGAGATGCAGTTGTATCTTGATATCCAATACTGTGCAACACAGCTTTGGGGCTTTGGCTTGTGAAACTGTTGTTAGAAGCTGTGTAAGCAACCTGAGTGTTTGCAGCAACTGCTTTAGGTTTGTGAGAGTGTGTGGGTTTTGTTATTTTTTGTTGTTATTTGCAATTCAAAAAATAAAAATCAAAGTAAAAAGATGGAAAAGAAAAATATGAAAAAGTACCGAGAGGCAGAGCTCAGGTGCTCTTCAGTTCAGCCCCTGTTGTGCAGCACAGGCTTTTCTTGGAGATGGGGATGCTGCTGGAAGGATATGCCTTTATTTTCTCTGTGTGCTAATCTCTCCCAGCAGCTGTTCTTAGCCTGAGATGAAATTCTCTTTGTTTGTGACCGTGAATAACACTTGTGTTCTGCCACAGCATCTCAAGTGTGTAAATACTAAAGTGGTTCTGCCCAGAGTTATCCTCTGGCAATATTTCTTTTCAGATAATATTTGGGCTTTTGGGAGGTTCTGGAGACAGACTCTGAATGTTGAAAGTCTGCAAGACAAATAAGAGAAGGAAATTGTCTGAAAGTTAAAACTAGAAATACTGGAAAGCAAACTACTCCATCTCTTCTGTGCTTAGGAAATGGAGAAACCTTTACTCTGAAAGAACAAATCGGTTAGATGTGGTTGTAGCATTAAGTGCAATAAAACAACTCTTTTTGGATAAGG
The DNA here is from genome assembly GCF_009819885.2 of Catharus ustulatus. Classification (NCBI taxonomy): domain Eukaryota; kingdom Metazoa; phylum Chordata; class Aves; order Passeriformes; family Turdidae; genus Catharus; species Catharus ustulatus. The sequence goes on from NC_046226.1 coordinate 24,200,873, forward strand.
TGTTGAAAAGTTGAAAAGTATCTAAAGGGAGAATGTATGTGTACAGAATGATTTATTTATTTTCTTTTTAAACAGAGTTTTAAAGGAGAGCGTTCTTGGTAATTTCAATTCCTATTTTTTTTTTTTTTCAACTCTTTAGGACCTTCTGCAGCTCTGTGATTGCTGATACATGCTTGACAGCCTCAAGGGGTCCTGGCAAGATGGCATCTTCCCGACTTCCCATCCTTATAGCATTGGCATTTTCCTCTTTGCCCTTTGTTCTTTCACATTCAAACAGGGTGATGTGGTTTCAAGAGTTCTTTCCACCTAATGTATGCCCTGTAAATGCCAAAGCAAACACTTTTTATGGCATCATGTTTGACGCAGGAAGCACTGGAACCCGCATTCATATTTACACCTTTGTGCAGAAGAGCCCAGGTAAGACCCCCATGTATGGTGACTTAGGTTCCAACTTCTCAAAACAGTTTTGTTTTTTGCCAGCTCAGCATTTGGGGGCAGATGAAGATTTCTACAGTTTGTCCTTCAAATGGTCCTCCTGCAGGTGTTTATCATCCATTTGTCATGGTGTTTTGCTGTGTAAATACTTTTTTTGTAGATCTTTTGAGTCTCAGAGATATAATTGTGGGTATACTGGAGAATTCTGAATTTTCAAACATTTTCATCTATGCAGCTTAAACATCTATGCTGTTTAAAAGGAATATTCCATTGAGATGAAAAGATACTTGTGCTGGTTTTGTCAGGTTGCATATTTCCTTAAATTTTATCAAGAGATACTTGAATTCTGCATGTATTTGTCACATTTTGTAGCAAATTAAAACCAGTAAATTAGAGAGTTGTTAAGTACTGAAGCTCTGAGCCATTTCCAGGAGAGCTCTGCAGAGATTCACTATGCTGCAGTGTATCTGCTGCTCACATGGTGCAGAGGTGCCCAGTTTTGGCTGCACATGTGACAGGATGCAGGAGGATGAATTAGCTTGGGTATGAACAGGTTTGTGAGCCAACCTGTGAGTCAACAGGTTTGCAAAGGTTGAATGCTGGTTGCTGCACATAGTACTTGTGTGTCTTTGCATGACTTCATCCATAGTCTGGAAGGAATGGTACAAGGTCCAGTTCTGTTGGACTCAGTCTGGCTTGTAATACACAATACTCAGGGATAGCTTCTACACCCAAACTGAGCTGTGGTCAAACTTGTTTGGCTTATCAGCCAAGTACTTGGGCAGAGTCAGCTCTGTTCTCAGTTGGATGAATCACCCAAGGATAATTGGAAGTTGATTGTCTGTGTTAATATGCACTAGTATTTCACAATTAGCTTAAGGACAGAAAGGGAAAGAAATTTTATTAAGAATAGGCAATGGTTATGCTGCATTATTGTAACTTACTGTAGTTCACAAGTGCTAAATGAACATGCTTTTAATTATAACAGCATGTTATTAATAAATTGTTTGTGAACGTGGAGGGTACAAGGGCAAGTGTCTGCTAAATATGTTCCTGAAGTGAAGGAGCAAGGCTTGGTTTAGGAGGGGTATAATCTTGTTTGCAAGGAGAATCAAGGATAGTCACTTTACAGTCCTTTTGGAAATTAAAGAATAAGATTTGAGTTGTTGACTGTATCGTGTGATGTTTTGTTTGTTTGCAGAAGATTTGAGTTGTTGACTGTATCATGTAATGTTTTGTTTGTTTGCAGAAAAACTTCCAGAGGTGGAAGGGGAAATCTTTGAGTCTGTGAAGCCAGGTCTGTCTGCCTATGCTGATCAGCCTGAAAAGGTAAGACTGTCCTTCATTCCCTGGGAGTTGATCGAGCTTCTGTTAGATCATTTACATTCTACCAAGCAGTTCAAGTAGTACTGATTGCAATTGCAAAAAGTCAGGAAGAAATGTGAAAGTTCTGCTGCTGTCTCTCTAAACCTGTTCCTCTGCTTTTGTGAGTTAAGTTGTACACGGAAATAGGAGCTGGTATTTTACATATTTCATCAGTGGAACAGTGGCTTAATTAATTGCTTAAGTGTTTATATAATTAGACTATATGCCTTTGAGAATTTCAAAAACAAAGTGATTTTTGTCTTTAGCAGCATCCATATTCAGTGTTTATTTCCCCTCTAGCTATGCCAAATACGAGTAACAAATAATTTTCTCAGTTCTGAAGTAAGCTGCCATTTTCTAGCCCCTGTGCTGACAGGAAGCTCTTTCATAAACTAAAGGAGATGCCAGAGGAATGATAGATTAGATACAATATCTTGTGTGCTTTAGCAGCCTTGAAGCTGGGAGCTAGCACTATGGGGGTTTCAGGTTTCTCATTTTGCTCAGCTGGATTCCACACTGCAGCAATTTGAGTGTGACACTTTATGGAAGAGTGAATGGATTTGGGATTTCTCAAAAACTTTCATACAATCACCTGTGATTCCAGTGAATCTTGCTTGTTGGGTAGGAGGGCAGAGCTCACCCCAAAAGAAATTTCTAGGCATTTCACAGGAGAATGTGTATTGCTAATCCCAAACTGTAATTGTTAGAGCAGTGGAAATAATTGAGGCAGCAGTGATGTCTGTACCTTTATAGCTGGCATTTTAATTGCAGTATTTGCTATGGACACACTTGGAATTCTTATGTTGCATTTAGTGAAATCTACTGGTATTTTCCCTTGCTTTGGTAGTCTCAGTCAGTAATTGCACCATTTAGTTTCATCATACTGCAAGATGTTTAGGTTTGTCGGGTAATCAGTTCCCTCACCTCCCTCCATTCTTTCCAAAAAATACCTTCCACAAACAATTATATTTATCTTCCCCAAAATATATTTATGAATACACCTTTCTTTCCAAGGCAGACATTCGGTTTGATGTTCTAATGAGATGTCTGGCATGGTTTTTGTGCTTACCTTGGGTGTATCTTCTGCTGTTGAATACTGTCTTCACAAGTTTTGAGGAGAAACTGAGAGGCCTATTCTCTGTTGGCCTGTAGGAGGAAACCATATGAAAAACATATTTTTCCTTTCAGGGTGCTGAAACTGTCAAAACATTGCTGGACATGGCCATAGATGCTGTGCCACGTCATCTCTGGAAAAAGACCCCAGTAGTGTTAAAAGCCACAGCTGGACTTCGCTTGCTGTCAGAGGAGAAAGCTCAGGCTCTGCTTTCAGAGGTAGTACTAAGTTGTTTTGTTCTCCCTCATTCATCTTTTTCTTTTTTTTTTTTTTTCTTTTCATTCAGTTCTCTATTCTGTTTAGCATAAGAGAATTTCATCTATGAAAAAAGACTGTAATCCCACCATAGATGAAGCTTGTAGTATATCTTATCTGGTCCTGAAATCCCATCTTGCTGTGGTGGAAAGCACTTTCTTTACTAGCCCCTACTCCACACACTTTTGTTATTTTCTACTGCTGTGTAAAACAAAACTTCGTCACCCTCAGAGCAGACAGGACTCTGAAGACCAAGAAATTGAATCACTATTTCTTTCCTCAGGTGAAAGAAGTCTTTGAGGAATCACCATTCCTTGTTCCAGAGGACAGTGTTGGCATCATGGATGGATCTCATGAAGGTATATTTTAGGAGGGGTAAAAAGTAAAAGCAAAGAGAAACAGGAAAAAGAGAGGTATCTTAGGAACGTGAGAGGGAAATAGAAATGGTTCTTACACTGAGAAAAAGAAAAGGTTTCTGGTCCTGTTTGAAACAATGCAATCCTGCCTTTCTGAGGTGGTGTTCATTACTTGGTCACCCATTAGGCTACAAAAGCAGATACACAAAGAGATTTCACAGGTTTCAGAACAAAACCTTGTCTCAATAAGTATTGTCTGATGCAGGCTGACCAGCTGAAGCCTGCTCTTGGCAACTGGTGCAAAAGAAATGGTGTCCACCTCTGAAAGGATGCATGACAATACATAGCAAGCTGGGAAGCTTATGGAAAGTGCCTTGTAAATTCTGCAATATCAGCATTAAAAAATCATCTATTTTCAATCTAAAATTGGGAGGATTGTGACTATCAGAGGAGAATTAAGGATAATTGGCAAGTATTAAAAATATATAAATGAATAATAAAATAATAAGTTAAAAATATTTTGTTGGGAAAAATACAGCTGGTAAAGTAGCAAGGAAATACCATAAAATACAAGAAAAGGTGAAATATATTGTAGGTTTGGAGTGAACAATGACTTTGCAGTGCAGAAAAAAAATACTGTAACATTCTGGCTGTATATCCAGACATACTGCCTTGGAGAACGGGCAAGTAATGATCATCTGTATGGTGCCTGATGAAGAGAGGCATCCTGTCATGTTTTGTTCAGTTTACAACACTTCCTTATGGCAATTAAATTGCCACTTTGGAAGGTGCTGAAGGAAAGCAAGAAGAATTATCACAGTGCTTAAATAACTAATAAATGGAGGAACATTAAAGAACAAAATCTCTCCGAGAGATGGGGTCAAGAGAAAAGAAGTATCCTTCTGTATTCAAGTGTTTTATAAGTATGGTGCAGTGCATAGTTTGTCACTCTGGATTAATGGGTGAATTGTACAATAAGGAGAACTGTTGTATTGCCAGGGGGCAGGATCAAAGAGGCATAATAGAGGAGCACAGGGTAACCTGCCAAGTTTATTTAAAATCCCTACCTCTTCTACTGTCACATGTTTGCCTGTGTTTGGGTGATAATCATGCCAGTGTCAAGCGAGTCAAAAGAGCTTGTTTGTGTTTTACTGGTTGCTGCTCTGTCTGTAGTGTAATTATAGAAACCTCAAGATTAAAACACAGGGTGGTGTGAATGCAGTTTTCAGATTGGGAATTGAAATGCTGGACTGCAAAAATGGGCCTCAGAAAACTTGTGTATTGTGTCAGCTCATTACTTCTTTGTAGGTTGTTTGGATAATAGATATGATTTGTGTATGCTGCACTTGCATGCATATTACAAAGTCCTACCTATATCAGCTCATGAACCTTATGTGAATCAATAATGCATCATATAATGTAATTATGAGTTTGAATTAATCTCTGAAGTCTGGGGTGGTCAGGTTAATTTAGTAATGACTTCCAGTAAAACAAATAATATGTGGAGGGCTGGTAACAGTGGGGAGGAGATTGGTGAAGTATTCAGTGGTGACTTTTTTTTTTTTTTCTTTTTTTCACTTCTTGCAGGAATTTTAGCCTGGATCACTGTGAACTTTTTGACAGGTAGTTAATTCTGTATAACTACTCTTTAAACTTGAACTTGAGTCTCTTCTGTGGAGGTGATCACCCTGAGTTCCTCTGCCTTGGCCATGCTTTTCTTCCCCGCTCTGTCAGCAGTGCTAAAGCAGTGGATTGTCTTGGGCAGGCTGTGTTCCAAAGTCTGTAGTAAGAAGGAGACATCTTAACCTCAAATGTGCCAGAATTTGCTCCAATCTTGGAGGCACTGGCTAGCTAGTTTCCCTAATGTGCTTTTGGGTGCTGCTAGTGTGTGAGAAACAAGGCCTTGCAGTGTTCTTCATCCCAGTTTGAGCTGTGCAATTACAGGAGTGGTGCAGGGCATGGTGCCTTAGCACTACTGGTTCTGAGAGCTTCTGGGAGTGCAATCAGTGAAAAGAAAATCACTACTCTAGATAGATGAGCAATCAGAAAAGCTGCTCTGGGTGAAGAGAAGTTATAATAGCTCATTTGGCTCTTACCACCCTTCCTTCCTCTACTGGTTTTCACCAGCTATATGGTGGTTACAAAATTTGTGTACTCTCCCTGAGTCTGCTGCAGGTGATACTTTGTCTCTTACTTTTAGCTTTTGCTTGATACCTACATATTTATCTGCTTTTGTCTCCTTGGAGGAGAGATTGGAATCAAGGAAAAAAGTCTGTGAATCTTTCCCTAATATCTTCTGTTTGCCTGCTTGTTCTCTCTGAGGTTTTTTCTTTTGAAGGGCAGCTCAGCCCTCCTTGTAATCATCTGGCAGCTGCCTGAACACCCACACAGTGTCTGCATTTCAGCATTTGTGCATTGGGGCTGCTCTGAGCATGGTGTTGTTTGCAGGGCAGCTGTCTGGCCAGAACCAGCAAACTGTTGGGACTCTGGACTTGGGAGGAGCCTCAACCCAAATCACATTCCTGCCACGGTTTGAGGTGAGGAGTGGTTGAAAGTGTGTGGGTTGGGACTGCAAGGCTGGTGGAGAGATATGAGCACTGCTGCACTCTGGTATCACTTTGTCAGCAGTGGTACAAGCAGAACATCTGTGGTTAACAGAACATCTGTATTTCTGTTTCCCTTTGAGATCAGCTGGCTGATAGGCACTTGAAAACAAAGGAGGCTGAATAATGAGGAAATAAAAAGAAAGCAAATGAGTAAAACCAAAAAGAAATAGCTTTTGTTTTCTAGACTCCGGCTGGGAAAACATCATTCATGTTGATATTGCTGTATATTCAACAAATGTAGAACATTTCTAGGTAGTGTTCTTGAATATTAGAAGAAATTTAGGGGCTGGTCTATCTTTTTTTTTTCCCATTCTAGTCTGATAACAGATCTTCACTAAATTTTGTAGGAGAGGAGTGTTGTATAGGATAAATTTCTTTAATAGTAGCACAGTCAATTCTCTGTTTTCTTATCAATTTCTTCTCATTCCTTTTGAGCATTTTGCTCTCTATCCCTCAGACACCTTTGCTGGATTTCTTAGTAGTTCCATAACTCTTTAGAAACAGTTTGAACTGGGACCCAAGTCTGCAGTTTGCATGAGAAAATTACATGAGTAATGAAAAGGCACTATATCATTCCGTACCTTCATATTGTGATGTTGTTTATGTCACTCTTTCTGAAGGAGTCATTTCTTTAACATTTTTTATTTATAGAACTTGAGATTCTCAGAGGATTTTTCGTGACCACAAAATGCATGGCTTTCACATCAGGATATTTTAATTCTGCAATTGTGTGTTATGTTGAAACATGACATGCAACCTTATCTTGTTCAGCAAAGCCTCAAGTATACTCTGGTCTTGTCCTCTGTTTTGTGTTGATAACACCTGCTAAAGTGGGCACTGGACCAACAGGAAAGGGTGTTGTATGTCAGAGTTTTGGAGAAATAAATAGAACTGTGAAATAGGTTGAACTTCAGCTCAGGATTCAAATGTCCCCTTCAGGCCTTGCAGGAAAAGCCCTGGAGGGTTTGCTGCTGACCAGGACTAATGGTGTGAATTTGTAGGCCAGTGTGGAGTCAATGTTCATGTTGCCTGCTTGTACACTGCTTCTCACCTGTGTTGTCAAGTTCAAATAAATAAGCTCAGTATGTTTTGGGGGGTTTTTCCTATCTGACAGAATTAATAGGGATACCTCCCTTTGATTTGTGAGGATTTTTCCCTCCTGCAATTCCAGGCAGTCACATGTTTGTACTTGTATTAGTTTGGAACAAAATACTGTAACAGTAAGAGATTTGTTTATTAAATATTAATTAGAAGCAAGTAGAGAACATATAATGATAACTGCATGGAGCTGATTTTAATTTCATGGCATTATTGCCAAAGTTAAAAGCAACTGAAAACCAATTGCAGTAATTATGAAATTGCTATTTGGTGTCTGCCTCATTTTTGTGAAAGTAGGGCATGAAAAAAGACAATTGTTTTCTCCAAACTAATTTTTTTTTTAGGATCTCTCCTTTAAATAGTTTTTGTGCTGTAAGGTTTAGAAACAGAACTCAAAATATGGCAGTCTGTGTGTATGAGGCCAAGGATGTGACTGCCATTTCAGTGATAATCAGCTTGAGACTCAAAATAAATTTCAATTTATATTTGCTCAGGAGAAACTCAAGCTGAATACTGTCAAATTCCTTTCAGCTTCGAGCAGGCTTCTGTCTAGGACTCTAGAAAATATAACCCAGATCAGGATTTCCTTACTTGAATGGTAACTGCAGGACTATGCAGCTTCAGTTCTCCTGGAGATTCTGCCGCTTGGCCCAGAATAACAGTGTCTGATCTAAGTGCACAGAGCCAAGAAGGGGTGGGGGAAAGAGCCCATGAGGAGAGACAGAAACTGAGACTGAGAGCTTAGGGAGTGGACACAAAGAAACAGTAAATGATGGCTAAAGCAGTTCAGCCTTACAAGAGTGTGAGTCTGTAGGAAGCTGGGGCAGGGTACCAATGGGATGGAGGTGGGCACAGGGGGAATACTGTGAGAGGAAAAAACTGGAGGTGGTGAGGCAAGAGGCTAATTTAGGTGGAGCAGCCTTAAGACTGGGAGTGAGTGAGTGATCACAGCGTTTCCTTGAGTACCCGGCAAGACATTTGACATGGTGAAAATGGGGCCTATACTTTGTATTTTTAATTCTTGTGAGTACCTCAGTTTAGGTGCCTAGTGTGACTTGCAAAAGTTCATGGCACTTCTAGTGCAGCTGATTTCAATGGGGATTCTATACATGTAGAGTAGCATGTAAGTACTCCAGAAAAATTCAGGTTACCTGAATTAGAAAGTGTTTTCATCCTGATCTGTTGTGCTTCCCTGTTATACATTGAAGTAACACAAAAATCCATGTAAATAAAATCAGTGTTAAAAGCTGCAGATATTACAGCAGAGGCACCATTGGAAAACTGTACTTTTGTCTTCAGAGCAGATCAGATGAGTAAACTCTATGGGTACATCTGTGATATTACATTAAAGCTAGTTATTCTTTATTGCATAATATAAGCTAAAACTTTTTTTTTTTCTTAATTTTTAGGAAACTCTGAAGGAAACCCCTGGGGATTTTCTTACCTCGTTTGAAATGTTTAATAGCACCTACAAGCTCTATACCCACAGGTGAGGAGCAAAAGACTGCAATTTCCACTGGGGAAATCAGTCTTTTTGCAGCCCCTGAGCTAACAGACACATCATCCTGGTACCAGCAGCAGAGACCATGACTTTACTACTTATCTGTATGGAATGGTAGAAGTGGAACATGACATTAGCCATGATCCTGGAATGTTTCCACTGAACTAATGTCACTGCAAGGGAATATTAGGCAGTCTGTCAAATGAAGAGAAAGCATATGAGCTTGTGAGCCCATATTTAAGGAGAAGAATTCTTATTACTGGATTCAAGCCAAATATTCTGGAACAAGCAGAAAGGTAGATATTGTGCCAGTAGTCAGAGCTAAACATGATCAGAGATTTGGAAAGAGAACTTTCCTGGGACTTGTTCCTTAGTGGTGTGAACATTACCATCTCAGCCAGTTATAGAATCTGCTTACTTGACAGCAGCGCTGGTCTAATAGTCATCCTCTCCTACTTCTTACATTTTCTGATGTAACTGATTGCTGTAGTCATCAATACAGTCCATTAGATCACCTAAAATAATTGGAATTGAAAAAATCATCTCCTAAAAATTTGAGAGCTGGAGGTTAGTTTAACTCTGAATATTCTGCAAATGTTTAGAATGACATGACAGAAGGGGTAAGTGGCCAAACACAGAGGTGGGAATGAAAGAATCAACAGGACTTTAATCTAGCTGTGTTGCTGCAATGTGTGATGACATTCTCATAAGCATTGTTCATATTCTAGGTTATAATGAATGTAGCAGTTACCTGTGGTGTCAAACAGGTGAATTTCACACAAAGCCACAGTTCCTGTTTTGTGGGAGGTTCTGCACTCTGCCCTAAGAGCACATAGTTTTGTGTGTGTTACATAAGAGTGGCTGCCCTATCCCCCATGCACTCAGCACATACCCTTCTTTCTCCCTTATTTTTAAGATGGTGCATTTTTGCTTTTCACAATCATCTTGTATAAATGCCACATCAGCTCTAATCACTTCCTGCCGTTTTAGATTTACCCATTTTACAATTCTTTGTATTTCTTTGTGACATTCTTTTGGCCCTCAGGGTTGTTCTGGTAAAGAGAACTCTGCTTCAGACAGGAGAGCCTTGTGGGAATTAGAGGAAGGGAATTTGGTTTGGGAGTTCCAGGACTTAGGAAAAGGGGTATAGGTCAAGCATACCAGATGTGCAGGAATCAAGACTAACATCTGTTTGCTGTTCCCAGCTATTTGGGATTTGGACTAAAAGCTGCAAGACTGGCAACGCTTGGAGCTTTGGATATGGAAGGTATGTTCATACAGTAAAACACTCAAGATTTATGGAGGGATACTTAGACAGCCTTTTGTCAGCAGCCCATTTCCTGTGTCTCTTTACTTCTTTGTTTCACTTTTCTGTTTCTGATGGTATATATTTGTCTGCAAAACAGTTAAGGAGTTGTTTTGTGAGACAGCTGATTTTCCCTATTTTTGAGATCAGCCAGCAATGACACTCAAGTGCAAATTCCAGAAATGCACACGTGGGAGCATGCAAACTCCATGGCCAGCCACAAACACATAGCTTTGCAAGCATCCACAGAAGCACAAGCAGCATGAATAGATCCTTTTCCTGAGGGTTGCTGCTTAGGGAAACCCACTTCGTAGGCGCTTCTGGTATCTGCCTGGCCCGTGGTGTTCCTGTTGTGTGCACTGCCTAGTGTAGATGGAAGCCCACAGACACATCACATGCTCTCACTCACTAACCTGAGTGCATACTCACATTCCTGAGTCTTTCCAGTCTCTCACCCAGAGCTTGGGCCTTTTGTCTAGTCTCTGGCCAGGACCTGGAGTCTTTGCACCTTCTGGATTCTTACTTGACAGCAAGGTGGACTTGTGATAATTACTGGAATGTACTCAAATCAAAAATAGCTGGGAGTAGGAATTAAGAAGAAGAAGAAGATAGGACAGACTGCAGTGATTGGTCACAAGGCTCAGACAGAAAAGCCCAAGGACCAGCTGCTGTCTTACTTGTGACTGTCTTCTTTTATAGTCCCCTCTGGTTTGCCATACTTGTACTTCCCTGATCCTTTAATTCCCCTTTCCCAGCCTTTGAGCCTTTCCCTAAGCATCCCATAGTAAATTTTGCTGTCCCACAGTCTGCCTCAAGCATTCTGTTAGAAATTTGCTTTTTCTGTGAGACCTGTGTGTGCAGCAATAATCATGTTTTCTTCTTATCAGTTACAGTATTTCTGGTTAAACCCCTCAAAGGTACATTGAGTGGATCCTGTAGTGGCCACTGATCTCTGTCTTAGGAGGTTTTGTCTTCATTGCTCAGTTGCTTTGTTTGTCTCAATTATCTGCTGTCATTAGGGTTTGTGCCTCTGTGTGTTTATCACCTCCCAATTCCTGTCTTTTGTGGTGAATAGCCATTATCCAGATACCATTTATCTCATTAACAAATGACAAGCCTCGCTGCTCTGCTGTTTGCAGGACAAAACAATTTTTCCAGATTTGAAACTAGTCCTTAATTTGTAATCAGTTAGTGCCACGTCCATCAATTCAGATTTTTGTACTTTTGCTTAAAGACTTTAATGGAGATCTTTCAGCCTTTTCTGGTTCTGCATATTGATCTATAGCTATGTTAAATTCTGTGCTTTCTGACTCTCCTCTCTGCTCTCATTCCAGTTGTGGATGGACAAATGTTCCGCAGTTCTTGTTTGCCAAAGCAGTTGGAAGCAGAGTGGCACTTTGGGGGAGTGAAATATCGGTATGGTGGCAACAAAGAAGGTAAATTAAGGAGACTACATATTTCTTTTAGAATGAGTCATCTCCAGAATCTGAGTTTTTCCTTGTGAAATATTTCCTCAGTTAACTGATGATGATTGGGATATGAAGGATAGCTGTCCAGTTGTAAAGGTTCATGTCTGAGAAATCCAGATTAAAATCTGAAGCTGTAAGAGTAGCTGATCTATACCCCTGTCCTCTGACTGTGATCTCTTATTGCAAAATCATACCTTTATAGGAAATGTTGAGAATTACTTGTGCAAATAAGAGGTTTTTCTGAGGCTTTGAGCAAAGTGTAAAAATTTTGTGTTAGGATACAAACATTTTGGCCTACCAGTTAATCTCACTTGTGGGACTGTTTCTTAAGTCTCTAATAATAAGTCTCTAATGCTGCATAGAGAGGGTGAGTCTGCTGCCATCGTAGACTTGAACAGATCAGGGAACATGAGAGCTGAATTGCAGATTTAGTGTGTGTGGAGTGGGTTGGTAAAATTGCAGTGTGATGGAGGGAGAAAGCAAGGTTTTACCTAACAGGTGGCAGCAAATGTAGAAGATTCTGCTGACCGCAGAACATGTCAATGGGAGTTGTGTCTGGCATGGAAGTAGTTTGTGTGGCACTTCTTTCAGACACTGCAGTGATCTGCTCTAACCAGCTCTACTTGATGAGGGTGTTTCAGAGTCCTTGCCTGTGTGCAGGTGCTGTATTGGACTACAGAAGGGATATCTAAGCTCTTGTTCTGATGGTTTAATCTCTACTTCTTCAGTTTTTCATCCTGTTGCCACTATTTCTTCCATCTCTTGCATGTGGTCATTGGCTCACCCCATCTGTGTTTATCCTGACAGGAGAAACAGGATTCAAGCCTTGCTACTTGGAAGTACTCAAGGTTGTCAAAGGGAAACTTCACCAACCAGATGAAATTCGTGGAAGTTCCTTCTATGCTTTCTCCTATTACTATGATCGAGCAGCTGACACCAACCTAATCGGTAAATTTGGGATAATCTACCACATATGAGCATGTCAACCAGAAGGTGGACAGAGGAACCCTGGTGGCTGGAACCACGCAGAGCAGAGGAAAGGAATGTTATTGAGAAAGAGGAGATACACAAAATACCTCAAGGGAGTGACATCTATATCTCACTGCAGTTTGGTGTTCAGAGTTCAGCACATGAAATGTGGTCAGGGCTCCAGTTACACCTGCAGCTCTGTTCCAAACAGGTCTCACTCCTAGTGCAGCGTCGCTAAGTTGCACTCTGGGGTCAACTTAGATCAAGAATTCAAATGCTGTCAGGTCTATGATGATGTTTTCTCACATCTTTTTCAGATTATGAACGTGGAGGTGTTTTGGAAGTGAGAGATTTTGAAAGAAAAGCCAAAGAAGGTAATTGTCATGAGCTGGGAAACTGGTTTGGACAAGAAATAACAAAAATATGAATGTGTAGGCAGTACATTATGTGACTTGGAAGAAAAGCAAATTTATTTAACCTTTATTTCACTTACACCTGTCATGTTACTTTTATTAGTCAAAAACTCTAACTGATGCAGAAGACATATGATAGAGCAGTGAGAGGTTGGTGGCTTTACAGCTCTGTTCAGGAGAAGGAGATAGTTCATAGAGTCACTACAAAATAAGAGCTTATTCTGTCAAATCGCAACTCTCTTGAGTTTAAGAGAGTGCTGAATTCTCTGAGTTTGTCACCTTAAATCCTATTTAATCTCTAACAAAATGGAGGGAGAGAGTAAATGGTTTTTAAGTCTGACAGCCTCTTCCTCATTCCTTTTCTTCCCCCCGTCTTTCTTCCTCAATGCTTGTTCTAGTTTTGTACCTCCTGTGGATGAAGAGCTTCCACCTTGCCTGGCTGCTGATGGCTAAAAGCAAATTATCTCTCTAATGTGATTGTTCTCATGAGCAGAAGATGCTTAATTATGTAGTTCAGGACTGACTTTTCTAAAATAAGGCCTAAATTTTAATGATTTTTCAGCTAAACTTAATCTCCCTGGAAACTTGGATTTTGAATAGGGGGATTAGGCTCTAAAATTTGAGTGTGGGTTGGTTGTTATTCTTTCCCTAGATAGTGAGAGAGCTTATTTCCAAAGATGTGGCTAAGATGTTACCTAACATTATCAAACCACTTGCTTAGCTTTAGAGCATCAGAAGATCAATTCTGTGATCCTGAACTAATTTTTCTCTAACTTATTTCAATAGTAGAAGGATGCTGCTCATCTTTTCTTAGCAGGATGTGAACTCTGCTCTTGCTGCCAGTAGAACAGGGCAGTAACAGTCAGTCTAGAAAATGATGCTTAGTGTAAATACATGTCCCAGTCACTGTCACTCTGACTTCAGACCAAGGAATCTTGACTGAGCTGCCGCAAGGGAGTGGTTATTTGGGCAATAGCCTCTTCTATTTCCTTGGAAAAATAAAATAAACTGCCATCCTAGAAAGTGGAATCCATTGCTAGAGCCTCCATGGAGAAAAGATGATGAAAACAAGTGATGCTGTGTTCTTGAAAAAATAAGTAATCTAATACCCTGCTAGTTATCAGTTGAGAGAGTGTGGATTATGTTGCTGTAATGAAAGATGTACTTATGATGGAGTTAAGAGAAACTGGATGTACTACATGGTTTATTCCCCAACATTATAGAATATACAGCATGTACAATGTGTCATATATACCCAATAGATGAGGATGGCTTGTTTGGTAAGCTTTGGCTTGAGTTCAAATGTACAATGTGGATAAAAGCCCTTATTTTACTGAGATCCCTTTTTTTCCTTTTTTCCTTCTCTAGTCTGTGATAACATGGAGAGATACAACTCAGCCAGTCCTTTCCTGTGCATGGATCTTGCTTACATCACTGCTTTATTAAAGGAAGGTTTCGGATTTAGGGACAACACAATCTTAAAGGTGAGAAAAAACAGTTAAATCCCTATCGATTAACATGCATTAGTTGATTTTTCTCACTAATTATCTACTGAATCTTTCCAGATTTGTAACATGTAGTTGCTGTCATTTGTGCAATTTACAAATCTAGAGAACTGTCAGGAACATTTTTTTTTCTTCCTTTATAGTTGACAAAGAAAGTAAACAACATAGAGACAAGCTGGACTTTGGGTGCTACCTTTTACCTGCTGCAGTCTCTGGGGATGACTTATTGACCTGTGACACTGCTGTGGACTTCAGCCTTTCTGAAAATGCTGAGAAAATAAATTGCAATCTCCAGGTATATTGTTCAGCTGGGACTGGTTATAGAGCAGAACATGGACCAAAGATATACAACAGATCTTTACCCTGGATTGGCATTGTGCCTAATGAGAGCATGATTTGTAACTGTGATTGCTATAAATGATCCAGAATCTGCCTTATGAAAGTAAAAAGGTCTAAACCCCAGCAGAGAATATGCAAGGGGCTCAAAACTAGCTTTCACCAGCAAGTGTGTTAGAAGCACAGAGTTCCTGGATGTGGTGGCAGACTACAGACACGTGACTTCTCCTACCCCCTTCTATTTTAAACATACATAAGTTAAGTTTGCTTGTGAGATGTTAAATACAGAAATCAGAAATAGCATCAACAGTCATTCAGAGAAAAGTGAACAACTCTGGATGCTGCCAACCTCAGTGTTCCAAGAATCCAGCTGCTAGCTTAGCAAATACATGGCAAGAATACTCCAGTCTTTCAAGAAGGGCCTGCTGTAAGTACACTTTGGGCATGGTTTTAGGAAAGGTGTTGGCTAAAACAGTAATTTACCAAACATTTTTTTCAGACAGTAGGCATTTTCTAAGCAGAATGTGTGCCTGTGTTTCAGTTTTGCTGCCCTTTACAAGTCTGTGCAGCTACACCATACATCTGACTAACAGACTCGATAAATTTATTCATTTAGCATGTAGTCATAACACATAGTTGTGCTGGCACAACGAGGAGCAGTGCCAGCTATTGAAACTCAACTGCCAGAAGAAGAGCTTGTCACATTCCACCCACAAGGAGATTGCAGTCAGATGAAATGGCTGATCTGACAGCTCACTTTGCTGCGAGAGCCAGTTCTGTTTCTCTGCTCTCAGCAAGGCACAACCACAGCCTTCTCTCTGCTGCTGGTGCTCCTCGGGTTCTTGTGTGAGCTGATTCAGGACACCTAACTTGAGGGGTGCTCACCCAAGAGTCAAGTCTAGTGCTGTCCCAAGGCCAGCAGGCATGGCACAGCCCCATGAGACCTGCTGGGCCAGACAGTGGTCTGAGCACTAGTCCCTTTGGCAGGAGTGAGCTTTATGGTGTGGTCTCCCATTTGAAACCCATCCATTGCCCCAAGTAATATCAGCCGTAGAGACTTTTTATACCCCATGAAATAATTAGAAGCTTGCTACTGTCGTCTCTTCTCCAAGGAATGTGTAAGGTACAGGTGAATTTACCCCATCACAACAAAGAGGTATTACTCATGTGACTAAGGGAAACTTCTATCCACTGCTGTCTTGCGATGAACATCTCCCCGTTGGGCAGTTGCAGTTACCTGTTCGCTCTCAAACACCTTTCCTGCTTCTGTCAAACCAAAGACTGCCCTCACACTGCCTTCTCTGCAAACTGGATTTGAAAATAATTGGTAATTCCCAGCAAGGGGAGGAAGTAGTGCACTCACGTCTTCTATGGTCTGGCCGAACAGCTTGGAGACTTAGAAATTTGCCTTACTGTGAACATTAGTCCCCTTCCTCCAGTTAGCAGTGCAAGTTTGCCTGTGGCTGATTAAGCTATCCCATTTCATATCTCAGGTTTTACAGCACGAGGGTGCAAGGCGCGCTTTTGATTGAACAAATTCGATCAGCAACAAGAAGGCAAGGGTTTGGGATGGAGCCATCCATACTTATCCTATCACTGACACCTTGCCATAAATTCAGGCTGCTTTTTTGAAACAGGAAATGCTCATCCTACATGTGTACCCCTTACCAGAATCTGTTTGAGATCCACATTGAGAAATTCCTGTGTCACACCAAAGGTTCTGTTTGAACATGGAGAAAGTAATTGTGGCCCGTTGTCAACCATAAACATTTCTTATTCCTCTTCCTACTGTTGGCAAAACTTGGTATATGGTCTGGTCTGCAGAACAAGGTGACTGCAAATGCATTCATTTTGTCTTCAGTGAACGCTTTTGTATTCTCACAAATTCACACAAAGTAGGATGCAGTGGTTACAGGCCTGGCCAGGCTGCATTATCCTGAGAGCAAGCTAATGTAATAATCCAGAAGTCATCTTTCAATCTGAGCCAGTGCTGTCATAAATTCTTACTGGATCTTGGGGCTAAGAGCTGGCAGCAGTGAGGCTGTGTTTTGAAGGTGGAATGCTGTATCTAAGGAAGCAGCAGCATTATCTGCCCCCTAAACACACAGCCCTGAGGAGGGCTCGAGGGCTGGGTTTTGTCCAAAGCAAGGAGGGGCTAGAAGAAAGGTACCATGCAGAAGTTGTTTTTTTCTGCATTCTTTTCCTCAGACTCTGGTACTACAAATGCCAGGGGGAAGCATCTGCTTCCCAGTACCAAAGTTGCATTTAATCTGAATGCTCAGGGCCTTAATTTGTCAGTGGCACAATTCATTAACTGAAGCAGAACTTGTGCTCTGGCATGATCCTTCAGTTATTAGAGAAACAAAAACTCTGTTAAAAGGTTTATTTTTGCAAGAAATTGCAGAATTGAGCCCCTGCTGTTTACATCTGAATCCAAGCAAGTGGGGGGATCTGGACAAATCCAGTCAAGTCCTCACACCCTAGTGCAATGAGATTATTTATTAGCTAAACTAAAGAGTAAGCAGCCTTTTAAGAGAAGAGCTCTACTTGCAGCCCTGATTTTTATCTCCTCCTTTGTATTGTCTTTTAGCCAGCCATTAACAAGAACTGCCTAATATGAGTGACTGCAGAAGCACAAGCTTTCATTTCAAAACTTATGTTTCATTCTTTCTGATGTTGATTTCTGATACTGGTCAACCATATGTGTAAATCTTGCCCATGGGCAGTGCTTAGTTTAATTGTGTGAGTGGAAAATGTCTAATGCAAGAGGCTGGTGTTTGGAACCTAAGAATATCTTGAATTATCTATTTTAGTAATTAAAGCATTTTTAACAATATTCAAGATGTTGTGGTATTGTTTTCTTTCCTAGATATCATTGTTTCCTTGAATCTTTACCATGGAGCCCTTAAGACTAGCCAGTTCCATGAGAAACACCATTATTATATAAAACACCAAGAGAAAGGCAGGGAAAAGTGTGGAAGAAGGAGAGACCATTTTAAAATGTATCTGCCACCATGCATTGTCTCCCTGTGCTGCAAACTACCCCTTCTGTCTGAGGTGAGGTGCCAAGAGCCCAGGAGTGACATTACAGTTCTAGAAGTCATATCAGAAGAAACCAAAAGTAACAAAGCAGCAAAAGCTGTTAAAAACCAGCAGTTGGCAAAAACCAGCACTGTGTTTTGCCAAAAGACAGACAAATGTTTGCACCTCAATCTTCAACTCAGGAGGCCCAAACTAAAAGCACATTGGACATTTAGTTCTGTGGCCGAAGACATCATGGTACTATGGAAATAATCCCTAAATCCTCTTGAGAAGGGCAAATGAGACAGCTTTTGCATAAACCAGTGGATGATGTAATACACAGCTCAGTCCCTCAGTTTTATTGTAAATTAAAATAACAATTCAAAGATTCAAGTCACAGTCCTTTTAAGGGCAGTGCATTCATAGACAAGCTGCTGACAGACTGACAACAGATCACTTGCTGGCAAAAGCCATGATCTGCTCCTAAAAGAGAAGAAAAAGAGAAGTAATTCATAAGCATGTGTTTTAGGAACAACCTTTAGGCACCATCCCTTTCATATAAATGAAATGTTTCATATGAATGCTTCATGAAACAACAGTGCTTGGCCAGTCTTTCTAGCCACCTGCAGAGAACCTATCCCTATGTCCAAGGAAATTAACAAAATTGTGGCATTCCTTTCCTTCCCAAGTTGCACAAAACTGGTATTACCAATGGCTTCTGTGCTCCAAAAAGCACAGATACATCTTCATTTGTTTTGTACTTTTAAGCAGAAAAAGAGAACAAAAAATTCTGAGCACTGAAGCAGCAGCATAGCCTTCCTTAATGAAGACACCATGCCAGTGGCAGCTGCTCTGCCTTACTGATTTTCAATTGAGGAAGTGTCTCAACTGTGACCATAACACAAAGGAAACAGGGCATCTGTGTTTAATATGAAGATGGAGAATAAATGAAATAAAACTGAAATCCAAAAATGAGAATCTAATTTGCTGGTGCTTGGGAGCTTTGAGAGCAGAGGGCTTAAGGAACCTCACAAAAATCCAGCAACTAGGCCAAAAGGGTGAGGAATTCAGGCACCTACACTGCCAACAGAGGGGGTCTGTTTAAGACAGAAACTGCCTTCCTCAGGTAATTTCCATTTTCAATATTAACTTCTGCCATGAGGGAACAATTCACATGGAAAAACAGCACAGTGTGGGCTGCACACTGCATCTTGTGAAGCCACCCAATGTCTTAATGAAGATGTGTCTTCACAGGCCTGTTTTTTTTTCTGTACATTGCTGGAATACAATTCAAGGTTTGACATTTTAATTCCACAGCAAAATTAAGCCAAAGACTTCTGATGACCTCTAACTCCTAATTACTGATACAGAATATACACTTAGATCTTTTACATTCCCTTTTGCTGCAGGGGAAAAAAGTCCCTACTGAACCATCAATTATTTAGGAATTCCACAGGCCCATTCAGGACACAAAACCTCAAGTTTAAACTAGTATTTTCCAACCAAAAATGTGTAATTTAAAACAAATAACTTTACATCTTGTGCATATTTTGTGAATAGTTTTGGACAATTCCTACAGCCCTCACTGAAGTGAGATGCTTACTTTGACAGGAGGTAGAGCATTTGTTGCTTGCAATCCCCATGTCCTCAGCAACACCAGAGGAGCCAGTGTGGTAGAGTACAGCCTTTTTAGCGTATCAGTAGCAGCTATCAAGGAGACATTATGCCTCTGACGTTCTGTTTCAAATTTGAGGAGGTGTTTTAAAGAGCCTGGAAGAGATAATGGAATGCTTCTATTACACTTGATGTGCCACTAACAATTGGCATCTTATCTATAGAGCAGTTTCCTCTGCCAACTGAAAAAGAACAGAGAAATGGTCTGTCTCAGTAAAGACCTTCCACCAGTTAGTGCTCTTCATCTCACCACATCTCTAACTGTCATCCTGCAGACTTCACCTTTTTAAAGCAGCTTTAAGATTTGTGGGATGGAAACTGCATCCAAGAAACTTGAACTCCACAGCCAATGGACATCACAACAGCTTTGCTTCAACAAAACTTTCAAACACAAGACAGCAGCATGCTTAACCAGAGGTACTGCAGCAAAGGCCTAGAAGACTAATCCTCTTACTACCACTGTGCTGGCTTGGATCCTTACCCAGATCGCTCCCGTTGAAGGCTGCTGCACTGAGGTGATGAGCTAAACAAGCAACATCACCAAAGCCCAGGTTCACTCCTTGTCCTGCAAGTGGGTGGACTCTGTGTGCTGCATCCCTGGAGCAAGAGAAGACAGAAATGTATTTCCCTTCGTGAAGAAAGCCACAGCAGCTGACAAACCCCAGAAGAGATCAGTGTAGCACTCCTCACCTCTTTGCAATGAACCACCTTAGAGCAGCATATGCGCTTTATCCAGTACCTCCTTGCATGCTATGCTGAACTACCTGACTGCCTCTCCAGTTGTAAGAAGCAAGACAAAGGGGAGGTAACAAAAAGCAGGTCTGAAAGGAAAAATTATAAAGAGGTGACTAGCCAAAGTCCTCTCAGATCACGTGTGGAACAGGCCTGTATGTTTTTGTAAGTGGCCTCAGCACAATGGGCCCTCTGTCAATGGCACACTGCACAAAAACAAAGTGGACAGACATTATGAGTATAAAGAAGAGGTGCGATTATCATTGACTAGAAATAAAATTGGGTTCTTCTATGAACAGACTTATCTATAAAGCTCAAAGACAAACACTGCTACAGGAGTCACAAAGTTAGAGAAATTCAATTAATTTTTGATGCAAGATCACGTGCTTTACCAAGCTATAAAGCACAGCATGCGCCGAAGCACAGAGCGGTTCACAGGTTGGAAAGATGAAAAGAATACCACACAGAAGTGTAGCACAGCATCCAAGAATTACTAAAAGCTACCACTGTACTGCAGCTGGGGCACAGAAGAAAGTACATATAAGAAATGTTGTATTTTCCTCTTTGAATAGGCCGACATACAAAAGTCTCTGACATCCCACATGGAGTAATTTTTATCATTTGTGTTCAAGAAAGGTGAGTTTAAAACTCAAACTGAATGCACAGAATGGGTGGTACAATGTAAGGTGAAGTATAGATCCAGCATGAGATACTGGATTGTTTCACTGGACTGTGCAAACCAGGAAAGGGAAATAATTATCTTTCAATTTACACAGAAAGCACATATAATGGGCAGAAAACTACTCATACAAAAGGACATGAGGGCACACGGAACAAACTGGATCTGGGTAAAGTCAAACTGCTATCCTCACATCATTTCTAACACATGCCACCCGCTCAGCCAAGGCTGCCCCTGAGGGCCTTACCCGATAAGAGCTACGCGGTGCTGGACATACTCTGTCGCATGCCCCATTCCAAGAGGGAACATGGCTCGGCTCTCTGGATCCACTTCAGCAACACTTGGAGGCAGCTGACGGACTGCAGTCCCTGAGGGCTTCAGGAGTGAAATGGCAGAACGAAACATGGCCCCAGCAGTGTCAATGAAGTCAGAGTGGTTTGTGTTGCTCCACTGAAACAGACAAACAAATCTTTGGAAGTTGACCCAGACGAGACCCATAAAAGAACCCAGCTGAAAAATAATCTGAGTTCCAAATGCTGAATTTTACCCACTTGGACAAAATTCTACCCAAGAAAAAACTATCTTCACTATTTAAGGACATATACATTTCCAACTAGGATAAGCCTACTCTTCCTACTTTTTGGAAACTTAGGTTAACTTCTGGGACTTTCAGAACTAACCTAATTCAGGTCCAAGGCATCATATTTTCTCTGTATCATTCTCACCAGAGGAAGGTACTTCAGAATCCACCTCTCCCATTACTATAATTTAAGCTACAGGATTCTGTTCTGTTTCTTACAGACTCTTCCCTGCCACAACGCTGATACTCACAAAGGCAGAGTTGATGCTATCCACAAAGCTTTCCTCATCCATAGAGACAAGTTCCGATGCATGCTCATGAGATGTAGACCAGACCAGAGAGCTGGCAGTGTCAGACAGCTAGTTTAGAGAATGTCAAGGGTAAATACCAAGAGAAAAAGAAGCAAAAACAACATTCATTGCAAAGATTTTCCCACTGCCCTGCCTCACACCAGTCCCTCTGAAAATTACAGTTCCACCCCATCTTGTTACAAGTGGGAAATGCCAAGAGGAGGGAGAAGGGGAAAACACAATAAATGAAGAGTAAAGGGCAGATGTGCAAATTCTTAAGAGACAGAACCAATACAGAAAGGCATGGACAGAAATAAAGTTACTAGACTACAAAATTTTTTAAAAACATTAAAAAAATACAGACCCCTTACCGGAAGAAGTGCAATTGGCCCGGTGGGAAGGAACCGCTGCCATGCTACATTGTTGTCTGTGGCCTACAGTGGAAAGAAGCAAGTGGACAGCAAGCCAGATCACCCTCTTAGGTTCTGCTGCTTATGGAAAAGACAGTTGAGCAGAATTTTACCTCAGATAAATGGAGAGTTGCCACCACAGCTGATTGGTCATACTGATGTTCGATGTTCTTAATGTCAGCTTCCTTCCGGACCATAGAATTATGACCGTCTGCACCAATCTGTAAAACAAAGAGATGCAGAGCAACTTCTTCAGCAGCTCCTAGAAAGACCAGGAGCTAGTATTTCACTCTCAAAACCTCAGCCTGCATCTATATATGGTCTGTTCATTCAGAAAAAAAAATCCCCCAAAACCAGAAGAGGTGGCCCCTTCAGCTCTTCTCAAATTCAGCAGCATCTCCTTGCACCAGGTAGAGAGAAGGCCATGCCCAGTGTCCCACACCCTCTCTGACAGGGTTAGCCACTCACCTCATGCTAGCACTCCACAGAGGTGGAGCAGCACACATGGAATCAGAACCAAATCCAGTGGAAAGGACTTGGGTTAGAGATGACACCTTTTCAACAGAAATAAAGAGCTTAGTTACCAGCAGCTTGGTTTGAAGTCTGCGTCCATCAGCTAACTCAACTTGGACCCAAGGGCTTGTGTCACAGCTGTGGGAAGGAAGGGGCCAGGTGTACCCAACTGCTTTACTCCTGTAGAAAACCTCCACCCGGTCTGGTGGGAACACAGAGTACCATGGTCACAGCATGACACGGACAGGAAAAAAGGAAACATCACAGTCACGAGTGTTTCAACAGCACCCTAGGAGCTCACCCTACAATTCTCAAGGCACCCCAGAAGAACAGATATGGACAACCCCTTGTCACTGCAAGGCCTGCTCTGGACAAGGAGCTACAGATCTTTTAATTAAATCAAATTTTGGAGAGACTGTATTCTGGAGAACTACATATCAAAGTGCTTTCTTGCTCTGTAGCCTTTGGAAGTCAGATTTCTCCCTCCCTTCCCAATTCCAGAAGCTGCCCATTTCTCAAGAGTTACTTGTTAGATGAATTTCTCCCTCTCAAGACTTAGTACACACAATAGAAGGCAAGTAACTGAAAGCTATCTGCAGGAAATAAAACATTGAAGAAGTTATCCATTACCTGCTACTGCATCTAACTGTTTTGTGAGAGCAGACATAATGACATCATTCTCCACTATGTAACCCATGTCATCTAAGTCATCTTTCTCAAAAACGATCATGGCTTCTGAACAAGCATCCCACACCTACAAAGAAAAAATACATTACATGAAGCTATGTGATAAATAAGTCCATTTCAGGGACTTAACAGCAGAAAGACACAGCAATCTAGAAATACAGAACTAGAGAAACATCCTGGACTACTGTTCATTTCCAGCTACTAAAGTGCACCACATAACTAATTTCATTAAATGATTTAGCGTAAGCTCAAAAAGTAATTCCAAGTCAAGTTTTATATCCCTACTTTCCTGTTACATAATTTTTATATAACTCTACCCTACAACCTTGCTGTAGGTTAACCCCAGCACGCAGCTCAGTCCCTCACAGCACCTTCCTTACTCCACTGCACCGGGATGGGGAAGAAGACTGAAAGGGTGAAAGTACAAAACTCATGGCTTGAGGTAAACACAGTTTAATAGGAAAAGCAAAAGCCACATGTGCAAGCAAAGCAAACCAAGGAATTCATTCACTGCTTTCCAAGGGCAAGCAGGTGCTCAGCCACCTCCAGGAGAGCAGAGCCCCATCAGGCACAATCGTTACTTGGGAAGACAAACGCCATCACTCCAAACTTCTCATCTTTCCTTCTTCTCTTCCTTGGCTTTTATTCCTGAGCATGACACCATATGGTATGGATTATCAGTCAGGCTCAGCTGTCCAGCCTGTGTATCCTCCCAGCTTCTTGTGCATCCCCAGCCTGGTCATGGGCAGGGCACTGTGAGACAGCCTTGGAATTGTGTAAATGCTGCTCAGCAATAGCTAAAACATCCTTGTGATATCAGCAGTTTTCAACACAAATCTGAAACACTGTTCCATGCAAGCCACCATGAAGAGAAGAAACTCTATCCCAGCCAAACCAATACACCCTTTACCATTATTTCCTGGTTAATACCCATGCCTCAATATCTACAGCTGCCATTTAGGAATTTACCTTTCAGCCTATAAAATCAAGGCCCTGAGGACAGGTATTTCTGAGCAGACTGCAACCCACAAAAAAGGAACAGAAATGAACACAAGCATGACTGCCCTTTACCATAGAAAGAAAAACCTTTGTATCATTGATGTAAGTGCTTTTGAGAATTCAGAGTAGACAGACATGAGGTATATTTGCAGGCACCTGCATTCGCCTGAACGGTTTGAGTCTCAGGCTGCAGACATGATCCCAGGCACCACAACCTGAAACAGAAAAAGAACATAAATACATGGAGATACAGGTTCATGTGAGACCAAACCAAAACTCACTCCACACTCTCCTCCACCCTTCCCTGACTGTGCTCAGGCTTGGCTTGTACCATCCCTGGACAGGGCCAGGATTGTCTCAGTGCTATCACAGCTCCAGAATCACACTGTTTCACTGTTAACACAATACAGCAGGACAGAAACTAGGGCTCTCCATGAACCTCTGACCTAAAAGCCAACTCTCACTGTCCCATCACTGAGTAATAAAACCAACACAGAAATGCACAGCCATTATTGCAAAGAACATTTATTTCTCCACAAGGAAACAAGGCTCAAATATTTCTTTAAAATGACAATTAATCCTCATTAATTAAGGACTGAGGTACCAGACGAAGCTTCTTTTGTGAACAGAACATTCCAGGTGCTGTAGAAAGCACTTTGCAAACTTTCAGTAGCATAATGTCACAAATATTTATATAATGGCAAATCAGACCAGATATTAGAACACAGGTCCCTGTTATCAAGAGAATTTGGATTTAATAACCACAACTCAGCATGTAGAGACAAAGGCAAATAATTCTACTGATGTTAGGGTGAAGGCAGCACATGGTCAAAAGGGGTTTTGTTTAAACAAAACCAGCTCAAATATAAATGCTAAAAATGCAAACAACAAAAACATACTTACTGCTTAGCAGGGTTGCTGATCCTGGGGAGATGGAACTGACCCTGTTACTGTAACTGTCTGGCATGTGATCATATTCTTTCCTAGGACCAGCCTCCAGCAAAGCAATCTTTTTATCATGGAAGTGGATGTCATGCCCTACAATAAGCAAATAGATGCTTTGTTACAATGGTCCTGCCAAAAATCTCAGAAATAAAACACCTGAGTTTCTGTAATAAGACAGAGTGGATGCAGCACTTAATAAAGAAATACATATACAATACAGATTTTGACTGGGTAAACTTTTGAATGTTAAAGCTTTATGACTACAGTCCTGTTACTGAAATGGACAACCCCTCTGCAGCTAAAGCAAGGATTACAAATTTTCCTTTTACATAAAGCTTACATTTTTGTACAAATTTGTGCCATTTTTAAATGAAAATTCATTGCTGGAATATTATCAAGTGAAATCTGCAATGTTTACTCCATGCACAGAACACATTTTCCAAAGCTTAGTCATAAATTCTCCTTTTAGAAGAAGAGATAAAAATAAAACTTCTGTGATATGTAGCAATTAAATTAATATTTTCTCTGACCTTACATTCTGACAGTGGAATAGCACAAGCAGTTTAGACTTTAAATTTCCAGTTAAAGAGAACTGAAAAAAAAACTAAGACTCAAGTAAAGTGTAAAACACTGCAGCAGAGCTGGCCACACTTGCAGCATCCCAACCACTACAGATGCAGAAGGTACTGAGGACAGAAGTGGTGTCCTTGCAACGTCTAGTTCACTACTACAGCACCCCTAAAGACAGCAGTGTCCTGGACATATTTTCTAGATTATGCACAGTAATAACCTCATCTCTTGAGAGGTCCCAAACCTGCTTGTCAGCCTTAGATATCAGTGCTGGAGTCTCAAATCCACTGTGCTCTTGTTAAACAATACAATCAGAACTTAAGCTTGCAAGGTAAAGCCTTATACTTGCAAAGCACTTATTTCTCAGGATCTTTGATGCTCTGTGCACTATATATTTTTTTAGGTTTCTGTCACTACAGCGCCATTGTGAAGCCATGTTGCAAATAAAGAAGTAGCCAGTACTCCCAGGACCTCTAATGACACAAAGCAAGCAGAAATCCATTTTAACTTAGTATTCCAGTGTTTAAAACAGGGGTTAGAGAATGAAACTTGGGATCAGATAATAATGATTAGACAGGTGGAGCACTTCTCCTACAAGGAAAGGCTGAGAGAATTGGGTTTGTTCAGACTGGAAAAGAGATGACTTAGGGGTGACAGTACCTGAAGGAGCCCACAAGAATGACAAAAAGGGACTTTTTATAAGATCATGTAGTGATTGAAGGGGAAATGGATTCAAAGTGAAAGAGAGCAGGTTTAGATTAGCTATTAGGAGGAAGTTCTTTGCTCTGAGGGTGGTGAGACACTGGAACAGGTTGCTCAGAGAAGTTGTAAATGCCTTGGAGGTGTTTGAGGCCAGGCTGGATGGGGCTCAGAGCAACCTGGTCAAGGGAAGGTGTCCCCGCACGCAGCAGGGGGTTGGAACTCGGCGATATTTAAGGTCCCTCCCAACCCATTCTATGATTCTTTCATCAGAAAAACATTTCCAGGTATGGGTGACATTATCCATCAGCTATTTAAGGATGAGCATGTTTGACAGAAACGCTACAATCTGTAAAACTCCAGTTAATGGCTCCATTTAACAGCTGTGCACACACACGGATACAGCTAGGCTCATCACCACCGATCAGCTCACCAAACACCTCTGGGCCATCTTTAGAGCGTTGCCACACGCGGACGCAGGATCAAGGAGACCCCACAGCAGGATCCCGGACACCGAGATCCTACACACGGTTATCTCACACTGCGGGTGAGTGGGTCACAGCCTTACCCAGCACGGCGGCCATGGCGCTCCCGACCATGCCGCCTCCCGACACCACCACATCGTAGAGCGGCGGGGCGGAGGCGGCGGAGCGGAGCGGGGCGCGGGGCCCGGCCCTCAGCCGCGCTCCGAGCGGGGCCAGCAGCGCCCGCCCGCGCAGCGCCGCCATCGCCGCGGAACTGACGGCGGGCGGAAGTGGCTCCGCGGAACCATGACAACGGCCGCGCGCGCCGCCGGCCTCGTGTCTGATTGGCTGCGGAAGGCGAGGTGGGCGGGCCCGAGCGCTGCTGGCCGCGCTGATTGGTGCAGACCGGGGGCGGGGCGGGCTGAGGCGGCGGCCCGCAGACGAGCGGGGGCACGGCCGCGGCGCTCCCGGGCGGGGAGGCGGGGTCGCAACCCCAAAACCAGCACTGCCCCATTTATTTCATTTCTTCCAGGTGACGCGACATCCCCCAGGCTGTAACACGCCGACTCCTGCGTTTCTCTCCGCCGGGCAAGGAGCCGGGAGCATCCTCTCGGGATGGGGGGCCGGCGGTCTCCGTTAGAACCGGGCGTGCCTTGCCAGGCAGAATTATGGGGTGACCTCGAGGTGTTCGAAGAAGATGAGGAGCTGGAGGGTTTCAGGAGGGAGGCGGAAGTTCTGCGTGAGAAGCTGAGGGAGGCTCTCAGGTAGGATGGTACCTGGTAAGGATGGCAGGATGGGGTGCAGGATTCCTTCTCCTGGCCAGTGAGAAGGCGGAGCATGTAGTCCCAAAATGCACGTGTGTAGTGCCGAAACACTGGCCACAAATGTTGTCACAGCAGGGAGGATGGGATCAGTAGGTGCCCACGAAAGCAGCATTCACATAAAACACGAACAGCACAAATCCCCGCCTCAGTCATCAGCTAATCATGCTTAAAATGTCACACGTTTCTATCCAGTATCCAGTTTTCAGAGCTGTCTTTCCAAGGTGGAGCTCTCAAATGACTTTCCTTGTCATTAGTCTAGCTTGGCATTCACTAGCAGGTCACACATGCATGCTTTTACAAAGTAAGTAGTTCATGAAGAAGAAGAGACTGCAGCAATCACCAGCAAGTGTATTGACCAGGAGTCTGTTCACACATGATCTGCACCTTCTGTCTCCCTCGCTTTCTTCTCCTTTCCTGTTCTTGGTCCACTCTGATTCACCTTGATCCTTCCTTTTGCCTGCATTTATTCCTTCCCTAAAATCTCCTAAGTTTCGCTCACTTTCACAATTACCCTCAGACATCCTATGAGAAATTTGCTATTTTAATGGGACCCAGAATAGTCTCAGGTGGGTTTTTTTCTTATTATCAATAATATGGTCATCTTCTCAGGTACAAAGTTTCTAGCTGAACCTCTCAAACATCACACTAAAGCAGT
Organism: Catharus ustulatus; assembly: GCF_009819885.2. Lineage (NCBI taxonomy): Eukaryota > Metazoa > Chordata > Aves > Passeriformes > Turdidae > Catharus > Catharus ustulatus. The sequence goes on from NC_046226.1 coordinate 24,229,343, forward strand.
TTCTTGTCATGACATTCCCATCAGCATCCCAGGAATGCTAGTGTTTGGTACTGTTTGTTAGGCTTGTGCATCTGTGTGCCTGATTGCCTCTCCTGCATTTGTCTGTTACGTTGAGTAGCTGTTAGCAAGATAACCCTAAAGTTGGAACTTTATGGTTTGCCTGTGGCTTTCTGGCAATAGAGTGCTAGCAGCATAATAAATTGCATGACAAAGCTAAGTAGGCCTAATTTCCATTTTGTACATGGAAAACAAAACAAGCAAAGCTCTGCTCACAAACTTTGGTAGCAAAGTGAAATATGGAGCCTGAGAATGGCAAACCGTAGACCTGTCTTTTAAGAACCAGCTCAGCTTATGGTGTCTTTCTCTTAATCAACAGTGTCTCCCTTCTTTTAACTGTTTTTTTTTAATAATTTCACTTATTTCCCCTTCATAATGTCTTTGTCTTAGTCATACATCTGGTAATATAAGGCAGTCCAGTTCTTTGACCGACCTCACCTCAGACAGTACCTGCGATCAGCAAAAGCCTCACTTGTTTCCTAAGCCCCGCTTGAGGCCAAAAAGTGCTTCATCTCCCTGGATTCCTTCCATCACCATCCCTCAGCCTTTCCAAATGACACTGCGGGAAGCTCGCAAAAAGTCCGAGTTGCTGAAGTCATACATGTTTCTTGAACTAGACAAACAGAGAAACAAAAGGCAAAGCCAGGATGAAGCTGAATGTCAGAAACAATTCCGGGCACAGCCTGTACCTGCCCACGTGTTTCTGCCCCTTTATCAGGAAATAATGGAACAGAATGAGATTCGCAGGCAAGCAGCAACACAGAAAAGAAAGGAGCTGCTACTTTCAACACAGCGGCCCTTCAGTTTTCTGGAGAAGGAAGAGAAAAAGAAAGAAGCTATCAGACAAAAATTCCTGGCAGCAGCAACCCCAAATGAGAGCTCCAAACAGAAGCAAGCCAGTAAAAAAGTACCTAAATCTACTTATGACTCACTTCTTGGAGATAAACTCAAAGGTAACATGCCAGGGCTCTTTCTGTAAAAGCACGTCCCTGCCTGTCCCTTGCTGTCTCCATGCTGGGAGGTAAGATCATGGCCTGTAGGGCATCACTTGGAGCCTAAGGCCAGTTGAGTCTCCTGCGTGTCGCTGGTCATTACACTTGGTTTAGATACCCTTGCAGTAGAGTGCCCTAAGTGTAGTAGTCTTGTATCAGTGTCAGCAACAGCAGTTCTATTCCACTCCCCAGAAAACATGGGCACATTGAGCTCTTCAGACAGATTTCCATACCCAATTTGCTGCAGATATGACAGACTGGGAATCTTTTCCTGCACTGGATTCCATATCTTTGGTTACACTAAAGGGACTGAGATGATTTGTGGCACAAACATGAAGACAGATGGAGTGCCATAGGTCTCTAAGGTCCATGCAGTATCTTAGATCTGACAACTTTACTCCTACCCAAGTGCTCCATTCTGCACAGAACCCCTAGGAGAGGAGAAAAATATTTCCTGAGCCCAAATTAGGCAGTTAGTTTCTAAGTGATAGTGTAGTAGTCAGTCTTTCCTGCCATTCTCTGATGTTTCCAGGTGCCTTCCCACTTGCACTGGCTCAATGCTAAAATGGGAAGTAGGCACCAGGACCATTCTAGTCAGGACAGCCAAGGAAATGTTACTGATGCTTGCTTTCAGATGACTTAAGCCACTATAATTGAAAGTTTGAAGTAAGCAATTCAGACTTCATGCTTGAATGTGGGAACTAAGCCAGTCCTTAATAATTCTCATGGCTTTTCTCATCCTTTTCTCCTTTTTTACTGTTTCCCAGTGATTTCTTCTTGAGGACATACCAGTTCAGTTTTCATCAGAAAACATTCTGTTGGGGTGTACTAACCTAAATAGATTAGAAAGGTAAAAGGAAGCAAAGGACAAACCGTTGTTCTATTTCTATCTGGCATATGAGAAGGGAGGGGAAATGAACATTTCATACTTCAGGCAATGAGTATCTATAAAATTACTCAAAGCCATCTTATTTTGCAAACAGTAGTATTGATTTTTTTTCCCTAAAAGCTAAAAACCAACCCCCAGCCAAATGTCTGCATTTTAACAAATATTTAGTGCTGCACAGGGAAGAACTTCAGTTTGATGGCATAATCTGAAACATATTCTATGCAAAGTTTGTCACAAAAGGTGATCTATCCATCAAATATTCCTTACTTAAAAGCTCTTCCAGTATAGACAGTTACTGCTGGAGATTACATAGAAAAGCCATCATCTGTTACAAGTATACTTGAACTACTCATTTGTACCACACAGTCAACATGGCTGTAAGTCCCATACAAAAAGTACTAGTGTGGGAGATTACCACTTCTGCAAGACAAAGGGCACAAGTTACCTGGTATCCCTATGAATATGAGAAGTCCTGTTCAGGTATTGCTCCAGTAAGTAGAAGAGATATCTAGAAATTAAGGCCTGAGAAAGAGACCCTACCATGGTTTACTGGTATCTTTGAATTATTTTTCCCTGGGAGGCAGAGGAGAGAGGGGCTGAAAAGGAGGGGAAGGAGAGCACAGGATGTTTGGTCTCTCCTATATGTGTAGCTGCCATCATAATGGAAAGTTCAGACTTGTGCAGTGATAATTTTACAGCCTTTTATGTCACTCATACTCTTCTCATTGCTTTCCTTTTGATCCTTTAGAAGCTGAACTCTACCGGGAAATCCGTATTCAAATGAGAGCAAAGGATTTGCTCAAGAGTTCCGTAGCTCCTATAGATACCAGCAACTGTCGGAGGGAGCCTCAGTCCCGAACTTCCACCAGAACTAAGCAGGAAAGACTTGGCTTCTTACAGGACAGAAGTTTCAGCTTCAAACCAAGGATTAATCCAACAGTACCAGATTTTGAAGAACTGTACTGGGCGTTTCAGAGGAAGACACTGAGGAGACAAGAAATCAAAGAGCCAACTCGTAATAAACCATTCAAGCTAAGAACCTCTGCCAGGCAGAGGCAGGCTAATGAAAAGATAAAGGTGAGATACCTGGATATTTCTGTGGTGTACTGCTTTCTCCTATCAAGATACCAACTTCTCAAGTTTATAGCATTTAATTATTAATGGTTAACATCCTGTGATCTCCGCCCTTATTTTGAGAGTACTGCAGAATTCTAGGCCAAACAAGAGAACAAAATTCTACATAAAGAGATGAGCTATGACAGCTAAGGCTCAGTCACCCTTTCATAGCTCTAATCATGTCTCCTTCCCCTTGTCCCTCAGCCCATCCACATGTAAATCTCTGCTGATGGAAGAGAGAAGAATGAGTGCATTCTCATACCCCAGCTGTTCTCTTTGGTAGGCAAATAACAGAGGAGATTCTGTACTAGCAGCTGTCTGTGAACAAATACACTGAATGAAGTTTCATTTCTTTCAGGATTCTCAGAAGCTTTCCAAGGTTTCAGTGCAAAAAAGTCACTCTCTGCCTGGACTTTCCTCTCTCTCTTCCAACACCCTTCCTGTGCATATTACAGATGCAACTAGAAAGAGGGAATCAGCTATTAGGTAGGTAGAAAAGTTTGTCTACAGGACTGTACAACTACTGCCCAATATGGAGGGGGAAAATACCAGTGTTTTCCCTCATCACATCAATTACATCAACAACACATTTCCTAAATGTTTCTCTGTCTTCTTTCTTTGCTAAGTCTTGCTCTGTCTCCCAGTTGCTTTGGAAAATGCACACTTGTATGGCTGAAATTTTTCTTTTTTAGGTTAGATGACTACAAAAGTGAAATTGCCAGCTAGCATGTGGTCTGCCACTCCACATGGGTTCATCAGTAACTTTTTTTTTATATAGATATGCCCAAGATAACAAAAAGGAGGGGGACAAAGAAGGAATTTATTGGCTGGAGAAACAAAAAATGAAATGTCAAGCTATGCAAAAGTCTCTAAACAGCCGAGCAAAAGCACTGGATCCTCATAAAAGTCTGGAGGAAACACAAAAGGAGAAGTCAAAACAGATCAGGTCAGTATGCTACCCTGCACAAAAATAACCATTTGCTCTACTAACTGAGGATCATCAGATAATTCATTAGGACAGAATAGGTCTAAAAACATTCCTAGCCTAGCCTTTTTTGGCTGTTGTATCCATTCCACATTCATTTGGATATCTTGACTATTCCACGCTTTTCCTTCCATACAGAACCGTTTCCTTTAGATTAATGTTTGTTGAAACTAATGTGTACAAGCCACTCCACTGTAATGTGTAACTTGGTAAAGAATACATAAGAGACAGGATTTTCTAAAAATGTAAGCACTGTTTCCTTGCTTGCAGTCAAGAAGAGCTTTGCTAATAAGTCCATAACTTGTCAGCAATAGGATTTTCCCAGCATTCAGAATCAAGAGAATTACTGAAGTGATTTAAGGAATGAAACACTCACTGAGAATTCATCATTCCTGATCAGCTGCAGTCAGAGAGAACCTATAGTAGACAGGCAATTTTTCCATTACAGGAAAAATATGCAAGACAGAACAAAAGAATACAGAAAAGAGCTGGAAGAAATGCAGCTGCGAGTCAAGAACAGACCATTCCTCTTCGAGCAGGTCACAAAGGTAACTGCTCAAAGTCCCCGAGTGTTTCTGGGCAATAGGATAAATTGTCGTTCAATTAAGTCAGGCTTTAAGAAATCTAGTCTCAAATTAATTCATGGATAAGAAGGTACAAATGGTTGCATAGTCTCTGGACTGCACTCAAAATAACACATGGAAAAGCCACCAAAGTATACTTTAAATCCCTTCCTACTACTTGAAAAAAACATTCAGGCTTATTTCTAGGAGCTTGCCAGTACCTAACTGCAATCACAGTATATGATCTGATCAAAATCAAGGCCTTATCACCAGAAATGAAATGAATACCTATTCTGCACCTGAATACCATAGACTACAGTCTGGAGATGCAAAACTTTCTTAAAACCCTCTCCAGTTAAGCACATTTTCTCTGCACCTCTATTGCAATGGAAGAACATTAATGATGGTTGCTTTTATCATCTGTAGGCTTTGCAATCTGGGGCTGCATTCAGCACATCTCACCCATCACAAAGTACCAGCTGCAAATCTCCATTGCACCTGAGGTGTAGATACAATCTGTACTCTATCTTTTTCCCTGGGTTTTCTCTTTCAGTTCCCTGTCCTTGCAAGAACTACAGCTGTTTAGAGACAGTGACAATACATTGACAATATGCTGGATTTAAAATGTCTCAACAGAAAGTACCCTCCTGGATCAGGCTTTCTGTTCTGATAATGGAGGCAGAGAACATACTGTGTGATAAATACTGGTAATATTTCCATGTACCAGATTGATAAGAATTCACCGTTATCAATAGTGTTCACTCATGTTGATACTAGGCTTCTATCCTTCCATATAGAACACCTTAATCTTCAGGGACTGGCCAGTCCCTCTGAAAAACCCTTATCTCAGACTGCATTGATTTGAAGGTTCATTTGGAGGCAGTTAGGATATAGGACTCAAAATGCTTGTTTTTTAATTGAGCTGATACTAAGCTATTTCACAGGCACTCTCCATTTATTAACTTCACTGTTGCTAGTCCTTACCACTTACAAGCAAATGTGCTTACAGGATTTCACACAATTCTGTTTTTCCACATTTTTGATTTGAATGTGAGAGTTAGGATTCAGACACAAGTACATCAGTCTGGTAAGACTGGAATGTGGCAGGTGGAGGAGAACAGAAGAAGGAAGAAAAAAAAGAACTGAAGCAAGAAAACGTGAGCTGTGGGTTTGAAAGATGTTAGACATTGTCCTGCTTCAGTTCAGTTTTGGTACTATACTGTATGGATTACAAAAATTTTGGACAGGAGGTTGTGTTGTCGTCTTGTCCCCATTAGGAGCATGAAATGTGCACTTCAAAACAAGTTGACTGTTACGGGGAATCCCCAGTTCTATGTATTTACTGTTTAAGTTTCGGTTTCACAGCATGATGCTCGTCAAGGAGCAGAGCGTCGCTACAGACGCACCCTCCAGCAGGTTGGCCTAAGCGAAGAATTTGTAAGGAAAAAAGGGAAAGATGCCACTGACTTGCTGGAAGAAGAATCTGATGTTCACAGGTAATAAAAACAATGCAGTACAGATCTTTTGTCTGTGACTAAAAATATTTTTCCTTGTTCATGAATGCATTCTAGTTTCTATAATCTAGTGTAGGAAAAATTAAATCAACTTCATTTCTCTTACTAAACATTGTAGCTCCTCTCTCTGAATTCTTTTTAACTGCACCCTATTTCATATACACAGGGAAAAACCATTTCTGGTATTAGATCATCACTGTTTCTGCAGGCTGCCCGAGCCTCAGGGTGAAAAGGATGACTGTACTGGACAGGAAGGAGTACCTCAGGAGGAACAGAGCGCAAAGGGAGTGGCAACATAAAAGCTCGCAGAAGAATCCAATCAGCTCTTGAGTTTTTTGTTCCAAGATTCTCCAGTTTAATCCTCAGGAACTTAATAGTTAAAGCTGACACCTAAGAATTGCTGTGGGGTGAGATGGGAGAATTTAGTAAAGGAAAAAAACCAGCTGTTGTTTAGAGCATGTCTCGTTTAACCCAGCAAACCCTGCAGCCTCCCTTAGTCTTGAAAAGTGTCTCTTGTGTGACCTCTTTCCCTTTAACGGGCAACAAAACAAATTAAAGAGGTTGAAGCACTATCTTTGGATAAAAGTATATATTAAAGATTGAAGAGTGCATCCTCTAGTGTCAGCTCCTTGCAGTCATGCCACAGAAGCACACAGAAAGGAAGAATGCCTTCCACTGTGCACTATTTTAGGCACATATATTGGTAGAATACTTCCAAACAAGTATTTCTACAAAAACAAATATCAGGATTTGACCCACCTTGGGAGAAAACTCAAAGGGGAAGTCTTTCTCTGGTATTAATGCTTCATTCACTCAATACCAGCTCTGCTTTTTCCCCCAGTTAGTAAGAAAAAATAGTCTTCCTATATTAAAAAGTCTCCCATGTTTCATGATTTGAAAGCATTTCAACATCTTACCAATTTAGGTCGTTAATTTGGCCCAAAAAACAACCAAAGTTATGAAGAAGGTTGTAATTAAACAGTGCGTCACTTTGAATTGTTGTTGTCCTAATTGTATGATTACTATGATATCAAAGATGGATCTTGGAGAAGAAAAGATTAGGTGTTGCCTGCTAGGACTTTGCACTCAAATGCCTAGTGCATCTTGAACGGCATATTTCACACTTGAGTGATCTCTCTTTACCTGACACTAATATCAATTTTAAAAATAAAAATCCTTGCCACCTGGAATGTTTTCTGAGAATTTTGCACTTTGACATTAAAATATTTTTAAATGGATATAATGTTTCTGTATTACACAATTTTCCTTATCAAACATCTCACTTACTTAAATAGATGTGTCTCTTTTTGTCACCTCAATCCTTTTTTCCTTACATTTTAACAACACAGCCTTACCATCAAATCAGAAATACAGTAACTGTCAGAGCTACTACATTAGACAAAGATATAAATAATGACATTTTTAATCATAACAAAGTACTAAATCCAAGAATTTGTGGCCCAGGGGTTTCACACTGCTACATTACAAGCTGAATACACCAGACTGCAGCATCCTCACTTGTGACTCAGGCTTAAGTTCCTTGCAGGGTTTCAGGAAGGCTGTTACCAGTTCCTACACAGGATTAATTGTGTAGGACATACAGAGGCTGTTCTTTCTCTGGGTACCCCCTGGAAAAGAGCAGTGATGTAACCATATTGTCACTGTGCCTTGCCACATTGAAAGAGGCAGGAAAGAAGATTACTTCCATGCTCCAAGTCTGTGGTTTAAAGCCTCTTTGTATGAATATTTTTGGAGCAGTGAGACTGAAATTATAATACATACATTTTGAAAGGTATTTACTAAAATTGGTTGCTAATTTCCATAGTAATAGTTAATGGCGCTGAAAAAAGAAATTTCCAAGTATGTGAAGTGAAAAGGGAAACCCTAAGAAAGGAGGAACAAAAGTTTAAATTATTATGCCATATCCTTTTAACAAATACTAAGGTGACATGCATGAATATAGTAACTAATTAAAGTCTTCATATTGGTCCTAAAGAGAAATTGCAAAAATACGATGAAACTAAGAGCATCAAACTAAGTAACTGAAACTCACATATCTCTTGCTAAACAAAGTTTTGTTCCAAAAAGAGGATTACAATTCTGTAATCCTAAAAGAGAACGGTAGTCTTGTAATATGTCTCAAAAATGGTATGGAAATAAAGAATTTCAACTATGGTTCTGGATTTTTGCATTTTATGAAAATATTTGGTTATATTCAGTTACAAGACATAGCCTGTTCAGCTAGCCTACAAAAATACTGTAGAAAAGAAGAAATCTCACTGGAGTATCTCCCATCAGTTGCTGAGATGGCAGCCAAATTGCATCAGACTTTGATTCCCAGGTACCTGGTGGAGCTTCTGCAGGAACCTCCAGGTATACAATACCTGTACCAGCAGCAGCACTACTTTTCCATTCAGCTAGGGAGCAATATAAACTCTAGGCATTCCCGTTGCATAGAAGCTATTACAGACACACTACCTTAGCAAAACTCTGCATTCTCAGCAATGCCAGTTCTGAAGACTTTTAAAGTTAACAAAATATTCAAAACACCATGTGGAAGACTCATTTAAAGAGCTTGATATACCAAACAAATTTTGGAGGAAAATGACTGGGAAAGCAGGAACAGAACACAGCAAATGTAACCAAATGATATCAAGTAGTACATTTATTTCATATAGTAAGTCAGCTTCTGACAGTGAGATGTATTAGAATATAGTCTCTGAAGGTAAAGGGTGGAAGGAAGGCCTGTTGCTCAAGATACTGAATATTTGAACAGTGCCTAGCACAATGAGGTCCTGGTCCTTAGCTGGGGCTCCTAGGTGCTCCAGCAAAACAAACACTTTAGGCTTTAGTAGATGGACTGCATAAGCAGTTTTGAAATGGTGTTCCACAACATGGGCTAAGTGACATCTAAGCAACAGACTTCACCTTTTAAGCTCTGCAAGAGAGAAACTTGGTCCAGCAGATCTTCTCCAACTCCAGTTTTAGGATTCATCCACTATCTACCCACCCCTCTGCGCACAGTTAAAGCAATGTTCATTCATCCCACTGCAATATGGTGAGCCTCAAGGAGGAATGATCAATCCCATCTCAGTCACCACATATAAGAGGGCGGAAAAAAGAGCAGCTGGTCTCACCCTCTTCTACTCCAATAATTGACTCAGTGTCTGGCAGGTGCAGAGACTCAACACCAAGGCTGGGCTGAGAGTTCATGGAGATGAGATTCTTACTATGCACTGTCGATTCTTCCAGCAAACTGCTGCCCATCAGTGACTCTATTTTGAAAAAAAAGGGTAAAAGAAAATTCTCATGATGCAATGACACTGCAATATAAGATAGAATCACTGCCCCACTTCAAGTCATATTGACTTCTTCCCTGGACACCTGCTTTATCCATTCCTACTCTTTGGGCATTCAGTGCTCCAATGGATGGGAAATACGTTTATTGTTTTGGACCTTACTATGGTGGGATCTTATGCAGGATCGGCTTTCTCTTTAAATAATTAACATTGTGTAAAAACCCAGGCTGCTTGCAACAAGAAAACATAACCAAAGGAAAAAATCCACATTAAAAACCCCAACTAGATTCATATTGATTTTGAAAACAACAAACATATCTGCCCCTTGACCGCCATACAAAAATGCACTTTTGTCTTCTGTCCTAGAAAAGGGGAAGGTAAGCAGCCCCCATCTCCAAGAGGAACAAACTTTTGTTTCTTACTGGCTTGTGGTCTCATGTTATCAGGACAAACATCTTTTCTTTGACCATCCACTAATTTTTTCCTGCACTTTTCCCCCAGAGTCAATGTGCTCCCTTCTTTACCTGGCTGTTCTCGCTCCCTGCTGCCAGCCGTTCCAATTCGGGAGTGGTGTTTCCTCATATGCACATTCCTGCTACCACTCTGGGAAAATGTCTTCCCACAGATTTGGCACTGATGGGGCTTCACTCCTTGGAGTCAAAGGGGGAAGAAATATCCCAAGAATTACCAAATGGGGAGAAGAGACCTCATCAACTAAGAAACTAGTAACAGTTTTCAAATGGCTGTTAATACCACTGGTGCTAATTTGTCAGTAAAAAAAAAAAGAGAAGTATTTCCATCTCCTGGAGGACCATAAGCTTCTAGAACAGAAGAGGTTTAGATATCAGTAATGGCAGTTGTTGGAAAACTCAAGTCTGAAGAGTAACAAAGTCTTCAAGTCAGACTGCTGACAGGGAACAAGTTATTTGAAATCATTTACTCATTGATATGGAAACACTTGATGTCCCCCACATAGAATAAAATGACCAGAGGCAAGGAAGCTGTCTCCTGCCATCACATGATGAATTGCAGCATCTGGTTTACATTACTGAGCAGAGACTTGATGATGACTTGTCACTGTGAAAAGATTTCCATTTTAGAGAGCAGTTCATAATTTTCACATTACAAACATGTTGTCCATACTTCTTGGCTCAATGGCATGGAAGCAAGGAGAAAGGACAGAAAAAGCATGGAGAACTCAATCTCAGATGTTATTACGTTAATAAACTCTCCCATTCCCCAAACATTTCATTTTCATTGTGTGCTGATGACATTTAAGATAGATTGCTCAAAACAGAAGGCAAAAGCTTTGAAACACCTGTGAAATACATTTCCACCCAAACCTTTGTCCAATTACAAGTATGTAGGATAAAATAAAGGAAAACCCTACCTATAGCAGAAATCCACTTACACGAGATTTCAGATACAAATGGCTGTAGTTAATATGCAGAGATGCTAGAGTCTATGCAGCTATGAAAAAAGATATTCAACTCCATGACATTTTAGAAACAATTTTAAAAATAATTTTTAAAATGCAATTTGTATTTATTAATAGAAACAACCTAGAAGATTAAAGTGTACAGGCTACAGGCACCATGAAAGGGAAGTAAAAAAACCACTATGACCAGAAGTTCTGTAGAAACCAGGATTTTACTTAAGGAAATCAAATCAAAGTCCTACAATAAAGGTCTTTTTTTTTCAGACAGATCGCAGAATGTCAGATGAAGACTCTTACCTGAGTGGACAACCAAATGTTTCCGAAGACTGGAGTATTCAGCAAAGGAGCGACCACATCCCTGTGCCTGACACAGAAAGGGTTTTTCCCCTACAAGGGAAAAGTAAGTTCTTAGATTTTGGAATCACAACTTAATCTGATTGCCCAAGTCCCTGAGAACAGCCTGGACATCTCTCTTCCATTCTCCCATTTGGCCTTATGTATATTAGGGATCCATGGAAATGACACATCCTTCCTAAGCTTCCTAAGGCTTTCACAGCATTCTCTTCACCAGAGGAAACAGAGGCATTATTTTAAAATATTTTAAAATACTCTAATACTCATTATTTTAAAATATCATTCACGGAAAGTGAGGAAAGGGATCACTGTTTCTAGATAATCTTTCAAGTATATAAATAATAATATAGTAATATAAAACTACTGGATCTATGGTGTATCTTCTATATGCAGTTCTCAACAATGACCTCTCTGTTCCACACACTCACAGGGTCCTGCTCCCTTTCTGCCTCTCAGTGCCAAAAATCCCATTAACTGTATTTCCTTAATATCAGATTCTATACTTTATTTTAGATCAGGCTGGACTTGCCAAAATGCTATGAGAGATGTGTCAGTCATTTATATCTCTGTGTGGAGGAACTGTAATTCAAGGCACAAATTGTTCTCATGGGTTGAAATTTATATCACGGTTATTTTTTATTTATTTAATTTATGATAAATTGGGAGGTTGCTACATTAATGCAGTGCAATAAAATTAATCTGTTTTGGACACCCTCTTAATAAAGCTAGACATAACTTTTGCCTGCAACATCCCACTCAAAAACTCAATATACCATGTTTAACACTATGATTTTAAGTCTTTAACTGGACCCCTGTACAAAAGTAATAGCGAGATCACAGGAGATTAAGCAAGCTATTTTAACAATTTATTGTATAACATATATGTAGTTCTTTCAGAGTAAACTTGTTTTTAAAGGCATTGCTACTGTGACTTTGCCTTTAGAAATCTTCTCCCTACAGTTCATTTATTGGCCTATTATCTTCAATAGCATTTGACAGCTGTGAGCAAAAGGATCAACACAACATTTTCCAATTGGTGTTACAAAGCTGAAATATGTATCAGAGTGTCAAACACAGATTGTACTTTCTGGCTTTCCATAAATCTTTAAAAGTTTGGAAAAACTACCATTGACCTAAATAACAGTGCACAGTTCCATCTGTAAGACACTTCAGAGCTATTTAAACCTGCAATTTCATAACACCTTTGGTCTGATCAAATGCTTAATTCCACATTATCCATCTGCAGCTTAGAAAGTTACTATTTACTCCTTCAGAAGCTACTACTCTGTTGGTTGCAAAATGCTCACTTCTCAGGGAGGATTTTGTATGGATCAGCCGGGCCTATTAACTTAATCTGCACCTTGGCAGGGAGCTGTAAGTGCAAAAGAAAACTGCAAAAAATGTAACTGCTGTTACTACACATTCAAAATTTTATTATTGGTATATACAATTTTTAACTACATCCCAACATCTGCCCCCAAACCATGTGTTCTAGCTAGACTGCACGTACTTTAAAATAGCAGCCTTTTCCCATGTGTATCGACAAACCACATACCATACGGTCATGTTTAAGTAAGGCAGAAGGCACTAACAGCTGCTGGCGACCCACATCATCTGTAATTTCATTTACCAGGGAGGCCTTGTTCTCTCACACTTGTCAAGGTTATTTTGAAATTAACCAACTGAAATACAATGCTTCTGAGGCCATCTCTAACAATATTCCGAGAAGCTTGAGCTGGGTCATTTGTTTGAGTGTTGTGATGACCCCGAGGCTTAAAAGACTAAACAAGCAAAATCACCAGAATATTCATTATGAACTTTGCTGGCCATTAATTAAATTGCTGGTCACTTAAGCAGTAATTTTTGTGCCTCTCTCAAACAACTTTCTAGTACAAAAACACCTAAAGCACTTTGGCTGCTATACCAGCTTCTAAAAATACTGACACAAGGCAGGATTACATTCTCCAGAGGAGCCATCATAAACAAATCATGTATAAAACACAGCACTATGAAATAAATGTTTTTGTTTTATTTACTATAAAAGGCTGAGCATGAATTGAGAGTATAGAGGCTCCACCATACTGTAACATCCCAAATTAGCATTGGCACAAACACAGCAGTTTGCACACCATAATGCTGTCTTCTAATTAATGCTTTTTTTCTACTTTTCTTGGTACTATATTTTTGCTACTCATTACACTGCACTCCTCATTTCCCTGTATGTCCCAAATGTAGTCATTCTACAGCAGTATAAGTAACACAAGCTAGTCAGTCAGGCAGATGTCAGTACAGCTTCTACTATCTATGCTATTGAGCCTTTGAGGAATTTCAAATAACCTCTTTGCAAAACACAGTTTCAGAAGTCATCTTCACTAACTATTCCCTTGGTAACAGTCTAGTTTCACACACCCTTCCCTCCATCACACAACTGGAAGGGAATCTTCAGAGTATGCTTCTGAGCAGAATACAGGACCACCACACACTACTTGAAAGGTAAAGCCCGTGTGAGACTATATAGAATAGCAAAAAAGATTATCATTTGATTTATCTGACCTATAGGTCAATGTGAATTGACAGAAAAGGGACATTAATGGAGGACAGAGGTAAACAACATAATACTTTGAATAGTTTGAGGACAGAGGAGGAAGTGGTTTATTCCTCAGGAAAGACCCCACCTCAGCAGACCACAAATAGGTGAGGTCTAAAACACACCAGTGTGAATTCGTAGGTGGTTCTTCAGGTTTCCAGCTGTTGTGAACTGTTTACCACAGCCCAGTTCTGTGCACACAAAGGGTTTTTCACCATTGTGAGTTCTCATGTGCACCTTCAGCCTCTGCAAGACATAGAAACTTTTCCCACAGCCTTCTGCCGGGCAGGTGAAGGAGCGGTCGTTCCTGGAAAGCAACAAAAAGCTTTTTCATTACGGCTACTGCAACACATTTTTTTCATGAACACTCAACTTCTTAATTAAATATGAGTACCGGTTAAAATACAAAAAATACAGCTTGTCAGTGTCAAAACCTAACAATCTCAAATACAGAGTGCACTTTTCCAAGGTCATAACAACACACAATTTCATTCTGCTCACCGGTGTGTTTTCAGATGATACTTGAAGTGAGCTGGCCATACAAATGTCCGATCACAGCCCTCAACTGTGCACTTCAGCTTCCTTTCCACACGAGATAGATGAGGAATGGGGCTTGAATCTTTTGGCTGCCCATCTCCTGTGCAAAGATGAACATTTTCCCCTGAGAAAAAAAAAAGCCCACAGAAATAAAAAATTTAATGGAAGAAACAGCATCATATATGATACAGGATTGTAAATCAGGTATGATGTGTCTGGCTGCTAACTGTTTAGCATGCCCTACATGCTGCTGCCTAGCCTGTAACAGGGATCAGATACAGACTTGCAAACCTTACCAGGCCCTTAAATTATTCCCAACAAGCCATCTGGACCAGATAAGCTGCTACCAGATAAGGCTTATCACAAAAAGAATAGAAAGCCAATGCACCAGAAATTGTAAAAATGGTCTCTATATCAATATCAAACAACCAATTTTAACTATCAGCCAACTATCATCTATTAGGTAAGCTATTTTTGAAAATACCTTAGCTAAAATAAGAAATATTTGCTTGCAATTATTTATTAAAATAATTAAGTCATAAACCATGTGAATAAATCCAATTATGTATTCTCCAGGAAACTGATCTCCAAATTCAGTGGAGCTAAAAAGAAAGTATGAGTCACAGTATTTATTAAAAATAGGCTCTTAAAAGTGAAAATCAAAGTTGAAAAACAAGCAGCTGCTGCCAGAAAGAAGGTTTTCTTTGCATGTACTGGAGAACTAGTAGGCTACAACCAGCAGGCTAGTTCCACTAGAGTTTATTCTAGAAAAAATGAGAAGCCTATTTATACCGAAGAAAAAAAGCATAATTGTCCTGTATAAGTCTATCACTGATGATTTGAAGATGTCATAACTGATTCAAAGCAAGACACAATTAAAGAGAGGAAGAAACAACATGAAACTAGGGGTCTTGTATGGAACATTCAACTTTTGAGACACAATCTGTGGATCTCCTACCATTATTGCTTGCTTTGGCATTCTTTGCGAGCTGTGCCCGAGTGGCAGCAATTAAACTGTCATGGGCCAACTCTTGCACTCGTAGGAACCATGGAGTACTGCTGTCTGTGCTATCATGAGAGAGAAAGTCATTGCCAGAATCTTCTGCTTCATCTTGAACAAACACCAAGTGCTCTGCGGGAGACCCCAGCCCTAGAAAAGAAGAAAAATTGGTGAAACAATAATGTAACAGAGGGAAATTTCTTTTTGCTTCTCAGAGATTAGTGTTCATAGCATGGATGAAATAGCTGCCCTGAAAAAGTCTCCACTGACCTCGACATTGTAGAAAGATGTTAATGACTAAATGCTCCTAAAATATCCAATAATGCCCAGCAAGTTACATGATCTTTCCTCTTCATAAGCAGCAGGGAAAGAGCTGCACTTGTATCTCCTGCATTCTGCTGAGACATATCCAGCCAGATGACAAACAGGAGGACAATTACCTGCTCTCGTCAGGTTGAGAAGAATGAATGAAGTGCTGTCGCTGGGCTGGAGGTCTTGCAATAAACTAGAAGTTTCTGAAGTTGACAGAAGTTCAGATGGTTTCTGTACATTCTGTGCCCTTGTTTCCTCTCCATCAGGGCCTACATTTACCTGGAGACTTCTCAAGACAGCAGATGAAGAAACATCTTTTGAAGAATTAGTGTGACTTGGAGAAGTGAGATCTCTTTCATCATCTAATAAGGAAAGTGAAACCAGAGTAAATAAAAGTATAAATACACTGACTAAAAGACACCTATGTGAAATAATTTTTCTAGGAAAAGACCCCAGAACTTGAGAGACAAGGGAGTTTCTAACTAGTCAAACTTCACTATAAGTGAGAAGATTCAGTCACTCTGCTGAAATTGTTCCTCCATCCCTGGAATGTGTTATCAGCAAGAGACAGTGAGGCCAGGGTGGTGAAGTGAAGACAGCTGTATGAAGGGTAGGGTCACAAAGATCTGCCACGTAGATTTTACCTGGCAACATGAGTCTGTTGCATTCTGAGGTCTCAGTAACAGGAAGCAGAGAGAGACAGGTGATGTCTTTTGGTTCTGATTCCACCAGTTCTTGTCCCAGTGGAATAGAAGTATTTTGAACAAACTGAACCAGCAGCTGGAAAAACAAACGGAAGATTAGGTCAAGAGCAGCACAAATCATTTAAAAAGGTCCTAAATCCACTCCCTAGTGTCTTGTAGGAAACACTGAATATAATACCATGAATACACACAGATATAAATGAAAACTTTTCAATTTACATTAATATAAGGAAATAATTGTTATCTCTGAAATACCTATACACTTCTCATTTCTTTAACATATAACAAACAGCTCTGGATCATTGCAGAATAAGTCTAGTTAGGCTATATTTCTTTCAAATTAATATTTTATCACTTGATACTTTGCTATGATCTAGCATTTCAAGTAAATGTTTTCCCCCCTCCACCTTCGGTACAGGGATTTTTTAAAATCATTGTCTTTAAATACTTTAACTGAAAGTTGTCCTTTTCTAAATTAAAAAAAGCAATCAGAAGACTAGTTACAAAGATGCTATCATATGGCTATTCAAAATAAGCAGATAATCAGAGAACAAGGCTGGGATGACAACGGGGAGAATGCAGACAGCCTTACCCATCCAAATCAGCTACTCCTAAAACCATCAAAGATGGACAACCAACCCACACGCTAAGGGGATTAACACAAGAAACTCTTTCCAAAATACTACACGAAACAAGGGGGACTATTGCATAAACAGATACAGGACTTAAACTGAGATGCATTCCCTGGGGAGGAATTTGGGACTCGTCAAAAGATGTGGGGGGGGATTTGTACAGGACTTATTAGGTGTTGTTTAAGGGAAAGGCCAAAGGCAGGAAAATGAAAGGATCAAGTCAGAGCAGGGCAAAACAAACACAAGAAAATGAAGAGGGAAGAATAAAGGGGCCCATTGCATATAAGCAGGAAGTTGGTCAATTCAGTTGTCTCGCACAGCCTAGCTCTTACACTCCATCCTGTCTTCTTATTAAACTCCATTCTTACCTACTTCCTGTGTGGTCCTGCTCTCTACAGTGGGCCTCTAGTGGCACACACTAGTTTCATATGTGTTTTCCATGTGTGCCATATGCTAATGAACTCCGAGCCAGCCTAGTTCGCAAGTGAAAGAAGTGTGGGGACAAATCCCAAAGAAATGCATGAAGGTTTTGCTTAGGCAGCAGAATACAGAATCAGGTACTTTGTGCTACCCATGTTTATGAGGGTAAAGCTGCAAGCACTCAGCCTGCATTCATATGTTTGGTGCCAATCACATCTGCACAGTGTGTGCACACATATTTTTCAAACAGGTACTAAATGTGACAAGCGGCTGAATCCAATATCAGAGTTAAAGAGTTGTTCTCATGATTCTTGATGAGCCCAGGAGGTGAGAGGTTATTCAGTCCAGCAGATTTAGCCATCCCTAACACCAGTCAGCTCTGGCAAAAATTACTTCCAACTAACTCCTCAAAACCCTGAGTTATAAAAAAGGAACCTGACACCTGAAAATGAACAGGAAGTCAGAGAAATTATTTTTTCACCCCTGAAATCCTTCCCAAATTTTTAACCTAGTTCAGAACAGTAAAGTATGTGCCTTGTTTACTCATTCCATCCCTTTTACAACATCTCAAGTTTTTGTCAGAGTACCAGAGATAAGGCTGGACTCCTCTTTACCTCCAAGGCAGACACACTAATGTGTTCTGTTACCAATGCCACAGTACTTTATATTAAAATATTCTGATTTAACAGAGGAAGTGCTGCTGGGAATCAGGAGATAACACAGTCCAACTTTTGCAAATGGACTGAACAAATTCTGTGAAGACAGAAAGGGGCCAGTTGTAACACACCCAGACACTTACTCCACATTTCAGAGAAAATGCTGCACAAAGCATTTGATCATGTAGGATCTATTTGTTTGCCTTTAAGTTCTGTCAAACAAATTAACTCCCTGAACTGGTCTCCCTAGGGGCTCCTTTTAAGCTCATCCTGGGCCAGTCATTCCCTTCCCAAGTTGTGCTGTAGGTTTATCTGTCTCAAGCCCTGTCTACAGGATGAACCTCAGATTTTTACTGCATCTGTGTCCCTAGCCCCATCTTCTGCTGCTCCTACTCAGATTTTGGATAGATCCTGGACCTGGTTCATCACTTTCCCTTATCCAGGCTGAGGGCTGTGGATTCCAGCACCTGTCTCTGCCCTCCATGCCCAGGTGCTGCAGTGTTGTGCCCTGGTCTGTGAGGACACTGCCTGGACCGGGATCACCCTTGACTCCCTGCTCACCCTTCCTTAGGAGCAGCCTGTCATCAGTGACAATTATGAAGCTACAAATTAAGTCCTGAAGTCATTCAGATGGCAGTGTGCCATTTGAACTAGGCCACAAGCCAGATGGCAGTTTGAAAGGTTAGAATTGTTTCATCTTAGATATAAGATTATCCAGAGGACCTAATAAGAAGATGGAACTATTTTTATGTTATCAAAAAAATACATAGGCAATAAGAGACAGTCCCTCCCCCAGGGCCATGTATTCTAATTTAGGATTAAAAAACAGGACAAAAAGAAGTAAAAAGAGAGTTAGGAATAATGAGCAAGGCAACCAGAAAAAATAAGTAGGGACTAAAAACTGTGAACACTACAATCTGAATTATTGGATTGTCTTTCATGTTGATGAGCCCTACTGCTCCTTACTCTGCCATGAAACACTTGTTTTATGGACTTGCCTATTTTTCTACAGAAAGACCTAAATGAAACTTACCTCCCACAAGAAGAAATATTTGCTTTAAACCTTCCACTTCAATAACAAGTGGCAACATTAAGCCACTAGGGAGAAGCAAAATGCAGCAACCACAAACACATGCTCAGAAGAAAAAAGTTCCTTTTAATTTGCTTTGAAAAGCAATGACAAACTTGTACAGAGAATTATGAGAGGTTACAAAAAGCAGAAGCAAACAAATGGATGTGCATTATGCTCATTATTAAAATGGGGAATAAAAAACCCCAACCCTTTGCACAAATGAAAACAAACCAATCATCAACTCAAATAATTCAGACAGAATAAAAGTTTTCATGTTAGTTTTATCTTGACAGATTTCTCCTAAACCCTCCTGTTCAAAATCATTGTATACCTTTGTGGACAACTACAGCAACTGGAATACAGGAAAGAACTCATTACAAACATTGCATTATGCTTTCTTAAGCTTCTCGCAATATGGTTTTATAAACAGGAAATTATAAGGGAATCTGGTAATTGGTTATTCAGCATAGAAATCTAGAAACAGGACAGGTGATAAATTAAATGCACAGATACACAAACACTAACAAACTCTAGCAAACTGCAGATACAAGACAGTAAAAATACCCAGAACTCCTGGGACACTGATGGATGGGCCAGTACAGAAATAACTTGAGTGTGATCTTGAAAAAAATTCAACCAGAAACTTTGTAAGGAATAAGAACTTTGTAAGGAATAAGAACAATGTTACCAGAACCCTTATCTCATTAGCAAGAGCAAACTTCTGGGACTGGGTAAAACATATTAAGGTACCTTGAGTGGAGACTGTGGGACTGTGAAAAACTTATGTTTAGGGGAAGGACCAAAGGCAAGGAAAGGGAGGAATCAAGGTAGACAGGAGAGAAACAACTATGGGAACAGAAAGGGGATTAAGGATATTACTGGTTGACCACATTAGCAGGCTGCAGATTGCTGCTCTGCATCACCACTGGGGTGTATCTCATCCTCTCTAACACTTCCTCCTAAATGGTTTCTGAGTACATTCATTTGATTAAATTCACTTTGGCATAGCCTGTGAAATAGAGAAAAACAATCTGGAAACCCAAGATCCTGGTCAGAGTCTGAATTAAAAAGTCCAAGGCCTGGAGATAGATACTGGAAGGACTTGAGGTTTGGCAGAGTGGACAGATGCATGACCACAAGTACGCATGTCAGCCAAGGGAGGACACGTGTGACATACCAGCATATTTCAAGCCTTTTTACCTGGTAAGCAGGGACAGGATTAGGCCATTTGTGGCCTTTCTTTTCCATGGGAATGCCATTTGTGTTTGAGTGCGCTGGTAAAAGCCCTATCCTGCCACACAGCCATAATATCTGCATTGTCTATGTGTGCACAGGTATATTTTTGCAGTTCAGGCTCAGGTGCACCTCTGTGTGCACCTCGGAACGGTGCAGTGGTCTCATGTCTGGAAGATCAGGAAGGCAGGAACCTCCTAGATGATACAGTATGACAGATCCCATAACCAAATCACATCTGGCATCACAAACAGGTCCCAGATGGGCTGTAAATACTCCTGAGATCGTGACTGTAGAATCCCTGCTTAGGGAGGAGACTGATCCACTATGACCAAAGTGCTAGAATTAGTAAGCAAAGCAGATAGGTCATCTTGGGATGCCAGAATAGGAATAGTTAGGGAAATTGAATGTACAAAATATTAGCA
Source organism: Catharus ustulatus (assembly GCF_009819885.2). Taxonomy (NCBI): domain Eukaryota; kingdom Metazoa; phylum Chordata; class Aves; order Passeriformes; family Turdidae; genus Catharus; species Catharus ustulatus. Next base: position 24,250,128 of record NC_046226.1, read on the forward strand.
GAACACCAAAGGAATGATAAGAGCAGAGAGGTGGCTTTACTCTATAGCTAAAATATCCCTTGGAATTTGAAAAAAAATTTTAATATTGCAAAAGGACATCCTTAAGAGATTCAGACTTTATGGGACAGACATGAATCATACAGACAATCTATAATCTTTGGAGGGCAAAGTTCAGTTGCATCTTGATAAAAAAAATTTATTTTTGCTATGCCACATCACCTTCTTGAATACACCCTTCTTTAACTACTTCTGCTGAAATGCCACGTAACTGAAAATTCTGTCAATAATGCAGACAGTCAATGTGTCAAAAATGTAAAATATTTATTGGCTGTTGTCATCATTAAGCAAATACTTGTTATCCCTGCTGGTCAACAAGAAATGGCTGGACAGGATGAGCCCAGGGTCTATCACTACAAACAATGCAGAATGCTTGTATTATCAAGAGGCTTGGATAATGTCCCTGACCCGAGAGGGAAAAAAACCCCACAACAAACAACAACCAAAAAACTGTTTAAAGAACTGAGAACCTCTACTGGAAATCCTTAAAAAAAAAAAAAAAAAAAAAAAAGCAAAAGTAAAAAACAAACCAAAATTAAACAAAAAACTAAACCAAAAACCCAAACAACCAATCCAACAAAACCAGAAACAAATGATGATATGATATGGCCACCTGGGATGGATCATATTAAGTTTGTCTCCTATAACAGATGATTCAAAAGCCAAGAAGTGTCAGGCAGCTGCTTTGGCTGAAGTAGGGGTTGCTGAGAGAGACAGGGTAAGAGCGTTTTCCAGAAGCTCAGATCTACCCCCCACACTAGACAGCTGGAGAGCTAGACTAGACTCCCAGAGCAACAGGGACCATGTCTTTAATCAAAGCCGTTCCTGTTCTAAATTTAACCAGCGAACCACAACAAAATAAAGAGGTCAAAAGAAAATTTAGTGGAGGGGGAGGAGAAAGGAGGGGCTGGAGCTTAAGGGTGTGCAGGGCAGAAGGCTTGTTACCTAGAAACTGGGATGTCCTCCTCCCATACAGCCTCTGGGGAACTAATTAAATCACAAGTGTCTCTCCTTGTGAGGCACTGAGCAGGAGAGAAAGGAGAGGCTAAAATACCTCTCTTCACCTTCTTTCCAAAAACTAATTCAATTTACAGAACAGAGTTGTGATTCATTTGATTGTGCCAAGAGTCACCCCAACTGCAGAAAGCACCCTGCACTGGACCCAGTATGGTGGAGTTGACTGGAAATACTTGCAAGTATAATAAATCACCTCAAAGGCTTAAAGTGTGCAAAATGCAAATCTTAGCAGTTCCCTGAGGAATGATAGTTACATAGCTTTGGGGGCAGGGAGTTCAGAAGAAAAAGCAGATCCATCTGTCCACACAACTGTCTCCAAGCAACTTTATAACTTTCTATGAAAGGAGGATTCACCTCTACTCAAGCATGATTTATTTAATGGCATGTTGGTGGCTCCTTTAGGGACAAGAACCAGTATCAAAAAGTCTATGAAATAGAGACAATGTGCTTTGATTGTTGCCATCTAGATGTCAAAAATACAGCTAGCTTTTAATTAATGCATTTCTCACATGGTAAGGTATATGAAAAAACATCTGTGGCTGTAAGAATTGTGGTGCCATGGCTCACTAGAGGATATAAAATCATTATTTACTTGCAGAGACATTTGAACTGCTATTTAGAAAAAGTGTAAAAAGGGTATCTGCCAGTTTCATGTCAAAGGAATAGAAAATAGTACTAACTTAACACTCAAGCTTCATACAGGAAGGATGCCCTCTGCAACAACCACTGTAACTTTTTTTAATGCACCAGGCCTGTTTCTTCTGGAGAATACACAGCCAACTCTTACTATGGGCTTGCTGAGAAGGAAATGCAACTCTGCCATGAGGAAATAGGACTATTATGTAAATATGCCTAATTAACAAATACCATACTCAAGTCAAGAAAAGACAAGGCCCAGTTACAGCTGCTATTTGAGGAATAAGCAATGAGCATTCCAACTGTCCTGGTCCTTGGCTGTCAGAAATAATCTAAGGGAACCTACCCATTCACAGACAAAAGTAACGAAGTCCTCCCACCTTATCATTCAGAACTCAGAAACAAAATTGCTGGAATGTATGAGAAACCAACGACAAGGCAAGAGAGAGGAACTCTCTGCACATCATGCTGAGAACACTCAGAGCTGTTCCGAATTTGCAGCTACTGCAGTGTGACTGGAAGGGCTTTGGCTGCTCTGTTAACAAACAAATGCCTCAACATCATCACATGAGCTGTAATGAATTAACAGCATGTAATCATCATTCTTTTTAGAGTACCAGTTAAAGATACATGCTGTATCTCTAACATACAAATTGTATGTTTCATAGGGATAGAAACAAGACTCAACAAAAACCATTCAATTAAGTCTTGCAAACTTCCCCAAAGTTATTTCATAGCTGTACTGTGTCCTCTGCTCTAGGACTTTAGCCATCTGCAGAGGTAAAGCTGAGAACCAGGAAAAGCAAGGACACCAAGTGATACAACCCCTGCATCTGTAAGTGGGGAAATGCACAGAGAACTAGCTAATGGTCACTCAACATGAAAAATAAGGCAAGAAATAGGAGAGGCAGCAGGTGAGGTGCTGAAGGTAACAAATTGCAGACACTTGTACCTAGCACATTACAATTAGAGTAACAAAACCCAGAATTCCTCCACAACTGATTAGTGAGCCACTGCTAGAGTGACATCTTGTAGAGGTTCAACCAGAAGTTTTAACTGACAAGAAAACAAAGCTATTACGGAGTATCAGAATGGGTCTCACATGACAGACCAACCTTACTATCTAATATAGCAAGGACAGCAGGACGTGTTAAGCTTATTACACTCTGTTTAGGGAGAGGATGGAAGGAGGACTCAAGGTGGATAAACAAAGAACAAGGGGTAGGGTGGAGAAAAGAGACTCCAATCATACGTTTGCTGGCTTCTAATCAGTACACCACTGTGCCTGATCACCACAGTCCCTCCTAATTACCAAAGACATTCCTAAATATTCTATCCACTGCTAGTGAGCTTCTAGTTGACTAATACAAGTAGGAAGCTACCAGAGTCTGGAAAAAAAAACCCAAGAAAACATTCCAGCCAGAAACTGGCTAAAAGCCCTGGATCTGGGCCAAAGGACTGTAGGCCTGGCAGAGACATGTGAATGTGAGTACGCATGAGTTGAGTGATGAGGGTACATCTATGGCCCACTAACAAACCATCATTGCTCATGCTTTACCTGTGTTTATGGCCAGCTGTGCATGCACAAACATCCCTATAATTCGTGCCCAGTTGTGCTACCAGCTGAACCTGGAACAGTCCAGCAGCCTCACATGGAGCAACCAGGATGCCCTGTGTGCTGCTGCTGCTGCCTACTGCTTCTGCCAACTGCTTAATGGAAACAGGAGTACTGTGAAAAACAGGACTGGTTGATATTGATAGAATAATTCAGATTGTCCAAAACCAAGTAAAGTCAATTTGGTTTGAGGGAAAGAAAGAGTCTATTTGTTCATTTATTCTCATAAAAAAAAGAGTGCTATAATAGTGGGGGGGAAAAAACCTGAGAACAGGCAAGAATATTGGCAGATACTTGAAAGGAGGTGAAAAAAACTTGCAATATTTTCAAATTTTTTACCATTCAAATCAAAGCATGAAAGCATTAGATGTCACTAAAACACTTGAAAAGTTATTACATAAGCAGCAACCTGAGTAAACTCATTGAACTCTAAGTGTTACCCATAAACATTCCTGGGAACAACCAAACTCAGTTCATAATTGCTCACCTCAGGTTTGGATTCTAACTCATCCGATAACATTGATTCAAGTGTCCAACTCCTGCAGCTGTTCTCAGCAAGGCACAGATTTTTTAATTTTTAATTTTTTTTTAGTTCAGAGAGAGCAACACTCCCTGATTATTTTCATATTTTCCTAAGTGCAAACCAGTGTGATGGTCCTTCTGCAAGAAGCTCTGTTGTGGAAATAATTAAGTTAACCTAAAATAACAAAAAAGGAAACATAAAGAAAGAGGAACTGAAAAACAAGAGCAAAGCAAAAAGAAGTGAACGTGTGTTGATGCAACTGTAAAATATACTTTGAGGTATCGGTAAAACATATGTACTGAGGTTCCTGGATTTCTGTTTTCACTTAATCAAAAAATAGCCTTTAAAGTAATTTTGCAGTGTTAGGATGTCATTTACCACTTTTTTTTTTTGCAATCACTAATTTTCTATGGAAAATTGCCTTGTTTGTTCTGGAAACTTACGGGATCAACTGCAAATCACATAAAGCACGCAAGACATGAGGAAGCTGAATTCCCAGCACACAACACAGTGGAATTATCCAATTATTGATAACAGGGAGCCATATACAAACAACCTGTCAGCAGGAAACATCAGTTCTTCCTGTCAGTCAAGATATTTCACAGAATCAGAAATTTAATTTCTTAATGTACCCAGAGAAATAGAACTTATTTCACAAAGACCCATATGATGTTTGTGCTTAAAGGGGAACATGAGAACAAGCTTTTCTTGCCTGCCGAGAAAACACCCAGACACTGCTGATGGGAGAAAAATGTGAACTACATACAGTTCTTTTCCCTTTCCAACACAACTACCAATCTATTGACTATGTTAAAAAATAACAAGAATACTGGACCAGCTACCAAGAGAACCTAAAAGCCTTCCTCTCACACTCCTGGCAGTGGCACTGCAGCACGGAGCTTCACCTGCCGTGAAGGGGCAGGGCAGCACACCCGGCGAGCGCACAGTAACTCCGCCGCCGCCCGCAGCGAGCCAGGGCCCTGCGGTACTCCCGCGCCCACCCGCTGCCCCGTCAGCCTGCACCGGCAGGGCGGGCCCCGAGTGACCCACGGCGACAAGAGTCAGCGCTGCCAGGCCCGGCTGCCCACGCTCCGGCCGGGAGGAGCCCGGCGGAGGCCCGGGGAGGAGCGGGGGTAGGGCGGAGCGCCGAGGCCCGGCGGGGCAGGTGCCACCCGCCCCAGGGCGCGGGTCCGGCCGCAGCCGTGAGGGGCGGCCCCGGCAGCGGGGACGGCAAGGACAGGAGGGCCGGGGTGTCCCCCCTCGCTCCGCGGCTCGCTGGGTTCCCGCACCCCACGGAGGTCGGCAAGTCCCACAGATGTAGCCAGACACCCCCCAGCAGCCGCCTTACCGGCATCTCCGCCGCCCGGACGTGACGGGCCCGGCCGGAAATGCCGCGCGGGCTGGGGGGAGCGCGGGGCGGGGCCGCGCTGCCGCCCGCCGCCGTCTGTTCCCATCGCCCGCAGCCGGAGGGGAGCAGCTCGCTGCCCGGGTTTTTCCCGTTGGCCTCGTTACCAGGCCTGCAGGCTCCAGCTGCAGCCTGATCCCTCTTCAAGTAGTCGTTTTCATATGGATTGTTACCGTACAGGTGAACATTATGCCGGAACTTTATGGAAACGTTCGATCTGCTGAGCTCCTTTTTCCCATATAAATCGACACATTGTCCCAGTTTGTTACAGCACGTGTGGAAACACCGCTTTCCTACTAATTCTTTCTGTTTCTGCTTTGCTCTGACTTCTTGTTGCCTGTTCTTGCAGCTGGTGATGGAAAATTCCAGGAGTTCACAGTGGCTCACTAATAACATGTACCAAGTTAGTCATTCCAGAGACATACATGTTTTTGCAATGTACCTAAAAAACAAGAAGGGACTGAGTAATCAAAAAACCTTGCACTTTAGTTTTAGCTCGTTATCCTAGGTGACCAGGACAAAGCACCTGAAGAAGTTGGCAGTCTGGTCTTGACATTAGCATCCAAACCAGTGACCTTCAGGTCCTGTAAACTTTAACTCGGTTATGTGTAGCCTGTAGCTTTGGAGCCATATGTGATTCCTGACTCCTATGCCAGCGCAGCTGCTTGTGTTACACTCCTGATGCTGGTGCTGATAGGCAGTGAAAACCCGGGTGATATGGGAGTAACCCAACAGCAGCTGTCCAGGCTGGCAAAATCAGATTTCCTGAGGCTCCCTTGGAGCACAGCCTCTTCTGATCCACGGTGGACTGTGGAAAAAAACCCCTATGGTCACTTCCTGGTAAATGGCTGTCATCTCCTACCTTGAATTACTTTGGAATGGTTTCTTTTTTCCAGCCCTTCCAAGATGTACAATATGGCTTCACTGCCTTACAGAACATTTGAAAAATTTGATTTGCAGCATAAAGATTCATAGTTCTCTCCCTCAGCTTTAACTGTGCGGTGAGTGGCTTCATGGAGGGCAAAGCACTGGAGTCATACTGACAGCCTAGTGCTTCAGCAAAACGACTATTGACCAACTACATTCTGGAGCCACCTGGTAACTCATAAAGTCTGCAAGCAAGTTAGATGTAGATCTTTTTCTGAGGTAATTATCCCATCAGCTTGCAGGCATTGCATCAATACTAACAATAGCCTGCACTGTGAAACCAATTTTCAGTGAAGCTGAAGCACATTTCTGTTGAACAAGGCAGAGAAAACTGATTCAACACCCAGAATCAACAGCCTTGGAGACTGGGCTGCTCAGTGCCATACTGGCCCTGCAGATGGATTGTATCAGGGAACCTAGAAAGTCTGGCAATTATAACGTTGGACCACTCAGCCATAGTTGTGGTGGCCTGAAGCTTTAGACAGCTTCATTTATTCAAGCCTACAATACTGAAAGTAATAGCTCCTGAGACTGAATTTTTTAACACAATCCCAAAAAGCTGGAGCTCCTTAAATGGCCGTGCAATAGTAACAGTAAAAGACCATTTCACTGTACCACTGAGGAATCTGTTCAGTGCAGGTAGCTTGGTTTACAGCTGCAGTGTAAGATGCGGACTGAGCTCTGGATGGCTGGAGTCGAGTCCATTGAGCTACATACCCTTTGATAGGGACCTGTGACCCAACCAGGTGACCAGACAGAGACATGGCAGGAGCCAAGGACCCCCAAACATTCCCATGCTTAGACTGAGGGTATAAAAACCCAGAGTTTCCTTTGTTCAGGGTCCCAGCTCAAGCTGTTACTTAGTTTTTACACCAAGACTGAATTATTTTAAGGATTGGGACCACTGAGACTCTGCCATGGGAAACCTAGCATTGAGATGGTAAGGAAACCTTGTCTGACTTTTTAGCAAGGGGCTGTGGAGAGTCAGGCTCACTGGAGCTGCCCACTGGGAAAGGGTTTCAGTCAATTTAGGTGGTGAGAGCATGACTGCCAGAGTAGCTCCTGGATGGTCAGACAGGAAAGTTTCCCTAATGCAGCATGCCATTGTATTGCTGATCCAATATCCAACAAAAGTAACCATAAATGCAGAACTACTAACTCTTCTTGATGCTACTTTGGTAATCCAGAGGAACTGAATCATAAAGCTTGATGCTGTTTTACATTAAGATACTCAGTAATCTTAGAAGTCCTTTGACTCATCACCAGCTCAGCAATGGGGAATCGTTGAGTAAGTAGATATTAAAATATGGAGACATGTAGGCGCATAAGTTCCTTTCATTTGCATCCTTCTAGGCCAGATGAGTTTGGCTGCTTCAGAACTTGCATCTTGACTGCCTGGGGAATTTTGGTGGAATCTGCAGTGGGAGTAACACAGCACTTACCTGAGTTGTTTATGCTGGTTCAAATCACTTGTGCAGGCGTGTGAAGCAGCACCGGTCCCTGATGAGAACTGGCTGACTGGGAATTTCCTATAGTCTTACTTTAACAATAACTTCTGCCTCTACAGGCTCCTTCTCTCCAGTCAAGGAGAAATGGAAGACACATTTCCCCCAGGACCAGATTCAAGAAAAGATAAGTGATCCTGTTTTTTTACCCCTGCTGTGAGACAGCAAAAATGGCTAATCATGGAGTAAAGGGAGAGTGGTGGTTTAGATTTGGTTGTTAATGAATCTGGTTACAATGTGTGCCTACTCCTTACACAGAGGAGTCTAGACTTCATTTCTATTAGCACATCTTTTTAATATTTCGTGCATACATTTCTGAACACTCAGATATAAAGTTGTTATAGAAACTGTATCCATTATTCCAAGATACTGGCAGTATTCAATTTTATTTTGATAAGTTTTTTTTTCATTACAAAAATGTCTGCAATTACCATCACTTTGTTTTTCAGCCTTTACAGCATCAGCATCTAACAAACTTTTAAATTCTCTCAAAACTCTGTATGCACAGAAGTCACCTTTACACACCTACAGCTGGATGTTGGCACGAGTGTTATAAAAGCGGGAGCGATTTAAGAAAGTGAGTACTAAGATTTGGAGCATTTTCTCCTATATCCCTCCAGGCTCGCACCCGGTTCTGTCACATGTCGGACTCTGCCGCGCTCCACCTTTCCTGCGCAGTCAGCGCGTTTCCCGCGGCAGCAGCAGGAATGCTGCTGAGGTAATTTTGCTGGCTCAAAGGCGTACGTGCGGTCCCAGACAGGCCTCCGCGCCGCCGCCACCACACATCACCAGACACCCTTCCCAAGTTTTCCTAAACACCGACCGCGCGGGGCAGGCGCGCCCAGCAGGGGCCGTCCCGCGCCTGTCCCCGGCCGCGGCCGGCGCTCCCACCGTAGAGCCCGCAGGGAGCGCGGTCCCGGGCCGCGCCCAGGGCAGGAGCCTCCGCCGCACTGCGTTGGGAGCCGCCGGAGGGGCGGAGAGCGGGGGGGCCGCGCCGCCGGCACGGGGGGGGTGAACGGCCAACGTCCCCCGCGGGGCGGGCGCGCCGGCTCCGCCTCCCAGTCCACCGCCGGCGCGTTCCATTCTCCCCGCGGGGTGAACCTTCCTCCCTCCGCCGCGGCGGCTCTCGCCGCCCCGCAGAAACAGAGCGCGGCGCCGGCGGTGACTTCCTTCACACGCTGCCCTCAGGGCTGGGTGGTTCCGGCCCACCTCTCCCCGCTCTGCCGGGCAGTGGTAGCGGCCGCTCCGCCCCTTCGCCTCCCCCCCCCGCAAGCGGCGCGGGTGGTGCGTCCCGGCAGCAGGCGCGTCCCGGCCGGCGCCCGCCCCCCCGCGCCGTGTCATTGATGTTGTTGTTTGTGTCGCAGGAGCCGCAGGCCAGGCCGGGGCCGCCGCCCGGGGCCGCCGCCGCGGGGCTGGGGCCGGCGCCAGGGATGTCGGTGTGCGGGGAGGCGGTGGGCGCCGGCTCCCTGCCCAGCGAGCTGGTGGTCCACATTTTCTCCTTCCTGGCGGCCCCCGACCGGCTGCGGGCCTCGGCCGCTTGCTCGCACTGGCGGGAGTGCCTCTTCTACCCGGCGCTCTGGCCGCGCCTCCGCCTCAGCCTCCGCGTCTCGCCCGCCGAGCGCCCGCGCCTCGAGTTCCTCATGCGCAAGTGCGGCTGGTTCGTCCGTGAGCTCCGCGTACAGTTCGCCGCCGACAACTACCCCACCGGCGGCGGCGGGGCGGCGGCGGGCGAGGGCGCCGCGGTGGCGGGGGACGGGGAGGCGCCGCCGCCGCTGAGCCCCCGCTGGCTCGACCTGCTGAGGACTTACCTGGAGCTGGTGCTGTGCGTCCTGAGCAGCGTCCGCAACAACAGGTACCGGCAGGGGAGCGGCGGTGCCGGGCGCGGGGCAGGCGGAGCCCCGAGCCGCGCAGGGCCGCGTCCCGCCGGTTTGTGCGGGCGGAAACAACGCCCGAGCCGGCGCCGGCCGGTTCGTGCTGGGGCTGCGCTCGGAGCCGCTCTCGGGGTGCGTGTGAGTCTGTGAGTTGGGCAGAAACGGGGACGCGCCGCTCCAAACTACCAAATTTTTGTCTTGGAGTGTAGTTTGATGAGGAGTATAAACGCTCTGACATTCAGTTGGCGAGCGGCTGGTCAATACACAAAACAAATACAGCTGCAGTAATTAAAAGTTCTTCGTCTTTTGGATGGAAGTGAGGAATGCAGCTCAAACGGAGCAAGTGAGAGCCAGGAGTTGGAATTTACTGCATAACGAGACAGCTTTCTCACTTAAAATAAGCCTTACTACGGACAGACTTTAGACCTTTTGTACGCTTGAAAAATGTATGTCATGAGAAATTAGTAAAGGGGGTTTAAAATTACAGCTCTGGCGTTCTGAGTTACTGCCCCAATAAAATACCTCCGTCTTTCCAGCTCTAAGGTAGAAAAGCTGAGCTTTCATGCCAGCTCTCACCTACTAATCTGAGGTTTGAGGAGGTTATGTGCTCTTTTGTTTATTGGAAAAAAGGACTTTCTTGGCCTAATTGAATTTAAATTACAGAAATATTTTCCTGTGGTTTGTATTTAAGATGTGTTTTTCACACACTTACTTTGGCAGGTTAGATAATTTCCTCAGCTTTGAGGTCTTTAACACAAAAATACTCACATTCTCTTCACTGTATGTGGGTGTGATAGAGATAATAAGATAATAATAATAATATATCCTAATATATGGCCTCTAGTCAGCATGTAAGACAGGAAAGCAACCCACGCAGGTTTTAGGATAGGAAATAGTTAATATTATTTTCCCTCGGTGTGCATATAGCTTCACCTACCAAGGGAAGAAAAACTGCAAGTGTTTCAGGGAATCTTCAGGATGAATTAAACCTTGTGGATGGCCTTTAGAAAACTGTCTGCGACTGAGTCATGATCTTGTTACCGCCCCCTTCGATTTCAGAGCTTGAGGCCTTCCTTGTGTCTTTATTTTGAATTGTAGCAAGATAACTTTAAATGCAGTTCCTCGTTGGTTTGAGATGAATGCAGACGTGGTGTGTGAAGTCTCACTTTCAGTTCCTCTGCTCTGTTGCGCTCAGCAGATACTTCCTGTGGTGCAGCTGCGATGGCTGAGAGTTACAGACCTCCCTTGAGAAAACAGCTCGGTAGTCCCAGCTCACCTTTATCTTAATTTATTTCTTGCCCTGTGAATCCTTGGTGTGCAAATCGTGATCATCTGTCTTGATTGGTCTTCTCGTGCATTTCAGGAGCTTTCACTTCACTGTTGAATTTGTGGGAAATCCAGCTAGTATTATAAGAGGAAAAAATGTTGAAGTGATTGTGGTGATTGTTTGATCTGAGACAAATATCGTGACGTGGGCTTGGCATCTTAAAATAAGTACAGGAGATGTTGCATGGGGGCGTTGTTAGAAAACTAAATTGTTTCTTTCTTTCCTGAGTGAAATACCAGGCTGTCAAAATTAACTCTGATGTCAGAAGGCTTTTGATGCACTTTTTCTTTTGGAAAATTCTCCATGGCCTTCTCTGATATCTGTACAAGGACACTTGCTTTCTGAAGTTCATTTTACAGATTCAGTATGCACAATGTGACTCAGGACTGCAGCAAAATACTGAGCAGAAGTAGTTGTTTCTCCAGTGCCTGTTCTCTGGTAGATTAGTATAATTTTGCTGGTAAGACAGGGATGAAAAGTTACCAACTTTGATAGGATTTTGCATTGCTGTACTTTGTTGCTCTCTCTAAATCGTTTATATGCTGCTCTGTTGGTTTCAAATGAATGATGTGTGACTGGGGAACACAGGGTACCTGGTTATTACAGCAGGCTTTTTTTAACGAGCGTTTTAAAAACTGGAGGAAGAGTGGCATAATTTACATTAAACACGTGACTTTTTACTTTCAGAATAGACTCATTTTTTCCCCTTGAACACACTAGGTTTTTAATTTATTTTGGTATTTGAGGGTTTTTGTTTTTTTTTTTTCCTTGCATAGTAACTACGTATAACTAATTAGTTTTCAGGTAGAACACTGGGTTTTAGTTCTTTAAGTAGGTTTTTGAGATTGAAAAGAGGTGAGAAGGAGTATTAACATATACCAAATTGCTGCTTATTTCTTACTGTCACCACCTAATGTCGAAATCGGAGGCGTTGTCACCTACCTGATGCTTAGTTTTGTTGTAGGGATTGAAGGCCATAATTATTAATTAATTTCTCTGCTTTTCTTAAGGATTTTAAATAATTCCTTCTTGTTTTCACTGTATTTCAATGTACACAAGATAGCTATTGTAATTTCCAGAATAATGGAAATGGAAATTTTTAACTTCTCCAGTGGCTGGATCACTGTAAATGCATTCCTTTTGGAATTAAGTTTAGAACAGGACAATCTTTCATAATTCCTTTCAGCCCTATGATAGCTTTTTGGCAGATAAATTCAAAAAATGTTCCATCTTACACTTCAGAATTGAAAAGGAAGAAATCTGCTTTTGTGATGCTGTTTCTTAACTGCAATGTTGTGGGGTTTTAAATTTTTTATTAAGCAACACAGTAGCAACCTTCCTCTTTGCAAGAAAAATAATTTACTTTAAATGGCTACGGATTTCCTTGAGGATTTACAATACTGCAGGACCTAAGAAAAGTAATTACTAAAAGTAATGAAATTTCTAAATGCTCTCTTGGCTAGAGGAGAATGATGTGTGGTTTTCCAACTAAGAGCATTTTCTGTACAGCAAGATTGCTAGTTTCTAAGCAAATCTGTGTGTTAAGTTGCTAGAGAAATATTTTGGAATGACCTTTGCCAGTTCTGATGGAGTTAAGGAAATAGCAACTTGTCTGTAACTTGTTTTAAAAACAACTGAAAATTTTTTGACAAATACTCCTGCTGCTAGCCGATTACCATCCAAAAAGCTACATTCAATGTCTGTCTCATATTTGAAGCAGAGCTCAAGTTGTTTTGTGGGTGGTAGCATATTACTCCCAAAATACTGGGAATAATAGAATTGGGACCTTGATGAGCTCTATCTAAATTTATCATTTATTTAATTAAAAGGTACTAAAGTAGCATTTGTAGTGATCTGTAACTTTTCCATAAGCTTTTATCTTTATGACAGCAAATATATCAAAGTAACAAAGCATATAACTGTTTAAAAGCTGATGTTCTACTTAATACTGAGAAAAAGGGTGTGGGTGGGTGTAATGTTTCTTAAATCCTCATGATGTGCACCTTCTTGATCTTTCAAAACGAAGTTCTAGAAGGCAGGGTGGGAGTGCTACAAACTTTGTTTGCATTTACATGCATACAACAGCTAATAAGCACCTGGTGATCATTCTGTAGGAAAATCCTCTTCTTTTATATAACTCTAAGATAGCAAAGTATAGTTTCATTTTCTCCTTCCTTGCTTACAAAGGAAGATAGGAAGGTAGTGATACACCCTCACCCCCCCTTTTCCTCTGCTGCGTGTTAAATTGTGTGACTTGTTTGATCTTTGCTATGGAAACAAAAATGCACCTTACTATAAAACTGTGGTATCTTGTATGGTATCTCTTGGAGTTAACAAAAATTGGTCAATTCCTCAAAACAGTAGACTGCATCTGTTTTTGATGTTTGCTAATGACCGTTTTCTATTGGTCTGAATGGGCAGCTGAAACTGGCAGAAACTAGTATAGTAATACAATATGTGCCTTACCACTTTGTTCGCCTTGAATGTAAGCAAGGACATTTTGTGCCTTTTTTTAACTGGGTATTAAAAAAGACCAACCAAAACTAAAGATGGAGCCTAGTAAGAAGCTTGCTATTTCTAGTGCACTTTCTGAGCTAGTGGAAAATTAAATGCTTTAGAAATCCTTCCAAAACACAAGGTTTCCCCCAGCTATAGGTATGGACACTACACAGGATTAAGATGCCTTTATGACTTTTAGCAAAAGATAAGTAACTTTTAAATAATTATATTTAAATAGCAGTCATTTTACTGACTCTCTCAAGTAAAGATGAGCAGTGAGCTGAATGTCATGGAGTTGTATAACACTCCAAATAGTAGCAAAAATCTAAGATTGTGTTGAACTGTGATCAGATTTGTTGATGGTAATAACTGTTCTGTGAATAGAAAAATAATTAGATATTGTCATTGGTTGTTTTCAGGCGGAGAACTTTCCATTTGTCTCCACTATATGAAATGGCAGTTAAAAAGATGAAATAAAAATGTGTAGGGTGTTAGTAATTAGTGTTCCATGCGTCCTGTGCTTTAGTGGTCCTCTTAATGCCTACATCCTACTGTAGCATTGGCTGGCGGTATGAGAGGCACAAACCAAGACCTGGGTTTGATGTGAATATGCAGGTGATTGAAAACTGTTCTGAAGACTGCATTTTGGCTCTTGACTCACAAATAAGTCACCAAGATCAAAAGATAAAGGCTTATTTAAAGCATGGGCTGTGAACAGTACTTTTCACACCAGGTGGAGGTTCCTGCTACTTCCCTGTCACATCAGACTATCTCTTAGAGCTTTTGAGGAAAAAAGAGCCCAAAATACTCTCAGTTGGGTGTGCAGGTGTTTTAGATTTCCCTGCCAAGCTTGTTCTTCAGAATGATCAGGCTGTGTCTTAGTGAGATTTTTAGAATATTGGTCATATTCTAAGGCTCAGTTTATTAGAGTGTATCATCAGTACAATAGGCCTGCATTTAAAATATGAAATATTAAATGGCTAGAATTTCAGACACAGTTGTAAATTCTAGGTATTTGACTCCAGTATTTGTCAGATTCTATATGAAGCTCATGAATCTTGCTGCTAAATTGTAGTTTTCCTATAGAAAAAAAGTAGCAGGTGCAACAATGGATAGATTTCAGGTGATCAATGTGCTGTTTTTTAATACAGGGACTTCAAAACAGGTAAATTATGATTTATGGTAGATAACAATTGTAGACTGCAACTCATACCTACTAAAAATGTAAAACGTGGCTACTTAATCCTTTCCTTGCCCACCCCCCTCCTCTTAGTAGAATATCAGGTTGTACTGTGGAGGTAGTGAAGTGTACCAGAGCTTTCCTATGCTTTGAGTATGGTAATTGTGTTGCATTTTCCTCAAGGCTGATTTGAAATACTAGCATATGCTTTGTAAGCCAGAAGAAATAAGGATTTATGGTAACTCATTTAATTGTGAGCTACAGGTTAATTGGCATCTGCTGTTTAGGATTAATTTAACTTACGTGTCCATTTGTGGTGAAACTGGAGTTTCTACCTTGTTAATTATCAATTGCAGACTAGCCCTTGCATGTTTGGGGTAAATCTAATTTGCAGCATATATAAATAAAAGAGCTGTTGACCCAAAACTTATTCAGCTACAATAATAATAATAATCTTAATAGTAAATGCTATACAGCTACTTTAAAACTGCAGTCATTTCCATACCTCTTTCTTGATCTGTTTTAGGAACAGAAAAGATGCAAGTCAGGGAACTGAACTAGGGAAAGGAAAAGTGAGTGTCTAGTGCACTGTGTCATGATAAGCATCAACTCAGAGGTTCTTCTTTCACTTCTTTTTAGGTATCCCTTCTAAAAGTTCAAATAGCATATCATGGTGGGCCACTGTCCCTTACTGATGGAGAATATTAGAAGAGCTTCCCCTGCTTTGATATAACAGAAATTCAACGCTGCTTAGGGTATGGGGAGCTTTTGCTTTTCTTGTCTGAGGTTTGTGATGCCTTGATTGAGGCAGGTTTGAGCTCCCATTTGTAACCCATCTGATGTAAGTGCTCAGGCAGGGCTGTTTGTGGTTGCTCAAATGCAGTGTTAAAAGGAGTAAATATTTGATGTTTTCATCTGTGACACTTAACACACATGTTCCAAGGATTAAAAATAGTGTGAAACCCCTCCTAAGTTTTCTTTGTGGTGCTGTAGGCCTGCTGAACATACTCCTGTGCTGACTGAAAAACTGTATTTGGTCTTACACTTGGTTTCAGCATTTCATGTAGTCCTCTTCCCCTTTATACTTCAGTCTCATTTTCTGTAGTTCCACAGGCTATGTGTTCAGTGGGGTAATACTGGGGTTTATTGCCTGCATTTGTCTTATCCAGAATGATTTCCCTCACCATTTTAGTTTTGTGTACAAATTCCTTTTTATTTTGTTGTTTCCTAGGAACCTCCAGAAGTTAAGTCTCTTTGGGGATATAAGCATTCTGCAGCAACATGGAACTATATCAAATACCTACCTTGGCAAGGTTGACCCTGATGGCAAGAAGATTAAACAGTAAGTTATATTTATAAATTACCAAATACAGTAAAATAATAAAAATAGTTAACAGAACACAGAAATTCATGAAATACATGACTGAGAAGCTTTTGAGTTTTTTTACAGGGTGAAAATCTAAATTCTTGTTCCTGCTATTTACATGAAGTAGTCTGCTGGCTGTTGTATTTTTGTTGTTTTTTTCCCCTCCATTTTTAGCAGGGTGAGAATCCTTTCTTTCCTCTTCTCATTGTGTTCTAGAAACAATATTATGTTAAGGCCACAAAAGGGTAGGAGGGATGAGGGACTCTTACCAACACCTCTTACTATTACTGTAGATGAAAAAAAATTAGAAAAGGAAGTAATCTCTTGTATTTCACAAGAGTTGAAAACATGTTTTTTTTAATGTTCTCTTTCAAGTTTGCTTGAAACTTTAGAGAGAAACAGAGAAACTGTTGAAACAAGGAACTGCTACAACTTATTTCAAATTGCATCTGAAAACTAGGTTACGTATTTGCAGAATTCCTGAAAGATCACAGCTCTCAATGTGCTTGTTTAGTTCAGACTTGCATTTTAGCTTGCCATAATTATGTTATAGGACAGTCCTTGAATGCTTAAAATCAAAATAGTTTTTTTTTTCTTCTTTGGAAAAGGTTGTATACAGTATGAAGAGCTACTGACTTCTGGAATAAATTACCACAGAGGGAATGATGCTGAATTTTAACTATTTTAGCAGTACTGCTAAAACTTTTGATACAATAAAACCTGAATACCATAATTTTAATTTGTGTCTATTTAGACATCTTTTGCCCAGTAGCTGGGGAGTGCAATAAGTAGAGCCACTTGAGGTCTTTACTATTTTTTGTTTTGAGTGATTTTTAGAACAGTGTAGGTATATTATCAGATCGATGGATACATGTGAATGCAGTCATCAAATTGAATGTTTGGTCCTGACCTAAATTTACAAACCAGTGTGAATACAACTGTGAGTCACATGCTGTGTCTTTGTCATCTGTTACGTTTCCAATGCAGAACTTGGAGCAATTTGTGATTCTGTCTAATGTATGTACTGTAGTGCTGTGTGCAGGTAAAGACTCATTTGGTAAAAGCTCCTTTATTTGATACCCTTCGTGAAAATATAAATATATAATCAAATCTTTGCAAAGAGGCTTGAAGGGAGCCATCTGAGCAGATGTTTACTCAGTTGAGTGCATGGTTAACCATTTCTTCAAGGAAGTATTCACATTTTGGAGCCATAAACCAAAATTCAGAATTAATTATCTAACTTGATGTTAGTCTTATCATTTGATGAGTATTAACCTTTGCACATTTTTGAATGAGCAAATAAACGCTACTTCTTTTGGTTCAGTTAATTTTGGTGTTGGTTTTTTGTGTGTTTTTGTTTGTTGTGGGTTATTTGTTTGGATTTTGGGGGTGGTGGTTTGCTTGTTTGGGTTTTTTATTTTTTTGGAGGAGGGTTTTATTGTTGTTTGGTTCTTTCCTAGAATAGAACAAGTTATTCAGGACCTGCTAGTCCTTGTCTAAATTAAAGGGAAACTGATAGTGTTTCATTTAGTTGTATGAAGTTTGAGAACTAGTAGCAGACTTAGTTCAGAAAGTAAATCTTTATTGCTGCTTGGCCTTGTGTTTTGCACTTGGGGTTTGCATCAATAAGTTGTAAAACTTTGCTGATAACTAACAGTGAAAGGTATAAGCAACCTTTGGAGACAGTGTTAGTGGTAGCTGAGGATTTTTGGAACCTCTGTGGTGATAAGCTTTACTAGCTGTTTCAGAAACTTCCTGCAATTAAAAGCAGTCAGGGGAAATGTGGCTTTGAGCTGGGTGTAACAGACTATGGGTGGAATGTCAGCTATTACAGTCATTAGGATGCTTCCTCGGGTTTAAGACTAAGGGTTGTCCTGAGGCAGAGGAAGCTTTGGAGCATGTTTTCAAAAATATACTTTTGCAGTCATCTGCATGAGTTTGTAATGCTTATTCCTTTTCTGTACAGCATGTATGTCCCTGGTTACTTTCTAAACTTCTCTTTACAGCTCTCTTTCTTAGTGTTGGGAAACTCAGTATAAACAGTTCATTTGTCTTGAGCTGAACAAAGGGTAGTTGTTTAAAATTTTGGCTTTCTGAAATCTACTTCTCATGATTGATCCGCGTGGTTTAGATAGTTTGGTTTCCAAAAGAACCAGTTTAGCCTCTGTTACTAAAGAAAATCTTTGATTGATAGTATTTAATGAAACAAATGGCCTCCATATGGACCTTAGTAGTATGTTTGCTTCCTGTCCAGGACCATGGATGTGCTTCAGTCCTGGTTAAGACTGGTTTGGGAGCTTAAAAATGAACTGTGCCTGTCTGGTCAGGCTTTAGTCTGTCCTCTGGGTGAAAACACCATTCGGGGCATTAATTGTGAAAGTATGTTTTTTAAAAAATTATTTTTAAAATTGTTTGTTCCAGTATAATAATTTGTAGGTTACAGGTCAGTGGTGACTATCCCATAATTACTGCCTGCAGGGAGCAAAGGGGGCTGATGACACTTGTTGACACATTAGTAAGCTGTGTTGCTTTTTGGCCTGTGCTGAGTGAGTTCTGCCTGTATTTTCTGTTGCATGCTCCAACTTCAGTTTTATAAGTGAGCTTTGAAATAATTGTGTTAAGTTAGCATAAATGTTGTAGTACCTGCTGGGCAGTTGAAGTAAAATTAATATGGTAATAAAGTAGGTGGTAATTTCCAAGAATTCATGTGTCTAATTTTCTAGAATGCAGTTCAGGCTATTTTTGCAAACGCCAGTTAGATGCAATCTGTTTATGAAAAATGGAATGTGCATAAGAATTTGCAGGGGAGGAAAAAAATCAATCCTGCTCGGGTGTTTAAAAAATTATTTGAACTATGTTAAAATTAATTATTTCTATCTTATGTAGTGCTTTCTGCCTTTTGTATTAAAAACAATTCAGAAATTATTGCTGTTAAATATTCTGTATTGACATGTTTGATCTCTTACTGGCTAAAAACTGGAAAAAGTTTTCTTAGGACCTACAGGTCATTAGACTAGCAGCACACCAGCAAATCTAAATTCTTGTGTAAATACCTTGCACTAAAAAGCTGATGTGCAGATTGCATTAAATCAATCTCTCTCTTTTAAAAAGTTTCTTACTGCAGTTCCCACTGGAGAGAAAAGCTACCTGAGAACTGCAGAGTTGTGTCATATTTCTTTTTATTGAATTTTGCAGGTACTGAAACAATATTCTTCTAAGCTCCCATGATTAAGGTGTATGAGAATGGCAATTTAAACAGATTTTTAGTGCAGTGAGACATATAGATGGTAGTATTCTACTGAACACCTCAAAATTTGTTTGTCTTCAGCAGTTCTGTAAAATATTAAAAGCAATATTAAGATTGATTACCTGGGCTATTACAAAATAAATTCTACCATTGCTGCAACCATTACAACTCCTTTTGTAGATGTGTATGGGAGGAGGGAAGAGTCTTTGGAAGAAATTTAAGATTGCTGTGGTGGAATCTTTTCTTTGGGGGATTGCAAGATAATCTGCCTTCAATTTAAGCATTGGCAAGAATAATGATGAAACACACATTGACAGGATCAAATAAGGTTCATCTTAACTCTCAATGAATTTAGAAATGAAATAGAAAAACTACGCTGTCTGTGAGTCTTACATACTGTTTAAAACTATTTCATTTGTGTCACAGTTGTGAGTCCTCAATTTAAAATAAATATTGAAGTCTTTTTACCTCATGACTATCTTAGGCAAAACCTTAGGAGCTGAGGTGTAAAATAAATACAGTAACCACACCAGCTTTTGCATTTGGGTGAAATCAGGCTTTGCAAACCTAATACCGTCAGAAGAGAAGGAAGAAAGTACATTATAGGCAAGGGGGGAATGAATAAGGATTTGCCAAGAGAGGATGAATGAGGACTGATCTTTTAACTTTATTACAGCAAGAGTTATGGGGCATCAAAGGTAGTAGGTGATGGGTTCAGAGCAAGCAGTGAGAGGGGGTAATCACACTGCAAAGTTCTTTATTATTGGGTGTTACAATTGCTAAACACTGACTGTGCTGAGGGAGGGACCTGGATGAATTTGTAGAAGTGAAGTCTCTGAGAGCTGCAAAATGTATAAAGCCACCTCTGCTCAGAACTGAGTTACAAAGTCTTGGAAACTAGAGAGATATTTGTTAACTGTCCCTATGTGCTTCCCTTGTTTTGTCACCTTAAGGTGCTAGTGTTTCTCTGCTGTCAGTCAGGATGCTGGATTAAACCTTTAATTTTGCCTGAACATTATCTCTATAAAAGGTACATGGATGAGGATAAAAATTTTGTGATTTTTTTTTGCTTAGACATATAAAGTATACAGATCTTCATCGCAATAAAAGAATAAGTGTTCTGTGAAAACAGAACAGGGGAACAAAAATTTCTGCTATTTTTGTACTGGATCTTATTTCTTGATGTTTTATGGGACTGTCACAGCCTGGCTCAGCTGCTTCTCTGTAATGCTGACCCGGGCTTGAGATCAAATACTTACCTGCACATGTGTCTAATATGCTAAAAGAACACTTGTCATTTGGGTAGGAGGACTCTTTTGGGCCTTTACAACTTTGGAATGAAGACTGGAAAAATACTTACATAGAGAAAGTTTTAAAGTGTGACTGTACTATTTGAATTTCATATTGAAAATTTAAAATACTTCTGTTGCCTTCTTGAACAAAATAACCTAAATAACATTTATTCATTAAAAAAAAGGAGGTAGAAGGGGTGGGTGTATCAGAATAAGTTCATAATAATCTTGAAAGAAAAATTTTTGAATAAAACAATTGAATGGTATGCAGTTGGTAAGACTAAACTGTGTTTAATAGGAGCATTGTCTCTTTTGTTTACTTACAGAATCCAACAGCTGTTTGAAGAGATATTAGGCAATAGCAGGCAATTGAAATGGCTGTCTTGTGGGTTAATGCTGCAAATAGTAACTCCCACATCATTGTCCTCCTTATCAAACCCCATAGCCAACACCATGGAACATCTGAGTTTATTGGACAACCACATCCCTGGTAATACCACTCTTATCACCGCGGTTGAATTGGAGCGCTTTGTGAATCTGCGTTCGCTCGCTTTGGATTTCTGTGATTTTACAGCTGAAATGGCAAGAGTCCTGGCTGACAGCAACCATGTGCCTTTGCATCGACTGTCTCTGCTGGTCCACAGTGTTTCCATAATGCACAAGTCATTGGACAATATGCCAAAAGATGAGAATTGGCAGGCTCTGACTCGCAACAGCACTAATCTTCGGGTCTATATAATGGCTTTTGATGTCAAGAGTGATGATATGTTAAGGATTCTTAAGCCCAGTATCCCCCTAGAGAGGATTCACTTTGACAGCTATGTCACTTATGTTTCAGGGGCTGTTGTTGACCTCATATCCAGGCAGTATGACAAGTTCCTCACTCATTTTATACTAATGAATGATGTGATAGATATGTCTGCCTTCCCAGATCTCAGTGACAACCGGAATGAAGATCCACTTGTCTTATTAGCCTGGAGGTGCACAAGACTGTCTCTCCTTGCTGTTCATGGTAGGTAACACATTGCACGGGCATAGGATGGGGCTTTTAAATGCTTACAAGCCTTCAGCCTTTCTAATCATAGTGTGTTTCAGTGGCATGTTATTCAAAAGGCTGCTGCATGCACCATTGCTATACATGCTGTTGTTGAAGGTGTTCATTGTATATGAGTTTTAAACATGCTTGTATCTACTAACTTCTGTTGAGAAGTCATGTAGGATTTTATTAAACTCCTCACAGAAATGAGGATAACTTAAGAAGTGACTGTTCCAGGAGGCTTATCCTACAAGTGGTCTGCACTGTGCAAGTTCCATTAAGTGATTGGTTAATGTGTATGTGAACTGAAAACATTTGCTGTTTTTGTGTGAGCTCATATGCTGGCAAGATTAGAGGGTTTTGTTTCCTATTTGTAAATACCAAGAGTTAAGTGCCCCAAAGCTGAGAAGAAGAAATTTGTTGCCATTTTGTTAAGACTACCAGCAGATGAAGGCTGAAAATGTGTGGAGGGGGTTGTCTCAGTGTGTTGGTTTCACCAGTGATACCAGAGCTAGGTTTATCCCACCTATTTATTTGCCGTATGGTAGCAAATAGCTTTTAGAATTTATTCAGTTCTGTCATCAATAGAGCACTTGGTGGTAGAAATTGGAACAGTCTGGCAAGTTTTAAGGCATCCAAAACTGAAATAATGCAGAATAATGTTTTTTCATTTGTGCTGAAATCAGCTTACCAAGACCAAGTCTGCTCATGCCTGAAGGAGTTAAGTGATGACTGTATTGTGTTGCACAAGAATAAATGTGTTTCCTCAGACTGCTTGGGGGAGTAAATCTCCAGTTGTTCAGTACAAACAGGAGACCTTCAGCAGCAGGAAGTGGACATTCAGATTTCCATCAGTTGAAGTCAGAAGGTCCTGCTGTATTTGTTTTTGTTTTTTTTTTCCCAAATGTGGTATTTTACTGAAAAAATCATTGCTGGGGCAGGAGAGGCGTGATCAATTCAGCTGTCTCTCCTTAGTAGTTTCCAGGTGAGACAAATTTTGGATTTTGGGTACTGGTACATGACTCTACCAGTCTAGGTGTGGATTTTAGCAGTTTCTTCTAAAATTTTGATACACGTTTGAGGACGTTTAAAAGTTTTGTTTTATTTGTGTTACCTTAAATTATCCTCCTGCTGCCGAAGAGTCCTCTAATATATTAAGCTGGTGAAACATCTGAACTTAAGCCTGGTGTAGGTATCATTTAATATCAGTACATGTCTATTCAGTAGAAGGTATTAGTCTGTGCAGAGCACTGGGAAGGCAAACATCCTTTGCACTTCTGTCTACCAAATGGTTGTTGCTACATAACCTTTGTCTGGAGAGATGCTGTGTCTGCTGTGGGAGATTCGTGTGAGATAATGACCAAGTATCATCTTGCTGTTACATTGGGATTCACATTCTTTACCTTTCTTTTCCCCTTCTTGAAGCAGAAGCTAGCTAAGCTGCTTGTAAATGCCTCCTGATCTTTCCTCAACTATGGACATAACTTCTGTAGTACTATACCGCAAACAAGTAGTAACTGTAGATGGAACATTATTAGGAAGAAATATCCAGAATGCTGTGATACCTCAGTACAGCATCTCATTAGCCTCATGCTTGGATTCCCTGAGGTTTACCATGTAATGTTTTCTGGCTCCACTTGTCATATTATACAGTGAAGTTTCCTTCAGAGCCATAGTTTGCTCAAAGTGCTCTGGTTTCTTCTTCTGTCTCCCAAAGTGGTTATTCTTCAGTTTCCACTGCTTCTCAGGCTTTTGTGTGTGTGTTTTTGTGTATGTTTCCTCTTCTGGTATTAGTTGGCTTTTGAAAATGCTTTGATTTACATCTAGTTTTGGTGCCACTTGTCACTGACCAGAAAAGGAAGGGGAAAACATATGCTGAGGACACCTTATTATAGGTTACCTCAAGATTTTCTTTTGTGGGAAGTCATCATCTTTCCACCAAAGTAGCATGTCCAGGAGCCAGAGGAAGGAAGATGTTAATACATTCTTGCAGAACAAAGAAAATGTGTAAAGAGTGTTTGGCCATTGGGATGGAGACAGTAGGATACTCATAGTAGGATGATCTGGCACTGTGAATAAAAAGCATGGTCCGTCTGTGAGAACAAAAACCTTTTTTATTTGTTTCTTCCTCCTTAGGGGAAGGATACTGCCACACAGATTTTTATGACTTCGTGTTATAAATGTGTGTATATATATATATATATATATATAATATATACGCACATACTGGGGTGACCTGAGGAGGCTGCAGAGGCTTCTGGTTTATGTGCATGCTGATTTTGTTTGTTTAGTGGTGGCTTGTTTTTTGTTTGGGTTTTTTTTTTTTAATGTCTACTTTCTAAAGCAATGAAAGCAAATCTTTATTTCTAGCATAAGCAGAGTTTTAAAGCAGTCCTTTTATGCATTCTGTTTATTGGTAACTCACTCTTTTAATTCCAATTTTACTACAGAGTAGATCACAGGAGGTTTGAAATTTTATCTACAACTTACAGTAGTCCACTGCTCTGCAAGTAGGAGAAAAAGATCTAGAAAAACTTGATGAAACTATCTGAAATAGTTTTATGCTTTCTTATTCAGAGTGTAAAATGGGGGATTCACTACTTGAAACCAGAAAAGCCCCCACCATGCCCTAGGGGAATTCTGCCAGATGGAACATGAGAGGTTGTGAGAGATACTAGGATGGTCTGGTATTAAGTACTAGAGTAAGAAAATGACAGAGTGACATTGTTTTTCTTTCCCCGTAGGTTACACAGTCTGGGCTCATAATCTTATAGCAATTGCTCGTCTTCGTGGCTCTGATCTGAAAGTACTGGAAGTCACAGAAGAAAGCATTGAATTTGACCAAGGAGAACTGGCTGATCAGGATGTGGATCCAGTACACAATTTCATTGAGCAAGTTTCTCTCGGATTGGGTCGCCCTTGGCATGCTGTCATGGACATAGAGCTGCTCAGTGTCTTCACTGAGCCAACCCGTCATTTTTACAGAGAGATGCAAAGCTTCAGTGAAGGCATTTAGCTCCTTATTTACAATTCCTGTGGTTACATATGCAAGTAGGGTCCTATTATGTTTTTTCGGTAGTGTGAATTAACCCCTTTTGTGCTGTGTTTAATCAGTATTAGCTATATAGAATTATATATGTGTATTCTACTTCTTGATCAAAGAACGTAGTTGGATATTGGTTTAGAAGCTGAAAGTGGCAGTGTTTAGGGTTTTCACGGTTAATGGACTTGTCTACCAAACCTTGCAAAGATACAGCCAAAGGCTGTCTGAGGTTGCCGGCTAACTTTACTTTAATTGAGTAACTGCATTTTGAATTATTTTGCTATTATATTGGAGTCCTGTGCTCGGGAGCCAACTGTTTTTAATACCCATATCCATAGCCCAGTGGATTTCTCTGCTGTCATTGTGTGCTTAATCCAGTAGCATGCTACTTAATAGGCTTAAGGGACGAGAAGTCTATCCAGGGCTGTTCACTGTAAGACTCTTACCTTGCTTGATTTCATACGTGGATTCTGCAGCATGGCTTAACTCCATTCTCGGCTTTCCTTAGCTGCTAAGCGGCGGTGTGAAACACTAGCGTTCAGGTTCCTGCACTTACAGATTCACTCCATAAAGCTGTAGTCTTTTGGATTCTTTGCGAACTCCTCCTTGTTTGTTCTCATGTTCTGTCATCATCCTTAAAAGTTAGCTTTGGGCCAAAGTTTAAAGGAAAAAAGCAAGAAATGTGCGCTCCGGTGAGGTAAACGCATAACAGTGAAGAATTCAATACAAAGGTCTACACCTGCAAACAAACATTAGTCGTGAAATCCCTAACAACCAAGTCACTGGATTTTCTCTGTCAGCGCCTGTGTCAGCTGCCAAAGAATAGATTAAAAACGAAGAAGTGCCCACATGCTGGCAGGGGCAGGCCAACTTTTGGCCAGCCAGATACTGCTAGATTGTAATATATAAGGTCGAATTTCGACCTGTGGTACACAGCTGTGCTGTGGCTCAGTCAGCAACCTCAGAACTCTTAACAAACATGCACCTGTTTCACTGTGAATAGTGAATGTAAAGGAAGGAAAGGAAACAAATATAAAGCTTGTTCTATCACAGGTATGAGCTGCTATGATGCATGAAGAACATTCCATGAAGTATGTTTTAAAATCTTGTTATATCTGAGAGGCTTTAGAAGCCGATGTAACTGTTTCAGGGCAACCGCGGTACAGACGTGGTCTCTGTGAGACTTCCACCTGACCCCAGTTTTAAGTGGTACGAATGTTGTGCATTTAATGTTTAAAGGACAGTCTGCAATAATAAAGTAAGTGGCCAACGTGGGTGCCCAGCAGTGCTGAGACCTGGCTGCTATATTGTAAGCTTTGGAAAACACAATTTATGCAACAGATGTCCAGATATGATTCTATTTATGGAAAAAGTTTATATGTGTTTTACAAATGGTTTTACCATCTTATATTAAAATGACCTTTTGACAGGTGTGCGCTGTTTTGTCTCCAGTGAGCACATACCATGCGGATTTTATATGTACATCAGTAGAGTGAATCCACTGGCACAGTGTGTGTATATGCCAGATGTGGTGAGATTTTATCTTATAAATGTGATCAGACTAAAAAAAAATCCTGACAGAAAATGTAAGGAAACCAGCTGAATGTTTGAATTGATGACTGATGTTGTATGGTTTATGTTAAATGTTATATTCTTTTAATCAATGAATAAAGCATTAAAAATTGATCGCTGTATAAAATACTTTATTGTTGACAGCATGAAGATTTTTAGAATTAAAATGCAACATCGTTCATAAGATGTGTATAACTAGTAGCTCCCATTGTGTTTAGGTCAGCAGAAAAATCTAAAATAAGTCACACAACTTTTTTTAATTTGGCTGAATTTTGTCAACATTTTTGGGGTGGTGGAGGAATGGGAAGGATGCTTTGCTAAAGATCAGACCAGTTAGCACAAACAGTATATTATTATATGACCTATTAGACTGATACAGTAAACTGTGGATTGTAGAATATAGAAGACTATTTTTGAGAAATTACTGCATCAATTGCAATTGCTTAAATCAAAATCTAATGTGCTCAAGAAAAATGTGTAGTACTTCTTTGGTGTCCCACTATTAAATAGAATATGAATACCTGCAATGCTTCAGTTTGACGTTTTATCTGTACTCAGAGTACACAGTTGTGCCTTCTGAATGAAAGCTGCAGATGTCTGGTCAGCTGTTGGAGAGCTGCTGTGCCCTGCAATGGCTGACTGTGCTGTGAGGCTTGTCAGAGTGGCTGGTCAGTGTGTGCGTGCCAAGCACGGACTTCATTTGAGCTCCTGAACTTCATGTTACGATAGCCCAAACTGCTGCCAAATGTGAAAACCGCACTGCTTGTTCAAGCAGTTTCCTAGATCTCGATTTGGTAAGCAAGATAATTTGCTATCAGACTGAAGAGATGCTGTGGGTAATAAAGATAATTTAAATACAGTTCCAGCTTTTTATGTTCCAGTAGAGTGAAATACTGGGACTTTCTTGGTGTTTTTCAGGGCTCGGCCTCAGGAGGGAGGTTTATGTAGCAGATAAATCTGATGGTGATTGCTCAGCAGCATCTGAACCTGAAGTTTGGTTGTAAAGGGTTCAAGATTTCAGGAAGTCACGTAGAAAAAGCCAGAAACAAATAAAGCAAATTCTGTGTCCTCTAGTTTAAACAGGTGCAGAATAGTATTTTTATCTCTGCAAGCTACTGCATTTTATGGGTAACAGTTGGAAAGTAACCGGTTTGTTTCTCTGTATAGACGTGTTTTTAATCTGTTTGGTCTAACCTGTTTTCTGCTTTAATTGACTTAATCTTGAAAGGTAAGATGAGGAGCAGGAGAAGTAGCCCACTTCTCTACAGCAGGGAGATGTGCAGCCCTTTCACTCACTGCAGTTGCACCAGGGCTGGCTCTTAGCAATGGCTGTCCATTGTTAGAATGTTCTGGGTCTGATTTTTTTCATATAGCCTGAAGTCTACTCACTGGGTGTGGCTTGTGTTCAGGGAAGAACTCAGTGTACTTAAAACAGATGGCTAGAATCTTTCTATTTTGGAAATTACAGGCAGTCCAGTAAAGCAGGAGTGTGTGGTGAAAGCCCATACCTTGAGCAGAGCTGTAGAAAAGCACCCCTGATTTTTCTCCTTTCTTAGGAAGAGATAAAAATGGGGTTTATTGTCTGCCTGTATTTTCAGCAGTAATCTTTATTAGTGATACCAGGATGAAGGGATTCAAACTGAAGCCATTCGTAATTGTTAGGAAATAAAGATGATCTTAATATTCTTTTGCATTTACAAACTATCGTGAAATTACTTTGAACTTGCATAATCCCAACAGGAATTTTACCTTTGTTGTTTCTTTATATTTCCTGAAGAGATGGCAATGTCAAGTTAGTCTTTTGCATTCTAAGTTCACCTGCAGGAGCTTGGAACACAAGCCTTCATATGTCAAAACTAGGTTTCTTACTCCTTTGGGGTGGGTGGAACAGGGACTTTCCCATATACACTTTTGTGTGACTTTCCTACATTTGACAGGTTGCCATCTACCTGCTTCCTGCTGCATAAACCTGGGCTTGTTCCCAAATTTGCAAATAAAGTTTTGGACTGCTACTGGGGAGGGGGAAAAAGTCTCAAATGATGCCATTCTCTCTGCAGGATGATCTAATTCATGCTTTTCCTGCATTTTCTTAGTCCAGCTATCTTTTCTTTTGCCTGTAGCTTTTGGTACCATTGTGGGCATAGACGGTTTGGTGAGAGTTAACTTTGAACAAATATTTACCCACATGGAGAAAAACATATATACATTCACAAATAGTTTTTGCAGCCTCCCAAAACAAAAAAAGGTTTATGGCAGTGTCATCAGCCCAGGACTTCTGTGCTATACCTTGCTTCTCTGGGCAGGGGCAAGGCTGTTTTTTGAAGTTTGATTGTACCTAGGGCTAATGACAAGGGTAAGGGTAAAACCCAGTAATTCCTTTGAGAATCCTTGTGAAGTCTCTCAGGCAAACTCAGAGCCATCAACTACAGTAATTTCACGAATACAAGCCGCGCTGAGTATAAGCCGCATCTCTGGGTGTTGGCAAACATTTCGTTTTTTGTTCATAAATAAGCCGCACCTGAGTATAAGCTGCTCTGTCGCACGCAGCGAGGACCCGCGTACAACAAAGTTGCCAAATAGTAACAGAACCGCGGCATAGCGGGGGGTTTACTGGCTCGGCCCACTCGGGGCTGCCGACGGGGCCAGGTGGCCCAGCCCGGCGCTGCCACTCGGCGGGGCTGCTCGGGGCCAGCCGCTGCCTCTGGGCTCACTCGCCCTGGCCCAGCACTGCCCCGTGGTGGCAGACAGAGACGGAACACCCC
Organism: Catharus ustulatus; assembly: GCF_009819885.2. NCBI lineage: Eukaryota > Metazoa > Chordata > Aves > Passeriformes > Turdidae > Catharus > Catharus ustulatus. The sequence continues at coordinate 24,279,008 of NC_046226.1, forward strand.
CAGCTCCCGCGGCAGCAGGCGGGCGGGAACAGAGCCCCCCGCCTCCTCCCCGCGCCGTGGCGATGGCGGCATAGGGCCCCCCCTGCCTCCCCGAGCTGCGACCATGGTGGCACGAGACCCCCGCCGCGTCCCTGAGCCGCGGCGATGGCGGCACGGGTCCCCCGCCTTCCCCCCGGGCTGTGGCAATGGCGGCACAGGGCCCCCGCCTTCCCCCCGGGCCGCGATAATGGCGGCACGCGGCCCCCCCGTCTCTCCCCCACAGTGCGGCAGAGGAGGGAAGGACAGAGCTCTCCCTCCTCTCTCCGCGCCCCCCGTGCTGCCTGCAGGCAGCCAGGCTCCACCCGCGGTGCAACAGAATAACAATTTGTAACAATTGTGAAATGCCAGCTTTTACTAGCAGGTGCTCGGCTCAGCACCCTGGCTGGCACTCCTGAGGTTGTAAATGTCAGAAAATTAGTCACATGTTACCCGCTCCTGAGTTTTAGCCGCGTTTCTGGTGTGGGGGCAAAATTCTAGAAAAAATGGTGCGACTTGCATTCGTGTAATTACTGTATAATAATTATTTATTATATATAGTGAATAATGGAATTGGGCGGAGCCGCAATGCATTACGGGTAGGGGGCCGCCGCAATGCATTATGGGTAGGCAGGGCCGCTGCAATGCATTATGGGTAGGGGGCCGCCGCAATGCATTATGGGTAGGGGCCAGCCGCAATGCATTATGGGTAGGGGGCCGCCGCAATGCATTATGGATTGGGACCGTTGTTTTCCTGGAAAGTGAATTTTCAGGGGGGCTATGGGGGCATCCCCACCTAATTTTTGTGCAGTTTAGTGCACGGGGGACGTTTCGAAGGGTCACCCGACGCCAGTAATTTTCGCTAATGAGCCCACGTTAATCAGCGGCGCTGCCCCGCCCCTCAGTCCTTCCCCCACGGCGCCGAGGTCGAAGGCTCTGCCCTTTCTTCTTCTTCTTCTTGTAGTTCTTACCCCCCGCTCCCCACCCACTCCTCCTCCTTCTCCTCTCCCAGTGAGACCCTCCTAGGGCAGCCGTAAAACTACCGCGTTTTGCCCCAAAACTGCCCACCCGGTCGAGGGGGTCCCCGTGTGGGGAGGGGTCCCGTTTTTGGAAGGTGTTTTTGGGGAGAAGTCCCTATTTTTGGGGAGGGGTCCCGGCCTTGTCCAAGCCCCTCGGGCACTTCACGCACGTTCTGTTGCGTGCGCTGCCTTCCCTCGGGGGGGAATTGGGTGGGGACTTGGGGGGTGGGATCAGCGCGGGGGACGGCACTGCTGACCTTGCCGGGATCCCCCCGTGGCGAGGAGGAACCAGGCGAATTGGGGAGGGGGCTTGGGGAGCGTTTGGGCGGTGGCATTATGGTGGGGGGGAGGATCACCAGGGGGGCGGGGGGAGGGGGTTTGGGACTGCCGGGGAAACACCGGGTGGGGTTGGAATGGTGGAGGGGGGGGGGCGGTCCTGGAGCTGCTTTGGGACCCCGAGAATGGGGAGGGGGGCGTTGGAATTTGGGGGGCCCTATTTTGGGGGTCCCGAGTGCTGGGGGGAGGGTGTTCTGACATCCCCTGAGCCCCGCACCCCCCCCCCCATTTTTGGATCTCACATTTCGGGGGTGGTTGAAGGGCACTGGGGGGGGTCGTGCCTTGTGTCTTCCCCCCCATGACCCCCTGTCCCCATCCCCAGCTCAGGGGGCTCTGTGGGTCCGGGGGTCTCTGTGGATTCTGTGGGGGGGTCGTGCCCGCTGTACCCCCCCACCCCGTGACCCCCTCATGACTCCCCTGTCCCCCTATCCAGCTCGGGGGGCTCCGGGGCGTCTCTGTGGAGCCAGAGGGGGCTCTGTGGGTTTGGTGGGGCTCTAACCCAGTGTCCTCCCTCCGTGACCTCCCCATTTCCCCCCAGCTCAGGGGGCCCTGGAGGATCTCTGTGTGTTCAGGGTTCTCTGTGGGTTCTGGGGGGTCGTGCCCGCTGTCCCCCCCCATGTCCCTCCCCGACCCCGCTGTCACCCCCTACCACCCCTGAGGTCGGGGGGTCTCCAGGAGGTGCTGGAGCAGCTCCAGCTCCGGGCGCTGTCGGTGACGGACGACAGGGTGGCGCTGGACCAGGGGGCCGTTCTGTTCACTGGTGAAGTCTGGGATCCCCGGGAACCCCCCCGACCCTCCAGGGGGTCCCAACCGCCCCCTGCCCTCCCCAGGCCGGGAATTTTTTGTGGGAATCTCGCCCCGGACCAACCTGTGAGGGGCTGGCGCCGTGGCTGACGCCTTCAGGGTGAGACCCCCGGGGGGGTTTGGGGGGCCTCAGATCCCCTGGGGAGGTTGGGGGGACTCTGGATGGGGTTTGGAGGGCATTTCGGAGGGAATTTGGGGGTTCGGACCTGCAGAGCTTTTGGGGGGATCTTGGGGGAAATTCAGGGGGCTTTGGAGAATTTTGGGGGGAATTTGGGGGGCTCTGGGTGGTTCAGACCCCCAAGAAATTTTGGGGTTCAAAGCTCTGGGGGGTTCTGGGGAAATTTGGGGGAATCTGGGGGGCTTTGTGGGGAAATCTTGGGGAATTTGGAGCGTTTTAGGGGGCTTTGAAGGAGCTCTGGGTGGTTCAGACCCCCAATGCATATTGGGGTTCAGAGCCCTGTTGGGTTTGGGGGAATTTGGAGGGGCTTTGGGGGCAAAATTTAGGGCACCTAGGGAGGAATTTGGGGGCACTTTGGGAGGGCTTTGGGGGAAAAATTTGGGACACTTTGTGGGGAAATTTGGGGAAAAATTTTGGGGGGGCTTTGTAAGGGAGTCTTTTTGGGTTTTTTTTTTTGGGGGGGGGGGTTTCCTCAGTGTCTGCAGCAGTTCCAGGGGGGTTTCTGAGGGTCCTGACCCCCCCACACCCCCCCTCCCCAGGACTTCACGATGTCCACGGTGCCCGTGGGGGGCCGGGGGCACCTCAAGGGCGTCCTGAGCATGGCTGACCCCCAGACCATCGCCCACAGCAGCGACCACAGCGCCCAGCGGGCCCTCAGGGTGGGGAGGGGCTGCGGGGTGAGGGGGGAAATCCCAATTTGGGGAGGGGGCTCCCGGAATTTGGGGAGGGGTCAGCCGGGAGCTGCACATAGTGAACCACAGAGCCGCGGATGAAGCGGTTCTTGACCGACAGCTGGGCAGGGGGAGACCCCCCCCACGGGGGCCCCAAAAAAATCAGTGAGACCCCAAAAAATCTGCTGAGACCCCTAAAAATCCGCTGGGATACCCAAAAACACATTGAGACCCTAGAGCAGCCCCCAAAAACTCAATGAGACCCACAAAACCCACTGGGATCCCCAAAATCCTGGTGGGACCCCTGAACGGCCCCCAAAAAACCCAGTGAGACCCCTAAAAAACCAGGTGGGACCCCCAAAACCACACTGAGACCCCCGAATTCCCCCCAAAATCCCACTGAGACCCCCCCAACGGGCCCCCAAAATTCAGTGAGGCCCTCCAAAATCCCCCCTGAGACCCCTGAAATTCCACTGAGACCACCAAAGGGCTCCCAAAAACTCAATGAGACCCCCGAACAGGCCCCGAAATTTGGTGAGAGCCCAAAAACCTCTGCGACCCCAGAAAGGCCGCAAAAACTCACTGAGACCCCAATCGGCCCCCAAAAACCCAGTGAGACCCCTAAAAAACCAGGTGGGACCCCCAAAAACACACTGAGACCCCCGAATTCCCCCCAAAATCCCACTGAGACCCCCCCCAAAATCCCCCTGAGACCCCCGAACGGCCCCCAAAAACTCACTGAAACCCTCTGAGACCCCCCAAAACCCCCCTGAGCCCCCCACCCCGCACCATGTGCGGGCACTTCTTGGGGTCCGTGACGCTGATGTCCATCAATTTGATGTTCAGGTACTGGGGAGAGAGCAAGGAGGGGGGTCAGAGGGGTCTGAAAATCCCCATTGACCCTCCCTGGGATCCCCCACTCACCTGATCCACCGAGTGCAGCGTCCCACAGATGCTGGGGAGAGACATCATATATGTAATATATACCCTATATATAATAGATGATATAAAACATGTCCCGCTATGTATAAAGTGAAATATCACATGTCCCCCATGGAAAAAGTCATAATTCACATGCCCCTCATATAAGAAATGAAATAATTAACATCATTAAAAGTACTAGAAAATAAAAAAAAACCACTACCACGGCAAAAAAAGACAAGACCAAAAAACAAACCAAAACCCTACTTTAAAAATCCACCCTATAAGTATCCATGTTCCCTAAAATAAAACTAGTAAAAGACACCAAAACAGCCAACCAATTAATCAAACTACAAAAATAAAAATAGCACAAAAAAACCTAACTTAACAACACTAAACTAAAAGTACTCCTAACTCAATGAACTCGTTATGCCTCAAACCATCAAAACAAAAATACCACTGATAAATAAACACAAAATCAAAAGATAAATTTAACCATAAAGAGTATCTTCCAAATTATCCATAACTATAAAACATGTATTACAAACAAACCAAATAAATAAAACCCCTATGATATAATAATAAACCAACATAAACAACACACAATAACACCCCATATATAATGTTTTAATTATATTTAAAAAAGCCTAATAAATTAGCTATGACATGACCTCAAACCCACCAAAACAACCGCTACATACTCACAATAATAAAACGCTGTCCCAAAAGAATTAAAAACCCATCCTCTGCCTTATGCTACAACCCATAACACCAAAAAAAAAAACCCAACAGTAAAACACAATTCAAAGAAAACCTCAATACCAAAACTAAGACTTTATCATACACCATGTATAAACAAAACAAAACTATACATTATATTATGGAAAACCATCTTAAAAGCACTACATTAAAAAAAAACTTTCAAATATTAAAAACTGCATCTAACAAAAGCCGTCTAATAAATTCACAGCCGAAACTCCACCAGCAGAGCCGGTCCGACCCCAAATCCCCATCACACATATCAAAAGTCTGTTTTAAAAACCTACTTCAATTCATCCTACCTCAAATACAAAACCATCCATAAAGTGGCCTCCATTCAAACCCAAAATTGCACACAGTCAATAACACCAAAAAACAAAACAACACACTATATACCACCAAAAAATAAAATACTGAATTAAAACCAAATATAAATACCACTATTTATTAAAGAGCACAGTCACCATCTATACTTAACTGGAACTAAAACTAAATGTATATATACAATTAAAATGCATTACTTTCGACATATACCTGATTATATAAAATAATAAAGTGTACTAGAAGGATATTATAATATAATATCCTCTATCATCCTCCAATAAACTCTCTCGCAACTATATAGGCTAACACACACACACACAAAAAAAACTAAAAAAAAAAAATCTAGTTTTTACTTCTCATTCATTAGCTGTTACGGATAATAACCAAATCAAGTCGAATTAAATAAATTTCCTTTATTGCCCGCCCGCCCCCCGCTCTGGAAGGGGAGGACACGGGGGACCCGCAGCTGTCCCCCGCTCTTCTCCAAATCTCTATGCAATAATGGATTCATTTTTCTTTAGACTTATTTCTCTTATCGGGACTCCCTCCCCGTGTTCTATCATTTAACCCAGCGGGCTGTCCCTTGTTATTTCGGGCAACTTACCTTTTTTTAAAAATCTTTTTCGGTTTCTCTGGGGTTTTCCTGGGGTTTGTTCTTTTTCTGTCTTATTTCTTCAAAAAAAAAAAAAAAAAAACCCAAGCTACTGTTATAGATAATAACCGAATCAAACCGAATTAAACAGTAAACCAGCAACCAAAAATACGGTCTTGGGAAGCCACAAACTAAACAGGACAGCACTCGCATCAGATGACGCTGTGTTCACACTGCCATCCCGGCTTTTTATACAGATTTTTCTGGCCTGAGGCGAGAGTTCCCTTTGTTTCTGCTGAGGATTCTCGTGTTTCTTGGTGCTACCCTGCACAAAAGTCCCTCCTGCGCCTCGATGAGGGCTGTGTCTGCTCCCTATTCATGTGTAATTTCCTTGGGAGTGCTGGTTTCTCACTTACGGGGACCGGTGATGGGCTCTGATATGCGGTACTTGATAAGCTCTTTATCGACGATCTGTCCCGTCTGGTTGTTCCAGGATCGTTGAGCTGGGTTTGTTGAGATGCTAATTAAGGCCTTTGTCTATGGCTTCGGGTGTGGGTGGCAGTGGCTGAAAAGTTCTCTTTCTTTTTTTATTTTATACAACTTTCTTATACATAAACACGAATTATAACAACATATATCACAATCCCTCCCCTTCTATATAATCAAATTAATTTGTGTTCCCTTTTCAATTTTCTTCAGATTTATCACTGCTATTCCATCCCTTCATTGTCTCTTCTCGATAATTTATGCAAGGGAGATTATTTTTTCCTGTTTGTTATTCAAATTTTGTAAGTGCCTTTACTGCACTGGTATTTACCTTTCCTTCTCCCGATTTCAGTAATTTGGATGCTCTTCCAGATGTGGGCATAGCGGCTATTTGCATGCCCTGCACCACTGAGTGCATTAATTTGATGAAACAAGGTATCAAGCATGGTAGGAAGATGACTCCAGCTACTGAGCACAGGATAAAGAATACAATTTTTTTCCACTATGCTCCCGAGAATAACTGTTCTCACCAAGATGCCTGGAGAATGGAATTCCGCTTTTGGACTGGGACATTTGCCACCCTTTTTATTTCTGTAGCAAGATCCCTTATAGTTTTTCTATAATCAATTTCAACACAACATTCTCTTCTAAGGCTATTTGTTCTATTTTGCCTTCCTTGTTTCTGGATAAACAAAAAGTGTTATTGAATTGGGCACAAACCCGTTCGTCATTTTCTTCAAGTAGGTCGATGATGATTGGTTCACCGTCCGAGATTAATCCGTTCTCAAACTTAAGATTTCTGCCCGCCCAATACATTTTTCCTTCTATGACACACATATTTAATCGGGTATTGTCATAACATAACTCATTCACCTGAAAATAAGCTACATATACCGACTTTTGTTTTCCCCCTACCCACACCAAGCGATTGCATTGTCCACGAGTAGGAAGAGGTGTGAACGAGTCGGGGTGCTGATTAATGGGCATCCCCCACACTCATTGTTACGGCTTTGTGCCGCAGAGCTTGGCAGAATTCCTTGGTTATGCGTTAATCGGTGGGAACATGACTAGGCTGAGGCTCACCAGGATTCCCCCACCTCTCTGCCTCTGCCTACGCCCACTAGTTTGCTGCTAGCGGCGAGGGAAACCATCTTCTCGGCAGCAGAGGTATTCTTTAGGGGACCAACGCAAAGTCCGAGCTGCATATCGTCTCTTAAAGACATCCCACCTTGACAATTTTATCGTGTCCGTCCAACAGGGTACCTTATTTGTTCTCTGGCACTCTACTCTTAGAATTTCAGTTTCCCACTAACCCCGTGTTGGTATAAGAGAACCCACTCTACAGAATCTAATTCAGCGATATTCAATTCAGCGGCAAGTACTAGAATTCCGTCAGTCAAAGACAGCTCTTTTCAAAACACTTAGTACAGAGCCCTTTAGGTCAGATCTCCCGTACACAATGTGTAACCTAAACTTCACAGCAGATTTGGCACTTGAAAAGAACAAAAGGAAAACACCTCCACCCAGAAGCTATTCACCTTATCTGATCTAGGTTGATCATCGGCTTGTTTGGGGCAATTTTATCTCGAGATCTCCAGGGGAGGAAGCCACTTTGCACTTGGGTGTTTGTGGTTTTCACTCTGGAGGCGTGTGTCCAGCCTTTTTCTGCTGTCCGGACTGCTGAGTCTGTGGTTAAAAGGACAAGAAAAGGACCTTCCCAGTGAGGAGAGAGAGAAACCTCTTTCCAGGTTTTAATGAGGACCCGATCTCCCGGCTGTATTTTGTGTATGGCGAACCCCAAAGGAGCATTTTGTGTGACGATTCCTTGTTTTCGCAATTTTTGTAAATTTTTATTTTTTGTTATCAAGTAGGGTTGTATTTGTCCATCTTCTATTTTTGGATGTCCCACTGGCATCCCATGGTCATAAGGCATCTCGTGTAACATTTTAAAAGGAGATAGCCCTGTCTCAGAATGAGGCATCGTCCCAATATTTGATAATGCTAAGGGGAGATATTTTGGCCAGGACATTTTTGTTTATATCATTAATTTTGATAGTTGAGCTTTTAAGGTCTGGTTCATTTTCTCAACTTGTCCAGAACTGGGGATGCCATGGTGTATGATATTCCCACCGAATTCCTAGGGCTTCAGCCAGTTGTTTAATAACCTTTGAGGTGAAATGTGTTCCTTGGTCTGAGTCTATAAAGTTGATTATACCATACCGGGGGATGATTTCCTCCAGAAGGAATTTAGATACTGTCGGGGCTGTAGCCCTCGAGCTTGGGTAAGCTTTAACCCAATGAGTTAGTTTGTCTACTAGTACCAGCAAGAATTTATACCTCCCAACCTTTGGCAACTCAGTGAGATCCACTTGGATTCTTTCAAATGGACGATAGGCTATAGGGCAACTACCCCAAATTACCTGTCGTGTCCTGGCTTTGTGAACCTTTTTGCATATCAGGCACCCCTGCACTTCCTGTTTAGCTAATTCATAAATCCCCTTACACCCGAAGAATTTCAGAAATTGTTCTGCCAGAGCCTGTGATCCCCAATGTGTTTGCAAATGTAGTCTCTAGAATTTTTCTGGTATAATCCTTAGATATTAATTCCTTCTCATCTGGTAATTTCTACTTACCTTCTTCTAATATACCTCCTATCTTTTTTGTTTTTCCCCTTCAATCTCTTTTTGGGAGGGACAAGGGGGATATCCCCGAGTCCCCCCTTCTCCGAGTTCTGGGGTACTTACCATTAGTAGTGCTGCATTTTTTTGTTTCTTTATCTGCTGAATTGTTTCTTCTAATCCGGAATTGTATTCCTGTTTGATGTCTCTTCACATGCACGACCGAGATTGCTAAAGGTTCTGGGGGGTCCTGAGGGGGTCTGGAGGTGTCCTGAGGGGGTCTAGGGGGCTCAGAGGGATCCTGGGGGGGTCCTGAGGGGGTCCTGGGGGGACTCTGACGGGGTTCAGGGGAGCTCTGGGGGGGTCCTGAGGGGGTTCAGAAGGATTTTGGGGGGCCCTGAGGGGTCCTGAGGAGGTTCAGAGGAGTCTGGGGTGGGGCTCTCCTCATTTACACAAGTGAGGGTTTCTCTCTGGCTGAGCTAAATTTTGGCTCCAAGCATGGCATTTACACTTCTGGGAATAATATCCAAGAAGTCACGACTGACAGGAAACTTCTAATTGACTGTGATGTGATTCATTGGGAGGCTCACACTCTGAGTTAAAACAGCATCACTAAAAAAAAAAGAAATCACTGAAACCCCCAGATTGTCTGGCAGTCCATTGCCCCAGGAGCCTTGATGTGCTGCTGCGATAACCATGGAAATATATTGTGTCATCTAATTTTGTCACAGAAGGGAATAAATTCCTGAGCTCCACCGCAGCCCGCAGGGATGGTGAGGGGGAATCCCACTTTTCCATCTCCCTCTCCAGCAGGGCAGGGTGGAGATGTGACTCAACACCACACTGTGCACCCCTGGGAGCATCCTGGGAGTGGGGTCAGGGACCACAGAGCCCTTGCTCAACTCTTCTTCCCAGGGGATGAACCTGAGACAAAACAGGTGCTTGACCCACAGCAACATCAGGGCGACAAAGCTTGCTCTGCTATTTCCCAGTGTATTGTTTTTGGGTTTTTAATACCCCTTTGAAAGCGGTGCAGTCAGCTCAGCTCTGCCCCTTGGATGCTGGCAGGCTGCCAGGCTCTAATTAAGCCTGCTGTTATGTCTAATGCTGGTGGCAGTGTTTCAGGGCACCAGCACAGAGGCTGTGGGAGTGGGAGCAGGAGATGAGGTGGCTGCAGAGCTGTGTGGTGACTTGGATGTTCTGGCTAACACACCAAAGAGTGTTGATTTTATCCTCCTCACTGGTCAGATCAGCTCGTGAGCACAGATCCAGCCAGGCTGTATAAAAACTCCTTTTCCTGCAGGGAAGAGGACAGCTCCTCACTTTGTGGCACAAAAGTGCTGCCAGAGAGCTCTGAAATTCCTTGGTACCCAGGTGAGTGCCCACAGCACAGAGCCAGATCTGCAGGCTCGCACTGCACTCACCCACAGCCTGTGCCAGGGGCAGCCTGCACTTGGGAATGGGCCTGAGCTGGGCTCCAGCCAGGGGACAGGAGCAGGGACTGAGGAGGGGACAGCTTCAGCATCTCTCCCTGTGCTCAGGTCACACTGCAGGTCAAGTCTGCATAATTTTCCCTCCGCTTCTGAATTTGAGCAGCTCAAATTCACATCATCCCCCATCATGTGCATCCACAGAGTTGTGGCCAGGTACATCTCACTGCTACAGAGCCTCTTTTGCTGCAAGTCATGACTTGATTTCAGTGCATTCTTCAGCCTCACTCCTCCTCACACAACTCCCAAGAGCACAGCTCTGTTCCTCTCCTCTCCACGCAGCTGCTGCCGCCTGTGCAACCCCAGGACTGAATTGCAGTGCCACTGTGCAATGCCCATGCACAGGACAGGATAGCGAGGCACAGCCAGGAAATCCAATCCCAAATCCAGGTTCCTGCAGCTCCCTGTACCCCTAGCCAGCTGTGGATGCTTTGGAAAATCAGCCTCACAGTGCAGAACATGTTGGGATGCTAGCTGGGATATGGGACTTTGCCACCACCAAGTGATCAGTAGAAAAAAGAGAGAACAGCACTTGTTTAATCCCAGACTGGTGCCCTGTGATTTGTATTCTGCTTCTTGATCCAGCAGCTGTGCCCTGCTGCCCCTCCTGATCTCCATCAGAGCAGTTCATCTCTCCCTCAGCCCCACAAGGCTGAGCTGATCTGCTCTGCTTGCAGATAATGCCATGGACAGAGCCATGTTGCAATTAAATACTCTCCTGGTTCTATGCTACTGAGAAGCAGAATCAGAACGCACAATGGCAGATAATTACAGGTGAGTAATTACAGACACAATCTTCCCTCTTCCTTGTCCTTGTTTTTTTTTTTTCTCCCACCGTGCCACACTTGCTGAGAGCCTGACACAGTGCCCAGAGCTCCGAAGATGATGAGCAGAGTAATAAAAAAGCCCTTTGAGGCACATCCCTGAAGCTCCCTGAGCCCTGATCATCCTTCATGCCATGTTTCTGCAGCCCTGCTGGCCAGGGTAGTGAGCAGGAGGTCCACTTCAGGTGGTCTGAGCTGCTGAAAGCTGTGTCATTAAAAAACCCCAACTTAATAATGACAATTGAATTGAAGGAATATTGTGGAATATTTCCTGCTTGTTTTCAAGAGGGCTTGTAACTTGCTAAAACTTTTTGAAATTCAGCTGCTGTAAATAGCAACTCATGTGCTTTCCCAATCACTTACCTTTCTTGCTCAATACTGAGTTTCTATTTAGGAACTGGTTTTCAAAACATTGTGCACTTTGCACAATTAATTTGGGGAAGTCTGTGGTGTGTCCCAATGCTCAAAAAAAGTGCTCTGAAAAGCTGAGGAGATCACATGTGCAAAGTCAACCTATAGAAACAAATAAGCACATTTTCATACATGCAATCTCTGGCAGGATTGCTTAGAAATCATGAAGTGTTTTAAAACAATGCCATAACATTCTTAAATGCGAAATGTCACATGAAATGAAATATTATTCAGAATCACTTCTCTCTCCTTCCCAACCTGCCTGCAAACAAGTGGGATCTGCACAGCTTGGCTGTGGGTGCTGGGAACAGCATCAGCTGTGAGTGGAGCATTATTAACAACTGGAATTATTAACTCTGTTTCAGAAAGCTGTTCTGTGCCTCTCACACGGTCGTTTGGAAGATCTTTTGGAAAATTCATCTTGCACCTGATCCCTCCCTTTTTTAATGAACCACATCATGCTGTCAGACAATGCCGATGGACAGCATAAAGCAAGGAGAAAGTGAAATAGCAGCTGAAATGACAGGCAGGGCCAAAACTTTTAGCCACCAGGAAGATTCTGATGGTACCTGGCTCCAGTTTGGTCCCCTCCTCTATTGCCAACCTTCATCAGATAATACTCCCTGCAAAATTTTAATACTGCAAAATTTAAATGCCTGCAAAATTTTAAGCCAGGGATTTTTGTGTGGTTGACATTCATTTTCAAGCTTCACAGTGTCTTGTAGGTCCTGTGAAAGAAAGAGAAGAGAGATGTGGGAGTGATTTCATGCTTCCCCTGCCCTGCTGGGGTGATGTTTCTCAGTCTCCACAGGGAGGAGATGTGTGTGAAGCAAAAGGGTAAGAGGAGTTAATTATAATAATTTGGAGGGAGGGGGGGTTTACATTCTCCATTTCAAAGAGAAGTTCCTGCCTTTCTCAGCAGACACCTGTCCTCCAAACTAAAACAGCAACTTTTCATTCTTTGTCCATGTATAAGCCACACCTGATTATAAGCCGCACTTTGGGTTCGGACCAAAATTTTAGTCAAAATGGTGCGGCTTATAATCGTGAAATTACTGTAATTGGCTAAAACTGATGCAACAGCCACATTAAAACTAAATGGCTAATTTAATATGGATGATACTTTAAAATGTGTGTTGTCAGAATCTGTCATTGAATCACTGGAGTACAAAGTACATCTAAATGCTTTGAAGGCTAAACTAGAAGCAGAGGAGAGAGCCATGGAAGAGTTCTACAGCTGAAAGAAGCCAACGTGGGAATAATGGTAGGAGCAGGAGTACTGAGCTACAAAAGAAAATCCTTGGCAGACTCGATCTAGGCAAAGAATAAGTGGGCTGGAGGTTTTTTTGGTAACTTCTAATTAAGGGGTGTGGTGGCTGCATTTACATTAAAGCCTGAAACTGCGTGTTATGTGTGTGCATGCAGAGAATGGAGCCTGGTGGTTGAACGGCTGCTGAGTTGGGGCTTGCTAAAACCAGTTTGCTTCTTTATCTTAGAAGAGTCCCTCACCAAATGACCGCACTGAGTCCTTATATGGTTTTCAAATTGAAGCCAAACTGTCGTAACAGCCACCAGCTCCTAGCAGAACTTTTAGATTGTACAGTCACCAGTAAAAGTAGAGCTTGGCTCTGTCCAGATCGAGCCTGGCACTGGCCAGCCCTGCCCTGGCTGCAGGTGGATGCACTGTGCCTACAAGGCCATTAACAGAGAGGTGAAGATGAATAACCATTAATCTCCAATCTCTTATACCATGTTACCACTGACATTGCTTTAATTTTCTGTAGATTTTTATTAACTGTTTCCATGTTTTCACATCTTATTAATAAAGCAGCAAGCATCACTTTTGGCATGCAGAGAGACTCCCTGTACAGCTCAACCAGCACAAAGTAGCTGGACTTTTTCAATATGGTTCGCATTGTTTAATTTTATACACCTCTGAAGAGACTACTCAAGTTAGAAATACTTAATTTAAAATTACTATTGTGGAGTGAAAATCACTTATACACAATATCCATAGGTATTTAATTCTTTATTTACAAAATACTATCCTGAGAATTTTCCCTCTTAAGCTTCAATTTGAGCAAAGTAGTTTGTATAGACCTAAGTAACAACGGTTACTTAACGTAAGGAAAAATGCCAGTAGGAAAGCACAAAACTTGTTCAGGACATTCCCCAAATGACTGTCAAGTCTCCTGCTGTGGTTCTGGTTCTACAGCTGATGGATCTGACTGAGATGGTTCAACTCTATTTTCAGGAGGAGGTGGTGGAGGCAAAAATCCAGGTCGTTGAGGTGGATAGTGAGGATAAGGTCTCATTGGAAATGGATTTCTTACTGTCAGAGAATCAGAGTAATCCAGTTAGTATCAGTCACAACAGTAACCATATACACCTGCTCCTCTTGCTGGCTTACTGCTCAGCTAGGCCTATTTAACTAGAAGTCACATGTCAGAACCCAAGGAGATAGAGATCCCAGGAAAGAGGAGGGCAAAACCATCATTTTTCTTGGTAGTTACCCACTAGCAGAGACCCAGTAGTCTCTAAGCAGCAGCCAGCCACTGTTGCTGCTGCCAGTATCCCCTTCAGTCTGCCACAGCAACCCTCACCTGCTCCACCTTACAGTATTTTGGCAGATAAATGGCTCAGTTCAGAGAACAGCCAGACAGAGCCAGTAAGAAGTCCTGCAGTCTGATACTTACATCTTGCTCCAGTCATGGAAACTCCAAGAGAGAACAGTTGTTTTAGGACTGTCCCTTTGTAGGGCACCAGCACACCACAGAGCCAGATTTTAAGATTTGCACAAGATGCAATTTCATAGGAAGAAAAGGATTAAGGCAACCACCTACTTGCTTTCCTACCCCCAAAAAAGAATCCTTTAAGTGCTGAACAGTACATGTAGTGTATTTTCCAGCCAAAGTTAGTATTTGAAGATCAAGATAAGCTGTCGTGAAAAACAAGTGTACAACACAATGAACCTTAATCAGAAAAGATGCTCCTGTTAGCTGAACTAACAAGTAGTGGGTCCAAATATGTACACATCTACCCCCTGTAGCAACTCACTACCTGCACAAAGCATTCATGTTCACCAGTTTGAAACATAACTGGCCTAAAGCCACGTACTTGGCAGCGGAGGGCGTGGAGGGCCGAAGTCTTGTACTGGAAAGCATTCCCGTGGCCCATACATGCCAGCAGGAGGAGGGGGAGGAAAAGGAGGTCCTCGTCTCATGAAAGGTACAGGTGGTGCTCTAGGATCCACAGGCATCAGTGGAGGTCTGACTGCAGGGAAAGGTGGGGGTGCAAACCCTGACCTTACAGCTTCACTTTCAGGTGCCAGCGACTGATCAGGGAGCGAGTTCTGCAACACAAGGAACCAGGGGAGTTAGCAGAGGGAAAGGGAACATCTCCAGTCCCATCAAGCCCACTGTCATGTAGGTGTGACAATAGCTAAGAGCTAGTTCCAACTCTGCTTTAGCTGCAGCATAATCCTGAGCAAGGCAATCTATGTGTACTGACCATCTGCTTGAGCATCGTTTCACCTTTTAGGATATAATTAATTTTCAACAGGGATGATATTAGTAATACATCAAAGCAATTCATAAGACAGGAAGTGTTGTAATGAAGTATACATGTAATTTTATAATTTGCACTGATGAGTGCAATAGAATGTGACCAATGGACTAAAGACAAATGTTTCTATATGTTCTGCAGAAAATTAAATCTCCTTTAAATCAAGCCTCTCTTTAGCTACTTACGCTAAGGGCAGAATGATCCTTCATCCCATCTCCACTTGGTTCTGTTTGTGGGCTATGTTCTGAAGATGTCTGTCCATCTGTATGCAGAAGTTTAAAAGTTATTCAGTGCTGATCTCTTTCTCTCCACCGATTTCAGTATTTTTTTTCTGAAACCACTATAGACTGGCAACAAATCCAACAGCAAGCAGCAGTTCTATTGTCCCCCTCCCTCTGACTGATGGTTCATTTTTTCGGTAGTGCTGGGAATGGCTCTGCTATGATACACTCTTGGCACAGAGCTTGACACCAATCCTATTCAAGTATGACAAAAACCAATTCCCTCCTTGGCTGACAAATATCAAGGACACTTCCAGAACTACATCAGTTTTGGACGAGCAGTCAGAAATAATCATCATCATCATCATCACCCTCTATGTGCCTTATTTACTTTATGAGTAAAAAGATAAATAGAAACATCAACGTTTTTACTTTTAAACTTTGCTGGGAACAAGTATTTTCAATAGTAACTGGAGAAAGTTATTAAAGGGAATTGTCAGAGAGTAGAATCTGACTGGATATAAGTATATTAAATATATACCCTAAATATGCTTTCTTTAAACAAACAAACAACCTCCCAAGCCTGAGATTTGAAAACTATTGTTTTCTTACGCCTCAGCTTGAATAGAGATGATTATACTAAAAAACAACAAACCAAAACAAGACTTCTAACTAGTGACAGAATTTTTATGTGCATGTTTTATTTCTACTCCTGGAAAGCAAACAAAGCTGTTTTCTCAATGAACAGACAGGTATCTTCAAAAACTCTAAATTACTTGTCAGGCCCTGCTTTGTTGATGATATTGTTACTTAATCTAAAACATTTCAACTCCTATGTCACACAGAAAATTCATGCCTTGGTATTTATGTTGCATAACACTTTTCATTTTAGAACCTTATGAAGTCCCTCACAAACTCTGTTAACCTTTAACTCTTCTTCTGACAAAGTCTCCTGCTCCAGGAACCTCCTCAAGTGAAAAGTTTTCATAGTTTGCCATCTCAGCTTAGGAAAATCCATATTATTTTGTTCACTTTAAATAATATTTTGATCATCTTCCTAAGAAGTGTAACTTCTTAACTCTAATGAGTGGGAGCCTTGACTTCAGTACTGTGAGACACTCTGCTGTTCCCAAGTCAGATGTGCTGGATGGGCTGTTTTTTGGCAGTTTGTTTTTTAACTGAAGGGGGTTTTTTTGGGTTTTGGGGGTTTTTACAAATACTCAGCCAACTCTAGTGAAATTTTGTGTCTCTAAATAGCAACATTCACACGTGCTTAATGATCTCTTAAATGCTGGTTATCCAGAAAGGTTAAAGGTTATCCAAAATCCTATTTCCATTCTGGTGGTTTTGAATTGCCCAAGAACTGAATACAACATTAAAAAAAATAAATTAATTGTTGTTTGGCAGTGACTGAAGAAAGGGGCAAAAAAAGGATGCATTAATAAGAGCAAAGCCAGTGCACTTCTCTTGTCCTTCAGTCAGCAGCCAGGTGCTTGAAGAAAGACCTCAGAGGAACATGAAGTATTAGAAAGCACAAGTGAGAAAAAGCAGAAGTAAAACTGATAGAAGGCTTGGCAAAGAGGGAAGGTCAGCAGCTGCACAGAGACAGAACTGTCTTCCAGTGAAGAACAAGTCACTTTGACACCTGAACCTCTAACCTGAATTCAGCATTGGCAGCTCTCACACTGTGACACCAAGTAGCAAAGTTCTCTCTCCTCTGGCCAGAAATGGTGCAAGGGAGATGGTAACTTCCTGCTAATCCTGTCATGAGACTTAGCCGGGCATTACATAAAGATGAAAAATGCTTATTAAGTATTAAGCTCTTAAGCTGTCAGTGATAAGGTCTCAGTGACCAAAACATTGCCTATAAGCTTCTACCAGTTGCCAAGTGTCACAAACTAAAATGTACATAATCCAAGCATGGATATGTACATACTGGCCAATTCAGAACTGGTGGGTCAGTGAAAGGTGTGATTAAACTGAGGACAATTCACTGTGAACTATAAAAAGCTGCCACCATGGTCAACAGTTTGAAGAAGTGCCCTCAGGACCTTCTACCTCCATGCACCAAGCTAGAGGACACTTCAACATTTGGCTGTTTCTGTTTCACTCTTTGTGACTCTAACCCTTTCTAAGTGTATCAAACATGGGACAGAAATGCAAGTATGGGCTTGTGATGTTTTATTGCTGTGCTGAGCCTCATGAGAGGGACCAAAACAAACTCTTAACCAATTATCAGTGGTTAACATACAGAACAGTGAGGGTAGACCAAAAAAACACCTCATGACTGCCATTCACAGAATCTTGCCCACCTGACAGCAGGAAGGGCTATTGCTCCAACAGGGAATGACTGCATCAAGGCCAGCAGGTGTTAAAATGTTTCTTACACAATGAAACTTCAGGTCTGTGGTAGCTGAGAACCTGTTCTTTTGCCACAGCTTACTGTACACAGTCAGCTTACACTGGAATTTTCCATTTCAGAGTATCATGGAACCAATTCCCACCTGTTTTATCAAAGGACTGAACACCGTAAGTTCGTAGTTCTGCTGGTCCAGAAAGCCTTCCAGTATTTGGAGGATTAGGGAAAAATCTTTCTTGTCTTCGAGCAGGAAGAACTGGATCAGCATAAGGTTCACCTAACAGTGAAGAAAAAACAGGTCTGTGAAGATTTATTCCTTCCATTCCACACAATTTTAGACCAGAAAGATTCTCTGGGTATCTTACGCTCTTGTAAATACACAAAGTGTCTATTAACCAAGGTAAGGAAACAAATCTTAAACAACCCGAGGGAATCCCTCCAAATATACCCAACAGCTTATGTTTCTAAAGAGCTGCAAAAGAAAAAGTTCATTGATTTTTAACATACAGCAGAATTTTGAAAGTTATGATAGTCTAAGTTATGAACAGTGGGGTCTTGAAACAAAGGTTCAGCCTAGCAAAGAAGATCGAAGACAAAATAAGGTACTAAATGTTTTAAGCCACTCTTAGGTAAGAATGCAGTTTTCCATTATGTTTCATAGTGTTATAATACGGTTCCACCAACATGCTGGCATCAGATCTAGCAATCTGTAATGCAGCTGCAAGACAAACTGTATCAGTGAGACCCAAGGGCAAAGGTGGGCTAAGAGCAAGAAGGAAAGGCCAAGGAAACCAGACTAGCTCTCTGCAGTATCCTGTCAACAGACCACACCTGCCAGATTAGAAACTGCACCCTGAGAGGACCTTGAGTTCCACCACCAGGCTTTCACACAGATGTCTATTGCTTGCTGCAGTAATAACCAAGGTAACTTAATCTGTGCACATGACCTAAATTTTTAACTTTTCTAAACTTGTAACGTTTTTTTCTTCTTTATTACAGGTATCCAGGAAGGCTGTCCATACCCACAAGTTTTTATTTGAGAAATATCAGCAGATTCCTCTTAACTCATCTCCGCCTTCCCTGAGTGGTAATGTGCAATACAGATCTTTAGCTGAAGAAGTGAGAGTGAAGACTGATGCTGCTGCTGTTAATCATTGAAGAGACAGTATCAACAAGAAAACATGTCCCAGACAGGATGAATGCATCATGGTTCTCCTATACTATTAATATAAATGGGGTTTTTCTGAAAAATAGTCTTTTTCAACATTACCTAGTTTTTATTTAAATGTTAGAACTTTTTACTTCTTAAATCTCTTATTAACTATCCAGACCAGACAGGTCTTTTAATGCACTAAACAAACTCCCAGTAAAATGATGAAGGCAAACAGTTGATTGTTGCTTGGTAATACCAATATGTACTTAAAAGATAGCAGAGAGGTGCAAGTGAACCACTCTGACCAAGAAGAGAAAAAACTACTATGTTCAGTTGCATGTGCAGGTCCAAGAAAACATTTACTATTTTTAAACCCAAAATAGTAAATATACAGACTGCAAGTCAGTAACTCCTCTTTTCCATGGATATGGTAGCTACGCCGAGTTTTCACCTGGTGGAGGCAGAATTATCCTGTGTTCTCTTTCCCAAGGTGGAGACAGGGATCCAGTATCTGATGGTGGCCTGTGAGGATCAGTTAATCTATCAGAATTCAGCTCTCCTCTTTCACTTCCAGCTTCGTACATGGCAGTTGGTCCTCTGGATCCTAATCCAAGAAATCGAGTAGTTATTCACCCTTGCATTTCAAACCCTCTACTAGGGCTTTCCTCAGTCTGGAAATGGTGAAACAAATCAAGGAATGCCAACACTGTCAAGACACACGAGGTGCATGGCTCCACGGGACTCTGCAGTTACATCTACAAAGAAGGGTTCAAAGGTGTGCAATGAAAAGGTTCAATAGCAGCACAACATAGAGGACCTGCAATGCTTTTGACAAAACTAATAATTTTACAAGTTACAGTTAATTTGAACCAGAAACCAGTACCTTCATGATAAGTAATCTTTTCAGTGATAGAAACCTGGTGCTAATCAAGCTAACAATTAGTACACTGAGAGTTAATACATTATCATAAAACACCCATCAGCATTCAACACTCTTCTTTATTCAAGAAGAAGAAAAAAACCAAACAAAAAAATCCAAACTAAACAACCAAACAAAAAAACCCTCTAAGACCAGGTCAACACATAATCAAGTGCAATAAAACCTGTAAAAATGAGTGATTTTAGATTGCAAGCTTCCTCTAAAACAGACTGGGTTTGAAAAATTGCAGAAATACTGAATTCTGCTATCATTCTCTAATTCTCCATGCTAAAATTCAACCTAAAACTTTAAGTCATTGTTGTCAGTGTCTTGTGCAGTCTAAGGTAAATACTACAACTGCACTTACTGAAATCCTTATAGAAGAGAAATTTGGACATATTTCCCACTAATTAAGTACAGGCTTTGATGAGTGTAATGATAAAAATAAATTAAACAGTAGTTTCTTTATTACCTGTAAAAGATACTGAACTTCACCCTAGCATTGACCTACACTGCTCTTACCAACACAAGAAATATGAATGGAGGGTATTTTTCTTCCCTTACAACCCATGCCACCCTAGCTTACTTCCACCTACTCCTGAATCTCTGAACTGTACTCCTTACACACAAACTTCCTGGTCCCTTCTATCAGTAGGGAAGAAACAGTCTCCATGTATGATGGCTGCTTCAAATTTAGAAGAAAGGGAAGGGAAACAATTTACTGAACCAGTAACTTTCTAATACCACAAATGCAATAAAACTGTCTCATGTTTTTGACAACATTCTTTCAGACTGTAGACGAATGACATGGAAGGGGCAGAATCTTTCTTCAGACAACTAACTGACTCCCTTTTACTTTAAAATCATATTTATTTCAGCAGAACCCCATCTATCCAAGAAAAAAAAGACAATGGATAAGTCTGGCTTTTTACTTTTCTTAATTTATGCTTCTAAAAATGAATCCACTGACCAACCTACCAATAAAAACTAGGTTTCCAAGTGTACTGTTACACATTAAACAGCTTTAGAAGAAAGTTGAAAAACAGAAAGAGTTTGTCCAATTAACTGTTGATGTTGAATTGGTTGTTTTAATACTTTTTGTCACCAACAAGAGGAAAAGATGTGACAGGTTTATAGGAGAGGAGAGAGAAATCCAGAATAGATACATTTTCAAGTTTAAGAATTGTACCTCTTCCTCCTCCTCCACCTGGAAGCATAGGTGAAAGCCTTAAAGGACCCTCCAATAAAGTTGGAGGGGAAAGAAAAGCTCTTGTTTCAGATGAAGGCCGGCCCATTGGTGAGGGTCCATATGGGGAATGCTCTGGAACAGTTAAAACAAAATACTCAAGTTCACAATACTTAGTTTAACAAACTGTATAAATAACTTCTCAGGTGAAGTTAAAAACTAAACTGTAAAAAATGAAAATTGTGCTCTCATTACCATGTGTAACATATTCCCAGTCTACCCTCATCAATACTACAAATGCTCTTAGTTTCAACAATATACTTGACGTGACCTGGAGTCACTTATGACCCAATTATTTTTTTAAATGACTGGTATTTGTACATACACAAGGCCAAGATAGTTTTCAAACAATTAAATATGTGTGGTCTTGGGAAACAAAACCATAAACCAAAAGAATTAGGCTCTATTTTACAATTCAATACTGTACCTCTGCCAAATGGTCTCATTGGAATATCAAGAGCATAAGGGTCTTTTTCTAAAAGTTCAAGTTTAAATTCTGCTTCAGTTAATCTGCAAAGAGACAACAAATAAGTAGTAAGTGACCAAGAAATGCAAAAGCTTTACCAGATTACACTGTTTACTGCCAGGCTTTCTATCTAACTGGTTAATGAAGAAAGGTATTTTATTCCCTAAATAAATAAGACAAAGGCTGTCACAGTACTCTGAATTTTAAAATGCCTGAAAGTATTTCTCTATGCTCCTTTGTTTAAACTGTAATTTAGAAGTAAAAGTTGCATTTTAGATGTCACACTCCTAGTACAACATCACTTTAATTACTCTCCAAGCATTAGTTAACCTCACACCTGAAAGTTCAACTACCACAAACTGTTAGTTCAGCATTAACTTCTGAGATTAGCTGTAAAATCATAAGGTAACCATGACATCTGGTTGATATATACTTAAAACAAACAAACAAACAAACAAACCATACCCACCCCAAAATTTGTATTCTAGTCCTACATTCTGCTTCTTTCCTGAAGTATTTCAATACTTCACATAGTTCCTACTTTCTCGCATGTCATAATTACAGGAAAGCTCAGTGACTCCCTTTCTTTCAGAACTCAAACACTGTGATCTCTCTGCCATGTTTGGGCCACAATACATTAACAGAAAACATCAAACTGCCTAAATCCAACACATGCCAAACTGCATTTGTTTAATAGTAGATAAGAACTGCACTTACTTTTGTCTGCTATGTGCATTTTCTTTTTTTATATCATTGAGGTATCTTTCAGCTGCTCTGGCTGTCAGCTTTGGGAAAAGACAAAAACCAAATGTTTAGATACTGCTATTTTTTATTAAATGCTTCATAAATATGACAATTGTTAGGTGCAAGACATTCTATGTGAAGTGTACAGACTGCATTTTCACAAGATATGACTCGTGTATGGAGCCTCACATATGCCAGCAAACGATATTACCAGCTCTAAAACCCAAAATTTTTGAGGAATTATAGAGCTTTCCTGCAGGTTCTTAAAACTTTGGAAATTGAATTCTCTGGCTATAGCTACTCTGAAACATCTACAGAAGATTTAAAGTCTCAAATTCTATGTAAAAATGTTTTATTTTAAAATCAGATAGATAACATCTCTGGAATTATGATCACAAAGCACCATAGCTTTTAGCAGCATTTTATCTCAGATGTTCTGTGAAAGGGAAAAATGTATTCATCAGGAGATATTTTAAATTCTCCTGTTTGGGGAAAAAAAAAGGCAAAAATGGATTTTGTAGAACCACTCTTAGGAAGCTGTCAATGGAACGTACTGTTCTCACAGGACATAATGTCTTCTACTTGTAGATAAAAGAAGTGAAGTACACAAAAAAAAAAAAACCAAAATGGCATTGAAACAAGGCCAAAAGCTTTCATTATTAGCAAAATGTCACACATTTGTTACTGGGTGTCATGTTCTTCCAGCAGGTTTATTGCTATAACAAATGATATAAGATTATCATTTTACAGTGTTCATAAGTATCCAGCTTAAGTTTTCCAACTATTTTATATAATAGAAGTATTTTTAACTTGCTTTTGTATATTTCTGCAAGAGAGCCACATGTTTAGAAGTGAAAGGTTAGAGATAATTTTGGTGATGTTTTTTAGTACGAACCAAAAAGGTGACAAAGTAAATTTTTCAAATAATGAAAAATGAAGATGCAGAACACGAGGAAAATTCAGTATTTGAAACTTACCCAATTATCATGAGCTTTTTTCTCATGTGAAGTAATCTGTGAAAGAGAGATTGGTTATTCACCTAAACCCCAAAACTTATGATTATATGCTCTTTTTTATAAATTTAATGTGTGTGGGTAATTCATAATGAGATGCCTAAACTGAAAATTCAACTTATCAATAAAATCAACCATTGATCTCTGCTATGAAATTGTCAAAACCAGATGACATTAAGAAGAGAGAGCGGAAGGCAAAATTAGACACCCAAAAAAGCCAAGCCAAATACAGTTCACAAGCTAGCAGCAAGTGGTGTTCCAGTTGCAGTAACATCCCTCCTTCTGGCACAGATTTTGTCACAAAGCAAAAAATACCTGATTCTCGTAAGAACGAATGGTTCTCTCCAGCTCTTCTTCAAGATCCTTTGCTCGATCTCTGCAATAAAATGAGAATTTATGATATTGAAATAAAATGGGCACAGAAGTTTTGAATACAATAAACTCAACAGTAGCCACAAGGTGTAATTAAGATATTTTTTTTTATCCTAAAGACAGTATTGTCACTTAGTCCTGAGGGTGGCAAAAAATTACACTAACAGTGGAAATTCTAGGCATTGCATTACTGCAAACAGGGATGTAAACAAGAGAACAGAACCCAAACCCCCCCACACTGTCAACTTCTCAGTGGTTTGTGATGTTCCCAACATAAAGGCTATCCTTGCTCACATGCCCTGCCAGCCAGTCTCACCCAGCTCAGCACAGGAACTGATGTGGCTGGAGCACCACAGTGTCACAGGTTACCAGCCAGTCCTGAGGGACAGTCACCTGCAGTGAGGTTACATCAACATCACATGTATGATCACACCTTTACTGCCAGCTGCCCTGTGCACAGCCTCTGGACTCTCTCAGCAGGTGGGCCAAAGACACAGACATTGCTTGGTTGTACTCAACTTGGAATATTAGTATTCTCTTTAAAGTTAGGATGCCTACAAAATCCATGTTCTGAATAAATCAGGAAGAGTGAATTCTGTCTTTCTGTATGAATACTGAAGAATGTCCACAAGAAAGAATTAATCTAATTAACTCTTCAGGAAGCATTGAACACTATTGTTAGGCCTTATATTCCCATAAACACTGAAGTAAAATAGCAAACACACATTGCATACTGAAAAATTATGCCAGTTACAGAAAATGCAGAAAAATCCCAGAGGTATACACAGCTGGTATAACAAAAACCAGAGCAAAGCAGTTATGAAACAGCTACAGTAAATATTCACCCACGACAATATTTTAGTAAAGGATTTCTAAGCAACAGGACTATGTGACAAACTTTGAGGTACAGAAATAGAATACCATAACTATACAGCATAAATGTTAGCTCTGTAGCAAAACTGAACATTTAATTTACTTTACAACATTCTCTTTACTTCATATTTTTAGCTTTTCAGTAAGGTGAAGTGGATTAGAGACTCACTTCTACCACACTATTAGAGCTTATGTACCAGTACAATTAGGATTCTAATAGAAGTTGCCACAATCTTCAACATCCGAATGTTTTAACAAAGTAAAACCACCCTTTGTCTGTATTATTACACACAAACTAGCATCTAACACACACACCCCACAAAGAAACTGACAGAAAATACATGTGCTTATGCTGTGTTTTTATTAAATTCTCTATTGCTCTTTCTTCACTTGGGAACAAGTGACTAGAGCAACTAAAATCTGCAATTACCTGTAGCTGTTAAGTTCTTCAGCAGCATGAATAATTTTTTCATCTACTTTAGAAAGCTTTTCTTCCTTCTGTAGACGTTCCCTCTCTTCTACTGTCAACTTCCTTTAAAAAAAATTCAAAAACTGTGGTCAATTTTGTTTCAACAGTTTTGAAGTCAGACAAAAATCATATCAAACAAACTAAAACCCAAACTACATAAACAGTCAGTGATTTGTTCTGGTATTTTCTAAAACTAATTTTCTAGAGGAAAAAAAGATTGTTACTAGCTATTAAAAAAGAAAAAGGTTATTCCAGGTCCTTCTTTCCTTCTTTTGGATCCTTATGCCTTATTGGGTACTACAGAAGAAAAAATTTATACTCCAGTCCACAGATTATGCACAAGGTAGTTCTGCAGACCATGCATGGATACCACTGCTGTGTACAGCACTGAATGGATAAACTGGTCATTTGCCTGTGAACAGAAGTTCTTGGCAATCCAGCTGTCTAAATCATGGATCTTGTGATTTAAATTTCTTTTCTACTCAATCTTCAATTCCTACTTTTTCATTTCCCCTGTTTGAACAGACAGAGTTTTAAAAAGATGCCTTAATTAATTCTAATTTTTTGTGTTGCTACATCACCACACCAGCTTCTCCCCATTCCTTTTTAGCTCCTCTAAAATTCTTTGATAAGCAGCGTACATTTGCTGAGTTTTAGTGAGGTTATTTTTAAATATCCACACAGTCTGCTTTCTGCCTGCTTATTAACAGGTTCCTTCTCACTCCCTCCCTGCTCTTTTTTGAAAAACAAAATGCTAATGCAGTGATTTCTACAATTTGTTGCATCTACAAATATGCTAAATATCTACACAAATATATATGCTACAGAGCAGATTACTGAGAGTAATACTTCAAAAAGGTCCTGCACACTGCTCACTACAGGATCTAGTCATGTGCTGATTCTCTTGGGCCTTCAAGACTCTCTTCGAATTTGAAACAAATCTCTTTGATTTCTCTTTGAAGAAATAATTTCTGATTAGTAAAACAAATTTTACCATCATGCCCTAAAGTGATGCACCCCACTGCTACACATACACACTCCTGAAGGTTACTACATTCCCTGAACCAATCAACTTTAATTTCTAGTCCTAAATCATATTTCAATCACTAGGTCATAATCCTTACTAATGCTCTGACTGTGGGGCACATAGTACAGCCCTCACACTCTGGTTTTCTGGGTGAGGAAAGCCTGACTCACAAGGGTTCCGTGAATTACCAACAGCTTGCCTATGTTTTAAGTTTAGTAAAATATCTCTGACAGTTAAAGGTCCTATTGATTTTCTTTCAGCAACTTTGGCCCATGTATTACACCCTACAGTAACTCCATGAAAGAAAAAAATAATCAAGCTTTCCTACTTTAATTGCCTTATTTAAAAGATGAAAAATCTGTTATTACTTGGTTTCTGTTTTCTACTTGCTTGTGGAAAAGTCCTAAAATGAATTGTTTCATGGAAACAGTTTCTATAAACTATTGTAAACACAAATGTACATGAAAGCATAATAAACGGTCTTCACAATTCAGAAAATTCTAGAAAGCAGTATTCAAACTTTTAATAATTTTCAGTCCCCCTAATCAGAGTTACATTCAAATCAAACAGCAAGCATTAACAAGAGGATAAGAAGAGGAACCAGCACCTGTGTAGTTTCATTTCATTTTCTTGATAAAGCTCAGTCATTACTTTAAGTTTCTGCTGAAGCTTTTGAACTTCACTTTCAAAATGTTCATTTTCAGACCGCAAGGAAGCTTGCTGGCTTTGAAGGTTTTCTATGCGTTCTGTCAAATTTAGAGATAATTATATTGGGATAACACATTGGCAATATTTCAGTATACAAAAAGTCTGTAGAACCTTTGATCCTATGTTGATTTAATAACATAAAATATGAAGTTAATATATTTCAACATATGACACAAAATGAGAAGCCAGCAACTATACTCTCTACCTGCCACAAAGTGTAGCCCCGTGCGTGCATCAGTCCTTTGCTCCAAGCCATGCAACTTCTTTGAAAACAACTCAGTTTTGTAATTCTGAATCTGATTTTTCATTTAGAGCTCTTATTTTAAGTATTTGACCAAAGGAGTAAGACTAGCATCATCACATGCTCTTGTAGGCTTACCCACACAAGGTGTTCCTCAATAGCCTGAATGGGTAACTCAGATTTGTCAAACTACCTTTATCTTTCCAAATTGAACTCAAAGTCATGTTTCTTTTCCTATTTCCTATTCCTGTGCCTTTTTTCAAGAAACACAACAAAGCTTCAAGTAAGTTTGAACATCTTCACGGGACAGAGCTACAGTCAATTTGGAGAACTCGCCAGCACAAGGAATGTTTAAAGGACTGTAAGAAACTGAAAGAAACCCAGAGAGCATTTCACCACCCAAATCACAAAGCTGTACATTCATAAGTGATGGTTACTCTGCTGGTCATGATTATGAAAGCAATAACTAATTACAGGTTTTAATTTGAACTTGAGTTGTTGCAATACTTTACATTTTAAGGATTGAGCTTGCAACCAACACAAACCAACTATAATTAAGCTACCCTATTAATAGATGGTTTTAAAATTTAGATTAACACTCCACTGTTTCATGTCCAGAAATTATGCAAAGGAAGTAATATATATTTATTAACATCACTTTGCTCTTGTATTTAAAGATTTTATAACTTAATAGTTACAGAATATTCCAAGAAAATACAACCAAATTTGCAAATTTGATTGCTCTACATCTAAAATCATGTATTTAAAACAGCTAAGCAACTTAAAAATTAATTTCCAAAAAGAATCAAGTAGTTATTAATGTAATGTTATTAATGTAAACTTAATTCAGTTTTTACTGGAATTAATACTTGCAGCCTGTAATACCATTTTACCAAAGCAGCATCTTCTTAAAGACAAAATATTTAATTACCTGTAAGTTCTCCTTTAGCTTTATTTTCATCAGACAGTTTTGAATACATTTGGTCTCTTTCTGCTTCCATAGTCTTTAAACAAGCATTTAACTGCAATTAAAATTGAAAAAAAAAGAGAACATTAAAAAATTACCAGATTAAGAAAGTGTTTGTAGGCAAAAATACCTAACTAAACATTAAAAGATGCTGAACTCTGACACTGGTATTACCAGAATAATTACATATATTCCCTCTAGTTTTCTCTCTCCCACCCACAAATTTCTTACAATCACGTACCTTTGCAGCATAGATCAATTTCTTTACAGTTCGCTTTTGCTCATCATCTGCTTGAAGGAATAGAATAAGTCACGTAAAAAGCATGAAAGGGTTTGTGACAGAGCTTACTGCTATTACTTGGTTTTTATACAAAAGCAATGCCAACACACCACAATAGGCACATCACACTTGGAGGATAAAAGAGCAAAAAAAAAGCAGGGATGTGAGCAGAAGATATGCCAATACTGCAGTCCTTTGTCTGCCAGTCAATCACAACTCAGACTGGTCATGTTAAAAGTGAGATGCTGAATACACACTGAAAGATTCATGGGCATGTGCTCTATGGTACCATAAGCACCAGCACAAAAAGAAGTTGCAGCAAAAAGAGGAGGAAGAAGGGGTTTTCTCTCTTGCTGTTAAAGGGAACTCACATCTACACCCATTAGTTGACAGTGCTACCACACTGCCTGCAACAAATAACACCTCTGTAAGCATAAGGAAACAAAAATCAGGTTCTAAGGACCCTCAGAACTACTGCTGGGAGGAACTTGAAGAAATAAAATCATGATTTCCACCTAGAAGTACCACAGAGTCACTGCTTTATACACAGGCACATACTGCAGAATTCTGCAATTCTGGACCACTGAGACCACTAAGTCTTTACATTGCTCTGTAACAGTCTGTATGGCACACAGTGCTGAACAGGAGGATAGGTTGCTATTCCAGAGATTTCCAAGCATCAGTTAACTGTCCAACACA
Organism: Catharus ustulatus; assembly: GCF_009819885.2. Taxonomy (NCBI): domain Eukaryota; kingdom Metazoa; phylum Chordata; class Aves; order Passeriformes; family Turdidae; genus Catharus; species Catharus ustulatus. Next base: position 24,307,777 of record NC_046226.1, read on the forward strand.
AATGACATAAGGTGAGATTTAAAAACCTGACTTCTACAAAGCTAATCTTTCAACTTTCCTGGAAGTTAGTCAGTTCTGTATTTCTAAAACACCTGTTAAGTATTTAAATAGGGAAACTAAACAAACCATACCTAAGTGCTCTCCGTTCTCTGTTTCACCCTTTATATCTGTGTCCCAGTTGTTGTCTTCAGTGTCACCATCTTCTCGTATTGCTGAACTCCAGTCTTTCATGTTCAGTATGTATTGTGTCAGTGACTAAGAAAAAGCACACAAAAACCTCAGAAACAAATACACAATGAAAATGTAGTTATCATTACAATTACTTTCCAAGATTTCTGTTCTTGATTTAGTTCCCTTAGTAGATTAAGCCAGCCCCACATATCAAAGCATGTATTTGCAGGTCAATGGGCACATCCTTATGAATAATTTTCAGATAGCTCTAAGCATGCAGGTTTTTAGTGGGGCTTGTGTATTTAAGGTACACAACTGTAAGAATATACACCCAAATTTCACACTCCAAACTGGGGATAGGGGGGAAAGCCAGTACTCTATCAGAACTAGAAGAGTTTTTCCTCAGTTGTCTGTATCAGACTGCTTCATTGGGCTGCTAAGCAACCCTTTCTTTTTTGCTTAGCCAGAAACACAACATTAGAGAATAGTGACAGCAAACAAAAGCCCAAAACAGCGTAAGGCATATTAAGACAAGGCAAGGTTGTCAGGTTTTGTTGGAACTCCATGATTAGCATCAGTCTGAATAATTTGATTCAATCCCAAATGTAGTAATTTACCTTGATTTGGCTCTCTTTATTTTTTAAAACTTCTTCTACATCTGTTTTGGATGATTCTAACATCTTGGTTTGTTCATTTAGCTCACTAAGTCGTTCACCCCATCCTTCTGCTTCCTGCAAAAGCTAAAAAGGGAAATACCAGATTAGTGTGATTGTCTACAAAACCAAGAACTGAGGATTAATAGTACAGAGCCTGTTACATATATTGTCCATACGTAACTGGGATTTAAAGCTCTCACCCACCAGTAAGAATTAACAGAGATGAGACTACAAGAAAATTATCTAAAGAGTTGAAAATTAGGATTTCTATGCTATAGTTCAGTTGCTTTAACTGCTATAGCTGTCCATTGTAATTGGTTGTTAAGGTATTTTTAAGCATTTATAAGAAGTGTTCGGTTTATTCCACTCTAGTTTAAAAACCTTGATGTGACAATAGCAATGAATATAAAATAATGATAATTTATATAACAGTGACATACACTGGGGAATGGATGGAAAACACTCACACTCCAATATGCACACACACTTCTGAAATGGTGCCTGTGTGTTTTCGACTTAGAAGCAGACAGAGAAGTAAGGGAGAACAGGAAGCTTTTAGGCAGTAATTTATATTCATGTGACTTGCAAAACTACATTATTTCCCCTCCTCTTCTCCATACCTCTTGAAGTAATTTTAAAATTTTATTTGAAAAAAGCTTGTTCATTTGTGAAAGTCACAGTTGTATGTAATCAACACCTACTAGTATGTATCTCTTCAATTAACTGTGCTTAACTAAAATTATAGGTAGGTTCCATTTTACAGATATTCCTGACTAAAATCTCATTTCACAAAAATATTTTACAGGAGTTAAGGGATTAGAACACTTCATCACCAGCTATTAAAAATAACCACAGCAACATATTAACTAATTACATTGTGAGAACAAAATTGAACAAATTTCAATTAACATACAAATTTCTGTTAGGACAAAACATGTGCTACAACAACATAGGGTGAAGCACAAACAAATCATCTTAAGAGTCTGTTAAAAAATATTGTTTAAAGTTGCACAACAGTCAATTAATTTAAAAGCAGTAAATATACAGAAAAGAATAACCAGTTGAGCAATGAGAACTTAAGAGCAGTTATACCAAAAATAAAAACAGAAAATGGTAATTAAACAGGGGAACTGCCATGCAAATAGACAAGCAAGCCTGAACACTACTTATCAAAGATAAACTAGAAGGCACAGAACAAAAGGTATGTGACTAGAATAATACACATTGCCCCTTGGCACACCATTGCACTTTCCAAGTTGTAAAAGCCATGTATGAATTTGCAGCATCATGCAAATGACATATTAGGGATTAGAAGACATACACAGACAACTACTTTTATCATTGTCATCATCAAAAGATTACTTTTAAGAGATTCCTTCTCCATGAAGCCAGAGAGAAAATAAATTTACATGACTTTATAGATTTGTAAGAATTACAATAAAGAGAAACAGCAAGGATTTGCAATGAGCTAAAGCAATACATATTTCTAATGTTCCTGAAGAAGAAAAAAACCAAGAAACCAGCAAAGCACAGAAATTCATTAACAACCTTGTTCAACCTAAAAGGCCCAGTCCTCTCTCTGACACATCACAAATCTGAAACAGCACATTTCTTATAAAGTTTAAGCTATGATGTGCCAGAAGATTATGATCCATTTACGCAAATGGACAGAGGAAGAAAGGACTCCAGTTTCTGTGAACAAATAACACCTTTGTTACCTTTTGTGCACACGTGAAATTCCACCTTTAAAAAAAAGGTAAGAAAGAAAAACAAAAGAAGGATATGGATATTCTGATACAGTAAACTAACTCTCACATTAAGAAAGCACCTCAGAAATGAGAACACAGATAAGTAAGGTAGACACTTTCTCTTTTTTACGTATTGGGTTCCAGCAACAAATAACTTTAGTTTATTTAACTACTAAAAAGCATAGCAAACTACAATATGCACAAATGTTCTCAAACTACTAAAAACTGCAACAAACCTCAGTTAACAACAAAGTATAGTAATTAATCCTAAATAATGTGGTTAAGGAGCTACTTATACCCAGGTTGTTTTATCTAAAAGAAATGCAAAAGACATTTTTTTTTATCTAGGAACATGGCAATTAAACCCTGAAAACTGTTTTTACTAAATTTTTTCCCTGGTTTTCCTTGATATAAAATGATTGCCTGAGAAATATAGACAATTGCCAGTACTTAGTGTTATCTTTCTCTAAGTAATATTTTTTTACTTTATTAGAAAGGAAGGAAAGTGATTTTTGTCACACGCACAAATAACTGGATTGTTTCTGTTTAAACCCAATAAATGATCACAGGGGAAAAAAAAAGGAAAATTCCTCCCTATAACAACTTTATGCATTGCTTCTCAAAATTTATTACACAAGAATACTGTCACATTTGAAACAAAGCACTGAGACCAGACTCTTCCTCCCCGCAAGAATGAAGAGGATGTAGAGATTAGGAAGAAAAAAAAAAGACTCTTGAAAGAAAATAATCCTCAAGCAACTTAATATCACAATGATAATAGTCAAATTCACTGCTTCTCCACCCAGAGCTTTCAATACAACTGTCTTCCTTCTTTGGTAATCACAAACATGGACTCCTTCTAGAACTAGGGAAAAAGATTAAATTTTACTAACAGTTGTGCAGAACTGAAATATTTCTCCTACAAAAAAAATTTATTGCCTGTATCCTTTTCTTTTTTTCCTGAACCACTAAGTTGGACATACACCATGTTTTGACATTGACACAGAGCACTTCCCAGCTTTTTATAAGACCTCTAAAAAGCAATAGGCTTGTTCTTTCACTCCCACTCCTTCCCCCCTGCAAATATCCATCAGGTTATTCCTCAGTCAACGGGGAGATCATCAGTCAGTCAGGAAAATAAGCACATAACCATTAAAACCACAACAAACCATCAAACCAACATTACACAGAACATTAAACGTTAATAGAAAATATCTATTTGTTAGAAAAAAGAAATAGTTTCACTGTAAAGCAACCTATTGCATAGAACAACTATTGCACATGATAAATATTTTAAAATATTCAGTGTTCTTTGTGACCTGGCTAAAGCACTGAGGTAAATGGACAACTAAAATTTGGGAAGTAAGAGTCTTTTCTGTTCCTCTCGCTTACATACCTGACTTCTAATTAACACATCTACAGTAGTATTGGAGTATGTTTTTTACCTGCCTTCTGAATACTCTGCAATTCCTCAATTTCTTTGGTTTTTTAGATCAAGCAAAAAAATTTTCTCTCTGCCTCTGTAGCGAATCCTACCTGTGGACTTGTTCAGATATTTCTGTTTTCCTCCAGGTCTCAAAGTTCTTATTAGACCTACACTACCACATGCTCTCCTTCCACTGCTCCATGCATGATACCCCACAAACTGGAACTACTGCATTTCTTGCAAAACAGGATTACTTTAGACAAAGTCACTCCAGTGTAAAATTGTTTTAAAAACCATGTCCTCTTCCTCATTCCATTTACTAAAACACACCAGAGATATTAACAAACCTGCTGAGAATGAGCTCTTTGCAGAGATCATATTTATTAGTAGGAAAATACAGTATTTCTAAGGATAACTAGGAAGAACCTACCTGTTTCTCACTTTCCTGGAGATGGCTGTTTTCATCTACTGCATCTTGAACAGATGTCTTGAGTCTCTCAGTATTAATCTGATACACTTTTAGGGTGGACTTGGCCTAAGTGAAATGAAAAAGTGTGTTGTTTAAATGGTATTGATGAAGATACAGGTGGGGCATGATGGCATTACTGGACTTGTCTTAGGTTTTCTGGTTGTGCTACATATATACATTTTCTCTAAGTTTCAACAGTTTTTGCTGACTGTAGTTTTGCAATACCATATATCATTGAGGAGTAAGGAAGCAAAGAAAAGACAAGGTAACTACTTCTCAGTAAATGCCAACCACTATACGAAATTAAAAATTGCTCAATCAAGCCACACCAAAGTACTAAGCCTTACAAAGTCTTTTGGTTTGCACAGAATATTATCACTGCACCCTTAACAGAAAAAAAATTAAAACAATAACTACATGGGGAATAGTGAAATTGCAGAGATCTGAAAACAGAAATTATGAAGGTTAGACATACCTCATCAATTTGTGACTGGATAGATTTTTCTTCGTTCTCTAAAGACTCCACCTTCTCCTGAATTTCAGCCACCTGAAAATTATTAGTTGTCATACAGCTTCTTTCACATATTTGACTGACAATGTCTAGACAATTAATAAAATCATTTTTATTATCAGACTGAGAAAGTTCTACTGTTGAATCAGTAAAAATGTCTCTAAAAACGGTTTTTCTTTGAGTATTTTCCTTTATGGAAAATTAAGTTTTTGTTTCAGAACACACAAAACAATAGTTCGTCTTCTTGGTAGATATTTTTTTAAATTAATAGAAACAAAGACAAGATTCTATTTATTCTTACCAAGGTATCATTTTCTGACTGCTTAGATTTTTCTTCTTCCAGTTCTTTTTCTAGATTCTCTATTTCGTCGTTGAGTTTCAAGTTTGACTTGTTCAGTTTTTCGTGCATTTCCTAAATCAATTGGTTTGTGAGTTAATAAAACATTTGGTATTAATTACATATGAAGACAACAAGTTTTAAATATGACAAAGTATGTTTCACTCAAATACTGTAGAGACTTCTGCATGAAAAAAAGCTGTAAGAATTAGCTCTATAGGATCTGAGGTGCAAAAGGAAATAAACCAACTTGCAATTTTTTACATTAATTTTATAGAGCCTAATAGGTATTTGATTCACTTACCCAGAACTCTTTTACAAATATATTCTCAGTATGGGGGATATAAACAATGTAGTGGTAATTTTTCTTTAAAACTGTGCACCTGTAGCCTATGGAAAGTATTTGAATTAGATATTATGTGAGAGAAAAATACTACATGCACTACCCTCTCTCCTAGAAATGGGAACAATTTATTTCTTAAAATTAAATATTGTCCAATATGCCATTTGCTCTAGTATCGCTCATCCTCAACGCAATTGTTAAAAAAGGCTTCTCTTAATTTAAATGCTTTGATTTTAAGTAATTTTCAGTAATCCAATTAAAATAATTGTGTTGGAGGTTTTGAGTTTATCTGATTTTTTTTTTTGTTGTTGTTTTTATTTAGTTTGTTTGGGTGTTTTTTCATATTGGCCACATTTTTCCTAGAATACTACCTCATACTGTAGAAATAAAAATTTCCATTAATCTTTTTACCTCAAAAAAAGATGTGTCTGTTGATTCTTTCAGAGTGTTACCATCCTTCAGAGACAACTGTAAATCTTCAAACTGAAAAGGAATTACTTTATGTCAGAATATATGTAAATAATTGATTAAAAACCAGCATTAATTTGTGATGCTCTAGTCTGAAACACAGACATCACCTAAATATTCACAGATGCACCTTGCTGGAAATCAGGAAAGCCTTAACCCTACTAGACTATCCCATGATATAAACCAAAAAAGCACATTTTGAAGTTGCTTCCAGTGAAATATATTGTATTGAGAGTTTAAAGAGAGAACTTGCTAACACCTTAACTGCTCTTAAAGGCATTGACAAAAAAAGAGCATTTGAAGAATACCTTTAAAAGCTTTAAAACATTTTTACTTCTAGAAAAGTTAATACTTTACTTGATTGAATCCATTTCTATGACATATCTGAAAGCAATAAATGAGGACTGTTACCTCTTTTTTGCAGAGGCTGAGTTTTTCAAGAATTTTGCATTTTTCTTCAACTAGTTCAGCAATTTTATTGGCAAGCTGTTTCTCCCTTCCTAATAAGTGAAAGACAAGCAAATATTGCATCATCCAGACAAAGGTGAAAATAGAAAAAATAAAGTCATATCCAAAGAAATATGAAAAATGAAGTATCAGAAATAAGCTTACCTACATAAAGTCGACTTCTAACCTGAAAAAAAAAAGATAATAAACACTGAAAATGTGTGATCAATTACTTTCACATAGTACCTGAAAACTAATCTTTTAAGCTGTGATTCCATGCCAAGTTTAACCATGGAACTTAAAAAAGGAATATAAACACAGGCTTCTACTAAAAACAGGCAATCATATCCTCTCCATATGTGTGTTTGCCCTGTCCTTCTCCCACTGTCATCAGACAAAAGAGGAGAAAGGAGATTAGTTTCCTCCTGGATCACTTTAATAACACACCTCTGTATATTCATCACACAACCTCGACTGCCTACACAAAGTCCCACAGTGGACACACACACACAGTCAGAAGAGCACAAAAGGGAAGCGAGGGGGAAGCTCCACACACAAGGTTCACATTTCCTATTGGGAAAGATCTCCCACACATTACAACACATAACAGCTAAAGCTGCAGTTAGGCACTACCTGATGGGCATCCTTCAAGTGCCAAGTGAGCAGCTGCCACATGGGGTCTGGTGCCCTACAATCAAAATCTAACAAACTGCAGGGCAGAATCTGTCACAAATGGCCTGTACAAGAGATGCAGAACTTGTCTGAGCCCACAAAACTCTTACAACACAGCATTTCTCCCATGGTTGGGCTGGGTCATGTGCCTAATGTAGCAATGGGTCCCTCAGATCTTCGCTGTGTCCTCCTCATTTAAATCCAAGGAGTCCAAATAAAGAAAAAAGGGTAACAAAGCTGTAAGTATGCTTTTATCCTATCATCCCAAATGGATGTTTAGCTACTCCATTACTTTTCATTAACCATCAATTCTTCAAGGAGCAGTCAATGCAGTTCTAAGTATGGATGACTGAAAAAGCTATCAATAAGTTCTGTAAAACCGCATGCCCTAAGTGACATGTGCAGGAGGAAAGCAATACCAAGTTAGCTGTTTAGCTGTTTGCATGATTTCAGCTCAAATGCTTTTTGTACCAAACAGCTATGCAACCAGTCTTAAAACAAGAGTATCATTACACCTACTACCAAAATCACACTGTCTGCATGAGAGTATGTGAAAAATGGGAAGGAATTCAGAATACTGAATTACAAACACTGACCCCATTTCTGTAGCAGGGAAAGTATGGTAGGCAACTTTTATTACTCAGACCTTTACTTACTCTCAAGAGAAGATAGGCATTACCTCAAAAATATAATCTGATTTGTGCATTAAAAGGTTTCAGTCCTGCAATTCTCAAAGTCATCAGATTAGTGCTCACAAAGAGCATGCAGTTAAATTGGTTCAGTATTCCAATGCTGCAATAAATAGAATCCAGGTGTCACTGCCCAGTTTTAAAATGCCTCCCTTGACAGGAAACAATGTGGATTGCTTTTGCTCACAATTACCTTGCAAGACCTGAGCTGCTCTGGCTATGGCCAGGCTAGTCACAGAGATACCAATACACACAGCAATACTTACACCCTAGGGAAGACATCTCTGTCCTGTGAAAATCATTTAAGGACTGACACTGAAAGTCCGGTGTAGAAATTAAAAAGAAAAAAGGAAACCTTAGTACAGTGAGTTTCACTGCATTTCCTCTTCCAACAGTCACTCACCACATGTCCAAACACTTATTATCTTGACAAAACAGACTTTTCAATTTCTCTTTTAGAGAGATTCTAAATTCAATCACAACAGATTTAAAACTCTGAAGCATTATATATCTTCAAAACTTCAATGTGAACTACTAATGCACTCCATGCATCTGCAAGTAACTTGAACACTTTCTGTGCTGGTTTTGTCTGGAATAGAGCAAAGTTTCTTCACAGTAGTTGGTATGGGGCTGTATTTTGGATTTGTGCTGAAAAACACTGATAACACATGGATGTTTCAGTTATTGTTGAGCAGTGTTCACACAGAGTCACGACCTCTGCTGCTTCTCACCCCATCTCACCCACAAAGAGGCTGCAGGTCCACAAAAAGCTGGGAGGGGACACAAGACAGCTGACCTCGACTGACCAGAGGGATAACCCACACCATGCTGACATCATGCCCAGCACACAGAGCAGAGGGGAAGGAGGAGGAAGGGGGGTGTTTGCAGTGATGGACTTTGTTTTCTAGAGTAACTGCTATATGTGATGGAACCCTGCTTTCCTGGAGACAGCCGAACACCTGCCTGCCCATGGGAAGCAGTGCAACAATTCCCTATTTTGCTTTGTTGCATGCATCACTTCTGCTATCCCTATTAAACTGTCTTCATCTCAGCCCATGGGTTTTTTAGCTTTTATTCCTCTGATTCTCTCTTTCATTCCAAAGTGACAGAAGGAGCGAGAGAGTGGCTGTGTGGTGCTCAGCTGCTGTCTGGGGCTAAACCACAACACTTACTGATTGATAACTTCTGTACAGGAACAAGAGAATCGTCAAGGCTCCAACAACGCCAGCACAAATCACTATTTCCCATGGGAAACCATACAGATCAGGGCCAGGTCTCATATCTTCGGGCAGTGAAGCCACAGCCTGAAAAGTAAAGCAAAAAGCTTCAGTTAAAGGAAAACAGGTTACTATTATCCACAGATATTTATATGTTGACATCATTTACTTTCAAGGCTTGTATACCTATTTTTTCCCAAAACTCTGAGAAAATTATAAACAGAAATTTAAATTATTTAAACAGATCTAAACAGATTTTTAAATGATAGATTTACCAAGTGAAGGAAAAAAAAAGAAGTTCCAACAAGATATGAAAATCAACAGATAAAGCTCTGAAACCTTTTCTTTCTGAGACTATCAATTATCAGAGAATCACAGAATTATTAAGGCTGAAAGGAATCTAGGATTATCTAGTTATCCCTCTGCCATCAACAAGAACACTTTCCACGGGACCTATTCCCCAAAGCCCCATCCAGGCTGCCCCTGAACACTTCCAGAGATGGGGCATCCACAGTTTCTCTGGACAACTTGCTCCAGTGCCTCATCACCCCTACAGAAAAGAATTTCTTTCTCTTATCCAACCTAAACTTATCCTCTCCAGTTTAAAGCCATTCCCTCTTATCCTATCACTCCATGCCTTTGTAAAAAGTGCCTCTCCAGCCTTTTTGTTGGCCTCTTCAAGTACTGAGAATTTACTACGGAAAATTCTCCTTTGAGTTGTCCTACAGCTTTCACTGCTGAAGAATCAATAGTAGTAAGTACTTCTTGATTGTCTGGTAGAAAACTTGTTTGGTAGAAAAACCTGTTCAACCAACGTCATGCGAAAATAACATACGGAACACACCAGTGATTTAACACATTTTAAACACTTCGATACACTCACGCTTCATTTGTAAACGGACCTATCAGCCCAAAGATACGATATGCTCCCCATAGCTCAAATTTATTACACGTAACCCGTGTTTAAGAGCACAGTATCGTGCAGTCAAGTCTCTATTTGGATTTCTCTCCTGCCCGAGCCCCTCCGCAGCAGCGCTGCACAAGACCCCGGCGGTCGCGGGGGCCGCGCCGAGCCCCGCGTCACTCCGTCACTCACCCAGCGCAGCCCTTCCCAGGCCAGCCCGCAGCAGCGCCGGGCGCTGTCCCGCAGCCCCGGCCACAGCCCGGCCGTGCCGCTGCCGGCCCCGGGCCCCCCGCGCCCGCCCGCCGCCATCTTCCCGCGGGCGGCGCGCGCCCCTTCCGGCCCGCCGCCTGACAACCGGCCCGTACCACTGCCCGCCGGGGGGGCGGGGAGGAACCACTGCTGCCGCGGGTAACGGGGGCGCGGGGCACAGGTGGCGCCCGCCCAGCGCGGCTCCCCGGCGGCTCCGGGCCTCCGCCGGCACAGCCGCCCCTGGGCACGGCCACCACTGCGGCAGGGACCGGCAGCTTCCCTGGGCGTGCGCCCACCGTCCCGCCCCCGCCATCCAGCACGGACGTGACCCCGCGCAAACTGCTCGTGTTCCTCCCTCACGTTGCGCTCAGAGACACTCACCTCCCGTGCGGCGCTGGCCGCCTCCATGTGGGCCCGGGCGGCAGCTGGTGGCACGGAAATAAAACTCGCGGGCAAGGCCCGGCTCCCGCGGGCCCCCGCTGTGCGTGTCCCCGCCGTGCGTGTCCCGGCCCGGGCGGCGGGGCCGGCAGTGCCCGGCGGGGCGGGGAGGGCCGGGCCGGGCAGGGCAGGTGGGTCCGGCTGGGCGGGCCCGAGCTAGGTGCCAAGGGCCCGTGCCAAAGGGGATCCTGCCAGGCTGCTGAGCCCAGGGAAGATGCAATGCCACAGAGCAAAGGACTCTTCGTCTCGTTCGCTAAAATTAGCGCTAATTTGGTTTAATTCGGATTTTGGTTTTTAGTTACTTGATTTCTTTTTTTTTTTTTTTTTTTTGTTAATGTGTGTTAACGACTTTCACAACGCAAGGTGAGTGACTTGCCTGTAAAGCACCTAAGGGAGCAGGACAGGCGGAAGGTAGAAGTGCCTTTTTTAGCTATTTTATCTGTATCAAGCCGGACAAGAACGAGTTTGGCCGTAGCAGTGAGCTGTCGGTCACGAGGGACGAAGCCCCCCAGTTTTCGTCATCCTAAACTACAATTTAACCATATTCTAAATACGTACACTGGAAATCAGGAATAAATTTGCGTGGTTCTTAAACATCAGCTCTAAACAAAGTTCAAGCAAAGCACCGAAGTGAAGTTTACCGTATGGCACTTTACCTGCCACTACTCTTGAATTTAGAGGAGACACCGCAGCAACATTTGCCCTTCCTCAAGGTGCCCTGGCAGCATTGTTGTGCAATCTTGCCCCTTAAGGTTCACCTTCACTCTCCACTACGTTTTGGTGTTTAAGACACCCCCCTAGCAGTAATAACCCCATTTTCTATTATTTTATATATTTGCTTAGGAAAGTATCTTCAATGCAATTACGAATGAGGGGAGGGTTTGTGAATCAAGGCTTTGAAAGTACTCTTTAAAAACAATGGAACTTGTCGCTTATTTTACTCATCATAACCCAAGTTTTTTAAATCCAAGCAAACTTAGTGAATACTATTCTGAGAACTAGAGGGAGCTATTAGTTTCATTAAAAAAAAAAAAACCAAAAAAATCCCAAACAAACAAAAATTTAAAACCACCACTCAGATGTCTCCTGGCTATTAAAAAAACCCACTAAACAAAACCCCAAATCCTCACATCCTAAGTTCATCAGATTCTGCACTGCAAAGAGGCAGATGATGAGCAGCTGACCTACAATTTTCTTGTACTCTGTCTCATTTGGCATCAGAAAACCCTGGAAGTAGGGAGAGGGTTTATTTAAAAGGATTTTTTTTTCCTTTTCTGTTTTGTTAGGAGTTTCACTGCAGAACATTACTTTGTAGCTGGCTTAAACTTGCACTAATGTCAATGTTATATCACAGAAAGAATTCTTACCATTTTGACGATAATCGTCACTGCTGACGATGCAGATTTTATTGTTTCTCTGATCTCAAGAGCATTCCAGCACAGAAGTATCTGATGTATCCAGCCTCCTTCTGGTTTGATCATAAGGAATAAAACAAGAGGTATTATCAACTTCATTTAATTCCAACTGGTTTCGTTGTTTCTTGCTTTTTTTTTAAGATTGCAAATCTGTTTTCCTTAAAGTTAAGAAAATTAGCACTTACCATTACTTGGAACATAATTTTGGATGGCATCAGAGAAAGACTTTCTGTCATCAGCTAGAGAGTCAGGTCCTGAACTGTCCATTTTTGTTTCAGAATTTACTGAAGCAATGGCTGTTGCTTCTGAATCTTGGTCACTGTCATGTTCACCGACTACAGCTGCATACATTTCATGCTCCTTCTCTGGTGTTTCTTCTAGAAGCTTTCTTCTGCCTACTCCTGGACATAATTGTGAGGGAAATCATGGTTATTTTTAGAGGACTCAACTTACTCCTATAAGATATTAACCTCTACAGAGATTTTAATTTTTAAATTTTTCTTTTCCTCAGCTTAAAGCCCAACACTAGAGTATCACATTAGAGAAAACGTGCTACAGATTTATGATTTAAGAAATGCTATACAAATAATGATTTCAGAATTTGAAAGATAGAGCTTTAAACAAAATTTATGTTGTAGTAAAGTAATTAAAAATCAGTATTCAGGAAAAAAGTATGTTTGGTTTTGATAATTAATTTGTAGATTCCCTGGTCAGGATTAGTATGTTTCTTTCTTTTATCCAATACAAGTGGGGTAAGCTTTAGAGGGAGAACAGTTAAAAATGCCATGTAGGATTAAAGATTAACAAATTCCCACAAGATATTAAGCCTCTGTGCAAAATGCAAGAAACCACAGGCATGTTCATGCAGAAGTGTGACTGAAGGCACCTGGCTGCCTCAGTTTTAGTGACTTGGAGTAAATTGACTAAGGCCAATAAAATACTCTTGAAAAAAAATCCCACACTGTGCTTACCCACAAAGGAAAAAAAGTTACAAATTTTTAATTTAATAATATGCATCAAGACAGTGCTGGCCAAAGATACACATTAGAAATAGTCCACTAGTGCAAGATGAGTAATTTGCTCTTTAACTGTTACCATTTTATTAACTCAACTTGTATTATTAGATAATTGAAATATCATAAATCAGTCATTAACTGGTATAAGTTAGGCTCACTACCTCTTCATTTTAAATCACCAGAAGGAGACAGTGTTGTATCTGTGGTGGGTTTTTTTTCTGCCAACAAAGAATATTTTGTTCTTGCTAAATCTCTGTTAGTGAAACATGACTCTAGTAACTTTAGCTGCAGTTTGGCCAGCACACTTAATTGTTATAGCAGACAAAAGCTCTGGCTGCTCTAGAAGAACATTCCTTTTTTCTGTATATTTTCTCTGTTCAGTATCCAAATTGTGCCCCTTTTGTGCAGACACAATGACCTGTTCCCTCCACATAGCATTATCTTTAGTGGAGTAAGCTGTGATTTTACCATGAATCTTTTCAAATTGCTGCTGCTGCAGCAGTTTGCTTCCATCACAGACATACTCTAAGGATTGCTTTAAATCTTGTTTTAATTTAAATAAAATTGTTGAAATATGGGTTTGGTAAAACTGTTCATCATACAATATTTGCCTTGTTTTGGTTTTTTTCTGCACCTTCTCTATATTTAATAGTATCTTATATTGTTCACATTCCTTTCAACTTCCTCTCCTTCTGTGCAGTATTGAAGTGTACTAGTCCTAATTTCACTTCTATTTTCATTTGGGTTTTTTGACCAAACATACATGCTTAAACTTTTTTTGACAGGCTTAATTGTTAGTTTTACTAAATATATTTGCAAAGAACCCTGCTGGTCTCATAAAAGTACTTCTGAAATCCTTTTTGTTAAAATATAGTTGCTATTATTTGTATTTCTGGATTTTGACTCATATTTTCAGACTTTCTTTCTTTCTTTCTTTCTTTCTTTCTTTCTTTCTTTCTTTCTTTCTTTCTTTCTTTCTTTCTTTCTTTCCTTCCTTCAACTAGTTTTAGTAGCAGCAATTTGTTGTTCAGCATTATTCATCCATTCAGTTACAACAGTATCTTCTTTTTCAACAAGTAATTTCATGATTATAAGCCGCACGTTACAATACAGAGTGTGATAAAAGGTATCTATTCTATCACCATCTGTTGAGGGTGGGGGCAGTGATCCTTATTTCAACGGCAGATATTCTGCTAATGGGCCATGCATTGAAACCAGGCAGGGCATTGTTCTTTATCTTTTCACAACCCATCCTTCCTCCAGCGAGTCATTTTCTGCTAATGGCCATTGAGTCCCACTGTGGGACTGATAAAATTACTGCATCCCATTGGAAGTTGCTCCTGCCAGGGGGAAGAGCCCAACATTTCTTACCAAGATAAAAACAGAGGTTTTGGGACACTAAGGTAGCCCCTTTCTCCACTGGACTCCAGAGGAAAACCGGATTTCTCCACATCACCACTGGACCTCCGGAAGGAAACTACACCTTCTACAGGAGCACTGCTCCAACTGAACCACATCTGTCACTGCAGGAGGATGCAGCCACCATTTAATGGGACTGCTACCAACACCCTGCCTGACAGGGTATCAGGTTGTACTCTGACTTTGTCAGGGTTTGCAGTTTGTTTCTTTGTAGTACTGTATTTCTATTTTAATTTCCCTAGAAAAGAACTGTTATTCCTAATTCCCATATCTTTGCCTGAAAACTCCTTGATTTCAAAATTATAATAATTTGGAGGGAGGGGATTTACATTCTCCATTTCAAAGAGAAGTTCCTGCCTTTCTCAGCAGACACCTGTCCTCCAAACTAAAACAGCAACTTTTCGTTCTTTGTCCATATATAAGCCGCACCTGATTATAAGCCGCACTTTGGGTATGGACCAAAATTTTAGTCAAAATGGTGCGGCTTATAATCATGAAATTACTGTACTCATATCAGCCAGGTTTATGAGCATCCCAGGTTGCCAGGATTTAATTAATCCAGTTTTTAAATAGCAGTCTGGCTTTCTAGTTAAATGGTTTTAGAAGATAATAGCTGTCTTTTTTTTCTTCTTGAAAAATGTGATATATTTTAGAGAGCTCGAAGGGTAAAAGTTTACTCATGTCACATGGCTGTTGCTTTTATTCTTGACAAGTAGATTTTGTTTAAGTTTTTTGTCCACTGCCCTGTTTGTTAATTTGCACTGCCAGCTGACAAGGAAAGATCATTTTCTTTAGAGGTATTTGCATTACTGTTACCTAATATGCTGCCTGTGAGACACTTTGATTTGTGAATTTAGTCTTTTACAGTACTATCCATTTTGAAATGGCTTTTGGATGCTGATTTTTTTTTTCTGCACTATAACCTTTGACTAGTTTGTCTTTCTCAGGTGTTTCTAGACTAAGACTCAGTTCACTGTCACATGTGGTCTTCTTGATGCCCAGATTATTATTTGCAGTTCCTGGTAGCTCCCCATAATGCTGCACTTGCCCTTTGGCTGTTGAACTCAGAAACTTCATTAGGTCTGCAAAGTGACTAAAAGAGAAGCAATGGTTTTGTTCTTCAGATATTTCAGGCTTTTCTCCTGTACTTTTTGTGTCTCAGGGATCACAATTCAGAGGGGGTCATGAGAACAAGAAATTTGATGCAATTGATTAATGTCCCTGTTGATTATCATGTTTGTCCATATTATAATAAATAAAAGTATTATAGATATTTGTATACCAACCTGATTGGCCACGTCTGCTTTCTGACTCTTGGTTTTTCTTTTCAGCATCAGTGTTTCTCAGCAGTTGGCTTTCTGATACCAAGTCTTCCTCTGAACTGTAAGGTTCAATTGGCTTCTCTTTGTCACATATTTGCATATCTAAAGATGATTCTGTACTACTTGAGGTGTTTTTGGTGTCATTAAGAGTACGTGCACTTGCTGGTATCTCCCCAGGATTTGGCCTGTTAATGTTTGAATTTGTTAATTTTTGTGCATAGTTCTCATTTTCTTCATCTGTCACCTCATTAGCTATTTCCTCTGATTCTTTGTCCATATGTAATTCCTGCTGGTCTAAAGTCTGATCTTCCTCATTCTTGTTTGCTTGGTCTGTTGTTCCTCTGCTTCTCTGGTCCTCTGTAGCAATTGTAGCTTCCTTGGCATGGCCAAAATTAAGAACATCACTTAAACCCAAATTAAACCAATTTGATTCAGATTCTTGGCTTTCACTCTTTTCTTCTTCTGACAATACCTTGGTGTCTGTTGTTTCATTTTCAGTACTAGAATGCTCAGGCACACCAGACACATCATGGTTTGGTGGATTAATTTTTTCTGATGCCAAATCAACATCTTCATTCTCTTCACCAAAATACAGAAAGCTTGTCAGTCCACCTTGAAACCAACTAGATGTGGAGGATTCTTGTTCCTCATCATTTGGCTCCTGTAAATAATTTTCAGCTCCTACCTCTGTTTCTTTGCCTTGGTATTTATTTGCTTCTGAAGATTCAGTAACATCTTGTAAGGGCTCTTCATAATTTTCACTTTCTGTGGTGAACCATCCTGAAATCCAGCTAGACTGAGTTTGAACAGGTTCTACTGGGAGACTGTTTTGCATTTGTGGCTCTTCAGTATCATCTTTTCTAACCAACTTTTTGTTTACAGACTCCTGAGTGTGAGATTCCTCAGAGTCATTTTCAGAAACTGATTCGTTTTTTTCTTCATTTTGTATGGGGTCTCTTGAATATTGTAAGAGTTCATTTTCATGCAGCTTTGATTCTACATCAGACAATGAATATTCACTTTCTTTGTTGTGATCATATAATGTGTTATCTTCGTTTTCAAAAGTGTACTTATCTTCATGAAGACAAAGGAAATCAGTTTCCTAAAAGAATAATACTAACTTTTAAAATGTCCTAATGTGTAATTTTCTATATCATTGTCTAGCGCAGCAAAATTATCGTTGTTCTTTCTGTTATAACTTTACACAAAGAACTGTAATTAATTACATTATTCCTAAAGGTTCTATATCTTTAATTACACAGAAATTATTTTAGAGAACAATGAACACACAAATAGAACAATTATAAAAACATGTTTTGAATAATGTAAAATAAAATATACGTCAACAGTGGAATTTCTAACTGGATATTTGATTTTCAGTTGGTGTAAACTACATTGGAAAATCTGGTGATTGGTTTACCTTAGTGAGCACTTCAACTTCTTCTCCAATTAAAACTTCCTCAACCTTCACAGCATCTCTTGGGAAATATCCAAAATCCTTCCCTTTCTGTAAAAGATATAAAACTAATAAGAGCATTTAAATTTCAGTGATATATATGTTAGGTACTTCATATGTGCTGGAAAAGTATGAATGAACAATAAGTTTATAGAACAGCCCCCTATATCCTTAATTCTACTTTGTCAAAAGATTGGTTTATTTTTCCATCACAGAAGTGTTCCCCTTGCCATTTCAGAAAGCAAGGGGAAGTATATTACTCTATAATATTATACCTGTATTATTTTTAGGAATGTGAGTTTGTGTACTACCAAAGCAGTAGCCTTAAAACTGCTTCAGCTGAAGGCAGTGCTGTGCACTGATGGTCACAGCCAGTTCCTACTAAAATTGGCTGCAAATTTCCCATTGTCTCAAATGGGAAAAATGTCATGCCTTAATAACTAATGACCCATATTAAGTTACAAGAAAAGTAGGATATGCAATTCAGATATGAGACTAGTTGCAGCTCAAGAGAAAATTACAATGAAGATGGCTACACTACAGAAAATAAGTTAATGATAGGACCCAGAAGGTCAATAAACCACTGCTGTCTTTACATCAAAACATTGAAGGTATGGTTTTGGATATATCCAAATGGAGGGATATATCATGGAAAGCAAAGAATAGTGAGGTGCCTGCAAAGATACTCTTGGATTAAAAAAAAAAAGAAAGACAATTTCACTGTTACACAATAAATGTGACAGATTATTTACAGGGAAAAAAAGCACCCAAAAATGTACTAATGTCTTGTAGTTTTTTTAATTTTTTGAAGCACTTACACAGTTTTACTAGCAGTAAAACTTAATTTGGATCAATACATCCATTCCTTCTTAAATGACCATTCTAATTTCATTGACACTTTTTCCAAGTTGTTTAATGTGCATGATAACTTCTCAGGGAGCTTTCCTTAAGCAGTAGAACTGTGAAGTCAGGTACCAATACTGGATGTCTTACCCCCAGACCTGTAGGTAGGAACCTGACCTGATGGATCTGAGTGTTTCCAAGGGAACCAGATTAAATCAGTACAGCCAAATGATAAGATGAAGGAAACAGAAAACTTGTATTCTGATCTTGACTTGGTTTCTCTATGAGTGATCTTTGCCAAGATTTGGTTTTTTCTTTCTGTATAAAGATAATAACAATGACCCGTCTGCTAAATACTGTATTATCATGAGTGGTTAATATTCCGAAAGAGAGAGAAGATCCTTAGAAGAAAGTAGACTGGGTTGTTATGCTATTACTATATCTAAAATATTTATTGGGAAAGTCTTTAATATTTAAGTACTTACACTTCCTGTCCACAAGTTTTCATTTTCCCTTGAAAGTTTGGAGTATACAGTGATCTCCTCCCCTGCTTTGAAGTTAAGATACCGGCAGTCAGGCCCTAAGTAGTCGGTAATGGCTTGAACTCGGCTCATTGCCTCTGGAATAATATGTGGAAATAAATAAAGACAGCATTCATTTTGCCTGAAGTCAGGTTACTGAAGAAATCTGATATATATCTAATTCTGATGAATTGCAATAGCAAACATTTTAATGTATGTGCTTTGTTGTGACACTTATCCATTTATATCAAGTGGAAATCAGCTAATGCAAAAGCAGCTCTGTCTTGTTTTCTTTCCTATGTACTGCAGATATCAAGGGAAAAAGATCTTATGGACATTTTCCAGTGCTTGTTTAGCTAAGATTTCAATGCTTAAATTGAAAGGATGTATGCAGGATTAACAAATTCAATTACTAAAGTAGATCTAAACAGCTAAAAAGTATTTCCCAGGCATATTTATAATTTTATAGTTTAGGAGTTCTAAGTTAAATCTAGTAATTATTTCAGGGATTTTGTCCTCTATTTTGAATACATTTATCTTATGATGAAATTACATCAATTTTAGGATATAAAGCTTAAACATGTTTTTAACATAAAAGTTTACAGCTCAATATGAATTATTTTAAGTTTTCTTTGTCTCTACCCCTGTCTCCCTACAGAAACCACTACTGATGTGCTCTGGTCAGTTTGAAACCCATTTCCCATGCTGTTCCACAAAGACAACATCCGGAACCTACTGAACTTGGTATGGCTCCACAAGAAAATAGAAATCCATCATCAGAGGAAATCTAAGGTTTCTTCCACTTCAGAGGAAGTGGTAGATTGAAAATATGTTGAAAATACAACACTCAAGTCTGTCAAACCAGTGGAAACATCTTAGAAACAGTTTCAGCTATGATTATGACAGATTTCACAATGGTAATCAGTGGATGATAAATGGGACATTATTTGCCCACTTGTGATTCAGTGGCTCTGCCTCCTGCAGAGTTATTTACCTTTGAGAAACACATAACTAGTTGCTTCATATTAAGGAGGTAAAAATAAGTAAAGAGGAAATATTAACAGAGTGTTTTGTAAGGATTACAAAAGAAATCCCAAATCAGTTGGTTTACAGTAGAAAACAACCAGAGTTCTGCAGAATGGGCTATGAATGTACTATAAACATATGATAAAGTCTTTTCCCGTTTATAACCTACCATTTAAATTTTATTTATATTTTGTTTATTTTATTTTGTATCTCTAAAGAATAATTTAAAAATACTTTACAGTTGTTTTAACTGCCCATTTTGGGAACACCTGAGGAAAACTAGCTATTTACAAGTATTTTTACTGAACTTTGATCACACACCTTACACAACAATCCAGCAAGTCTTTTTTTTTTCCTCTTTTTGTTTTATAAGTTTAAGCCTATTTCTCTTAAACTCGGTATATTAACAACAAACATTTACTATGGCTACTGATTTTCAGTCTGTTTCATTGCTAATTTCGACATTATGATTCCTAATAGCTGCATATACACCACAGATTCCCTTTGAAAAAATCCACATTTTTACTTACTCTCACATTCCGGATCACCACACTTCTTCCATTCTGAAAGTACCTTTGTACTCTGCAGACTTACTGAAAATGAAATTACTAACAACAGAATTCTCTGATCCAAGATCCTTGACATTTTAGATTAAATCCAGATTGCAATGAAACTGTAGAAACTGCACTGATGTGCAAGAATATTCTACATTTTCTTAGCCTAACAAAACATTGCAAGTAAACTTCCAATCCTGTTTCCCTTCTCTTATCTGCTTAAACAGAAGTACACTATGCTAACCTGCAAACAATCTGCAGAGTCAGGTGTCCTGATTATACGCATGCATTAATAATTAACTATGTTCTGGTAGCTAGGCTGATGTTTTGAATACAAAGAAAGTAGTTCTGGTCAAATCAAAATTTAGCCACTATCAGATAGATTCTTGTGTACTGAGTTTGTAGAAGATTGTGCCTGGGAAAATTCAACAGCAGTTGTATTAGGATTAGTTCTGGATTACAAATGCATTTTTAATGTACCTCTTCACCAGATTTTAAGATGGTTTAGTGTGATGACCAAGAAGCCTGGCAAGGGCTAAGACAGCTTACTATTTACAGCCTACACCACATTCCTTCTACATTATCTTTGCAGATGGAGTTCTGCACAGCTGATGTCAACAAAAGATGAGTGGGCTGAAGGAGGAGGCCCTGTGGAGATAGAATGGTCCTGTTTTGGCTCTGAAGAACTGAACATACCAAAGTCATATGACTAGAACCTTGAAGGACACCATGGCCAAAAAAGCAACTTTTTCCTGAGTAAGAGTTTAAATATTTAAATATTAAAGCAACACCCTGAGTATGCTAATAAGATTATTGAAGTACATGCTACCCCATACATGACTATATTTCTTAATCCTCCACCTGGATTATGCTACATATAAAGAAGGAGGAGGAGAATAAGATGGGGCTGTATGTAAACTGGATAGAATTTTCATGTGCTTAGTGAAAGGCCCAAAAAGATCTTGGTGTCAGTTGGTGGGTTACTCTCCTCTCTTCACAAGCAGGGATACCTGCTTGGTAAAATTCTGCATAGGATTATTGTTACTACCCAGGCTAACACAATATTATTGTTATCATTAGAGCTCTGTCACATCTAGTGCTGTTTATCAACAGCAGTTCCAAGTCTGTGTTTCTGTTGTTTCAATAAACCAAACTATGTGTGCTATGTGTGAATCTGGGACAGTGAGGGTTCTCACTGAGCACAGCTTGACCTGTAATTTTAGATTGGTATATTGCACTATTTGTGAATCTCAGCTTGTGAAACTTCTTATTGAACACAACCAGACCTATAGTGCCAAATTGATTATAAACATATATAAAGCCCAGGCACATTCAGACCCTCTCATCTCTAAGGTCCAGCTGGAATGCAGGGGGTATTATTTTCTATCAGTCTCTCCACCCTTAACACAATAAATATATTATCAATTTTATGCTTGTATTGATTTGCAGTGAATACCAACCTAGCTACTGACAGTGTAATAGCTTTGTTTCTTTAATAAATTATTTTTTTCTGTGCATTGATATGTTTTAGATAATTTATAGCTGGTCATTGGGAACTTAGAACAGAAATATTTTCCACATATTCTTTTGGAGGTTTCTCATGCACTAGATCTAAGTACAATCCATCCTTCAGCATGGGGAATGCTTACTTGGTTCCAAAGACTTAAAGGTGCCTGGCAGTTTTCAGACTTAGAAGACAACTAGAAAATCCATATGCTATCTCTGCATCATATATCACAGAGCAATACAGCAAAGCTAAGCAAATTACATGCCTGCTTTTTAAAGAATTCCTTGTTTCTTAGCAACCTATTATCCAATTTGTAGTTATAAATAATTTTTCTCAAATAGCTTATGCTTTAAAGTAGTAAATATGCAGGGAGATGTACAATAGTTACAGAGGCATGAAGTTTTGCTATAAATGAAAACCTGCAGAGAATCAGAATACTGGGTTCGGAGGGGGCCTTAAGGTTTACCTGGTCCAACTTTTCTTGGTAAAAGCATGATCTAAACAAGATGGTCCACATGAATCTTAGAAGTGTCAAAACATTTGGACATCCACCACTTTATGGGAAGATTGTTCCAATGGCCAGTTGCTCTCACTGTGAAATATTTTCCTCTACTGTCTAATCAGAATCTCCCCTGAATTTTGTACTCATTGTCTTTTACATGTGTGTACTTGTAAAAAAAAGTCTCCATCTTCTTTGCATCAGAAGCAGACTTTGCTTCAAAGGTTTTGTATCATTGTCCCATACTTCTTTGGTGACCTAAAAACAGTGTGTCTTATTAACCTATAAAAAAAGCTTCACTTTTCCTTTCCCATGGTCTTGTGTGAGGGAGCCTCTTCTTCCTATCTTCTTGATAGTACCTCAAGAATCTGCATTCCTTCCCAACCTGATCTTTGCAGTCTTATAGTTCCTAGTAGCCTGCCCCTCCTTCAGTCCTGAGTATGACTCAGGTTCCACAAACCTAAGCTGTGTCTTACTTGCAGCATAGCTTCCTCTTCCTTCTGCTCCTCAACTCAAACCTGCCCGACACTGGTGCTTAGCCTGATCTACAGAGCTAGCAAAAAAGGGCACAAAATGAGCTAGGGTCACCTTAACCAGCAGTGGCCTGCAAACAAAAAACTTCACAGAGACGACATGTCCCCCACTTGCAATCTAATACTTTGGCCCCTTCCTTTGCCACATGACCTGATAGTCAGGCAGCCTATCCTATGACCTGTTACACCAGCTGTCTCTGCTGTTAGATAATCCAAGGGGAGCACCAAGGAATACACTGCAGATCAGCACCCCTGTCACGCCTGACTAATGCTGCCCTGTCTTTTTTTAAATTTCCAAGTCTCTACAAAATAGATTGGTGAAAAGGAATATACAGGGAATTTATATTTTTATATTGGAAGGACTCTATATACTAAGTGTTGTACAAATTAAAAAAAAAAAAAGAAAAAAAAAAAAAGAAAAAAAGGGACATTTTTATCCAACTGGTCCAAAGTCTTTCATAGTGTTGCACACCAACCATAGAACATGGGACAAAACCCAACAATTGCCTAGAAGGGTTAACAGTCCCTTTTTGAGCCTGGCAATATGGAGCCCATTCACCTAAAAATGGAAAACAGGTATTCTGACATCTAAATTTACATACATACTTACGTAGGTTTGTGGGGGAGAACAATTAAACCCACATCTTGATGTTTGCACAATATTACTGTACTTGTGAAAATAGCTCTGAAAATGGCACTGACTTCAGTTTCATATAGATACCAAACTTAGTCCAAGTCTTTACATGGAGGTAAAATCTCAGCTACTCAGTTAAAAGTGCATTTGAAGTTTTCAATTTATTCTGGGCATTGCTCATTGTGTTGTTTAGTCTCTACAAGCATTCTTTAAGGCTTAATTGCTGACAAACACTACTCTGATCTCTGATCTATATTATTTGTTCCTCTAGTATCTTCAATAATAAATCATATTCATACCAAATATTCTTTTCCTCTGGATGCAAATTCTATACATAGCATAGGCTATCAAGCATGACTTCAAATCACCTTTGAACTGAAGTCAAAGGTTAATAGAGTTTATTATAGCTAGAGTCCAAAGGACAAAGTTGAAAGCTTTATAGCAGATAGAGACTTCAGTTAATTTCTGTTCTGCAGAACTGAAGCAATGAATGTGAGTACTACTGCACATGCAAATACAAACAATAATGAAAAATATCTATTTCCAATAACTTTCATTAGAATGGAACTATTTTTATTTGCAATGACACCTTAGTAACTATTTCTACTGAAGTAGAAAGGCAGACTTCTTAAAACATACTAGAATTCAAAGAAGGATCAGAATTAATGAAGTAATTGAAATCATCTGAATAGTATAACACACTGGACAGCTCTTTTAAGAAACACCTTTTAGAAGTGAAGATGTTGCATTTCCTAGACTATTCAGTCATATCAGAAGTTCGTAGAAGTTCTCCTAGTATCTATTTTATAATAAGAACAGACTATACAGTTTTGGCTATACTGTTCTGGTAACACCAAGGGGCTCCACACAGAATGTAGAGTTTCACAGTGTAGAATATTGCACAATATGTGGAAGACTATAGTCCACGAGTAGAGACTTTTAACAATATAATTCTCTTGACTTTGGATGTTTGGATACAAATTGATTTTTACATTTAATCAAATGTGATGCCAGCAAAATTTGGTTTCTTTAAACAAGTATCTTTTAAGAAATAAGTCAAAGGAAGTAAAGTAACACTAATTCACTCTTTCAGTTAGACAAATTGAAGCAGGTAACAGGCATCCATCACCCAGATCTAAATAAATTGTTTCAACAAAGATAACAAGTAGCAAGGAAAAGCCACTATTGCTTGTCTCTTATAAGAACAGTTAAAAACATGACTGACAGTGCATTTCAAAAAAATTATGGAAGTTGTGACCTTTATTACTTTGAATCTTGAGAACGCATTTCCAAGCTTTGAACACCTCACATTTTGCCATATAATAGAATACTCTCACATGATAAAAACTACCTGAATCAGCAGAAAAAAAACCCCAAGACAGAATACCCTCCATAGCACACATCTCTATATGTTACTAATGCACCACTGCTGCAGCATTTGATCCCATCATAAATACATGTAGTTTCAGAGAAATTCTTTTTTGACCAGGCAAACTCATTTTGAACATCTTGGACATACGTTAAATGAATGTTTACCCTGTTGTACCACAGTAATTGCTATAAAATTAGCAGCTGAACCTGAATCTTAAATCTGGGGCCTAATCACAAGACCATTACTTTCCTGAGAAATCAAAGATGTTCCAGAAATTTATTTGTAAATTTACTGGTTTTGAAATTAATTTTGTTGGAGGTGGGTTGTTCAGTTCTCTAATACCTACTATCTGCAGAAAAATTATGTTCAGATTTCCTTGGAATAAAATATAAAGAAGCTGTTCCAAGCACAAAGACATCACCCTAGACAACAGAAATTTGAAAAGTATGCCTTTTATCCAAAGTCATGTTTCAGCTTATACTCAATGAACAATCTGTATAACATCTACATGACAAGGGTTCCAAGTGGAACCTTATGGAAAAAATACATTCTTGGAGAATTCCAGCTTATCTGTGCATCAGGACTGAAGAAAAAAATCAGCAAGTAATGGTATAGAGTCAGTGCATAGTATAAAAGTTCTAAAAAAACCAAATCACCAACAGCCTTCCTAAATTATACTTAAAGCTAGAAGGGACCATGTGATGGAAACACTCAGAAGACAGGCATAGAGCATACATGGTATATTCCCTACTCACATAAAGCATCTCTACTTCATTCTTAGAAAAATGGAAAAACTATTGTTTCTTTGTCCCATTGAGTGAAAAGAGAACAAGGCATTTTTTTCTTCCATCTCCACTCACCATTGTGCGGAAGGGGTAAGAAAATGTTTCAACCATTTCCTACCCCTGTGCTATCTGCACTAAAACCTCAGAAAATACAAAGTGTTCCATTTAACTTAGTCTTGAAGTTGTCAGCTATTTTCATGGTTTCATTCCTATCCACATCTCTGATACTGTTTCAGAATAAGAGCAGGGACCTTGAAGGAAAATGTAACAATTACTAGAAATACTACTGCTTTAAGGTGCTAACAGTACTGTACCACCTTACACTATTTTTGTAGTGGAATATTGATCGGAATATTTAGCTTTTAGAAAACTTCACAGTTATTACATACTGACATTCATGTTACACTGAGCTGCTTAGATATAGGAATGCTAACAATTAATGGCACTGCTTAACAATGGCATTAAGTTTCTTCTAACTAACATTAAACTATCAATTACATCAGCAGCTTTGTACGCAGCAACAAAGCTCCTATATTTTCACAGTCAAAAATACATTACTGCTGTGAATATAACCTGAAAAATCTCATCAATCCAGTCCTTAGTTCCACCACTGACCTACCATCCTGTTGTTTTCATAAAGCCTGTTTTTATGTTGCTCTGAAACTGGGCAGATTTGCATGCTGACTCCAGTATCAGCCTGTAAATACACTACAGCAGTGAAACACACCAAGCTCAAAATAAGAAATGTTAAAATTATTCAACATTACAAAATAAGTGTAATTAATTGAAAAAACTAAACTGACTTTCAGAGGTAATTTGAAACATGAAATTAGTCAAAACATGTAGACCAGTAACATTTACTCAGTTATTCAGTATTGAGTTTTTTTTGGTGGAACATTTTTTAACATCTTCAATAAGGCATTTGAACTTTTGTTTGTCCTTCAAAAAAGACAGCACATTAAACCACAACATTCCCTGAAGGGAACATTGTTGGAAACTACTGACAAAAACAACAATTACTCTGTTGTAGAGGCAGAGGCAGATAGGATACTGAAGTAGCAAATGGACTGTACTCCTTGATAAAGGGAAAACCTGTTTTTTCCTACTGCCTACTTGTGCTGCACTCCATCCTTTACTAGACACACTTCTTGAAGTCAGTATTTCAGAACACATAAATCTGTCACTACTCTTGAGTTCAGACAAAAACTGACACATACCAAGCTAGAACTGGCAACTACCTTCCAGAAAAATGGGGTGTATATGGCATTTCATACACTAAATCAAGCTTATGTGTCCTTCCATACTGAAACCTTTCTAGGATTTCCTGGTCTGTGATTTGGCATATCAGATAACAGTTCTCTTCCTGTCAAGACAGCTTGGACTTTAGCACTACAATTTCATACTCAGTTAACAGACAATTAAAGCCTTTAGGAATACTTTGGATACAGAGCTTGTAAGGTACAGCCACCTGCAATTACAATTCATATTATAAATGTAAAAGACTAAGGTAATACACTTGTTAATAGAAAAGACCATAGGCATTGAGAGAATAAGTAGTCTACAAAGCCACATTTATTTGCACATGTACAGAACAAAGCAACGGATGTTATTGTTTTCCATACAAAATTATATAAAAACAGTATTCACCTTCATAGATAACACTATTACCACCTTAAGTTTCATTAAATACATTCAGAAAGCATTCTTGCACGCACACAACATTAGTATTAGGTAGTCCCAGGTAACTCCAACACTGCAATGTAATTATTTCCTAGTGGTATGAAGGGATCAAAAATGAGTCTGTAGCTAAAACAAAAAGAATCCTGGTTGAGAAGCAAACTGAAGTCTTGCTTCCACTGGCCACCAAAACAAGGATCATCATTGAACAGATTAACTATATCTAGAACATTGATGTAAATACTACCAAAGCACCTGCAGAAAGCAGGTAAGAGTGGTTTTCCAGACTGACTTGAGCTACCTTGGCCAGTATAAACATTCCCATCTAATCACTGCTTGCCTATGGGCAGGAAATTTTTATAAAACTGGAGGACAGACAGAATTGACTAAGAGCTTGCAGTTACAGAGGAAAACAAAAAGTATAGATTCAAATAATTACTTTGCCTTCCTACCCAGCACTGGAGAGATTATTTGCTTTACTAGGTCTCAAAATTCCCATTCTTGCAAGGAATAGGGGGGAAAGGCAAAATTCTGTATTTCCTGCAATATGGCCTTCCTACATATAATCTAAAAAGGGGAATTTAATTTTCAACAGGACATCTCAAACAATTTATTTAAAATGCACATTTATTTCTACAAAAAAAAGTGTATGATACAGAAGAAATGATCACATCTACTTTAAAGGTTTACCTATTAAAATATACAGAGGATCTTAATGAGTACAGGATATTTTAAAAAAAGATGCAAAGGAGTGTTAATCTTTTATTTTTACATTTTCAGGAACTTCACATAATTTTGGTAAGTAACCTTTTACAAAATTATGTAAAAAGTACAAGAATGCCTGGTAAACAGTCTGCATTTTTCCAAAAGATTTTTTTACAGCATGCAACTCTTAAGGCAGCCTTCTCTTCCTCCTTACAAGGAATCCTTTCACTCATATAATCTTCTGCTGCAAAGATTAGGCTAAGGAAGCTTGGTCTCTTCTGTTAACGCCTTTTGTCTTTCCTGTCTGATTTACGGTCTCTTTCACTCCGTGAAGTTCTCTTGCCTGACCGACTACTTTCTGATATAGATCTCTTTCTGTCAGACCTCGAACTTTTATCCTTTGAGCTTTTGGTATCTCTACTGCCACCACCTTTTGAGGACTTGTGACTTCTATCTACCCCCGAAGCATCCCTTCGCTTCCTGTCTGTGCTCCTTCTGCGTTTTCTATCTCTGTTATGCCCTCTGCCTCGGCTTCGACTTCTACTTTCACTGCTGGTAGAGCTACTGCTGCTGCTGTCCCTGCTTGTACTCCCACTTGTAGTGCTGCTGCTGGTGGAACTGCTCCGACTGGTACTGCTGCCAGTACTGGAGCTACTCGCACTGGTAGTACTGCTTGAAGTGCTACTGCTACTACTGCTGCTGCTACGGTTATGACCAGTTTTGTTCCCTGCCCTACCCCTGCTTCTACTCCTAGTCTTACTCTTACTTTCTGCACTTGGTGTCTGATTCTGCTCTGCCTGGGCTTCAACCACCTTTACAGACACCACAGGATTTTCATCCTTGTCTGTCTGGAGCTCTGTATCCTGAGTGGACTGAGACAACTGAGGTGACTGTGCTAGTGGCACAGACTGTGGCTGAGACAGAGCCTCAGCTACAGATTCTGTCTGAGCTTCAGGTGTTTTCTCCTGTGTTTCTTCAAGTTCAGCTTTATTTTCTGTTTTGATACCTTTCTCCTTCTTGGGAGAAGGCATATTACACACTTTTTCTGACTGAGCATCACACTCTGTTTCTGGTTCTGTTTCTTTGCTATTTTCATTTTCTACATGTTCTACACTATCTGCCTCATTCATTTCAGCCACATCCTGCTCATTATCCACTGGCTGAATGTTTTCACTTTCCTCTTTTATAACTGTGACCTCCTCATGCTGACCATCCTGTTGCTGGTCATTCTCCCTCACCTCAGTAGGCTCTTCTACTTTCATCTCCATGTCATGTTTCTGCTCATCCTCTTCCTGTTCTTTTTCTGCATCGCTATGCCCTGAACCTGAACCTATTTTTCCCTTTTCCTCCCCTACCTCCTCCATTTCTACATCATTGTGCTGATTACCTGTCTCCATCTCTTCCACCTGCTGAGCCACCTTACCCTCTTCCTGCTCCTTGTTCTGTTCTTCCTTCTTTTCTTCATTCTGCACCTCCTGACGTTCTTTTTCCTTCATAGATTGTCTTCTGGGCCTGGCCTCCATTTTGTTAATCTGCTCTGCAAATTCATTTCTCCTGCTTTCAAAGAGCGCTAGGGAATAAATGCATAAATAATAGTTAAGATAATCTACAGACACTGAAGTCTGTTTACCCTTTAACTATGAGCTAGTAAGTTATCAAATTGTTCAACTTATAAATTCTGCAACCTTGTTCATTCTGAAGTAGCAAGCGATTAATGCATAATGAAAAAGACTGCTAGTTACCTTAACAAAACAAAGCAAAAGGGAGAGTAAGCTCAGCTGAGTATTAGAATAGTAAAGCCCTAAATCTAAGCTAACAAAAACTTTATGACTGTCAAACTAACCAACAGTATATCAAAATAATACTTTAATTTTCTGGTATTTATCTGTTAAAGTTATACTTCCTAAGGTATGCAAAAGACAGTTAAAAAAAGCAAAAAGCCATCTAGGTATTAAGAAAGCTTAATTACTGTAGGATACCCAGACAGGTGAGCTGCCTTCTCTTATCCCCCAACCCCACAAAATGAAAAAAAGCTCCTAAGAAAAAAAGCAAACCAATATATTCTTAGTTTAATAAAATAGGAACAGGAAGACTACCATCAATCGGAGCATTTTAAATTGTTTTCCAAAAGAAAAATATAGTCATCCTGTGAAACAGAAATAAACACACATTGAGATAAAAAAAAATCATCATAAAGTTTTAATGCTATGTTTAAGAAAATACTTCTCAAATGCTTTGTAAACACCTGCAGTTCTTTGGGTCTTCATGGAATCTGCTTTTTCAAAAACGAAGTTGTTTCACTTTGATACATCTGGATACTAAAGCTAATATAAAGGATTGCTTTAAATACATACCTCTGGAATTATGCATACGCATCTTTTGACTTCTTGTAAGAGAATCAAGTCCCATTCAATATAAAAATAAGTCACTGAAAGAATAATGTCCACTTATGATAAACACCCGTGTAAGAATATAGTTTGTCCTAAGCATGAAATTCATGTACTTAAACAGAGACTTAAAAGAAACTTGTATGGCAAATAAAGGGAGGCAAGAACAAGGACCTTTGCATCACAAAGACCACTTACCATTCATCTTTTTCTGTGACTCTTCCATCAGCTTCTGTGTAGCAGGACACATTCTGCCAGGTATGTAGAATAAATGAGGTTTTGTCTTTGTTCTGATGTATTTAATTATCTTAGCATTATGTTCATTCCATTCTTCTTGCTGAGAAATAAAAGAAAATAACCCTGAGATATACAAGAATAGTTTAAACAAGAGAAAGACCAAGCACAAAACAAAAACTCACCAACTGAGCAAGCTCAACCTTTTGCTCCAATAACCGCAGCTCTGTCTGTTTAGCACGTCTTTCTTCAAACAGTTCTCGCCTCTCATTTTCAACTTGCTTTCTCTCTTCCTCTGCCTGCACTTCAAGTTTTTGTTCAATTTCTTGTCGTCTCTTTTGCTAAAATAAATGAAATACCATCTTATTTTTTTTCTCCATCAAGAGAAAGGGTTCTAGTTTGATCCACTTAAAATTTTTCAATTATTTACACCACTAAAGGCATTCCTATAAACATATTAGGAAATACATCCTAAACTACAGCTAATGGAAGAAAAGAGCATCACTGCTTACTGGCAACTTATTTTTTGTTGGTTTAACTATATAGTTATGGCACCCTGTGAATTTCTGTGTGCTTTACAATCTTTCAGTTTGGACTTAAAATTTTCAATATAAGCTTCAACAAGTTGGGTTTTTTTCCCCAATGGCAGAAAAATAAAAGGAATGTATTTGAGGTATCAGGGAAATCAGGTAAATTTCCCACTTGGGAGAGAGTAAAGCCAATTCCTCTAGAGATAAATATGGGACTGCAGACTAGTGTTTGTGACCAACCAAAAATTAGATTGTGAACACTTCCAGTATATTAATTGCTAATTATATATATTACTACCATCCAGGAATGCTGTTTATATGCCCTAGACTGCCATGTGCTCAGATCATACAGTAATTGTCAAAAAAAAAAAAAAAAAAGAATTTACTGCATGGACAACAAAATAGCTGTGACATACAACTCCTCAGGCCTCAGCTTTGATTCATAGCAAGTGTATATGTATGAACAAAAAAAGATCCCCATATGGATTCTCAGAAAAATTTTGCAAGGAGCAGTAAGTAACTCCTCAAAGTTTCTTTTGCAAACAAATACTGCTATAAATTAGACAGGGACTCCATGTTTCTAGATCATCTTGATAAACAGTTTTTTGTTCTAATGCAAGCAGGAAAAAGTGGACTTTGGTCTTATGTGCCACATGACAACTTAGGTAAACCACCCAAATACTGAATCTGAAAGTAATCAATACCAGCACTGTGAGTCAACTCTGCTGACACTATACAGAAAACGTTTTAAGTTTAAATCTTTCTATTTGCTTCAACTGGAATACTGAAATTCGAATTTTCAAACACTGTTTTCGGAATGACCCATTTAGTGCGACAGTAAACAAATACCATAGCCTTCACAAATTAGAAGGGCATACTAGGAATAAAGTTACCACCATCCCAAATACAAGTTTTCTTAAGTAATCACTAAGCTATGCGAAGCCTTTGCTTCAGTACAATCACACATGTATTTACTAAAATCAGAAATTCTGGTTATCTGTACCGGAACAGGAAAGATTTTTAGACAGATAACATAACCAAGCATAGATTTCTGTATACTTGGGTATAATTTAAACATCTGGAACGCACCAGGGTAGGCACTGCTTCAACAATACCTATTATTTCCAGAAATAGTCTATGATCTTTTAAATAGTTACCTGGTTAAATTCCATCTAACACTGCCTTTTTGTTTCCACAAATGTCACAAATAGGGTTACAAAGTCATAGTAAGAACTCCTTTCCTGCTTCCCACCCTCATTCCCTTGTATTAAAACACCCTACATGCACTCTCCCCAATTTGCTGCACCGGCAACCTACACTGTAGAGAACTTTCATTCTTATTTGAAATAACTTAACCACATGATTTTGTTTTATTACAATCTGATAGAATTTAAAGTAAGTACCCTCTCAGTAGCAATAGCAACTGTTGACTCCTGTTTAAATTTTTGAAGAGTGCCCATCAACAAGCCAAATATACGTCGATTCCTGAAAAAAAAAACACAACAGAAAGAAAATCGAGATTCAGTTCAAGTACTAAGATTTTTATTTGTAAAATTAATCAGAGAAACCTTCCACCTCAAAGACACTTATTTTTAAAGACTCAGTAGTACCCAAGGCCATCAGCAATAGATGACATACTGACTGTGCCAACAGTCCAGGATATAATTTACAGTGACATATCATTTTGCTTACGAGTAAGACACAGTTCTGACCTGTAACACAGAACAGCTAGCACTGGCAAGACTGGAAGCCTGCACATTTTTAATTTGAAAATAGTAATGCTAAGGAAATATTTTAAAAAATCTTCAAGCAGAGAGTACCAAAGAAAAAACAATTAAGTAAATACAATGTGAGCTATCAAGAAGGGAGCAAATAGGATTTTCTAAAAAGCATACACTCCCTTCTCCACAATCTGCTTAAGACTTTTAAGGAGAAATGGAGCCACAGGGGAGTGAAAGCTTATTTTTACAGTTGACCAACAATAAGACACTGCACTATGGGATGAAACCAGAAGTGCATTCATCTAATTAGGTGTTATTTTGAGAAAAATAAGTAAAATTCTTCAACAAATTCCCTTCCTCTGAGCAAGAACTAGTTTCTTGACTTTCACCTTCAATTTCTTTTCATTCAATGCCAAATTAAGTCTTGCCTGAACCTTTACCTGATTAAGCGAGAAAAGAAATTCTACTGTCTTCCTTAAGTACCATTCTATTATAGTGGCACAAACCTCACATAGAAAGGTAAAAGTGTATTAAATAGTAGAAGGAAGAACAGATAAAAAATTGAAAGCCAGAGATCACTGAAAGTGCATTTGATTATGAATGACATCCCAGAAGACACTGAGCAAAATCAGGAGTTCAGTGGATGTTGTCTTTCTTCCACCAGAATTCATAGAGACTAATACTGGTTTTCATCTCCCTAGAGACTACTGAACGGAAAAGCAGTAAAACTACAATTCTAAGGGAACAAGTTTTTAGTGCCTGAAGCTCTAGGAAGTTCAGTAAAAATCTTGGAAGTCTCCCTGTGAGGGAAGCAATTAGAACCTAGTAATAGAAGCAAAAGCAGACATTAAGTTATAACTAAAAGAAGCAAACAAAGTGCCAGTTTTCTTGTGCCAGTTGATCTGTGGGGACTTATCAGAGAAGCCTTAGTTCCTTATTCCAGTTCTAAATCTTCTGTTTATTTGAGGTATAATTATTATTGGACCAGGTGACTTGCAGTCTGAAGTGCACTCTCAAGAGGTTGAACAGTTGCAAATTTGATTTTCTTACACCTCTTACCAATAGAACTGCATTTCAGTTGAGAGTTTTTATAGCCCTGAGAAAAAGAAAATACAGGGGAAAGGAGATACACATAGGAGGAATCTAAAAAGCAGCAGGCAAAATGAAGGACTGGACACACAATAAGAAGTCAAAGTAGTACAAGAAAAGAAACATGATGAAACTACTTAATTTAAGAGATGAGGCAGATGGAGTGAGGAACCATACCCAAAACCCTCCTTTAACCAACAAAATAAATGATGAGCCAAGACAGCTGTAATAATCCAAGACATTAAGCAACCAATGAAGCTACAGATATCTGTCTTACTAAAACAACATTAAAACAGCATTAGCAAACCTGTTCCTGTAGGTGGCCTGAAAAGTAGAATCCGTGGCAGTTATATGAACAATGCACATGTTGCTGCTTGTGAATTATTTTCAGAGAATGCTTTTCAAATTAAATTTTATTCCATAATGGTAGCTCTTCAACATAATCTTTGATACAGAACAGGTTGTGTACAATACCTTTTAAATATAAAGCTACTTCCATGGTAGGACTCAAAAATATCTTGTTAGTGTAAAAGAGATTTCTGCATACCTTTGTTTTCCTTTCTCATCCATATTTTGATCTTGTATAAGGTCTCGACGTGTTCGCTCTTTGGAGGTAGCAACAACAGAAGATGGCAACGCTGGCTACAACACAGAAAAACAAACCACTTTATTCATCATATTGCAGGTAGGTTTCTTCTTGCACAGCTCTATTTACTATATATTACCTTTTTAATATCATCATCCTCTGCGTCGCTTTCTTGGCGTGATTCTCTTCTTGTCCGACGTTCTCCACCCAGCCTGAGGAAGAAAGCCAGTGGTCATGAGAACATGTATTTAGGAAAGAATCTCTTTCAGCATGAGAAAAATACAAGCATGTCTAGTCAGAACAACCAACACTTTGTTAAAAATCTCCCCACTGTTCCAAGTAATGGTAAGTAACATTTTACAGACACAATCTACTGTTGGTGAATATCAGTAAAACAGAACAGTTTAAATTTTAATACAACTTGCAGAGTAATAAAACCAGATGAATCTGAAAATACCATATCAGACTTCCAAAAATACATTTGGAATGCATTCTTTTAAAGGTTTGTGCTTTTCCAGAACCTCTAAAATGGCTACTGGTATAAAGGGATCACTAAACAGATTTAAAGGCATTGACATGGAAAGGTTGGTACAATTTCTTAAATGGAAAATGCTATTTCAATAAGTTACCTACCAAGTCCCTGTGGGAGAGAGGCAGCTTCATTTTCTGCTACCTCAAAAATTCGAAAGCAAGCTTTACTTTCGTCAAGAACTACCATTGCACATTAAGCGCCCACAACACTTAAGCTCACTATTGTTAGTCACATCTGAGGAATTTGCATCCAGATGTGAAAGCTCAAAACCCAAGTCCTTTTCCAAATTGCCTGTATTCAAGTTATTGAACAGGAGGCCCCAGTCGTAATTCAATTTGTGTTCACTTCAACAAATGTCACTACTAAGAAGAACGTAATACAGCAGATTGCATGCCAAATAAAACCAGAACATCCCAAATATCTTTGTATTGCTGTATCTTGATATTATTGCTACCATCTTTGTGTTGCTTGAAGGTACGAAAAAGATTTCACCACAGTGATTTGCTATCACCCAAATTATTCCCAACAAGTCTTGAATAAGTAATCTTCAAATAAGACAGTGGAAGTCCCCAGTTATTACCAGTTTTTAGTTTATTGTTACGAATTCTCATTTGGAAAACCAAGTTGGCTGCATCAGTTTTTGCACTCACCTACTGGATGCACCTTCAAGATCCCTCTGTTTGGCTGGGGGTCCTCCTCCACTATCCGAGAATCCACGCCTAAAAAGAAAACACTAGTGGTCTTAGAACAAGTTAGTTTAATCCCTGGACCACCTCAAGTCTGCAAAACTGAACTATAATTTGGCTTCATGGTCATGATTAAACATAAATTTTACTCAGCTCTATCACCATTTACTGTTAATACTGCAGGGAAGTGTTCACATTGCTGGTGAAGCATCTAATTTCACCTTGAATTTCTGTACTTATTTAACTGAGGAGCGACATAGAAAAAGCATCCCATTGTGTTCAAATAATCTTATCTGCAGCAATTTTCAGGATGCCGTTTTATCCACATGTATTTTGAAATCCTTCCTGGAGTACCTATCAGTTCTTTTATCACCAAGCGATTGATCTTGAACGATTTCAAAGATAAGGTCCCAGCCACCACACAATACCTGCCTTCATTTTGACATTTCCCCTTATTTTTCTGTTTAACAGCTGAGAAAGTCGCAGAAAACCACCCATTTAAACTTGTGTCAACTCACAATGAAAAGGCGCTTTAAATTTAACCCCCAAAGCTCCGTAGGGCAGCTCTGGTGCTCATTCAAACAGCACCGCAGCGAGCAGCGGAGGCAAGCGAGGAACACATCACACCCAGCACAACGGCACGAACCACTGCCAGGGAAAGGATGGATAGAGCCCCAGCGTCCGTTCTGCGCCTCCTTACCTTAGCAATAAGCTCCCACGCCCTCTACCTCCACCGGGGCCTGTGAGGGCTAACAGCCTGTTTTGAGGGGGCCTGAAAGAGAAGGTAGCCGCTGTTAGTGGTGCCCGCCCGGCCCTCGGGGTTCTCTTGCCCGCCCGGCCTAACGGGCCCGCGGCCGTTCCGTCCTGTGCTCGGCGGCCACGTCCCGCCGCCAGGGGCGGAGCTCCCCCATCGCCGCGCCAGCGGAGCGGGCACGGCGCGCACAGGGACGCGGGGGCCCGCGGTCGGCTCCGCGCCGCCCGCCCTGCAGGCCCGACGCGCGCCCCCCTCCGCCCGGCCCTTCCTCCTTCCTTCGCGGGACAGCGGCGCGCCTGGCGCTCCCCGCCTCACCTCACATCATTGGGGTCCCGGCCCGTGAGCTTGCGGATATTCTCGTCCACGTGCTTGAGGCTTTCTTTGGCTTTCTCCAGCTGCTCCTGCAGCGCGCGCACCGCCACCGCCATCCTGCCCGCCGCGCGGCCTGGCTGGGCCCCGCGCAAGGCAGCGCTGGGAAACAGGGGGAACAGGCCCCGCCTACTTCGGGGGCCGCGGGCCGGAACGCGCAGCCAATCGCACCCCGGCGGCCTCCTCTGAACCACCAATCAGCGGGCACGAGCGGCAAGGGCACGCCCCCAGTGTGGCTCGCCAAAAGCGCTCACCAATCACAGGGCCCCTGGGCAGACTGGCATCCCCGCCGCCCAACTAGCGGAAGCCTCTGCCTGCTAGCTCGACGAATCAAGGAACGGCATCGCCGGAGTGACATGACACAGACCTAATAAGAACTCAAACGCCATTTCCTTGTAGTCCAATCAGAAAACCACGTCGAGGCCGCTTGTTCCCACCCACCTGGGACACATCCTGCTTTCCCACTGTCAATGGGGCCGAGGAGCCGGCACGCGCGGGACTCGGGCGAGGGCCAATCACCGCTGCGCTACCACAGGCGGCTGTGCCCGGCGGGCCAATAGACGGGGGCGTTACTTGGCGCAGGCTGGGGTGGCGGCCTGACGCGTGCCGGGGCCGCTGCTGCGGCGTGGCAGGGCAGCTCCGTACGGCGCGCTTGGCATGGCGCCCGGGGCGGCGGCGGGGCTTTAAACCGCGCTCTACCCCGGCTGCAGCCGACGTCGCTCCGTGGCTCCCCGCGGCGGGCAGGGGAAGGCACGGGCGCTGTCTTGAAGGCAGTGACACACGCGCGCCCCGCCTGGCTCCAGCGGTCGGGTGGGCGGGGCAGGTCCGCAGGAGGGGCGGGTTTGGTCCCCGGCTCCGGCCCTCACTCAGACTCTGGACTCCCCGCGCCGCCCAAGTCCGCGCACTCTGCAGAGCTTTAACGCGACAGCCCTTTTCTCAGCGCTTTCCCGGCGGGGAGAACCGGCCCGGCCGGCACTGCTGGGCCGCCCCGTCTCGGCCCGGAGCTCCCGCGGGTGTCCGGGCCCGCCCGGAAGGGGCGGCGGCCCCGGTGATGGCGGACGAGGCGCTGTTCTTGCTGCTGCACAGCGAGATGGTGGCGGGGCTGTACCGCGCCGCCGAGCACGGCGAAGGGGTGAGTGGGGCCGGGGCCGCCCCGGGCCCTCCGGCAGCGGCCGGGGCTGACGCTGCGGCCGCGGCGCCTTGTGTCTTGCAGGAGAACGGGCGCTGCACCACCAAGCTGGAGAGCATGGGCTTCCGCGTCGGCCAGGGGCTCATCGAGAGGTGAGTCCCCGCCGGGCCCGGCTGCCGCTGCTCGTTCTCGGGGCTTTCGCCTCGCCGGTAACGCACACCTGTCCGGGCAAAGTTGGTGCTTGGGCTGCACGGGGAGCGCTCTCCTCTCACCATTAGTTGTTCTGGCATCTCATCTTTCCGTATCTCATTCTTGTGGGGACCTGTGTTTGCCTATCATGGGACAGTTTTTGAGTGGGTTGTTTTCCTAGTGCTTCCCGTCGTGAAAACCGAGTTAGGGTACAGACTTACTTTTAATACTTAAAGTTATCTTTAATTCTACTTTGTGTAGACTTTTGCCTGTTTCCCGCTTTTGGTGCGTTTTGTGTCTTTATTCTTTTTCTGATTGACTTCTTAAGCATAATTTTATGTTTGGCTGTTACTCTGTTTCTTGTGACCAGGTGCTCTGAGTCCTCGGGACTGAGCAGCTCGGGCCCTTTGGGGACCCACGATGCAAGTCCAGCGACCTCGTTCCGAGGTCTGCGGAGACTCTTGAGTTTCTCAAGTCATGCTTTTGTTGAATAAAGTCATCCTTTAGTGCCAGATAAAGACCCTCAAGGAGGATAAAGGGAGAGAAAGTTGAAATAAGCAAGAGAAAGAGGTGCCTTCTGAAAAATGGGAACAAGTTGTACATGCTTGTTCCTTTGTTAGAGCTCTTTTGCCTATTTGAATGACTCCTTCTAAGGAGTAGTATAGGTGTGAGCATTTTGTTTATTTTCTATTTAGATACCTTGTTGAAGATAAAACTGATGGAGCATTTTCCACCCTTCTGTATGTCAACTATGTTTGATAATCATGGAATTAAAACAATTTATTCTGCTATAATGATGCAGATACTAAGATAACACCGTGTTGCTCTTAAGTTAAAATACTTGATGAATGCACAGTGAAGCTGGAATGATACTATACGATGGTTGGAAAATTAATTTCTATAATAACCTCAAAATTTTGTTTTTGAAATACCATTTAGAAAAACCATTTTAAAATGCCATTGAAAATTTTTTCTATATTTAATTGGTCAGGTTATGTGTACCATCATTATTGATATATTTCTTACTTTTCTCTTAGGTTTACAAAAGACACTGCCAGGTTCAAGGATGAATTAGACATTATGAAGTTCATTTGCAAAGATTTTTGGACAACGGTATTCAAAAAACAAATAGATAACCTAAGGACTAATCACCAGGTACTAATGCTGTAGATTAAGATTTAACTTAGAAAGTTTTGAGTTGCTAGTGTGTTTTTTGTTTTTCTTGGTCTAAAATTAATTACCAGATAAGAATCCCAAAATATTCCATATTTGTTTTGTTTAAAAAGCATGTTTTTCAATATTCATATTTAGAATACAATTTAAGAATTGCCTAGGATGCCTTTATTGCCACCCTGTTTTAATAGACTAAATGCTTTGAATTTCATATGCACTGTTGCAGTGTTGCAGAAAGCACAGTAATGATTACTACAGTCGATTAACATTTAAACAAGAACGTTTTAATCTGTCTCTTAAAAAATGTTAGTTAAAAATCGTGAAAAAGTGATGTTACTCTCTTAGCATCTATTTAAAAAGAGTGGCTGCTGTGAAGTTTTTTTACTTTGAAGAGTGCTAAGAGTTTTGAGCAGTTGAGACAGTTGTAATGTATTGAAAACACTCGTATAAGAAACACTGGAGAAACTTCTCAGATATGCATGTAGGTGACATTGTGCTGTATCCATGTGCTTTCCTATATCAACAGCCACAGTTCTTAAGGAGCCATTTTACTGGAGGAAGAAAATCTTTTTCCTATTGAATGACTTGGTTTTCTTATGGCCATTTGTGTCAAATTAGGAAAAAGAATTTGTACAAGGATCGTGCCAAATAAAATAGGTTTTATTTTTCAGCGACTTGTTTATTAAGTAATCACAGACATTTATTACTTTTGAAATCTGGGGGTTTAATTCAAAAAAGCTGCAGTATTGAGCTTAAGGTCTTGATTGTAAATACAGCCTTAATTTAAGTTCAAGGCTTATGAAAGTCTGAATTAGCACAGTCAGTAGCAAGGAAATTAAAATGGCAGGTGTAGCTAAAGCTATACTGTGTTTATACTTAATTTATCAAGATGCATATTGTTGCACAAAATTGTATGTAGAAAACGCCAGACTCTTACTTTGATTTTCTGTTGGGTGTTATTGCCTGTACTGCTGTAAAGAATAATAATTCCTACTGAATTTGAGAATAAGAATAGAGATGTGCAAAACCCAATGAACATTGAGATTTGAATGTAAAAATCAGTATGCATTTGATATATTACCAAAAAGTTTTTAGTATGGAATTATTTTTTCTGATCACTGGAAGGACTCTTCCAAGAAGAAATGTACATAAACATTTTTTAGGATTAACTGATCATATTATTATCTAGGGGTTTTGTTGTATACTCACAATTAAGTATATTTTCTTTTTATATTCCTTGTAAGTAAATAATACAATTCAAATTTAAATAACATATTCCTTAATCTAAAATTTTATTTTTCAGCATGAGATCACATATATTTTATCTACAAATCAAATTCATTCACAGAAAATGTGGATTTTATATTACTGCACATTCAACTAAACCCCTCAATTTTTTCTTTTTAAACAGGGTATTTATGTCCTTCAAGACAATAAATTTCGTCTCTTGACACAAATGTCTGCAGGAAAGCAGTATTTAGAACATGCACCAAAGGTACCCTTCAATTTTGTGTGTCTGGGGGTCTACCAGTTTGGTTTTAATTACCTTGATCTATTGATAACTTTAAATAGATATAAACTCTTCTAAAGGGCACCTAAAGGACCTTCAGAACCTGTGTGCTGTTTAGAAAGGCATTGTGTTTTAGAACAGTTCAGGATTTGATTTATAGGGCAAAAAATGGTCACGATTGTTGTGAAACTTGGTGCTGTTATCTTTGAGTTACTTCATGGTGAAAGCTTGCCTGCCACTACCTGCCACTGTCACACAAATTCTTTCTCTTCAGGAAGCATGTGTTTTCAGAAACTTTTTTAAAATTCCCAAAACACATTTGGAAGATGGCATTTGTTACATAGAACAAGCTTCTGAGATCATGTGAAAGATTTTCACCAATTAATAATAGTTTTGAGTGTAAGATGCTGAGTTATGGTAATAAAACCAGTCCATCTGCAGAACCTGTAATAGAGCACTTTGGTTCAGATGGATTTAGAAATGGGAAATTCAGTTCTATTTTATGGTTTCTTAATTCTTGATCTTAGTCTTCCCAATTGGCTACTGTCCTTGGATTTTTAATTTTTTTTTTGTGTTTGCGGAACAGAAGAAACGTTTCACTAACACACATTTTAAATATCTGCAGGCCTTTGTATTCTAAGGTATGGCCTGTGCAGGAATGATGTCTTGGACTGTTTCTCCTTTGTTGACTTTAATACAAGTTGCTAATTTCAGCCAAGTCTTGGGAATAATTGTTTTAAGGATGTTAAGTTCAGGTTTATTGAGGATATTAAGATGTGGGTTTAATGGAAAGTGACTCAAAATGCTGCCTCTAATGAGAGGAATCCATTCTTACCAAATATTGGAGCTTTCCTCTATTAGAGACCTGGCAAGGTCTCTCAAAGCCTCCATGGTTTGCTGTTGTCCAAGTATGAAGTGGTGTTCTTGAGTACTTAGTTTCAATCTTTATCAACAAGCTTCACTGTTCACACTCATTTGAAGTGTAACTTTGTGCTTAGTATTTAGCATTCACCTGTGGATTAATCAGAGGAGGCCTATCAAATCTGGGAATAAAGAGTATTGTAACAGCTGAAGTTTCATCAATGCCTGCATGTAAGTAGTACTTGGAGTCTTCAATTATTAGCTCACTTGGTAACTTTCCCCTCCGACTGTATTACTGTTATATTTTTCACGGTGGGATTTGTTTGAAGCTGCTGGGCCATAGGAGTCCATGTGAACTTCAGGATATGGCTTGCCA
Source organism: Catharus ustulatus (assembly GCF_009819885.2). Classification (NCBI taxonomy): domain Eukaryota; kingdom Metazoa; phylum Chordata; class Aves; order Passeriformes; family Turdidae; genus Catharus; species Catharus ustulatus. The sequence goes on from NC_046226.1 coordinate 24,349,932, forward strand.
CTAAATCCTTCAGTATTTGGAAAACGCTGACCGAGGATAAGCCTCCATGATACTGAGTGGAAAGCAAAACTAAAAAGTCATATTTACATTTAGAAGCATCGCATGTGTAAGGATGTGTGTCCAGAAGGTTATTTGTACAAATTAAGATCTTTCTCTATAGGAGTCATTAAGAATATTACTAAGTGAAGGCCATTGTAACTACATAAGCTGCTCAATTAAAAGTTTTATACAGACTTAGCACAAATTGTAGGTTTAGCTGACAAAATTTCTGTGATATGGGATATGATCAACTTACAGGAAAAAAGAGAAAAGCTGTTCGGTGTGGAATTAAAATTCAAACATTAAATTTAAATAATGGTTCAACTGCTTACAATTAAACTGTAAGATTGAAATGTTCCTTACTATTTGTTTGAAAAAAAAATTACAAGAAAATAATTACTTGGAGAAATAATTCTAACAGTAATTATGTGATCTGACTCTGCTTTTCTTGCAGGTAAATTTCAGGTCATGATACAGAAGATGTAGAGCACATTAAAATCTGGGTATCTGCTTTAAAAAGCCTTTGTATGTGGATTCAGTATCTTTACTCAGTCTTGTATATAATATGTAAATTATAGCAGTGTGCAGCACAATTCCAAAATATATAATAAATGCTCATCAAAATAACTTAATATTATACTTGTGTCTTGGTATGACATCTATTCTATACCAAAGTCATAATGTCCACATGGTAAAATATTCAGCTGAACATTTCAATTACCAAAAGACCCTTGAAGACCAGAGGCAGAGTTTGAGAACAGAGAAAAATCCTGACCAAGACTAAATTTGAATAAGAAACTAATAGTAGTGTTGTGTTGCCCAATGTGAATGCCTAACTGCTATCTTTCCCCATTCACTCTGAACTGGGAGGCAGGGATTGCTTCTGTATTTCTTTGATGGAGCCCATTAGCACATAAGCCAATAAGCCAATAACTTCATTAAAGAAGTTAGGTGGACACCTTTGTAGGAATGTAGTTTGGGGCAGTAGAAGAAAACTTGTTTTTACATAGTTCAGTAGTTTCTCCTGTCCCTAAAATTAGCAGCTGTTCCTTGTGTCAGAATGATTTATGCCTAGGGTCGTCAATACTGGCCGAAGAAGGAAATTTATTCCACCTCGTTGTGCATAAACTCAATATTAATGTAATTGTTTTTAATTGCTAGCTATGGTTTACTTCTGTAATGTACTACTCAAGAAGTAGTACTGTTTACATTTTACTGAAACAATTGTTTCAGTAACATCGTGGCTACAGTTGAACTGCTAAACAGTGCTAGAGCTCAGGCACCAAAACTTGAAAAAACACATTCAGCCCGAACTCTGTAGATTTCTACAGTAAGTCTGCTGTTAAATAATACGGAGTGAGAAAACCCACAGTATTTAAGAACAGTCTTTTAAATCCTTTAGTTTTATTAAAAAAGTCCTCAATAAGTCTCTTAGAAAAAGAATAATAATTTCCAATGTAGCCTCAGACTTCACCTAATGGCAGTGTCCATAGATTACTCAGATTGTAGAAATTTCTAACCACGAATGTAGGTTACAAAGAGCTTGAGAGATGATGCTGGATACTTCAGTTACCACTTTATGATGGTATTGGAGATAGTGACAATCTCAGCTAAAACTCAGCTGCAGTTATTCACAGCTGTCCCAAATGCATAGTGCGAGGGTGTTCTGAAGGGATTGTGTAATACTTCAGGTCTGAACAATGCAGTGTCTTGCTGTTAACTCTGATAATGCTGCTTGTACTGTGGCAATGCAAAATACTGGATGTTCTCCAAAGAGCCTAGGAAGGCTCATCAGCCAGGTCACGTTGATCGAAGTACCTAGGAATGAAGTGGAATATGGTAAGAAACCTCCAATGCAATGTATTCCTCACTTCAAGTTGTCCAACTCATTGCTTTCTAGCTCATCTTTTAGTGCTTCATGGTTCAGGGGGCTCATCTGAAGAAAGGAATAAGCTTACTTTACTCTTAGGTATATCTTCAATACTTTTAGCTGTGTATATTTGCTGCATTGGCCCAGGGTACTTTTACAGACTTTCATTTTTAAAAGGATTCAGGTTAGTACAAATAAGCACACATTTATGCTGGACATACATTACTGGTTTAGGTGCACAAGTTGCATTACCTGCTAACTAAGCAGATTATCAAATTTAGAGCTGATATCTGTTCTTCATTCTTGCTCTCCTGGAAAAGAGATTAGATATTACAACAATTCTTTTGTTACCTGTGTCAAATAGAGAAGCTGTTACATGTGTATTTGCAGTCATTCTCAAACAAACTTAGGAAAAATTAATTATTAAGTCTTCTGAAAAATTATCCTCTTTACTGCTAAATTCACCAAGTCCTCTGCACAGTTACATTAAATCTTACCTCCAGTGCCCTGACTTCTGAACATCGCCTTGCCAGCTGTCGAATAAGGGAGTGAGCTTCAGGTAGCAAAGGTTTTTCAAGGCATGCCAACAGTGCATAAAGCCATCTACCCTGTGAGGATACAAATAACAAAGTTTTAATTCTGAGTATTTCCTTGAAGATTCAAGCAATTCATGTTATACAGAGCAGGACTGAAGTGTAGCTCTCAAAACAAAACTACAATCAAGTACTATATGCTATAATTGAATTTTGAAAACCACAATAGACGCTACATGGCAGACAGTTCTGTGTCTCTAAATAAGATTCTTGTGAGCACTGCTCCTGGGTTTCCTCGCATTTTTGAATGCTGGCAAAGATATAACTTATTACAGCTGATTATTTTAGTAATATCTAAACATTATTAGCTATTAATTTTTAACTTCACAATCTGTGAAAAATATTCCAGAAGACTGAATGTGTCAACTCAGATCTTTGTGGAATCAGTAGTTAGATCTGCTTTAAGATTTGCTCCACTGTGAAAATATGTCCTTTGAGTTTTACATCTCTGAATTCTACTGCATTCTTACAAACTTAATTTCTGGTACCAGTCTAAATTCATAATTTAATCATAGTGTCTAGTGGCCTTCATTCTGGGACCTAACCTAAAAGTCAAAGTGCACATTCTCTGTAACATACATACTGGTTAAAAAGGAAACAGTCTTCTATAGGAAAGCACAGAATGTGAAAGGTCTTTAAGTGACTGAAAAAAAATAGTGAAACTATGCTAAGCATCATGTAATCTTTCATTACTCTTTTGCTTTGTGGTACTGCAGGAGATGAGATGCATCCACCCAGGTCTTTTGTAGATATGGTGCCATTACACAGCTGGTCAGTCTAGTTGTGACCAAGCTCCATGCCAGTGTAGCCTGTCAATCAGGAGTTTTTAGGTTTGATTTGTCACCACATGAATGCAGCTAAGCTTTCTGGTCTGTGCTGCACGTGGAAAGATTAAACGTGTCTTTGCCAGCACACTGTAATGCACCTCCAAACTAAACTGGAGTTGTTGGTAAATAGTGTGCAGTGCCCTGACAGAACCAAAGCTGCTGTGATCTCTTACTGATCTCTCTCCTCCTAAACCTTGATACTCATCAAGCCTTGTGGCTTAAGTTAGTGGGGAGAGTCATACAAAGGGGAGGGAGTTCGGGGCAGTACTTTTTATGTCTGTATCTGTTATGTTTTATAATTTTAGCCCTCCAAAACCAACTGTGAATACTAATTTTAATATCTAATCAAGAAAGTTTTGAAAATAAGAATACAATACAACTATCTAGAGAACTCTTTAGAAAATTAAAATAATTTAATAGAAAACTGCAAACAATTTATTCTTTGTTTAATGCATTCATGTGTGAGTAGTTAGAATAAATCAAAAATTACCAGTTCTGGAGTAAATTTTTTCTCTCCAAACCAGCTTATCAGGTATTCTAAGACACTGGTTACTGTTGCCTTCAAAAGAGGAACAGAAAGAGACAATATAGTATCTGCAATGCTTTGTTCTGCTGCTTTTCTGCCTGAAGGATTTTATAATATGAAAAGTATTTCTACTCCACACTATTTATTCCAGGTTGAAGTTACATGTAAGGGTAAAGTAAGTGTTAAAGTACCACTTTTTGGAAAGAACTTTGTATGAAATGAAGTAATTTTCTGTGTTAATAACAAGTTATGTATAAGTAGATACAGATTAGGAAAGAGGCATCACACTGACTGACTGGTTGGTTGTGTGTAATGGTGGCAAGTGGAAAATGTAGTAAAGGAAAGATAAGTGTGATTCTTCTAGCTTTGCAATGTACATAAAAGTTCACCATACAAACTGCACTTGAAACTCTAAATGAGAAATTTTCAAACATTGTAAAGTACCTGCTGGGGCATTCAGCAAAAATTCAAACATTAAATGTGCTATAGAGAAACTACAAGAAGATACTTTCAGAACTAGTAATGAAAAATCTTTGCTTGTAAAGTTATTTGTAGCTGAATGTGAGATAATGAATACATAATACCTATTTTCCTTCTGAGTGTACAGAATTTGTAATAAACAACTGCCTACTCTAGGCAAAGAAAAGTAGATGAGCCTTCTGCAACAGAACATGATCATTTAGGCAATGTCACTACATGATTCTAAGAGGTAAGCATACCTGATTCATCCTGCTTACAATACTTAGCAAAGGGGGAAAGCCCACCTGAAAAAACCAAGTTGGAAAATGCAAACATTATCACAAACATTTTTGTTCTAATTTAGAACATACTACCATTTTAATTTCATGTTCAGACACGTGTAGTGATTAGGAAGTCTTTTCTGAGCTTTAAGATTTATTTAAAAGTATCTTCAAGAAAGTTGAGGGTCTGGTGAAGTATCAGAGCACCTTGCTTCCATTGTTACTTGTTAAAGTTTCGTGTTTTTTTAAATGATGCAGTAAAGAACATGTTTGTAGGGTATCACATATGAGGAGGGTAACCACATATCACTATGCAACGAAACACTAAATAAGACAATGAAGAAAACTTCCATTCTGTTCAGTGAGAACAAAATACAGTAATTTCACGATTACCAGCCGCACTGAGTATAAGCCGCACTTCCGGGGTGTCGGCAACGTTGAGGTCTTTGTCCATATATAAGACACACTGGACTGTAAGCCGCACTTTCATTCGCAGCGAGGATCCCCATGCAACTTTCACAAAGTTGCCAAATAGTAACAGAATCGCAGGAACGCAGTGTTTACTGGCTCAGCCCTGCTCAGGGCAGCCGGGAGGCAGGTGAGCGGCCCCAGCCCCGCTTGCCGCTGCCACCAGGAGGCAGGGGAGCGGCGTGTCTGGCCGGTGACGCCGGGAAGAGGGAGAGGGGTGTGCCTGGCCAGTGCCGCCGGGAGGAGGGAGAGGAGCGTCCCTGACTGCTGCCGCTGGGAGGAGGGAGAGGGGCTTGCCCAGCCATTGTTGCCGGGAGGAGGGAGAACGGCGTGCCCAGCTGGTGCCACCGCCGTGCGCCCGGGGCCAGGCAGCGCTGCCGCTGCGCCGCCGCTGCCCGGGGCCGCTGCTAGCTCAGACTTCTGGGTTGGGAAATTTCCAAAATTTATTCATAAATAAGCCGCTCCAGAATGTATGCCACACTTCCGGTTTGGGAGCAAAATTGTAGTCAAAATGGTGCGGCTTGTAATCGTGAAATTACTGTAATGACTTTAGCTGATAAGAGATGAAGGAACTCTTCAAGTTTTGACTGAAGACATAGACTTATTTTCTGCTTCACTTAGTTTCTGCATAAAAAGAATGTACACTGGGACTTTCTGGGCTCACCAGAGCCTACTTTCTATTTAGCACAAAGTGGTAATAAACAGTAGGATTATTTCTGGCAGTTAGTCTACAAAACAGCTGTTGAAAATTAAATAGAAGTCTTATACTCACCTTCATGTAATCAATTCCTAAATTTTCATTATCAGGTAGTGCATCTATTTCTGAGTATATTTTTTCACCTAGGCAGAACTTCCTCCAGCCTTCTTCATCCTCTGATTTTGGCTGAAGTAAATAAAAAGAAATGAAAGCTATGTAATACTGTTATCTTAACGACACTGGATAAAAGACAATATTCATAAATTGTTGCATGCAATTATAAAGCAAGATTAACTGTGGATTCAGTAACTGAGGAAACAAACCACAGAGCCCTGTTATGAATTCTACTCACCATAGTAACATTGCTGTCCAAATGTTGTGATCGCCAGTGATTCCTGTGCTTGTTCAGGCTCTGTAATTAAAACAAAGTCAAATCCCAGTTTAACTCTGCAGTTATTCTAGCCTAGCCACAAGGGCTCTTCATTATTCTTAAAATGTATGAAAAGTATATTTTATGACTTTCTATAAATCTGTAGATACATAGCCAGCACATCTGGATAAGTATCTCCCCATGTCTCTTAGCAGAAATATAATTAAGGTGCTCATGCTGGGTTTTTGGAAGTAATGCTAAAGCGGAAGGCATTTTGAAGTCTATTACATAAGGTTAAGCTGAGATGGTAAGCTTTAATAGTCTTCTAGACTTTTCTTATTAGAACAATCTTAAGAAAAATCCAACTTTGATTTAATCCAAAAGCACACATAAAGCCAATATCCTGTTTCCAACAGTGGTCTGTATCTGCATCAGAAGCCTACAGAATTGTTTGAAAGAAGGCAAGTGTGGTTTCTTAGCACATTTCTTCTACCTGGCAGAAATCCTGGGTAAAACAAATCGGCCTGCTTAACAGTTACTTGTAGAGAGCTGTAAATGGTCTGTAGCAGAAGAAATTTGTCTCCCACTCCAGTTGTCACTGTAGCTGTAAAAGACCACTAAAAACCACTAAAAACACTCTTAAGTATCAGCAGTAGTTGATGCAGTAGTTGAACAAGTAAATTCTGATGCTCTTTTTTGGTTTTAAATACTTTTTAGGATAGTCTCATTTCACAGTGTTAATTTTGGTGCAGATGAGGAGATGATTTGAGCATAAAAGAAATACCTATACAGTGACTAAGCCTTTAGATGTCAGTCTCAGTTCTGCTAAAACCTTAGATTATGCCTAATATGCAGGATGCAATGTGATCCCTTGCAGAAACAGGGGTAGCTCAGTTATTGTTTACAAAGTAGATGCAGTAGTACAGGATCTCCTCCTTCATTAAACTTTTCTCCCTGAAAGAAACACGGTAGATGAGCTCATGCAGAGCTCAGTGCTAGAGCAGCTCCCAGTTGGTCACACCTCAGTACTTGAGGTACTCCTACAATGCAGCATCCATGCATTGTAAACATGCTGTCTGTCACAAATGACCTCTACTTACATCTTCCTTACATTTTCCATTTCACTCTTTTTGAACTGTGCATAGAGACTAGTCAAATCATAGATTTGGCTTTGAAGAGACCTTCACAGGCTATCTAGTCCAACCCCTCTTCCATGGGCAGGGACATCTTCAACTAGATCAGGCTCAGAGCCACATCCAACCTGACCTTCAGTGTTTTGAGGGATGGGGCATCCACTCCTCTCTGGGCAACCTGTGCCAGTGTTTCACCACCCTCACTGTAAAAAAGTTCTTCCTTATATCTAATCTAGACCAATCCTCCTCCAGTTTAAAACTTTAGTAAAGCTTAGATGAACTTAGAACCTTCACCCTTTGAGACTGCTTAATTTTCTATTCTTCTTGTGTTATTTCAAGTAGGGTGCAAATGTATCCAGAAAGATTAAGGTCTGTGCTAACTCTATAACCTTGCAAATATGTTTTACCAAATCAGTATTTCTCCTCATAATGGGTTGCCACCTCTGTCAACAGGTTCCTAAATGGACTGTATGAATGGACTTTATGAAATCTCCTGATGGGTTAGAATCCACTTGGTTCTTATTTAATGTTGAATTCTGCAGAACATTTGCTGCAAGCACTATGTTTTAATACAACTGCACGACATCATAAGGGTTTTTGTCCTTTCTCAACTACACCATATCATTTAATCTAAATATGGACATACTTTTGTTGAAGGAGAATTTCTTAAATGTGACTCTCAAGAATTTTATCAGAGGTTTAATAGCCACACAGTATATGTTCAATTAGCTTTCAAGAACTTAAAACACGCCTGTAAACATCTATCATGCTACAAAATCATAACATTTCCATACTAGATATAAAGTTACCCTATGTAAAGCACAGATGTGTTCTATCTAGACTATGCAAGACTCCTCACAGATGATCTTGTACCTGACGAACAGCTGAGAAATTGGCCACTTGCTGCTGCTGCCACTTGAGCGTTGGAGAGTATCCCTCAGGAGCAGGCTGGCATCCAGAAATCTGAGAAAACACTGGCAATAATTATAATGTAAAGAGAGCTTTATAAGAACAATGCTTAAGAACAAGTGAATCAGTAAATGTTTACTGTCAGATAAACAATATCCTTTAAATCTTCATCTAAGAAAGGTAATTCCATGACCACATCCCAGGCTGAGTTAAGATTTTGGTTTAGACAAAATATCTTTTGTTTGACTCTTCCCTTATGTACATAAGAAGGAAAACTAAGTGTTCAAAAGAATTACTTAAGGTCATCTTTTCAGCAACTGTTCTGCTTTAATCTCCCTGCTCATATAAAGCAGGATGCTGTTTCCTTATCTGGGACAGATACTATCAATCTTAGGCATTCTACCTGTCAAGATAGTAAGCTGAGGAAGACAGAAGACCATAAAACCATCTAGGAAATTAAGTCTGATAGTTAAGTAGATATAAAGATTTAAAGATTAGCATGAAAGAGTTATTAAACAAAATCTTTCTACAAGTGTTTAAGACTGTCACTACACACAGATGAGACAGATGAAGAGAATGGCTACAGAAGTTACAAGATCATGTCAGTATTAGTTTCTTTGAGAAATCTAGTAGTGAAATCCCAGATTACATCACTGTCTTTGGAGAAAGGCAAACTATTTGAAAGTAGATTAAAAACCAAGCTGTCAGGGCAATGCAACAACAGAAAAATCTGCTTCATCAGTAAGGAAAAGTTCCAATAAAATATTCCTTCCAAAAGGAAAGAAGTGGTGCTAGAATTTCATCTAACTTTAGTAAAGCTTAGCTGCATTTACTATCCTTATGCTAGATATAGACTTAAACCCAAAGACAGGTATGGATATATTTTTCTTCTAAAATTTATGCAGGTTTTATGATTAAATAATTGTAAAATTTAATGCAACATTTGATTTCCTCAGACAGTAAAATAGTCTGCTGTGTATCAAATAGTATGGGGATTATAAATTTAATCAGTTAGAAAGACTGTTGTTACTCAGCAGTTGAGCAGGGATTTCCTCAAACACACACATTTAATTCTGTAGATGCTTTTAGAATCTAACAGTGCTATTTTGTTATGCCAATAACTCCCCAAAATTAATACAAACATCATTGTAGTAACATCCTTCCCCTTTTTTTTCCCCTCTCAAAACGTGTAAAAGCTCTGAAACTTACTGAAATGTTTACTGTCGGCTTCTTTTTCAATTTTCTGGGATCTATTTTTGCCACAACCACGTCAGGACATCGAGCTGCTTCAATCCTACAAAATAGAATTAAGTGGTCTGCATTTTTTCTTTCCTGTAACAGGTTGATATATACCGGATATCTTTGAAATACTCATAAAATCATGGAGGGACCAATCAAGATCATTGAGTCCAACTCCGTTCACAGGACGGCCCAGAAATCACACCCTGTCCGAGGACGCTATCCAAATGTTTCTTCTTCAGGCCTGATCCTGTGACCACTGCCCTGGGGAGCTGTTCCAGTGCTCAACCACCCTCTGGGTGAAGAACCTTTTCCTGATACCCAACCTAAACCTCCCCTGGCACGGCTTCATGTCATTTCCTCGAGTCCTGTCGCCGGTCACGAGAGGGAAGAGATCGGTACCTGCCCCTCCCGCAGGTGTGTAAAACACCGACTGTGCCGCCGAAGGGCAGCACGGCACGGCCGCCCCGGCGCACCCCGTCCGAACCCGGCCGCTCTCGCAGCAAGGTGACGGGCCCGGCCCCGGCCCATCCGCCCCGCCACTCACTGGACGCGCTTCAGATACTCCTGGGGCGTCCTGGGAGGCACGGTGGGGTCGAAGTCCTCGGTTAGGTCACAGTCGCCCACGGGCAGCAGCCGCGGCATCAGCTCCTCCAGGCCCGGCTCCATGGCCGCGCCGCCCCGGCGGCAGAGCCCGCCCGGCTGCCGCTGCTCTCGCGAGAGCGGCGATGTTCCCGCGGAGCTCTGCGGGCGGCACGGCCGCGCTGGGGCCCTGCGCCCCGAGGAGCGGGCTGGGCCTGGCGCCCCGGTGTGCTGCGGTGTGCTCGGGGCTGGGCCTGGCGCCCCGGTGTGCTGCGTGTGCTCGGGGCTGGGCCTGGCGCCCCGGTGTGCTGCGGTGTGCTCGGGGCTGGGCCTGGCGCCCCGGTGTGCTGCGTGTGCTCGGGGCTGGGCCTGGCGCCCCGGTGTGCCGCGGTGTGCTCGGGGCTGGGCCTGGCGCCCCGGTGTGCCGCGGTGTGCTCGGGGCTGGGCCTGGCGCCCCGGTGTGCCGCGGTGTGCTCGGGGCTGGGCCTGGCGCCCCGGTGTGCCGCGGTGTGCTCGGGGCTGGGCCTGGCGCCCCGGTGTGCTGCGTGTGCTCGGGGCTGGGCCTGGCGCCCCGGTGTGCTGCGGTGTGCTCGGGGCTGGGCCTGGCGCCCCGGTGTGCTGCGTGTGCTCGGGGCTGGGCCTGGCGCCCCGGTGTGCTGCGGTGTGCTCGGGGCGTCTCGGTTGCCCTGGAGACCACCACAGGGGAATAAAGGAAATACAGCCAAAGAGCAGTGGCAGAAAGGGGTTTGCCAACTCACTGCCCATCAAACTGGGCCTATTTTTGTGGAGCATAGGTGTAAACCTTTAACAGCTTCTTTCATTAGGCCTTGTGCCATTATTCTAATACACTGTAGTTTTTGCTCTTACTTTACCTGTGAACAGCCAGTATTCATAATACTTGTCCCTTCATTTAAATGCTAAATCTGTGGTTAAAGTCAGTTACATTAATGATTGTAAGTTTACACAGAGATGCCAGTCTGGAAGGGTCAATGCCTGAGTTGTTGCTGTATGAGTTTTTCTGAAGACTATAATGTGGGAGCACCCATACGCCAGAAAGCAAGGTAGCATTTGCACAGGAGCATTGTTTCCCAGGCGAGATAAAAAGTGGAAGGATGATGCTGTAATCATTGTGTATTATGAAATTCCTGTTATACAAAATGTCAATCAGTATATTATCTTTCCGGTAGTTCTGCATGCAAAGTCTATTTAGATGTAATATTTCAGAGTAGTTTTAGATACTTCTGTCATAAGTTAAAAAAAAAAAAAGCAAGTCCCCTGCAAGTCTGTATTTCAGTAGTTCTAAATAAACATCTACCTTAACTCCTCCTCTCCAATGGCTTTTGTTTGTTTTAAGGTGTTTCTAAAAGCACCTACGTGTACCAGGGAGTTTTATTTCTGAAACCTGGATCTAACGTCCTAGTTGAGTATGCAACAATTGCAGTCACCACTAGAAATAAAACCTGCTAAGTTAAGCCTACCGTGATAACTCTGGAAAGGCTGACTGATGATCAAGACAAAAACTTTGGTAAGTCCAGCTTTATAAAATTAATTCCTAATACTTTAGTAATATTTACAATTTATTTTTCCTATTTCTTGTAAAGTCCAGAATTATGAGCAGAAAGAATCCACAGATATAAATACACTTTAAATGTACTTTCTAACTTTAGATTACTTTCTCTGGAACTTTCCATTAGTACTTTTTAAACAAAGCAACATATTTTTAATTATTACAGATAGTCTTCCATAGGTATGAAAATTGTTCCTAACGGGTCTTACCAACAATACCAACAATGCTGATGCAATGGCTAGCAAATATGACTCGGTGGAGAAAGAGGAAAATGGAACTGGAAATGTATATATTTCTCCTCAACTGCTTAGGTATTAAGGAAGAGTACTTTTCCAAAGAAAGGGTGAGCTGCATTAATGGGTATGCCTGGTTGAGTTAAAAAAAAAAAAGAAAAAAAAAAAGTAACACATAAATTCTGGATATGAAAAATTAAAATGCTTTCAATCTACATTCTAGATATTAATATTGGGAGATAACAAAATATTTTTATATTATGAGTAAATGAGTTTATATCTATTTTCTACTTTTTTCCTTCTCCTTGATTTTCTCTGTGGTTTGCACTATCATAACAGCTGCAAGAATTTTCTTTAAGTTTAGAGCACTGGATTGAGTTATTATGTAATTAAATTTAATTATGCTGAAGACTAATTTAAAATACTGAATATCTTTTATTTGTAGTGAACTTTCAAGCTAGTATACTTTCCAGTTTTCCTTTCTTGCCCTTTGAGTGTCATCAAATGTCAGCTGCCTCTTTTTCTCTTATTTAAATAGAGTTCATCCTGCAGTTTAGACTTCGGGACTTGCCCCCTTTTTTAGGTAATTTTCTGAAAATGTTTCACAAGGTATTTGAATACTTTTGTAACACGGAGTCACCTTCTGTGTATCTATTTGAAGTTTGCAGTGTTGTGGGGGTTCGGGGTTGTTTTTTTTTTTCCTTTTGAGTTCAGAGTGAGGATGTTGCATGTCACTGGCAAGCTCCTGCTTAGTACTCTCACAAATGGCAGTGAGATTTGTGGACAAGGAAGTTTAAAATCCCTCCCATAAGTTATGCTGTGGTTCACCTGTTCCTGTTTTTAGACTGAAGAAGACTGGTAAACCATACTGTAGATAGTAATGGCAAAGAAATTCTATCATAATCACATTTGGCATATACAAAAACAGGATAAGGTTGTTTTAGTCGTTTGTATTTGCTTGGTGGTCACAGAATGTTTTCTGAGTTGCAATGAAGGAGGGAGGGTATGGTAGTCAGTCAGCAGAATGCTTTTCACTCCTTCCCCATGTCTGGATTAGGTGCACTAAGACATCTCAGGAAAGACAGAGGTTACTGTTCTGGCATTTCATGACAGGCTTTTTAAAAACAATTCCTGAAACTGAAGAGTCACTATATAACTTGCGTTTGGGAATAAAAAGTTGACCACACTAACACAAAACCCGGACAAACACATATAGTATAGGTTAAGTGATAGTTACCGTAGATAGTAAACAACGTATTAAATATTTATAAATACGAGATAAAGGATTGTTTCAGGCTAAAAGCCCAAGGAATATAATTTCAGTGTTTTTTTTTTTTTTCCCAGGCACTCAGTGGAAACATGTAAACAATCTTCGAGATAAAAAAGCTGCCATAAGTACACACGGTGGAAGACGGGAACAAGCAGGGTGAGCTCAGGGACTCCTGGAAGCCCGGCTGTTTGGATCCCGAGAAATTCCGTGCCGGACAGAGCAGCAGCGGACGGAGCAGCGCAAGTACCGGCAGGGCCGCAGGCAGCCCCGGTACCCGCGGGCACAGGCGCAGCACGGGCCAGCCGAGCGCTGCCCTCGGTGGTCGGGATGCCTTTTTTCCGGAATGGATTTGGGATCGCGATGCAGAGGACCGACCTTCAGAAGAAAGCCGAACAGGGCAGGAATACACAGGAGAGCAGGACCTGCCAGGGCGGTGAAGCGGCGGCCCGAGCTGTGGGATGGCTGAGGCCGGCCCCGCTGCGCTGGCCGGGCAGGCCCGGGGGCTGCCCCGGGGCGGGGGAGCGGCGGAGCTCAGCCCGCCCCCGCTCTCTGCCCCTTGACGTGGCGCGGACTCTCCCATCAGCCATGTTGATGCGTCGGCAGCGCCGGGGCGGCTGCGAGCGGGCGGGCGGGGAGAGCGAGCACAGCGGGAGCGGCGGCGGCGGCCGGGACGCGGGTGAGCGGGCAGGGCAGCACTGAGGGGGCAGCGCGGGGAGCCCGAGCCGGCGGAGCTGGGGCCCCGCGGGGAGGAGAGGCGGCAGCCCCGCTCCTGCGCTGCGAGGCACGGGGGGAACCTCGGGCCGCGGGGCCCCGCACGGCTGCCAGGCCTGGAGCGAGCGGGGTGGGAGCTCCCCGCGTCCCCTCCGTGGCAGTGGGGGATCTCCGGGTGCCCGGAACTGCCTTAGGGGCCCCTGGCGGCCTGAGGGTCCGGGGCTGCCGCCGGCCGCTGGTCGGCACTGCCCGCGGCCTCCCGGGCCGGGGCTGGGCGAGCGGCCCCAGCAGCTCTCAGCTCGGTCGGGGCTGCCGGCACTCGGGCACGGCCTTTCCACGGCCGGGGGTAAAGGGCGGCGCTCTCCGGCAGCGCCTGCGGAGCTCCTGTCCCGGAGCTGTACCTGTGCCGCTGACGGGGGTGCCTTGCAGTGTAGGTGAACCTAAAGGAAATGCGGGCTCTGCTGCCTTTGGTCCTGTGTTGTTTTTTTAATTTAGCTGGGTTATCACATACCGTGGTTGTTTAAAAACAAAAAGTTTTCAGTGAGAGGTCTGGGAGAGCATATTTGGAGGATGGCTGCAAATGGTGGAAATGGCAGCAACTTGCTTTAGATAACTATTTAAACCATTCTGCTCTTGTATTTTAATTCCTCCTTGGAACTGAAATAAATTTGTCTCTGATATATGATTTGGGCATAAAAAATTAGTTAAACGTTTATTATTAATCTCTTTTACCAGATTATTGGTGCCTAATAAACTGAGAGAATAGGAGTTTTGTAAGAAGAGCGTGCAGTGAACTGTGCTCATTTACTGGTACTTAAACACATGATGCTATGAGGGACTTCGGTCTATCTATGCTGGAACTCTTACAATGCTGTAGAGAAAAATGTTTTGATTTTGTTGGTATATGCATGCAAGGATTAGGGGATATTATTTTGGGGATATTCTGTTTTGGGATATATTTATCTGTGATGTGTAAACGTTGAGAGGTGCTGGTAGTCAACCAGTGACTCTCAATGCAATTCAAGTGTGGCTTCTTTTGTGACACACAATTGAGATTGTCATGGTGCAGGGTTGTGAGGTGCATTCAGCCTTATCAGTGGAAGGGAGGAAGCAAGCCAGAAAGGACTTCTGTTTTTTTCTGGATATCCTAATCTGCACCAAAGGTGAAGCAGTGGCACCCCAAAGTGGGAACTGTTGCTGTTCAACTGCTCTGAAAAATCCCTTCTTTGAGGTTTTCTGTGGAGGGCAGTGTGTATTTTGTGGCACTCAGGTGTCCAAAATTTGGTGTGTAGCGTGTAGACCAGGAGGGTTTGGTCTTCTTGTATAATGCAATGCATCTCCACACCTATCTCAGAAAATGTGTCTGCATAGCTGTAACAGTGGTACTGAATGTAATTTAACAGACCAATAGTTCCACATTTGATGAATGATGAAATAGGTAGGCATTATTGGCTCTTGAAAAGGAAGAAAAGAATAGAAGAAGAGGTGGAAGAGAACTTCATTGTTCTTTTATACACTTTTGCCTTCTGAATAGTAAATCCACACTTAATAGAAAATAACAGTATTTAACTCAGTAAATCCAACAGATCGTTTATGTATCTACATGCATGTGATTAGTCACTGCACATTGGTGTTTGAACATTGCCCTTTAAGGAGCAATAACCAGGTGGTAAAAGTAATACCCATGTACAGCTATTTCAAACATAGCTAGAGTAAAATGTGGAGAGAATGCTTTGAAGTCCAGGACAGAAAGTGTGACACGTTGCAGTTTGGAGCTGGATTTGGAGAGTCTATAGCTGTTGCTGGTGAATGGCTGAAATAGTCTTAAGTTGCAATTTTCTTTGTCTTCTCAGGAAATAATTTTTAAATGGAGAGTTTGTCCAGTTTGTGGTTATAGTGGAGATGGTTGCATTGTGCAGATTCTTGCATTAATATCCCATTTTTCAGAGATAATGTTCCTTTAACTTTTTTACAAAACATGAATGGATTTTGATTTATTAGGAGCAAAATTTCTTAAATTCGGTATCCTCTTCAAGTGCCAAGCTGTTCTTTCCTCTCTTAGTTAATTTCTCTCTCTGATTTCTCTGTAGTAATTACAACTTCCAGATATTCTCTCTTTCGCTCAGTTTTGTCCCCTGCCCAATGGCTTTGCAGCAATTTGAATGGAGACGGTGGAAATGCTCTTATGCACAAAGTCCCTTATGCTCCCTGTGTTGTAATTGCCATGATGTGTTCAGATAGAAGCCGATTTGCTCCTAATATCAGTTAGACGTGCCCATTAAAATATTGGCATTTGATTATTTCCTAAAGATATTAACGGAAATGCAGGACTTCCATTTGCTTTATGTATTTTGTTAATCTGTTTTCTTACAAGTTACAATTAGAATAAAAGCATTAAGTTAGGCTATAATTTAAAATAACTTGAAAAGTTTTTAGCTGTCATAGAAACTAAAGCTGCAATGCCATTATAATTTTGATAGATAGAAGTAGGTTTTGATAAATTGAGAGTTTATATGAGTCTCCTGTAATGTGTGTAAGGTCAGAACTAAGAATGTCAGTGTGCTTGGGAGAATTCCTGATCTTAATTCCAATTCAGGAGGGTTCCAGCATTTCTAATAGCTGTTCATTAACTTTGTACAGTATGAAATGAAACCTAGGAGTATTTCTACTTCTTCTTAGGTGGTTCATGTAGGCTTTTACAGTAAATCCTTCATTATTAGGCAGTGTGAGTTTAGATATCCTAGTTCCTGGAAAAACTTGTGCTGTATGTACTATAAAAGGTACTGTGTAACATGCAGCAGATAGACAGGAACAGTGTGTATATGTGTAGCTGAGGAGTTTGGGATTGGAGGGAGGGCATGTTCTTTGCTGACTCTTTCAGATGTTCACAGGTACTTGTTGAGCTTTTCAGTTGTCTGTGCTCCCCAGTCCTCCAGATTCTGAGTAATCATAGCAGAACATTTTGAAAGCCTTGAGTCAATGGCCAAAATGATAAATTTGAATTAAAAGATTTGTTTAAAAGTGCTCCTTGGTACATAATGTATTTGAATATGGCACTTGTATTTTTTACAAAGTTACTTCTTGGCATTAGTGTAGGAAGGTACTCTTGTGGAATGTCATGTTGTTATTCCTTTATGTTTACATGTAGGCTGCATCATGAGATACCAGAAATATGGTTAGAAACTTTAAAAAATTTTGTACAACAGTATTTTGTTTCCCCTTAGAATTCTGCACATTGCTTTTAGGATTTAAGAAGCTCTACCCAGTGTTTTATTGACTGTACCTCAGAGTATTTGAATGTGTGACTGTCATTACATGCATTCAGCATTTAATTGTTACAAGTCTTTGCATTCTGCTGATTATCTTTTTATTTTAGAGTTAGAGAGAGAAGTTGACCATGACAACCTTCCTGGAGTTTATCCAGCAGAATGAGGACAGAGATGGAGTTAGATTCAGCTGGAATGTTTGGCCTTCAAGTCGTCTTGAAGCTACAAGAATGGTAGTCCCGGTGGCTGCCCTCTTCACACCACTGAAGGAGCGGCCAGACTTGCCTCCTATTCAGTATGAGCCGGTGTTGTGCAGTAGGACCACGTGCCGAGCTGTTCTGAATCCCTTATGGTAAACTTAATGCATATTATTGTTCTAGTACTTTGCCTTAGAATCCTGAGAACAGAGCTAGCTGAACTGTGGGAAAGATCTGGTGTATGGAAGTTCAGGTACTCCTCACATCATTATGCAGTGCAGACTTACAAGGTTCTGCACATAGGTTTGCATATGTAACATATTTACTGAAAACATAGCTTTCATTTAATAATTGTTTCAGTTTACTTAGTATTAATTAGGTGTGTTATTTCTCTGCAACTATACATCTTGGGAGTTAGTATACTCTTGCATTTTGCCTCTAGAAAATGACTTGGGTAAAAAGTTACAGTACTGTATCTTTTGAAATGTTGGACCCTGATATAGTTTAATTTCCAAGTGAAATAAACTACATTTATTACTGACATAAGTTCATTTGTGGAACAAAGCAGGTTATCTGTTTATCAAAACAGAAGATAGATAGATAGATAAATAACATCAGAAGTAGGCATGAAACAGGGTAGAAAGCTGTTTAAGGTTAAAGGGGATATTGGCACAAGCTCAAATGATTGTGGACTAGACATGGGTAAGTTTGGGTTGGAAGCAGAGGAGCTGTTTCATATGTCATTCCTGTCACAGAAGTGTGGAAAAGAAGCAGAATGATTTCTAGGTTGGAGTTTGATAGGCATGGAAAGGGTCCTGATTGATAGATTTTAGTCATGATGTCAGAGAACCTGTAGAACAAATTTAGTGTTACGAATGATTTGTCCCTGCTTGGGAGAAAAGACAACTTCAAACCAGATGTAAAATTGTGTTTCGGTATTAAGCAACCACAGTAGCTGGTTATACTGGGAGTCAGACTTTGTTGAAGTTAACTTTTTCAGAAGCATTATTTTTTATTGAGGGCTGGAATTAAAACAATGAGAAGACAAAGTTGTAAAGGGTCAGATGCTGATGTTACAGTTAACTGTGTATATTTCTCTTGTGTTGCATGTCCAAGTAATGACTGGATTTTTTTTCCCCTGAAAGGGTGGTTAGAGACTCAATCTGAGGAGACTTTAGAAGCCCCTGTGGCACTTTGGGCTAGGTAACTTGCAGCCCCTATAACTGGTAAAGATAATTATATAGTAGTAGATCTGTGTTTTGTTTATGGCATGCTGGGACTTACCTGAAGATTTAATGATATTTGAAAAAGATTTTTGCTCTTGTAGACAGGGGAAGATGTAATAACAGGAAGTGTACATTGAGAACTAAGGTGTCTTTCCTTTAAGATGTGATTAGGACTTGAAGACATCTCTGTGATGTGAAGATAGAATTTGCATTTTTAATTCTAACTGTCTGAATACTAATAAAAATGTAGAGAAAAGGAGGCAGACTCATCATTTGAAACCAATGTTTTTTAAATAGAGATAGCTGTCATCTTGTAACTTGTTTTTTTAGGGCATAATGTATATTCAGGCTAGTCCCACACTCTGACAGCTAATAAATAGAGTCAGAAAAAGATGAAAAATTAAAAGGTAGGGAGAATTAGAAAGATTTGCTAAAACCATGGAGAAAGGCTCTAATATAGGTGCTGAGTCTGTATTTTTAAATTTCTTACTTGCACCTTTTTCCTGAAGGCCATTCTTTCTCCCTAACACAATAATTTGTGTGATACATCTGTGTAAGGCTCCACTTACTTTCAGTTTGTAATGTGGGCATTTAGGAGAAAGTATATTAGAAAGAAGCTTTTTCAAAATCAATGTGTTGTTTAAAGTTTTAAAGATATGTGTTCTAGGGACAGTGGAGGAAAATTAATTGTTCATGCTACATAATTTTTTCCTGTTGTATTTTTATAGCCAAGTGGATTATCGAGCAAAACTCTGGGCTTGCAACTTTTGTTACCAGAGAAACCAGGTAAGAAAATGAAACATTCAGCATATAGAAAATATTTTTACAAGGTGAAATAAAATCGTTGATTTTTCAAATTATAGTTGCTAATGGAAATTGACAGAAAGAGCAGGAGTGTGCAATTCTATCTTCAGACATTGTATTAAGATGTTTTTCATAACAGTAATAGTGAATATCTGTTAAAAAAGGTCTGGTTTTTTTCCTTTGTGGAAATTGTAATGTTTTATTTATATTTAATGTCTGTGTTTTTATTTGCAGTTTCCTCCTACTTATGCTGGTATATCTGAAATGAATCAGCCAGCTGAACTTTTGCCTCAATTCTCCAGCATCGAATATGTAGTACAGGTAAAATCATTAAATAGAATATTGAACATTTGTTGTCTTGCAATATACAAAAAGAACAAATTTCAATTTTACTTCTTCACTCTGTTTTAGTGACTGTGAGTATTTATGTGCTTGTTAGTAGATTGAATGTCAATGCCATCAGTTGGAAAAGGAAAACATTTTATAAGAGCATTAGGATGGCTACTAAGACTGGTTTATAAAAAAAAAAGGAAAGAGTTCTGCTCTAAAGGTGATACTTCTTTTAGGTCTGTTTCTTTACAATGAGTTTAATTTGTGTTTGTGTTAGGAGGCTGCTTACCTTCTGTTTTTTACTGAAGTAACTTCAGTTCAGATTTGACTGTTCATTCACCTCTCATTAATCATTTGAATTTAAGTTTGTATTTGAATGATGAATAGTTAGTTCTAGTGCTGTCTGGTTTAGAGACAACATCTAATACATATTCAATTCAGGTGTTTGAATTTTAATATTCATCCTTTTTCAGGATAGAGGTTACTTGAATAGAAATAAAAAATGGACCTAAACTTCTAAATCGCAAGCATTTGCAATTGCAGATTTTTAACCTCCAAATTAATTTTTGAAGATTAAAATTTGTAAGACCTCAGTGAGGCAAATAATAATCTGAATCCTCACTGAAGTCTTACAAATTTTAATGAAAAGTGAATACTGAGCAGAATCTGTAATTTTTGCCAACTCCAAAGTAAACTGCAAAGTAAATGGAATGTTTGCTCATAGTACAGCAAAATTAGTTTAGATAGAATAAAAAGTAATGATGACCTCTAGAGTAAAAATAGGAGGTGAAATGCCGTGGACTGTCATCAAGCTAAAATACTTTATAGTTGTGAATAGCTTTATGATTGTTATGTTCACTTGGAGTAATAAAAGCTCATTGTATATTTAAAGATGTATATAATTGGCTCATTCTTCAAAATTACCTGATATCCTGAAAGAATTTTTTCTTTTCTTCTGTAGTAAGCGTTTCCTTTTTGTACAGAGTTCACTTTGGTAGGGGTTTTATTCTGGATCCTGATTACTAATTGAGGGAGAGTTAAGTTAGATGGAGTATCACCATTACTGGTATAATTAACATTAAAACTGTCACAAGATGTATCTTACTTGTTCATTTTTGATCCTTTAAATATTGCAAGACTTGTTTTTCTTACGATTCTAATTTTGTTTCTCAAAGCGTGGTCCTCAGATGCCGTTGATATTTCTTTATGTTGTGGATACATGCATGGAAGATGAAGATTTGCAAGCTCTGAAGGAATCCATGCAAATGTCCCTTAGTCTCCTGCCACCAACGGCGTTAGTAGGTCTCATTACCTTTGGCCGAATGGTGCAAGTTCATGAACTTGGCTGTGAAGGAATTTCCAAAAGTTATGTCTTCAGAGGAACAAAGGACCTCTCTGCAAAACAACTTCAGGTAATGAAAGAAGCAAGCAAAAAGAAATCCTTAAGGTGCTAATGGTGAAGTAGTCTGTAAACAATTTTCTAATAAAATCTTATTTATTTGACTACAGGAAATGCTGGGGCTTACGAAAGTAGCTGTTGCACAAGTCGGTCGGGGTCCTCAAGTGCAGCAGCCACCACCTTCTAACAGGTAATCTACTTTAAACATCTTAAAACATGTATCTTGACTTCACTGACTTACTGGACAACGTAGATTTTATGACCATTAAAACAATAAACAGACAACCAAAGTTAGTTGGTCAGCCACAAATTTACTAGTAGTCTGTTCTTTCCTACAGTTTGTACTGGGAAGAATTGACTCAGTGAGTAATAATAATATTATTTGGATGATTTTTGGAAGTGCTCTGAGAGGCACATTATAGATACATAATAATAATAATAATAATACTTCTGTTGATTGGTGTACTGGAAAGTGTTAATAGATGCCCCTTATGCAGATATCCAGTTGTGTCTTTTTCTCCCTCTTGTATTCCTCTTCCCTCCCCTTTGGTCTCTCATTTGGATGTCACAAGCTGGTGTTTGGTTTTCCTGTGTATTTCACTGTGACATAGAAGAAATTTCTGAAATTCATGAAAGATAGTTTTGCTGTCTCTGCCCTCCAAAAATTAGCTGCATATGTAGACTGCTTGCAGCAGCATAAAAGAGATCTTACCATGTTAATTTTTCTCCTGATCTTTGCCTGTCACTGAAGTAAGGAGATGTGTTTCTGTTTGAAATTTATAGGTCATCACCTGCACTGTTCTTTTGACTGGGTAGGGTTCTTTCTGGATAGCAGTGGTATCTCTAAGTCTTCCAAGTTTCAGTTTTGCAAGTTCTTGCTGAACTTCTTAACTTAAGCTGAGTGTGTACGTAGTAGCTCCAAACTACTTTATTTTGATGAAGCAGAGACACTGCTCTGAATTTAGACCAGAATCTAGAATTAGACATCTCGAATACATGTCTAATATATGTCTGGTGAGCAATTGATGAAATTTTTATTTAATGATTTAAATCTAAAATACTTCCATGTATTTGTTTCCAGGTTTTTGCAACCAGTGCAGAAGATTGATATGAATCTTACTGATCTTTTGGGTGAACTGCAGCGGGATCCTTGGCCTGTTCCGCAGGGAAAACGGCCCTTACGTTCTTCTGGAGTGGCCCTGTCTATAGCTGTTGGACTCCTTGAGGTAAAAGCTTTAACTACTGCTGTGCTAAATGCAGATCATTTTCTTGCAGAAAAGCTACCACAACCAATATGTAAAAATCTTACTAATTGATGTGTATTAGATTTGTAGGATGATTCTGATTGATATCATCCCTTACATGCATAGAATTTCATTGACATTTGCGTATTTTAATAAGGCAAAATTAAGAGTGAATTACTGGCTGATTTAACTTCTGAGAGTGAAAAAATGCAGTTATTGTTACAATCCTGTCAGTGTGATAAATACCTGTATGTCTATTTGTTTTGTTCAGTTTGTAGCAAAACCCAGTGGTTTTATTTGTCATTTATTTCCTGCAGTGTACTTTCCCTAATACTGGTGCGCGCATCATGATGTTCATTGGAGGACCAGCTACGCAGGGACCTGGCATGGTTGTAGGGGATGAATTGAAGTTACCCATAAGATCATGGCATGACATTGAAAAAGACAATGCAAAATATGTTAAAAAGGGTACCAAGGTAAGAGATTATAATGGGTTTTCATTTCTTCCCAGTAAGTAAACATTTAAATTTCTGGGCACTATAAGATGCTGTTGGTAATAGCAAATGTAAAAAGAGGTGGGAATTGTGCGCTTTTGTTTGGCTCTGAATAGCGATATGTCTCAAGAATTTCTTCAGAAATTTCAGTATACTGAGTTGGCACTTGTCTAGCTCACATTAAAGTTCTTTGGAGTGTTTCTCTGGTTTAATTCTGAAAAAAATTATGTGACTGAATGGTATATCTAGTGTTGTAAGGCTCATGCTTCTAAGAAAGGTGCTCAAAACTGTCTCTGTAGCTGGGGAAGAATTAGGCTGTAGAGTTTAGTCGTATCTGATTTAATTTAAAAGGTACATTTGGGTTGGTGAACTCCATCCAAAACCTGTTGAATTCGTCTTGACTGATTATAATGGGAGCTTAAACAATTAGCTCAGTTGCAGGCACCTCTCATTGTAGACACTTGAGATTAGAATAGTAAATTCATTTCTGTGCTGGATCTAGTACTAAATGCAAAGTTTAAAAGGAGGAAGATCAAACTAATTTCCTAGTTCAAACAGCAACCACTGTTCTCTTTAGTGGGAGTCAGGCTCTTACCTGATCAAAAAAAAAATCCCAAGTTTTGAAAATTCCAGTCTTACTAACTTTAGGAAAAATACACTTCTTTGTGAATAGAATCTGAAAATGTTGTTTTAGAAAAATTTTGTGAGTTTAGGATTTAATATGGAGATGAGGAGAGTTCATGTTGTAAATTGCTATGAACTGTATTTTCATCTTGGATTTAGCATTTTGAGGCCCTGGCCAATCGAGCTGCAACAAATGGTCATGTTATTGACATATATGCGTGTGCATTGGATCAAACTGGTCTACTGGAGATGAAGTGTTGTCCCAACTACACTGGGTATGTGTCTATTTGCTTATTAGTAGTATATGAAGATGCAGTTAAAAGTTGCTTAAGAGGAAGCACTTGCAAAAAGTGTTCTGCTCTTTAAAAAAAAAGCATAAGCACACTGATAAACAGTGATGGTTACATTTGCACTGGAATTTTGGAGTTTGGTTCTTCTAGATTAAACCCTGAAATAATGAATGAACTTCACAAAATGCTATCGTTTGGTATAATAAATATTTGAATTTAACTGACTTTGTGTGATAGGATCTTGAGACATCCTTAGTGTTGAAAGTCCAGTAGAATATTTTCCCAGTGAGCAATTTTGTTACATTTGTTAATGACTTCAAGATGCGTAGGGCAAGAAACTCACTTAAAACTTTCATCCTTAACATTGTAGCAAAATATTAATTTAATGTTAGTCTATTTTATGTCTCACAGTGAGTTGTCTTTAGTTTTAGTCCTCAATAAAAATGAGCTATATAAATAATCTATTCTAACTCAGGGGTTTTGTTTGTTTGTTTTGTTGTTGTCTAGAGGCTACATGGTAATGGGAGACTCTTTCAACACATCATTATTCAAACAAACGTTTCAGAGAGTATTCACAAAAGATATGCAAGGACAATTTAAAATGGGCTTTGGTGGCACATTAGAAATAAAGGTAAGCATACAAAAATGCAGTCTGTTAGTGAAACAATGGAATAGGATGGCTACAAACTGTGAACCTTTGCCCTTTTAAGGAATTTTTAGGAACATGTTAAACACATAGTATTAAAGTTTAGCCTGTACATAGCTGTCCATAGTCCTAGCTCTCTTTCTGCAGTTCTGTGATTCTGTAAATGTGAGCTAGGTACAATGATAGTTCCTTCTCACTTTGGATTCAGTGACAGGTAAAATAGAGACTAAAACAAAATAAATGTTTCTATTAGAAATTCACAATGCTGTGAGCTTCGATTTTGATATCAGGGGTTTCTTCATTTTAGGTAGGTCAGTTTCTTTATGTAGTCCAGGATAAAATTTTCTTTCATTTCTTATTAGAATCTATTCTGGCAATATAATAATGTTGCTTTTGACCTCCACCATTGTGATAAGTTTAGAGCTGAATATGCTGTAACTTCAGGCACTACCTTCCTTGATGTTTTTTGAAAAATACTACAATCCCATATCGTAGAAGAATATGAGACTATTCATTTTTGGTGAAATGCTGTTTAAATTTTTACTACTAGAACAAATATTTGAACCTTTTTTTTTTATACATATTCATGTGAAATTTGCTGAAAGATCCCAGAAAATGTAAAAAGAGAACCCCAATTCTAGAGGGATGTACAGATCACTTCAGAAAGGAAAGTGACTTTGGACTTTGGATTTTGCTTTTAGCTAAGTAGTTTAGGATGTAGAGTATAAATTCCTTATCAGGTGTGTATAGGCTTGTTTTACTAGTCTTCAGTTTTCATCTTAACCTTTGAATATTTTAATCCTTTCATTAGAAAGGATACATTACCTGTATGCTTTATAGGCTCCCATATTTATAAATCAAGCAGCTTTTCTCCATGTTTTAATTTATGTTAATGCTGTTGAGATATACTAATTGTTATAGCAAATAAACATAAAAAAAGTATCTCCAACTGTATCAAGCATTATTATAACCTTTCCTAAAACTATCAGTGATGTAATATGCCTTGAGGTTTTAATTATCTAATGATAAAATGAGACTGAATTCTTCAGTGTGACATGTTAATGTATATTTTTATTTGAAATATGAAGACTTCAAGAGAAGTAAAGATTTCTGGAGCGATTGGACCCTGTGTGTCTCTCAACTCTAAGGGACCTTGTGTCTCAGAAAATGTAAGTAAACTTGGCTGAAAATGAAGGTAATATCCTACTATGGAAAAATAGGATTTAAGATTTCTGGATTTGAAGAGAGGCTAAAAGTTCCATAAATGGAATTAAGTGTTCACATTTACTGATTTTAAATTCGATACATGCCAGCTCGTATTCATTACTAGGTCAGATTCAATTGTATTAGACCTTGCAGATCTGTTGTTACTTGTTTAGATTTCTCCACCTATTTAGATTGTTTAGATTCTGTTGCTTTACATTTATTGCACGAAAGTTATATGTTGATGTAGCAGAAACCAAGTAGAAAGTGAATTAGCGTGCTTTATTGTTCAAATTGGAGCTGTGTCCTTTTATCCAAAGTGAACCTTAAAAACACGTTTTTTAGAAGGGATTGACAGAACAGGAGGACACAAGACTTTGGAAACATCCCTTTATCTGAACTCTGTCTTCCTATTTCTGTAGGTGTTTCACTAAAAGCACGTTAAATTGATTGAAAGATCCAGCTATTGTAGGCTCCTGAAGTGATACCTTTAAATTATATTAGACTTAAATCATCACTTAATTTCTTATCAGATAGTATTATTAACTTTTGATTACCAGTTAAAAAAACAATTCCTGCAAGTGACCGAAATGTCTTGCATTTGAGAAGCCTCACTTTAGTTCCTAACAATCCGCATGATAGAGCACTTCTCAGTATGAAAATGGTCATAAATGGCCTGCTTTAATCAAGCTCTTTTATTCCTTAAATCTTGTATTTATGATTGCATCTTTGTGAATATAAAAATTTCAATATAACAGCATTTTTTTTCTTGATGATCTGATACAGATTTTTCTCATTTCATTGCCTGAAGGGATTGCATATATTACAATAAAAGTTAGAAATCCTCAAAAATAAATTAAAGCTGCACCTCCTTATTTAAACTGCATTTCTATTTCATAGGAGGGAATAAGAAATTCAGTTGCAAAATTGTCAGTTGCTTTGCAGTTATATAATGGTTAATTTCTATTCCAAACCCCTTTTTGTTGAAATTATCTGAATTAAAATTTGAATATGAATTAGATGAGAGTGCATGCAGCTCATTTCGGTGGTAACTGGACAATTCCTCTAGCCATAGTGGTTTTCTAGTGAATACAGGCACAGTGACAGTATGGCCAACATAGTTTTCCTTAAATATTTTGTTTGGTTTCACTGTGTCCATTATGGATGATGGATTACTTTAATTGCTTTTGCTGGATGTTTATGTTGCTTTGATGCCAAAAAGGAATTGTCAGTTGAAATACATTGCTCTGTGTGTACAGTTACCTTGTTAGTTACTGTGTTATTAAGTAAAATATAGCGTGTAAGCTATTACTTAGTTTCACTGCTGCACCTTACAAGAATAATTCTGCTTACTTGTGCTTTTTGCCTCTGCTTAAGCAAACTCTGGTACTTTTTCCTGTTTCTGAATTGCTTTTAAGACTTTTCCTAATGCCAGCTCCTGATCTTTCTAATGTATTAATTATTTAAAACAACAGTCTTTTTAAAATTATTCCTACACCCAGCACTACAGTTGCTTTGCAGGAGTGTTTGAGAAGGTGACAGAGTGAGCAGGGAGAAAGCTTGTGAGAGTAGTTGCAAACAGTTACCTATAATGGCTAGATGCTGTATTTTATGACCCAGGAAATGTTTCTGGTTTATAAAAGTATTACAAAATCTTTCTGCAGGAGATTGGTACAGGAGGCACTTGTCAGTGGAAGATTTGTGGTCTTAATCCTACTACAACACTTGCACTTTACTTCGAGGTGGTAAACCAGGTAATAAATATTTGTCTACTTGTCTACTAAACACAGTAATCTTTCTTTATACGACTGTTGAAGCTTGTATTTTTGCGTGATTTCCCCCAAGCACAGTAGCACGGATAAAAATGTTGTTGCCGTTTTGTGTTGTCAAAGTCTAGAGGTGGACATAAACTGCTTAACAATGGGCTAATATTGTATGTGATAATGAGCCCTAAAGAACTCTACAATTTTTGATTAGAGTTCATAATCTCTAACTCCAGTTTTTTCTTTCAGTGTGTTGCTTATTGAGTGTACGTTAATCACATTACATGAAAATGCTGTAATCTGTATATTTAAAAGTTCTTTTCGGTATTTCTTTGATGTTTTAGTTACAAGGTAGTTACTACACAGTGTTACATTTTAATTTATTGCCAGTATTTGCAAGCAAAGAATGGTTTTATTGAAATGCGTGAAAGGCAAAATAGTCTCTATTTTTGTTTCCCTGAGGGGTTACTAGAAATGAAGATGAAAATATGAGGAGCAAGTGTGGTACACATTCTCATACCATTTCTTATTGCAAGAAGCAGTTCAGGAGCTGACATGACTGTAGTTTCTGTATATTTAGTATACTGTATTTCACGGTTTGTTATTTATGCAAAGGTTTGAAAACTTGAACTTACCTTCACCATGTTTTGATTTTACTGCTCTCATATTTATATTGGGCTCATTTTATTAGTAGCTCGAAACCAGCTCTAATTATTGTGTGTGACAGTTGATTTCAACTATCCTTCTCTTTTGAATTGCTGATGTAGCATGTAAACCCGTATTTTCACTGAGCAGAGTTTTGAAATTTCAGTTTACACTTGGATTCCAATCTTTGTTTTGACGGCGCTATTGGAGATCTATTGATCAACATTTTAGATTATGTCAGTTTTCTTATCCTGTAATTCCAGTGAATCATATGGTGTTCAAACAGAATGTGGTGAAACCAGGAATTATAAGACCCCTTGGAAAGTGTTGTCTCTGCAAGGGCATGTGTAAGAAGGGAGCATTGGTTGCTTTAAGGATATCTGATGAAGCCAGCAACTGCTTCTGACAACCCTTAACAATCTCCCAGTTGATTATCTGTGTTTAGTAAAGGTACTCAACAAAAGCACCAGACAATGCATTAATATGGCTTGGGCTGCCTGTTGCAAAGAATGTTATGATTTTCTATTAATTATTTATACATTTTTCAAATTATACAGTAAAATCTTGAGATTCTCTTTAATTTTCTTTTCTTCTGTACTTAGCACAATGCTCCCATTCCTCAAGGAGGACGCGGTGCAATCCAGTTTGTGACTCAGTACCAGCATTCCAGTGGACAGAGACGTATCAGAGTGACCACAGTTGCCAGAAAGTATGTTTTACTTGTCGTGAATAATTTTTGAAAAGTCAGGATATATAGATGAATATGCCTTTTACTTTGTAGATTTTGTAAGCAGCCGCTTGTTTGAGACAGTTTCCTCTCTTGTTCTGTGGACTGTTTTTTTCTCTGAGAGGTTACAGTGGCTGTATAATGTTATTGTAGGAGAGCTCTGAAGAAAGCCAAGTGATTTTAGACAAAGGGAAGCTTTGAGTGAAATTCTGTGGTCTAAACTGAGGATATGTTTGGAGTTAGGGAATGGTAAAAATCACTTCATAGTTAAACTTGAGAATGCTAACTACAGTTCGGAGTGTAAATATCTGGTATTCCACGTATAACCCTTTATCTGCAGTTTCTTTGATTCAAAATACTTCACAGTTTTAGGAAATTATGTTTAATATTTTGAAGACATTTTTCAATGTCCAGTGACATTTATTTACTCTAAGCTGAAGGAGATGATTGCATGGTTAACTTGATGGAAAATTCAGTTTATTGAAAAAAGCATTGCTCTGTTGAAAAGACTATGTTGTTAACTTAATTAGTTGTATTAGTTGAATCCTGATGACTGATGGAAGGTCTAATTAATAGTTTGTTCTGTAAATTAAAAAGAACTGGCAAAGTGCACAAGAAAATTGCTTATGTGGGAATGTGTGATTAGATTTGTGGATGGTGTTTTGTGTAACAACCTTTCATCACTATTTTTTTAAAAAATGTGATAGCTGTTCCATTAGTAACATTATATTTTATTTCACTGGTTGCATGGCATCTGTACAAATAAGGAACATTTCCAATTAAAGAATGGTTAACTGGGAGACTGCTCGTTTAATCTCCCCAGCAGAGTTTTTGAAGCTTCAGCATGAGTTTGTTTAACTGCTAACTGTTAAGATTTCTTTGCCTTAATTTTGAAGGGGTGGTTTATTGTTGGATTTTTTTTCCTTTCACTGTGATGCAAATCCTTTTATTTTTATTTTGCAGCTGGGCAGATGCACAGACCCAGATTCAAAACATTGCTGCATCTTTTGACCAGGAAGCTGCTGCAATTCTCATGGCTAGATTGGCAGTGTACAGGGCAGAGACAGAGGAGGGCCCTGATGTGCTGAGGTGGCTGGACAGACAACTTATACGACTGGTAAAAAAAACTGAAAGAGTCAGATGGGTTTCTTGTTTGCAGACACATAAGTGACTACTGTTCAGTGATAGTTTCTTTTAAAATAAAAGCAAAAAATGAACTGAATGCTTAATTTCCACATGAGATTATACAGAATTAACCAAGATTTTCTATTTTAAATTTAAAAAGAGCAGGTGTGTTTTCAGTTGATTCATTAATGTTTCCTCAGCACATGGTAATTGCCAGGAATTAAGATAAATTTTAGCATGTGATTAGCAGAAGTCAAAGTTTTCTCTACTTTCTACTGTCTATAATGATATTGTAAATATTTTTAGAAAAAAAAGAGGCAAAGTTTCTAGCAAACCGTACGGATTTTTTTTATTATTCTCAAAAGTTTCGTTTTCTGTTTGGGTTTTTTAAAATGTATTTTAATTTTTATTTGTAATTAATTAGTTTAATAATTTAATTTAAAACATTTTTTCTGGGCTGTTTAATTATCTAAGTCTGCTTAGTGATTTTAGTGGGGAAAACAGCCAATACACAGAGTTCTTAAAGCCCTGTATTCAAGAAAATCACTGTGTATTGAAACTTCTGTCAGTGTTTTTGCTAGGTTTCTGTTTGTTTACAAAGTTGGAAGCAGCACAAGTCATGTACCTGATAAAACCAAACTTAGAGTAATGGCATGACCATGCAAGTCTATTTCTTAATATAGATTTTCTTTCTCATTTACTCCAGTGTCAGAAATTTGGAGAATATCACAAGGATGATCCAAGCTCTTTCAGATTTTCAGAAACATTTTCACTTTATCCACAGGTGAGTTTGTCTATAGGAAGGTTTGTTTATAGTGGTAGAAGAGAATGCTCAGTGAAGAAAGAGTCCTTGTAGCTCTGAGTACAATAAAGCATATCAGGATGAACAGACCCCTTGCCCCCAACTACTGTTGGCATGTGACATTAGGAAAATCACTTCTGTTGTCTGTGCTGCTGTGTCCCCTTTTGTCCTCTGCCCTTACAGTTAAATGTCTAACTGTGTATATTTTTGTTTCTCCTACAATGAAATCCTTATCTCACCTGAATTTGTAATTCGTATAATGACACTTTTTAAAGGGCTGTTCTAATGAAAAAATTCAGAAACCATAAGACAATAAATGGGTTTGCTTTATTGTTTCTCTCCCATATGATGTATGATGCTGACCAGAAAAGAGACATTTCTCTGTGAATTTGACCTTGACTGTATTACTCTTTGAATAGTTTCTTTACTAATAATCCATTTCAATAAATTTCTCCCTCCTGATAGCTCCAGATACTTCACTTTTGGACTCTTCATACACTTATGTGATATTTCTGTTTCAGTTACCTACTAATCTGACTGTAGATGTAAAGTGTTGTGTAGAGATTGAGTCAGCATGTGGAGAATTTGTTTCAGCAATAAAAGCTTATGCTTTTACTGACAAAGTTTGACTTTCCTGTGGTTAGTGTTCCTTTTTCTGCTCACATGCTATAACTTAGTTGTAGAACAGTAACCTCCCTCACAGGAACAGTAGAACTTAGAGTAAAGGAAGGATTTCAGAGCTGCTTTGTAGGTCTACCCATTCTGATACCTCTCTTACTGTCATGGGAGTGTGTAAAACCTGGCAAAGCTGTATATATAAATTCAAAATGTTAAAGGAGTTGGAATTCAGTTTTGTTGTGGCATTGGTCTCATGCAGTTTGTGGAAAATATTTCTCTCCTTGTACAGCTATCCTTTTTATCTGTCAAAGTTCAAAACAGTGACTCTTGTTTTGCAGTTCATGTTTCACTTGAGAAGATCTCCTTTCTTGCAAGTTTTTAACAACAGTCCGGATGAGAGCTCCTACTACCGTCATCATTTCATGCGTCAAGATCTAACCCAGTCGCTTATCATGGTTCAGCCCATTCTTTATGCCTACTCTTTCAATGGACCTCCAGAGGTATCAGTAGAATAACTCCACAGTGGGTTAAAAGGTGCTTTGTTGAGAAAGAGGTGATTGCTGTCTTTGCTGTTACAAAATGTATTGGTTTAAAATTTATTGTATGAGGAAGAACATTAATTTTAAACAGCTATGAACAGGGCATATCATAGAATTCTGATGTAGCAGTCTTAAGAGCAAAAGTTACTTTGTAAAGAGGTTCTGTTTTAGACTCAAGGATAGTACTTTTTGTTAGTTTTTGAGAGCTTTTTTTTATTTCTCCTTAATTCAAAGCGTCTAATTTTAATGATTCCCATTATGTGTAGATTTAGTACAGAAGCTTCCAGCTGACCTTGTCGTGGCACATTCTGTTTAAACTGAAAATATAAAGCTAGTCTTACAAGAAGCTTCTGAAGGAAGTGTCAAACACTTCTTTGTGTCAGCAGATAACAAAAGTAGTCTGTTACATAAAAGAGAGTGAGGCAGTGAAAACAAACATAGTAGTCAAGGATCTTGGCAGGTTGAATTTTTAACTTTTTTAGGATGGTTGGGTTTTTTTTAGACTATTCATAAGGATATAAAAGAAAGACTTTTGAAAGTGGAGTTTAAATGAAAGTAATAAGGTGGTTTGGGAAGAGCAGCTTGCAACTGTAATATCACTCTCCCATGTATGAATACCAAGTAGTTCCATTGGTGATTGAAGGAGAAATAGGATTAAACAGGAGCTGATGTCTCAGTGTAGAATGAATAAAAATATTTTATTCTTGAAATAGCTAATATTTTTATTTCTAGTTATGCTGATTCAGTTAAATCATATAGCACTAATACAGTGTCACTACCCTTAAAAAGGTGATGTAAAACCTTAAATCTTACATTAGATTTCATAAATCATGCGTATTTACTATATGCATTATTGGGAGATGTAAATGCACAGTAATAATATGCTGCAAGAGCAAGACTAAAAAAAGACCCCAAACAACTCACAAACCCCAAATCATACACTTGAATAACTACTGAATCCTTACGCATTGAAATGCCATTCAAATTAAGGGCATTCAATGGGTACATGCAGAGGTACATTAAAGACTAGCAAAGTGCATAGTAATGAAAGGGGTTTCAGTTCTTGAATATATTTTTTATTAATTTCATGAAGTTTCAGATATAGAATCAGGCAGGATAACTTCAGAATGAAATTGTGTGGATTGCAGATGTGTAACATGGAAAGGAGCAAATACAGAGCTTTAGTAAGTGATTGAAAACGTTCCTAAGGTTCAGTTACTCATTAAAAAAAATCTGGCAATGCCATCTGATTGCTCAATTCTGCATCAGTTGATAATTTCTAAATTTGTTTTTAATCTTAGCCTGTTCTTCTGGATAGCAGCAGCATTTTGCCAGATCGCATTCTCCTTATGGACACCTTTTTCCAAATTCTTATTTATCATGGAGAGGTAAGCATTGTAATTTCTTACATAATTACTCTTTCTATGGGAGTGCTACATATGGGACTCGGGCTCCACTTTTTATGCACCTCATTGCTTGACCCTCTCATCTACATGGCTGAGAGCAGAGTCCTAGTTTGCGTTTGTAGTTTGGTACTTTAACGTGTCTGTATGCAGATACCTGACGTGATTTGACGTTTTGGTTCTGGCTCTTATGATGAGTTTGAGATTAATTAGCTTCAATATGCAGAGTATTTTTTTAGATCAGTATTTTTCCTACTTTGGAGATGTTATACACTGCCTCCCCCTCCTCTCCACTTTTCATTCATTTATTTTAGACCTTTAAATTGTTTCTTCAGGGATGGGTAGTCAGAACACCAAGTTTTATAGTTACCCTTTGTCTGTACTGTCCTGGAGGAATGGAACTCTCCTGGCAGTTTGGTAGATAACATGTTCTTTAGTAATAAAATTAAAGTGCTTGTGACTTGCTACTGCTCTGCCTCTCTGGAGGAATTGAGCTGCTGCTTTTTACTACTTCACAACTGTAAATAGTTCATAGCTGAGAATTTGAAAAATACTGTACTGGATCATGTCCTTGTAGCTGCACTGATAAAAATATTTACTAAACTTCAACACTTCTTAAGTACCAGAATGTTATCTCATTTTTGTAGGGTGCTATCAGTAAGCAGCACTGGTGGGCTGCTCCCTGAGGGAAGAGGAACAGGGAGCTGAGCATCACTGCAAGGCAGACAGGGTCTTGTCACTGAGGACCTGACCCCACTGTACCTGAGCAAGGCAAGCAGAGCAGTTGTGGGCAGACTCAGCCTTTAGTGCCCATCAGACAAGTTGACAGGGATGAGGCAGCTCCCAAGTTCTGGCCATGAAGTCAGGTCCCTGAGTGGGGGTCCAGATCAGTAGGTACCTGGCCTGGTACAGGCATGTAGCTCAGACAGGAGCCAGAAATGAGACCCTCAGTTTTAAAGCAACTGCCAGGCAGAGGAGGGAGGAGCCCCTGCTGAGGTCTTTCCTAACAACTGCCTGTACCAGTGAGCTGACCTTGAGCAGCCAGCTTTGGTCCTAGAGGGTGGGGAGGTTGTGCTACAGACTCTGAAAGATATCAGTATACTTATTTCTTATATGTCATATACATGCATATTAGAGAAGTTTAAATAATATCTTTGACCTCCTCCAAACAGAATATTTGGCATGTAAAAGGTGACAAAAGATGACAAAAAAAGAGGAAATACAGATGGACCACAAATGGTTAAGAGTTTGGATAAAAAAAAATCTAGTAGCATATTACTTGCACATCTTGACTTTTAAAAATTAACTTGCATGCTAGAGGGCAGAAAGGGATGAGTGATAGAAAAGAGGCCAACAATGGCACATTCTCCTCTGAAAAGGCCTGTGTATCCTCTAAGAAAGTTTGGTGAATCAGTTTTAAGCTTCCTTCTTTCCCCTGTCCCCAGACTATAGCGCAGTGGCGTAAGTCGGGGTACCAGGATATGCCAGAATATGAGAATTTCCACCACTTGCTACAAGCTCCAATAGACGATGCCCAAGAAATTCTCCATTCCAGATTTCCAATGCCCAGATACATCGATACAGAGCATGGAGGAAGCCAGGTATGGTGAAATGTGTATTGTATAATCCTGGAAATTACGCATTAGTAATGTTGTAAGATATTTTTGGAAGTAAACATGCATTTCTCTGCTAAAATATACATAAATTGCAAATCAATATTTTGAATCTTAAAGCTTTTACAAAGCAAGATATTTTATAGTAGCTTCCCCCCTAATCTACGAGTCCTGCTATTTGTTGTTATTATTTTAATCATACTGACTTGTACTCTCAGATTCTTTGTGTAAGGTGGGTGTGTGTCTCTGAACCAATACCAGCATTACTATTTGTGTTGTTTTTTTAAAACTTACCAATTAAAATCTTGTTGCTATTCAAATGTGCTTTGCTAGTGCTTGTAAAAGACAAAAGCTTACTTTCAGCTGCATCAGAAAATTGTTAGCAGTTCATTATAGCTGTGGAATCAACGAGTGACTTTATTTACAGAGGTGCTGTTTGCAGTGAATCTCCAGATAATAGAAATTACATATTTCATACATATGCACCTTTTTTCTCAGTACAGGAAAATTCTGTTTGAGAAGATCAATTTATTATCTTTGTTTTGTTTTTTTTAAAGGCTCGTTTCCTGCTTTCAAAAGTAAATCCCTCTCAGACTCATAACAATATGTATGCGTGGGGACAGGTGAGTTTGAATTTGTTGATGAAGCTTGTACACATGATTTTCCCCTGCCACTATTTCAGAAGGCAAATGGCACATTATGTAATAATAATAATAATAATAAGTAATAATGCAAAGTTTTTGAAACTGAAAAAGAAATGTTGTTTTGATCTGATGTGACCAAAATTACAAAAGTTAAGAAAAATGGGCTTTATTTCTTCAGACAGATCTGGTTTACTATTTTAAGCTTCTGTTAGGCTGCTTTCATGTCTAGCCCACTTTCTTAGACAGTGTTGTCTTAAGACTATGGGTTTGATGTTTGCCTGACAGAGCCTCTCCAAGGACTTTGACTGAAACAGTTTTACAAAGTCAAAAGCAGGTATTTTATTGAGGCAACAGATAAAAAAGATTTGGAACAGTCACTTAAGTGCACTTTATACCTTAGTAGTAAATGTTCTAAGGCTGGACAATGATTGATGAAACTGAGTTTACAATTCATTTGACTTACCTTCACCAGTAATTAGGTGTAGTTTCATTCTGCTAAGTAGCAGAGATGCAGATATACCAAAGAGTGTCCCTGCTTCGGAGGGAGAGAGGAGCAAATCCATAAGCCTATCTGAAAGGTAGAATCATATTCTTGTCCACACCATGGTGGACTTCAAATGCCAATTTTATACCTGTTGCAGTCAAATAGGATTGGTTCCCTGTTGCTGCTGTGAAAGATATAAGAAGTGTAACCACTTTATAATTTTTGTATTGGTGGGTGTGTTATTTCATATATAAATGAATGACAGTGAGGACTTAGGCAGCTTTGTCAGGCTGAGCTGTCTTGGGGATGAAAATGTGCATATATTGCTCAAGGGCAGGACAGAACTGTAGTACTTCAGTATTGCCTCTTCCACCTGGCTGAACCTTTAGTAAGGCTGCCTGACCTTTGCCTGGTGACCTCCTCTTCAAATCAGCATGTTGCAGCCTTATTTTCTTATCTTCTTGTCCACCTGTATCACAGAACTTTAGATCTCATCCCTATAAATACCTTCAAAATACTGGAAATGAGAGTGCTTTCCACACGTAAAATCAAAGGAACTTTTTTGCTATAGGGGAAGTAAGTTTTGTAGGTAGTTATAAGCAAGAACTGGAAAATACACCGGTACCAGTGTCCTGACGTTTTCCAGAATTTCTGTGGCCTGGTTGACGAGAAATCAGTTTTCAAATCTTGTCTTTAGGAAGGAAGTTATGTTCAGAAGCTAAACATTCTGTAGCAGTTTGCATTCTTGGATGTTGCATCTCTGTTTCACATTCTCCTTCCACATTCAGCTTCTGCAGTGATTAAGTGCTAGTGCAGTGTCATCTTCTCATACGAATGTAATGGCATCAGATATTTGAAGCTGTATATTAACTGTGCTCTTAGAGTATTTTGCTAAATGGTGTACAGTGTTGAAGTCATGAGTGAGAAAGCTCTGTAGCAATTTTATGGCAGTCATCTTTGTCAAGTAAGTTTTATCAGGCTACATTTTCCTAAGGATGACAGCACTGAGGTCCAGAGTGAAACCTGAAAATTCTAGACTGAGTCAGGTCCAGCACAATTTGAACACAAATCCCAAATTATTTTCCTTATAAAATTGGTAGTCTAACTAGCAGTTTGTTAGTGCTTCTCTTCATCATGTTTCCCCTCAACATATGCACAAATACTGTAATTTGGAAGGTGTTATTTTTAGTCTAAACATTACCTGGTTTTTTTTTGAGTTTTCACATTTTCAGCAGTACAGGACAACTGTTTTCTGCTTGTTTAATTAATAATCAAATGAAATAGTATAATGAAATGAAACTGATCTGTAAGATAGTTTTTCATGCTGGACAGGTGAGACTCTAATACATCTTGCAAAATATAGCTGTCTGTTTTAAAGCTGAAAAGAATTCAATTCTAGGGTAACATAAGAAATGGTGTATTAACCTCCCAAGGGGCACTGCAGTGTGTGTGCTCAATATGCTTTTGTATTTGCAGGATTTTTGTGAAAAAAGTTGAATCAAGGACTAATTATGAAATGAGAAATGTAATGTCTGGGAGAAATTTAAAACTGAGCTGCATCTTGCTCTTTTTTTCTCACAACCTTCCTGAATTGTTTCATATTTTATTTTGTGCACAACTGAAAGTCCACATTGACCTGAAGAGGGCACCCACACACCACTGAAAATGTGTTTCAGGAGGTGACGAATTGCCTGGTTTGGTTTTTAATATTCTAAGTAAATATTTTCTTTAAACTTTAAACTTAGCAGGCAGATGCCTTAATAGTATAGAAAGCTTTTTCAGTAAATAATGATGAACTTCTTGTGCATCTGTATTATGTGGCTGGTGTTTGAAGATGCAGTTGAAATTTTTGAGAAAGGACATGTGCCTGCTGGTTGACAGCTGCTGGACATGAGCCAGTGTGTGTGCCCAGCTGGCCAAGAAGGCCAGTGGCACTTTGGCTCAGATCAAGAATATTGTGTCCAGCAAGACCAGGGAAGGGATCATCCTCCTGTACTCAGCACTGGTGAGGCCACACCTTGAGTCCTCTGTACAGTTTTGGGCACCTGCCAGGTGCAAGGAGGACACTGAGGTGCTGGCGTGTGTCCAGGAAAGGGAAACGGAGCTGGTGAGGGCTCTGGAGCACAAGTGCTGGGAGGAGTGGCAGAGGGAGCTGGGAGTGCTTCGTCTGGAGAAGAGGAGGTTCAGGGGAGACCATATCACTCTCTACAGGTGCCTGGAAGGAGCCAAGTAGGAGTTGGTCTCTTCTCACAAGTAACAAGCAATAGGAAAAGAAAAAATGGCCTCAAGATGCCAGAGGACATTTAGATTGGATATCAAAAAAATTTCTTCATAGGAAAGCTTGTCAAACATTGGAATGGGCTGCCCAGGGAAGTGGTAGAGTCACCATTCCTGCAGGTATTTAAGAAACATGTAGATGGGGCACTTAGGGACATGGTTTAGTGGTGGGTTTGATAGTGCTGGGTTAATGGTTGGACTCAATGACCTTAAAGGTCTTTTCTACATAAATAATTCCATGATTCTTAAATAAGAGAGCCCTTAAATAAGACTTAGTGTTTGACAGGCTTGGAAGTAGAGCATTCTTTAATCTTATCTTGCTGTCACCAGGTGATAGCTAATTTAGTGTGCCTTCCCTGAGAGTGGCTGTGTGTTATAGTGATCCAAGAAATCTTGCTGCACTTGGGTTTTGTCTCTTGATCATTAACTGAGAACTGTTTCTGGCCAGTTCTCAGAAAACAGCACTGGTTCTGAGCATCCTCATTTAAGACTTTTATGTCTGTGTTTTGGAAGACTTTACAAGACTGTCAGCAGCTCTGGTTTTATTTGGAAATATGGATGACCAGTACCTTTGAAAAGGCTGAATTGTTGAGATGTACTTCCTATATCTGTAAATGGACATAGTGGTAGATTGGTCTCAAAAGACTTAGGGAGTTACTATGTAATATTTTCAGAGTTGCCAACTGCTGGTATATTTTGACTGTAAATTTGTTTAAAAATAGTAATTCAAACGTGACCATTTTTCACTTCTTGGATTTGTGAAATTGCAACAATCTACACAAAAGGTTTTTTCAATGCTTTTGTGATCTGATTGCTTGTGACTTTCAGGTGATTTTGGTCTTTCTCTGAGGTGGTACAGAGCCACAGCAGACAATAGGCCCACCTCGCTTTGGGAAAGCCAGATGACCTTGACTTGGTGTCAAATCAGACCCTCAGGGGATTTGTTTCCTCCTTTCACTGTTTTGATATGTATGAGCTTCA
Organism: Catharus ustulatus; assembly: GCF_009819885.2. Lineage (NCBI taxonomy): Eukaryota > Metazoa > Chordata > Aves > Passeriformes > Turdidae > Catharus > Catharus ustulatus. The sequence continues at coordinate 24,389,050 of NC_046226.1, forward strand.
CTGACAGACACTGATCTGTTGGTTGTGTCATTTGCATATTACTGTTTCTCTCCTTTTTGCTCTACTGAGGTACGAATGATGCAGGAACTGTGCCATGGAAATTTTATTTACATTTAAAAGTTTGTAAATTAATATTTAGCACCTGTCAAAAACTTGAGTTTTGTATGGCTGATGTAAAGATCTTGCTATACAGGAAGTCATTGCTGTATATGTTAATATGGAAGAGAATGTAGTTGTGGTTTATGCTTGGATTCATGTAAATGTATGAAAATTTATGTAAATGTACAGTCTGCTGGGTTTTTTTGTCAGAGAATTTCAGCAATGATACGCTTCTAAGATCTTGCTAAATTTGTAAAATGTTTATTCAGTGGAACATATTGTGTCTTAAAATGGTTTTTCTTCACAATGTATATAATCAGTTCTGCTTTTTTGCCTTATTTCATAGGAGTCTGGAGCACCCATTCTTACTGATGATGTCAGCTTACAAGTATTTATGGATCATCTGAAGAAACTCGCTGTCTCTAGTGCTGCCTGAAATTCTGCAGTGCATTGAAAGCACAGACAAACTGCAGCCATATTTCAGCTTTTTTCTCCTTTACCCTTTTCCATGTCTCTCTTGACAAAATGCTCTGATATGCACAAGCTGCCTGACTAGATATAAACCAGTGTTGTTTTCAAGGAAAAACTTTATTATCAGCAAACGTTTTAATGTGAACTGCAGTTTGTAAAAATTACAGGTAGTAGATTAAGTTGGAAGTGAGGAAAAAGAACAGTCATTTTGATTACTGTGATGCTATAATTACTTTGAGATCATTTGCAGCAACTTTGAGATGTGATTTCAGTTTCTTGTTTAAATGGTTGGGGTTGATTATCCTCTGCAGTACAAAGGCCTGTTGAACAATAAAGGAAATCTTTGGTGATGTCTGGCTTTCCAGACTGCCATGTGATTACTTCACTCAATCTGAGCCTAAAGTGAACAAAGCAACAACAAAAAGCATATGAGATTAGTATTAACTCGGTCTTTTGATTTAGGCTGATGAATTCTGTTTCCTGCAGACATATTACTGTTCGTGAATTGTTTATTTTAGGGATATTTAATTTCAAGTATTTCTTCCCATTTGCCCTGTTTGATTCTTTGGCAACAGAGTTTTTCTTTATTTCAGCATAAAGAATTTGAACTAAAACCATACAAAATCCGCTGTTGCACAAAGTTTAAATCCACATGTATTTTGACCAAAGTATCTATTATCAAACACAGTAACAGGTGAATATACTCAAAAGTGAACACTTCCAGCTTGAGCTAAGAAGAAATCCTACATTACCAAAATGAACTAAGAGAACAGGCTTGATTTTTATCTTGGTGAGTATAGTTAAAAATAAAATCTACCTTTTTTATTATTTCCTTATAATGTTATTACACTAATGCATGACACTGCACATCTGCTTTTTGTTTCTGCATCCTTTTTGTTATGAATTCAACAGGCTATAGTTCTTGTTGAAACAGTATTACATAGAATATGATGTAATTAATTTGATATTTAGTTCATACTTGATTTTTTGGGGTTGATAAATTAGTTGCTTTTCCCATTAACTTGTTGAAGTTTACACATGAAACAGATGTTTACATAGGTAAATACAATATTTTGTCAAGCAAAGATGTGAAGTGGGGTAGTGGGCAGTAAAAAAATGTGCCAAGTCTAAAAGAATAGAGAGTTTATAGGAAATTAAATTGTTTATTGGTGTGATAAACATGAGGATGGTTTTTCTGTTGTCTGTAAATTCTAAAAAACATGATTAAATCATTTTTTCTCCATTTCTTTGATCTAAATGAGATGAGCTCCTTTTGCCTCAATATAAATAAAATACATGTTTTTCTCTCACTTTTTGTATTTATTGTACTGGTTTCTGTCAGTTCTTGAAATGAAGTGTGGAAATAAAGATAATAGTGATAAAATTTAGAGTAATTTCACATTTTTTATTCATTTAATAATAGATACCCAACTAATTTAACTTCCAGAGGTACTGAATGGTTTATTCTAGTGGCAGTTGAGAAGATAATTCAGTAACCTTTTTGAATTTGTTTTGTTTTAGCTAATAAACAGCTTTAATATTTTTTGTAACACTAAATATGTCCAGTTTATTTGACAGTTAGGTACTGTTTGCCTAATAAATCAATTCATTACCAAGTCATGATAATGAATGGGCTTTTTTGTACTTTCTTTTCTACCGTTTAACTAGCTTTCACCTTTTAATAGTTTTTTAAAAATCCAATTTCTTAGCAACATTAGCTTATCAAGTATTTAACATTGTCAAAGACTTTTTTGAAATCCAGATATGATTGATGTATCACCTTTTAGCTCCTGCTTATTCACTTCTTCCAAAGACTCCGTGTTGGTAAGACAAGATTTTCCTTCCTAAGAAGCACGCAAATTCTTTTCAGAATGTCCATATCTATCCATAGGCTCACAAGTCTTACTCTGCAATTTTACCAGGGGTTGAGATGAGGCTCATCAGTCTGTAACTTGCAAGATTCCCTCAACAGCCCTTTTTGTGGATGAGAGTGACATGGGCAGTGTTCTGCCAGTCAGGTGGCACAGTGACTGCCTGTAATGGTAGTTACAAGTGTTCAGTGGCACGTCTGCCCTTCATGTCTCACTTTCTTTAGAACTCCTTAGTGAAGACCATCCAGTCCTGGTAACTCGTAACATCTCATTCATGTACTTGATCTAATTCTTGCACACTGGCATAGGTCAGGTGAGCTACAGTAGAGGAAGGAAGCCATTTCTTCTTTAAAATAATGTGTTTGCAGGGTTGTGCTACAGGAGAAAGTGTTTTTAAAAAGATCAATTGCTACAATTTGAAGTTCTTGCTAGTGTCTGTATTGCTGGATTTCTTGTTGAAGCGTTTCTACCAATCTGCAGTATCTATGACACTCAAAGTTGATCTATTTATGATTGCTTTGAACATTTGATTTTGGCTGGAAACAGACTGGAAATCAAAGGAAGAGTTGGTCAAATGTTTTTGAAAAAAGATTTGGAGGAGCTAACCTTCTGCAGAACAACGGATAAAACAGTTGCTGACTGTTCTATTAAGAACTGGCAAGTTAAAGGTGGAAAATGATCCATGGCACGTCAGAGGTAGGGGTACAAGCAGCCAAGTGCTGCTTTCTTCACGTTGTTGGGCAGGCTGAGAGTTTTAGAGCAGTGCAAGATCTGTTCTTGATCCAAAGTTCTTCACTTGACATGTATAAAACTGAGGCATTGCCATCTGGGAAAAGTTTGTCTCAGAAAGCAACATGGGAGATTTTGAAGTTAAAGTTTTGCCAGGATCATAAAATCAGGTGGAACTCACAGCAATATAACAGCTGTTCCTGTTCTTTGATGTTCTTGTGTCTCATGCTAGGACATACAGGAAAGCACATTGTGGTTGACAGTGCTTACATAGTGCCTGGTCTATAAGGTGCTTAGTTCTAACCTGCTTCCTTTTTCTCTGCACACCTTTACAGGCTGTTCATGCTACACAGCCGTCTACATTTTTCTTCTCTTTCCGGTGCCTTAAGTCCTGAAGTTGAGTCCATTTATTATATATACATATATATGTATATACACCATTCATGTGATCAGCCCACAACACAAAGCTTCTATTGTCAGTGTCTTAAAGATTAGGTAAATGTTTTCTGGACCTTGTAAGTGTGAGAGCTACCCTTCATTCCGGAAGAGAAGTGGCGGTTTATTATTTTGAAACAAGCATTTAGAACAATAGAAGCCGTAATCTAAAATGTGGATGATAATATGTATAAAAACCTTCAAACGCTGAAGTATTTCTGACTAGACATCAAAACCAGAATCGTTGCCATCCACATAGATACTTAAGTGTGCTGCAAAAAAGGTCAGAACATCCTTGATAGTGCTCTGTTCTTTCACTAGCAAGAGATCAAGCCTCAGCTGTTTGGTTTCTTGCTGACTCTGAGCTGTTGTGATAAACGCCCTGGCTTGGCCTCTTGGCTGCTCCTGCTTCACAGGGACTGGCGCAGTCAGTGTGTTATGAACCTTCGGAAATACTTGACAGTAACTTAATCTGTTACAATACTACAATACAGCTTCAGGATCTCTTTTTGTGTGGGTGTGTGATTTCTTTTTAGTTACTCTCAGTTTAATATTTTCTGGGTTTTTTTAAATACCAACTGTTAATAATTTGCTTTCTTCTTCCTGAGGAGAAAATACTGTATCGTTAACTGCAGACTGTCTTCTAATGCTTGGATGCGATAACTTCATGTTTTGACACAGATTTAACAAGCTCAATCAAAAGTTGAAGGCGAGTTGCTTAAAGGCGTGTGGATTTGCCTAGAAATGCAAATACTGTCAAATTCCTAGAACTTCACATCTTGGTGTGTGGACCTGTGCCATCAATGTTAGGAAAATTGCATTTCTCAGTGTTCACTCTTGGTCAAATAGGAGAGGTGGTGAACAGTGATGAGAAGCCTATCCTATTCAACTGCATCTGAGGCAAATTATTATATTACCTCCTATCATATTGTAAAGTGCAACAGAATTGAGCTCAGTTTAGCTTTTGGCATTTTGTGTTCATACAAAAGTTAAATGTTACATGAAAGCCAACAAACCTGAACAGAACAGATGGAGAAATTAATGAAGCTGTTGCTCTGCTCTGAATTTAATCTAAAATCTTGTTTAAAATAGCAGATTGTTCCTAATAGTGTAAGCTTTTGTCTAAAGGAAGAACTGCGATGCTAAAAGATAAGCAATTAAATCAATGTCCATAAATTGACTTTAGAAAAAATGAAGCAAAATAATCCCTCCATACTTTAATAAGGGAGGCTGTCCCCAGTTCCTACAGATTGTCCATTTTGTGTGTCTTTCCATCTTTTTCTGTAACTGCCTGGAGGTATCCAGCTGTGTGGTGCACTTGCCATGAGGTGGGGGAAGACTTTGCTTGCTGGATAATGTGTGTGGAACAAGCAGTAGGCTGTTCTTTGGCTTTCTTGGGGAGAAATATGTATGTTATGTCATGATCTGCAGTCAGCTTAATGCATTGGAACTGTGACATTTAGGGAATGTTTCGCTGGCTAGAGAATGGCCATAGATCAATATACCAATATACCTTACTAGAAAAAGAGCCTTTGTGCTTCAAGTCCAGGCATGGCAGCCTGTCATATAGTCTCTCTTCCTGAATACTGGGAACAGACAACCACTCAAGGGATTTACCACTCTCAAAGCAAGCGTATGAATTACATGATCAGGATAACTTAGAACCATGATGGTTGTTGAAGTGGGTCAAAATAAAATTGGAACAGCCTTTGAACTCCCTGAACATGCACTCCCTCCTGGATTAGATCTCACCTCTTTGTGGTTGCCAGCCTTAAAACCTCAGGAGATGTGCCAGTGACTCATGTACTAGAGTTCATAGTCTACAGATAACATATGGAACTGCATTGCTTTTATAGGGTTATTAGTAAAAGTTTAGCAAGGGAGCATAGCCATGTGTGAAAAATTGAAACTGGGCAGAGACCCAGAAAAGCTTAGGTGGCACTAGATTAGTATGAAGTAGCCCTTGCATTTAACAAATAACAATGAGCATTCAATGGTGAGCTCCTTTTCAGCTGCATACCATGAACTGGTTTGGATTTTGCTGTTTTCTGTGGCAGCACCAACATGTTTGAGTCTTGGCTCTGAATTGAGAACATTTTAAGACCCTATCCTGTGTGACCTGAAGCAAGTGCTTCCATGGGACAGAGATTGTTTCTTCCATTTTTATTGTGTTTCTTCCTGCTAGGTATGTCAGCATAACAGGATAGCTTGAATTACTAATTGAAACATGAATGGTTTAAACTGAGCCATCCTAATTTGCAGACATGTCACACCTGGATAATGAAGTAATTTTATGAGTTTATAATACTGCTGGTCTTTATTAATCCTTGAGGGTACTTTTGTTAGCTCTGATTTTTAAAAGGACTTGATTTTTTTTCTGGGAAACTCACAGGAAGTTTATAGGTGGGCAAAATACTACTTGCTGTGTTTTTCTGGCTTGTCATGAAGCATCAGAAAGAGCAGTGAACGAGCCTCAGATCTCTTCTTGCTACCACAGTTGCTGTCTGCATGGAAGCCCAGCTGCTGACAAAATCTTTTGTCCAAGAGAGACAAACTGCAAGGGAAGGTACTAACAGCTGGCTCTCAAGGGCCAGGCTGGGGCTGTTGATGTGGCTCGTGGTTTCAGGCAGTGCTGCCAGTCTAGTTGGGATCAAAATGTGACTCTCCCACAAGTTGCTGTGATGGTTCTTTCCACTCTAGGTTTACACACTGCACTGAGGGGGAGCATAGCCCAGATGTGGTGTGAGCAGTGCTTGAGGGGATATAACTTCTCATTTCAGACTTGCTCCCAATCACCTGCTAGAGGAGGAGGTAAATGGAGAGGATAACCTTTAAATGATGGTGTTGAACCAGACAATGGAACTGTTCTCCATTTTTGGCCCTGTAAAAGAAAAAAAAGAGAAAGCTAACTTACTGCAGAACTCTGAAGAATGTATATTTTGTAATTTAGAAACAGGCTTTTATCACAGTTTCCTTGAAGTTAAAACCATTTTCAGAACATGCAGCATTTTCTCACTGGAGTGCAGATGGGTCTGCAAAGAGAGATTGCCATCAGCTAAGTTGCCAACAGCCATGCTTGTGTAACAGACTTTGCTCAGGCAGGTCCATGTTTCGCTGTTTCCTCTGTGTATGAGATGTCAGCCACAAAAGGTACCTTAACATCTATTGAAAAACTAACTTTTCTCACAAAAATGTAGGATAGAATTTGCTCTGTGATATGGCAGAAAAAGCAGCTGAGGTTGAAAGTGTGTGACAGTGTCTGGGATTCTCTGCAATAGCAAATAATTTTAAGTGAAATGCCCAGGTGATGGAACAAGTTAGCCATGTGAAATGCAATACCTTGGAGGTCCCTGCCAATCTAACCAGAGCAGAAAAATCCTTGCTATGTTCCAATCAGAAAGCTAATTTAATGTGAAATGCTAGCAAGACACCCTGGAGTTTTCATTTGATTATGAGCACCGGTTTGGCATCCTAGAGCAAGCAGTTGTTAGTGGCTGTTTCCAAGGAAGGCAAAAAGGCCCCAGAAGCACAGCTGTGCCATGAATGGCTGGTGGAGCAGACTACTGCAGCCCTTGCAGAATAGGTTATACAGTATGTTCATGATTTTTGGCCCATCAAAAGCAAATCAAGCCAAGTACACTGTGATTGCTATTTTTATATTTTGGCTGACTACAGTAAAATAGATAGTTATGCTGAAATTTTAGTGCATAAATGTTCTGCTGTTACTTCCTTTCCTTTGTGAGTACCTGAAACTGGTTTACTTTGTACCTATGAGATGTGTTAGTCCCATGTTGACAGGATACTTTTGATCACAGGTGCACAAACTGATGGCTGCAGCTTCCAGATTGAAGTGATTAAGTGACTTACTTACCTCATATCCTCTTTCTAGCTAAGACATATGAAAGAATTTTTCTTGAGAAAGAGAGAATAGAACCTTGATAGATAGCTGTAGAAAATGGATAGACTTGGTAATTACATGTGAACTGCTGCAGGATAGAGTGTTCTTTCACTGTATGTGCTACTTTTCACAGAACCACAGGAAGTTGAGGATTGGAAAGGACCTCTGAAAGGACATTCTTGTACAGCCTGTTTAAGCAGGCCCACCTAAGATCTCATGTAGAGGGTTTTTTCTTCACTTGAGAAGGAGATGAAAATTTACCAATTTAAAGACAAGTCCTTGCACAGGCTCCCGTTATCCAACATAATTGTAGCCAAAATGCAAATAGTCCCATAAACTGCAGGAGGTAGACCAAAAGCTCTCTGCTTCCTATGGTCTTTTTGGCATGGTGCAAAAAGACATGAATAAACACAGGGACTATTTTTTGAGAGAGGATTTTAACTGAAAACATAACATGTGGGCAGGATGCTTTCAAAGGCTTAATCCATCTTAATAAATAGACTGAAAGCAAATTAAACAAAAATTAAATTGTTCCCTATGTGTGAGTATCTGAAATGCCTGACATGACAGGTCTGCAGAGTAAGCCAGTTGTATCTGTATGAAAATTTATACTTTGTCCTAGTTAAGTAATGTATATAAATAAGTCTGGATTTATTTTTTGAGTTGCTGTATTTGGTAATGTATGATATAATGCCATTCAAACCAGAGCTTGAAGTAACTTGGAATTATTGAACAGAATAAATAGGACATCTGTTTAAGTCACATTTCTGTGCCTTCTTAATCTTAGATGCAACCATTTCATTTGCTGATAGAACTATATATCAAAAAGATATTTGAAATACTATGTTTCCCGTTGAATTGACAGTTCCCAAGTCCTTGCAAGAAGCAAATAATACTTTTACAGCTTCTGCCTCCAGTGTCACAAAGGAATGGAATAATTTGATTTTGCAGCTTTGATCCAAATAGAATAAGTGGTTGCTTTGCTCCGTGTGTGGATCAAATGTGTGTGCTAATCTCCTTCAGGATCAGAGCTTTGGTTAAAAGAAAATGTTCTCTTCTGAGATGAGTGTCAGTGCTTAATGATAACAGATAAGCCCTTTGCACCACACTCTGCCTGTTATTCCATGTTTTTGTAGGATTGCAGTAGCAGGCCAACTGCAGAGAAAATAGTAATATGGTTTTGCAGCTTCCCAGTGAGTGGGAGTATTTCCATCAGTGCATTACCTTTAGCAAACCTCCAGACAGCAGTAGATGCATGGAGCTTCTGGTCTGATCCTGGTTCCAGTTAGTTGCTGCTGTAATTGAGTGTCTTTGATTGTTCCTCTTTTACATCCTGTTGTGGTTTAATTCCAGTCAGCAACTAAGTACCACTCAGCAGCTTGCTCACTGCCCACCCTGCCTCTGGTGGGATACAGGGAGAAGAATTGGAAAAAGGTGGAACCCATAGTTTGAAGTAAGAACAGTTTAATAATTGAAAGAAAATGAAATGAAAGTTGCCCTGCTCCTGCAGTCCTACAAAAACACAGAATGCAAATGGTTGTGCTTATCTTTCTTTACTTAACAGTAAGTACTGGTATTTGCCTCACAAGACAGCAACTTCCTTTGACCTGTAACAATAATAATAATAGTCATGAAAAGGAGAAGGAGAGAAAGGAATAAAACCCAAGAACAGCAAGTGATGCTCACCTCCTGCTGACTGATGTCTAGTCCATCCCTGAACAGCAATTGGCAGCTCCTGGCCAGTTTCCCCCAGTTTATATACTGGACATGGCATTTGGTGGTATGGAATATTCAGTTCAGTCAGCTGTCCTGGCCGTGCTCCCTCCTGGCTTCTTGTGCACTAGGAAATGTCCGTGACTTTGGCTAAGCACTGCATAGCAATGTCTAAAACATCTGTGTGCTATCAAACATTATTCTCATACTGAATGCAAAACACAACACTGTACCAGCTACTCAGAAGAAATACAACTGTATCCCAGCTGAAACCAGGACACATCCACAGAAGTGTGGGCCCAATCAGTGAAGAATTTCAGTTAAATTCACCTTCACATAGAAAAACATAGTGATATTTTCTTTATTTATTTTTTCAGTTTGAACTTGTATTATAAAAATGACAACACTCTAAAGTAAGCAACCTGTCATAAATATTTCTGACATTATATTAAGAAACAATATTTAAAAAGTTATAAAAACTAATGTAAAACTGAAACTCCCCTATCCAGGCTCTGTGGTACTGAGCAATAGAACAGCAGGCAACAGCAAGAAAGTGATGCACAGGAACACGAGGAAGAACTTTACTGTGTTGGTGACTGAGCACTGTAACAGATCGCCCAGAGAAGGTGTGGAGTCTCCCTCACCTGAGATATTCAAGAAACCTGTGGACATAAATCCTGTGCCATGTGCTCCAGAATGGTCTTACTTGACCAGGGAGATTGGACCAGACGACCCACTGTGTTCCCTTTTAATCTTATCTGCTTTATGCTTTTGTGAAAACAGGCAGACCTGAGCAGGAGGTTCAAAGTGTCAGGTAAGAGAAGCAAATGATTGTGGAAGGCTGGAGCAGCCACAGGTGTTTTTGCAGCTGAGGCATGGTGACTTGTGACTTGTAGACATTCTGGGAGACGTTCTTACAATGATAAAACTGGTAGCTTTGATGCATGGAGTCACTGTGGGGTGCATGTTGTATTCACTTCTGGTCCCTTGTCCATGTAGCAATTTTATTAGAGAAAGCAGATTATCAGTGCTGATCTGCCCTTTGTAAAGCCACATTTTTTCTCACTGCCTTCTTGTCCTTCAGTAGGAAGCAGATCTATTTGGAAATGGATCTTTAAGAGTTGTGCTGCATGGTCTTTCTATGGACTGAGTTGAAGCTGGCCAGCATTTAGGCCCTCAGATCCTCTGCAGCCTTCTTAAAGATGATTGCAATATTTAGCCCTTTTCCATGGACTTCCCTGCATCATCACATGTACTTATGATGATGTGGCTTCACTATCATGTCACCCAGACTTTAACCATCCTTCCATGTGTCCCATCTATCTCTGTAGCCATGAATATATCCAATGTCTCTAAATAGTCCTTAACTCTTACTTTTGTGTTTCCTCATTCCTCAAACTGCAGGTTTCTATGGAGGTCTGGAAAGGTTTTGAAGACTGAGGCAAAAAATATTTCAATATTTCCCCATTAAACACTAGTTTCATGATTCCTTTGAACATCAGTTTGCTACTAGGCTGCTTACAGGATTCCCTTCCTTTTACCTTTTATGCCCCTGGGCAGCTTGAGCTTTGACTGGTCTCTGTCTTTATTGACAACATCCCACTCCTGCCTGTCCTTGTTTCTGCTTTTTGGACTTTTTTTTCCATTTTAATTCATTAGCTGCTCCTTGCTTTGTGAATTGGGCCTTCTGCCAAAGTTTTTGGTAGTATACAAAATTAGCCTTTAATTAGAATTCAAGGGTATTTTTTTTTTTTGGTACATCTATCCATTTATTATTTTTAGACTAAATTCTGCCATTGGCCAGCTCACAGATCTTGTGACTCAGTTTTATGACAATCCTGCCCTGCAGGAGCCACTTTAAATCTGAATGATTCCCCTCTGTTTCTTCATTCAATAATTGAGAATTTTTACTTTAATGCAATGCAGATGTAGTTTAAATGACATTCACTTGTAACCTTTGCAAGGTGCAGATGTAGCTCCAATCCAGCTGACCTATCTTTATTCAGGTTGCTAATGCATACTTCACTATTTCCAAGTCTTTAATGTCATACACCATGGAATGTGTTTATTGTACATGCATATTGCATAAGGCCATGGCTTTTGGTGGACTCAGCTTTTCATAAAACAATGCTTTTAACTTTGAACACAACACTCAAGGTACACAAATTGGGAAAAGAAAATCTTTGTTCCACAAATATCAGAGTCTCTATTGTTAGCTTGGAAGGCTCAGGTCTCAAGAACTCAATTCTGACAGAAAGTTTTTATGTATGCAAGGACTATAGAGACCTTGTTAAGTTCTTCCCATGTCAAACACAATTGATGATTTTTCTGTGGGGCAAAAGAGGCATTGAAGGTCAGCATATCCAGTAGTATGAAATCAAGATGTGTTCCATACCATGAGTAATAGGGAGAGTGGCTCAGCAATGAAAAAAAAGGGATTTTGACTGTAGGAAAAATCTACAGGCACAAGGTGATAGTTGTGGTAACTGAATGAATTTTCAGATTCATTACTAGTAGTAAGAATATAGTGACCCTTTGTTTTGGGAAATAGCTTGAAAAATTACTTGCCTTTTTTTTCCCCCTGCCCTCTCTCTCTTTTTATTATTTTCATTCAAAACAGAGAAAATGATACAATAAAAAACCTACCCAGAACCAGGCAATGTAAAATTACCTTCTACTACAGGATGATCCAACAATGACTTTGGTGAGGGCAGGATTTGTTTCACTTCCCAAGCAGCTGTTGCATGCAGAGGTTAGGCTGCAGACAGGAGCTGCTGCCCCAGGAAGCAGCAGTGCTCATCGTATGATTGAATTAGCTCATTTCCTGAACGGTGGCTACAGATGTAGAGGCTCAGGCTTGACTTAGAGCATGACTTATCTGTTGGAGGGAGTGAGCTGTGAGTCCACAGAGCTCTGGGAAAGGGCACTAAGACATTTGATTTGTGTAACACCTCATTTCTGCTTGTTGTGTTGGATCAAGAGCCTGCCCTGCACCCAGCCTGGCTGTGTCCTTGCTGCCCACCCTCCTCCCTGCGGTGAGGGCAGCCTGGCTGCTCTAGCTTCAGTTTCAGGAGAAGGAGCATTTGTCAGGGCATCCTGTCAGAAATTGAGCTATTTGGCTTTTTCAGCCTCCAGGGAAGTGCAGGAAGTGCCATTTCTGCAGCACACCTTCAAGTGAGTTCACTCCTGCTCTGAGGCGAGTTCTGGTCTCCACTGTGACATCTCAAGCACAAAAACACCCTCCCTGCTGAAAAGCTACTGGGGTGGCATGACAGGAGCCAAACATGATCCTCTATGCCCTCTAGGAACATCTCCAGGCACAGGGTGCCTTGCTGGGAAGGGTCTGGCACAGCTGTTTGCTCCCTGGAGTGCAGTCACCAGTCAGTCTGGCCAGGCACAGAGCCACATGCAGGGTGACATGGTGAATGTCAACTGTGTGAGGAAGTGCTGGGTGGCTGTACATTCCTGGTGACTCCCTTAAATGTGCCAGCAGGACCTGACAGAAGGGTTTAGAGCTGCCCTGCGGAGAGCCAGGCTAGTGCAGAAGGACATCTTCCCCAACAACTTGCAGCTGTACTGATTACCAAAGAGCAAACATCTGTGCCCAACCAATCAGTTCGCTGGACATAATGGAGCAGGTCAGCTTTCAGATATACAGAGGCACTTGCAGTTGGAGAGGTAGATAGATCAGAAGGCTGCTAGCTGTGTGGAAAGGAACCAAGTGATATGTGGTCGTGTAAGGCACAGATAAGGTAAGATGATGCTGTATGAGGGACACTCCAGGGTTAGGTGGCTGGGACAGGGACACCTTGGGATGAGCCAGTCATGCAGAACAAAAGAAGGAGATAGAGCTATATGAAACTGTCCATAAGAAAGAATCTGTACGAGCTGTCAATAAGAGAAAGGATCAGAATTAACAGAGAGGTTTATAAGAAAAGGAGACAGAGCTGTACAGAATTAACAGAGAGGTTTATAAGAAAAGGAAACAGAGTTGTATGAAAGGAAATTCTGAAGAAGAAAATGTGTAGAGTCTGCTAGTGGAGACTGGTAAGAAATGCAAATGAAGGTGATAGTGTTGCCAGCCCTATCTGTCTTGACTTAGCTGTGACACTGTCCCATGGCTTTAGAGTGAGGGGTGGGTTAGAGAGTAAATCTGCAAAGTCTCTATGTGGTGCTGCCCTTATGTTGATGCCACCATTATTCACCCAAGCACCAGGCAGAACCTGACTCTGCTCTTTACACTGATTTTTTTCATGACAGAAAAAAGGGCTCATTGTGCTATTTGCTGGAAATAAGAACAGTTTCTGACATTATCCTGAGACCCAAGAAGGAAGAAAGGAAATAACTTGGAGAGAATTTCTTGCTTTCTAAAGTACCAGCACCTTAACTTCTTTGTTGTTTTTGTGCCGTTGTAAAATACTTCACAGCTGTGGCCTGAAGCAGATTTTTGTGCAGCACGGTTCTTCTTTCAGTGCAGCTCCCTCATTCAGTGTGGCTGCACCCTCAAATGGAATTAGATGAGAACCTGCTTGAAGCATAGTACTGATTAAAGTCAAACCCATTTACTTCCTTGTGTAGTCAATACATGGCTTTTGGAATACAGCATGACCTGGAAATTTTTCCCTGAATCTGTGCTGTTACTTTCTGCTGAGTTCTGTAGAGGTTAATAAAGTTCTTGGGGGATTAAAGACTGTTATTTAGAACACAGTTATTTAGAATTCACCCGGTCCTGTAAGATCTGCCACACTTGATGCTGATAAGTATTAAGAATGTCTCAGAATGAGTTTCAGGTCTGAGGCTGCGGTGGCAAAGTCCTGGTTGCTCTAACTGTGCTTGCATCTCTGGTTGAAGACTATGTATACTTCAATGTGGAAAAAGATTGGTTTTCTTCTTCAGACTGTCAGGATACAAGCACAGTTGAAGACACAGGTGTGCCTGAGTTTTGAGTGGCAAGTCACATCCTAGGTGTTCCTACTATGTAGGCTATAACACTTGGAATTCCTTTTATCTCTATGTAGTAATTGGTTTTTATAATGCTGCTCACAGCAGATGTAGTAAATGCCCTTTCCCACAACACTAGGGTTTTAATGTCAAGCAGAAGATAATCTGATCCCAAGAGAATGCTGCCCACCTTCTTAAGGGGAAAGTGTGACACCTTGGTATTCTGGCCTGAAATACATGCCAATGTAGTAATGATCTTCCTGTCTAAATTCAGTGCTATCATAGGACTATTACACAACTCTGCTCAGAATCACAGTAACTAAGATTGCCTTCTGATTTTTTTTTGGACAGTGAACTAAATTCCACTGCTTCTTGAAACAGTTGTCTAGGGTATGTCCACTACATTTAAGGATCTAAATGATGCCACTGTACTGACTGAAAGATAAGTAAAGGTTTAAAGAGTTGTCTGTTCTCTAAATGGGTCTGTAGCTCTTGCCTAGGCCATAAATATTGTTGTGGTAATAGTTTTTTTGATAATAATTTAGTGAAATCAGGTTTTAAGATTTAAATTTATTTTAGGCTCCTTTTTTATATTTGAATTTTCAGCTGTATTGCTAAAATTGTTTTGACCAAGTTTTGATTTGCTTGCAATTTGGTTTATGATGAGGTGACCACAGTCTTAATTGTAGTAACAAAATCCCTCTGTGGGTGAGTTTCTTACCCAGTGTTTTCTGGGTTGTTTCAGTGAGCTGGCTCACAAGTTTATTTATGCAATGACTGTTTAGATTTAATGATTTTTACCCATGTATAAAATGAAATGGCACTGGATATGTGCTATGTACAGCACTGAACATGTGTGAAATCTTCATACTCCTCTTAGAGCTTGAAAATATTGTGTCATACCTGTATAGGCACTCCTGTTAAAGGAAAAACAATTACTTTTAAACAGATCACTCATTATGGTGGGATTTTTTGTATGCTTGGAGAAGCATAAGACCTTGATCAGAAAACAGATAAAATAGAAAAAGGTGGCTTTCAAACACACCAATAATATTGTTTCTTTAAAAACATTCATTCCAAGTACAGCTGTACAACAGCAGATATGGTATTTCAAATATACGGAGATTTCAGTTACTTCTGAGAATAATGGATTTTCTACCCAAGTATCTTTCAATCTCCCGCACACGAATTTCAGCTTTCCAGATGACCTTTGCTGAGTGAGGGTGAGTTCATGTTTGTTACTGCACACCATGGGCAAGCCTCCGGAGATGGAATGCCATCTACTGGTGCTAGCCCAAATAATGCTGAGCTTTAACCTGTGCAGGGATTCCTTGAGTAGGGAGGCTGGGCCAGGTGAGCCACTCGGGTCCACACCAACCCGACTGATTCTGTGGTTCAGCCTGAGGTCTCCCTTTCACTAGCTGTCAAAGATAAGGTGAGGTGTGTTATTTCATACCAAATCCCTCCAGGACCATTCTGTTGCTACCATGTTCCCAAAGACTTATTCTTGGTGTGGTATGCAAGAGTTCCACTAAAATGAAGATAAAATGATGAGCTGTAATTACTGGGTTCTAATGTAGCCTGCTTTTCCTAAGCTCACTAGACTCAATTATTTTCCTACCCAGGCTTAGCTGATTTGCTATTTAAAATTTTTATTACTACTCAATAGCCACAAAGGGTTTCCAGTGACATGATATATGGATAGACATCTGTGCATGACTACCAAATCTTACACCAAATTTCTGGTTATGACTTAAAACATTCAAATAAGTTTGGAAACTGCTTATAATAGCAACAGTATCTGTTTCATGACCTCATCTCTGCTGTATAAGCTGTTCTGTGGAATTTTCAGTCTAAAGCTTTAGTGGGTGAAGCAGACCTACTAGGATTTATTAGCTAATCCTATGATAAACTGCAACAAAGGCAGGAAATATTCATGACCATGTAAAATTATCATGTAAATGCAGTATTATGCAACTGCCATTATAAAAATACATCTAGGATAATCTTGTTTTACAATAAATAGGAAAAGTTATTATTTCTGCTCTTGTAAGTCTTTAATTTTTCAGCTAAGAAAAAGTTGCTGTTTGTTTTTTTTCTTTCAGTTGGCTTATGCAGGACAGATTTCTGACCATCTTGGTAGCTTGAACTGATTCTCTCACATGGGGCATATGGTAAAATCTCATTTCTTAGATATTGTCAGTAAAACAACATTACCAGAAAAGACCTACAAGATGTCTCTCTATAGCAGTTGCCCATGTACAAGTTCCCACAGGAAAAAAGGACAGCAATCTTCCCTGTGTGCTGATCAGACTGAGATTCAATAGGTTAGGTTTTAAGTTTACTGTATTGACTGACCTGCTTTTATAACGTCCTTTTCAGTCTCTTTCATCTATCATCCCTTCTTTGCATCCTCAGAAATGGGAACATGCTTTCAGTCACAAAGTAAACAGTCAGACAGGTCTAAACTTTGCTGTTGAATGGAAGCTAGTATGTTTGACTGGGAGCTAATTACAATGGTTGGGAGATGGCTCAGTGACTAGAGGCTCAGAATTGGAGAAGTTATTTTGTTAAATAGTTTGGTGATGGTTTATCTGCACTGATTAATTTACAAATCATTTATGTTAGAATAAATTCTATTCCAGCAATAGGAAGGATTTTAATTCTCCAATTAGTTTCATTTTGGCTAACACAATGGTATGTTTTGGCTGGCACTAGTTAAGGACATTCACAAGGAGGGAAATAGAAACACTTTTTATTCTTGGAAGTTTCTGTGATGCTTATAAATATTCCATTGATTTTTATTTTAATAAAATAGATTCAGATATAATGGAGTGGAGTATCAAGTTAAATAATCAAAAAGGCACATTGTTTTTCCATCGATTTTCAATGTATATACAGACAGAGTATTGCACACCTTTCCAAAGAGCAAGCCTTGCAGCTACGGTATTTGTGATATAAACTGGTATCTGTGTGTTTTGATGGTTGAATGTTCAGGATATGGGTTCTGAACAAGCCCCCATGGACTGATTCAGAAGCTGGAAGGTTTCCAGATGGTGAGATCACACTTGGCACCTCCAGCATCTTGAAGTTATTTGTAGATGTTTTGTCATTTACCTTGGGTTTTTAAATTAGTACTTCCTCACCCATCTCATCAAGGAAGCCAGTTGGCCCTGCTTATCTGCATGACTTGTTTTTCCCTGCTTGCCCCCCTTACTCCTGCCCCTAGTTCCAGTACTTCCTCTCAAGAAGAAAAATGACCTTTTAATTCTTACCTTTCCTTCTTCTATTAGAACTAGCCCTCTCAGCAACTTTCACATGTAGTTGGTGACTTGGGACAAGTCACTTGAAACACATCTTTACCCCTGGATGTTTGCCACTGTGCAGATTATCATTTAAGGGCAATAAAAACCAGGTAGCACTTTTTGTAGGTGTCATTTTGAGGTGGAAAATGGAATTCTATGTTTATTTCAACCACATAATTGTGTCAAGTGTCAATGTCTTATTTCTAGTTTATTAACCTTCAGGACAGTTACAGATTCTGCTTCCTGCCAGGATGGAAGGTGTTTGCATTTAGCTATACAAAGTTCTATTAATATTTTTGGAAGCAGTGAATACTAAGGTGGGAGTGGAAATAATCTGTGTGCAAGTACAACTTCAAAGTAGTGCAGCTGGCACAAGAAGAGATGAGCCTCTTGAACTGACAGAAAAGAAATGACAGCGTTTCATTTTTCTGTCTATTCATATAAACATGTTGAAATGACATTACTTATATTTTAATTAATTTTTATTTAATTTTTGGCATAGGTTCTCTTTAAATATGATTTTCCAAGATAGCTGCAAAGTATCAATGCAATATAGCTGTATTTTATTGTGTTTTTTGTTGTAACAGAAGTACCATGGGACTTGATAACAGAAGAATTTCCGTGACTGAGAGATTTCCTCTAATAGATTAGTGACACCAGGCAAAATGGCAAGCAGAAGGACAGTGGGGGAGTGCTTAAACTTTGAGAGCCTCAGGAGGAATGTTTAATATGAAACACTAAGAACTGATGAAGAAATGTGGGCTGGAGAATGTTTAAGAAACTACTAATCCCATCTCAATACAGATGGTGTTGGGAAGAAACTGGAGCATATTTTTAGGGCTTACTAGAAGGTTTTTCATCACATCTAAATGTGCACCCACTTATTGCTGAGTTAGTACATCCCTTGGAAGCAGAAAATATCATTTGATAAAATTGCCTGAGCAAACTATTAAGGAATGTTCTGAGGTTCTTGGCTTCACAGTGGAAGGGTTTTTGCTTAGCGGCTGTAATCATTATTTATTATATTTTCTGAATTTTATCTGCATATGTCATCACCAGGATTCATGACTTGTGGTCTAAGTATTAGAGACCTTATTAAATGTTAAATTTGAGGCTTCAGCATAGATTATTAAGAAGCTA
Source organism: Catharus ustulatus (assembly GCF_009819885.2). Lineage (NCBI taxonomy): Eukaryota > Metazoa > Chordata > Aves > Passeriformes > Turdidae > Catharus > Catharus ustulatus. The sequence continues at coordinate 24,407,652 of NC_046226.1, forward strand.
GTGCTGAAAGCTACAACCTCCCAGATAAACACATCCAATCTATCCTCCCTGACCTCTGTTAGCTAGGTAGGAATTTCTAAATTTAGTACAGGGATGATCTGTAAAGGAATTTTGCTTCATTGACCCTTATGCTGAAATATTTAGGTGTCTCTCTCTAAAACCTGAAATTATATTTTTAATTGAACTGCCAGCTTTGGATAGATGCAATGCAGTGGTTAACAACACAAAATTCCAAAGTTTTTCTGTGGAGTGGTAGCATATGTCCCTGTGCTCTTTACTAATCTGCGTTGTCCCTTGGAGTGATGAGCCTTGAGATGTCCCCTGTGCAGTGCCTCATGCTCCAGTGCATTGTGGTGCATTACAGGAGACTGCGCCTCCTTGGAAGGTTTGACCGTAGAAGTGTCTGAGGGCAGACAAGGATTACGAGATGTTGTGAACAATGCACGAGAGAGAGAGCTGACGAGCAATCTGCCATTCCCTGGAATGGTGTCTTGATTGGGCACACCTGCCTTAAGACCTTGAGACTTTCTGAACTGGAATCTGACACCTGAGCAATGAAAGGCAATTGATGAAACTTGCTCATCCAAGCCTCTGTAGCAATTGTAGCAAAACTCTTCATGGAAAGGGAAGAGGCAGATAACTGAAAAGTTAATTCCTCAGGGATGCCCAGGCCAATGGAAAATGTTAGCATCAAGTTATAAGAAAAAAACCCCACTCAAACTCCCTTCTGCATCACCAGCAGAAAAGCAATTTTGTTGTAGCTGGAAGATTTTGCTGTGTGGGGTGTCAATAGATAGGAAAGTAAAGCACTAATGTTCCAACTCATGCCAGATTGGATTGCAATTTAACATTTAAATGGGTTAGTCTGCCTGTAAATCTATTTGTGGCTATTTCTGATCTTCTCCTGAGAAAAGCAAGGAAAAGTGATCTATAAATCATGTTGTTACAAATGTCTTTTATTTTCCTGGTTTCATGAAGAGAAAAGATGTATTTGTTTCATCTTCCCCCTTCACTTATGCTTAAAAACCAGCTTTGGTTTTATCTTTGTTAAACAGAAACGACCTTTCTGTTTGCAACTAGGCTGATCATGTTGTGTAAGCATTTGGTGACATCTGTGTGCTCTGCAGCTTGTGCCAGAAGCAGGTAGGTCTCTTCTGTCAAAGCATCAGTAGAAGGATAAGTGCACATTCATTTGCACCATGTAAGAACAAGCATGTAGGCTTATCTGCTCTGTCTTCTCAGCAGTGATGTGTCTGTGCTGCTGCTGAGGAGCTCTGGGATTCACATTACTGGGGTATTAAATATGATTGACGTTTGTGTCCTTTACCATCTGCCCTCTGACCAGCAAGTAAAATGGACTGGTTCAGGTTTTCTGGCCATCCCTAATCCTCTCTTGGCATTTAGTTAGTGACAGGAGGAGAGGGCATAGCCTCAAGCTGTGCCAGGGGAGATACAGTTTGGAATCAGGAGGAATTTCTTCACAGAAAGGATTGTTAAACATTGGAACTGGCCAGGCAGGTGGTGGAATCATCATCCCCAGAGGTGTCCAAGAAATGACTGGATGTGTACTTAGTGCCATCAAGTAGTGGTCAAAGGATGGGCTCAATGATCTGAGACATCTTTTCCATCCTAAATGATTCTGTGATTATTCCTTCTGCCTTTTACAGGGACACAACCTGTATTATATATGGGATAGTGGTATAAAACTGTTTAACTTAGAAAACAGCTGTGTACTTGCAGAACCTAGGGAAACAGGACCTTGAGCAGAGCTGTGAAAAAGGGAATAAAATCAATATTAATTTGTTTCAGCAAATCAGTGCCCCAGTAATGCTGCTGTGCCAGGTTCAGTCAGCTGTGCTAGAAGTGATGGAGTGAGTACATCCTCCCCACTTCCCCTGTGACCAGAGGAGTCCAGGACATCTTTACAATGTTAGCTGCTGCTGGGTGGAGGAGAGCTTCTCTGACTTCTATTCTAGGTTAGCACTGAAGAGGTTTTCATCTAAATACATGTTGCCCAAACGTATTTTTCTCTAAATTGCAAGCTTTATTATGTTTGTTTGTTTAGATGGATGGCATGTTTTGTTTTCCATGAGTGTTTGGGTTTTATCCCCTTTTCTTTTAGGACATCAGATACAGGTGGGAGAAAAAGGAAAACATTTTTCTTAAAACCCCTTAGTAAAAAGACTACTCTAACCTTTTATGCATTTTCCATGTTGGCATTTTAAGTATTGATTTACCTGTGGCTGTACTTAATCTCAGTAGAAGGATATAACTGGAGTTTTCTATGATTTTTTCTTTGTTACAGCAGATCCTTTTGTTTTGGCAGTGTGGTTGCCTGTTTTGCAGGTGGTGAATCTGTTTTCTTATGGGAAGGTTTCTTTTGTATGCTGAGATTGTGCCTTAAGGGCTTTGGTGAATTAATTCAGTTTGTTATATGTGGCTTTAGGAGTGCTTCAACAGCTAAAAACCCAATCGATGGAGAAAAGGACAAAAAAAAAGTGTATTTTTGTTCCTTTAGGGGATGAATAGCTGAGCTGATGGCTGCAGTAAAGGCAATTGCACTGTTCAGTGAAAAACCACAACAGTTCACCTGAGACCTGACAAAGACACAGTTGAAAAAGGAGGGAATACAAAGGACAGCAAAATATAGTCTCGTTCTTCATGAATGTTGAGGGTGTAGGTGAAAATTGATGTGTGGAATGAGGGGAGCCTCTCTGAAAGAGTGGGACATCTTGCTGATTTTGTTGCCTTCCTGTTACACAAGGCTGAAGAAATCTGAGCCTCTGTTCCAGGTGAAATGGAGCCAGGAACTGTGTTAGGAGACCGAGGCCAAGTACCGCAGCATACTTGTAGTAGCTGCCATAAATCTCTTGCAAGCCCCATGCAGAGCCTCAGTCCCACTCAAACGTAATCCAGGGTGGAAGTGATGAATTTAGAACCTGTGAAATGACAGGTCTTTGTAGCATGAAAACCTGGGACTTGGCTCAAGGATATGCAAGTATGCTTTAGGGTGTGAAGCTGTCTGGGATAGTCTTAGAGGATGGGAGGAAGCCAAACCTAGTGCAACCTGTCCACACTGCCAGCTGGGAGTGGATCCTGACATTGATGTGTCAGCTCTGAGATCTGTTTGTGCCTTTCAGTGGAATACACCAGTTCCAATATGCCAGAACTGTACCAGGCTGACAGCAAGCTGCAGTGCTGTACAAGAGCTTGTCCTGTGCACTTCTTCAGGTCTCTGTAACTCTGCTTGTTGTTCATCTTTTCTAGGACATCTATGAAATGGCGGTGTTTTTCTTCTAAATAATTTCCCCATGAAATCTGCTGGCTTTTTTAAAAATGAAAGAAAAGAAGAAAAAAAAAAATCAATGTTCTGTGTTGCTAGGTTTCCTTTTAGTTTGTATGGAGTTTCTAGACACAGCTGCAACTTGAAAATATAGCCTCATATTATAAAGAAAAGTGCAACGAAGCAGAAGAAGCTCAATGAGGCACCATAAGGGTTTCAGCTTACAACAGATGTTAAAGGAATTTATTGGTACAAGAATGTTTAATAAGGTGATAAGTTCCTAGTAGTTCTCCTATTACCTTCCTGGGATCAGGAGAGTTCTGAATTCACTGACAGCGGTTCCTAGCTAGAAATCCTATCCAAGGTACAAGTGTTCTAAAAACATGGTGGGAAGGTGTCAATTCTCTAACCTGAGTTTCCCAAAATTAATTATGTCAACTTAAAACTGATTTCTGTCCCTCTTGGCTCTGGTATCTTTGTTCTTTCAGTTAGTGCTCGTAGCTGTGGTTGGATTTTTGTGTGTGTGGCCAGATTGATTTCTGTAATATGATGACTGGGAGAGTAACTAGTCTGTAAGATCATGCCTCAAATTCATAACACAAACTTCCATTGCCAAAGGATCTGTGAAAAGTTTGAAAATCCTGCTGAATGAGTTAGAAACTATGAGACTAGGAAATCATTATTTTTCTGGTCTAGATTCCTTACGGCTTTTTTTTCACTTAAGTTTCTGTGCCTTAAACCAATTTTATTTCACTAAGGGAAGATACATTTTTTAAAATAAAACCAAATTTGTATAGATATTAAAGAGGGAACAAAACTCGATGATTTTTAACTATGGGATTGGATATTTCCAAAGTTGTACAATGATACCCATGATGAAAATTATGTGCTAAGCCTAAAATAACTGAAATTGCCCAAAATTGTGATTGGAACTGAAAGCAACAGAACTTCTGAAATTACTTCATATCTGTGATAGTATTTGGTATTAGGGAACAAATATTCTAGGAAAGTTTGGATTTATTACTTTACCTTTAGTTTTTTTTATTTCACACTCTTGTTGCTTCTTTAATTCTGGGAAGATTAGTAAATGCATGACTTGAATTTCTTCATTCTTATGATATGGTGACTCATCTGTCAAAGACTTTAGCTGTGTTATGGCAAGTTGTGTCATTCTGATTTCTTCTCAGAGAAGAACTATTTTACAAGGTTGAAGAACTACAGGATATAATAATTAGTATAATTTTCTTTTCAGATCTCCCTGAAATTGATTTTTTTCTTCTAAAAGAATGATAACTAGAGGTCTCGAAGGAGAAATAAATGGAACATCTTTCTATTGAAACGGGGTATTTTGGCTTGATATTGGTTTGAACTGATAACTTCAGAATCTGTTCAGACTGCATGTGGACTGCATTTTTTAATTAAATAGAATACTGCTTTTAAAAGTAATTATATCTGCCCTTTTAGTGATGGAAAGCATAAGGGTTAGTCTGCCTTCCCTATACCCAAGCTCATACATTGGAAAAACTTTAGGTTCTAGGACCACTTAATCTTATGGCTGGATAGAAGAGGACTACCTGGATGGCCCTGGTAAATGTCAAGGATCTGTAGCTTAACAACTGGCAAATATTTGACTTGCAGTTTAATGACTAAAACATCTGCTAATGCTGTAGAGCTGATAAGTGGGAATTCATATCTAATGGTTTTACTAATGGTTGCAATAATTACCACAAACCACACACGTTTTTCAAGGTATTTTGCTAAAGGAAGCTTTTACACAGGTCTTTAATAGCTTGTGACTGCAGGAAACTTTGTTGTACCAAACATGGAATACACAGTTTTCAGAAGAGTTGGGTTGTGGCTTTAGGCTAACATGTACTTCTGAATATCACTTTTGTCATCCTTGAATCAGAGTGCAACAGAGATGTTCCCATTACTTCATACCGGCAACAAAAAGTCCTTGCTCCTACTGCAATGCAAGCAGTGAGACTTATGGTTAGCAGTTCCATGCTGAGATACTAATAATAGCTAAGTCATTAATTTGTTAGTGGAGTAAATGGCAGAGGAGGCTGCTGAACTTTTTATTTTCCCCTACTTGCACTGTTTCATACTAAGTCTAAAAAGCTTCATTGTCCTCACTTAAAAATCTAGCATGGAAATTCCAAGTAGTTATTGGTGGTTTTTTTGTTTGTTTAGGGCAAAAGATGTTAAAGTCAGCATGTGCAAATGCTATCTTTTGCCAATTATGATGGGGAAAACCTATTTTTCCTTAAACAGAAGCAAGTTCCATCTTAAATTACATAAGCCACTGCTTACTTGTGGTATGGTCAGACCATTCAGAAAGTAGGACTGTATATGTAGAGGAACCTTGTTCTGTAGGTGTAAAAAGTGGGGAATGATCAAGGAAAGTAGAAAATTTAAAATATACTCACAGAACCTCTGAGAGAAATGTTGGATTTCAATGTTGAACTTAGGTACTGACCAATGTAAAAAAGCTGAAGATTTCAGAAAAGACTTTTTGTTTCCTTTTGAGTTCTCTGGCACTCTGAAGAAATAAGATTTTGTAGGTTCCTTCTAAACAAAGATACCAGACTTCATTATGTCTTCTCCTCAGTAAAATCAATCCATACATCTTTGTTAGTTTGGTCTGTTTGGAACAGGTAAGTTACAATAATTGTGGCTATTTCCTCAGAAAAGCTCTTTGCTTGCATTTGTCCTGCTATTTCAATACATCCCCTTGTTCTGGGAGACACTGAAAGAAACCATTGTGACTTCCAGCAGTCACTTCAGTCTCTGAATAAGTTATGAACACTGGTATCTACTGTGACCAACCTAAACAAAGAATCCCCAAAATTCAAGTCAGCTATATAATGAAATATTGATGTAAATGTATTATCTCGGGGGAAAATATACTAATATAGGGCCCAATTTCCACCTATATTGAAAGAAAAAATGGATTAGAACAAAGGAGAGTCTGCTTTGTTTTTCAGCAGAAAATGTAATCAGGGATCCGTTTTGTGGACAGTTTCTCATATAAAATAGAAATATGCAGTTACTAGCTGGAAAGAATGAAAATCAATGAATCACAGGAAAAAGTGCTTTAATGGCATAGTGAAAGAGGCAGCTACGTGAAAGAGGGAAGGCTGACAGAGGAAGAATATATAAAGGAGGGAAAAGCAAATGTCACAGAGAACAAGAAAGTCAACACATAAAAATTACACTGCAACAGCAGATTGAATGTTTAAGTGTATTGACTGTATTGAAGGCCACAGAAAGAGGTGGAGGTCTGACTTGCAATGCAGGTACGAGGCTGAATTGTTGTGTCCTTAGGTGTCCATGGTCTTGTGCAGATACAATACTCTATCTCTGTTAAAAGAATAATTTTTGGACTTCTGTGGCCATTTTAGAAGGGTTGTCAAAAGATTTTCTCCGTGTTCAGACCTTTCAACAATATTTGAAAGAATATGATGATCCTTGGTTACTACTTGTACACTAAGAAAGACTGAGACTTTTACATTAAGAAAGGTTTCTGATAGATGTGTTTAGAAAGAAAAAATACTACAGTAGTATGATAGCATCTCCTGAACAATCTCTTCTTTATATTGATGGCAGTTTATAAATAGTATGCTCTGTAGGATGCTTTTACAAGAAACTTAATAAATCTAGAGGTGAAAACTCAGTTTTAAAAGGTGATGTATTTTTTCCTATGCCTGCACATCATCAGATTGTCTAAATATCAGCTCAGTGCTTCTTTAAGTTTGTTTTTAATATGTTTAGTTTTCTTACAACTTTGTGAATCTACCATTGCTAGCTGTGTCACATTACCATTCTTCCTTCCATATCTGAACCAAGGGAAGTTTAGACTGGGTATTAGGGAAAGTTTCTTCACTGGAAGTTTTTCAACCTTTGGAACAGGTTGCCCAGGTAAGTGATGGAGTCACCATCCCCTGTAGTTGTGGCACTTGGGGACATGGTTCAGTGGTGGACTTGGCAGTGCCAGGTTAAGGGTTGGATTTGATGATCTTAAAGGTCTTTGCCAACCTAAACTATTCCATGATTCTATGAAAATACTTGGTTGAGAAGGGAAGTGGTGCTTGGTAACACGGCAAATACTCAAAATTTTTCTTGAGTCAGGCAGTGCTCATGATTGAAACTCTTCCTGTACCCATCTTGGAATGCACTGCTCTTGGAGGGCAGGCTCAGGGCTGAGGGTGGGAAGAGCTGGTTCCTGTTTTAAACTTCTCAAGTAGCAGTGATCCCAGGGCTGCAAATCTGAGCTTCCTGCAACCTGGAACACACAACTGTAATATGAAACTGGACGTCTGTCCAGCTTTAGGATTTCTGCTTGGGAAATCAGAGTCCTAACTGTAACTTATATATTTGGTTTTTTTAGATATGTGAGGTAAACAATCATTTTAACTTGAAGAAGAAAGAAGCTTAAATTGTTAATTATACACTTGTCACACTATTCCTAGGGTGGTACAATGACAATGCTTTGGTATTGCAATAATTTGTATGACAAGGTTGTTTTTTATTTTTTTCTGTGTTTTCCTTCTAAAGGGAGAGTGAAATTCTATTTTTTTTTCTTTCTGTGACATAAAAATTGGGCCAAAGTTGTTTGTGATGAGAGCAAGTAATTGAAGTTTCTGAGATTGGACACATAACTGTAGAAATAATCTCTTGAGTGTAATTATTTCAAGATGGAACATGCTGATTGGAAATGAACAGTGAAATTAGCAAGCAGGAAAAGATGATGACATGAACTTTCTCAGGGTCAGTAATTCCAGTCCAGAATGGTTTTTCAGACACGTGAAAACTCCTTTTCTCGGCCCCCAGGCAGTAAGATGGTTTGGAATTTGTCCAGTAATTGTTTAGCCCTGCTGAACATAGGAATGGCTATGTAATCTCTGTGGTGGAACCTTAGTGCAAGGGAGAAAATGGAAATGAAAGCAATAAAATAAGCAGCAATGAACTAAGGAAGCTGAAATTTGTTTTGGAATGAATAAAAATGTTTAGATGATAAAAGTTGTGAGCTATTAAAAGAAGCAGAATTGTATAAAATATTGTGCTGTGAGTCTTAGATTATTTTTATCCCTGAACTACTAATAATCCTGAAATATCTCAAACCATGGATGTTTGATGCAAACTCTTTCATTGTTGAATTGGTCAACTAAGGGAAGGTACTGACAAATATATGAAGATGTTTTTCCCTGTGTGGCCCTGTGCCCCTGCTCCCTCTCCATGGCTTTGACCTGCACATTTAGTCTATGTGGATATGAGGATAGTGAAAAGTATGCCTTGTGAAAGCATTAAATTCAAAAGGGAATGGAAAAAGTAAGGGGCAATACGGAACCCTGTTTTTTTCCAAGTTCCTCTTGGAGAGGACATGGTGACTGTCACTTTGTTCTCTCTGGGTATGGAGACTTTCTCCTCATTCATGCCCTGCTCCCCAGAGTACTCTGCTGAATGGGTACATTTTGATGCCCTTCTGGGAGAGGCCATGGGAAAGGAAATAGAGTGCATTCTGGGCAGGTTACAGAAACTGTTCCCTGTTCCAGGTGAACTCAGAGGCACTGAGGATTAATACAAAGAAAATATTCTTGCCAAATGAGTCACTAGAGGCACACTCTGACACAATCCTGAACTCTTAATTTTCCCTTACCACCCCATGTCATGTTGTTCCCTGGCTGGTAGTTCTGGTCTGAAACTTTTGTTAGCTGCCTTTGATGTTCTCAATCTCTGCAGGGTTCAAACCATCCATGTGCCTTTTAATCATAGATTTTTTAAAATTCTGTGGACTGAATTGTATAATTTTTATAAAGACAATACCTTCGTTGAAGTGAATTATGTTATCTGTTCATTCAGTGTGTAAAATGGACTGGAGATGCAGGTAGATTTTTAGATCAATCATACAGTAAAATTGAACTTGTGAGCAATGCTTTCAAAAACATAAGAAAAGAAGTAATTAGACTGAATAAGTCAATCTGCAGTGAATAGCTGAACCAAGCTGTCATTTATAGATATTTAAAAGCATATAAAAGCAAAGATGAAGTAAATCTATGTTAAAAAAGCAAGATAACACCTACATTAATCCCATTGAGAGACCGTGCCTTGCAATCTTCAGCCATAACAAGCTTTCTTAGCATTCCTGACGTGTTGACATGTATGAAGCATTGTTTCCTGGATGTTTGTGAAGTTAATAATTTAACATGCATTAAGAGTCCATTTTCACAAAAGTAACTTCAGTTTAACTGCAATCTTGGATTGAGCAGTAACTAGTGATTATCTGAGTCATATTTTAATACCATGGCAGCTATGAACTTAGATATTACTTTAAAATAATAAGCAAATGCTATTTTAAATGCTGTTTCATGACTTGGCTGTCACAGATGCAGAAGCTGGAGCAGACTACTGTCAAATACACAGCATTAGCAAATCAGTACCAGAACTGCGTGGGAGGAAATGCCACCCTCTATCAACTTTTCCAAGATGCAGTTTCCTGCCATTTTTTTTCTACCTGGAGCATAACTGCATTTTTAGTATAGTCTTTTACACATTGCTTCAGTGCACTTGTCATTTTGCTTACCACCTTTGTCCTAATTGGAAGCAGGGACAGTCTTAATCTTCCTGTGCCTAATTTTTCTGTTTGCTCCCACTTCCCAGATTGCCAAGATGGCCAAGGGATGAATGATTTCGGGAAAGAGATAGTATCATGCTGGAAGGGATATATTGCATTGGTTACTTCTGACAAGCAGGGCAGATACCAAGGCAGAGCAGGCAAGGTAAGTATTGCTGGTATCTGCCAGGGCCTGTTCTGGAAGGTCCTGACCTGACTGAACCCTTTTTACAGCCTGTGCAAACTCACAATTAGCAATCAAACACTTCCACAAGTTATGAAATATTGCCTCTCAATAAATAATTTTTCACAATATAAAATATATGTCTTTTATGTTGTTAATGGATCCAGGTAGCAAACCTCTAATCCTGACCTTTATTATCTCTTAGAAAACCTGGTTTGCCACCATTCCTTGAAAGCAGTGGTAATATTTGCATTTAAAAATGTCTGTCTGTCTAGTGAATTAAGATTGGAATTGCAACCAAAATTCTTCTTACAGTGTTTTCACTCCCCTCACCAAAAGTAATTAGCCAGCTGACCAAACCCAGAAGTCATTCATGTCCTGTGGTCATGTAACTTTATTTTTATTGAAAAAAGTATTTTTTTGGTAGTAACTTTTACTTTCATTCACTTTCAACTATTTTAACAGCCTTTTAACTTGCGTGTTCTGATTACTTATTTTACTTCTCTGGATATCAGATACAAATAATGCCATTTCTCTTCAGTGGGTAGCTGATAAGTTTGGGTAGCTGAACAGCTTTTTAACCATAACAAGAAAATCCCAAATATTTTCAGAGATTTCTGTTGAAAAAGAATCAGCTGTTACATGTCTACATCTTTCTCCTGAGTTCAATAACTTCAGTTCTTTTTCATTCACACTGCCCACCGTGATTTGCTATTCAGATAGCCTAAGTGTACCTGCTGTAAGTGAAAGCAAATATTAACACAAGTGTGGTAGTTTTCTTTTAAAATGGCAAACAGAGACTCGAGTTCCCTTTTGTCTGTGACCTTTTCCATAGCCTTAAATAGAATCCAACTCTTCCACAAAGTAATCAACATGAAGAAATAATGAGGCACACATGAAAAAAGTTAATAAAATAAGGAAAAAGAACCTTTTATCATAGCAGTTGACAGTGATATTTTATCATATGGGAGAGAAAACACGTGGATATGTTTTTAAAACTGGTTAAATGTTGTGTGTGTACATGGTCAGATTGGGCAAAGACAGCAATGTGTAACTTGAAGAGCACAGCATTAATTGCATTAATGAAAACTTTACAGGACAACTAGTGTTTTGCAATTGTATTTTTTGCATTTGGGTGGGGTTTTTTTTCCACACTTTCCTAAAAAGCTAATAATAATGGAAAATCACAAAACTAAATCACAGAAGGGGTAAGGTTGAGAAGCAGCACGGGGGTCAGCTAGGTCAACCTCTGTGCTCAAGCAGGGTCATCCCAGAGCACAAGGCACAGGGCTTGTCCAAACAGTTCCTGAATATCTTCGGTGAGGAGGATTCACAACCTCTTTGGGCAATCTGTTACAGTGTGAGCTCATTCACACAGTAAAGAAGTTCTTCCTTATGTTCCCACGCACACTTTTGAGACAGAAAATTTTAGTCCAGGCTCATGGAGTTCAGGAAGCTTATCAGTATTGAAAATGGGGCCTTGATTTGGAAACCCTGAGGGAATTTTTTCCACAAGTTACCATCTCTGTAATACCCAGACAGGAAAAACACATAAGAATAGAAGTGTGTGGTGGCAGTTAAAGTGTTCAGAGTCCCATGAATTGCAAATCTAAGAGTAATATTGCCAGTAAAATGTAGTTATTCTGTTCCAAACTGTGGAAATTGTATTATTAACAAACAGCTTCAAGGCTTTCTGAGACCTTGATGTGTTCTGGTTTAATATTGTTGACTGCTATAAGTACGTAATCCTTTAGTTATACTCCCCTTGGTTTGAAGCAGAAATTTGATGTTGGCGTGCCACACAAGACAACTTTCTTTCAATGTCTGTTTTAGGATTTTCAATTGTGAGTTGAACAGATATTCCACATTACTTATTATACTTCAGTGATTCCTAAAAAAAGTCAACGATAGAGAATGACATAACAGGGTTAGGTAGAAGTAAAATTTTTTTAAAATGTAAAAGTATAAGGAAGCTCTACTCCTGTGAATGTTGTTGCTTCCATATAGTTATGGCCATGAAAATTGCTGTACTCTGAATATGTGCTTCAGCTGACTAGCAATGGTTCAAGTGTGTACTCATCAGACAGGACAGCAGAGATAATTTAGTCTTGATGATTACTCCATTGTGATTAGTAATGGAAACACAAAGGAAATTAGTTATCTGCACTTTTGGGGGTGGGGAGGCAGGGGAAGACAAAAGAAGTAGAAAAATGCCATCAGCTCATCAGCAAAGGGTACAAAAACTAGACAAATTAACACAAGAGGATTCACAGAAAAAAGGAAAGGAAGCACAGAAGAAGGTTTTGGTGGCTTGCAGTGTTTGGGCATAGTTTTAAGGCAAGAGCTAGAACCAAGAAAGGAAAGTGTTGAAAGCCCACTGCTCAGAGGACATCCAGCTGTGTGTAGCAAAAAGCTCCATCCATTTATTCCAGTCCTTCTGTGCCTGTTTTTCCGTCAACTCTTCATCTGTAAGAAAACTTCCCCTTTTGTCCTATGGTGTCCTTAGATTATTGAAGAACTGTGAAGAGCAAAATTGACTAAGAGGGAGGAGAAGGGAGAAAGAGAGATATTTTTAACAATGTAGAGAAGAATGGAAGTAGAGTGTAGGAAAGATCAGTGCATGTACATAATAATTTCATTCTACTCATATATAATCCTGAGAGATGAGTAATGATGTGACAAAATTTAGCAATGACACTGGGTTTTCAAAGCAGTCAGACAAAGGTGACTTTCAGAAGTCTCAGCTTTTGTGCTATCATCACTTTCTGTGCATGGGTCAGGAGATTTCAGCTATTTATTACTACCCAGTAAAGATCTTATCATCACTGTTTTTTGTACCATGAAGTACTATGGAATAGTAGGAAAGAAGCGAACAAAATCTGAGGTTACAATAATGTTTTTTTCTAAAACTGTGTCTGTTCCATCATATAATTTGAAACCCCTCTTCTCATGAGAAAAGTTTAAAAAGCATAGCAGTTTTCAGTGTGGATGAGAGAAGAGGCAGACAGATGTAAGGGATTAAAAATTCAGAATGTTTTGAAAATGTACAAAACAATCATCCACTGTTGAGTATAAGGACTATCCAACAGTAGATTTCAATAAACAGCAGAAATGCCGAATTTTTGCGGAGTTTTGCAAATCTTATCAAGATTTTCCACAGGACTCCGGAAATTAACAGAGATGAGCATTTGTGAAAATCAACATTCGAAAGATTTCTCAAATTCTAAAAAATACAATGCTAAAGTGTCTGGATCAAGAACCAAAATTATATCACTAAACTTACTGTAGTCGTATAGACCAAGGGATTACATTTGGTGATTCAATTAATGAAGTGAAAGAAAATTAAGTAAAATGTTAAAAAGGCCCTCAAAATTCCACCCTGTCCTAGTTTATAGATCCAGTGATTGAAGGAAATTTTTGCTAAACATTGCTGTCACAGATACAATTGTGTCTTCCAGGTTAAGGCAAACAGAGTGTGCAGATGTTGTAGCCAGGTAGTGTATTTCCTAATTGCCTGCATTCTTGTGTGCTTTATCCTGTAAGGAAACAGCAGAAATTCCTTAGAACGTTTGTAAAGCCAATATCTGCAGGTACCTTTGTGTGTGCATCAATCAAATGCTTCCTGAGAAATTCAGCTGTATGCAGGTGAATTTTTACCTTTTGTGCTCAGAGCCGCAAATTTACATTATGACCCTGTTCTCTGAGCACAGATCCAAAATGTGGAGCACAAATCCAAACTGGGGAAATTTGAATTTCAGGAAAGCATGTGGGTGAGAGAGAACCTTGAGCCTCCTTCAGCCTGGAACTGCTGCACCCAGACCTGCAGTGCAGATGGCTTGGGCCATCCATCTGATCTGTCCTCTTTCTTTAGAGAACAGATGGGGTAACACTTCTTGCCAGAAAAAAGGCAAACCACTGGATTATACTGCTTGCTCTTTTTATAGATCTAGGCTGCTGGGAAGGGGTGGAAAATGGCTTTTGGGATCAGGAGGGAGGAAATTTGCCTTCTCTCTAATACTTCTGACAGATTTAGCAGTCTGAATTTTTGAATTAGGACCTAGCAAATACAGCAGGTACCTTTGCTGTCATGGAGGCAAGGAATAGCTGCTGGTGAGACTGGACAATGTACCTTGTTTCCTTGGTTCCCCTGGAGGCTGGACATAGCCAGATACTGCTGCTGAGGTCAGAGCATCCTGATATGACAAAGCGAGAGGAAGGCTGTGACTTAAAGCAGCAAATTAATTTCCTGAATGTGGAGGGAGAGTGAGTATTTGCTCACTTAAAAACCCCATAAACCCTGAGGTTACTCACAGGGTGTGTAAGTTGTCCGCTATGCCAAAGACTGAAGGGCAATAGGAAAAGGGTGGGGTACAAGACAAAAGGAAGGAAACTGCTCAAAGGATAGCAAGAGGGAGGGACAGGTTTGAAATAGCAGATTCATGTCACTAGGAAGAACTAGTGTGGCTAGGTCTAAAAAGTGCTTTTAATCAGTTGCAGGTCCTCTCTGCATGTGCTTCCTACAGCTGAAGAACAGCAGCCTAGTGCCCCCTGCTAGGCACCTGCTGAGCAGCTGTCGATGCAGGAGATGAGCAGTGACTTTGTGCATCTCCATGCTGAGAGACCTTTTCTGAAGTTTTCTTGCAATCTGTGTCTTTTTGCATAGCCACTGAGATTCATTTATGCAGGGAGAGTTTTGATATTTGCAAGAATAGAACATGTTTTTTAATAAAAGTAATCTGCTTTTCTATGCTGGTTCTATGCATATACTCTCAATTAATGTTGTAAAGAGAAGTAAGTGCCTAAAAAACATACTTAAGGTTTCTTTTGATTAGTGAAAGTTGCAGTGCAAAGTTCAAATAATCTTTTAACTTTCCACTGGCTTTATATTCACAAGAGTAGACTTTTGCATTTTGTGTGTGAGTGTGCTGCAGAAAAATGGTGATAGTCTCTTGTTGAAAAACAGCTCAACTTTGGTCCAGAGAATGTGTGAACATACTGTCTCAGCAATTAAATCAGTACTCATGTGCTCTTTTTATGACAAGAGAATTTGTAAATATTGGTAGTCTATTATGAAACAGTCTTGGGGAAGAAAACCAGGCTGGCATAAGTTCCTTGTTGTTTTGCTGTCAGAAATAATTAAATATTATTTTAAATTTTAAATTATTCATAACAATAGTTTCTACAGAATTGCTTGGAGCAGATTTAGCCTTTAAAAATGTTTAGTATTTTCTACTTTCAGATAAAGTTCACATATTACTGTAAAAGAAGAATTAGTTTTTCTTATGCAATGTCCCTTAAACAGTAGAATTAAAATAAATGTTGACTACTGTTGTAACAATGGTTGTAGTAGTACATACAAACTGCACAGCACTCTAGCTAAACAAAATAAAATTATTCAGTATAATGATCTGATAATCTCCAGTGGCATTTGAAAACCAGCATAGACATAAGCAACTTAATGTTGATGCCAGGTTAACAAAGCAAAGTAAAATTTAATAAAACCTCAACAAATTGTTATATCCTTAGCTTCAAGTATGGTTCCTTAACCATGGCATGAAAAGCCTCCAGACTGGAATGATGATGATGTGTAGTAACTGATTCAGGTGAAATATATTTTTCTGGGTGCAGTGCAAGGCAGTAAAACAGTGGACAGATTGTTGGTGATAATCTGCAGATGGAACATACTGCCTTAATACTTGCCATCCAAAAGTCTTTTAACAATTATTGTGGTGGATTATACAGATTTGAAAATTGATTCAGAGGGCTAAAGTGAGTTGTGTGCCAGACAATTAAAAGAGAGAACCAGTCTTGCAGTCCCGAAGAAGTAATTTCATCCAAGAGATGCTGAAGAACTTTTCCATTTCTGGAGAAAAATTTTAGTTGCATTAGTAATTAGTTATAATTAAAATTACTCCCCCCCCCCCCCTTCCCCCTTTTTTCACCCTTCTTTTGCTGCTCCCATGTTGTCCATTTCTGCCCATTTCTGTCCTGAACTGTTGATCATCCAGACAATTTTATTTATTGTAATTCCTCTATTTCTATCCTCCCTCCTGTGTAATGTTTTTCTTCTGGGCCATGCAGCCTGATGTCTTCCTCTTGGACCAGTCTGCAGACTTTGCAGTGCTGCTTCCTGCAACACTCATTCTCCTTAAAGACCAAAACAAACAAAACTTGTAAATTCAAACAAACCACACAGAAATTAACCAAATATGCAGAGACCACCTAAAAATGTCAACCTCAGTTATGTTTCTTTCATATGGAGTCATAACTTATTCACTATTTTAATTTCAGTACAAATGTCTAGGTGTCCTTTTCATATGTTCATTTCCTATTTGGGAAAGAAACCTTGTTCACTTGGTTGTCCTCTGTGATATTCCAGAGGCTCACACCCCCCACCACTATTACACCAGTGCCACCTTCTGCTCTGATGTACTTGAGTTGACAGGTGCTAAATTTGAGCTTTCAAAAGTAGAGCTTATAAACATTTCAAAACTTTTTGAACTTCCAGAATTATTAGTATCTTATTACATCCTTGGAGACTACACCAGAGTAGTCTGCAATTTGACTGCAGTTTCTTCCCCATCCTCCATCTCCAAATCAACAAAACTTTTAAAGATGTAAGTTCTTCCTTGATCTCCTTTGCTATTGAGCTATGTTATGTAGCACTTCATAGCAATTTTTAAACAAATGTATCAGGCAGACTATATTTCTGTGATCATTTCCAGCCTTCAGTTTTCCCAGGAATCTCATCCATGTCCAAAAGAATGTGTCCTATATTGTTGAAATCTTTGATATGCTGAGACAGGGTAAATCAAAGGGGTTAAAGTAAGAATATTAAATAGGGTACCAAATATGAAAAGAAATGGAGCTGCTCTGTAAGTGGATTTTAATGGGAGGAAAAAAATCAATTTGTTCTTCATCCACATATTTTGTAGGAACAGTGATAGATAATAAAATATTTAAGAACACACCATATAATGCAGTCTTTTAAGAATTTTAACCTGGTATTATATTTTTTTCCTCTCAATTTTAGAAGTTCCATGTTTTAGCTGACAATCGACCCATTCACATGAGATTCCTTTTCATTTTATTCTGCCTTGTTAGTTGGAAGTTTTGTACTTTAGCAAATCTTACAGTATCTGATTTTTCTTTTGACAGTAAAATCAGTGTCAACTCTCTCCTTTATTTCTGTGTATTCAGATTCCCAAAGAATTGAAATGTATTAAAATGTTATGTTGAGTGGAATAATAACCATAGAATTGCTAGGTTTGGAAAAAAACTCTGAGGCCATTGTGCCCTACCATTAACCCAGAACTACCATGTTCACCACTAAACCATGTCTGGAAGTGCCCCATTCACAAGCTTTTTTAATCACTCACAGGGGTGGTGGTTCCATCACAAATAAATATGATAATGATATAAAAATTAAAGCAATAACTTTAAACAGTTCTGCCAGTGATGTATCATTTTCAGAGCAAATTTGGACTGCTTCAAGTATGGTATTCCTCTGCTCTTTATTCCTAATCTTGCAGAAGCTTAGATCCAAGAGAAAGAAACTTGTCTCTATAAACACCCTTTATTGACACCCTCATCTTTTTACTGATAGCACTCTCTTCCCTTAAAAACCTCATTTCAAATAATTTCTTCATAAAATACACAATGATGCTACTGAAAGTGTTAATAACTCTTGGTTATGTAGGTTTTCTACATTGTGAGATCAAGGGTATATGAGCCTTGTTCTCCCTTGCACTCTTGAGTCTTAGTTTTGGGGAGTTGCTCTTGTTTTTAAATTGATAGCTTTTCCTTATTAACTGTTTAGAATATACTGGGGCCAATGATAAACTGGAAACTGGAAAGGAAAGTTGACAGTAAGAATAACAAGGTCAGTGGAAGACCTTATAGTACTGTGTATCAAAGCTGAAGGGTGAAGCCTGATCTAACCTGTACTCTTGGTGTGGGAAGAGGAGCAAAGATATGAACCACACAGAACTTGCTTTGTTTCTGATGCTGGAAATGGGGGAGGAAGGGAAGATAATTATTTTTCCTAGGAGTATCTAGTTTGATTCTGGCAATGGCTACTGCTCCATATACCCAAAACTACTCCAAAATGAAGACCAATGAAGATCTGGACATGCAAGCAAATGACTTATCTTCAGAAGTGCCATGTATGTAGCAGCTCTCTCTGGAGCAAAATGACTAGTAGAGCACATCGAAAACTTTATGGTAGCTCTGGTGCTTAGTATATCGTCTTGCTACTTTGATTTTAATTTAAAACACTTTTCTTTCCTGTATTTGCTGTTATTTCAATGAGAAATTCAGAAAATAATACTTGATCTTTTTAACATTGACAAATTTTGGTAATTTCAAATGCTTCTGGAAAATTTAAATGCCTAGTTAAAGCTTTTAACATTATGTTCCTGACTGCTCAACATCGTAAGAAATTTACCCAATTATTTTTGTCAGAAAAAAAGTGCAAACATCTAAGACAGTTTTGTGGACTAATTTGTGGAACTGGGTCTTACTTCACATAGACCACTTTTAAGAAGTACTGATTAAATGGAGCAGACTTCACTTAAATAATTTTCTGCTCAGGGAATAATATAAATATTTCTATTAGCAACTTATTTTTAACTTCTAAGCTGCATTCCATATGCACTTCCACCATATAATCACTGCTTAAATTTTGAAAGGCAATGTGCAGAAAGTCATATAACTAAGTAATGATTAATTTTGTACAAACCATAAGTAGAACAGGAATGCTACTTCAAACTTGTTTCCTACCATAATTTAGATAAAATTAGCTTGCTTTCTATTCCTATCTTCATATTCTCAAAACAAAACCATTGGCAAAATATAGAACTCTTAAATGGCAATGGGACAGATACATCTGCTCAAATATTTGGATAGACTTGTATTGAAAAGGGAAATGAAACTGGACCTTCTTTCATTTCGATCATTTGCTTCTGGCTTTTAATTCTCGAAAGTTGTTGTGAGGGGAGCTACTTAAAACCTCAAATGTGTTCTGGCTTCAGGGCCATTCTTCACAATTTATTTCATTGTTCCATTCACACATGCTACTACAGAACTGGAAATAGTGATGGAGTTTAGACACAGGGGAGTTGCCTGGGTTGCTTGATCATGTGGTGGAGCACAAATTCCTGGTGCAGGCAGTGTGTAGTCCTTGAGCAGTTTAAGGGCAGCTGCTGCAGTTGGTGCAGTGTGTGGGAAGGTGGATAATGCTTCCTTCAATTGCCATGGCAGTGTGGTTCAGCTCTCCAGGGCCTTCCTGTTATTCACTGTCACGCTTCCACCCTTTTCCAAGGCAGAATTAGCTTACTTTAATCTCTTACTCAAGGAGGGTTCTTGTTCTGGGCACACAGCTATGGAAAAACATTAAAAAAGAATCTCTAAGGAATTTCAGCCTGAATGCCTGGAAATACTCAGTATGAGACATAGCTAGTGATTAGAAATGTATCTGGCAGTGAGTATGGAATTTCTCCATCAGTCAGCTTCCCTCTTTGTGAGCACAGGCAGGTTCACATCAGCATTTAGCCTTAACTGCTGCTGCTTCTTAGTATAAAGACTTCAAATGACATTTTTTTACTAGCCTTCCTAAGAGATCCTCCCATGGCACTAGGATCTGGGAGCCTCAATATGACAAATTAGTCTCTCCCTCCAATATCTTTATAGACTGAAGATGCCAAGTAGCTAAGAAGAATTCCATTAGGTGCTTTTCCCCTGTGTGTATTCTTTCTTTTTCTAATGCTTTAGGCTTCAGCCTTACAAGAAGCTTATATAACATTTACCAATATTTGTAAGTACAGTGATTACTAGTAAAAAACACCTGGCCACAAAAATCCTCTCATCTTGGTAGAAAAGAATGATAGGGAACCAGGATTAAATCCTGGCTGCCTATCATCCTTTTCTTCCAAGACGAGAAGATTTAACAGGACTCCTCTAAACTTCAACTCTGCAATCTAGCAAAGATATTAAACATATCTCATTTAGCACACCCATTTATGGTATTGCTATAATTTCAAAATAAGATGTAGCAATATAAGGAGTGGCAGGTAACTGCAGGAATCCCTTCAGGAAGAAATGGAGGTCCCTAATGTTCTCTTCCTTTTGGCACTGAGCTCCTTTGCCATGGGTATGTAGAATGTTGCGTCTACATCTATATAATTTTATCAGAAATATATAAAATTCCTGAATTTATGGATATTTTTTCACTCAAATTTATGTATTTATATGTACCTAAATGAATTAGTGAGATATTTAGTGGAATATGTTATGGATGTAGAATATTTTTTTGTAAATGGGAAAAACCAGGAACACATTCTTTTTTTTTTTTCTTTCATGTAGTTGGCTAGATGAACTTACAGAGGACTGGAGCACTTCAATGACAGAATGTTAAACCTCTGTTTCTTCTTAAAAGGCGAAACCAGAAAGCATGTACCTTGTGTCCATAAAGTTTTTGTGCACCCTAATGAATACTGAGAATTGCAGAGCAGCCATTTGTATTAGGTAAGAAAATGTTAATTTGTTAGATTTTTTCAATCACACTGAATCAGATATATTTGCTACACATGTATTTCAAAATCAAAACTTTGGCAATTGAGTAGTCTAGTGCAGCTGATTAGAAGGGTCATAATTAAAAAACTCACTTCATACTTTCAAATATTGGGGCATTTTTATCACCAGAGGGCACTATCCTTCCAGGCTAAGATTAAACTGTTGTTCTATGGGTTTACTTTTTTTTTTTTTTTAATCTAAGAAAAAGGATCTCAGGCAATACCATTGGGTGTCTTTTCTTATGTATACATTAATTTTAATAACTACATTCTGATCATCCTCTCCTTTAAGTTTTCCATATTTCTATATGAAGAATTTTCAGATTGATGTTAGTCTAGTTTAAGAAACCCCAAAGGATTTGCAGAAAATGCAAAGTTATGTGTTGTGCACTGGCAGAGACCTCTTTGTTGCAATCCAGCTGCTGTTGTAGGAACAGACCTGCATGTGAAAAGCTGCAGAGTATTCCTTCCTGTCTCCCCACTGAGGGATTCTTTAGGCTGCTGCTCTGTTTTTATTGCCTCCAACCAACCAGAGTTCCAGCAGTTGACAGGAGAGGTGGCTTGTGAGTCATGCTGACCACACTCCAGTATGAAATGCTCCTTTTTGCAGGGGGCTCCTGCTGGGATTTTTCTCTTGCTGTCTCTTGTATTCCAGTGACCAGCACTGCACAGATTCCAGTTGCTAGTTGTCCTCTCAAGGGAGTATGGGAGAGACTAAAAGTCACGGTGGTGACCGCAGAGCAGCAACAGGCCCCAGCAGCATGAAGATATTGTTTCCTTGTACCACACAATGATGTTTTGTCTTTTGTATGTAGTATTATGCACTAGAAACATTCATGCTGTGAATACGTATCTTATCTTGAAGCGTTTTGTTTGTACATTGCCTATATTCATGTAATTCTCTTATTAACCAGACAAGACCTTAATTAGTCCTTTGGACTACAGACATTGCTCCTGTTTGTGTCATGACTGGCTGTGTGTTAGTTCTTCCCAAGCTCTGGTAAGTCAGTTGCATGGCTATAGCAGTAAGACAACACATTGCTTAGATTTGCCTGCATAAGACATCATATCCCTTAGATTTGCCTGCATTGCCTTAGCTGTGTTACAATTCTGGCCTGAATTCCATTCTCAAACATTCCAGATATTATTATCTTGAACAGGTATTGAAACTCACCTCATTCCTGGCAATGATGAACACCCACAGATCTTGCCTGTAACAAGATATTTGTAATTGTCAAGTTATTAATCCAAACTTGTGATTGACAGAAAGAGAGAGAAGAGTAGAAAAGGTTCTGTGTTCTTTGTTGCCTTGCACATCACTGCTATGTAGTTACAGGTAGTGATGATAAATACTTCATATTTAAGAAGACTAAGAGACCACAACTCGCCAATTCTACACAGTTTTGTGTTTCACCTGCAGCAGCAGGCTATGTATGAAGGGAGGAGTTCTTGTGATGGAAGCTTCCACCAGGGAAGTGCCTCTTGTGCAATGATTGCCTGTATTTCTGGTCCTGCTGTGTTTATTCTTGATCTGGATATTGGTGTCTTCAAAACAGGGGCAAAGAATAACCCTGTTGGACTTTTCTGTACCTGCAAGGCATTTCCTAGGAGAACAGACAGCTAGAAAACCTGTTTCCATGGTTGACTAGAAATATGATCCTTCATTTAAGGGCAAAAGAAGGATTTATTTTGTGTCAGGGAACTCTCAAAAGGAATGGTCTGAAAGGAAAAAGGAATTTAATTAACCTTTGCTGCTCACGGAGTTTCCCATGGTGTTCATGGGTATGTCTTTTAGCAAAGCAGTAAAGCAGATCGGGTGAAACTGCCTTTTCTCTCTTCTGAGTATGTCCTCTTAGCATCAGGTATGCCCCATATGTCTGATGGGCTCCTGTGGCTCATTCTTCATTTTCCTGAGCTGCTTAATCTGCTTTTGACTGGTCAGAATGATAGCTCTATACCCAGAGCTATCACAAACCACCATGTACAGTCACAGGGAATTGCTTGCACAGAGAAACATGTGATTTGCTTTCCAAAGGAGTTTTGCAAGCAAAAAGATTAAAACAACAAATCCTTAGGCTCACACAACCTTATCTAAATTTGGCTATTCTTTGCAAACTTAGGCAGGTCTTTGTTGCCTGGTTGCAATCTGCTTCTCTGCAGAACCTCTTTTTTCCATGTTGTGACTTTTCAACTGTTTCCAAGTTCTGTTTAAAGCTTCTGGTGAAGATTTCCTGTTCAGAAGTTTTTCTTCATGCTTTTAATCTTATTGAAGAAGAAGCTGTAGAAAAGCATTAAAAGAACACATAACTTCAATTTGCTGAATGATTACAGCCACCAGTGTCCTTTGGTTCCCCAAAAGTACCTCAAGCTGGTGCAACTCCTTTGTTTAGTCTTACCTGATAATTGAAATCACCAAAACAGTGGAGATGCAACATTTGTTAGGCCTGTGTTTGTCTTACCATACCAGAATATCAAAACCAGGAATCTGTTTCAAAGTATTTGTAGCTATGATGTAATTAAATGATTGAGGGTATTTTAACAGTCTACACTGACAGTAACAAATGTCAAAATTATTCTACTTTCTCAGTTCAGGAAAAACTCTTAAAGTATTTTGTAAGAAGTCTAATCCTCTACTTATTAATGAAGTGAGTGGAATAATTATTTTAATTTAGAGAGAGCAGATTTGAGCAAAATATAACCACTTCTGAAAATCCCAATCAGTTTCTGAAGAACTTCTAAATAATATAAAATGCAAATATTACAGTACCTTGCATAATATTTTATTAATGTCCCCAGAACTTTGCAGTCACTGGTATTTTCTTTAGTGAGGATGACACTATCTTACTCTGAAAAAGATCTTGCAGTTGGCAATGTGTGTGATTAGTGCTTGAGAATGTGTCATTTCTAATGCATTGTAGAACTTGCAAGGTCTTAGAAAACTGACAAGATAAGTTTTTGTCTTTAAAAATCCAAAATTAAACAGAAACCACCTTTCTAGAAAGCTATTCTAGAATTCTGTAATCAGTATGCAGCTAGCTGCTCATTTATCATTGCACTTGGTTTTGTGCCATTTGCAGCTTTTGTCACTGACTTCTGTGGCAACTGGTCTTTATGGATACAACTAGAGTCTCATTCTATAAATATATATATATATTTGTGTATGTGATAGATATATGAGTATGTATGGAATGCATAAAATCTCCCTCAATCCCTGACTGTAGCATCCTAAGGCTGCATGATTGAAAAAAAATGTTTAGTGAGAGTCCTTTTACGGTTTAAATATCACATTGAGGTGGGCAGACTTCAAAAGGAGAGTTCAATTTTCAAAGACCAAGTAAATTCATTAAGTGCTCTCAATACTTTCCTTCCCCAAGAGGACAGCAGTATTGAAGCTTGTGGTTTTGGTGTTTAGCAGCTGCTTTGTGTTTAACACCTCAACCGCAAAATTGCAGTTCATCACACGAGTTCTTGGAGTGACCTGGCTTGAATATGCCAAAGAATTGTTAAGGATTTAAATAGTTCATGATGGAAGCTTTCTTCTGCCTTTTTGTTTTCCTGTGGCAATAGATACTGTTGGTATATAATCCATCCAAGGAAATGCAACTGAGTTAGACACTGCTATTTTCAGTATAGTTTATGGATTCCCACCCTGGCTTTAAATGAAGTAACTTGGGTATCAGTAGAAATCTTGCTGTAGCAACACAAGGCTTACCATGGGTAATTTACTTTTCTTGGAAGTGGGATAAATAATACTCTGCTGAGCATCATGTGTGATGAGTCTGGGCAGACTCATACTCAGGGTTTCTCATTTCAACCTTGCTCAGATCCCTACACCATATGGTAGTCTGCAGGGTAGCTATGGCCTTTTGAATTGAAATGGAACCAAAAGTGAATGCTAGAAAGGTAGAGTTTTGAGTGACAATGAAAAAGCAGCAATCATGGGGTAGCTGGCAATGAGTAGACACTGGAGGAAGCTTTTTGGTTTCAAGAAGACAGCTGTTCTCTCTGATGGGAGCCTACGTGGAATATCTGCTCTGTGTACGACAGATATAATGTAAAGCAAAACTTCAGGTGATATAGCTTCACAAGGGAAGTGTTTAGCTAAATCTGACTGTCCTTTTTTTTGCCTCCCTGGCAGTTTAGTTTTCACAAGCTTAAGGAAGATGCCTTGGGTCAGAAATGGAAGTTGACGTAACCAGTTAAGGATATGGAAATTGAAAAAGAAGATGAAAAAGAGCAGAAAAATATCCTGCTGCTAGTGAGGAGCTCTGGTTTGCAACCCACCCACCTTCTGGATTGCCATTCAAATCTAATATTTCTGTGTCTCAGAGTTATTTTCTCCTGTGCCTTCCATTATGTAATAATAACTATCAAATATGATCTGCTCAGCTACAGAATCTACAGCTGAATTTGTCCAACTACTGAAGAAGAGGTCCTTGTGCAAATTTGCATACTGCTCCTGTTGTCTCAGCAGTTACTCCATTGGTCCTCTGTTCTGGGCACTCTGCCTTTAAATGATAAGCAATGCAAGGGCTGATTTAATGGGAGGTAATAAAAGTTTTGCTGTTCTTTCAGGACGTGCTTTTGTTATTTAAATGTGCCGAAATGGTGTTAATTACTTCTTCTTTACAGTTGAGGTGAAAGACTGCCATCAACTCTTCCAGATTTTGTTTTAAATCTCAGATGGCTGCATCCCATAGTAATTGAATTCAGATTTTGAAACCTCACAGAATGCATCTTGAAAGGAAATAGAATCCCAAATATTTTGTCAAAGCAGAAACAGTTCTGGCTACGTTCCCCAACACTCAAGTATACAGGGGCCTGATTTTTCCCTATCTCCTGCTAACACAGTAATTTGCATCTCTGTGGGAAGACACCATCCAGTAGAATTGGGTAGCATTTCATCTGAATATTCTGTCATCTGTCTACATGATTACTCTATGTGAGGCAATGGATGGTCAAGCTTGTAGTACTTAAATGAGAATCCAAAATTTTGAAATAATATTTCTATGACTTATCTTTCCAGCTGCACAGCTGTCATGTTATGGTAAATAGAAGATACTTCTTTAAAATCTCTAAATTTAGAAAAGAATATATGTTAAATGTGAAAAGATTGCAGAATCTCTTCACTAAAAATTTCAGGGTGAGATTCACAGTTCTTTGGCTTTGACATGCTACCTCTAGTCTAAGGGCTTTGCTGCACAGTAGAACTTATTCTCTGCTGAATTTTTTTGCATGTAAAGTCTTACCTTCCCTGGGAAATTCACTCACTAGTAATGCCATACTCTGTTGCTTGGAGGTAGCAGTTAACTCCATCTTGTGATTTATTATTGTCTGCATTGCACGATTCTTTGGCAGGTCTCCATTTACCCTCCCATATTGCTCAGACCAACCTGGTCTCTTACCTGTGTGTAATTACACAGAACATTTGTTCTCATATTTGAATGCTGCTTTCAAATTCTAGCAATCTGTACAATTACCATGGTTTTCTTTTCAAGTCTTGTTTTGTTGCCTGCATCCAACCAATTCAACAACAATAAAAATGATCCCCAGAGGAGAGAGGGATGGGAGGGGGAAACAGTTCTCCAGAATTCAGACATCATAATGTGGTGAGGATTTAATATATCTGTGCTGTGTCAGAAATCATGAATGTGAAACCACCTTGCACTAAAACTGCACATCTCCTTTTTGGGGGGAAGTGGAACAGTGGAGGGCTCAAAATGTGATGATGAGGAATTAGTACAGTTTCAGCACAAGGCTGTAGTGACTATTTTACCTTGGCATTGCTGGTACAAGGCCCATGGGTGAGGTTGTGATTTTAGGTTCAGATTCTCTGGTCGGCAGGAGGCAGCCAGCACCCTAATGTCTCATCCACAAGGCTGCCAGCAGGCTGGCAGAGGAACAAGTGAAGCAGCATTGTACTGGCTTCTGCTGTAAGTCAGTCCTACAATGAACAACCACCCATTGTTTGGTTTTCTCCCTGAAACCAGAGGCACACTGGTTCACCCACAGTGTGCCAGGCACAGCCTTTCATGCTGGGTTTCTCCCTCTCTTCCTCCCTGTGAGTCCTGCCTGGCTGTACATTGTGTTCAGAAGCTCTCTGTGCTGTTGCTAATTGAAGGAAATCTTATAATAGAAATGTGTTTGTTGAGGGCATGTCATTCTGCAGCTCTGCAATAAAATATGTGGTACATAATGTATTTTAATTAAACCGGAAATTAACTCAGTTAATCAGTACAAGTCCACCCACCCTCTCCTTTTTAATATCGCATACTCCAACAACAAGGAAACTCAGATAGGAAAATTGCACATCTTCCTTAATAAGACACCAACACTGTTAGCATTTAGTGTGCTGGGCACTCACTGAAAAGCAGCATTTATTGGATGGGGGCCTCTTGATGTGTAAAAGAAACAGATTCTTGGACTCATGAAGTGGTTGAGTTGGCCCTAACTATTGAAGACCAAGGTGTTTTTGCTTTCCTGTCATGGAAGCTGTCTATCTTCTCCATAATGTCAGGAGTAGAACACTTCAGTGGCTCATTGCAGCTGACAACCTCAGTTGTGCTTATTTACTTGGGAGTATCATGTATAATTTTTTGCCTTGCTGTTCCTGGTCTTAGCCTGTCAGATACCCAGTCTGTTGCGTTCATTCACTTGGATTTTGTGGGTAGGCACTTTCTTCACTTTGCTGACTGAGGACACAGGCCAGGAGTATGTCCTCTAGTATTAATGGATCTGCATAAATTAATTATTTGTTTGCCTGTCTTCAGCATCTGTGTAATTCCTGATAACGTAATCAATCCTTATCTTGGCCATGTACTCTTTAAAGCTGTGGGTACAGGCACATTAATGTGAAATGGAATTTAAGAGAGCAACCATCCAACATGCCCTGAGCTCAGCACGACAGTTACCCCACCCGACTGTTTGAGTGTACAAACTAGAAATTCTTCTTATTGCAGATGGTGGCAAGCCCTGGTGTTCAAAGAAATTGTCTAGTTTGGTTAGATGAAATACAATATTCTGATGATCAAGACAAGAAATGATCCATCAGCCTCTGAAATGCCACATTGCTGAAGATATGATATGGTTCTCCAAGGCTGAGCAAAAGGAGACAAGACTAGAGATACCTGAGACCTGCTGAGACAGATGAAATAATAGGGAAGATTTTATTTTTTTCTGTCAACAGGGAGAAAAAACTCTCAGTGACAGGGAAACCACCAGGAAGAGTAGGTGGCAGATAGTGGGGATGAGCAGGCAGATCTTATTCTGTAAGATATATTCTGGGGAAGCTGCTCTTCCAGTGAATGAATGTGAACTTTTGTTGGGACACAGACTTGGGACAATGTCCCGTTCTGAGCCTCAGTGCCCCATAACCAGAATGCTGATTTTTTCCCCCCTTTTTTGGGTACATTTTTCCTTGAGACAGGTCACTGCACCACCTGTCCTGTAGCTCTCCGGTACAAAGTTACTGCCATCCCCAGTTTACAGAAAACCATCCCGTCTCAATTAAATTTCTGGCAAAACCTTTAGCTTCATGCTTTAACAAAGACTTTTTGGCGCGTGTGGCTGTGGATGAATGACACTGTCTGGGATTTGGTGCAATGTACCCCAGGCTTCCCAAGACTCGTGTCTTTGTGTTACTGACTGCTCTCTACGATGCACTAAGGGAGCAGTGAGACGAAGGCTTGTCTGTCTGACCCTCCTGGTGCTGAAGGGATGCTTGCATGGCACAGAAATGCTGTAACTCTTCCTGTAACAGACCTTTGCAGAATAATTATTTTTCATTACCCCTGTCATCTCTACTCCTCTGGGACTCAGATGTGGCTCGTCACAAGCTGCTAGCAGTGTTGTATTGTAGGTGTCTGGATCAGTAAAAGTTGGTTACACCTTTGTCTCCCCATGTGCAAAGCTGAGCCTAACTGACTAGAAGATGGAGATGGGGGAGCTTTCTGGGGGGAACGTCTCACGTTTTGGCTCTATTCCTTGTATAGATGTTTGGTTTCTCATGTGTGAGCAAAGTGTGCTCTATCTTGGATACTCTGAGCTCAAACCTCATATTTATGGTGTTTATTCTCCTCTCTGGTGAGTTAGATTGGAGGGTTTCTGTTTTAACTACATAGAGGAAAACACTGTTCAACCTTTTCCATATCACATATTAACATCTGGCTAATCACAGCAATATCTAGATAAGTTGTTTTGTTCTGGTTTTGTTTGTTAATTTTTCAGGGAGAAAAAAGTCATTTTGCTGTAAAGATGTAATTTAATGAACGGGTTAATGTTTAATGAGTTCTGACTCACATTAGATAAGATATAGAGATTGTAAACAAAGCATAAATCCTGGATTTCATACCTATTAATAGAACTCCACAGTTATTAAATAAGTTGTATTACAAATCACAGAGAAGTTTTTTTTTTAATTCTGCACAATTTTTTACTGGCTGACCAATTTATTTTGTTTTCATCAACTAGACAAGCAAAAAAACAGCAATAAAACATAAATTCAGTGTCAAGTTTAGATATGGCAGAATATATATACAGCTTCAGTGAACAAAAAAGCTGGTGGGAGTAATAGGTCAATTAGCCTGTTATTACTTGCTTTGATGAGAAGGATCGAATTTTCAAGACTGATGTATATCACACAGTGGATTGTACAAACTGACTTGAACAGCAGCGCCAGCAGATGATCAAGGAACGGGATATGAAACCCATTGAAAACTCTTCTTTCATAATCTTTATTCTGATTCTGGCTAAAGATTTGTAAAAAAAGTGAAGCTGAAAGAAAGCCCCATTTTAGAAAATATGTTGGTTCTGGAAGTTGCAGTAACTGCAAGTATTCAGACACAACTAATACACATGTATTGGTTATCACACTTTCACCTTCCACCTGTGACAGCAGGGAACAGTTAGAGACCTGTGCTGTTGTTCTAATAGCACCATGTTTCTAATGATTTTCAGCTTGCTCTATGACACTCCTACTTATAAAAGTTAACTGGGTTTTTCAAAAGCAAAATTACCTACCATAATTACATCTTTCTGGTTGCCTAGTTTGAATGAAAAATCTGAAGGGCATGTCAAAATGCACAGCTTCAGCACAGATGTTTATCTCTGTGTATTACTGAAACAAATATTGACATCTATTACATTACTGTATCTGACTCATAGTTTGGGAAAAATAAGAAGTTTCTGAATTTCTTTAAGGAACCTTGATATCAGAATTTCTGCACTGTTTTCAAACCAAGTTACTGGTGTCAATATTAGTTATCTGAGTTACGATTCATGATGCTGAGAATACAAACTAGGTGAAAATGGTTGGGAAGGAAAGCTAGAGAGAGAATGGCCTCAGGTTGCACTAGGGGAGGTATAGATTGGATATTAGGAAAAAATTTCTTCACAGAAATATTGTCGAGCATTGGAACTGGTGCCCAAGAAAGTGACTGAGTCACCAGTCCCTGAGGTGTTTAAAATACATGTAGATGTGGCCCCTGGGGACATGGTTTAGTGGTGGCTTTGTCAGCATTATGTTAGCAAGTGGATTCAATGTTTTTAAAGATGTTTTCCAACCTAAAGGATTCTGTGATCCAATGAAAATCAAATAATCTATCAGTGTTATGTTCTGTAGCAGGAGGGGTTTTTTTCACCTGCTTCCTTCTATCTTGCTTTGGCTTTAAATATCACTGAAAGTTACTATCAATAAGAAGTGGGTGATTTTGTTGTTTTATTGTTGAGGTTCTTTAAAATACGTTTTATTTCCTTTGGAACATGACTGCAGTCTTGCAGTAGCAGGACTCAATGAAGAGGAATAACAAACCAAGCAGTCTTTCTAGGTTTCCCTTGTGTTGCCCAAGGGCAATCGACCTTGTGTCCAAAAATGATTGACTTTTACTGTTTTGTAAAAGACTTTTGACCTTTCTATTGTCCTTGTTGTCCAGCTGCCTCAAGGCTGTCCTACTTGAGACATGACCTTTGACATGCTCAAGCTGTTTTGAAATGCAGTAACAAAGTATAACGCTGCTGACTTTTGTCACAGGAGGCAAAAGTAACATAACACAACTGGGTTACAATAGGCACATCCATGCAGTGATGTTGCAAGCCCCATTAATATAAAATATCTCATCTGATTTCTTTGTGAAACAAAATAGTTGCTGGGGACTCTAGCTATTGTGAGGCACATCCTGTCTTGAACTTTTGGGGTTCGGGGAGGGAATGTTGTGCTTGTTTTTCTGTCTGTTAGGATGTACATGGTACTAAATAAAATATGCAACTCAAACCTACACCAAAAACCTACAACAAAAATTGTCAAGTCAAATAAAATGAGTTTGTGGCTTTATTATCTATTTTACTTAGGGAAGAAAATATGTTCATATGTTATTTGAGGTTCAATTCTTCATTATATCATCTTTGAAAAAGAGGAGGGTCTAGTTCTGGTCTCCTGGCTTACCCTCAGGAAAATCCATTCAGTCTGGTTTCTGCAGTGAAACATGTGAAGCATATCAGATATGTTAATGATTAGGGATGAGTGGGTCTTGTTATTTGGATGACTCTGTGCTTTTCAGGGAGGAGGATGGCAATGCTGTGGAGGGGATGGGCAAGCCAAGCCATGCATGCACAAAACTTTTAGTGTAGTGAGACCCCTTTTTCAAGATACAAGTTGTAGCCTGTAGCCTCTTATAAGGTGAGCTGCTCTGCTGCTTTTGTTACATCCTTTTCTCAAATGCCTCTGGTGTACTTGAGAACCTGTGCTCCCTTCCCTTGCTCTTTGCCAATGATAACAACGTCAGTGATTAGGAGAGTTTCACTAAAGCAACTGGAGTCCAGATGAAATCAGTCAGCATCAAACATGTGTCTAAAGGCTTGTATGCAACAGAGAATTTATAGAAATTAATTTGGAATATGTAAATAAGTTAATTCAAGGTAATATAAAATCACCTTTAATTCCTGTGCAGGCATTGCTATTCAAAAATAATAAAGTCTCACTGTATGTGTTCACTTGAAGACTAAATGAAGCAAAATCTTTGGGTGTTTGATTCTAAGTACTTGCTTCAGCAGTTTCTGTTTGATGAGAGGTGAAAACCATAAATACACCCCAGTGCCCTTCCACAGCATCCTCCTGAAGGGTGCTGTCAAACTGTTCTGAGTTCACTAGTCCTTGGGCTGGCTTGGTTTTAGGGTAGTGTACAGCAGTTAGGGGTATGTTAGCAGATACAGTGCTTATGGGCTGTCTGGCACACAGGTGGGCTGGCTGTGTCCCCATATGGGCAGAGGGAATAGAAACTTCCTACACATCTCCATCTGCTAACACAGTAGTCCTCAGAAGGAGGGCTCCTAATAATTTTTCTACCTTTCTTTTCAGTACAAACAACATAAAAAAGCAGGAGCAGACAAAGGACTGCTTACAGCATGTCCACTCTATTGACCAGATGCAGTCATACAGTCTTGAAAAGGAATACATTCAGATTGAGAACCATCCTTCCTCAGTGTGATTTATCACTGCAGCTCTTGCTTTGGTTTGGGGAGTAAACTAGAAAATCAAAGCTAGAAATTCAGAAGTAAAAACCTCGCTCTTGTCCATTCCTTTTTAAAATTCTTATCCAAATTAAAAAAAAACAACATTTGAGTTGTTCTGATCGTGTCAGATGCAAACCATGACACCAGATGCCCCTGAAGATATATTTATTGGAAAGCACTCAAAATTAGATTGGTAAAGAATAACAAACAAATAAAACTAAAAAGAGCAACTCTAAGGCCGAGGTACTCTTAAAAAGTCTGAATTTGTATGGACAAGGTCCAAAAGAAACCATAATGTATCAGCCTGCAAAAGTACATCATAGAATCAAAGAATATACTGAATTGGAAGGTACCCATCAGGATCATTTATGTCCAACTCCTGGCTCTGAACAGGACACCCCAAGAGTCACATCATGTGCCTGAGAGCATTTTCCAAATGTCTTTGGAACTCTGACAGGCTTGATGCTGTGACCACTTCCCTTGAGTGCCCATTCCAGTGCTCAGCCACTCTTCAGGTGAAAAATCTTTCTCTCATATCCAGCCTAAACCTCTCCTGACACAGGTTTGTGCCATTCCCTCAAGTCCTGACACTGATCACCAGAGTGATGAGATCAGTGCATGCCCCTGCTCTTCTCCTTGTGAGCCTTTCCTCCAGGCTGAACAGACCAAGTGACCTCAGCCACTCCTCACATGGTTTCCCCTCCAGACCCTTCACCATCCCCATGGCCCTCCTTTGGATGTTCTCTAGAAGCTTTGTCTCCGTCTTATATTGTGCTGCCCAAAACTGCTCACAGGACTTGAGATGAGGCTGTACCAGAGCAGAGGAGATTGGGACAATCCTTTCCTTTTGACCAGCAGGTGATGCTGTGCCTGATGCCCCTAGGGCGAGGGTGACCCTCCTGTATTTACATATATATATATATATATATATATATATACACGTACATACACACACACACACTTATATTTTATATATAAAATATACATATAATACACACATTTGCATGCACACACATATATATGTATTTATTGTTCACTAGAAACCGATTTTGTGTGTTTTTCAAGCGTTAACACTCTGTGTGTTTCTGTTTTTCTCATTCGTTACCTACTTTGCTGTGTCCTGTCTTGGGGTTTCATTCTCAGCTGGTTCAACCTAAATTTTAAATCCTACACACTTGTTTTTGAAGAATTATTTTCTGTTTGAAGTAAAAACTAAATAGGATCTTGCTGGTTTTGTCTCACATTTTCCATACTTAAATAGGTGCTAAGCCAAGATGAAGGTAATTGTGTTAAATAGCAGAGACAGGTGTGTAATAATTTTGCCCTTACTCTGCTGGCTAGTGCAGGGCAGAAGGTCAGATACAGCAAAGAGCTCCAGTAGCAATCTCATGTGGGGCAGCTGAGAGGGTCAGGACTTCTAGCTCAGGACTCAGCACACCCCCTACCTGACTGACACCTGTGAAATCTGGGGCCAGGGAAAAGGTTGAAGGGGATGTAGGCCGAGGTCTTTGCTCTGAGTCAAAAGCAGAGTGAATATCTGAAGACTACTGCCTGTAGTTCTTTAGTGTTCCAGGGAACTGCTTTTTGCTGCTTGCTCGTGGAAGCACAATACCTGATTCTGAGAGTATGTATGGATCCAGCACACACTTATTCAACAAATGTTGATGCAAAATTGCTGGTTTGGGAAATATGCCTTGAAGGAACTTAATTTTACAGACAGTATAATTATACAGCTGTTACAGATACGCCTGTAAAGCACAACTTACGTCACATAGTTTCAAACATGTGCTGCATTTCTTTTTCTCTTTATATCTTCTAAAAAGGTAGTGTAGACTAATCTGGCAATTTTAAATGCTAGAGATAACATTCATCTAATTTTTCCATTTCTTTGGCTTGTACACTTATTCATTTAACTGATTTTGTTGGAAAGGAGAGAGAGTAGCAGATAAAGCATTTATTAAAGTGTAATTCCACAGCACAGTGCACAGGGGCCCGAAGCAAAGTCTATAAATGTTAAGTCCCAGTTTGTAGTGTGAGTCCTATAGCCTTTGCTCCATTTCTGATGAAGACTGACTGCAGTCAATGAAGGCTCAGGCAGTAGTACTAAGCAGATAAACTGAGAATTCTGAAGCAAAAATTGTGGGTTCTTGTGATTTAAGGTCTCACAAGCTAAGACAATGTCCACTAGCTGTTAGAGTAAAAAGGCCCTCTCCTGTTTCCAGATCTGGTTCTGAGAAGCCTTTCATCTGTAGGTCTGCTGCTCTTACTACACAATGCAGTAGGAAAGTCCTATTTTTCTAGTAGGACTTCCATTTATTTTAGAAAGGTATGCAGTAGGCTAAATAGTGGATCATACCACACATTAAAATTGAAGCCAGGAATGTGTTTGAGGAAATGTTAAGATGGTAGGGTACATTCATAATATTACAGGAATGCGTCTGTAATTCAAGATGCCACCTTAAAACAAGGGATGATCTGATCCCAAATGATTAGTTGCATTTTAGGAAATAATAAAGGAGAAAGGTGGGGTGCAGCTAGAGGGTGATAATATCTGATCTTTAAGTAATGATTCATACCACTGTTTAGAAGGGCATTGATATTGAAGACAAGTGATCCATACTGTAGCCCAGTGTAATCCTCTGTGAATAAGTGAAACCAACACATTTCTCAAGGTTTATTCCCTTCTTTTCTTTCCCAACTAAAGCATTGAGCACAATCAACTCTTGAGCAGACTGTCTGCGAGAATGCAGCATTTAATTGTTACGCTGAAGGGACTGATGCAAGAACAAACAATTAGATAAAAAGGGGTTGAAATTCTGACAGATAGGCTAAGATAATCTTTGCTAAGCTCAGGGTTACAGCTGCCACTAATTTAGTCACATTATCCTTCTCATTGCAGATGTTTAGGGATGGACCCTCCAAATTACAGAGAACAAAGCATTTCCACCATAAAAGCAAATTTTATCATAAGAAATATAATTGATAGGATGATAAAAGCTTTTGATACTGAATTATTTGACAGACTAACAGGAAAAACAGAATATTTGAACAGATATTTATCTGAAGAAAAGGGTGAATATGACACTAGTCAATGCATTTCCAGTAATGTTGCTTCTGAGCTAAAAATGTTTAGGAGCAAGTGATTGCGTTGAATTAATCTTGTCTGGTGACATATCTGTACCTAATCATGATTTGTTCATTAACTATGTCGTTACCACTAGTGATAATTAGCTATCACTATGAAAGCTATAATGGGATAGTTTGGTTAATGTATGCAGCTCCTAACAGTTCCATAAATCATTCTTGCAAACAAATCAAAGTCAATAGAAGAGTAACGTGACCACACATAATTGTACGAGGTTTTTTCCTATCTCTTAGTCATTGGTAATGTGACCTTCAGCACTGGTGAAATGTCAGATGGGTTTAAAATGTCTTTGGTTTGCTATTTTGGCTATATGTATGATCTTAAAGAAAGATAAAACCTACACCTAAAATTTATTATCCTTTAAAAAAAAAGGCACAAACTGCAAGCACAGGTGTTAAACTACAGGTAAATCTGTGTAGTAAAGTTCATGCTAAGTGGAAGCACAAAGCTCCAGGGGGTTAATTTATTCTGTTTCAAGATGCTTAGGCTGTATCTGATACTGACTCAAGTAGTTTGAAGCTTGTTTGGAGATCTCAAGCTACATGCTAGTGGGCAATCTAGGTAACCCTTCAGTTAAAGATTTATGCTAGTTATTTTATTGCTCATTTTCCAGAAAGGTTCACAAATCTGTAAGTATAGAATGTGATTAAGACTGCTCTGGATCATAATCTGTCAAGAATAATTTGCTGGTGTGCCCATTGCCTGCCTTTCTAGAACACATGGAATTTACACTGGAAAATACTACTTTTACTTGTAATATAAAGCAGCGTGGTACACATGGTTTTTTTGGTAGGAACTGCACTTAGCATTTAATACAAAGTTCTGAAAAAATCAGAAATAAAGGATTGGCAAAACCCTTTCATTTTTCTTTGCAACTCTGAAATTTTTAAATAAACCCTCATACAAGAGTGTCTAAGTGTCAGAGGATTTGTCACCCGATTGTAGTTCAGTGTCCTTGGTCCTACAAACCTTTAAGAAATGTTTAACACATCACATTTATCGTGTCAAACTGCCAGTGGAGCTTGCGCAAAGTGAGGTGCAAGGAATTAGAGTTCAGGTATGGGCTCACCATGGCTGCCATACTTTTCCCATGCCAAAATCCACAAGGAGCAGTTGGGATTTCACAGTAAAGCCTTGGGGAGAGCATCATGATCCTGCACATGGGGATGCTGTGCTTTCAAGCTGAACAAGAGAAGCTTGTAACCATGGTGTGCTGCAGAAGGGACTGCTGATGCAATTGGACTCTTGTGACCATCTCTGCATGATGTGTGCTCTGCCATGAGGCACGTGGGCTGTTTTGGGGCAAGGCTGGATTTCTCCAGTGTTTTTCATGTTGTGGTGTGTTGACACAGATCACAACAGGAACAAAAAGTTTACTGAAGAACAGAAGCTGAAAAACTAATCTACCTCTTTGGGCACCCTCTAGACCCCCCCAAAATTAAATTAATAATAAAATTAAAAATAGAAATATCACCAAGGAAGACTGTGTCTGTTGGGTCATAGGTGGTAGAGAGAAATATTTGCTCAGCATACTCCAGAGAGGAGATCTAATTCTTCTGTTCAGAGCTGATCATATTTGCTAAACAGAGTTTGTGTCTTCCACTCTGAAAATCTTTATGAGGGGAGGAAAAAAGGCTTTATATGTAATTTTAAATTAATTTTGGTGGTTTTTTTCCCTTCTTCTCTAAATTGAGTAGAAAAAAATCCAGAATCATCACATTTCTTCTTTCCTTTGTCTTAGTTTTTAATTATAAATTTTAAACTTTGACAGTAATGTCAATGTACTAGAATGGAACTACTGAGTACACTCCACTGAACAGAATAGAACACACACCACTGTTTGGTGGAAAAAAAACCCATCCAAACTGGAAATAGAAAATTTTCAGCTTTGAAAAATAGAATCAGGATTAAAACTTTACATCTAAGTAAATTGAATACTATAGTTTTAAAATTTTGTTATTATCCAATTAGATAAGATAGTTTAATAAATTTTTTTTTCTTGGAGGAAAGAAAGGGAGATTTTTTAAAAATCAGTTTCAACCTTTATGTATCATGCCTTCAGGATCATGGTTCTGCTTTTTTCCTTTAATTCCAGCTTAGTGTTACTGGAGGCTACTGATACCTTAACCTTTTGTTTCTTGGAGTACCTAATGGAAATAGTGAAGCAATAAGATCCAGGAAGAGTCACTTGATGGTAACTACTGGCATTTGTTATTTGTTTTGTGTGAATCTTTTCACAGAGTAAAACCTACTTTAAGAGTGCAGTGGTGTCAGAAATTTTCATTGCAAGCACAACAAAGAATTTGTTTATAAAATGTGCTTAAAATGTATGAATCTATGCAAGTTTCTGGCTTAGAACCAGTTTTGAGATGCTGCTTTCTGTTGTGCTCCTGTCTGCTTCATGCTAGGCTTTAACAACCAGGAGTCAAACTTAGTCCTCAACAGGAAATGCTGGAATAGCGAGTTAAATCTTGGGCAGATATGGGGTAGAATATCCCTGCACTAAGGAGTCTGTAACTTGTAGAAGATAATTGAAAGTTGTAATGTTGTCTTCTGGGGGTTTTTGTTGGGCGTTTAGAGGGGCATTAATTTTTTGGGTGTTTTTCAAAGGCGCTCAAAATCAGTTCTTGACTTTTTTTTTTTTTTCACCCAGCAACCAAACAACTTTGTTTTTTGACTAAGACAAAGGTTTTTTTCTTTTCTGCTGCAGGTTGCGTAGACCTCAGTCTCCCACTGAGAGAAATATCTTTCTGATTCACATGAGTTACCAGCAAATTTCATGAGATGTAGTGACATTTTATTTCTCTTCAAAGGCAATCAGTAAAACTGAAAAAGGTCACATTTTGTTTTCAGCAGAAAGTGCCTCTGTGTCATAATTTAAAGTGAACAACAACTTCTAGCTTCATGCAGGAAGACATGCGTATGTTGGATAGAGTTTAAAGGGAAAATGTTAATTTCAAGTTCATTAGAGTCTAGAAAATCAAAGTGCATATTTCTTAGTGGTTACTCTTCAAGAATTTTATACATTTTTTTAGTACTTTCACTTCTGTATGATTTTTTTTCTGTCATTGAATCATTCCTACCATATTTTGGACAAAATTAGAATAATTGATCATCGATTTAATTGTAATGAAATAGTAATTTAATATATAGTTAATATTAATGTATATATAAATTATATATATAGAATTAATAGTAATGAAAAATGTAATTTGATTGAAAAAGAAAAAGCACCATGAAATTCAGTTATAGGAGTCGTATAACATGAAAAAACAATATGTTATGTTTTTTTGGATTCAGAATGGAATTTTTGTGTTAAATAGGACTATCCACAGGTTCACTATTCTGGCAGCAGAAGCATTAACTGCGTGATAGACCAGGAAAAAAAACTGACAGATTTTGTTAAACTACCTTGCATTGTCTTGCTTGCATTCAGCCTTCAGTGAACATTTGTTTTGGAGAACCTTTATTGACTGATTAAGAATCTGTAAAATCTTAAGTTATTTACTGATTTTCCCATTTATGGATCTAGTTGCTCCTGATTTTGGCTATGATTATATAAACACTTGAATATAAAAGTTACTTTGGAAATAGAGAGCTGTTACCTTGGATGAAGTTATTCATGTGCAGGCATTAATATTTCCACATCAGAATATCTTCAGTATCTTCAAGACAGCTAAAAAAACTGGGAGAAAAAAAGAACTCCAGTGTAGAAAAAACTTCATTGCAAAAACTGGGAGAAAACTACCAGTGACCTCATCACGTATTTTTTTAAGAAAAAAAAAATCTTCTACAAACAGAAACTTTGTGCTGAATGGCTATTGCAAAATTACATGAATTGCCATGAGACACGATTTTTTTCATTTGCTGTAGTAGGGCCTAATTATATCCAAGTGTCCTGTAGATCTGAGAGGTTTTAAGAATGAAATAGGGGTTTTTTTTAAAATTTATTGATAACTTTGTAATGGTTAAGGCAGATGAGATGTTCAAGCTGACTCTTGTGAAATTCAGTCTAGGACTAGGCTGAGACCTTAGACGTATGCTCTGAGAATGAGAACAGTGCGTAAATGCAGCACTTTGAGAGGAACTCAGATTAAAAACAAGAGTTATGGATGGATCCTATGAGTCTCAAACGAAGCAAGTTTCAAATGGAAGGAACTCAGTATGTTTAGGGAAAATGGTGTGATCTTGTTGGCTACCACGCTTTGAACAGACCCTGTCTGGCCTCCTACTCACACTGGGTGACCCTGGCTGAATGCCAGGCACCCAGAAAAAACACTCTCTCTCTTCCCTCCTTAACTGGATAGAGAAGAGAAAATATAATGAAAGGATCATGAATCAAGAAAAGGGCAGGGAAAGATCACAAATTGCCATGGGCAAATCATACTCAACTTTAGGAAATTACAGTAATTTCACAATTACAAGCCGCACCTGATTATAAGCCGCACTTCTGGGTGTCAGCAACTCTTCGTTCTTTGTCCACATATAAGCTGCACCTGATTATAAGCCGCACATTGCAATACAGAGTGTGATAAAAAGTATCTATTCTATCACCATCTGTTGAAGGTGAGGGCAGTGATCCTTATCTCTGCGACAGATATTCTGCTAATGGGCCATCCACTGAAACCAGGCAGGGCATTGTTCTTTATCTTTTCACAACCCATCCTTCCCCCAGCGAGTCATTTTCTGCTAATGGCCCATTGAGTCCCACTGTGGGACTGATAAAATTACTGCATCCCATTGGAAGTTGCTCCAGCCAGGGGGAAGAGCCCAACATTTCTTACCAAGATAAAAACAGAGGTTTTGGGACACTAAGGGAGCCCCTTTCTCCACTGGACTCCAGAGGGAAATGGGATTCCTCCACATCACCACTGGACCTCCAGAGGGAAACTGCACCTTCTGCAGGAGCACTGCTCCAACTGAATCACATCTGTCACTGCAGGAGGATGCAACCACCATTTAATGGGACTGCTACCAACACCCTGCCTGACAGGGTGTCAGGTTGTACTCTGACTTTGTCAGGGTTTGCAGTTTGTTTCTTTATAGTACTGTATTTCTATTTTAATTTCCCTAG
Organism: Catharus ustulatus; assembly: GCF_009819885.2. Classification (NCBI taxonomy): domain Eukaryota; kingdom Metazoa; phylum Chordata; class Aves; order Passeriformes; family Turdidae; genus Catharus; species Catharus ustulatus. The sequence goes on from NC_046226.1 coordinate 24,448,027, forward strand.
AAAAGAACTGTTATTCCTATATTTTTGCCTGAAAGCCCCTTGATTTCAAAATTATAATAATTTGGAGGGAGGGGGTTTACATTCTCCATTTCAAAGAGAAGTTCCTGCCTTTCTCAGCAGACACCTGTCCTCCAAACTAAAACAGCAACTTTTCGTTCTTTGTCCATATATAAGCTGCACCTGATTATAAGCCGCACTTCGGGTTCGGACCAAAATTTTAGTCAAAATGGTGCGGCTTATAATTGTGAAATTACTGTAATTGAATTTGTTACTAATCTTAAACCCGTTTTTCTGTCATCTCTCCCTCCATTCAGGCTTAACTTTTTTTCCTGATTCTCTGCTTCCTTCCCCCTCTTCTCCTTCAGCGGTGCAGGGGTTGCAATCAGTTCATCACTTTTTTTTTTTTTTTGTTGCTTCTTCCTCCTCAGGGAAAGCAGTCTTTCCCAGGCTCAAAAATGGGATCAATCCCATGAGACACAGTCCCCCACAAATTTCTCCAACATGAGTCCTTCCTATGGGCTGTGGTTCTTCACAAACTGTTTGAGCATGGGGCCCCGGAGGATCACAAGTCCTGCCAGCGAACCTGCTCCAGCGGGGGCTCCTTTCTCCACAGCTCCAAAGTGCTGCCAGGAGCCTGCTCCACTCTGGGCTTCCCACAGGGATACAACCTTCTTTTGGAAATTCATCTGCTTCAGCATGGCTTCCACAGGCTGCAGGTGGGTCTGTGCCCCTCACAGCTCTCCAAGGGCTGCAGGGGGACAGCCTGACAGCTCCATGCGCTCCATCTTCACTGACTTTGGTGTCTGCACAGGTGTTTCTCGCATATGTTCTCTTCTCTGCCCACAATTGCTTCTACACAGTAAGGTTTTTTCCTTCATAAATAAGTTATTACAGAAGGTCTGCTACCTTTGCTGGTGGGCTTGGCCTTGGCCAGTGAAGGTTCTAATTTGGAGCTGGCTGGAATTGGCTGTGTTGGGCATGGAGGAAGCTTCTAGCAGCTTCTCATGGAAGCCACCCCTGCTGTCTTCCCACCCCCCACCAGAACCTTGCCATGCAAATCCAATACAGCAGGTTCTTGGACTGAAGTTGTTCATGTGCCAAAAGCCATCCTTAACACTTGTCACTTCTGAATTAGAGTAGAAAGGGCTCTTCAACAGTCACGTACAACACAGCCTTAGGATCATCTGCAGCTCCCACTAAAACAGAGGAAGCAGATCCTCAGTATCACTCTGGATTTTGTTTTTAAGCAAAGAAGAGTTTGGTGATTTCAGGGGGAAAATATGTAAAACTTCTTATCCTTTGGACTAGAGTCAGTGATATACAATTCTATTTTGCCACTTGAAAGTCCTTTAAGCTTCTAATAGAAGACCAGGTGTAAAATTTCTATGTGAATGCTATCACAGGCGCTGGGAAAAGAAAATTATTTTTGTTTATTTAACTTCTTTAATTTTCAGTCTGACATTTCTCTACTGAACTCTGAGCCAAGATTCATTTGCAGTATTAAAGCACTTCATTTTATGGTTTTTCTTTTTGTAGGAGTGAAGAGACTTTATGGAATGACTTGAGGTTTTGCAAATTTTTTTATATTAAAGCAAAAAAAAAAAAAAATCAGAAAGGAGGATTTATTATGAAAATTCCCCCTAGAGGGAAAAAAAATATTGACGTTTAAGTATCTGCTAATTTTGCTCGAGACTTTGGATTGTCTTTTATTTGTCCTGAAATTATTTTTTCCTATAGATGCTTAAAAATCCCCTAGTACTTTATTTGGCACAAGAAAAATCCCTCTATGCAATCCCCCAAACCCATTCTCAAAACTCAGAGCCTTAAATGGGTCTATGCCATCTGTTCTGCTTCACTTTGGCAGCTCTGACTTGACATCTGGCAGTTACAGAACTAAGTGTGAGCTTGTAATTAGAATTGGACAGAGATCTCAAGTTCCTTGTTTTAATAAAACTTCCCTGGACTATGTGATGTTGCAGAGATGCTATCTCAATACTGGTATCCAACATGTTTGTATGTTTTTGATGATTCATCTAGAGTATGTAGAAAGAAGCAGCTTTATAGTAATGAATTTTGGTTTACTTCTTTCAGTCCTAATTAGAGCATGTTTTAATGGTGACACTGGAGTTATTTTTGTTGGCATTGTAATCTTTCTCTAGATAAACAGGCAATATGAACTTCTTTCATGGGGAGAGTTCTCAGCTGAAAGATATCAGGATTAATCCCTGAGGAGATTCTGTGTTCATTTGTGGTACATAAAATGGTTGAGAGCCCCTAAAGGCTAAACCACAAAGAATTTGGAGACTGCTAGTGTTATGAACTGTGAAATTGAACCCAGTTGCCAATGGAGAAGAGAGGGGAGAGAAAAATAAGGAGAGGCAGAAATGGTTTCAAAGATGAAATTAGCTGGTAGGAGGCTAAGCAAGGAGAAGGTATATATGAGAGAGACTTGAGAACCAGTTAAGGAGTTGTTCTTAATATCTTCTTTTTTTTCTATAGCTATCACTCTTTCTTCACTCAGAATTTCTGTTCCGAACGCTTTCAGATGGGCTTTTTTCATTCATTTGCCCTTGTTTTTCTTTGCTCCGGTAGTGAAAATCATTTGGGCAATATATCTTTACTTCAGGGAAGAGACAGAAATTTGGCTTTTTGCTTCAGTTAACAGCTTGAGCTGGTCTCTGCAGGGGATCTTGAGGGTGAACCTGAGCAGCTGAATTTGTCTGAGAACCTAGGTTAATGTGCTTCTGCTGCCATTTAAACCCATGCTGCTTAAGAAGGTTAATAATTTCCAAGAAATTCTCCCCATTGCCTCATCGCTCACTCCTCATATCCCTGTACTCCTCTTTAGTCAGTGAAGCTGAATAAGTGTCCTCTTAAAGGCATGATGATGATGATGTTTATTTTCCTCTGATTTGTCATGATATTACTTTTATGAAAATGGTTCACTTTTTTTGTAACAGCTTTTCATTTAATACAGACTTAAATTTGGTTATATCTATTACAGACTGTTTCCCTGTATGTTCCTTATACAGCTTTAAACTTGAAAGAGAGCCATCATCGTGACATTTTATTTGGGCTAGAATTTGAATAAATGTAATTAGGCTTTGTCATGCTTTTTTAGACAGTCAACACAAAGTTATTTCTTTTCTCTTTGATATAAATAGCTTTTTTAGACTGGTTCTCTTTTAATTACTCTTGAAGATGTTCATATTTTAATAAGGCTGTAAATGTCAAGTCTGGATGAGTCAGACCTAAAATATTAGAAAGCAAACTGTCTCCTAACGTTCTCACTCTGTCCTGATCCTTGCGAAGTGCCAAGAACTTCCTTGTAAGTGCTGAGGTCTCGAACAGCACTGAAGACAGAGAAAGCTGAAATTGCCTCACCTTTCAATACAATCCCTTACCAGACAGGCTGCATTAACACCAAATATATCTGATCTCCATACAAAACATACTATGCCACTTTTTTAAAGAATTAAGTATCCTATTATAATTGATGTTTTTATTTTTGAAACAGAGAGCCAAAGCTGGGCTGCGTTTCTTGTATTTGTCCCACATTACCTTTTTGGAGATAAAAATTAAATTAGCAAGAGCTACCTGTACAGAGAGGTGCCTGCATAGAGAGGAGTCAGTGGGAGGTACAGGAAAACAGAACTACAGAGCTGTAGAAGTGTACCAATACTAGCTCTGTTAAATATCTGCTCTCTCCCATCTCTGCCTTGAGTTGCACTGTGGGATGTTCATTAGAATTCATTTTTACTGGGAAAACAGGTGCAGCCAACTGTGTAAGTGGGCAAAAGAAGTGAACTAAGGGTCTGATTTTATGAGCCTTCTCAGTTTCTAATGCTTCAGTATTTACAGTATTACCATCAGGAGGCAGTCTGAACTTTTAAAAAAATCTTTAATTCTTCTTTTGTTTATCACAGTCTTTTTCCAAGCACCACAAATCTTGAGACAGAATCTTGAATGTTCCTCCTTGCACCTGACTCTCATCCTCTGCTGTGGATATCTGTAGGAGATAAACCCGCAGAGCAATTCTTCTTCCCTAAGCACAAGGTGATGAAATCAATGCTAACTCTCTCTTAGCTTCTCTAGAACAATACTAGTGATTCTGTTTTTCTTTGGAGAAAGGGCTTCAGCCTCATAAATTTCTGGTGCAGTCATTTTTGTTGCTTTTAATCAAGATTTTCCTTTTGGTGTAGCAGGCAGTGAATGGTTGGGAAGGTGGAATTAAGCTGATGTTCCTTGTTCAATAGGGGAAAATAGTATAGGGAAAATAATATAGCGAAAATTAGTATCTCCTTCCATTTGCACCTGTCCTTCCCCACGTCCCTGAAACTGTTTCTCAGCTGACCGACAACTTCAGAAGGTTGAGCTCATGCAAAGCAGTGAAAAGTGAAGCACAGAAATCCAGATTAGCCCTAACCAAATATATTTTGTAGCTACATGGCTATTCATATCAGAGTTTAGATTTCAGCATTAACTTCCTCTCACTTGTTTCTGCTGCTTCTCTTTCATAAATTTAGCATACTGAGATGTCTGGCTGGAGCTGCCTCTCCCTTTGGGCCTGTGCTGATGACCTCATTGGCTTGTCAGCTGCAGTCTTTGCACAGATTTCTGATCAGAAGTCTTGTTAATATCTGTGCACCAGCATCTTTAACTTGCTTGTGTGACTGAAATTTTAATGGCCCTACCTCTGCGGTAGAGTCGTAAGAAATTGGTCTATGGGTTTAATGTGTTGACAATTTTTCTAATATTCATGTGCCCATATTGAAAGAATAAATTGTTTGCCTTCTCCATCTTTCCTGTGCAACTGTGCTTGGCTTTTGTTTTACTGTTTTACAATGCCAGCTCAGTTTTAATATGCTTTGCACGGTAGCTCTTGCCAAACAATATTTTTCAGGTGACAGCCATTCGATAGCTTTGCTTCATGCTGTAGCTTTTACACTTGTTCTAATATTATGTCCAAGGTGACTCATGTTATATTGCAAATTTTGTTGCTCATTTTAGTATCCAAAGCATTTGCAGTTATTCTTTCCTTTTAGTAGACCTGGTGTTGTGACTTACATTGTAATCCATGAGTTCATTTTTTTTCTATCAACATTAGTAAACTATCAGTTTTTCCAGAACCCTGGGTACCTCCTACCAGTTCAAATTAAATACTCAGCATCACTTTGCTTCTTCATTTTTTTTGATCATTCCTTCTGACTGTATCTACTATGAAGGTAATTTAATTTAGTTTTTTGACTAAGAGCTTCAGGACATAGTAAATGTAATTCAAAATGGTGATGTTTATCACTTCATATCCTTATGCTAGATTTTAAAAGAAATAAAGATAACCTGTGTTCAGAGTAACAGATCTGAACATGAATGAGAATCCTAGAAAATTTCTAAAAATTTTGAATGAACATTATTTATAGAGCTGTTAAAAGATGCAATAAAGTGAACGAGGTTGGTGTAAACAATACAGCTCACCTCACACTGTTAAACTGTTCGGGCGCTCTGAGCCAGTAGATGAAGACAATCTTCAAGAAACACTGACATGATGGGCAAGATACCACTAACATTCAACAGAGCAGAGGTAATACCAGAAAGCTTCATATTGTTCAGCACTTCCCAATACACTCCCCATTTTCAGTTGTTTGTGTTTCTAGCACAGAATAAGCCTTCTGGCTGAAAGTTTTCCAGATTTTTTTCTTGTCTCAGCTTGAATTTTGAAATTTTTTGAATCAAAGCTTTTTGCATAAAGGAAAATTAAGGTAGCAGAATTAAAAATAGATAGTACTGCTGATGTTGAAAGCTCCTGTTGTCTGTTTGATGTTTTTTGGTTTAACTACTTTGGTACCTTGCCTAATGTACATATGCATTACATTTCATTGGGCCTCATGATTGTTACTGTAAGGTCTTGGCAGCCAGCCCTCACCTTTTATTGGCTTTTATAGGATTATACATTTCATCAGCAAACTGCCTTACATGAGACTTCATCTTCTTTTCCCATTTTTTTAGATGCATGTGTAAGAGAGGAAAGATCCCTATGAAAGACCCATCAGTAAAGATCCCTATGAAATTTCATTTATGACTAATGAGAAAAACTGGTAATTTATTTCTGTCTCATTTTCTAATTTCAAAGGAACTTTAGTAACCAATATTCTGTTATTTTTGAGACTGACATAAATGTTTTGTATACTTGTAAATGCACTTGTTTTGTGAATGCTCCAATAGGAAGTAAGCTTGATGACATTGATGCTGTTGTTATTTGTTGGGGGGCAGCCACATTTTCATTGTAAGTAGTTGTATATCTACATTTGAATCTTAATTATTCTTTTGAATAACATCAAGCCTGAAGAATGCTACTAACATAGTGAGTTATAAGACAAAGGACAAAAGCAGTTGCTTTCTGATGTGTAACTATTGAACAGTTCTCAGTTTCTGTCATGTAGAAGAGACTGATCTTTTGTAGTGCTAATTCTTTAACAAGATCAGTGGTAGTTAATGGAGGTTCTTTTCAGAGTACTGTATCTATCCAGTTATCTTTTTCATCCTTGTTGTCTCATACAAAATTCAGTAATTTGTTTGATGAGACCTATATTCTGGTGAATTATTTTGGCTGTCATAAATTATTATTCTGTATTTATTAATTGAATTTCATATCAACATTTTTTTTCCCCCCTAGCTTTATTGGCAGGCTACCAAGCCTGTAATTACCTGCCATTATTCTTGTTGGGTATCAGCAGAGCACGGCATCCTTTCAGGGTTCTTAAATGTTCCTGCAATTCTGAAACCAGAAACATGCTCATCCAGAAGTTTTGAGGTGTAAATTACCAAGGACTCAATTTTAAAAGTGTCTGAACTTCACAGGGCTGTTTGACATTTCCTATTACTAGTGCACTGTAAATCAAACTTTAAATCACTTCACAGAAAGACAGAATGTTTTGAGTTGAAGGGAGACACAAGAATCTTTGAAGTCCAACTCCTGACCCGGCACAGGACACCCCAAAAGTGACACCATGTGCCTGAGAACATTGTCCAAATCCTTCTTGGACTCTGCCAAGGGCCCTGGGAAGCCTTTTCCAGTGCCCAACCACCCTTTGGGTGAAGAATCTCTTTGTAATATCCAACTTAAACTCCCCTGATACAACTTCATCCCATTTCCTTGGGTCCTGTCACTGATCACCACAGAGATCAGTGTCTCCCACGCCTCCTCACAAGGAAGTTGTAACTGCAAGTGAGGTCTCTCCTCAGTATCCTCCAGGCTGAACGGTGACCAAGTGACCTCAGCCACTCCTCATACGGCTTCCCCTCAAGGCCCTCACCATCTTCGTTGCCCTCCTTTGGACACTGTAATAGCTTTATATCCTTCTTATATTGTGGCACCCAGACCTGTCTCCAGCACTCGAGGTGAGGCTGCCCAAGTGCAGAGCAGAACAGGACAATCCCTTCCCTTGCCTGGCTGGCCATGCTGTGCCTGATGCACCCCAGGACAGGTTTGGCTCTCCCGGCTGCCAGGGCACTGCTGGCTCATGCTCAACTTGTCACTGATCAGGACTCCCAGGTCCCTTTCCACAGCACTACTTTCCAGCATCTCATTCCCCTGCCTATATGTAAATCCAGGATCTTTGGAATATCTCATCCTGCTTTCCTTTTAAACACGTATCATAAAGCTAAGAAACATTTTTCAACATTATAGTGAATATAAAAATCTAACGGTGACGCTATGCCACTATTACAATGTATTTTGCTCTAAGTATACTTTAAAAGCTTTCATTCTCACTTGCTTTACCTTTACTACCTATGAGTTTACCCAGAGATTATTTTTCCTAAACGTTTTATTCCTTTTTCATTTGATATATCAATATATATGTAATTTAAAATATTTTTAATCTCCTGTCTTCCTTAAATACCTCTCTTTAGCAGCTATGAAGTCGTATCTTTGCTTGATTCTTCTCTTCAAAATGATGGTCTTCAGATTTAGAAAATAAGCTCTACTGAAGAACACAGTTTGCATTGCAATGGAGATCTGTTTTCTTTTAAGAAATTTAGGTCATGTTGTAGTTATTGATTCTTAGATAGCCACAAATTTTGGTTTAGCAATTAATTCATCTTTATGTATTGTATGATTCTGGTAACAGTTGCATCATCACTGGTGCAATGCAATTTGCATTAGAAAATTGTCATCTGTATTATTTAGCTAAAACAATTTCAGATTTTGAATTCAATAATAGAATATGCTTAAATTAGTCATGCAAAAATGTTTTTGCTAGAAAAAATGCAGGCTGGAGAAATTTGGGTTATGCCATAAATCCTTGTCAGATTTTGATGTAACAAACAGAATATAATTTTTAATTATGCCTAAAAGTTTTTTTATTATGTTTTGAGAATATTATTTATATGTTTTATTGTATTCAATTAAATTTATATAAAAGGAACTATGTGTAACTGCTCTTGGAGATTGTCACAAAGGGAAAACAATGTAAATATCGTAGGAGAGATTGTGTTAAAAGTACATTAAAAGGATTTGTTAATTTGTGCATGGTTACCATAACAACCAGATGCATGTTAGAAGCTTTTAAAGTCACTTAGACAGCTGAGGTGTGTCATGTTCATTATTTGTGACCTGGGCATATTGCCTTGTCCCAGGTCCAACTCAACTGCTGTTGTCAGTCTGTGAAGCCAAGAAGAGTGAGGGAAACACCAAGTCACTGGGAGGTGGTGCTGACATTGTGTGTGGACAACAGCTCTAAGGCATTGTCTGCACAGGTGGGTTTATTGAAGCATGTGATGCCTCTGAAGAAAGGGAATGCTTGACAGCCTACCAATGCTTTCCTGACCCAGCCACTGTAATATGCTTCTCATCTTAATTATATACAAAGTAAACAATGAAATAAGCTCTATTATTTAATCTTAGTTTTTTGTGTAATTGAAGCTAAATTTGTTATGGCAGAGTCTAAAAATTATGTAGGCAGAGTAGGTAGCACATTTTAAAATAAATTTTATTGGTTCAGATGGGATATGCAAAAAGGAAATTTATTTGTAATAACAAATCCACTAAATTTACTAAACTTAATAAATCTTCCAAATAATTGTGGATTGCATGGGTATGAAATATATAATCTATATGAAATAACTTCAAAACAGGTAATTCAATTCTGCTTCTTCAGTACCTGTTTTTTGTTCTTTATTTTTTTTTTCTTCCCTATGGAATTGTTATTATTTCTCTCTGGGGTCCTCTGCTTAATATAAAGTATTAAGCACCCCACCTTCCACTTATGACATTGAATTGAAATACTTGCATAATAAAGCAGATACTCAAGATTGTGTGAAATGTTTATTGATACCTAAGAATTGTTAGGCAACAACCTTTAGTACTTCTTGTCTTCTGAACTGTTGTCCAGAGAAGTCATCGATGTAAGGATAACAAACACTGCTGATTTGTTTCTAGATCTCCTCCACACATCTGGTTTAAATAGAAAAACCAAAGCCAACAATAGGAAAAGAACAGTGATAGGCTTACAGAAAAGGCCAGTTTCTGCTGCAACCTGGCCAAGATAAGAATCTCTCTGGAGTTACTTACAAAAACTTTATTTGTAAATAAACTTCATTCGTAGTAACAACTTTAGAAAAAGAAACCATATGCACGGGTTTGGTATAATTTTTTTCTCATATAATTTATTTTAAGTCAATATGACAATAATGAAAATAACTTCTTATGTAAGAATAAATTTTTTTTGCCTGTCAGTTTTTGTGCTCTGGATGGAAAAGACAAAGTTTTGGCAGTATGCAGTGAATCCTAGAGGGTGATTTAAGTAGAGAACCCAGGAATGGTAAAGAATGAGGCCTAATGCCTATGTCAGTGAACTTGTGAAGAATAGTAAAAATTTAAATATCTTTGAAAGAAGTCCTGTATGAGCTGAGAAATATGCTATATGCCACACCCCAAATTGCAATGGAATTTGGATTACTCCACAAAGCTTTGCTGTGTGTAAAGTCAACTTCTTCTCCAGATTTAGAGAAAACAATTAAATATATATAGTACCTTAAAAACAAGTATGAATACAACAAATATGAAAAGGGATGTAATATATGCTCCTCCAAGGACCTATTCCCCCTTTAAATCTTCTACATTGAATCCACATTTTCTTCCCCAAAATGTCACCCATCTGCTGAGTTTGGAAACCCTGCCTGAATTCAAAAGCTCTGGATTGCACAAGAAAGTAATGTAATAAATTCGAGCCCCTTCTGGTAAGTGTGGGAAAGTTGGTGAAGTCCACAAGAATTTCCTTACGAGTCAGAAGATTTTTACTAAATTACAGTAATGAAATATTTTGTTAAAACAAATGAGACAGAGTCATAAGGATAGAGAAAGTTGCAGGAGCAGAGTATGTACCTGTAGAAAACAAATAGAGCAGCTCCTTTTTCAATGGTTTTGTCAGAAATGCACCCACTCCCTTCCCATCACATGGCAGGCGTACCCCACAGAAAGCACTCCCTTAGTCCTTCTCTCTTGGACCAAAGGGTAGGAGTAGGTTATGGACCTCAGTGCCTGCCTGTCACCAGATCTGAAGGAAGCTTTTCTCAAACTTGTTCATAAAAAGGGGCAAATATTTGTTATTACAGCCATGGGAAAATAGGGTTGATACTGAGCTTCCATGTAAAGGAAAGTACAGAGGCCCTCCAGCTCTGATTTTGCCCTGGCTTTTGGCAAAAGGGAACCACAGTGGGCCCTTTGCATCAGTTCTTCCTCCCTACATGAAGCTGACACCATTCCTTAATCCCAATAGGGTGGGGGCAGACACAAGCCTTCTTGGTGAAGGGAAGATCCACCAAAGACCAGGAAGTAACCTGTTCCTGTAACCACCTACCTATTGCAACCACAGGGGCAATGCTTCCAGTGAAGTCTTCTGTGAAGCCCAGTTTTTAACACCTTCAAAATCTTCCTATGGCATCATAAACTGCGAGGACAGAATGTCATGTTCTACTGTCCTGGAAGGTTTGCTTTTGGCACAAATCTTGATCTCTACTTTCTTAGTTAAATCAAGGATGTTCAGGATGGCAGCGGCTTCCACCTAGCAACAATTACCCCACAAATGTACCTGGGGAAAGCCTGGGGTTATTCATGCTGCCAAACCCTGGCATTAAAGATGTTGGACTATTGTTCTTATTGTAAAAGAAGATGTCTAAGCTTCTCCAGGCGATTTAAAAAAGCATTTCAATCAGCCTCTTGCTTTAAATTGCCCTCCAGTTCTATACAGGGAGATGAAGGAGCTAAATGCAAGGAAATATTGAAACTTGCTGCATCCCATTATTGGGTAATTATCAAATGATTTTCACTTGTAGTCCTGACTTCAAAGAGCCATTCTCATTATACAACTGGTGTCACAGAAATATGGCTTTGTAATCGTGCAGACCTTTTCCTCCCAGATAAATTAGTACTTTATGTTATTGAGTTGGGCATTTAAAATCCTTTGAGCTTTTATTTTTCTTCTTCTGTGTTTCTTTTTTTTCTTTTTTCTTTTTTTTTTTTTAAGTGGGGTTTTTGAATTCCTTTTATTCGAGTAAAATAAGCTGAAAAGGAATATTTTAATTTGTATATTCTGGTGCAATTTTCATTAAAGCTCTATTCTTGGAGGCATTACCTTAAAAGGGGTTGTAAACATTGTAAACATGGCTCAGAATTAGCATAGCTGAAGTGGGAGTTATTTTTCATTTTTATCACTCTCTGCCATGCTTCACTTACCTATTTAGTGCAGTCTGTTCTGTGCAGCCTTGATAGATGAAGCAACATACTTGTAAATAACAGATATATTTATATTGCTTGTTCATCAGGAAAGAAACGCTTCATTGCCACAGCCATGTATCCATAGCAGCTGTAAGACTCTCAGATCAGTTTTTCAGTTTTGTAATTTTACAACATGGTGGAAAATAACAAGGCTCCAAAAGTATGTAAAAGGTTATTTTGCTATTAACATTTCTGTTTTTTCAGTGGTCTTTATTAAAACTATTTTCACTTTCCTCACAACAAAGGGGGAAAGCTTGGTTAGGACAGAGTTTAAATCCAGCTTGTAAATTTGTCTTTCAGGCTCATCAAGATCCACTTGCATGTCAGAGACCTCTGTCCCTTGTCTTAACCCAGTGAGAGAGAAATCTAGACTCACTCAACCTCAGAAAACCTAGATCCACTTGAAAAGGTCAAGACCTTTAAGACTGTGTGAATAATTATATTTTACTAAAATGTAGAATTAGAACTCTGAAACATCAGAGCTACGTTCCAGGAATATGAAACTTTTGTGTTTTTGTGGGCTGCTAAAGAATACAATGTTGATTGAAACATTGACCTGGTAAGCAATTAATAAGCAACTGCAAAATATTATGTAAAATTCTAACTTTCTTTAAGTTATAAATTAGGTGGTAAAAACTACAAGAGAAACATTAATATTGAAACGTTTATATGTCCAATTTCATGCTTAACAGTTTTCTAACTGAGGAAGCTGACTGACAGAAGGAAAAGTAAAATTTTTCTAGTGTAAAAGAAGAGTTGTATTATATTGCTCTTTTTTTTCCATAACACAATTGAGGACCAAGATCACAAAATCAGATTTTTCTTACATATAGTTCACAGGCAGCAGATTTTGAAATCTTCAAAATCTTTTGCTGAATTCATGGAAACATCAACTGAAATTTGTAAGCAAGTTTTTTCTCTGTGTACCTGTAAACAAGTGGCCATTTTTCAGCTCAGATAGAGAAGAAAGCTTTTATTATCGGATTTCAACAAAAAGTCCCTGGGAAAAAAAGTCAATTTGTTGATCTCAAGGATGTGTCCATTTATGTCTGGATCAAGAGCTTGGTTTGAGGTGAATCTGCTCATTCCTGATTTCTACTTTTGTTTGCATTTTGAAGCAGTTCCAGCTGATCCTTTCAGTGTCCTTTTTGGTTTTCTTTTGGATGAAACTGATCTGGAAGATGTGGTCCAGGTGCAGCTTCAGATGCAAATTATCATTCAGTCAGGCCAAGCTAGAGTTATCCCAAAGTTTAAAGAGCAAACCCCACCACTAGTGGAATAAGTATAGTGTGAACATTAAATCCTTAACATCAACTATTTGGTTTTAAGGGTCAATTCTGACTTGTCTACATTACTACTCTCCAACTGGACATATCCCTCATGAGACTGTGCTGAATGAACAATGCTTGCACAACTGAAAGTGATGTCCTGACAATCCAGTTGTATCTTACTACAAGCAGATTCCAGAGCAACGTGTACTTGCAAAAATTTAATTGCATACTTGTATTGAAATAGACTTGTATTTGCACTGTAATATGAAAACAATGAAGAATGCATGTGGTTGGTATTTTATTATTTAAAAGGAGTATGGTAATATAATCATTAACATATTTTTAAGCATCACTCACTGTAGAAATTTAAATTAGTAGTTCACTATGATGAGTTTACAGATAACATTTCTTATGAAAAATGGAGCATCTGAAAGTTTTAGATTCATAAAGGGGTTAGAATTAAGCCATGAAAATTAATTTAGCCAAGTAAAACGGATTGCTAATTAGTTTGCTAATAGGGCTGTCACTTCCAAACTCATTGCAGAAGGTGAATATTAGGTTCGTTCTGTCTCTTGAGGTTTCAGGGAAGTTTATGACATTCCTTATGAAAGGTTTTACTATCCACATTTTTCTTGTGAAGAAAACTCATCTTTCCTGACAGATATTTAAGGAATATTATTGTGAATGTTGAAGATTTCTATTCTGTTTTGTCTGTTTTTTGGAATAATTTTCCAGGTAATCAATGCCTTTTTTTTCCCCTATGTGGCATTGATAACCACATATATTAGAGCAAAATGGAAGTGACAGAAAATGCTATCTAAATGCTGGAATGACCTTACTATACCCCAAGCTTGGAGTATACCAAATAACTCCTAAAATAAAATTAATTCAGTCTCTTTGGAAAGAGCCCACTCGAGAAATAAAGTTGTTTTTATTGAAGTGATATTTGTTATAAATATTATGCCAGCAATACTAAATACTGAAAATTACAGTGAGTATTAATTCAGGTCTGTTCTGCACAGAGGTCAGAGTGTAGTCAGTGTACCAGTGTTTTCTATACATCTCATCTACAACTAAACAAATTTCACTTTGAAGTTTGAAACAAACTTCACAGTGACAAACCTGGGTTGCTGCTTCTCTTTTCCCCTTAGCTGTTGAGTGCTCTCTCTGGTGGCATTAATGTGGTGATATTAAATCTGTCATCTCTTTGACTGAACAGAGCCAAGGCAACTGACAGTTTAAAGATTTCGGATTGTTCATTCCAGTTTCTTCAGACACAATCTGTCATTATGCTACTTTTAGATGCATTTATAGAAACCTTAAAAGGACTATAACTAAAACATAAGCTCTACAAACTCCAGTTACAGACCAAAAGGTTTTTTCTGGTTAACTTCAACTTGTTAAATCACACAAATTGGCTTAATCCAAACCTGTGCTATGAGATGAATTCAAGGTCCATGTTCTTCCAACATGTTGAGAAGCAGTATACTTGGGAGCAAAATACATCTAAAAGATGTATTTGCTTTTTAAAATACAAATGGAAATTGTTTTGCCTTGTAATTTTCCCAGTTTTGTTACATATATAATCTATGACCTATCTATAAGTGTCATACCTGGATTTTCCATAAAGGGATTTAACCTCATCTTAAGTTGGTTAATATAAAAAAATGAGGCATAAATATATATACTGTATAAAGGATATTACTGGAGTGAAATAGAGGATTTTTCAAAGTGGGGAGTCATTCTATATAAGGACTATATTAAGGGAAAAAAAACAACCCGTGGATTGGACTGCTATTGGAATTGTTTGGTGGACTGACTTTTACAATAGAATTTCAAATGATGGCACAGACGAGAACTTTTCTAACCAAGCATGTGCAACTGCACCTTATCCATCCCTTCATGGTTAATCTACTGATGTCCACACACCACTGTTTGTGTCATAAGCAGGCCTGGTGGCAGAGTAAGAAATAATCAATATAATAATCAATAATAGTTCTCTTGTTTCTGTACTTACTGTCACTGGCAGCATATTCGTGCTGTTTTTATTTTTGTCATGGCTGTTTTAAACTGGAGGTGAAGAAATTTTTAATGGATTCATTTTCAACACATAAAATGCATTTATTCAATGTATATCAAACACTTCAGGTTCTGTAGAAATCTCAGTACAAATGCATTAACTTCATGGGGATTAATAAATGCAAGAAGTGAAAAGCCTGAAAATATTTTTAACCTACTTTCTGAAGATATACCAGCTTACTAATTTTGGATTCTTTCCATAAGGGAAATATTACCATTTTAGAAATTGATTTTTCCTTTCTGCCTCTATCTTAAAAATATTATTGCTTTTAAAAGTGCTTTCCCAAAGATTTCTGTAGTCCTCAAAAAAGGTCCTTGAATTCTTTATTGATTTCTGAAGAAAAAAGCCTGAGAAGTAGAAATTTCTTTCAATCTTTCTGTTTATAATTAATACAATTAAAGACAATGACATTCAGAGATTTAGGGTCATGAATTCAACGAACAAAAATTGCCATAAAGTTCACTTACAAATGAAAATAAATGTAGGTCTCAAATACTCTGCTTTTCAAGGATGATTCTGGAAATGACCACAGAAAAGGAATGCATTAATAATTCCAGTATGAGTTGGAATAGAATGAAGCTTGTGGTTGGTTTTTATGGAATGGAACATTTTAGACGGAAGCTTATTAAAGTGGATAAAATAGGATTACTTGTTTTGCAATTTGGCCAAAATTATGGAAAAAGAGATGGTAGAAAAATCTGTTAATGAAAGGTTTAATGTCCCTTCATCTCACTTTGAGGAAGATATCTCCAGTATGCAGATCTCAGACTATTCAGTGACAATAAAACAGCTTCATTTTTAAATTATTGATGTTCAAGGTGGACCCTTAATCCCTTTTATTTTCTGATCTACTAAATAAATGATACAGAATACTAAGGCAAACAAATTCAGGTTTGCTAAAATTCTTTAAAAGCTTTAATTAGCTGTAAAGATAGATCTGCTTTGAATTTATTTATTCAGAAAACTTTACAAGTGTTGTTAAATAAACCTAACAGATTAATAAAAATATGGCAACAGCTGATCAAGCAGATGCATGAAATTAAAAAAATGGTTTAAAAAATGAATGAGAATTCTAAAACATGGAAATTATTATCAATAATCTGATATCATTTATATTCTTTCTGGAGTATTTAATTTTAGTTGATACCTGCCAATCATGTACTTTTTTTGATATGAAGACTTAAAATAAAGTATTGTTTACCCACAGAAATGAGGATTATGTATTAAACATATTACACAATTTATGTATACAAAATTTAATGTATATGTACACTTTTTTCAATTACATCTTTATGCCTTGCCATGGTTGGAAAAGTGGCTTTCAAAACACTTTTTGCAACATTCCTAGTTTTTAAATTAAAGCACACTATATTTGTGAGAAAGTAAACATATTTATGTTCAGGGAGATGGATTTTCTGCATGTTCTGCATTTAACACAGATGGTTCTTATTTTGAATCTCACTTTCCAAAGCTGTATTTTAATAACTGAAGTAGCTTCCTGCATAAAATTGGGGGAATATGTGATTAGAAAGGAGTAAGAAATGGAAAAACTATGGGGTGTGGAAGGCAGAAATGTTTCCTCTTTTTTTTACCCTTTGATTCTTTCTTGCACCTGCTTTTATTTTCCATCATTGCTTTGCTTGCAGGTGTTGGATGTTCATAATCTTTTTGCACTTCCTTGCTTCGTATTCTGCTGTAACTTCTTCCTACTAACCTCCAAAAAGGAGTTTAACTTTTGCTGATATCTGTCTTACCTATACCTTCATTGAGGTTTCACCTAATCCCAAAATAGCAATTTTTTCTAGGGGAAGAAAACTTAATGTGAAAAATATCACAGTATCGGGCATAATACTGAAATTAAGTATGTCATACAGAGAATTCAATGTTTATATCCTACAGCAAATCAAAATGCTTTCTATTTTAAGGCCTTGGATGAAGAGCTTTGCTGAAGACCAGAGGTTGAACATAGCTCCACAGCAATCCATATACATGGTCAGCAAAGGGGAAAAATTCAAATCCTGGTAGGATTTTTTTACTGGTGTTTCACAGCACAATGTGCTTTTTTCATAGTCACTTATTTTTTGTTGCATTAAAATGATAAAATTTAAATATTAAGTTTTTCTTTCTTGTAGTTTAATGTCCAATTTCAGTAGGAAAGGGACAGAACACTGCATTGTCTAAAAGAAGCTTGGTAAGTAGGCTATTAGGATAGAAAGTAGCTCTTTTCATTTTAGCCTAAATCCATAGTAATGTTTTAGGCTGTTAAAATGGAGAAAACTCCATTGATCACTGCAAAGGTGGTGGAAAGGTATCACATAACTCCTTATGAATGAATAACAGGCATGAATTTAAGAGAGAGAAAAAGGCAGTGCTTTGGAGACTAAACTGTCTTGGAGTTTGGGAAGTGGGTCACTGTGTTATGAAACAAGGCATTAATGAAAATATGTGGTTTATATTTTATATTTTTAGATCTTACATTCAGTCATTCATTCCTTCCTCTCTGCCACATCACTTCTACACCAGTTCTCTGATATTTTCAGAACTCCACTGCAAGGTCAAAACCCCATTTGTACCTGAATTATTCCTAGTCTATGTTTTATGAAGTGATGCATAAAAAAGGTATTTCTGCCTATCCAGGCCAGTCTTTTTAAATTCTCTTCAGTAAGACCAGTACATTTTCCTTATTCACGTGAAATTTGACAAAAGGATGCTTTCAGCCCTTTCCACAGCTCTCTCCACTGTGTTTCTCCTGGGTCAGATTCTCTGACTTTCTATTTGTCCCAGATATTTTCTTCTATTACAGAAAAGACTGGCTTGGGTTTTCAAAGGGTTTTTAAGCTCTCCACAAGACCTCTGTTCTTAAATCCTTTTAATACCTTGTCTTTTTCCTGAGGCACTTATTTTGGGAGACATTTTAGATTTCCTGTACTATCCTAGGCTACAAATCTTGTTTCCTATGGTAAAGATTAATTTTCACATTTCTGTAACAGTAAATGACATGGGTAATATTGCTCACTAACATAAACAACACAATCTTTACTATTTTCCCAGTAAACCACCTCTCCTCACTATGTTAGTTGTGCCTGGAGAGGATGGGGTGTGTTTACCTTGGGTTACCTCTAAACTGGCAGTGAACAGAAAGGGGAGGAGGCTGCTCTCAATATAGCTTTTGCTGGATTGAGTGTAAGTCGAATGAAAAAGCATTTATGAAAGATTTCTTCTTTCTTTCTCTGACTTATTGATTTCAGAACTCATTGGATTGTTTAATATTTCTACTTTGTAACAAAGGAAACAATAGCAGGAGGCATGTAATAAGGATATTTACAGTAATCCATCTGTAAATACAGCATGTGTATAATACAGCCCATTTGAATGTAGAAACAGGGATGGATTATTTTCATGCTTCATTTACACCTGTGCTATATTATTTTTGTTTATCACTGGCAATACAGACGTAAGGTCCTTTTGTACAAAAACTTAATAGTAGGCCTTCTGTCCCATAAGTGGAGATACTCCCCTGAGCAAGGGCAGTCCATAGACTCTAGTTTGAAACGTTGGCTTCATCTGAGTTATTTTACTGTAAGAAAATGGGTGCTGAATGAAGAATATAGACCTTGGTGAGACAAAGAGGCCAGCATCTGATACTGGCTTACAACAGCTCTAGAGTGAAGTCAAAATTAGAGTGAAAAAAACCAAGAAAAAAACAGTGAGCAGTCATCTCAAATACAATCCACTTTGATTTGAGGGCTTCTGATAACAGTGGAAATTCCTGTAGCTAAAACTTTGCAGCTGGTGGAAGCACAATTTGATTTCTTTGAATGTAAATTAAATTCTATCCTTTAAAACTTTGCTGACATTAAAGAAGACAGTGTTCTGGCCATATTTTGCCATGCTTATATCATGATTATCCTTTGGAAACTTTTAAATTGTCTTTGTACCTACTCTAAAGATTCCAGTAATGTTACTACAGGCAAGAAGTACGGCAATATTCTCCTTAAATAGCAGAGAGATAGTGATTTAAGATTATAATAGGCCATTTCCATAGGGATCTAATTTTGGTCCAGATGGCAGATGCTGTTTAAGCTATTTCATGAATTAAACAGAAGAGGCTGGTTTCAGTTGTTACAGTGTCTCTCAGCACAAAAAGAAAGTCAAATGTGGTGGTATTTTTCTTAATGACAGCTTTGAAGTGTTTATTAGCACATTCTTAAAATTTCTTAGAGGAAATGTGTTTTTTCCTGTCTGAGATATAATACAACTTCTCTAACCATAGAATGAAAATCCTTAATATACTCTTTATTGTGATTACCCTGGAACAGAGCCACAGCCAGGGCTACGATGGGAGGTCTTGTTTACTAGCGTGTCTTTGTTTCACGAACGTAAAGGAGACTTGGTAGATCTGTCTTCAGCCTGTCTGATGTTTGCCTCTGATGAAGGGCAGGAAAACCTCAATTTTTCTTACAGCTTTCTCCTAAAAGCCAATTTGCCTTTGTAGGGTTAACACAAGGGTGTCTAACTCCTTCCTTAAAACTCCCTTTCCCCTTGTGAACAGTCCCTGCTGTATATGGATTTTTATTACCAAACACTAACCAGTATGAGAGGGTTCATTAAAATTTATGTGTGTAGCAAAGTCTGCAGCCTCTATGGGATATACTTACTTTGAAGAGCAGTCATGAGAAGAACAGCTTGTTTGAGCTCATATAGCTCTCCATTATTCTTTCAAGTCTGTGGAAGCAGAAACTCCTTGACCTACTGCATCGATACCGCTAATAATTATAAACATATTTCCACCATTAACAAAAAACTGTCTCTGAAACAACAATAACTAAAGCAAATCAGATGAATGAGAAACAGTCACATTATCTAAAATATTTTATGCTATTTTTCTAGAAGCAAAAGTATACTACAAAGGTCATCAGAATTGTGTATTAGAATCCATTTATTTTTCTCTCAACATTCTCTTTTTCAGCAATAAAATAACATAAGTTACAGTAAATTCACGAATACAAGCCGCACTGAGCATAAGCCGCATCTCTGGGTGTTGGCAAATATTTCGGTTTTTGTCCATAGATAAGCCGCACACGAATATAAGCCGCTCTGTCGTTCGCAGCGAGGACCCGCGTGCAATTAGTAACAGAACCGCGGGAGGGCGGGGTTTACTGGCTGAGCTAAGGCTGTGCAGGCTCGGCCCGCTAGGGGCTGCTGACGGGGCCAAGTGGCCCAGCCCGGTGCTGCCGCTCGGGGCCGGCCGCCGCTGCCCCTGGGCTCGGTCACCCCGGGTCGGCGCTGCCCCGCGGTGGCAGGCAGGGACAGAGCTTCCCCCGCTCCTACGGCAGCGGCGGCGGGCGGGGACGGAGCTTTCCCGCGCCCTTGGCGCCGGCGGCGGGCTCGGACAAAGCACCCCGCCTCCTCCCCGAGCCGCGGCAATGGCGGCGCGCACTTCCCCCCCCTCCCCGGGCCGCGGCAATGGCTGCGCAGGGCTCCCGTCGGCTCCCGGAGCCGCGGCAATGGCGGTGCGGCCCCCCCGTCAGCTCCCCGGGCCGCGGCAATGGCGGCGCGGCCCCCCCGCGTCCTCCCCGGGCCGCGGCAATGGCGGCGCCCCCCACCCCCCCCCTCCTCCCCTGGGCTGCGGCAGAGGAAGGAAGAAGAGAGCTCTCCCGCCTCTCTCCCCGCCCCCCGTGCTCCCTGCAGGGAGCCAGGGCAACACGGTAACACTGTAACAATTGCGAAATGCCGGCTTTTACTGGCCGGTGCTTGGCTCGGCACTCTGGCTGGCACGTCTGGGGTTGTAAATGTCAGAAAATTATTAATATATTAGCCGCACCCGACTATTAGCCGCACTTCCGGGTTTCCACCAAAATTTTTGTCAAATTGCTGCGGCTTGTATTTGTGAAATTACTGTAATTGTTCCATTTAGTGCTGAGTCATTGTCTTTTTTAGTTCTTAGTCCAAGAACAGTTACAATACAAAAGGAAAGATATTTTAAGCATAAAACTCCTGTTGTATTCATATGTGCAACACAAACGCTTTCAAGAGCTCCACAGTCAATTTCTGTTTAAAGAAAGGAAAACAAGCAATAACATTAACTTCATTAATCCACGAAAAATATAATTTATATTGTTTAAATGTCCTTTTCCTGCCATGCTAAGGTGTTTTTAGAGGAAGAGGAGTGATTTTGTGGAGGTTTATGCTTCCTTTTTTTTAAAATTGGATTTTCAGTTTTGATAAACTCTGGCTAGACCAAACCTGTAGCCTTTAGATAGTAAAATCTCCTGTGGAAAGGCATCAGGCCAGAGGAAGAAAAGTGTGATAAGTCTGGTTGGAAATCTAGGTTTGTAATCCTGACTATCTCTATTGTAATCATTGTCTATATTTAAATTCCTCATTTATAAACTCATTTTGCATTAATATCTCCTAGTATGTGATGGTGCTTCTACATGTTCTTGGCTTGTGAACTACTCTTATATTGATTTTGGATGTTCTATTTGGAGCTTACCTTCTCATCTTTTTTATGCTTATTTTTTATTTCTCTCAGAAGTTCCTGCATTTCACATGCTTTCACTTTGAGAAGGTAGCAAAAGAGTCAGTCCTCAGAATGGACATGAAGAATTTCTTTCAGAACTTTAAAATTCCTGCAGGCAGATGGTCTTTTGAGGGAGTAGAGGTAAATTGTGAAACACAATCTACACTCAAGCTGTTATCATTTGTAGCTTTCACTGTCTATGGTTTGTTCCTGCAAAGCAAAATGTCTGCTCTAAAAATCATTACAGTAATTTCACGATTATAAGCCGCTCCTGATTATAAGCCACACATTACAATACAGAGTGTGATAAAAGGTATCTATTCTATCACCATCTGTTGAGGGTGGGGGCAGTGATCCTTATCTCTACAGGAGATATTCTGCTAATGGGCCATCCATTGAAACCAGGCAGGGCATTGTTCTTTATCTTTTCACACCCCATCCTTCCTCCAACGAGTCATTTTCTGCTCATGGCCCATTGAGTCCCACTGTGTGACTGATAAAATTACTTCATCCCATTGGAAGTTGCTCCAGCCAGGGGGAAGAGCCCAACATTTCTTACCAAAATAAAAACAGAGGTTTTGGGACACTAAGGTAGCCCCTTTCTCCACTGGACTCCAGGGGAAAACCGGATTTCTCCACATCACCACTGGACCTCTGGAGGGAAACTGCACCTTCTACAGGAGAACTGCTCCAGCTGAATCACATCTGTCACTGCAGGAGGATGCAGCCACCATTTAATGGGACTGCTACCAACACCCTGCCTGACGGGGTGTCAGGTTGTACTCTGACTTTGTCAGGGTTTGGAGTTGGTTTCTTTGTAGTACTGTATTTTTATTTTAATTTCCCTAGAAAAGAACTGTTATTCCTAATTCCCATATTTTTGCCTGAAAGCCCCTTGATTTCAAAATTATAATAATTTGGAGGGAGGGGGTTTACATTCTCCATTTCAAAGAGAAGTTCCTGCCTTTCTTAGCAGACACCTGTCCTCCAAACTAAAACAGCAACTTTTCGTTCTTTGTCCATATATAAGTCGCACCTGATTATAAGCCGCACTTTGGGTTCGGACCAAAACTTTAGTCAAAATGGTATGGCTTATAATCGTGAAATTACTGTATTTTCAAAGTCTAGGAAATTTTTCAAGAAACAGAAAGTTTATTAGCATTGCTTATTCATAGTAAATGGCATAATAAAAAGGTGAAGATGCAGCTGCATTGCTAGCAACTATAAATTGTTCCTAATTTCTCAAAATTAAGAGATACCATAATCTTTCCCGTTAAATACAGAATTTTCATTTATTTAGGCAAATTGTCTTTTTTTCCCATGAAACTAATTCATCAGGATTTACAGATTCAGACTAGATATAAGGAAGAAAATTTTTACAATGGAGGTCGTCAAACACTGGCATAGGTTGCCCAGAGAGGTGGTGGATGCTCCATTCCTTGAAACAATCTAGGTGAGGTTGGATGGGGCTCTGAGCAGAACATTCCGTGGTAATGGCAGGGCGTTGGACTAGATGGCTTTAAAGGTCCTTTCCAACTCAAACCTTTCTATGTTTCTACACTACAAAGGTAAAGGGGTAAAGAATCAAGTAAATTATTTCTGTATGTAGAGAGGTAGAGCTGGATTACTTTTTGGTTTGTAGTTTGCAATTTTTACTGCTTCCTGCCGTGTTGCTTACCACACTAGAGGACCCTCTCGATGTTTCACAACGCTGTAGTATGATGGTCAGTAGAAATGAAAATGGAACAGGAGATGAGGTGTTAAACTACCAACATGTCACTCTGCCCTATGCAACAGGAAGCCAATGGCCCAGAACATCATTTAGCATATTCCATAAAAAGTCAGTGATTGTGGAGACAATGTGCTGTACAAAGAAACAAAGCAGAAAAAAGGTTCTGACTAGTTCTGATTTTGCTTCTGGGATATAACAGCTGGGGTTGTGAGTGCAACAGCTGCTCGAAAAAACTAGCAGGGAGAGACCAGGAGGGACTTTTACAGCTAATTGATCTGACTGTTTCTGTGAAGCGTATTTTGGTATTTCTCCTAATAATTCCAGCATTCAACTCACAGTCCTCTCACTCAACTTCTGGAGCCATGGCTTGTCTTAGTTTTTGTGGCTAAATCTGATCAAAATCCTGTATCAAATTACAACCTGAATGTCATGAAAGTAGCCTCCCATGATTTAGGTGATTCAATGCATTATACAGTTGGAGGAGCAAACAAGGAAGTGGAGAAGGAAATGAGTGGCAGAGATCCCAAATTTAGGGCACTTTTTTTTTTCTTTTTTTTTTTTTTCTGAGAAGGAAAAAGTGGTTGGACAGAGAACCAAGAGAATCTTCCAAGCCAATTAATAAGTTAATGGACTATGCACTTGCCTGGCATTTTACTTCTAGCTTAAAAAGATTATACTCGATGAACCTTAGAAAAAACTTGCCTCTCTGTAAGTATTTCCTTATTGAGAACAAATGTTGATTTCAAATCTGTTAAACTTATTCATAAGTGTCACCTCAGGAAAAAACCAGAAATCTTACTTCCTCTCACTAATGCATGTTGCTGAATTCCCCACAATGGCCTTTTCTTGTTGTAATCCTTAGCAGTTGGAGAAGCACACGATCCATTTAATCCGTGAGCTATAGAGACACACACGTGGTTTCACATCTCCCAGTGATGTGAAATCACTTATCATCGAATCAAACTGTCGGGAGGTGGTTGTTCAGCTCACACACCCTTCCTAGTCGTGTGCTTCATTTTCCCTTGGCATCCATCCGTGTTTACCTTTACTGATGGAGCAGCTGCAATTTTTTTTCTGCAAACAAGGCTGGTTTTTGTAAGACTCTACAAACATGTAGCTAAAGGTGGTCTAAAGAACTAAAAAGTCCTCAACTATAGTGATTACACAGTTTCTCTTATGCAACCTATTCTAGCATATTTTTTTCCTATTCTTACCTCTATAAAGGTTATCCTAATAATTGAATTTGCTGAAACTTTTTTCCTTATGGTTAATTTAGAGCATGTAAATAGGTTTCTCTCCCTTAATTTCAAAAGTTATCTGCATACATGTTTTACATACCTAGACATATTACACTTAGCTTTTCCTTTTCTAAACTAAAGAAAGTTATCCTATAATTTCTTTGCCAACAGTTTAAGTCTCCTAATCTGATCATTATCTCCTTGAACTATTCTGAGCTCTGTTTAGTCTTTCGGGCTCATCTTTCTTGGGGCCAGTGGTAACAACTAAACAAAATTCTCTTTCTGGAGCCTGAAGACCACAAAGATTATTTTTTGCAACATAGTGACAGAATACTTGGCTGTGCATCCCTATATGAAAGCATAACCCAAACCTTGTTCTGCAAAATACTGAACCATGTGTTACTTTTCCCTACATTTTTCCAGTTTTTTACAATTGTTCTTAATGGCAGCCCTTGACTTTTTCAGATGCATAGAACATCCTTTTTGATGTAATCTTCTAAATGTATACTTAGTTTCAACCAACTACTTAATAACAATTACTTGACTTTTTCTAAACCCAGAAAATACAGATGCCCTTGGGTCTTTCTGGTGTGAGAGTTGATAGCTATTGCTTTGCATGTGTCTCCTAGTAATTCCATTTACACCCTGCTGTCTTGTATCATGCAAAATCATGCCAAAGATTCCCTTAAAGTCAGGATATATGATATCTACAGCTTGTACAGTTGTCCTTATACAGAAAAGAATATTGCATGGAAAGCTAAAGAATAGGAAATCATCTAAGCAGTTTCCTATTCCCTTCTTCCTTTCAGTCCCTTGAAGTGAGATATGTAATACAAACAAAGATATCTTCAAATATTTTTTTGCCTCATCATTATTTCCCCAATTTAATTGGCAGTTGGTGGGTCATTTCATATGCTATCACATCTATTCACCTGATAATATTGGCTCATTTATTGTTTTGTTTTGAGAAAAATACTGCAGAAATAAGTGAAATGAAATAACCTTGAAAAATCAGTTCTTTATTTTTATTTCCTATTTTTAGGTAAAAGAATTCCCTTTTAAAGGAAGAAATAACATGAATTATGCATGAATGATCTACTTTGAGCTGCATTGTTACCTCTACTGCAGTTACTGTGTTTGATAAGCTTGCAAAGTCACTACAGTTGATTAAAATATTTTCTTGGACAACACTTCAGCAGGAAAAATTAAGATGTATTTTATTATAAAGAGTTCTCTCATTGCTTTTGTAGTAGTTCATAGAAGAAGACAAATTTTACTGTAAAAATCAGTTATAAAAGACAACTTTTATTGTAAAAAATTAATAATTCACACACAGACTATCATTATTGTCCTTAAACATGGATAGAATTTCTGCAGCAGAGAACACTTGTGTCATTTCTTGAGGTTTTATAATTCTCTGAAAAGCGTGAACATGTTTCTCTTCAGTAGCTGTCTATTTTTATCCTGATTTTTTATGTCAGTCATGAAATTTTTGCTTTTCTTAGCTCCACGTCTTCAGCTCTGAAAGCCACTTCACCCTCCACGTTAGCCACAGCCATAGGAATGAAGAATGTTGCTCGGGACTTTGAAACAGCCCAATTTGTGGTTATCTTAAATTTCAGGTATTACAGTAGTTTGTATGAAATGTCTTCTCTCTTCTCTCTCATATCAATCTAGTGCCTACCACTGTCAATAGAAATCTTCACTGGGCTTCAAGATACACTGGATGAGCTTCAACAAGTAAATTATATCAAATTAGTAACTACATGTTTCTTACTCCAGTCAGGACAAAGGCTGTGGGCTGGGTGTGCAGTATTTCTTGAGGAGATAGACTAAAGAAAAAATAAATATTAGTGGGAGAGATAAGAATAAGCAAAATTGCATTAGCTGGAACCTTTTCTTGCATTCCTTAGACTGTGCATCCGTTTAGAAAACTTGGCCAGATTTCTCCCTGTCCATTCTGCATGCCAACAATGCATCTTAAAATGGTAGAAAAGTTTGACAAGAAATTACACTGGAATTTGCAGAGGTCCAGGGTGTGACTCCCTCTTTCTTTCTAGACCCAAAAGAAAAAACAAGTGTTAAGCCTTTCATTGGAAGGACTTGGAGCCTGACAAACTAAGAATAAAAGGGATTATTTAGTTCTAAGAATATGTGAGATATCTTGCCTTAGTTTATTATACAGTGGAGTTTAAAATTTTAGTTTTGGATATGTTGAAAATGTCTGCCCTCTCTATTGTAAAGTTATGATCTGCTTCAGAGACATTTATAGCTATAAATGCCCTCGTTTTGGCTGTTTTAGAAAGAATATCGCCTGCATCCTCTGAAGCCAGTGAGCTGTAGAGCATTGTTCTTACTGTTTTGTTAACAGTGATGGAAACAAACACTGCAATACTTGAAATAGGAATGAACTCCATCTTGCTGGGTATTAGAACAGGAGAGAAAGCAAGCCTTTAGCAGATGAAAGTGAAAAAGTGTCTGGTGTTTCTTTATCAAATCCTGAGTTTAAAGAATTAAACTTCAGAGGGCATATGTTGTTCCACTACTATAATGAAAGTTAAGCTGTCAAAAAAAGAGGATGTTTAGGTTTCTTTACCAAAACCTGAATTATTTTAGCCTGAATCATGGTGCTTAAATTAGATCCTTTCCTGAAAATGACATTTTTTGAAAGTATAGAATAGAATTTCAGATCAGAAGCTCAAAAGCATCTGGGAATCTGATCAAAGTGTCAGTATGAATCCACAGTTAAAGCATTGTATAATATATAAACTACAAAATTGTCAAACTCTATAACCATTAGGAAATTTAAACATTTCCAACAATTTACAGTTCAGTCCTTTTTTCCTAAAATTGCTAACAGCTGACAGGTTAGGCTCTTAAGAAGTTAAATTGATCTGGTAGAAGATATTACCTTATCAACACAGCTTGCCTAGGCTGTATTCTTTGATTATGACTGCTACAGCACAACCACTGTTTTCTTATTATTTCAGTTCTTGGGAGATGAAAGGGCATTTAATTTCTGGTTTGACTTCCCCAGCCCTGCTTTTATGAGTTTTTTTTTAAAGACTGGATCTGGAACAAGTGAACTGATAAAAATATTCTACTTCATGTGTCCTGTATCAAAAGAGCTTCCTTACTGGGGTTATTGAAAGAAAAGTTAGGAAATATTTAGACTACCATGTCTGATGATAGAGTTGTCAATACTGCAAAAGAATACTGAACTAATAAAACAGAGACCATGTCTGCAGCAATTGAACGTATTTTGAAAAAAGAATATTTGACAATGCAAAGATTTTTGTCTTTTGTCAGAAACAATGTAATAATACTGGATAATTGAATGAAACTATATCACAAAATTGGAGTTAAAAGGTAAACAACTGTGTTGTTGATGTAAGAATGACTTCCAGCCCATTTCTGTAGACTTTTAGTGTCTTATACTCTCCGTGCATTGTAAAATCATTCCTTGTCACTCAGACATTATAATACCTTACTGGAAATGTCTTACAACCATTCCTGCTTTGTTTATATTAATATTTCAGTACACTAATTTGAAGAAGAAATGTTCTCCCTCCACCCTAGTGTATGCATATGCTTGTTAATCTTTTGTCAGGATGTGTGCAGAATACGAGAAGAAATTAATTGCATTCATTGCGTGAATCAATGAACAAAGTACCTTAATTTATTTGAAATTACTATTTTGATAAAAAATGGGGTAAAGAGGGTTTAAATCTCCATTGAAAAATACAAAATGTTCTGCAGTTTAATTGTTAATGAAAAAAATTTGCATACTAAGAACCAGGCAATCAAGAAAATTACAAAAATCCCATCTAAATGAGAGAAGTTTAACACTAGAAAGAAATAAGCATGGAAAAACAGCAATAATTTAGAACCATGTAGTATCACTTCACAGGCAAGAATGCTTATTTTGTTGTGGGACTCATATGAAATACAGAAATAGTATAGGATATGAAGACCTCATGAAAAAGTTATCTTCTTTTGAGGTTTTTTGTATGTCTGTATTTATCTGTATGTACAATCCATGTATGAATACAGTCAGATACTAAATAGGGAAGGACAAACTTCAGATTCCTCTCCACAGATTTCTACACTGCATTAAGCCTTAGGATTCTATTGTAAGTAAGTAAGTAAGTAAGTATTTCCAAATTGGATAAATCTCCACTTCTGGGGTGAGATGTATATGTGCATCATCCTCTCCTTCTACCCTGGTTTCTATGGAAGGAAATCCAAGGCCAGGGCCTGGAGATTTACTGCTAGCCTTGCCTGGTCCTGCTGACCTTGGCTGGGTCCCTCATTTGGATGACTGAAGGACTTGGTGCTTCATGGACTCTATTGTTCCTGTCATCCATTGAAAAAATTAGCTATAATTGTATACATGATGCAGCACAGTATCCATGCATAACTTGCTCCTGTCTTGGAGCCCCTAGGAGGCATAACTCTGTAGGATGTCTGGAAGACACAGTGAGGTGAGACAGGGCTCCAGCATCATCTCAGAGCCCCAGAGCTACACCTCAGGACCTACTGGCATTTCTGGATCTGAGCCATTGGGGGTCAGGCATTTGGTTTAAAATATATTCCTGTGATATTTAAAACAATATGTTGTGGTTTTAAAAATTATTTTCCTTCCGTTGTTAAAGCTTTTATAAAATTTTTGTTTTCAAGCTTTGCTCTTCAGCTACAAAACATATGTATTTTTCTTTCAGGTGAGCCTCCCACATCATCACTGATCTCTGGGGATTAAGACTCTCTGGACAAGTACCAGGTCTCTGAAGCTTATGATAAGAGAGTAAGAATGAGCAACTGTAGGAAATCTGTGTATGGTAGGTCAGGTGTGCAGTATGACAGATGGCTAGGAATATGTGCTGATTTACAAACAATATATATATATTTCAGTCACAGTGTTTGTTGCTATTGACTCTCCTATTTTGTGTCTGTCACTTAAATATACAAGATATGCATCTGTAAGCTTTGAGGCTTTCTAATGATAAAATAATTTGAAATTTTTCCCCTGGACTCTAAGTTTAATTGGATCTTGTCAGTCTAATAACAGCTCAGGTGTGCTTGAGCCTGTGCTCATTGCTTGTCTGCAAAGGAAGCAAATGCAGACCTGAGAGCACGTATTGCCCTGTGCAGCCATTCTGTAAGGTTCAGTGATTGGATCATAGATGTTAGAATCTGTTTTCTGTTTAAAAGGAGACAGTTATTTCTTCCTCCTATATCCTATAAATTATCAGTTCTCTTTTTATCTGGTATCTTGATATATACTGAGATAGTACTTTGCAACATCTGTCACAATCTCAAGGTATCCTATTGTCTTTCACTGTCTGTTAAGTTACACCAAGTTAATGATGTAGTGGCATATTGCATCTCTAAGCTAGGTTTAAAAACTAATTAGGATGCACACAAGAATGAATGCATAATGGTTTCTTTCTGAAGCTGAGTAGAAATTTGACTGCAGTACAGTTAAGCAAATAATTCCAATGAATAATTGATATCAATGTCACCTTTTCTGTTTATGAATTATCTACTAGCCTATTACAAATTTCACTGGTTTGTTAATTTTATCCAATCTGTGAATTCAAAAATTATTGGTCATTTCTTGAATATTGTAAGTGAACAAAGACAGATAATATATGAATGTTTCTTTTACCTAATGACTTAGGTAACATAACAGTTCTGTACAGGAAAGGTAAAAATTTTGCAAATAAAAAGGGCAAAATATCCGTTTAGAAAGTATTTCTGCATTTCAGTTTCGAAGCCAAAGAAATTTGAGTGGCAAAAGTAATACTCAACTGCTCTTGAGAAACTGTTCACAAGAGGATTACAAACAGAAATAAAAAGGAATTTTGCTTTTATTTAGGATTGACTCTGAGTGTCTTTCTACTTTTTGCTCTATGGTGATTCATAATTCAAGCCACCAAAACATTCCCCAGTGTTTTCTTTCAAAGACTGGGACAAGAGAAATGTGTCACATGAGAAGAGAATATTATAATAATTTCTTAACATACAAAACATTTTCATCAAGGCACTCCTTACAAATTCCAAAACAGGATTGCAGCTGGCTCTTTGAATGGATTCATAGAATAAGCAAGGCTGTGTAAAAAGCCTTGCTATTTTGTGCATCTCCAGCACCAGGGACTGATCCTCCTCTAATCCTTGCTGTGTATCAAGTCTCTCTCTTTGTCGAGGGGTTTTATATGAAAGGAAAATTTCTCTTATCAGGAAAAAAATTGGGCCACACTAGCCCCATAAGTTTTGACCTCTTTGCTGTATGCACTGCCAAAATCACTCAGCTTTCCCGTGCTCATCAACACTACTCAGAGGGTATCATGACCCTTAATTAACATGGCAGCTGGTGAGCAGTGCTGCTGTTATCCTATTTCCCTTCACAAAGTCAAATCCCTAAGCTGGTGCAGACATTTTATTCTACTTCTCCTTTGAGCTCCCACTCAAAAGTGTTAACACTCTTTTTTGCCTCTGTAATATACTAGAAAACATGGTCTATGCAACTGCATTCTTCATCAATGGCCTGATTTTTAATAGGACTGATCTTGTTTCTGAACAAATGTAGCTTCACTCATTTCAGGGAGTAACTCACCTTCAAATGAGTGTATCTTCCAGAAAATTTGAGGAGAGTGAAGATATTGCATTCAAAGCAAAATCTGTGGGTGGAGTAACATTTGCTAAGGAAAGTTCTGAGTTTGGAACAGAGATACATCATTACTCCTTTTTAAATTCATCATACTGAAGTATTAAGATGCTTAGAATAATTGAGATTTTTGGGCCATGAAACATAGAGCCAAGTGCCAAATTTCTGGATTAATGTGCCAAATACAAATAATTCTTGGTCTTCTAAAGACAGTTAATTAGGTGCTATAGTAGTTTGACTTTTCCCTGTACTGCTCTACAGGCAGTATTTTTGTTGTATTACCTCTTACTTGATAAGAAATGTTGATTGGCAGACAGAATCTCTATCACTTTTCTTAATTCTAATGGCTTTAGCGAGATGAAAAATGGCCTTGTATTGGCTAAATCCTACCCCTTCTAATTCTAAAGCAAGCAGAGACAAGATGCATTAGCATGTTAATAGAACTTTACACTCTAAGGTTCTGGTTTATCAGATATTAAGAATGCATTAGCGATTCACAAACAGTGATGGACAGGACTCGTTAGCATGCTAATGCTACCTGAAAATATGTGGTTATTGTGGTATCTAGAATCACACACTCACTGAATGAGTAATTTAAACATGAGTTTCTCATTTAGTATGCTTTCCCTGTTACATAAAACACATTGCAATGTTTTCAAAGATGATTGTTGACTTTAAGCATCTTAAAATTGAGATATTATCTTAAGATTCTTTGAAAAGGCCAGATTTTCAGATACTCATGTTTAGATTATGTATCACATCTAATCTAGGAATTAGATCTCTGTATGTAATTGAAATACTCAGTGATTGATATCATGTAACCACAGTGAAGAAAGCCAAAATCACTAGCAATTATTGTTTGCACAGTAGACCAGTTTAACCTCATTGTCCACTTACACAGACAGGATTTGTTTTATAATGGTTTCTAGCTCACTGACAACATTTCCCAGCCAAATATTGTGGTTTTGATGCGTAAACATGGGGATCAAGTTAGAGAAAGTGAGCCAAGATAGGTGAACTTGAGTTAAATTGTGTTTGGGATTCAAAGCTCATTGAAAACCCAATATTTTCGCAAGACTTGATCTTGTTTGAGGGTGAATTTCACTTCACATTTTAGTTTGTCTGATTGGTAAGGGAACTTAGGTATAAATACATTAAAAACATGCAGCACATTTCCATGAAATTGGCTGGTCTAAAAATTATGAGTTTCCCAACACTGTAATGAATGATAGTTTTATTTGATTCATCTTAGTGCTTGAAGTGAAATTAATACCTATCTCACATAAAACCAGGCAGATTTACCACTGTGCCTATGGTGTTTGCTCTTCTTTATCTTTATTCTTTTCTGTACACTTTTGATTCATAGTGCACCTCAAGCTAGAAGTTGACAGACTATCACTTGCACAGATAGATGCTGTTCTGAAACACTTTTAATAGGTGTATATTAAGTTGACAGGGAAAATGGACAATATAAAATATAAGTCCTAGAATAATCATTGGTAAATATAAAATTTTGTATGTGAAAGGCAAGGAACACTTCTGAAGCTAGAGTTGATTGAACATATCTACCTATTATTATTGGGTTTTTTTCCTAAGAATAATAACATAGTTTCCATTTGTTTATGTAGATTAACAAATTCACTTGGGACCTCTCCCATTTAGTCATCAAAATTCCCAGTCTTCAAGTGCAGTAAGCCAATTAAACAAGGCATCGCCAATGAACCAGACAGATCACAGTTCTGGATACCTTATAACAAGCCTCAACTTTTCAGTCACCATCTTAATATTTTCAAGTATAGGCTTAACTTCATCTTCATACTGAATTCCGTCTCTCCCCCTCCAACTAAAGGCACTTGGTGTTTTCTGAGGGTGTAACTTGCTAGATAGTACTGCATGTCTATAGATTGGGGATGATTAATTTCTTTTATCTGGGTGCTGGTTTTGGGTAGGCATCACTCTGCAAAATTCCACCCCTCAGATTGTGCTGACCTAGTTTGATTGGGTCAATGGGTTTCACATGAGGACAATCTCAAGCAGATGCCACCTCCCTACGAAGCTTCTTCCCGCATGTACTGACTCTGTTAAGCAGCCATTAGAGAGAGCTGATCTACATCCAGGAGTACTACAGCTGCACTGTGAAGGAGCAATGACAAAACTTTGTAGGATCTGTGTATTTTTAGGATCTGTTTTCACTTTTCACTGCTCTTTAGGCTAAATTGTTCCATCTCTTCTAGCTCAGCTGTCAGTAATTTGAGTGCTAAATTGAGTGACTTAACACACCTATAATTGAAGGGGGTTTTGTGATGCCCTCCTTGACTTTTCTATGAATCAACTCAAGTGACTGTATTACTTATTTTCCCTCAGTGAGCTCTCAGTGACAGTTTTGGGAGAGGTAGATGTGCACATTACATGATAAGTGAGGATGGCTCATCTCTGGTTGATAGGCAGCATCTCTGAATTTTAACTGGAGTAAGGTGCTTCTAACAGAGGTCAGTAATCCAACATGTTTGCTGCTACGTCTGTATCACCTGGGCTAGTATGGAAAAGTATTAGGAAGGACATAAGTAAGCACTTTATATTATATGGGCAGCTTGGAGGGAAAAAAGTGATTAGTGCTATCTGAAGACATTATTTAATGGTGTACCTGGTATCAGTAATCATTGTTCTCTGCAGGGAAGGGTCCTTTATTTAGTCCTCCACAGCTAACTCTAACCACGTCATGTATTGCTGAAATCACTACACTTTTGTTTTAAGACAGCAGAACCATTGGTGCAGCACCTATACTTGGGAACCTTTTCTTGTGATCACTAAGTCTTTTCTTAATAAATTCCTAGATATAAATTAATATGGAAGTAGTGGGAAATTAAGACTTGGAGAAGGACTGCTATATTCACATTAACTTTTTTTTTTTTTTTCATTTAGCACTCTTATGTTAAAATGCCCAGAATTTATAGTCTGAATACAAGCCCAGTCATTCCATTCACCATAAAAAAATCCTGATTAGGGACATTTCTTCCTACAGGAGGCACTAATAATCATACTTCACTCAGGATATTTTATCTACAGATCTCAATGCATTGTATGAAATAATTTAAAAAGTAATCAAAAAACTGATGGAAAACAGGTTCCTGTTTTATATAATTTTTTTTTCCTTCTTTCAGTTGAAACTTTTGTCATTTCACCCATACAAAAACTGACGAGCTAGGGTGAATATTGGGTGAGTCAATGGGTCAGACACCTGTTCAAGATGTAGTTCAGGGCTCACTGAAATGCCTTCAGGCTTGGGGCAGCAAGGATTTGTGCATTTATAGTAAGCTCTTTTAAAATAAATCAGTGTTAAATGTAGTGAAACTCCTAGCTGCAAATAATTAATATGATCAGTTTCAGTCTTTTCATTTGTGTTTTGCAAAGAGACCTTGGATCTCATTAATTTGTTCACTATTCATTATTGATTGGCTGTATCACAAGGATGAATTTCAGTTTGTGTGAACAGTGTTTATTGGCTGCATCTGCTGTCACTGATGTGTGGGATTGGTCACTCCAGCCCTACAGCTTTGTTTTTCTCCCTTGATTGGTTTAGTGGTCAAAACTTGAAGCTAATTGCTGCCTTGGGATGGGAAGGTAGGGATTGTGGTGTTGTGGTACTAGAATCAAGAAACTCTTAAACAGTGTAAATTAAAAGATGATCTGTCAATATGAAAGTGGATGGAGGCACTCCAGACCACTGGGAGCCAAGACGTACTGCCACTGAGCATTGTGTGGGCTGTTCACATTTCCATTTGCTCCTTTTGACACAGATGGACACTAAGTGATTGGCTGAAACAGAACAAGCTTGCAAACAGAGCATGAAATCACTAGTGAGTGAGGAAGGGAGGAATAGGGATAGAAAGAGTAAAGGAAGCAGGAAAAAGCAAGAGAAGAAAAAATCTATAACTTAGATGAAAAGGAATTAGCATATCATTTCTCAACACTCTCCTGTACAATTGCTTTCTTTTCTTTTCTTTCCTCCAT
Organism: Catharus ustulatus; assembly: GCF_009819885.2. Classification (NCBI taxonomy): domain Eukaryota; kingdom Metazoa; phylum Chordata; class Aves; order Passeriformes; family Turdidae; genus Catharus; species Catharus ustulatus. Next base: position 24,483,325 of record NC_046226.1, read on the forward strand.
TACCCTGTAGATTTGTGGCAATGTTTTTAAGCTGCTCAAGTACATAGTTTTTAGCTGTTCAGGACTTCCAGACTGACTCTCTTAACACTTAAACAAGCAGCTTTTATACTCCCTTTGCATTTATGGGGTATCATCATAAATTATATCCTGTCTCTTATAAATGAGATAGGGAATAAAATGGAAGAGGAATTGACTGAATTAGTTTGTGCAAACATAACTAGTGAGTGTTATCCAAATTACTTTTCAGCTTAAATTTAAGCCATTTTTGTTCTTCATGAATGCCAAGACTATGATTACACCAGGCCTACTCATCTTTAAAAGAAGCAGACAGTTAATGATGCTTCTCTACCCTAAGTATCCTGTAGCAAAATCTCAGTCTTGAAGTACAATAACATAATTTATTTGGGTGATACAGTGATAGGAACAGCTTGAGCCATATGACTCTGAAGAGGGATGCCATGGCAATTATACCCTTACAATCTAAGCTTCCCACCCCTCATGGGAAATTGGTCCAATTATAATGTCAACATGTGGGGTGTTGATCTCCACTGATTTTCTTTGTTGTCCGTACAAGGGCTGCTTCTTCTCTTATCCCCAGGGCTGTAATTTCTGTTCATGGGGGTAGTGGCCTTTCTTGATTCTTTATCTTTGAAGATCAATTGTCTCTGAGGCCTTCTTTTACTTACGTAGACAAAAAGCTCCGGGTACCCAGGTGAAATTTTGCAAGTTGCTGCCTCAGTTAAGTTCTCCCACCAAGACTCTAAACCACACTGCTGCTTGCTTGCTCCCCTCTCTCCATCTCCGTTCCACTCCTCTCCTCACACTGTGTGGGGAAAGGAGAATTGGAGGGACAAATGGCAAAGATCTGTACTGCAAACAGCAGTGAGATAAGAAAACAGACAACAATACTAATAACAAAAGTATACAAGAGAGAGGGTGGTTTACGTGTGGAATGCCCACTAAGGACTCCAAGATGGTGAACAGTGGTGGACAATCCTGACATTTGTTTTTTTTCCTCTAGAAGTTGGCCTCTTCTTATCAGAAGCCAGAGAGAGTCCCTTCCCCATGCCCCTGGCAATGACATGAGGTGGTACTGAATGACACTGAGATCCTGGCTGAAACTAGGACAGTAAGAGACACTAAACAATTAATTTCCTTTATTTCTTTGCACAAACCAAACTAGATAATATCCAATCTCTCAGTTTCATGTAACTGTAAAACTGCACTAAGTACTTCAGTTTAGAAATTATGTTGGCAGGTTTCTGGAAACAGTTGATTAGGTCTACTTTGGCTGATTTACTGTCAACATTGTTGCATGGTTACAAGAGTATCCTTACCAGCTAAAGTACTGTTGAACTTGCTAGTGCTAACCATTTTCCTCTCACTTTTAAAAATAATGAATTTACAGAAATTAGGCTTTCAGAGTACCTGAGAAATCAAGTTGATAAACTCTGAAAGCATCTGTCTCGTAAGAACAATTTATTTTGCAGCTGATCTTTCAGTGTTTCATATTTGCCTGAGGATTGCCAACAATGTTAGGATTTCTGTGGCTGAAGGAAGAAAGATTATTTGCTCATGTCCCAGTTCTATACCTGGTGTCTAATTGCCTCTTATAAGACACAGTAAAAGACTAGCAATTCTGCCCCAGCTTCACTAATACTCGTAGTGTGGTTGTACATTGCTCTCTGTTTAGGTCGGGATGTATCAGTGGGAGTGCATGAGCTAGCCTAAACAACACAGGTATTGATCATATATGATTTCCTATGATTTTTTTTTTCCTTATTTTGTTTTCTGGCAACACGTAATTTCCTTCTTTAAGACTGCACAACTTTTAGGTTAATGATGATATGCTGGCTGAGCTACTGTTGTGCCAAGCATTAAATGACTAATATAAAGCTAAGGTTGTTCATTTAAGCAGAAAGGAGCTGCTTTTAGCTTTGATGGAAGCCTGTCTTCCAGTACTGCCTCCATGTGACACTTCTTGCTCAATTTTCTCTGCTACTCTGAGTCTTCAGTGACAATCCTTTCCTTTAACCACTTTGAGTCACAAAAGGAAGCTTGACTATGGAAATTAACAGAATGTCAGAGAAAGAAATATTGAGTTATTGTGATATACTTGGAAGATATCAGTCATTTGGAAGTGTGTTTTCTAAATTCTGAATTCTAAGTTTAAGCCCTCAGCTGCCATAAAGTAAGGTTAACTGCTAAATTAAGGTAATTGTTAGTTTTAATTAGGGTAACTGCATTCATTTACCCAAGCATTAAGTGGCTCTGAGTTTTAGAAAGAAAGTGTGCTCCCAAATCTCAATAGATAGTACTTCAGCAAACACTTTAATTCTTTTAACTAAGCACTTTGCAGCTTAGAAACCTTGGGTCATGCTAAAGTGATGTTAGGTTGGCTGTGTCCTGGGGATTAGAAAAAAAATTAAATTAAAGAATGAGAATTTTCAATGCTCACAGGTTTTATTTCAACTCTAGCAGATGAATCTAAATCAATCAGATTTTCAGCAAAATATGCTAGAAGAAGGCTATCATAAAGGTTTAGAATATCATAGTTATTTTACTTATTTAAATGCACATTGGCAACAAAACTATTGTAGCTGGCACCATATAGAAAGAAATCTTAAGCTGATATAAAGTGGCATGCTTACTGCTGCTTTTCCATATTAAAGAGAAAATTTGGTTTTTTGAAAGCTGACTGTCATGGTTTAACCCCAGTCAACAAATAAGCCCAATAAGCAATGCTTACTCAGTTTCCCCCTGGTGGTACGGGAGAGCAAATCAGAGGTGCAAAAGTGAGAGAACTTACAGGTTGAGATAAAGACAAAAGCCACAGCACAAGCATAGAAAAACAAGGAATTCAATTACCACTTCCCATGGGCAGGCAGGTGTTCTGCCATCCCCAGGGAAGCAGCATTTCATGACATGCAGTGGTTACTTGGGAAGACAAACTCCAAAACTTTGGAGAACTCCCCTCTTCCTCCTTCTTCTCTTCCCAGTTTTATATGTTGAACATGACACCATAATGTATGGAATATCGCTTTGGTCAGTTGGGGTCATCTGCTCCATCTGGATTCCCTCCAACTTCTTGGATACCCCAAATCTGCTCCCTGATGGGATGGTGTGAGAAGGAGAAAAGGGTTTCATTCTGTGTAAGCACTGCTCAGGAATAGCCAAATGCCTCTGTACTATCAACATTACTTTCAGCACAGATCCAAAATGCAGCTGTATACCAGGTGCTATGGATGAAATTAATTCTATCCCAGCCCTAACCAGCGCACTGATTCAATGAAATGTGCTACATTCTTTGATTCAGAGTGTGAAGGTCCAAAGAGCAGCTGCCTTCCTCTAATGTATTCAGAAATTGTTACTTTTTTGTGAAAGGTGTGCTTTGTGGTAAATTGTATTTGTTGCCTTTTTTTTGTTTTTCTTCTCCCCAGAAGTTCTTTGCCTGTTTTTCCTATTTCACTTACTTATTTTGGGTTATTATGCTACAGTTTATTTTCCATTCTTCTCTTCTCTGGGGATTACAGTAAATTCACGAGTATAAGCCGCATCTCTGGGTGTTGGCAAATATTTCGGTTTTTGTCCATAAATAAACCGCACCCGAATATAAGCCGCTCTGTCGTTCGCAGTGAGGACCCGCGTGCAATTAGTAACAGAACCACGGGAGGGCGGGGTTTACTGACTGAGCTAAGGCTGTGCAAGCTCGGCCTGCTAGGGGCTGCCGACGGGGCCAGGTGCTCCAGCCCGGTGCTGCCGCTCGGGGCCGGCCGCCGCTGCCACTGGGCTCGGTCACCCCGGGTCGGTGCTGCCCCGCGGTGGTAGGCAGGGACGGAGCTTCCCCCGCTCCTACGGCAGCGGCGGCGGGCAGGGACGGAGCTTTCCCGCGCCCGTGGCGCCGACGGCAGGCGCGGACAAAGCACCCCGCCTCCTCCCTGAGCCGTGGCAATGGCTGCGCGGGGCTCCCGTCGGCTCCCCGGAGCCGCGGCAATGGCAGCGCCCCCCCCCCCCCCCTCCTCCCCTTGGGCTGCAGCAGAGGAGGAAAGAGAGCTCTCCCGCCTCTCTCCCCGCCCCCCGTGCTGCCTGCAGGGAGCCAGGGCAACACGGTAACACTGTAACAATTGCGAAATGCCGGCTTTTACTTGCCGGTGCTTGGCTCGGCACTCTGGCTGGCACGTCTGGGGTTGTAAATGTCAGAAAATTATTCATATATTAGCCGCCCCCGACTATTAGCCGCACTTTCGGGTTTCCACCAAAATTTTTGTCAAATTGCTGTGGCTTGTATTCGTGAAATTACTGTACATTGAGTTTTTGTCCATTTAGTTATTCTAATATTCCAGGTGGCTATTTCTTATTGAACAGTCATCTGTCTCCTTTTTTGCTTTATTTATCTGTAGTTACTGCTATGATTTTTAGGTCTGTGTTTATTTTGCAGCAGTGTCTTCACTGCAAATGATCTTGTTCATTTAAAGGAATAAGGTTCTGAAATAATATAGTAGAGTAACATGTTTATGCACAGTATTTTCACTAATCATTATGACCACTCAAATATGTAACCGACGCTACATTTCCATCCAACACGTGCATAATATTAAAATGATGGATTTTTTTTTTACTTTATTTCAATAGGAACTCCTGAGTATATAATAGAAGTGTTCAATAATTTAAAGAATGAACATCTGTGAACCATAGAAGGCTTGGTCTCTTCTGACTTATAATGGGAATGAAGTTCTTGAAAGAGTGCTTGAAAGCAGCTTGAAGTGCTCAAATATCAAGGATTCTAGTCAGTGTTCTATTTGAAGCAACTTTTTGTGTTTGAATGAGACAATCTCTTCACCCATAGTGAAGTCTCAACCAAGAGACCATGCTCTTATTTGGAAATACTCCTATCAATGACATAAGGGTCTTCTCATGAAATAAAAGCCCAATGACCAAGAAATGTGCTTGGTTGCAAAGCAAGACAAGAATTTCAAAAGAATTATTAAATCAGCAACATTATTAAGAATTATTAAATTTGATGCAACATAAAGGGTAAGATCTAATTCATTCAATAATTTGACTAACTCATTGACACCTCAATCCATTCCTCATTAGTACAGGGTTTGAAAAAATAATTAGTTTCTGCCACTCGTTTATACATGGTGATGTTATTATGGTAAGTCAAAATAATGGAAAAATACCTTGCTTTATATTTCTTGACACTTGTGGGGTCTTTGCCAATAGAAATATGAATCTAACATGTAAATTCATTATTGCCTCTGAGAGTTCTGTCAGATTTTGGGTTTGCCCTATTCAATTTCCTTCCTTTCCCCCCACCCTCCTTTGCTGCTATGACCTTTGAAACGAGAATGGGAACTGACAGACTGACTAGCTACAGAAGAGAAAATAATTAAGCTGACGACCTGCAGCACTGTCAGAGGCAGAGATAGTAAATTGAAGGAGAAAAAAAAGGAGTAAACCCATTTTTCCTGTGATCTTTTTCCATCACACTTCTTCTGGGCTATATATCACTCTTTCAAGACTTTCCATTTTAACCATTTAAAATGGCATGTTATATAATATATTCTTAAAATAGAATGGCTACAATAGAGCTCTGAATTGCTTTGATGCTTTTCCAAAAAGGATCTGCAGTGCCTCATAACATATTCACTTTAAAGAGAACATTGATAAACATTCAGTTTATTATACTGTCCTGCCATGCATTTTAAATATCTGCAAAATGTATTTATTTAAATAATTGGGTACCTGTGCAGTTAATGATGACTGCTACATTATGCATGATTCTTGGCAACTAATAGTGAGGATCAACTGCAGTGTTCCATTAGTGGTTTTCAATTTGTTGCTAAGTTTTCTGTAATTGATTGATGCTACTTGAGACAGTTCTCAAAACTGCAAAACCAAAAACAGTGTGTCTCCCATCTCCAAGAAAATCCTTTCCCAAGGGTTTCCTTTCCTTCACAGCTAGAATGAGTGTGGGCTAGAGAGACTGAGAAGACATAATCTCACATTCTCCATCATGTGTCATGATAAAAAGCTTTTCCTGGCTGCCCAGCAGGCACTGACATTCAGATATTCCTGCAGCATAGGAACTTGCTCTGTGGGCTGTAAAATGGACAGGATGTTGTCTGTGATTCTGTGTCTGTGCTTATGAAAGTGACTGTACTTTTCCCATCTTCCTAATGGGAGCAGCTTCAATCTGGACTACAGAGTTCTATCTCATATTCTGAGAAACATTTCACACCATGCACAGTGTAACACGCTGAAGTGTGAAGACATAGGCTGTGAGGAAATGGCAGACAAAGCTGTAAATTTAGCTTGTGATCAGGGGCACTTGCACCAGTTGTGTGAGCAATGCAACAGGAGGTTTATGGACAGCAGGTGGGAGTGTGCCCATGGCTAGCTTTGTAGCTGGTAACCAAGGGGATCTGGGGAGCTTTCTCACACCTTGCTCTGTCAGACTGTGCTCTGCATACCTCTACAAAACACCACTAAATCCAGCTGTACTCTGACCTAAGTGCTGATAAGACTCTGGGAACCATGAGGTAACAATTTCTCCATGTTAAGTCATGTTTAAGAACAAGTTCTCCTGACTCTGAGGATGAGCTGAGACACTGTGCTGGCCTGGTCTGTGACACCTACCACCTGCATGTCTTCTTAACATAAACAACTGGAGGGACACATGGGAAAATGTGTTCATAAATCCTCTTAAAGAATCCTCAAATGTCACCCACTCCAGGCTTAAAAATAGTGTTTTTGCTGCCATATTTATTCCTGACACTTGTAGAAACTGCAGGGTCCTTCCAGGCACATCCCAATAACATGGGCAACTGAGAACTCCTGTGTGGGTGTGCTTGCAGAACTGAGCTGTTCCCTGGATGTGATAGCATGCTGCCAGGTGTTTAAAATGGGAGAAGGGGGTAAAAAAACCACGATGAGGAAGGAGGAACCATAGAACTAATGTGTGTCAAAGTTCTATCTGGAGCAGGGACTTTTTAAAATGAACATTGCATAAGGCTCTTTCCCCTTGGGAAACTGGCTTATTATTGATGGTTTCTGAAGTAGTACCTCCATCAGAATTTGAATATCTCTTGGGTCCACCCTTGGGAGAAAGGATTTTTGACTGTCTCTAAGAAGCTTGTCATTATTCAACACGTATGATAATGCGAAATTTAGCTTGCTGGTGATGTATGATCTTTCCCTAACAGTTATAGCTAATGGAATTTCTACTGAATTGTGGATGTCTCGAGTCAGATTATAATTCTGTGGATGTGCTGGTTTTAAGATCATCAGGGAATCAAACTCCAAATAAGCCACTTCCCTCTCCCTGATACTCTCAGTAAGTAAGGGACAAAAATTTTAAAAAAGGCAATACTAGGGCTTGAAGTAACAATTTACTGAAAGCACAAAGCAACGGAAAAAGACACACACAGTAACAAAGGCAACATTAATAGCAAAAGTATACAAAACCCGAGAAGTTGTTTTATCCACAAAAAAGGTATTCTCCACTGAGAACAAAACCAAGAAGGTGGATGCTCCCTGTAGGATGCATCTGTGTGGTTTCCCCAGTATGGGATCGTTCCTATGCCCTGTGTCACGGACTCTTTGGGGAAAAAAGGCAATATGGTGACTGTTTCCTTGCATGGCCCATGTGGTATTTGTGAAACAAAGAAAATATGATGGGGGAGCTCCCACATGAAAACAATGGAAAATAAGGACAGAGGAACCTCTGTAAGAGATGTGTCTGAGTAGGCATTGTGCAGCCATTTTCTCTGAGCTCAGACCCGTGCAGCTACTACTTTACCTCTGAAAAGTTCCAGCTCCATGCTGACTTTGTGTCACCCCAGACCTTCTGGGTTCAGCCGTGTCTCAGAGCTGTCCCTTCAGCACCATGCCTGGGAGTGGCCCAGCTGTCCCTTTCAGCACCAAAAGTCTGTAGTGCCGCTGGAGGCAAAGTGAGGAGGCAGAGGGTGGGTGGCAGAGGAACCGAGTCTGCAGGGGGTGATGGTGACAGTCCCCTCACTGCAGAGAGCGAGGCATGGTGACTCACTCATGGTCTGCTCCTGTCTCTTCCTGCTGAAACACACAGCCCCAGTGATGACGTGCTTGGTGCAGAATAAACAACTCAGTCACACAGAACTCTGCCTCTTTCTCTGTAACCAGGACAGTAGACAAAATCTTTCGCATAGCTAATTTTTTATTTGATGTCAACTCTTCATTGACACAGTATTTGCAAACACTGAACCAATACATCTATTAACTTTGAAAGCTTTGCATAACAAAGCAATCTCTGCACAGTAAATGTGTGCTGGCATGTAGAGTATGGAATTCCACAGACCTGAAATCCTTGCTGAACAGATCAAAAGTTACAGCTATGTGTAAACTCCCAAGAATGAGAATCTGATTTCTCGGGAGCAAGACTCAGTCTGAGATCAGTAAGTGGTGAGATGTTAAAGGCATTAGGCAGTGAGGTTGACTGCTGACAGAGTACAGTAATTTCACGAATACAAGCCGCACCAATTTGACCAAAATTTTGGTGGAAACCCGGAAGTGCGGCCAATATTCCGGGGCGGCTAATACATTAACAAAATTCTAAAAGCTGCCAACATGGAAGTGAGAGCCCACGGCAGCCCCAAGCCAAGCTGGAGCCCGGCCGGCCCCGGCTGAGGTGGGAAAGCCTGGCAGAGGCGGGGCCAGCAGTGTGGGGGGCGGGCGGCAGAGCCTGAGCCAGCAGGGCGGGGGAGCCCGGGAGAACTGGGGCTAGCAGTGCAGGGGAGCATGGCAGAAGCAGGAAGGCCGGCGGGTGGGGCTGCCTGGCAGCGGGGGAAGCCCAGCAGAATCGGGGCCAGCAGCGTGAGGGAGCCCGGTGGTGCGGGGACCTGCAGTGCCGGCCAGGGCGAGGAAACGCGGCGGCGGTGCAGACGGGAGGGGGCGGCCGGCGAGCCCGGCGGCGGCGGCGGCAGCCCTGCCGGCAGGGCGAGCGAACGCGGCAGGGGGGCGGTGCTGACGGAAGAGGGGGGCCAGCGAGCCCGGCGGCGGCGGCAGCACCACCTGGCCAGCCCCGCCGAGCCGTGGCGCTGAACTGGGCCACCCGGCCCCGTCGGCAACCATGAGCGGGCCGAGCCTTCCTGGCCCCGCCCTGAGCCAGTAAAGCCCGCTATGCCGCGATCCTGTTACTAATTGGCCAATTTGTGAAAGCTGCGCACGGATTCTCGCGACGAACGAAAGTGCGGCTAATATTCGGGGTGCGGCTTATCTATTGACAAAGACAGCAACATTGTCGAGGCACCGGGGGTGCGGCTTATAATCCGTGCGGCTTGTATTCGTGAAACTACTGTAGTCTGGCACCGTTCTTGTATTACTGCAGAAATGTTACCAGTATATTGCTTTCATCTACACACAGATCTACAACATCTGGTTTAGGTATTTCACATATTTTATAGTGCAGTAGAGTATATGGTAATAAAATAGCCAGTTGTTCTACACATTTTGCTTCTTTCATTGGTCATGCAGTGTCATTTGCAATATATTCTGTAGGTCCATAAAAGTAATGTGTTTTCCTTTGTGTGTTCTGAATTGGCTGAATTTGTGTGGGTTTTGTGGTTTTGTTTGTTTTGTTTATTTTTTTCCAGGACTGTGCTTTTACATATCAGACTTTAAACCCCATAAAAATGGTTGCAAGAGAAGAGTTTGATTTGGCAGGGTGGCAAAGTTGTGCTGTTCAGCTGTGAGACACCACACAGCAGCCCTCTGACTAAAGTTGTTCTTGTGGGGATTGTGCTGAAGGGTATTTTCATACCCCAGAGCTGCAGAACATAGACAGTGTTCTGGGTAGCACTGACTACTGCTGGTAACAACAGAGACAGCTTAGAGCTACTGTGCCTGGAAGATCGTTAATCTTGCAAAATGATAGGGCAAACCCTGCTCTACCTATTTATTGAAACTTGGTGGTCCTGAAATTCCAAGACACTGCGTAGCACGATATGTTGAGATAAGTGACATACCTGAATTTACTTCTATCAAGATGAGACAAGGATAAACAAGAGATACATATGGCTTGTAGAATGGACACATATGGATCCAGCTGAGTGGCAGCCTGCACGTCACACATCATGACGTGCAGGATGATGTAAAACATGAAAGACATCCTTACAGTCCAATAGAGGTAGAAGCCATAGAATGATATCACTTGCATTGTGGTGTTACATTGTCTTTAATCTCAGGTAAAAAAAATACAGTAGTTCTGGTTTCAGTGTATGTGTTCTCCTTATGGATGACAGCTGTAAGTATCCAAAAGCAAGAAATAAAAACATTTCTTTAAATGCAAAAATATTATCTCAGGAAAATGGCTGAGAGATTGATAACAATCTATATGAATGTATATATGCACATAAATCTGTATTTGAAGCAGTTTTACAGCCAGAGGGTCTCCAGAAAATGAGAGGCAAGTGCCTTCTGTCCCTATTGCACGTAAAATTGCAGCACAGACACAGCAAGTAGATGTAAGCCATGTGATAAGAACAAGGACAATAGCTCTGATCAGTGTTCCTAATACTGGGAATACATCTGGCAGCTGCTGCTCACCTGCAGAACAGAAGTATATAGAGTACATGCTTTACATCTGGAATAGAGTGAACTTATGAGATGGACTGGCTGATGATGACCTGCCCTCACAGCAAGTTCTTTGTGTTCAGTGAGCAGTGACAGTCTGTTCTGAGCACTTTGCTTGTCAGTTTGCCATGGGACTAAGCCTGTATAGAATGGTCCAGATTCACAGCACGTGCAACATGACATGTGGGCACCTGTTTGCATGCAGGACTCCTGGAACTGAGATGATGAAGTCCAGCTCCTTCTGTTCCTCTCTACACTAATCTAGTAGAAGTACCCCAGGCTGCAAATCTGATTTTCCTTATGCAAATTGGTTTACGGATTTTAATTTTCTTAAAAGCTATGCACTTCAGTAAAGCAAACATACTTTAACTCTTGGGAAATAATTGGCATGTAATAGGTTACTGAGTTTGGCAAGCTAGTTTGTTTGTTTGGGATGAAAAGATCTTCATGTACTGATGTATCTTAGAGGCCTCACAACTTCTGCGTGACATCAACTGAAATGTACAAAGTGCTGTGTTAGTGAAAGTTAAATTGAAAATACTTACTTGCTATCCAGAATTCCTTTTACTAAACAAAGAGGAGTTGTAAGGTAGAACGGAGAATTCATTGTAAAACACATAATTTTAAGGGAAGACAATGAAAGATTTTACTATGAGAAGATAAACAGAAGATAGTTTTAAAAGTAAATTATATAAGAAGGAGGCTGTCTGGCAGACAGAGCATCCATATTGTACCTGATAGTTTTTTATAAAGCAAAACCACAAAACCAGCCAGCAACTGCCAAATTCTGGTCTATTTTTCAGAAAAGCATTTATAGATTAGATGATAAACGATTATAAAGCCAGGCAGTTCTTCATACCACATCTCTGCTGCTGGTAGTGATGTTGCTTAGCAACACTTGAACAGGAAGAATCCTGGATTGGCTTCTGTGGGGTGTCAGTGCAGGTTATATTATGTGTTCAGAGAAGATACATACTGGGTCCATGAGTCATCTTTTAGGCATTTTCTTGAAATTTAATTTTTTTGTAAATAGCTATTTTGATTTCTTTATTTAGTTACTTGCCCATGCTAGACATTTCTGTATTTCATACACATGAGGAACTCCTTCACTGGGTAGAACATACTAAGTGAAGTTTTGGAGCTATGGAGGTAATGGTCTATATTTTCTGAAGGTTTACTACTTCTCTCTAGGATATTTGCAAATGTATCCAGTCAGTAATGTAAAAGCTCACATTTCCATTCATGCTATGCCACCTGCACCACACATATATTATCTGGTTTAGTGGGGTAAACCTTTAAACAGGCGTTTCCTTTTCCGTCTCTGTTCTACCCCTCCTCATCCTCTCACCCCATCCCCTCCCTGGCTCGCTCTCTGCTCTGCCCATTAGTTGTTTGTGACCCTTCCTATACACATGCAATACTTATGTAATAGAAAGGTTCTTGCACACTGCCTTTCTTTTCATAACCTATTACAGTAGGAAAGGTGAACAGGAAAGTGCTTCCTTTTGTGTATAAGTTCTTGGTTCTGTTTGGCAGCAGACCACATTTGTAATATGTACCTCTGCAAAATGGATAGAAATCTACTGTTCTGATTTCATGGCACTTTCTACATGTTTTTGTAATTTATACCTTGTAAAGTGTTTGCCAAAATCACCGTTTTATGTTCATTTTGCAGAGGTAAAAATTCCAATAAAAATTGCAGGGCAGTGCTGGATTTGATGTGAGGTATCTTTACGGACACATATGAAACAAAGATACTAACCATGAAGTCTCAAACCAGATAAAACTCCTACGAAAATGATGGTTACCTAAGGATTTTAGGGTGCAGCTTCCATTTCCTGTGAAATGCTCTGCAAATTTTACTGCCGATCTCTACACCAAATGTTTGCACAGATCTACCACTCAACTCTGGACTTACTCAGCGTAGTCCAAACTAAACTGAAAACTGGACTGATTGTGAAACAGAGATCTCTTGTAGATGTCTTGCCATACATACAGAATATCTAAACTAGTACTCTTAAATTTCATTTTTAAACCCTCTCTATTCCCTGATTTCTCACTCACTGTTGATAATAGTAACAATGTACTTGTCATGAGGATGCATTATTAGAGAGTGTCTTCTTTCTTGGTCCATTTGCCCATCTGACTTATCAGTCTTTTACTTCTGAAATAGAGAGGTATTTCAGCTTTTATACTCTCCATCCTAAAACCCTTATCCAAAATATTTGTGTATTTGGGAGTATTGCTCTCTTTTGAGGCTTGGCAAATGTGGTCTATCCTCCCCCACGCACTCAGAAAGTTATTGCAAAGATCATCTCTTCACAGCCATTCACTGGCTGTGCCTCTCCTCTCAAACTCTCTCCGCATGGACTCTTAGCCCATGTTCACTCTTCCATTATTGGTTTCCTACTCTGATTGACTGTCACTTAATTAATTCCTCTAAGATATATTTTAGTTCAGGGCAGGCACCCTAGTAGCTGTGAAGTTTCTAAATTTTTCTAACTGGTTCATTCATATTGAGGCCACTAAAAAAACCTATTAATCCTGTGGTTGCACTCTGTGTTTGTTGTCTTCAAAGCTGACACTGAGGAACAAAACAAAGCTGTTGCATTATGTGATGTGGGTGGCAGTATTATAGGGATCCCTGCTCTCATTTCTCTCACATCAGCTGCTTCTGTTTTGATTATTTCTGACCTGATGACTAAGAGATTGGAGCATCTGACATTTGAGTGGAGGCTGACATATGAGGAGAGAGCTGGGATTGTTTAGTCTAGAGAACTCAGAGGGGATCTTATGAATTTATATAAATACCTGATGGAGGAAAGTAAAATAAACAGAGCCAGAGCCTTCTCAGTAGTATCTAGTTAAAATGCAAGAGGTAAAGATGAAAAAGTAACTGAAGAAATTCCCTTTAAACAGAAGAAACAACCATTTTTTACTGTAAAGGTAATTAACACTTGAACAGGCCCCCACAAAGGCTCTGGAGCCAACATTCCTGGAGAGCAACTTGTTCTAGATGATCATGGAATTGAACAAGATGATCTCCAAAGGTCACTGGTAAACTCAGCAATTCTGTGTCCTCCTGAATTTCTGCTTAGAAGTGCAGCCTGCAGTGATTAAAAAAAGTGAAAAAGCAAAACCAAAACCCCCTAAAACACTCAAGGGTTTCTGTTTCCCATGTTGAGTGTGTACTTTTTTGAGGGGCTTTTTTTGGGACCCATTTGGCTTTTGCCATTTTTTTTTTCACCATGGATACCTGTGAGTCTTTGGTGCTCCTTTCTCTGTAGGAGTTGGATGCAACATTTTTACTGGCCTTTCCTTGAGAAATGTTTGCCCGTGCTCTGTAAGCAGAGATGAATGCAGAGACCATGGTTTGTTGGTGGGAGGAGTAAACTATCTTCCGGAAGGGATCACAAAACTGCTGCCGTGTCGGGTTGCACAGTTGAAAAACCCCACAAGAAGATGTGGTGGGAGAAACCTTTTGGGGCAAGGCAGCCACATTTTTATCTGAATCACCTTGATGTGTAGACTCTCAGATGAAGATTGGCCTGGCTGCTGATCTTCAGGGCCTGGGAGCAGGAGGGAGGCTGGATCCCAGCATGGGAGGAGAGGGTTTTCAGACTCCAGGTGTGATGCTTGATTCAGGGTGAGTGAAGGGCAGGTTGGCTTTAACTACCGTGGAGCTTTGACCCTGTGTACTTCTCAGTTTCTGGGTGTGCTGGCAGGGCTGTAACCACTTATTTTAGCCTGCCAAAATTATCCTACTGAAAGAGGAATGATACAGTTTTGTAATTACCACTTGTATTTAAAGACTTTGTTCAAGTGCCTTCCTCTGTAGGTTGTTTGTAGAACATAACTGCAACCATAAATTCTCCACATTTTCTTCTGAGTTGATGGTTTTATAATGTACTTCTTGAACAGCATTCACTGCATACAGCTAGCAAGATGTTTTCCATTCAGAGTAGCAAACTTCATGTAGATTTGCTGTCATGGATCCATCTTATTTTCTTCAGTTTTCTGTGTCTAATGCCTCATACAGATTCATTGAGTTATGCAAGAAATGTTTGATTTTTTTTTTCTGAAGGCTCTAAACATTATTCCTTGAAAGAAAAACCTTTTGGCCTTTGGATTCTTTCAAAAAACGGTTCAGTGTTTTTAGCCAAACTTTGACAGCATTTAAAAAGAAGTGCCAGAAATGCATTTTCGTGTATGTTAAGCTCTTTAAGGATTTTAACACTGTTGAGGAGAGAATAGTAGTATAATTTCCAATGCCACAACTCCTGCTGCGAAGACTTCTATTACATTTATGAGCTCCCTTATAAAAGAGTTGGATACAACTTCAGTCTTGAAATTTTCTTTGCCTGGATAACAAAGGCACAGAAAACCAGACGATGTTACATTCATGAAATAGAGACAAGTCTTTTAAAAATGTTGTCCTGAAGGTATATGGAGCACTTTTCCTCTTCACTCTCTTTATAGACGTAACTGAAATGTATACATCCTAAATGTATACTTTCTCAGAAAACTGGGATCTCCATACCTTGGGCATACATTGGAGATGGATGAAATAGAACATATAAAACAACCAAATAGGTGCTTTTATAGGTATAGATTCTTCTGGGGATGTTTGAGAACTCACAATTTCATAGCTGCTAACCACACCCACTGTAAACATTCATGTTAAAAAAAACCACAAAAGCAGAAGGTGAATTTTGCAGAGACTGAGAATACTAAAACTTTTCTCTTCCTCCTTTAGGTGACTTAAAAGTGGGTTTTTTTACTTTCTAAACAAATACTGTGATGTAGCTATTAAATCACTGCACAGAACAAAGGGAAACTATAAGTAACAGGGAATTTGCATACAGAATTTTAGGAAGCATTGCAGGTTAGTATTTAGCATCTCTGGCACCAGGTCATCTTTTATAGGACTGAAAAATACACCAAATTCACCAAAATATTGAGTTTTTCAATTCTGTGTGTCTTGTGTTTATTTGTGTGCCACAATGCATGAAAGGTTGTTTATAAGCTTAGGAAATTTGTTTTTCAAATCCTAAGGGAAAGTTCTGTTTTCTGAGGAAGGCTTACTGAGAAAAGAGTGATTCAGTTTCAGAATTTCACTTATTCAAAAAAGCTGGCTAATGTGTTTCAGACATATGTATAGATTTCACTAATACATTATTTGATAAGAAATGTGCAAATGCATTCAGAAATTCTGAAAAGGAGATTATTTTTTTCTCATGCAACATCTTGAAACCAATTCTTCAACAATATTGTTATCTGAAAGTTTAGGCGTCTTCAAAAGAATTTTGATTAATTTGCTTGGTCTTCCTACATATTGAAATCTTTCAGCTGTGTTTTCTGAATCAACGATACATTTTTACGCTTTCTTATATAATACGTATAATCACCAAAACTCCTTGTTTCTCAAAAGGAAATCTGTTTACATTTACAGAAACTAAGATAAATAGTCATATAAAGTGTTCTATTTACTAATCCTGTATTTCTCAGTTTCAGCAATTTTAGTTGTCAAATGATGTTGCAAAGGTATTCAAACATGGCTGCTGAGTATGAGGATAAAATAAATTTTGTATTAACCTCTCCAAATGAGGATGGACTAGGCTAATGGTCCTTCCACAAATGTGTTTGGGAGAGGCAATTACTACACTTGTTAACTAATTTTTAGATAAAAAATTGAAAAAAAGAAATAAATTACTGCTCATCACTTTAACCTCTTTTTCCTAAAGTATTTCCAAAATTAGGTTTTTAATTCTTGCTATGACACATACTACATAAAAATATTGATCATATAATCTAATGACATTTGTATCTAAAGGACAAACATGGCACTATTTGTTGTTCATGTAGGGAGTTTTATATTGTGCCATTTAGCACAATATGAACCCTTCAGGATTTATTTCTTTTTCATTCCCTTCTAGGTACTCTTTTGAGTCCTTCCACTTTCAAAGAATAATTGTAGCAATCAGATACAATAAGACGAATGCATGGAAGGGACCAATTCAATTTTTCAAGGAAACAGGACACATCAAATGTTATTTCTGCCTGCTGGCTTGTTAAAAAACCAACCAAACAAAAAACCACTAAAGAAAACATCAAAGCCTGAGATTAAAAACAATCCTACCCATACCCTCAGTCACAGGCTTTGCCTAGGTGTGTAAAGTCAGCTGGGCTTTTAAGCATTAGTGGAATATGTCTTTAGTTTATAAATCTAACTTTCCATTCAGACAATTTTGGCTTCAAATTCGCATAGTACTATAATTTCTGATCATTCTTGAATATACACTAAGGTAAAAAATGGCTCAACCTGGCACTTATTCAACAGATGTGTCTTGGGTCTTACGCTCGTAGGAAGAATTAATGAAAGCCCTCAATGGAGGCTTATCCTTACTCCACCTGAAGCCAGTGGGCACTTTGCCATTCATTTCAATAGAAAATCTGGGTAAATACTCTGCATATCTAAAACTCTAATAAAAAGAATCGTAATTCTTAAGCTTTTCTGACCATATCCTGTCATATACAAAAATGAGACAATTCAAATAACGGAGAAGAGACAGTCAAAACATCAGTGAACATTCTTGTAGATTCAGTTTCAAATAATAGTTCTCCTAGAGAAATATCATCTCCAAGGCCTCCTGCAAAAATATGCTATATAATTAAAAGTAAAACCAAATCCAGATAAAACCTATGTCATTATATCAGAATGAGAGTAGAAGGCAGAGTTTTAGTGGTCAACAATATGATCAGGCAAACACTGATTGCAATTAAAAGTATTTTATGTTTTATGTTCATGTTAATAGTATTTCTATCATCTGACCTTCAAGAATGCAAGAATGATCACATGAGGAAAAAATTATTTCCTCACCTTATAATGGTTACATCTTATTTTAGCCATGAGAAATGCAGACAGTGTTCTGGGACCTTTGCCATACCTATGCTGAATAGGGTGTGTAAACCATGAAGTCTGACTCTGTTCTATGCTTCTTTTTCTTACTAGATCTTTTGATTCATTTTTTAAAATAGACACGAACCGGGCTAAAACACCCCATACCTGTATCCTTAGCAAGCCTGAAAATTCAGTTCTGATAATGCAGTGGGGATTTATCAACATTTTCCTATCAAATAGATTTTGGCTATAATGTGTTAGATATTTTAAAAGAAAAAGCAATAATGATCCCAATATGAAATTAGTTAGGTAATGGGAGCAGCTTTCATTTATACATTGTACCTGGCATGGGGAAATTGATTGGTATCTGATAATTTATAATCTATGGATAAGAATGCAATTTCCAGGTTATTAAAATGTGAAAAGGTCATACTTCAATAACTGAATAGCTATTAAAAGATTTTTCAGGGAACATTTTAAATCAATGCTGTTGACAACCAAAGAGACAGAACAGTTTAAAGGAGGAATGCTCTTTGCCCTTCTAAAACCAGAGCTCGTGCTTTCTTTTGCATTATGCCCATTCACAAGTGTTGCACTGCTTTATATCCTTATTAGGAATGCAACTACTGATGCACTGCATTTTTAATTGTTTGTTTGTTTTTAAAATCCATAACTATTTTTTAAGTTTAGAATTGTTTTTTTCAATTTCTTACTAA
This sequence comes from Catharus ustulatus, assembly GCF_009819885.2. Taxonomy (NCBI): domain Eukaryota; kingdom Metazoa; phylum Chordata; class Aves; order Passeriformes; family Turdidae; genus Catharus; species Catharus ustulatus. The sequence continues at coordinate 24,501,553 of NC_046226.1, forward strand.
TTTTTTAAAATGTGAAGCCTATAGCAACAAAGGCAAATTTTGAAATTAATAATAATCATCTGAGTTTATTTATACAAGTAACTTCCTTTAAATCATATTGATATTTCTGAAGAAGGCAGTTTTATTTCTTGGCTAGTAAAATGAAATGAAAATATTAAATACAATATGAACTCTTTTAATAGAAGTCATCAGAAATGTCTTTGAAAGCCAAGGACACATTGTTATACTCCATACCTATTGCAATAAATGCATTCCTTTTCTTAGAGCAAATTGTGAGGCATTAGATAAGAATATTTCACAATAATGGTCTCTGAAGGGCAGAGAAGATCTACAAGTATTCTAGGGTTTGTTTTAGGATTTTATAAAGTGTTGCTTTGGTATTTTGCCTGTAACCAACCCAGAATGTGGAAATGCTCCCTACCTACCATGTCCAGGTCAGTAAACTAATGTAGAAGGTTGGAGGAGGAACCTGGATGTCACAGTTGGCCTAATCCAAGAGAAGTCATGAGATGGCTGCCCTTTACTGCCTAAGGAATCAGTCAGCAGGTGGCCATGGCGGGACCGTGTCTGTGTTTGCACTGACAGAGTACAAAGTTCTGCAATGACAAACTATTCTTGAGCATCCACCCTGTGCACTCAAGGAACACTGGCTCAAAGTCATATGTCAAGTGATTTTCTATTGACAACTGGTGCTGTGCTTAGCTGGCATGTGCAGAGCTGGTTAAGCTGAGATCAGTGGCACTATTGCTGCTTTCAGTAATATCTATTTCATGAGCCCTATTTGTGCAAAAGCATGGAGACATTGAAGGTTTCTTGTTCTCATTGGCTAATGGCAGAAACCAATTTTTAGGTAAGGAACCTTGGAGCAATATTGTCAAATACCACTACCAAATCTCAACAGTCTCAGTCTTTACACTGGCAACTTGTCTTCAAAGAGTTGAAGTTCTGGAAAACTTAATTAATAAATACCTTCAAGGCATGGGCTACAAAATTCCTCATCAGAAGAAAAATCTAACTATGGAGTATAGCTATAGCCCCTCTGAGACATTAAACCAGAAGGCTGAGAAATAAGGGATTAGCTATGACCAGGGTAAGTAAGGCAGAGAAACTGCATAATGAGAGAGGAGTTGTTGCCTCATTAGCTTCAGGTATCTACAGACAGGCTGTAGGTAATCAGATTGTCCCAGATAAAGTCATGGGCTTAATCACTGAGATTCTTTGCAATGAGAATTAGTACAGAGGTTCATAACCTGGGTATTTGGACAGGCAAAAGAGAAGGTGGAAGGTGCTTGTGGAGAGCTCTAGTCTAGGTGACTCTAGCAGTGTTTGCAATTGCAGTCAGTGCCGCAGTAGAGGAACTTCCTTTGGCAGTGACAAGGCTTGCCTAGCATGGAAAGGTTGTGATGGATCTAAGTTTCTCCAGTAGTGTGGAGATCATGACAATTTGCAGAAGAGAAAATGTTGTATCTTTTATGTTTCTGCTCTCTCTCCCTTTTTATATGTTTATGTATTGTTTTAAAGGGAGACAGAAGTAACAGTATGAGCTGCTTCAATATCTTTCTTTTCACCCAAAAGGAGAGATAGTGGTTTTTACCAATCAATGGTACCTAAAATTGAATCATTATTAATGCATATTTCCATGCAATCAAAGTAAAAGTAGAATATTTTTTAAATGAAACAATATTTTACAGTTCAGAGATTTCTATATTCTAAAAGGTTAACATATTCAGAAAGATATTACAGTTGAATCTAAAACAGAAATAATTTGAAACAGGTTTCTAATACATGTAACTATTTGGTGTGGTAACAGAATTCATCTTCAATTCTAATTATTTTGATTATGGGAGATCTAAAGGCAAATAACAGGTTAATCAACTTCTCTGTGAGTTGTGAAATCTGATATATGTTGTAGTCACACCTGTATGGACTTTGATTTTAGTGGGATCATATTGCAGTTTTTTAGACTGCAAAGAGTTTCTAGTGTGGACTCTATGTTCAGCAGACATCAGAGTCAGGCTGTGGTCTTGGCTGAAGCCTCAAACTATTGTGTAAAGTGCAAACTAATATCTTTAGCAGTGTTAGGACAAGGGTGGCTTGTTATTGGTCATAGATTCCTTGAGGTCTCCAGAGGTCACCTAGTCCAGCCATCTTTGACAATTCTTATGATATAATAACCCAGCAAACAATAAAAAAAGCGGTTTTCTTTATTCAAATTGGAATTTCTGGTTCAAATTTCTCATTTCTGGTGCCTCTTCTTCCAAAATTTGGCTCCATCCTCTCTGTACCTTCCCACTGGCACCTGTAGACAGAGATATGATCTACTTTGAGCCTTCCTATTTTTAAGAATGAACAAACACATCTCCCTCAGGCTTTCCTCACTTGTCACATGCTCTTGGACTCAATGCACTGTGTGAAAATCTTTGGAGAACTGCTCTCATAAATGCCACAGAGAAGGGAATAATCGTTTCCTTGACTTGTTCTCAGAGCCCAGGACACAATTGCCTTAATGACTGTGAGGGCACAGTGCTTGACTCATGCTTAGTTTTTGTTTTCCTCGATCTCCAGGTCATTTCAGCCAACACATCCCACAGCCTGTTCCATTGCATAGGACTGTTATATTCCAGATGCAATTTTTTGCCTTTATTGAGCTTCATGAGGTTCCTGTCAGTCGACTTCTCCAGTCTGTCAGGTCACTCTGAATGGTAGCCCTGCCCTCTAGGATATTGACTGCTCCCTCTCAATTGGACATTGTCAGCAGCACTTCTGCAAGTGCCCTCTCTTCCATCGCAAGGGGCTAAGGCTGTGTTTCACAAAAAGTTCACATAATCAGGTGGTCACACCTACATGCTTGTGCTGTACAAGTAACTGTATGCTGATGACAAGATGCTCTAAACTGTGACACAGAGATATGTAAATAATTCTTTTTGCTGCCAACCTCTTTTGCATTGAAATAAAGAATTCTAGAGTCTACTACATTGCTAGTCTTCTTCATATTAAAGGCAAATAAAAAATAACAAGGAATTTTATGTAGAGATATAAGAATATTATAAAAGATACAATTGGGAAGTAATTTTCCCAAGGATCCAGGGGAAACTTCTAAAGATTTTTGCTCTTATGAAGCTGTTGGCAGCTTTAATCCTTTTAGAGTGAATTTGCTCTTCCTATATATGTGAGCAATTGGCCTCAATGATATCACTTGCTAACTACAGTGCTCCATCTGGGCTGTCAAATGACACAAAACTGTAGTGGTATTTGGGTGAATCAACACATACAGGTAACCAGGCTGACCTCCAAAGAACAGCTGAAATGCAAAGAGTAAATTTATTTCATTACCTCCTTACATACATTGAGCAGCAAAGACGGGGACACAGGCTCTGTTAGGCTTAGGTCACCCTAGTGAAGAGACACAGGGACATAAGCTCTGTTAGGCTTAGTTCATCCTAGCAGGCAGCAACAGGTGGAGCACTGCCTGCTCCAATAAGTCAAAGAGCTTTACCATGTGCAGTTTATCACAAGGCTGTGTTTTTATGATCTCTCTCTCTCCTAGTAGAAGGCTCAAACCTGTCTGTGAGAGTTCCTCTGCATAGGAATTCTACTCAAAACAAGCAGGGGATAAACAATGCTGTGTATAATCAATGGATTTTCCCCCACCAACATTCTCAGCATTCCCTGCTGCAAGGTGCTTTGAGCTTTTAGAGAGCTGTTCACTTCTTTCTAAATCTCTGGGCTCTAACCCTTTCCTACCAGTGTTTTATCTTAAAAGGACTTTCAGTTATACGTGTTACTAAGGTTTGATTGCTAATGTCATTTGGCATTTACTGTATATTTTCAGCATCTCTGTTTTATTCAACATGTGAAATGCTTTATCTGCCTTGATCTGGTTGGATCCTGACCTAGCTGTAAAGGCTAGGTAATGTGACTGTGTTCCTCAGAGGCGTAGCATATATTACCTTAAATACAGTTATATTTTAACAGGGTTGTATGGCTTCTTTTCAGCTAGGATGGAGATTCATTCGTTGTATCCCATGCTGTGTATTAATAGCCCCTAAAACACATCAGTAATGACAGAAACACTGTCCACTGCTCCAAACTGCAAAGTAACTCTGATCTTGGTGACCCATCCTTAGGAGAAATGAACCAATTCCCCTCTCAGGGGCTCCTCATCTGCTTTCCTCACATTAGGACATTTCTTCTTAGGCAAGTATGACATTTATCCTACACAAGCCTACAAACTCGAATGGAGAATTAGCCCTCATTAGTATAGAACTTATTTTTACTGAATCTCGCTAAGTCTCAATGACGTTTGTTCACAGGAGGTTTTATCTAGGAGTGTGATTTCATTTTATTATTTCCAGTTGTGCTTTTGTGTATTTTAACTGCAGTAGGCTTTTTTTGTACAGTAAGAAAAAAGTTAAAGCCTTCTTGAACAATACAGTACTTTGTGAGCTGCCTCCAGGGAGCCACAGCACTGAAGGAGTTTATTATATTTTTGTGATTAGTCACAAGACAAAACCCACAGAAGTTCTGGACAATGCTTGTAAATTATCAAAGCAAAAATGTCGGATCCATTCTGTGTACGAAGGCTGCAGTAGTCCCATGGGTGTTGTACCCAGTGTCAAAGAAACAGACTGGGATATTGACTGTGTCATAGAAGGTATTGAAAACACTCCATATGTGTTAGAGGCCAGCTCTTTAATGACTACCAACTTTAATTGCCGACATAGTAATCTCTTGGTTTAGTCAAGTAGGGGCTTAAAAGACAACTTCAAAGTAAAGAGTAGTTAACAATCATAAGGCAACTGCAGGGAAGCAACTTTTGCTTCAAGTGGGAGCAGCAAACATGCGGAAAGGTTTTATATAAGCCAGAAAATCCCGATGTTTTATTGGAAAGATGAAAGAATTCTTTTTCCCTAATCTAAAATAGTGGCATGACCCCCATCTCTCTGAATTTTCAGTCAGCATTTGATATGATGCCCTTCAGGAATTACTCTTATCAGAGAGATTACGCCCAGAGCTGTACAGTTGAAAAGAACTGTCTCTATGGAATTACTGCCTGGAGGGAAGTTATCATTAAAGCTCTGTAATAATAGAACTCTTTTTTCTTTTTTTACCTCCTTGAAATCTTAAAAAATTATATTCTGCAAGCTAACCTTTGGTATAGTCCTTTCTCAAATGAAGTAAGTATTGCAGATTTAACTCATTTATTTCAGAGTAGGGAAGCATAGCATATCAAAATTATATTTTGTAAATTTTTGTTTTGCATCCAGAGGATAATTCCAGATAGTGCCTGAACATTGGTCCCATTGGTTCAGGCTCTCCAAGTGACTAAAACCAAAGATATTATAGAGACTGACTGTTTCATGCAGTAGAAAACAGGAAGACTTGTATCTGGATTACACTCTCAGGGTTATGAACTCTAACTTCTCATATTTATATGTAATATGAATTATATTCATATTGCATGCATATTGCACATATATGTAATGCATAGATACATTCAATTACATTTGTAGGTGGTAAGAACTATGCAATAGCAGTTTAACTCTGCACAACAGAGTCCTCATCTCTGACTGGAACTACTCCAGTACAAGCACAGACAAGTGGGAGATCTCTAGGTTTTGGGTTTTTTTTTCTTTTTCAAGATCTGATTACTAAGTTATCCATTCTTGGCAATAACTTCTGCTGGTTTTGCTCAATTCATTGCTCTTCATGGTAAGTTGCACAAACACTGGGTAAGGCAGGCCTTGGGGTTAATGTTCTGGTTAGAGTTCTTAGACTATGATCTACCCTGGTGCAATAGGTTGTCCTGTGGATCAAGGTGCACAATCAGGGCTTAGGGAAGCAGTAAGCAATAGTTCTTGTCAACATGTTTCAATTCTGTGTTGCTACTTTAGGACCACTGAATCTTACCCCATGTGCACACATATTCGATTATTGCCAATCCAAAATTAAGCTTTTATTCTTGAATTTGTGATTTTTTTTTTCTAAATTTCTGAAATGTCCCCAGCCTGTCTGTAAAGTCTGTCCTGCTTTAAACTCTAATAATGATCATGATATCTGAGTGCCAAAGTTGGTTTAAGAATATACGGTTTTAGGACTTCAGGATTGGGTTGAAATATTTGGATGTAGTATATGTTAAAATCTCAAACTTTAAAGTAGCTGTAGCTGTCAGTCAGACATGTGAGGAATACAACATATGCCTTTGTACGAATCTTCAGGCACTGGCTTTGAAACAATTTTGCTGTTATAACAAAACAAACAACAAAAATAAGAGAGGACAATTTGTGTTCCTCTGTGTGAAAGACAACACAAGGTTACAAAGTGATTGCTGTCAGTTTGGCCAGAGACCATATTTTAGGAAGTAGAACACCTCTGAAATAGCAAAAATTCAAGCTTTGCTAGAGACAGCTCATCATATGGGTAAACATGCATGTGCTGTCTGCCTCCTGAGATAAACTGTCTCTTCAGCTTTCTCTCAGCTGTACTCATTTGCCATCAGTAGAGAGCTGGTGTTGCTGTAGGGAAAGATGATAGAACCTGACATCATAATATATATGTTTTATAGCATCAGAATGCTTTGATGCATTGTAACATCTGGCACAAGTATAAAGGGATTCCTGTTACTTTAATCAAATCCTCTTGGAATGATAACATTAGATATGTACATACTAGTACATCAAAGGCCTCATTTATCATTTATCAGGAAACAGAAGGGAAAACCCAATTTTTATGTAAATGCAGAAAAAATGTTATTGAAAGCTCTTAGTGAAAGTCTCAGTATTGCTATGGAGTATGATAAGTAGATTGACTTTTTTATTTCACTGTTTGCAATGTATTATTTGGGATATTCTAACAAATAATAGGTGTTAAAATCTGATTAACACTAGCTGGACAAACAGAATTTTTGTTCTGATATGAAATAAAGAGTTGTCACAGGCATACAGAAGAGAATGTATGGGGATTTTAAAGTGTATAAGGCAGAAGTTCTGAAGAATAATCATGTATTTCAATTTACAAGTCAAGATGGAGCAAGGACAGCAGATGTTCAGAACAGTAGTTCTTTGAATCCAAATCACAGACAACTTGTGCCATGTATCAGGTAAAACTGGAATGTGATTTTGAATCTCAAATCAGTGCGTTGTTGGCTATTATCATGTATTTTTTTCCTCGAATTTTAAAGGGTTTCATTTTTATTTCAGAACAGGACAAATTTTTGTTTTCTTACTAGTCTCCATATTTCTAGTCTTTTTTTTTTTTTTTGACTGGCGACTTCAACAGTGCAATAAGACTCACTGTGTCAGGTAGAGCACCCCAATTCTATTTGTGTTCAGAAAGGATGCACTTAGCCTCTGGTGCAAACAACTCATCAAGAGACAGTGATAACCTTTAAATATGGGGATGTAGAATCTAATGCTATTCAGATAGATGAAAAGCAAGCTATGATCCTACCTCTGTTTCAACATGGATGTTAAAAGTGCCTGACTTTGCAGGTGCTACTCCAGAAAAGAGATGAAGAGCTGATTTTATAAAATGCATACTATTTATGATAATATAACAGAAATTCCTGAACTGCAAAAAAGACAGTGGAATCTTCCCTCACCAGACACAGCACTTAACTGCTGTGAAAGAAAGCTGTCAGTACTGTCACTGATTATTCTAATTTTACTTTCAAATTTTTTACATACCACCTGCTTTTGGATCCCATATTCCCTTTGGCACAGAAGATGATATTCAAATAAGGTATTTTTCTTTATCATATTCAAAGATGATATTTATGGACTAACACTCTGACTCTGAAGCTCCAAGTACATATTGTAATTTGGTTACTGAGAGTCTGGAGTAATTCTGGTGGCATTTGCAACCAGAGCTCAGTGAAGGACAGAATACTTACTTCTCAGGAAGCTGCTGTTGCTGTCTGTCCCTGTCTAGAGAGAAAATAAAAGTGTTTTAAACTTAGCATGAAAAAATCAACAAAATATGATTTATGAAATCATTTTAGGAAAAAATAATTTAAATAATTTTTTTTTAAAACTGCTGCCTTTTAAAAACCATTTTACTAATGATATACTCATCCTTTAGGTCATGCTGACACTGTTGTTAGCACTTGCTTTGTGTAGCAATATTCTTCATGTTGTTTGTAGTTTCATCCAAGTCCTGCTGAAATAATTGTGTGCAGTATAACATGAAATATAAAAATGCTGGTATTTTGGAAAAAAAGGTATCATCTCAGAATCTTCCTAAAACAAGAGCACTTCATAAACCCCCCTAATGCCTCAAAGTAACAGTTCCAAAACTACTTTGATGATCTTTTATTTAACACTTAATTTGACTGCACATCAAGTCTTCAAGTAGACCACATGCAAAAATCTTTGTTTCTAATAAATAGTATCCAACTGTTTCAAAGACAATTTAATTGGTCTTTTGTATCATTAATTTTCAAGAAGTTTTCTGTTGCTTTCTTCTGAAACGCAAAACTACCTTTATTAAAGGACTTTACACCAGATTAAAATGTTGTTAAGAGCATACTTCAAATTGATGGGCTTTTGATTTAGCCAATAGAGGCAGTAAGGTTTTTTTGTCAGACTCCTTAGAATAAGAAGATACTGACTGAAAAATCATCTGGTGCTTTCACTGAACCTCCTCTAAAAGATGTGTACTTGTTTCCTGCGGCTATCTAAAGCACTCTCACTTAAAACCTCTTGTATACAAAGACTTGAAATGAAATAGTCTTGTAGAAAACATACTTTTGTATAGAGTAAAAGGAGTACAAAGCAGAGCAGTTGGAAGGTGTTGAATAATCAGAAATCTTTACCTATTTACTGCATTTCTTCTTTACCATTCTTGAAGTACTATAGACAAATAATTGGGTTTGAACAGCTGTCCCATGAAGACAAAAGACCAAAGACTTGAACTAAATTCCTGTTAAAGATTTTAGCTAGTAGTTCTTAGAAAGGACCATCAATGCTGCATTTAAATTACCATGTGGTTTACTTGTACCTTACTGCAGGTGCTTTGGTCCTCTGTGCCTCATGCAGCCTATTCAGAACCTGTTCATCATCAGACTAGGAGCCAGGGCTGCTCCTGTGGGGCTCTCTGTTTTGGCATTTAGCACATGCAAACAGACTGTAAGTAGGCACTGTGCACTTTAAAGGTGTTAGCTCTCATTTGTTGCCTAACAATGGGTTGTTTCAATCTGATAAATGTGTAAATGCCCTTGCAGAATCTTTACAGACTTTCACCTTGGAGGCTTTCTTGTCATTTTTGAGGTTTCCTAACATCCACTGTACTGCAATGTTACTACTGAAGAGCTACAGCTCTCAGTTGATGTGAGGATAAATTGGTTTCCTTATGTCATTAATTCTTACTCTCATCAGTTTTATGCTTACTTTGGGAAGTGTTACCTTCACTGACATTTTTTTATAGAGGAAAGCAATGGATTGCTGTGGCAGGCTGATAGATATGACCTGGCACAATCTAGATTGTGTCAACTATTCTAATCCCTATCACAAGGGTTGATGTCTGTGTTCTTCAACTTTATTTATACTGCATCATTTTTTTCCCACACTGACTTGTTTTCTGGCATACTGAATGACCTAATTCACAGTGTAGTTGAACCTTCATCATTAGTTTTGAAGTTGGTCCAGTCTCTTTCAACTGCTGACCTATCCCCTTGCTTAAAATTTCTATGCATGCCTTTTGTTTTCTTACTTCCCTTAGCTGTGCAAAAGTTTCCATTTTGCCTCTCTCCAGAATCCTATCTGTGCTTTCAGACTTATTTGCTGTTCATGCTCTTTTGTTGTTTTTTTACTCTCCAATTTCTCCCTTCATTCTTTTAAAGAGAGAGATAAATTAGCCACAACCCTTCACAAAGCTTACAGTAGAAAAGCTGTTATCACTGTCATTGGTTGAAGCTCACAGAAAGACAGATGTCTTTTGCTTTTTTTATTCGGTCCTTTTTTCTGATGTGGGACTACCCTTAATCATATCAGCTGCTCAGGCACTAGAATCTGGCCAGGCTTTATTCTTTTCCCATCCAACTTGGGTATACCACTGGTTAATCAATCTCTTGGAAGAGAAATGTCACGGAGCTACATTCTCTCTGTTGCACTTTAAAAGGTGCAAAATATAATTGGTGGGTGTAAGGACTTGTTAGGCATGCTAGGAGAAGATAATGTATTTCTGAGATACTTGGAGGTTTTTTATGTTTTATACTCCTACAGTGTTTAAATTATAGATCCATTTAAAAAGATTTGCCTGATTTATATTTTCAAAGCATTTTGTTCCTTCTAAAAGCTATCTGAGATTGCAACATTTTTGGCATTTTTTTATACAACTTGTGGACATGTTGTAGGAAACTTTATTGCTTTTCTCTTAAATGGGCACAGAAGGCAAATGTAAAAATCTGGCAATTGATAAGTTCAGAAAAATTTTGGCTCACAAAGACATAATTGATTCTTATGAGATTGTAATATTTCTTAAGTGGAAATTCTCAGTTCACATGGGAAAAGATCAGTCCTAAAATGTGTCTATCTAGGCTGTGATGGTGTCCTGCAAACAACATAATTTGAAAGATAATAATTAATATGTTTTTCTTAAAGCTTGAATTAGAAAGTTTTAACCATGAAATATACTACTTGTGCTTTATATACTACTTTGGATAATATATTAAGCAGTGCCATCTTTCTTCACACTATTTAAACAATTCTGGTTTGCCAGTATGCAATGTCCTTTTCAAATGACCTTTTTAGTAGAACATGTAGAATTCTCTGAAAAGTCGAATGTAATTTGAAGACTTGCCTGTGCACACTGAACATATTGCGATTTTTTCCTGGAGGAAAAGTACATTGTCTTTTGTTAATTTATGCCCTTTGCGGCAAGGAGGTACAGACCTTTTTAATAAATCCGTCTATGATATTAAGAATATGCACAAATCTTTATAAGATCATGTTTCAAATCAAGGCTAAATCTATCTCTACAACCCTTGCTGAAAGTGTATAACTCTGAAAGAAGCAGACTCAGGAAAAGTAGCAGTATTTATTATGTAAGCGGGAGAAGTTATCTTAATTAATATTCGATAGCACTGAACAATTAAGCTGAAAAAATTTATACATTTTACTAGAAAAAACGTTATAAGGATAGGCACTGTGGTAAATGTGTTATTATGATTTACTTTGTATATTCTAAAACAGGTATAAACTTTGTATTGGAAAAAATATTTAATGTATTAGGATTAGTCTATAAGACTCAAAAACCAAACCCAAATAGAATCAGTACAGTGCATTTTATGTGTAAGTGCTCATCACTGGCATCATAAAAAAATCATAATTAGATACACTTTCATGACTCTATAGCATGTTAGGTTTTTTCCTGCACAAATTTGTGGAAGAAAGGTTACTATGGTGACAGAATACTCATTTGAATGATTTTATCTCAATAGCTGAACATTTTTACTCTTGGCTTCTCCAGTGTACCTTTTAATTTGAAACTAAAATTTTGAAGCTATAAGAGATGTTTTAATCATGCTGCAAGGAAATTATGACCAAAGTGTAAGATGTCCCTCAAACAAATAAAAAATGAGATGAGAAAAAAGAAAAAAGAAGGGAAGATGTGATTAAACTTTGTGCAATAACTGACTCAATCTGTGGAATCTGTTTTCTCAGATTAAAATAACAGGTAGTAATTTGAGAGTTTCAGTATTTTGTAGAATTACTCATGAATAGTTTGAGGTTTCATAACTGACTACACTATATTTGAACCTAGGATATCTTCTGGAGATCTCAAATGTCAGACTTTCCAAATCCTTGGGAAGTCTAATCAGCATTTCATTACCATGTCTAGAGCAACATAAAAGTGAAGCTCGAGCCTGAAATTTCATAAGCCTTAATTTTAGAGTCACCTTCCCAAGAATAAAGCACCCTGGCTGATAAGTCTTTCCACATGACTCACAAAGGTAAATATGCTTTTTATAATCATGGAGCTGAAAAACTGCGAACAGCTGAGTGCTTAAAACTGTACATTCAGCAGAGAGCTACAGACTAGGAATCTCAGAGAAGTTGCTTAAAAATATTGGTGACTAAAGGAGAAAAGTGGGAGATGGAAAAAATTATTTGTCTGAGCTACTAGTTTTTTTTATGACCTAACATACTTTATTTCTATCTGTAGAAGTGCAGAAATATAAATATTGCTTATGCAAGTAGAAGGTGAAAATTGCTGCATCAAAAACCAATTTGGCAGAGTTCCCAGTTACTGATGTACATGGCATAGCATCACAATGTGCCCAGGAGGCCAAGGAAGGTGTCAGTCCTGTCTCTGCAGACTGGTTGTACCCTGTCTGGAGTGCTGGGATGAGTTCTGGCCCTTCAGGTACAAATGAAACATGGACAAACTGGAGTCAGCCCAGGGAAGGGCCATCAGGATCAGTAAAAGAGCATGCATCATATAAGAAGCTCCAATGTCTAAAGGTGTGTTTCCATAACTAGAATCAAAACCTGTTCGTCTGTAACGGTTTTTTTTCTGTACTTGTAGAATAAGATAATTATTATTAACATTGCCCACAGATGGATATCCTTGTATATTGATAGAGTCACTAATGTATAATAAGAAATACCTAAATCTCAGCTCAAAGAGGCTATAGCTAAAACCAAGTATTTTATTTAGATTGGTAGAGTCAATAAATAATACCAGCTGTTATTTAGGGGTTTAATTCCATAATTTTTTAGGAAAAAATAATCACATAGACTGTTACTTGTTTTTATAGTATTCAGTCTTATAATCCACCTTTACTTATGTAAAACAGTATTGAAATGATAGCCATACAGTACTAGATATGGGAGTCCCCTTACCTTTGCAACCTATTCCTAGAATTGATCAGGAACTTGCATAAAAGTTAGAGGAAGAGATATATCCAGACTCTTTGACAGCAAGAGGTTAGAAGTTCATTGAAATGCGTCAGATGGCATTGACAAAAAATGCTAACAAGGAGCAATGGCCACAGGCCCTCCCCTATTTTTGGGCTGCTTAGTACATCACAGCAGTCATTTATACTTTGGATTAAAGCTGAAAGGTGAAATAGTATTGACACTTAGAGTCTTCCTGATTTTGCTTGTGACCAAAATTCTGTTTAAAAATGCAAATTATTGTGTTAGCTTTATTAGAGAATTTATAATTCTGAACGGAAAATTATTTATGTGGAAGAGTACAAGATTGTTTAAACTTCTCTATTGTAAGTAACCAATTATTTTCATGAATTTTGCTATGTTGAAGCCTTGGCAGAAATTCATAACTGTAGAGAGGAAATTCTCCAGCCTTCTTCACTTGTAAACATCTGTAAGGTAATAAAAGTCCTGAAAACCCACAAATGTCGATGCCTTCAACCCCCATCCACCTAACATCTTGAAATCTGAAATTCATTAAGAATGTGTTAATAAGTAAATAATTAGAAGAAAGATGCAAGTTTGAAAAGTATGACTCTTGGCTGGCAGCTGTAAAGTCTATGCAAGGAAGAAGATATTTTAGTCTGGTTTTAAAACTCACGTAGTGAGATATTAATTGTACTAAAGGGCTAGATGAAAAAGTGAGTACTTACTTCACTCAAACTGATAAGGTTGTGACCACAAACAAAAAGAAAATAGGTACTTCCAACATGAGGAATATGTTAAATAAAACTGTTCAGGAGGTTATTTAAAATATTGGATGCTCAGTTTTTAATTTCTTGCTAGTTTTCTTTTTGCTTTATGTATAGCTTCTCATTTTGGTCCTTATCTAGGGACCAGACGAAGTCAGGTTATACTGCCTCAGAAAAGGCATGCCCTGCAGCAGTAGTTTAGGCTGGAAATATCTCCATGTTGGAGATGCAGGCAGAGTCAAAGCCAATCAAGAGGGAAGCACATTTAGCCACAAGCAGAACTTCACACAAACATTAGCAAAGAGTTCTTTTTTCCTCTCACGATCCAGCTTCTCCCATGCTGTGCAAGTTACAGGTACACAGAATGTTCCACCTGATCTCTGTCTTGCTTTCTCACAGAGATCTGCTCCATCTCTCTGCCATGGATGGGTGTTTCCAGTCCTAACTGATTCCTTTTTGCTCTGCCTATTTGCTCTGCACTGTTTGATGATCCAGCTTCACTGAGCTATCTTCCTGTGAAAAAACTAAGATTTTTTTCCTTAAGAAAGAAGAAAGTAAAAATAAGAAAACATTTTCCTTCAGTGCCTGAATTTCTCTAGTTTGGGGCTGTGATTTCCAATGCTGCTACCCAGACTCTTCACCAAGTGCTGTTAAAATACTTTCAGATGATGCAGTGTTAGATTGTGATTTGTTTGGACAAAATCTTAATCTCATTTCCTGAGGTGAAAGGTTCCCTGTCCTATCTTTTGTATAGAAAACTATCTCATTCTTTTTAACTTTGATGTTTTGTGCTGCCACTGCTTCGTTGTCACAATATCCTGTTGAGCCTGGTGAAAACTGCTTGTCAAACAGAGTTAACACTCCACATGACTTTTTTCTTCACTCCATAGACAGAATCTTTAAGATGCAAGATTTGTATGAAATCTTTTTGTCATTTACTTAAATTAGGAAGATGGGGCAAGGGTAGTGAAAAACCTCAACAACCAACCAACCAACCAACCAAAAAAAACCCCAAACCCACACCCTGTGAAAAAACAACCTGTGTGGATTTCAGGAGGAAATATCTAAATCATCAATATTGTACATTAGGATTGACATCTGATTTATTGCTCAGTAGTTCTTTAGCTAAGGGCTTGAATAGACACAATTCTTGCTATACAACACTGGAATTGAACTCACAAATCTTCTCAGAACAGAAAGTGGCTGGACTTCCAAAAAAATCAATATTGTGTTAAATCCCATATCTTTTAAGAAAAGTATCCTTCTACAAGTGTCTAACTTTAGATCATAACTTCATAACAGCCACAATTCTAGGATTACTAGCAATTGTACTTAAATCTGAATCTTCAATATTTTTAATTTACTTTTTTGTGTGTGTTTTTGGATTTAGATTAAGGACTGAGACAATTAGTATCACTTTTTTTGATATTGTAAGTTTGCATCCTATTTTAATACATGAATATTGAAATGGGCTTTCTTTTGCTTAGTCTGAGTAATGCATGAATTATTAGACTTTACACCTTTCAAGACCATTTTTCTTAAATATGTAGCCCTCTTAATTTTTATAGTATAGTAGTAGAGACAAAGTAAATATTGTTGATTTAACTTGATGAATTTACTTTGATCCTCTCCCAACAGTTCATAAGACTTTCACAATATATTAATTTAAAAAAATAATAATTCTATGACAGTGATCAATTCACTACTAGGTCACAGTCAAGGTCAGTGAATTCCTGCCAAAAGCATAGACAGCAACTGCAGGGAGCTATCTCCTTTGGAGGTAAAGTGATTTTGTTGCATGTGCCTGGAAAGTTTGGTATAACGTGGGTTATCACTCACATCCAGCTGAAGTGAAACTGAATATTAAACCAGATAGAAGAAAGAATCAAAATGTGTATGTTGGCTTTGAACCAGGTGGGAGTTTCTGGAGCCTTCTTCTACATCACATCCCTTGTTGATGATTTGATATGGTCTCTCTTGCCACCACTGTCAGCAGTGTTCTGTCCTTATTGCTCCTATCTTGCTTATTTGGTGACCCGAGTTACTGTGTTATTCAGCTTGGTGGAAGACAAGAAGAAAAATGCATAGATTAGCAGGTGTGTAGAGTTGAGAGTGGGAGAGAACAACATGCCTTCTTGACTTCAAAATCCAGCAGATGGTAAGGTGTTTATTATTATTCACTGTAGGGGCCAGTGAGTTATTAAAATGAGTAATTAAAGTGGTCATCCAAATGCAGCATGTCATGAAGTGTTTGCACCTCACAGTGAGGATGATAGGACACATGAAGTGTTCTCTGTGTGAGCCACACACAGTTACCAGGCAGAAAAGTAACTACTAGGCAGAAAAGTCTAGCAATTTCAGACTTTAATCTAGTTTGAGGAGTCTTTCCATAGAAAAACTTTTCTCATGTTTGCTACTCTTTCAAAACTGGGGAGGCAGGTTTTTAACCTTGTACATGTTAGAAACATGAAAATGAATAATTTTAAAATTTCATCTTTTTTTAATTCAAGGCTAATAATGAGAGTTTCAAAGCTTCATCCATATTTTCATGTTCTGACCCTGTACAGAACCTCCACTTTCATATTTTCATATGCAGTTCTTTCCAGGGACAGGTAATGATAAAAAATTGTGTCCACAGTACGATGCAGACTTCATTCCTCTGCCTATAATACTGATGGATGTAGGTGACGAGCAGTTCCATGACCTCTAAAGAAATAAAACTTGAGTTTACACAATTTGAGATAAAGAAAAATGGGCAGTAGCAGCCTGAGAGATTGTTTGAATCGTGCACAAAGAGGGAGCAGTTGCACGCTCTCATGGACAAATGGATGTGTAAGAAGCTCTGGCAGAACTCATTTGGGGTGATGTACAAGACTGAACAGTTAAGTGACAGAAAGTGAAGCCAACTCTCTGACTCCTGGCTTTGAGTGATGACTGTTTCAGAAATAAACTGTGAAAACAATGTGGACAAAGAAAGGAGCAGTCAAAAGTTTCAAATTGCAATGGACAAAAGAAGACAACTCAAACTCAACTTTAGCAATTCCAAGTATTGTTGCTATAAAAACAAATGGTCCATGGGCAGGATATTTCTGTTAATAGTGAATCCTAAAGTGTGTGATTGTACTTGGTGGTTTCTTTTAAGTTTATTGCAAAATATGGCTCTAGATATATCAGTATGCCCCTGTATTTTAAAGTTCAATGGTTATTAGTAAAGGGACATAAATGTGTGATGAAATGACTGTAGAATTGTGACTGTCTATGTGTACACTTTTTACATTAAAAAGACACCTACAGCAGTTGTCTATTGGTAAGATTTTGTTCAATAACAACAAACCAATGATTCAGTCATGGCAACTGCTGAGATTAGCTATCAAAGTTTGTCTAGATGCTTAAGTTCTCTTTTAAGTACCCAGATAAGATGGCTTCATCTTACTCAGATAAGGTAAGGAAAACATATAATTCTTTTGGTTTACATATCTGGTAGTATGTTCAAGACCACTTTTCACTCAGGCATAACAAATGGTCATTTCAAAGGCCTTAGAAAACTTCATTTTATGAAGTATCCCTGCTGTTTAGAATTCATGAACTTCAAACCACCTAACTTTTTCTTGCAATATAAGAGACATGCTTTGTGGAGAAGGAAGCATATTGCACACATGACTTTCAATGGAATTTGATTTTTTGAACAGCATTTTCGTAACTGAGGTACAGAGGTGTTTGGGAACTGGTACAGAATGTGTAAGCAAGTGGCTGAAAATTCATACTGAGAGTAGCTATCTGTTGTCCACAAACTGAAAACACAAAGCAAAGTTTCTCAAGTATTATTTGTTATTTTCACTAAGGGTTTGGACAGCAGAATAGAGAATGCCCTTATTAAATTTTCAGACAAGAAGTACTCCAAAAACCAAGGGCAGAAAAACTGCAATCACTTGGGAAGATTAGAATGTGAAATGTTGATTGATTGGAGCAATAGGATGAATCAGACACGATGTAAATCAATCAGAGAAGGGGAAAATTCCCACATATGACTACAATAAGCTGTGTATATGCAAATGGAAAATGCTAGAAAAGTTGAAGTTCTAAAGAATAGCATCTGCGGCTTATAGAAGATAAATATCTAAGCAACAGTGGCTTGGTACCCTCCCTTGTGATAAAAGATAAAAGGTTTAAGCTGAAGCAGGGAAAGTGCTTGCTATGCTGCAGAAAATGGTTTCGGAAACACTAGGGATAATCAAGTTCCCAAACAGGATGATTATCACTGTAGATTTTTTGGTGTA
The DNA here is from genome assembly GCF_009819885.2 of Catharus ustulatus. Taxonomy (NCBI): domain Eukaryota; kingdom Metazoa; phylum Chordata; class Aves; order Passeriformes; family Turdidae; genus Catharus; species Catharus ustulatus. The sequence goes on from NC_046226.1 coordinate 24,519,454, forward strand.
CCGTGACAAATAAAATACAACACTAGTTTAAATGCTCATCAACCATGCAAATTTCCAGTGGCTCTCACTCAAGGTGCTATTTGTCTTAAAATGTTATTCATATATTAAACATATGTTCTTCTGGACTGTATATAATGAAAAAAATGACATTATACATCAGTATAAAAGACAACATATCTGAAAAAAAAATTTTTTTCAGGATTTCAAAGATAAGTGATAAAATAATTGAATTTGGCATTTCAGACACTTCTGAAATGTCTTCATACAGAGATGAAAAATTGGGAAAGATAAAACTGGCTCATAGTGCCTCTAGATGCTTAGCCCCATTGTTTTTGCACCTGTGGGTGTTGTCTGACATTGTCTTGTGTATCTGTATGGACCAGAAAACAGGTGGTTGAGCTATAAGGACAGCTCCAATTAAACACACAAATAGTTTCAATGGAGTCAGAAGAGCTGGTTTAAAAGAAAAGCCATTAGCAGAGCTTAGCTCTAAATTCTGGTATTCTAAGTCTCAGAAAAGTCCTTAAATCACAAATTCTTTCTGTTCCTATTATCAGAATGAAAGTTTCTCTTCTGGCATTGTTAGATAATGCTTAAGTATTAACAACCACAGAACTGTGAAAAAAAGAATTGAGTAGCTGGTTTGCAACTACTGACAGAATTCCTGATATTTATAGGGAAATTTAAAATGTTACACTTAAATGATTAATTTAAGAAGGTTTTTTTTGGTTCTGGAATTTGCAGAAATGCTGAACATAAGTTTACTTTTTCACATATGGAGCATAATGTCAATAGGGATGAAGGAACTTGCTCATTCTTTTCAGTGAGGATTGAGTTGGGCTTTGGGAATGGTTCCACTGCCTTTTTTAGGTATATTTGTGTGAAGCTAAGCGTGCAGACAAATAATAGCCAAAATTACTTCCTGTATACACTGTTGTGAATGGGAAATGGAGAATGCTTGCACAGTCCTTTTAAGATTATACTGTAAGGGTTTAAACAGTTATAGAAAAGTTGCTGTATCAAGGGAATAATGCAAGTATAACAACCAACCACATGTAACATTGTCAGGATGGTTTTCTTTAAAAAGAAGCTCTGTCTTTCTTGCTATTTCTTTCTGTCTTGCTTCAGTTTGCTTCAGACGGAAATGACCTCATTATCAGTATAGATGGAAAGGAATTCAGAGTCGGTTTACGTAATGGCTTGATGCACTAAATACTTGATACTTTATGGTATCAAGCAAACTTTCCTAACAGGATTCTGTACAACAGATTATGAGTGTGACATATGTTCTACCCTTGGCCAAAACAAGAAGAGGTTAATTAGCTGCACTGGGAATAGGAAGGAGGACCAGCCTTTTCCAGCAAGCATTGTATTTTCTAAAGGGAAAGCATTATTGCGTTGGCTAATGAGAAATAGGAAACAAAAGAAGGAAGCCAATTAAATTTGTGTTTGCACAGGAATGGACAGCAAAAACTCTGTAACTAATTATGGAAGAAATAAATGTTGCTCTCTAGCTGTGAAGTTTAAGTTTGTCAAGGGATGTAATTTGGACATAAAGGGAAAAATTAAAAAAGAACATGTAATCGGGTCTTAGAAAAAGTTCATTTCACCCTGGAGTAAGGACAAGAGGCTGATTGAGATAATTTTTTTGCAATGTCCTTGTATCTCTCTCCTCAAACTATATTTGTGTGCCAAGAGCGAGCACAACTACTTTTCTTCTCTTGCCTTTGCCTCTAAAGGTTGATGTACAGACTGTTCTTCATCGTGCATGCTGACATGTGATTTAATGCAGAAATATTTGAGGGATTTATGAACTTTCTGGGAAGCTGTAGACAAGTATTTGAATGAATGCATACTTACATACGCAGAAATCCTTTTGCTGGCCTTTTTTATTATGCTTCATTTAATAAAAGCTTTAAGATGCATGTTTCAGTCTTCGCACTTTGAATAATAAGAAGCAGCAATATAAAATTTCTCTTTCCCTGACCACTCCCAGGTCATGTTACAGTCTGGTGACATTGTCAGTAGATCAAGGACTCTTGTTAAGTTTCTAGGGTAGATTTGATGGTGGTGACTTCGATACCTACCTTTCTAATAAGTCCAGAAGTTTTCTATTCCTTGAAGGTAATGGAGTGCTTCCAATTTTTAATCACCTAACTAGCCACATCTTAATGCTTCAGATGGCACTGGAGAAATATAGAAACCAATGCCATATTAAAAGACCAATGGTTCTTTCAGTGCACCATAGTCAGAGCATGCCTCTCCTGCAGAACTGTTTTATTTTCCACGCTGGCCCACACTCACAGGCTACTGAACCACCTGTGATCTGTTTGCCATCTTCTACAAGTTATGTTCTACACACTGTTCACAACCCTTGCAAATACTCTCTTTTTTACAGCAGCAGACAATGTGAAATTGAAGGAATTGAACCAGCAACATGTTTTAGAACAGGTCTGTTGCAATCTGAAGTGTTAGCACAGAAGCTTTTCTTATCTCTTCTGACAGCAGAGGACAAAAGCCTGGTTACATAGAAGTCAACAAACTACCAGAGCTACCTCTTTTCTTTCTGTGAACAGTGTCAGATTTTTTTTGAGAATTCTTTTCCTGTTGCTAATATTTTTTTTCTGTGTAATGCTGGTGAAATATCCTAAGTGTGTAGGATAGGGAAAATAAAGACTTCTACATGTTTTTAAATAGGCAAAATCAGATCCAGTGATGGAGAAAGTGTGCTTCTGCTCATTACCAACCCTTCATCCATTCTTTTGCCTGGCTTGTTTTCTCACATTGTCACAGCTGAGATGAGGCTCTTGACATAATTTTCTCTTCCAAATCTGTTTAGAAAACTTCTTTGTCATAAAGTTGCATTCAACACAAATGATACAAAAAGGAGATAGCTCACTGAGAGATAGTGGCTTTAGGTCCATACCTTATAAACAAACAAACAAAAAAACTCCTGGCTGACACAATGTGCAAAGGTGCTAGATGAATGATTCAGTTAATGGGACAGTTTAGCATTAATAGCTGCCTCCTATGAAAGTACTGACATGGCAATTGTAAAGAACTAGCAGATGGCAACTCTGGAGTAGGATTGACCAGAAAATTAAACAGTTCTTAAAAAAAAAAAAAAAAAAAGGTGAGGTTTTTACTCTTCCTTGGTACATTGAAATGAAAACGATACCTTCAAAATGTGAGCACTAAATGTCTGAGGGACAGTGTGATAATTTGCTGGTAGTTTATGCTAGGGAATAATAATGTGGAGAATTATGGTGGCAAGTGTCTCTTAATTGCAGTCAAATGTTGTCCACTTTGTACAAACTAACCATTAATTTTCTCACACTGAGATAAAATGAGAAAGCAGATGAGAGTCTGGGTCTCCTGGGTTATGGGGAATTGTCACAGACTGCAAATTTACCAGCTGAGGTGAACAAGTCTCTTGTTCAAATCAGGGAGCGAACAAAACTTTAGCTGCAGCTACACTTGGTACTGCACTTTGAAATTTTTGATTGTTTTTCTGTAGGGGTGGCAAACAACACTGCAAACAGGTATTTTAAAAAGCATTGAATATAAAATTGATGACATAAACTACAAATATATGTGTAGCTGTGGAGTGTTAGTCTTCCTGTTTTCTCCTTTGTTCTTTACAAACGCTTTGTTTTTATTTATGAGTCTCCAAATAAAGATTACGTTCCCCTTAAATAAAAAACCAAATCAGAATGAACCATCCTTGGCAGTCTGAGAAGCTGGATCTGCAAGGGGCACCAAGCACTCTGTAGATTTACTTTCTGGCAAAGAACTAGGTAATTTCGTGGAATCTTATATTTTATACCTCTTTTGGATGTAAAAGAGATCTCCATCCCAACAACAAAACTCTCCAGATCTTTACTGCTATCTGGAATGGTGCCAGGTTTTAATCGTTGTGTGTTTTTGCTGGCATTGCCAGACACCAGATAAACGAGCAAGTCACTGATAGTGACTTTCGACTTTTATCATTAATTCCATTAACTTTTGATTTTTGAGCTAAATACTTTATTGAGTTAGTAGTAGGTTGTAGCAGAATAAGGCACCACTTTGGGTGTCTTCTGGACTTTAATAAGCATGAGGCCACTTCCAAATGCAGTCTCATTACTGTCAGGCTTATTACCACCAAACATGAGCAATTTAACATCTGTTTGAATTGCAAACACTTATGGCTGTTGTGAACAGTTGCTTATAAAATGACACTTTCTGTTTTCCATGAGAAATGAATGGTTACACAGCAAAGATTTAGAGGTACTCAGTGCTTGAATTCTGAGGGGAATGTTCATGTTTATATCTTTATGTTGTGATCCTGCCAGCTTTCTTGTCCAAGGTCTCCAAATGGGTGAATTTTCCTATAATAGCCTAAGACTGAATGCTCATCTGTGTGAAGCATTCATTAAAATATTTATGAAAAAGCAGTTCAGAATGGAGCTAGCACAGAATGAGCTAGTTTAAAATCTTCTGTGTTCTGTATGTTATGTAGTATTTATTTAGCACTAATTCTGATCAGTGTTTCAAAAACATGACTTTGAATACACTCCATAACTTAGTGTGGTTTGTTTGGAAACTTGCCTATTTATTCTATTTGTATTTTGTTTTCTAGTCCCAAGGGGAGCTCAGACTGCATATTGAGTAGAAACACAGCACTTTTAATAGAATATCCTATTGCCCTGACATGAACAAGAGCTGTTACACATTTGCATAGTTCTAACAGTAAACATGGTTCTTAGCTGCATTATTCAGGATTGAGTATGGCATGGGAAAATTAGACACAGATCTAAAGTTTGTTGCAGGTTTTCACTGTCAATTTATCCATCTGTTGTGGCTTTTCAAGGAGGAAATCTCCAAGGATCTGTTTGGCAATGCAAATTGGTATAGAACCTGATTTTGCAGTTTTCAGTTGCTATTTTATTGGTCATTGTCCATCACCGAACAACTAAAAATAGTGTTAAAGTACTATATTGAAATGTAAATTGTTGTAGTACAAATAGGCATTTAAATACTGTACTTCTGTGTAAATGAAGGCTACTGAATATTATTTGTTTTCTTGAATTCTTTCATCTATGTTTTATTTTTCTTCAGTATTTAACATCCCAAGTACTATATTCTACTTTCCCAGATTTCCAATCTGTGATAATTGTACTGTACTTAACAACTAGACTATCAGGTGACTCTGATTTTGACCTCTGGAAAATGTTTATGGAGGGCAAGAGTTTTGTACAGTATACAGAGAAAATGGTACATGTTGAGAAATCCTACTTTGAGTACACAATGCCATTCAATCCTGCATTTGCAGCTTGTATGAAAACAACATTTCTGACTTATAAAAGAGATTATTTATTAAATACATTTCTCTGACTTCAGTATTTTGCAATGCACAGTATTTATGGCATATCAACAACCATTCATGGTTAAAGTAACCGTTTTCAATGTAAGAATATAAAAAGGCACAAGATACAAAACACCTAATACATGCTGCTTAATCTTTAAAGCACTCAAAGTCTTTGAAGGCTCTGGGTATTGGGTAAGTTGGCCAAGTGACATTTGCAAATAAACTGCAGTATTGGATCAACTTGAGTAGGGGTTGGCTGAAAAAATTGATGGCTCAATTCTGCCAATCCTTTTTTCTCTGTCTAACCCTCTAATCTTCCTACATGCTTCAGTCTTTCAGTGTGATCTGCATGGACTGTTCCACGTGCCTGAAAATAGCTCTTTGAAGGATCATGGTTTTGTGAAATTTCATGCAGAGGTTTTCTTTTGGACAATATTGTTATCATTGAAATACTGGACTGTTCTTCATTTGCTACTTTCAGTGCATACTAAAGTGACACTGTATTCATCCTAAATTCCATAAACAGAAAATTCTCTTGATCTAATAAAAATAGTAATGTATGCTATGTTGAATTTCCTGGGCATAATTCAGCCCACAGCTGCATAATGTGGCTACTTAATTAATATAATATATTCTTTTCTGCATGCTGCTGTATGATTAACAGTTCCCACTGAGGAATGTACTGTAGGTGCAATTGAAATGGATGAGCCTAATGAACAAGGGTATTTGCATTTCATTACTGTGTTGTATAATTTCACTCATAAAATTTTATGGAATTAATTTAGCATTATTTTTCTGCAGATGATCGTAACAATAACTTTTGAACTAATACAAGAAAAGTTGACTCAAAACACAGTCAAAAAGCACTCAAGTTCTTCAAATCACAAAAGCTTCAGGTTTCATGTGAAACCCAGCTTTTTGTCTCTAAATTCTTTTAGGGGGCTTTGATAATCAAGTACAGCTCTAATATACTGTTAGCTGAAGTGGAAGGCAAGATTCTTGTCCACTTTATTCTCTCATCTCTCTAATCTCCAATGATTTTATAGAAGAAAATAAAGGGTATTTAATTCTCAAAGCAACCATTCATTTGATGGAAAAGCTCCCTGGAAAATTAATTATTTCTTGTGTAGAAAATGATCCAGGCATGCGTTGGATGTAAATGCAATTTTCAGTTCTGTTGTTGGCAATTATGGTTGTGATATACTGAGCTACAGGACATAAATTTTTGTGTCAGAAGAACCCTTGGAGACAAGATCACAAATGAGAAGAAAGAGGTTCTGAAGAAAATCAGCTCTGTCCAGATTAGTCAAATATCTATTTGCAGACAGGTGCACACACTTTGTAGCAGATCAAAAAAAGGCATTATAATAGAAAAGAATTACTCCCCAAACTTCAATCTCCTTCTCTGGTGTGAGACTATGCAAAGTTTCATTTTGTCTTTTGGTAAAATGAGAGTTACTTTTACATGAGGTTCCCCCTAATGAAACTCATCCTTCATCAGCAGCTGCCCCAAAGTGTCATCTGGAGACAAAGCCATACTAACCAGTAGTGACCCTCAGGGCTTAGCCCTCCATGGAGCCTCCTCCAGATGTGCCTCTGCTCAGCTGGATGCCAGCACCTGTGCTTTTGGGCCCGTGGGTGAAGGAGCACAGCCTCAGTAACTCCTGCTCACATGTGACATCCCTTCAAAGGACATGCTGACTTTGCTGCAGCTTCTCCTAGAGGCTTTGAGCAAATAGGCTTGTGGGTCTCCCACCCCATAACTTGTTGTCAGAGCCAGCTGAATGACAGCATGGATGTCTGGATGATGTTAAAAAAACAACAACAATAGAGTCATACATTTCTAGTGGAAGAAGAGAACTGCTCCCTAACTACACCTGCCAGCATATTTTCTATTGGGAGCAAGGGAAATGATGGGGCTTAGTCATTTCAGCATTTCCCATTACACCTGAAGTTAATTTTTCTGCCTTGCTGGCATGAATTCCTTCAATGGTGCAGCTGTGTGGATGCTGTGGTGTATTTAGGATTTGTCTGCACTGTAGAGGTTAAATGAATAAATCTTCTTTATTGTCTAGTGGGTCTACGTGTGTTGCAACTAAATCCTGTCCTCCCTGCGAGCCAAAATGCCTAATTAAAGTGTAGCAATGCCTACACAGGGGTTGATCTGTCTGTGGGAAATTGCCTACACAAAACTGCCCACCCATCACCACAAGCACAAGTAGCTTAGCATCATTTCTTGTTCTAACTTCATTTAGACTAACTTGTGTGGATTTAATGTGAACATATATAATTCAAACTGACTCTTGAATGATAATTTATTATTAGACAGTGGTGGAAGAGTTCCCATGTGAAATGAAATGTCTTTTTATGAGTAAGTGAAGGCAGATTTTTGCAGTATTTATGGCCAAAAAAGGACATTGCTTTTTTAAAATTCTTAAATCAAACTCCACATCCCCTGAAAGAACTAGAGCACAGATGTATTTCAGACATGCAAAGTTTCAGCTCACAGGAGGAAAAAGAAGCCAGAGAGGCTTTTAGGCTGATGGCTTTTAAGGGAGTTTAGCAGATGTAGAAAATTGAAAGAGATAGTAAGAGCAGTCCATTTCTTAGATGTGCTGAAGGTTTGTAAAATTTTCTGTCTGCATTCAGCTGTCAGAAAGATAGAACTGACATGAGCTCCCATTTTAATGTGAATTTTGATTGACAAGGTTGTTTGTTGTACTTAACTCAGGTGTCATATCTGTGTATAACAAGGCTTTTGACTGATTATTATGCTGGTAGCATTATGCTGTATCTCAGAGAAGAGCTTAGAAGACTGCAAAGATCTGAGGATTACTCAGGGCGTACAAAATCTTGTGTTTCACAAGAGTTTCCCCTTTAGAAAAGAAGGTGGAAATTTTACAAGCTAGCTTGATTAAGTTTTAGCCCTTGGTTTGATTTGTGTCTTGAAAGACAGTAGTGCAGAAACAGTGTGTGAAAGAGCTAAATCTAAAGCAAGTTCTCAGAGTAGTGTCTGAGGATTTATCGTTACTGTGGCCATGGTAGAGTAGCAGGGTCCTGTAGAAGAGATGGTCTCTCCCTCAGCAGCCTTAACCACTTAGCTTTCTTAAAAACATAACCTATTTTTATCTTTCCTAAATGTCAAAAATTGAGAAGAAAATACAGAGCAAGTGTACCCTCTCCTTAGCTATAACATGACCAGTACCAGGAAACACCAGCACTTGCTCCAGGATACATGCCTGGTGAGGAGGATCTGCCCAAGCCTCACAATTCTGTATCCTAAGATAATTCCTTTCCTCAAATCCTAGAAAGTCAGTCCACAATGTCCTGAGCTTTCTGGAAACACTTGCTCTGGTTTCCCATGAGAAGGCAGTTGTGATTGTCTCCTATATTCTGGCCTTTACATTCAGCCCATTGTTTCTCCAGAATGTGCTCATTTCCTCTGTAATTTGGATGAAGAATTTGCTGAAAGTATTTGCTACTGGTTTTCAGGCTTTCTCTCCTTTTTGGCAAATGAACAGCTCTGTGGAAAAAAAAAACCCAAAACAGTTAAATTAAGGAGAGGTTTAATTTCTTGGATTCTGTTTTCTATTTCCCTTGGTGTGTTTATTTAATTTTGCTTTATAACTATTGGCTTCTGAACTAAATTGTGCTGTCTGCATTCTGGTTTACTAAGTGGGAATGACAGAGAAAGAAGGGATATGCACATAGTGACACCAAAAAAGGTCTCATCTACCAAGGCTGTATTTCACTTTTCTTGATTTATTTGACTGCTTTAATTACTAGAATTCAAGTTCTTGATTTATATTTTTTGTAAATCACAGTGGAAAGAAGCTGCAGTAATAATCTGTAGCCTTCATTTAAGGCGTGCAAAATGTGCAGGAAATGTAACTGAACTATTTAAACAATTCTTCCAGTGAATCCATCCAGAAATAACATAGACCAATGGCTTTAGTACTCGACTTGTATGAGGGAACATGGATTTCTTTCCTGATTTTGCTACAGAAAAATGATATGGTCTTTTAACATTCAGCTCTCAGATTCAGCTTTATCCTCTGGAACACAGATATTTTGCTACCTTTTTCTCTGAAAACTGAAAATCAGAATGTCTACAGAAGGTAATGTGCTGACAATGTTCCTAGTCTGTTAATACTGAATCTGAGACACAGATAAAAGAGATCTTAGAATTTGACACCTTCTTTTTTTATTATGGCATTTTCTGAAGGACAAACACATCTGTCACAAAAATCTCTACAAACTTGGAGAAAGCAAGTTCCACCTGGTCTTCAATTTTAACAACTGAAGTGAGAAATATTTCTAAATTATAACAAAACCACATTTTTGTTCCCATGTAAAGATAATTGTTGTGATTTTGGGGTGTTTTGGATATTTTTTTTGTTACTATTGTTTGTTTTTTTCTTTTGTTTTGAAGCTGAACACTACTTCTAAGTGAGAAGAGGAAATCCAAGCGGCTCTGAGTTGCATCAGCTCCCTGAACTTTCCAGAATGCCTTCCTGCTTCTTCAGTGTCCCCAGAACATGGGATATTCTGAAGGGTTGTCTTGCAGATTTGGGGAGTAACCATCTCATTTCCTTTATATACATTTTTAAAAATTACTGTTTCAGTATGTCCAATATATTTTTTACTGTAACAGTTGTATTTTCTGAAGACAGCATCCTCACTGGAAGCTCTCACTCCCCTGCTTCCCCTTTCCTGCTCTGGGGATGGAGTTAAGAGTTGGAGACACATAAAGATGAAAATCCTGAGCCGAGATAAGCACGATTTACTGGAAACAGCCATGAAACAAGAAATGAGCAGTAGCAGCAGCAATACTAACAACAAAGGGTATAAGAAAAAGAAACAATAAACACGGAAAGTAAAACACCAGACCATTTGTGCCCCCTCCATGAGAAATATGAGCCCCTAACTCCTGCCCCTGCCAAGTGACATGAGATGGTATTGAAAAACACCACAGTCCACAGGTTCCCCTCACTCTCTGTAAAATATTAACAGCGTCTTGACCAAAACTAGATCAGGGAGGGGTGAAGAATTGTCCTTAAAAACACCACTGGGATGGAGCTGGGCAATGGACTGTCCCTCCTGCCTTTTCGTTACTGTCCAAATTGATAAAGGAAGCAAAGGGAATGAGAGAAATGTGATTTTTCTCGCACAGGAAAAGGGATTTGAGATATGACAAGCCTGAGTCTAGTCAGGATTGGGGAATAAGGAGAATAATGAGTGAGAAGAGATAGTAGGACATGTTTAGAACCAGGTAGCTAGAGGTATAATTAATCAGGGGAGACTGTGTCACAGGGCACCATAAGCATATGGTGCCTTTCATTGTTGAAATGGAATGATGGCATTTCAACAACACTTTGTAGGATAATTATTCAGTTTGTGAGCTGAATTATTTATGTAGAGTAGTTAAGTGGCAAAACACATGGCTGTGTTTCCTGAGGAACTACTGCACTTGTTTTAATGCTTTTCCTTATTTTTAATTACATCTCTTTTCTGGATTTTCATGGCAGCTATAAATTCATCTTGTTCCTTTACATCTAATTTACTCTTAGGACAAACAAAGTGCTTTGAAGAAGTTCCTTAATGAATCTAAACATTACAGCTTGCCACATGTCCAGCAGTCACACAATGTGTGTCTGTGATTTGCAGATGTTGATGGAGAAAAGCAGTCCTTATGTTGGAAAATTTATTTTTACAGGTGGCAACATCACATCCATTGAGTGTCAATAGTGATTTTTCACTTACTGGATTTGTGTTTTCTCATAATGCTGTGGGATTTGGCCTGATTCTGTCTCTAGCTTAAATTCTCCTAAGTCCTAGGAGACTTCAATTTATATTCACATAATTTCCTTCTTGCCCTGTATGTTCTCATTTGATATATTAATATAGTTTTGCACCTTATTCATTAATTTCAATCCCTACTACCAAAAGGGACATTGCAAGATTATAACAGCTCTTCTGTTTGATAATTAGTACTGTTGCCAATTTCTTTTAAACAAAGACAATAGATCAGTAGATTCTGTCAGTGGTTCTACATAATTACTAATCATTATTAAAACAATTAGTTTTAAAATTAAAGTTAAATAAAATTTTTAAAAAAACCTGCAATGAACCCTTACTGTATAAATTGACACCACAGTGTGAACTACAAAAAGACAAAACTAAAAGATAAGAACAGAAAACCATATCTCGTGCAGTAAGAAACAGAAAGCCAAACAAATAATGCAGAGAGAAAGGTACTGTTTTGTCATAAATTGTATTTTCACTAGACTCAGAAAGAGAGCTGTGAAAAGCAAAACCCAAGGGACAGGCTATTCAGTTTAACACTTCAGGGTGGGAAAGAGTTTCATGGAGTAATCTTTTTGTAGCTATATGCAAATAATTTTTCTTATATGCTTGATACGAAGTCAGAAGTGGGACATTCAGAAAGCAAAAATGTTTTTTTTTTCAATAATACTTGAAGCTGCTCTTGAAAAGCTTGATTTTCTAACGTTACCATAATTGTCTCAAGTGCTACCATCTTCAGCTCCTTCCCTGCTGCCTTTTATGCTGAGTTAGTGGATACACTGATAAGTACCATGAAGATAAGACAGGAAGAATTTCCCCCATTCTTGGCTGACATTCTACAAAAGTCATATCAACACACTCCTCCTGCACATTTGTGGATTAGGCAGTCTCCAAACATCATGTTACCTGTCCCTGGTGTAAATAAATCCAGACAATACAGATGAGTTTGTAGAACCTTGTTGCCTTTTATATCTTGCCTGATCTTTCAAAAAACTGGGATAGAGGGAAATGAATAAGAAACCAAGTATCCATTAGCCACTGCTGCTAACTGAAAAATACTTCCTCAGCACAGGCTTCCAATACAGCTGGTTCCAGGTTGAGATGCCTCTTTGCTCTTTTAACACCGGTGGTAAAGACTCACCCATGGGGGCTCTTTCTTCTCACAGAATTTGTGAAGAGTGAAGTGTGCAGGACTAACACACTTCAGAAGGAAGAGAACCCTGGAATATTTAAGATCATTAATGTTTAGTGTCCAGTTTAGAGGAGGGAAAACAGTGATGTAAATGGAGGGATGATGGGAAACAAATAATTGATGGAAAATCAATGACTAGAAGAATTTTTGAAGGTGAAGAGTAAAATTAAATATAGAGGAGACATGAGACTTCATTGGAAGGAGACATTGCTACTCTATGGGACCCTCTTCTTAGTACATTGTCCAAATGGTTTTTACCATATTGTCATTGGTAGGGAAACTTCATGGAAGTTTGGTATTTTGTGGACACTGTCAAAGAAGCTTGGGAATCTGTAGTAGTTTATCGGGGTAAAGGAAAAATTAACTGATTTTTTAAATGTTGTTTCACTGTCACAAAAATCTATATAATAATTATCTTCCTCAGCTACATAAATCTTATAACTGGGAAAAAAAAGCAAATCAAGATGAAACATATATTTGCATATTATTATATTTGCAAAGCAAATGGACAACTCATGCAATTCTATTTACTGTATTTTACCCAAATACAATATCTACAATAGCTTATAACTTATAGGTGAGAAAAGCCCTTGGAAAGGGCATTGCTGGAAGGCACAAAATAGAAGCAATAGCTGTAAGACAGCAGAATCATAAATGTTTTTATCTACTCAGATATCAGTCTTTATGATTTTTGCTTTAATTCAGTTTTAGTAGCTTCAATTTAAATAAAAGATTCCAGTGCTGTTTTATTCAATAATAGTATCAATGTGTATCACCAAAGAATCTAACTTATAGCTAATAATTTGAATCAAAAAGGCTTTGCTTGTTTCATGAAATGAAGAAAATAAAAATGCTACTCAGATCCTCATGCAGTGGATCCTCCAGGATGTTCAATATTGTCAAATTGGACTTTGTGAGCATCAGACCAACTGCTCACAAGCAGGCATAGGAAAGGCAGGAAAATCCCCTTTCAAAAGAAAGAAGGTTTCAAATCACACCCAAAGCCAATTCATGCTGAAATTCAGCAGGGAAAAGCTACTGTGAAGAGAGCTTGTCCAAAAGAGAAAATTATCTTGTTATTAAATCTCATTTCTAATAAAGATGAATTCAAAACCTTGCATCTAAACAACCTTGAATTACTTTGGTTCAAGAAATCAAATCCACCATTTGGAATCCTGCCAGACCAAGCGATAAATGTGAACAATTACATTAATCTTTATTTCTCCAGAATACGTATGAAGCCTCAGGGAAGAAAACAATTTATAAGCATGGAGAAGGAAGGAGGAAAGAATTAATGTAGCCCAAAGACTGCTCATCATTTCTTAAAGGAGAAAATACTTTTAATTATTTAACTTCCAACATTAGTTCTTGACTCCAGATCATATACTAGTGTTTTCTGATTTTAGATATGATACTCTGGATTAATAGAATTCAGAGTATTTTCTTCCCACAAAGTTAATATACCATCAATTACAGATCACTAAATGTTCAGTGAGCACAAATTAACCATCAAAGACCTTGCAGCAGTGTAAGGATGCATTGTCTTGGAATGTATGGTATTTTGGAATGCAGTAATCTAACATGAAAACAACATAATCAAGTATGCAAATTGCAAATAATGTATGTGCCTTTTTCCACATCTTAAGCCTTGTCCAGATGTGTTGTCAAGATATCTAATATATGTGTTTAATTTTCCCAGTTAGTGAAAAACATGGGATTCAGATGTCTTGTTTTCAGGAGGAATACTGACTATCCAGCTACTCTTACCCACCCTCTCCTATTCAGTCCAGACTTTTTACAGAAAAGCATGAGAGACATTTAATTGCAGAATTCTTTCAAAAGACATTTTTAGTCTGCACAAGATGCGGGTGCTAACCAGAGGTGTTTGCTCACAGCCCTGATTAATTAGTGTAGTCTCTGGAAAGGGCTGGTTTGGTGACATTCTTGTGCTTGCTCTTTGCTTTCCCTGTTTCCTAGTGCTTTGTCTTCTCCATGATCAGTATGCTGCTTGTTTGCCTTGTCCCTGTGAGGCATTGGTTAGGGTGCTTGGACACTGGGATTTTGCTTCTCAGTGAATGGTTGAGCACTGAAAATCTGAGTACTGCAGCCCCAGCAGAAATGAATTTACAGGTTATCATTAGCTGATCCTTCCCTAACTCATCCTTCCTTTCCAAAGGGAAGTGTGAACATCTGCCCTATTAGCAGGGTGCCTGAGTATTTTATGAGGTCTGATTTCATCATTATGATGTAAAAACTTTCTCTAGTGGCTGTGAAACCTATCCACTCAATTGAAGTAACACACTGTTAAAATATTTTTCTAGTATACCAAAATAGAGTAGAATTGGTAACAACCAATATGTTAAACCTGATCTTCTGTGTGATGCAATAACAACTGCAACTTGCCACAAGGAAATGATCATTTGCAAAGTGGACAGGCAACCAGCTGAACTGGTCTATGTTGCCTTTGTCTATTAGATATGATTTAGGTACTGCAGAGTCCTCACATCCATAACTGGGGTATAAATCTAGTGTGGGGGGACAGCTAAAAGTAACAGATTATCTTCATACAAGGTATGTGCAACACACAGCAGGTAAAAGTTAATTAAAAAAAGAGAACTTAAAAGATTAGTTTCTATTTAATTGTGAGTTAGGTATTATGGTTTAAAAAAATGGTATTCTACATGTGAGAACTTCCAATCTTTGATAAAATCTAATGCTTTGTCTACAGCAATTAGGATTTAAAACATTCCTTTCAGATATGGCTCCTATGAAACAAGTCTGAAATGTAAAGTCACAATAGCAGGAGCTAGTATAGCTTAGTCTTAAATGTTACTATGAATGTACAGCTGAACTTTTTCCACATTGGCTTGACTTCCAAGGGAAATTAGGTCTATGGGATGTCATTGTATCTGTCTCAGTGTCTGCCAATCTGTCATTCTGTATCTCCTTGAGCCTAGCAGCTACTTTAAAACAAAATTCTGGACAGAGGTGTAGAGGGCTCAGTAATATTAAATTCCTCCAAGCTGCAAGAAAACAGGCCGCTGAGAAGAGGAGAATGAGACAAATTGGTGTTTGTACCATTGGGAACCCCTCAGAGTGAGATCAGTTATGTTACTACAAAAAAAAGATATTCCCTGGAGAGAGATACTATGGACACTCCGGTCACAGGAAAGCTTCAGTAAGAACTTGCTTTTTATCAGACATTAATTAATGCAAGCAATACTCATGTAAAACCAGACTTAAGAATTTCTACTCCTAAAATGATTTGTTTGGATATTGAACTGTGACTGTAACACAGATCAATGAGAGAGGGCTGTTTATCCCATGGTATATTCCTATTCTATTCACCACATGCAGTGGAAGGAAAGTGTTAGGATAATTTTTTTTTATGTGGTGGAATTGGCTTCCATGCTCATATTTAACTGCCTTTTTTTAATTTTTTTGTATGGGCAAAAACAACAGGAGATATACACTGAGCTACAGAAGAAGTTTTGCAAACAGAACTGACCAGTAGTCACCTTCAAAGTATTTATTAGAATCCAGCAGAAAAATAATTATGTTTCATATGAGAAATAAATATATAGCATAGAATACCCCCAAAGAATACCCCCAAAATTACATTTGAAATAAAATTCTAAATTCTTCCATGCGACTTTTCATTAAAACCACAGATTCTTGTAAGTTCTGGCCTAAATGCAAGTAACAATGTTTATTAAAAGGCATTTCAGTGAAAAATTTCAAGCCAGCTAGAAGGGTGAGTGTTTCTGAGATAAATCTGTGGCAGGACATTTAATCAAATGGTTCAGAGAAGACATTCCTGGTGTTGATAAATTTATCTGATTTCAAAATTTTTTTCACAAGAAGTTAAGATAACCATCTGCATCTATTTCATAGTCAAACTGACTGGAAAAAAAGTCAAGATGAAAAGATACCATGACAAAACTGCTGGTGTATTTTTAGAGGAAAGTATGAAGTTTTCATGTTCCTTATTGTGGTAGCACCTTTGATGGGTTTTTATGTGGCCCAGCTCTCTGTGCATTGCACCACACAGTGGAATGTGGGCTTTAAGCAAGCATTTTGATAGATCTTACACATTTCTTTTAAACTGAAGATCTTTATAAATACATGCTTGTCTCTCAGACTAGGAAAGTTGTGAGAGAATATTTCCAAAGGCCATTCTACATATGCATATTTATACTGTTAGTTAGTATGTTAGTATAAGATATACTAGTAATTACAGATCTTTATTTTCTCCTTCACCCTTCTATCTTCCTATTTTATGCTGGAAGTCTATAAATGAGATTTTCCCTTCGCTTTTATAAGTTTATAATTAACAAAAACCAGAGCACTAATGCAGTACTAAAAGGCGAATTCTCTAAATTTCAACAGAAGAATATTTCAATTCCCCATATTCTTTTCAGAACTCAAAGGAAATAATCACATGTTAAAGAAATACTTTCATGTCCTTCTATGTATTGCTAAATTCTTTTGACATGTTATGGATATCACAGCTTTGCTAGAGCAAGCAGAAGAAAACTGTTGGCCAGGAAATCATACAATGTAAATGCTCCCAGTAGAAAGCAGAACTCTGTGAAATGTCTGACACAAATACAAAGGCAAGCCTTTGTGAAGTGGAATAGGATTATGAAACTGGAGATTTTGATCCATATTTTCCATTCTTGGAATTCTGGTTTTGCTTTTAGAATTAATGAATCCTGGATTACAGTAATTTCACGACCATAAGGCGCACCGGTCTATAAGGCGCACCGGGTTTTTTTTTTGCAGCGAGGCTCCGCCCCCAGCTCCTCCCGCGCGCTTGCTGGCCGAGGCCCCGCCTCAACCCAGCAGCCATTGGCTCCCGGGCCTGCCTGTACCCGGCAGGGCCGGGCTATGCCCACCGCCGCTCCGTGCAGCATCCCCAGGGCCCCGCTGTTCCGGGAGTTCCCTGGCGCTCCGGGTGACCCAATGCCGGCAGGCTTGCCCCGTGCCGCCGCTGCCCCGATTCCAGCTGCTTGCCCCCTCCCCGCGTGGCAGCCGCTCCGATTCTGGCGGCTTTCCCCCTCTCCGCATGGCGGCCGCCGTGATTCCGGGGGCTTTCGCCCCGCCCGCGCGGCGACCGCCGTGATTCCGGGGGCTTTCGCCCACCCCGCGCGGCGGCCGCCGTGCTTCCGGGGGCTTTCGCCCACCCCGCGCGGCGGCCGCCGTGATTCCGGGGGCTTTCGCCCCCACCGCGCGGCGGCCGCCGTGCTTCCGGGGGCTTTCGACCCCCCCGCGCAGCAGCCGATCCGATCCCTGCGGCTTTCGCCCCCCCCGCGCAGCAGCCGATCCGATCCCTGCGGCTTTCGCCCCCCCCCGCGCAGCAGCCGATCCGATCCCTGCGGCTTTCGCCCCCCCCGCGCAGCAGCCGATCCGATCCCTGCGGCTTTCGCCCCCCCCGCGCAGCAGCCGATCCGATTCCTGCGGCTTTAACACCCCCCGCAAGGGAGCCGTCCCAATGTCGGCGGGCCGGCCCCGCGCGGGGGTGGCCCCGAAGCCGGCGGGACAGCCCTGCGCGGGGGACGCCCCGATGCCGGTGGGGAGGCCCCGAAGCCGGCGGGATGGCCCTGCGCGGGGGACGCCCCGATGCCGGTGGGGAGGCCCCGATGCCGGCGGGTCCGCCCCGCGCGGGGGCGGCCCCGATGCCGGCGGGACGGCCCTGCGCGGGGGAGGCCCCGATGCCGGCGGGTCCGCCCCGCGCGGGGGTGGCCCCGATGCCGGCGGGTCCGCCCCGCGCAGGGGCGGCCCCGAAGCCGGCGGGTCCGCCCCGCGCGGGGGCGGCCCCGATGCCGGCGGGGAGGCCCCGATGCCGGTGGGGAGGCCCCGAAGCCGGCGGGTCCGCCCCGCGCGGGGGTGGCCCCGAAGCCGGCGGGTCCGCCCCGCGCGGGGGCGGCCCCGATGCCGGCGGGGAGGCCCCGATGCCGGCGGGTCCGCCCCGCGCGGGGGCGGCCCCGAAGCCGGCGGGCTCTCACTTCCGGGGTGGCAAATGTCTCAACTTTGTAGATCAGATAAGGCGCACCGGACTATAAGGCGCACTTCCGATTTTGGGGGGAGATTTTAGTCAAAAGGGTGCGCCTTATAGTCGTGAAATTACCGTAATTTGTTCAGGTGTTTTGTCCTTGACTATGTCTGTTATATTTTTTTCCATGTCTATAGGAAGATTTTTAAACACATATTACTGGCATAAACTGGAGGGAGATGAAGGCCAAATGTACACTTTATCAAAGGTGCAGAATATGTCTTGTTTTGACCCCATTCCTGTGAGTACTGCATTGCCTTTGACACAAAAGCTCTGCTGTGTTCTGAAGTGGATTTCTGCGCTATGCGCTCAGGCTCCCTAAGGGAATTGCCAGCAAGGGCCCAAGACATTACGTTTGCTGATAAATTCTCTTTGCTGCCTAGTGCAGCACAGAGATTTACTGAAACCTGGCACTGCAGTACCAGGAGATGTGGGGTTTACGGGCCTGTCACTTGACAGACAGCACACAGAAATCTGGAAATGTCTTCAGAAGGGTGCCCTGACAGATTTAGTAGAGGAGATCTGTGAAAGCTGAGGACAGGTTTGGCGCTTTTTTGCAGTTGGTGATACTTTTGTCATCAGTTATATCCTCCTCACCTCTAATTAAGAAATGAAAGCTAACAGTGACTGTAATATAGTATTTGGGGGAAACTCAGAAGTTTATATTCTGGCTGTAAGCCAGAACACATTTAAATGGTGTCTCTGGTGAAACACAGCTTCTAACAGCTCAGACTGTAGCATTATTTCAGTTCCTGTACTTGTTTTTTCCATTCATGACACCTGTTTACAAGCAGTGCTTCTTGTCACTTTTTCATTGCTGTTCATTTAGTTATAGAGAAGAACCTTTAGCTCAAATAAGTAGCAGGGGTCAGCAGAATCAGAGATAGAGGGCACTCTAGAGATAAAACTGGAGATTGTTTTATGTGGTCCCTGTTTCCTAAATAGCGCTGTGTGATGAAGGTGCATGTACTCAGGCAACCGCACACATGGAAAATGACTTTGTCGTTTTCTTCCAGGTTTTCACTCCTTTGATTCTTTGCCTTTCTTTAGCATTTGCATTATTTTAATCACTATCTAACTACTATTTAATTACTTATTACAAATGTCCACAGTCTAAAATTCGGATAGCTTCACCTAACCAAGTTTTCTGGAACATCACATTAAGCGTAAATTGAGGTCAGCAAATTTTCTGTCAATAACAGGGCACTTGTGCCCATCTTTATTGAAGGAAATTCAACTCAAGTGTGGATTGTCTTTGTTCATAGCAATCTATCCATTCTATCAAATCTGACATACAGTCCCAGTGCAAGACATTTAAATTAACCTGCCAAAACACAAAAGATTTCTATTATTTTTAAATCATAGTATTATTCCTTTTTCACATTTATCTCACTCTGCCATTGCTGCAAATAAAATGAGTTTCTGTGTTCATCATACTTTATGAATTAATATCCATTTGGTTAGGTTTGGACTACTGTAGCAACACTTTATAGTTTACCTCTTCTCCTATACATTCCTAACAATCAGAAATAATGCAAAACTTTTCCCAAAAGTTGACAAAACTTAGCTGAATTTGCAGCTTGTTTTACATACCTTTAATTTTCCTTCCTAATGAAAAATATTCTGTTTCCTTGTCAAGTTTTGAAGTTAACACAAATAAAATATACAATGTTCCCCACTGATCTGCTGGCCAGTGTTGCTCTCTGAATAATAAATGTTACCAGTGCCAATGGTACTCTTATGATGTATTACACTACCATATTCATATGAGTACATTCATCCAGAACACTGCTCATCACCCAAGGAAATCAGAATATCCACAGATTTGTGGTGACAAATTATGTACTTGGCAAAAGCAGGGCTCACTTGAGATGCATTAGGAATGAAGACAAAATGCTCATTATCAAATGGTTTGTTCTCATTTATATGAAAGAGAATCCCACCTGACTTTTGCAAACAAAAGTAGAATTTCATCTTAGGGAAGCGATTATATTTCAGTGCTACAAACATCCTTTTGTCTTTCTGCAATCTTGTGTCAATGTTTATTCCCTGTGGCGTAATACAAATGGACTTGTTTAATTTTCCTTGCCCCACATTTTGCCACAGATGTTTTGTCCTAGCTATCTGTTACATATATTTCACTTGTATGGCCTTTGTTCCATCCTGGAAATTGAAGCATAAAATTATTTCAGAACATGGGTTTAAATACTGAGTTATCCTGAATACAAAGCACATCAATTAATCTTTCATTCTTTATCTATGTTAAAACCTCTGCCCCAGCAATCCTGTGTGGTTATAGATGAAGAGTGCAGTGTTTCCATATCTATACCACAATCAGTCCTATTTCACTTAAATTAGAAAATACCTATCCCTACTATTTATTCTATGACACACAATTGAGCATATACCTATCACTAACCTTAAACTTTTTAGCACCAGCATTTGTATTGATACAGATATGATGGAATATATAAAAATATAGCTGAAAAATGTCTTGGAGAAACAGCACAGCCAAGTTTTCACTGAGATACTTCTGTTCTTTGAACAACTGGTTCAAATGTGGCTGGCTTGTCTAGTCTGTGCTGCACTGATCACTCTGTCCTAAACCCTTAGGAGTAAGCATGGGGAATAAGTATTACCAGCTTGATTCTCTTTCTAAGGTGTACAAAATAAGATCTGTGCCAGCATAGATATACTTACCATCATGTTTAAATTGTCCACCTGTGTTTTAATTCAGTAATACTACATCTTTGCCAGCATTAGAGTTAAAAAATGAGAGCAAGACCATTGACTGTTAAAGAAAAAATGAGTTTCTCACTTGTTTGTGCAGCCATCTGGTTTGCCAATGAAGTTATGGAAATCTTGCAAGAGAATTGGCTAAAAATATCCCTGGTTTTGTTTCAAAACTGGTCAAAACTTTACATGTTTGTGACTTACTTAAAGAACAATGGACTGATATAAATATGTAGATAGGGGCTCTGAATATTGTTGTGTTGTGGAAAAAATACAGATGTAGCAGAGAGAGATAGCTTACATTACTAGAGGGTATTGCATGTCAATATGTACAGTGCATTAAACCATTATCTTACAGCTTTGTCCTTCACGGGAAAGAAATGCTAAAAGAAAGTGCATAGTGAAGGCTCATTAAGCTTGAAAAGACCTTTGAGGGATTTTTGAGTATTTCAGTTATTTTCAGTGGAAAACACACTTCATTTTATACACTGTTCAAGATGACAGTAGCTAGGGTATTCTACTGCCTGAAAGGAGTTGCACCTTAGATCAAGTTTCTGGTTTCAGGTTTGCATTGTGAGTGCCTTGAACTGACTAAACCCCAGATATGAAGTTTCTACTGACTTCTATATAAGAAAATTAGGTACCAGCCATTCAGTGAAGCTTTTATGGGAATCAGCTATGAGCAGGTGATGTGGGAATGGCTGGGGAGAATCTCCATGCAGGTCAGGGTGAGATCCTGTTTGGCTCAGCAAGGAAGGCTTTCTCTGTGACTCCTGCCTTGCAAACTCCTCCAGCCTCAGCTACACTATTTTAAAGGGCTTTCAGCTCAGTCATCTGCCAAGTGATGGCAAGTTAGCAAAGGTAAGTGTGCTGTACTTTGATACAGCATGAAATAATATGCCTCAAACGTTATTTAGTATGAAATTCAGTGGCCCCATTCAAGACACCTAACCTGCTCCATGCTTAAGATCATCAATCAGTGTTTTAAATTTCACCATTTTCATCTGTCTCACATTTTAGATATGAACTTTATCTCCAGGAAATAACACTAGAAACCATTCTTCTCCTATTTCCTCCAGCCCAAACTTGTAAAGGTTGAAAAGGTACACAGGAAAACAAAAAGGGAGGAGGATACATAACCCCTGGAAAGTGAACTTAATAAGGAAAATTATATCTTTATTTTTGTTCCAGTTTGAATCTATTTTCAACATTGCCTTCCTCTGCTGAGAAAGCTGAGGTCAGAGAACCAGCAGCCCCTGCAGTCCATGGACATCCACGATGGAGCAGAGATCACCTGCAGCCCACGGAGGACCCCACACCGGAGCAGTCTGTGCCCAAGGCAGGCTGTGACCCTTGTGCCCTACAGGCTCCTGGCAGGTGCTGTGGTCCTATCAAGAGGGGCCCATGCTGGAGCAGGTTTGCTGGCAGGACTTGTGACCCTGTGGGGGACACTATGCAATCTGTTCCTGAAGGACTGAACCACATCAAAGGCCCCCAGCTGGAGAAGTTTGTGAAGAACTGCAATCCATGGGAAGGACTCACATTGGAGAAGCTCATGGAGGACTGCCTAAATTAATTTCCCCAAGTTGAGCCTTTTCTACCTCTGAAAGCAACTGATGAGTGTTCTCTCCCTACAATTATGAGGGAGAGAACTTCTGAGCCTTTAATTTTATTTCCTCTCCCCTGCCCAGCTGATGAAGGGAGTGATAAAGGAGCTTTGGAGAACACCTGGAGTCCAGACAGGGTCAACCTGTCAACCTTGCATTTCTTTTGCTAGCTTGTCCCCAGTGGCAAAAAAAATATTTTCTGCAATGCAGTTCTTTCTAGGATTTGTTCACTATCACTGCTGAAAAGTGCTGTGTTGTTTTTGAGAACCCAGGCTTCTTGATTAGTTAGGATAACCATGGCTACAAGAAAATATTAAGTCCTAAAAAGCCTAATTGTAGATCTCTGCTTAAGAACTGCTGTCAGCTGGCACCTTTCAGAAGCATTTCAGAAATTAAATATTTCACTATCAGATAAAGAGAATTACAAAATTGCTAATGTTGAAAGGGAGATGGCTTAGATTAACCCCATTGCTCAAACTAGGGCCAGCTAGGGCCAATTGTACTCTTCCTTTATCTCAATTCACCTGATACTAATTATTCTAACCCAAACTTGTGAATTGGGGACTAGACATGTTTTTCAATTAACACAGGTAGGTGATGTTTTTTTAAAATTGTCGGTATAAAAGAAGTTGTTTGGAAAGTGTTGCCTTCATGGAAATTACCAAAGAATACAGCATGTCTGAACCACCATTTCTGAGTTGCTAGGCTGAATGTAGCAAATTCTAGTTCTCATTTATGAAAAGGGCTTCTATGCCAAATTATCCCAGTAAATTCTGTGCACTTGCACAGAGCTCCTGTCATTGGTAACTTGTATGCATGTCCTAGTTCTCATGAGAAGGAGCCAACTATACAAGATGCTGAAAAAGTCTTAAGACCTTTGAGGATGCAATGGAGCAACAAACATTTTTGGCATAGGATATAGTAATAAATGCAGCTGGAAAAAGAAAGCAAACTGAAAAAATAAAATTCTTTCAGCTCTTAGGGCTGAATATTCTCAGTGAAGAATACAGGCTTAAAGATCAGAAACAAAAAGGTAGCAAAAAATCCACCTGCAAATGCATACACAGGTCATCTGTGCACTCCAGAAAGAAGTATTCAGGGAATATAATTTTAGAAATAGAAATTAGGTTGTAGAATTACCTGACTCTCCCAAGGAACCATTGCTCTTACCTCAGACTCAGCAGGACTGCCGTGTTTAGCCTACAGAGAATGTCAGGTAATTTCAGTAACCTGAGCTTTCAGTTACAAAAACCTGCTGAATTTGCTAAGGCCACGCAGATTAATATCCTTACACATTGGCTGATACAGGGTAACTTTTGTTGCTTTGTGTTAGTTTGTGTGGCTAATATTTTGAGTCAGAGTTTACTAGTTTTCTCTGGTTTTCCCAAGATGACTTTTTTTATTTTTAATAGGAATCAAGACAGATTTGTAATATAACATTTCAGATTTTCAGTGTCTTTTTAAAAAGCTTTTGATGTCACTTTTACATAAATACCTTCATAATCTGCTCATATAAACAAGAAATTTATGACCTGCATGAAGAGAAGCAGCTATAAAATTTTTTGGCTTACACACAGATTAGATCATTTAACTTGTAATAAAAGGGAAATATTTTCTACATTATGGTTGAGGGTTTTTGTTTGATGGAAAATTTTATCTTTCATTTAGATTTTAAATGAGCAGTGTATGTTAAAACTCTCTGACAATTACCCCTTAATATCCTAAATTGCCCTACTAGAAGTACCATAACAAAATGACACTGAATTTAGTATATAACCCTCTAATACCATGTACCAAAGAAAGGGCTGTTTTCCCAGCTGTCATAACGAGAGATTGCAAAATGGCTGCCAGTTCACATAATGAAGATCTTTGCCTCCCAGGTGTTTATATATTTCCTATCACATTAAAACAATGTCAGCTGAACACTGGATGCTGCTGCAAAACGAATCATTACTGCTGCAGTTATCCATGCCTAGCTGGCACCTCAAATGTGGGGGCAGAGCAGCACTCATCACTGCTCCAGCAGCTGGTCCAGCAGCAAGGAATTAGCAGCCAGCCCCTCCTGCCACCCTGCAGCAGTGTGCCTGCTTGCTGACTGCTCCCTCATGCTGCTCACAGCAGTGTGCAGGTGGATGTGCAGCCAGCATGGAGCTGAGCACAGCAGAAGCCTGGTGACATGAAGGTTTGGAGTGCTGCAAGTGAGGCTGTCCCTGCTTCCCCCAGGCATTGCCTGAAGTGCAGATTTCTGTAGCTGCGATGCTGAGGTTTGATGGAATGTGTTCAGTAACCAACAGGAGCCAGGGACACAGGGAGGCATGTTCCCAAGTCCTTCCTAAGGGGCTTGCACAGAAACCCAAAGCACTAGTTCAGTTTACCAGAAGAGAAAAGAATGGCTCCTGTTGAATTTAGCAGCTCTGCACCCAGACTCTCGTTCACAACACTGTATTTAGTATCTGCTGGAAGGATGGGGGAGTCTGCAAGAGGCACAGGGGGCAGTGGCTGCATCAGCTATTCTGAGATAATCCACCTGTGACCAGCAGTGAGCACTACTGCATACAGCAGCATCAAAGAAAGTGCTGCAAACATTTCCAGCCTATGAAATCCAACATCTGATTTGCTTTGCTTTTTTGGAGAAGCTGGTAATTACTAATTATAAGGTAGTGAAAGTCATGTTATCTTGAAACAAATAAAATTTTTTCTGATCTGACTATAGATCCTCTTTTGGCATCACCCTATGCAACAGCCCATTCATACTTCTGCCAGCATTACACAGCAGTGTGCCTCAGGCAGTGCTCAAATGTCCTTCTCTCTGAAAGCAGCCTCTTACTTTTCCACCTGAGCTGTCGTTCATCCACCCACAAATCACACAGTCAGCAGGTTTCCACTGTTCAGTTTGTATGAGAAGTTTTGGATAAAACTATAGGCCAGATATATGTCCTTTATCAGTATCATATATAAAGGCCAGTGGCTTAGACCTATGAATTTAAAGCAGTTTGAATTGCATATTTATTCATTGAGGAAAATATAGACTGGATCAGTTTTTTAATAGCCAGCTAATGTACCTACTCTAATAGTACCCAGTGATGTTTCTAATGTTGGCATCTGCTTGTACCAAGAAAAAACTTAGCAAGCACATAAAACCCCCACATCAGGTTCTGCCCAAATTGCTTCTGTAAGCTGTACCATATGGTCAAAGATAAAATCTAATATTGGAAATACCAGTTGTTTAATTGCTAGCCCTAATACACTGGGGAAAATAAGATATTTACTCTGAAAGATTCATAATTTGACTTCATCTCTTCTGTTTTTATTGCACGAGTGTCAGTGCTGCCTTTTCTGATCATTCAGCTACTCATTAGCTCTTTAGCAGATGTAATGTTCCTGCTCTCTTGCAGTTAAATTTTAACAATCAGACTTTTCCCTATCTATCATAGCCCTCGAGCAATTAATGCTATCAGAAGGAAAAGTGACTTTTCAGATAACTGAACCAGCCTCACAGCAGAGCATTCTAAATAATTTCTCCAGTAAAAATGGTTTTATAAGGATTTTTTTATCCCCTTTGAGCTACATGAAGATTTTATATTCCCAAATCTACTTTACTAAACAAGTTTACCTGAGAGTTTAGTTGTCTATTTCACAAAGCTAAGAACTGCATACTAGTTGATGACTTTTTATTCTCAATATTAAATAATCCATCAAATGAACAAAGGATGTTGCTATTTTGTATATATGCAAAGATAAAATAAGGTAATTATACATTATATACATAATACATGGCATTTTGCAAAACACAACTATTTAACACATCTTGGCTCCTGAAGAGATCATACATGACAGAGGTACTCTTTAAATTCCCCAAGAATTTTAGCCACAACAGAAAGATTATCTATTTTAGATCCCTGTGAAAGCCTATAACTTTGTAGATAGATTTGTGTAGCCGTGTGAAGAAATGAAGGAGAAATGTTCCCTCACATATATAGATACCACACAAGATTGTAATGAGATTTATTTTAAGTGTGATCTTTTTTCTCCTTAGTTTGGGCATGCTATGTAAGACAAAAATTTACATATAGAATCTACTGCAAACTGGCATCTCATTTTTTATTAGCAAGTCACTCAGATTAGTCTGAGTGAAAGTGCTAGCACTCTCATGATAACTACTATCTCTATTTTTACCTTGATTTGGTTCAAATACAACAAAAATCTATTCTTAAAAGATTTATTTGCTCTTGTTCTAGAGTATCAGTTTTAAAATCAATTTACTGACTACAAAAAAAGACATAAATTATTGGATTTGGTCTAGTAGAAAGGTTGATTAAATACACTTACTCCTATTCTCTGATTCTGAGATTTGGGGTTCTACTTTTTGTTTTAAAATGTATTTATTTATATTTCTAAGGTAGTCAGTATAAGAATCACCTACCCCTTTAAGAACAAGAAGAAAAATGTCCATAACTAGTTCATGCCAACTGAGGAGCTTTCTTTGAACCCTTATTTGCTAATGATTAAAAATAAATAGTGAGTAGCTGTTTGGAGAGGTAATCTGCTTTTCAGTATGTGTCAGGGGGTGCACGATACCAACTTTATTCAAATGATCTTTTCAAAGCTTGGGATATCAGTGTTTCCAAGCGTTCCCCCAGAGCGGTGTAGAATAGATGAGAACTGGAAAAGGCAATACTTTGAGCTACCTTTTTTAAGGTACATTACCCATATATTTGTGTCATTACAGCTTTGTGTTGAAGCTAATAAGCAGGAGATGCGAACAGCAGAATTTTTCTGAGATGGTAGTAAATGAGAAAAAAATGGCTTGAGAAATGTTTATGTAAAATATCAGATTTCCTAATATCCTCTGATGGCTCTGTGTAGACAGAACTGACAGCATGTTATCAGACACAATTATGCAGTGATTTGGATTAGGCCTGCTGGGGACAGGGGAAACCAAATGTTTGTATGGTTGCATATATACATACATACATTACAGCCACATGTACTGCCACAACCTGAAATGTTTAGTGACAATTTATAAAATTTTTGAACTTTTTTACAACTCTCCTCACTACTAAAATATCTCACTCCTGAGTAAAAAATGTTTTCTTTGACTATATTGCAGTACTGGTTTTAGTCAAGTCACAGTCCTTTGTTCCATCTTTATGTGACTTCCAGGAACTTTCAGTGCATCTTTTCAACAAAGTTTTTTCTTTTTTCTGGAAACTGATTAGGAAAAAAATTTTTTTTTAAAATCCTTTTTAAAAATTTTACTTTTAGATTTTTAAAATAACTAGCAGACATGAATCACCGGCTGATATGTCTCTAATGGCCCATTGTGGCAGTGAATAATTGGTAGTTGTATAGAACTACCGAAAATTGTATCCCAAATAGTTGTCTTGTTGAAAAGAGACAGCTGTTACCCAGATCAGCTACCCTGAATTTTGCAGGATGGAGATTGCAGGATTAAAAGTGTCTTGTTTTTGCAACAATCAGTTAAAATTTCCAGGGAGATTTCCCTGCAGAGTATATCCAAGTATTTGACAAAAAGGTGCTCTGTACATATTAGTCATGAAATGAAGATCAGCATTGCAGTCATATCAGGATGGAAAAAAGAAAGTTATAGATGACATTTCTAGCACAAGCAGCTGCTAATTAGGATTAAATTTTCCATATAAATAAATATATTTACTGCCTTGATAATATGTTTAATTCACGACTGGTTTGCAAGACTGCACCAAATCCTCTCACAAAAACATTTTGAAAAGAAATCCTGAAAACTGACCATTTAATAACATAAATGCACAGTCACTGACACAGTGCTAGTAAGATTATAACACCTCCTCCTCCCCAAGGGAAAAAAAGCAGCTTAACTTCACCTTTGAGCAAAATGCAATGGTCGTCAGTTCATCCCACTGAGTTGTGGCCCAGCTGGAGTCTGCTTGTGGGCTGTGGAGGAATTGTCTACTAAATGAGAAAAGAAATCTTCTGATTAATATGTTAAATTGAGAAAAAGAATAAAATACATTGGTATAGTCTTTATCTCTTGATGAGGTGTAGCTATGGGAATATGAAAATCATACCTTTTTCCTCAGTTTAAAATCTATAAAAGTATTACTTAGCTCAGGTATAGATGTTCACCTCAACTTCACAAACTGCACCCCCTCCCCCCAACTGTTCATATTTACGTCTATATTGTTGGTGCTTATTTGGAAAAAAAAACCCTAAAATTCATCTTAGAAAATAAATATTACACTAGTTTCCTTTTTTGATGTTGAAAAATAATTTGTCCCAGCATACAGTGATATAGATTAGACAGAAAACGGAAGAAAAATAAAAAGTCAAATAATTTAGACCTGATTATATTCTGAAAAATGGGAAAACTTGCATCGTTTGCAACATTCATGGATGAAGAATAAGCTAATAGAATAAAAAAAGCAGTTCTGATTGTGATTTGGTAATATAGTATATAACATCTGGGACTACAAACTGATGCTTGTCAGTTATTTGTGTGCTGGAAGGTCTATACTCACTTTCACATAAGCTTTAACCAAGCCATTACAGCCTTTCAATAGGAGAGTGATTTTTACGGAATGAAAAAGCTTTGATGTTTTATTGAAAACAGCACTGTTTTGAAATAGCCTTCCCTGAGGATCTAGCAAACAAAATTAACATCAAACATACTTCTGTGGCAAGTGGTTTTTTTTTTGCCCCATAATGTATATAGCTATAAGCACATAGATTCATAGGATTCTAAAATTTGAATTTAAAATGCAAACTTGCTGTTCAAGACAGTGGAAAAGAGCATTTGATAACTATGATCCTTGTGGGGAACCCTTGCTCACACTGACAAGAGATTTTCCAGTGTACAAGGAAAATCAGTCATTCTACAGTCTGATAGCCAGCTAAATGACTTGTGTTAATCTTTATGCCTCAGGAAAGTTTCTACTAAAATAATGGGTGTTTTAAGTGCCCTTGTGACTTTCCTTAGGGTTTCATGATTGCTGCTAACACCAGATAAGCATAGGATACTGAGGCCATGGCTTCACAGACATTAACTCTGCATCTTTGTGCTGTCATATCAGCCATCCAAGCTGTGTTACATTAGTGAGTCTTTGTAAAAAGAGGTTTGAAGAGGGTTTATATCACATTTATGACTGTAGAACAAAATGCATTATTTGCTGCACTGTAGTGCTACTTAATCTACCATGGACCTTCTTGGTAAAATGGTCTTTTGACAAAAAGCAAATTATATTTATCTTTTATGGATACAGCCTGTAATGTAGTTGCAGCATTTTTTCTGCCATTCTGTTGGTTTGGATACTGTAAATCAGCAAACCAGTATCAGAATTAGCCTCTCATCTTTGGATTGGGGCTGGAGACAGTCAGTGACTAACACACCTTTGCTTTAGTTGGAGCTGTTCCTGTAGAAAGATTTCCACTGGATAAAATCACAAAAGTTAATCTGTTCCCCCTTGCAGTAGCAGACAGGTCTGTTCCAAAAATAACTAGCCATTTTCTGTACCACAGGGTAGAACTCAGTTGTGAAAATAGAAAGTAACTGACTTTTACCATGGAACATTTATAACAAAAATGTGCAATCAAAGGAAGCATTTGGCAGAGTTAAAAGCATGTGAGGAAAGATAAATTTTAAAAATTCAGTGCAGTATTATAAGGAT
The DNA here is from genome assembly GCF_009819885.2 of Catharus ustulatus. Taxonomy (NCBI): domain Eukaryota; kingdom Metazoa; phylum Chordata; class Aves; order Passeriformes; family Turdidae; genus Catharus; species Catharus ustulatus. The sequence goes on from NC_046226.1 coordinate 24,549,860, forward strand.
TTATGGCAGAACATCAGTATTACTCTCTTACACATCTGTCCAGTTTTTCCTGTTCGCTCAATGTCACTTTGGATATTGGCTTATGCAATCATTACGTCTTGCCTTTTCATGTTTTCATACTCTGCACAGTCTATAAAGGATGGCACACAGTCTTGTATAGCTACTGGTCTCTTGTCCCACTCCAATCTTTTTAATTCTCACTATATTTTCCTTCAAGACCTTGGCAGTGAGAAACTAGACCATGAAGTTGGATCTGCAGAAAAAAGAAAATCATGCTGCACTGATCCTCCTGCTCTCAGCAGAGAGGAGCACAAGACCTGCAGAATTCATCCCTAAAACACCTTACAATTGCAAAAATGAGAATCCTGTCAGGCAAAATTGTTTCAAATTACTGAAGAACTTTTACTAGCACAGCTGGAAAACATGCTGCTTTTCCATTAGGACCTTTATTTTAAGTTTAGTTCTATACACAAGGACTTTGGAATAATCATTCCAGTGAATCTATGGATTGAGAGATGTGTTTCTGAGGCATTCACTCTACAGATTTAATACACTTGTATTGAAGAAGAATTTCTTCACTGTGAAAAACAGAAGTGTTAGCTGGAAATAAGACCTACCTTTTTTTTCTTTTTTTTTTTTAATTTGACAAAGTAAAAGCTGTTTCTACAAACAGTAGTAGCTCTAAAGAGCTTTAAACTCAAGCAAGAGAATACTAAATAATGTATAAAAAGAGCAGAATGCAATCTCCCACTAGCATCACATTCTCTGGAGTTAACAGAAGGTGGCTGAGGGAAATACATGATGTTCCCAGGCTCCTTTGCATGCTTTTTTTCCTCCCATAATTCCCACAACAGTGAAAATATATACTCCTTATTCAGTACACCATATACCTCCATGGAATGTGTGGAGGCAAACCTGATTTGGTTATGCACCCTGATACACACACTAAAGCAAACAATTGTCATCATAACAAATCAATTTCATGTGGAGAAAGTCTTGTTGCAATTCAGGATTACTTTTAAAACATATCTAGGAGGTATTAAAATCAAGGAATCCATCAAGACACTGATTTTACCTCCTATTGTATTTTTCTCACAATCAGTCTTTCAGTGATCTAGATGTGATAAATATACCTGTTTCTACTTCTTCTAAACACAGGGGTTAGCTACCTTCTGACCTCTTGCAAACATCCCCTTCTGCTCCACAGCTGCCAAATACCTTTTTCCTGTGGACTTTGCTACTATAACTATGTCCCCTATGCCAAAACCAAGTTTTTCATTTGACTGTATCTGACAGACTGTATTGACTGTCAGTTCAAGAAGAGTTAACATATTTCCTAAGCATATATTCATCATCAGATACTGTTTCCTGAGAGTACCTTGGAACTTGCATATGAAATTGTCCCATTGCTTTGTCTTGGTAGATTTTGCTCAATATATCTTTTATACATAAGGACCTATTGCTGTATGGTGAGGGTAACAGTAGATCTGAGTGACTTCCTTCATACAGGAAAGAGCTGCAATGTTTCTGTTTATGCAGAGAATTTAAGATCCCTTGCACTAAGTTTATAAAAAATTAATTCATATACAATGAACTGTGTTGAATGTACACTTGCATAAGTGCATTTCTGGAACATGGCTTTTCTTGTCTTTATCTTAATTAAAATGTTTGTAAACAGGCAGTGTTCTTGTGTAATGTGCCATGCACTGTGTGCCTGGGGAATATTTTCTAGCCAAGCTAGTCTCCATAACTTTATCTGACACACCAAGGAGATGGAGTCCTTCCAAAGTAAGGGAATTCGTGAAGACTTTGCTGTAAGGGGACTGATAGTGGCTTACCTCACCTGTCATACTGGAACAGGAATTGCTGAAATAAGGAGCTGGACTGGCCCAGAGCCAGCCTGAGAGAAAGCAGACATTTGTTACAGCAATCTGAGAGGAGACACTTGTATTCTACAGAGCAACTTAGATATAGGCAGCTTCAGAATGGAGCATGAGCAAGAAGATAACAAAGACAGAACTGTTACAAAACAAATGGGGTTTTAGGAAGATGTTTATGAGAGATGATCCAGATTTTTTTTTTCCCCCCTGTTCTTTCTTTCCTGAAAATAGATATTTCATATAAACAGAAACTTTATCTGGAAATATATCAACCTTGAAAGAAAAGCAAATGAAACCAAAACCAAACCAACCAACCAAACAAACAAAACCCCCCAAAATAAAAAATACAAACAACAAAACCCCCACTGAAGCCCAGAACACTTTGTGACAGCAGTAGGTGGACCAATGACCAGTGAGTAACCAGCAGGCTCTTAGGTAGGATTCCAGGGCCCTGAAAGACCTTGTGGAATTCACAGCTGTACCTATAACCTGCCATTCCATACTGAGCAGGAGTTCTCTGACTGTGAAATGAGACTTAGGAGGCCTGCCTCCATGAACTACCCAACACTAATGCAAAATGAAACAGCTCCAGAGAGTCAGGGGAGCACAGGGGACAGGGAAGGAGTCATACCCAATATCAGGTGTTAATTCATTGTTGTCAAATAGTAAGATAACATTGTCATCTATTTGGGTATCAGAACCTAAATGATGTGAGAGGAGAACAGTTTGGTCACGTTACTCTGAGATGCCAGTTGACCACTCTGCTTAGGGCAGACTACAAGAAACTTTAAATTAGCGTAATATTGACTCAAGTTTCAGCTTCCAAGCAATCTGCTAGTGTATATCTAGAAACTAGTAATAGAGGACCTTGGTAAAAAGTCCCTGAAAGGGCAGTGGTGAAGGCAGAATAGAAGTCAACTTGCTAATGCAGTTTTGATACCAAATCAAATATTTAATAGTAAAAGCTATTGAATGTGTGTGGAGGGGGGAAATAAAGAAAAGGATGACTGAAATAATTTTTGTGACTTTATCTTTTAAAAGCCATTCTTAGCACAAATTAATTTCAGTAAAACAGGAATGACGCTTGTAAACAGAACGGAGCCAGGGGTTCTGCCAAGCAGAGGGATTATGTAGGTGTACATCTGACACTGCTAGAAAAAAAAAAACATTTAAGCAACTAGAAGGCATTCCTTTTGTTGTAACTTACCAAAAAATATTCATCTTGTTCATGCCAATAAGTCCAAAGATATGATGGAGAGCCTTTTAAAATTATAATGCTTTATGTATGCGAAGTAAATCAAGTATTATGCAAGAAAATACTCCTGGTAAACTTGTGTAGTAGTCGTACACAGGAATTGCTGAGTTTATGAAATGCTGGCAGTAATTTTTGTTCTTTTTACAACCACATTGTCAAAGTCATCTATCCTCATTGCTGCTAATCCCCTTGCAGCACTAACTGAACATTCAGAATGCCTCCCTTGCATTTCCAGTTCTAAGGGAAGGCTAATAAATTATTAGTTCAAGCCTTTTTTTTTTCTTTTTGACCATATTGCTTGATAAATTGTAAACAGAGAAGACAAATGTAGACAGTAGTGCACAATTTGATTTAATTAGTATTTGGCAGAGCAAACTCAGATACATTTTCTTTCTAGCACTGACTTAAGCAAATAGGCTTGATTTATTTCATTATTGTTTTTCATTGCTATTTAATGATTTACAGTTTAATTTACCCTAATTTTGACTTGCATTTTTATTAATAATCTTTATTACTTGAATATATTTGGACTCCATGGGCTGAAAACAGCATTTAAATTTTGCTTGGAATTTGGTTTTTCTTGGCAATAAACAATAAAACAAGGGCAATCCTCATCTAACTTTCATATTTTTATATCTGAATTTATTACTTAGCCTTATAAGCTTATGTATTTTATTACTTAGCCTCTTAATTTGAAGAAAACCAAAATGGCTAATGTTACAGAGAAGTCACAGTGTATCTTCCTCTTACTGTATGCTTTCAAATTTTAGTGTTAACTTAAGAAGTATGATAGTATCTACTGTTTTTACATTTCCTCTTGAACATAAAAGCTATTTCACTAGTGAGTGATGAACCTTTCTGACTTCAGATTCAGTTTAGAGAATCCCAACTTTCCCACTGCAGCCTTTCTTGAAAGAGGAAAAAAGGCTTCAAACTAGAGTCTCTAACTCAGATCCCAGCCCTGCTTTTTCACCAATAATCAACTGTGTTACAGAAAAAGAAGTTCTAGCTCCAAAGAGCTTCCACATTAACAGACTTGAGGCAGGAAGGCCAGCAGGATTACATAGGATCAATTATTATATGCGCTGTTTTGTTGTCCTCCCCCCAGCCTGTCTGCTTTTTCTCAAAGAAAATGGAGGAGCTTACAGCTGGTGGAATAGAGACATATTTTGAGGGAAAATATATGCATCTTGTTCTCATTTAACTAATTAATTCTTGATACAGCACCCTACTGAAATATAATCGTGTGTGAAAATTTTGAAGTGTTCCCAAGATAATCATGTAATAACTTGACATAAATGCAATAAATCACATACAAATAATAAACTCTCCTATGGCATCATCTTCCTGGAAGGACATTTCTCCTCAGACAGGGAACAGATTCAGAATAAACAAGAGACAGCTTATTTCAATCTTAAACAAAAGAGCAAATAGAAACAATTCTAATACCCCTGAGCCAGTTAAAGAGTCTTAATTCAACTGTGTGGAGGCTGATCCCTGGGAGGAGATTTCTTGGCTCCAGTAATGCTATTTGTATGACTGAGTGCTCAGCCACATCAGCAGGTACTACACCACTCTGTGTAAGACCTCACTATAACCTTGTCAGAAATAAGGCATCCAGAGGGATCTTGAGAAATGAACACATGCAAACCTTGTGAGGTTTACCAAGGCCAAGTGCAAGGTGCTGAAACTGGTTTGGGCAACCCTGGTATCAACACAGGCTGAGGATGGACAGCTGTAGAGCAGCCCTGCTGAGAAGGGCTTGGGGGTGCTGGTGGGTGAGAGGCTGGACATGACCCAGCCATGTGAACTCACAGCCCAGAGAGCCAAGTGTGTCCTGGGCTGCATCCAAAGCAGCGTGGGCAGCAGGGCCAGGGAGGGGATTCTGCCCCTCTGCTCTGCTCTGCTCTGCAGGGCTGTGTGCAGCTCTGGGATCCCTAGCACAAGAACAGGGACCTGTTGGAGTGAGTGCAGAGGAGGGACACCAAGATGATCAGAGGGGAACTCTCCCATGAGGAAAGGCTGAGAGAATTGGGATTGTTCAGCCTGGACAAGAGAAGGCCTCCAGGTGATTGTATTGCAGACTTTCAGTACCTAAAGGAGGACTACAAGAAACCTGGAGGAGAACTGTTTATAAAGGCTTGTGAAGACACAACAGGAGGTACTGTCTTCAAACTGAGAGTTAGAATTAGATCAGCTATTAAGAAGAAATTCTCTGCTGTGAGGAAAGGCACTGGAACAGCTTGCCCAGAGAAGTTGGGGATGTCCCTTCCCTGGAAGTGTTCAAGACCAGGCAGGATAGGGCTTTGAGCAACATGGTAAGCAGAAGGTGTCCCTGCACACAGCAGGGGAGTTGGAAGTAGATGATCTTTGAAGTCCCTTCCAACCCAAACCATTCTATGATTTCATGGTCCTATGATTCTATGTTTAAAAATTATCAGAATGTGTAATTTCTTTCCTACTGTACTGCAGATTACCACACGGGACATGCTGGTTTGGAGGTCAAGAAGATCCAAATTATTTTGCCAATCTGGTACAATGCATTCCTCTTTTTGTCAGTATGTGTTCTGCAGGAGAGAATTCACCACTTCTACATGAAATGAAATAAAAGAAGTGGTTTTTAAAGGCCCATTATAGAGCAAGATAGCTATTGATGGGCTGAATGTTCCATGAATCATTAGTGTTTCTGAACCTGCATGTCTCCTCTATAGTAATCATCCACTTTTAAATATGAAGCAGAATATATAAAGCAAAAAATACTTTCAATAAAACACAGTGCCAGGAAGGCTGATCTGCTATTAGAGCTTGTTTTTACTATTTAGTCCAAAATACTTCTCACTGGATGTCAAATTACTTTCAGCTTAAAATTACTAGCTTTTATTTTTTTTCTTTTTTTAATTGGTGCAAGAGCTTTTTGGTCTTTTATGTAAGAAGGTTCTGCTGTAGGACATCACAAGAATAGTGCTGGCTATTTGTAACTTGGTTTATACATGGCATGGTAACAGGAAGACAGAGTTTCACTGGGTAGGTAAATATAGCTGATAATTTTGCTTGAACAAAAGAGGAGACTTACCCTTGAATTCTTGGGATATGAATAAGTAATGCCCAACTGTTTCCAAATATAATTCCAAGCCTTGTTTTGTTTCAACAAATTTGTCTGAGGTGATCTAAAATTACCTGTTTCAGTTTTCTCAAAGTTTCTGTGCCAATTAGTTCATCTATTCATATTTGTGTATGCAAGAAGGACTCAATGCATGAGAACTAAACTAACTTTTAATAGACAGATACAGCAATTGCCATTAGCATCCTGGCATAATGGAATTCAAATACTTAATTTTGTTAGCATCTTTGGCAACTGGTACCAAATGATGAAAACTGTGGATGTTTTCAGACTTCTTATGTTAATGGTTCATTTTCAGGATCTGTAGCTGCAGAATCAAGACAATGTGACTCAGGGATGGCTACAGGTTTGCACATTGTACAAAATGAAGGTGGGTGAAGTTTTCATTTATTAAAAAAAAAAAAAAAGGGAGTTCTTTGCAAGTGACAAAAAAAGTTTGCCTGTAAGAGGTACTGGCATCTTATTTAGCTTAGTAATTTATGCTATAGTCCTAGGAGGGTGTCCAAGATTAAGTAGACAGGCATGGCAAGCATCATGGACTCATTACAAAGTTTGTGCCATGGTATTCTGATTGTGCTACGAATTATTCATGTCACTGAATAGCAGGAAAAGTGCATAATAATATAGCCATGAGGTATATATTAGCCATAAGTTATTATATTACATGCAGAAGTGAAGATTTGACTGTCTCATGCATCTGCCTCAAGGGAAGAAAGTAAAATTACTTTGTGAATCCTCTGTACTTTCAGTCTAGCATAAGAATCTACAGGAGTGTTGGAAAAATCCTCGGTGACTCACTCTATGGGCAAATGGGAAAGGGCAAGCAAAGTGATGCTAACTATCACATATTTAAGAGGAAAGGAAGAAAAATTATCAAAAGACAGAGAGCTGTGCACAAAGGACAGTAAAACTGAAGAAAATCAGTATGATTAGAGGTGCATCAATAAGTCTGAATGTAATTACACTACGAGCTTTTGGGATTGCAGGGTAAGGGAATGTTTGAAGGCATTTGATTTTTGCAGAGAAAACTTTAGATTCATACTGTCAATACTTAAAATTACAGTAAATTCACGAATACAAGCCGCACTGACTATAAGCCGCATCTCTGGGTGTTGGCAAATATTTCGGTTTTTGTCCATAGATAAGCCGCACCCGAATATAAGCCGCTTTGTCGTTCGCAGCGAGGACCCGCGTGCAATTAGTAACAGAACCGCGGGAGGGCGGGGTTTACTGGCTGAGCTAAGGCTGTGCAGGCTCGGCCCGCTAGGGGCTGCTGACGGGGCCAGGTGGTCCAGCACGGTGCTGCAGCTCGGGGCCGGCCGCCGCTGCCCCTGGGCTCGGTCACCCCGGGTCGGCGCTGCCCCGTGGTGGCAGGCAGGGACGGAGCTTCCCCCGCTCCTACGGCAGCGGCGGCGGGCGGGGACGGAGCTTTCCCGCGCCCGTGGCGCCGGCGGCGGGCAGGGACGGAGTTTCCCCGCTCCTGCCGCGGCGGCGGCGGGCGGGGACAAAGCACCCCGTCGGCTCCCCGAGCCGCGGCAATGGCTGCGCGGGGCTCCCGTCGGCTCCCCGGGCCACAGCAATGGCGGCGCGCGCTTCCCCCCCCCTCCCCGGGCCGCAGCAATGGCGGCGCGCGCTTCCCCCCCCTCCCCGGGCCGCAGCAATGGCGGCGCGCGCTTCCCCCCCCTCCCCGGGCCGCAACAATGGCGGCGCGGGCTTCCCCCCCCCTCCCCGGGCCGCAGCAATGGCGGTGCCCCCCCCCCCCCCGTCTCTCCCCTGGGCTGTGGCAGAGGAGGAAAGAGAGCTCTCCCGCCTCTCTCCCCGCCCCCCATGCTTCCTACAGGGAGCCAGGCTCCACCCGCAGTGCAACAGAGTAGCGATTTGTAACAATCGCAAAATGCCGACTTTGCAGCTGCTCGGCTCAGCACTCTGGCAGGCACTTCTGAGGTTGTATTAGCCGCTCCTGATTATTAGCCGCATTTCCGGTTTAGGAGCAAAATCTTAGTCAAATTGGTGCGGCTTGTATTCGTGAAATTACTGTATTTTAGAGCAATTCAGTGTTGGCAAAGATAATTTTTCAACTGAAGCTATTCATAGACTAATAACAGAGCATCTGTGAGATGTCACATACCCACTTATTACATGTAATTCTGTGAAAAAATGAATATTTAATTTGTATTGAGATCAATGAAAGTTGTGAATTTTACCTCTCACAGAATTGATTTCTATCTGAAGAGGTGCTGTTAAGCACTGTGGCATTCACCTTCACCATTGTAAATGTTTGTGGAAGAAATCTATAGACAGTTGTGCAGTGAATACTACATCTCTGTTATAACCTGGGGGATAATATATGATAATTAAAATGTTTCATTATCTTAAGAGAAGAAATTAATCATTATTGGCACACAGACACACCAGGTTATATGCTGCTTTTCTAAATGTTATTAAAATAGAATTATTCAATGTGATGCTTCAAGGAACACCCCAGTGGAACCTGGTTCTCACAGGAAGAGCACTAGCAAGGGAATTTTTCCTGGATTTTGTTACCTACAGCATCACCTCACAGAACCCTGCTCTTCTGGCAGTTCTGGTTGAAAAAGTTATTGAACAGAGGAGTCAAAAAGCTTATTGATTAAGAAGGGTGGAAATTCTTAAAAAAAATTTAAAAAACTGTTGCCAAAACACTGGCTTATTTAGATTTGTTTTTCTAGGAAGATTTCATTGAGATTAGCCACAATTTTTCATGGTAGGCTTCTCAAAAGAAGAGCCAGGCAAAAGCAGATGGCATGTTAGATGGGTTTTGGTAGAATTTAGATCATACAAATTTGTTCCTAGCAGATTTCATGTTAGATTGAAATGTATAACTTTTATTCATGTCGTATGAGATCTTGCTTTGATGCACATTTTTATCTTTGTATTTTAAATTTTTAAAATGTTTTGTTCATTTTTATTTTAAAATCCAGGATATAAACCCAGGTCTCAGACCTATTACAGTAGATAATAAATTCTGTGTTAGTTTTTTTTTTTGCAACTTGGATAATAGCCTCACCACAATAATTAACTCTATGTCTGAATTTCCTGAAGGTCATTTAGGAAAACCAAAACTCACTAAGAAATATTGAAGAGAATGGAATCAGGAAATTATTGTAAGCCTACTTAGTAAATAAAACACATCCAGCAAACTATTTAATACATTAACTGATTTAATTCATTGACTAGCTAGACTGGGCAACATGTTTGTGCACTGGCCATCACATGGTTTTGAGTGTTAAAGAATGGTTACAATCTGGTTCATCAACATTTAACTCACATTCTGATAAAACCTGGTTTACCTGATATCTTCATGACAGTCTTCTGTGTTATAAATATTGTACATCTGTCTAAAGACCCAAGATCTTTCCTTACAGCTGTTTATGTGACAGTCCAGCCGTGTGACATCATCACTTTTCATGTTCTTTATACTTCATTTGTTTCTCGGTGTGATCTGAACTTTTGAATTTTTTTTGGCAATTCAGACCTCTCCTGTTCCTAAAGGTAGCAGTCTTTATTAAACTGGGTTAATTTAAAAGGAAAAGCAAATCTAAGTAGCTTCTGTAAAGTCATATGCTGAGTTATCATGAGCTATTCCATTGTAACCTGCCAGACATTTTATCAGCCAAGGACATGCATGTGACCAGCAGATATCAGAGAAGACCTTCAGCTGAGAATGTCTTTAAAGGCCACATACCTTGTAATCATATTTTAGAAGGTGCTTTTAAATGTTAATCAGTAATGGCATCCATGGCCCAAAAATATACTATTAAGCTATTATGGAGATTCATAAGCAACTGTACTGATATATACAAAATATGTTCACTACATTAGTAAGGACCTTTTTCCTGTAATTTGAGACAGACAGGCCCAAGCTTTTAACTTAGTAATATCTCTCCTCAAGCCTTCAGCTGGATTTTGGGACAATCAGAAATGTTCTAATGTGAGAAACAGAATGTATAAAAGCTACTGGAGCATCACTGGGCCAAGTTCAGAATTTGATTCATTAGATGAACTCTTCTCTGAGCTGTAAGGCTTTTGCAATGTTAGGCAAATAACTAGATTTTCTCTTGGCTCCTGTGCCAGCAACAAACAGTAGTCAGTACACTTCTAATTACAGACTGCTGTAAGACAGAAACCAAATGCACATTCAGATTGATTTACATACTAGATGAAGCTCATTTTGCGTTTTGATAGTTCTTTCTCCTAGATGCCTCTGAGTTTGTTTTATTTCTTCTTTACCCCTCAGTGCATTATGATTTCTGTGCTTACACGATTTTATTATCACGTCTTTGCTCCAACACACTTCAGTTAACAGGAACAACATCAGCCCATGGAGTCTGGACAGTTTCTGAGTGGGTTTGCTTGTGGGTCAGACAACCTCCCACCTCCACCTCAGGACAAGGCATGGCTGCACACAACTCCCCCTCCTCCCCACTTTCTGTGGGAGGAAAGCTCAGGTGCACAGTTGAGATGAAACCTTCAGAATGATTCAACAGGTACTGAGCTCAGCACATGGGGAACCACCTCCCGTGAGATGCTACATCATGTCTCATCATCAAGAACATACAAAAGTGCACTATTTATATTTCTGAACTTGCCAGTGCCAACCAAAAAGAGAAATCAGGAAATGACATAGGAGTAGTCATTGTCCTGCTTTTTGTAGTCCAAATTCTGAAACAAAGGTTAGGCTTCTGGAAATATTCTCAAGAGTGTTTCTACATCTTTGCTCCAAAAAGGCTGAAAAGCCAAAAGAGCCATTCACAATTGCAATGATCTACTAAAATGCAAGCAGTTCTGTACAAACTGCTAGTTGTTGTTTTTGAGGAACACAGTTTAAATATAATAAGAGGGCACAATGGGACTTATATTCTTGTGTTGAGAAATACAAAATGGGAGAGAAGCAATAGTTCCCATGTTATGCACTAGCACATACGCAGGTTTCCCATGGCTCTGACATACAGAACTCACAGAGGGATATCAGACCACTCACAAACTTGTAAAAAAACCACCTTACCCAAAAGTTACATCTTGCAGTAATCTGAGTGAAAGTTCCCAAAATAAATATTGGAAGATGTGTAGAGAGTTTTGAGTTAGTAATGGATATATGATTTCTTCTCAGATAGAATATATGAAGTATCATTCATATTTCAGGAGATTCCCTTTCCCCTTCAGGGCACTCAGCTTCAACTGCTCAGCATGTTGGCTGGGATGTTGGCTCGCCTGCTGCTGTACAGTGAGCAGGGTTAGGCAGGAGCAGAAACATTTTTGTATTCCAGCAAATCTCAGCTTATTCACAGTCTCTTGAGTCCTGCAATTCTTTCTCCTTAAAGAGAACAATGGCGTTTGGAACACAAGTTAAATTGTCTTTGGATTTATTTCTTCACATTACATGTGTTAGCTATTCATAGTTTTCTTTACTGCAGTGTCTTTTGGGGTATTCCTTGTGATTCTGAGTACCCTTTGTGTCTTCATATATTTTCATATGCAATGAAAATTCATTAAAGAACAAATTCAGACATAATCTCTCACTTTTATATGCTTTTAATTGTAATTGCATTCTCTATTATCACAGAATAATTTGGGCTGGAAGGGACCTTTAAGATCATCTACTTCCAGCTGCCCTGCTGTGTGCAGGGACACCTTCTGCTCAACCAGGTTGCTCAAAGCGCCCCATCCAACCTGGCCTTGAACACTTCAAGGGAAGGGACATTCCCCAGCTTCTCTGAGCAGCCTGTTCCAGTGCCTTGCCACCCTCACAGCAGAGAATTTCTTCCTAATGGCTAATCTAATTCTAACTCTCAGTTTGAAGGCATTACTGTCTTCACATTATCAACCTCATCACATCATGAAGATTTCAACACTCTGTTGTGTCTTCACAAGCCTTTGTAAACAGTTCTCCTCCAGGTTTCTTGCAGTCCTCCTTTAGGTACTGAAAGGTTGCAATACACCACCTGGAAGCCTTCTCTTGTCCAGGCTGAACAATCCCAATTCTCTCAGCCTTTCCTCATGGGAGAGTTGCTCCATCCCTCCAGCCACCTTGATGGCCCTCCTCTGGACTTGATCCACTTAATCAATGTCCTTCCTGTGCTGAGGATGTTGTTGCCATTCTTGCCTACTCCTTATAAAAATACATTGGCATTATACCTATTTATTGTACCAGAATTAATATGGAGTAATTATCATACTATTATCATGCTTCTTCTTTCAAAAGCTTTTTTGCACTTTCTCACAGCTCCTGCTTTTGGATAATCCTTTTCCAACTTTCAGTCAGAGTCTAGCCAGTGGTGCTTTTTTCATTTCCATTTTCAATGCCAGTATTTTAAGGGCTCATATGAAACCTTGCCATCACAACTTCCTTCCAAAACAATGGATATCTGGATGTAATAGCCGGAATAGATGCTACTAGCTTTCATCAGTAGTTTGCGTTGTTAATTTACTCTTAATTCATTAGAATGTTACTTCTTCATCGTCTTCTTGTTCATTATTCTTGTTTTATTATTGCTATTATTTTATTTTAATTATTTTTTTATTGTTGCTATTTTTATTATCATCATCATCATCGTCATCATCATCATCCTCATTATTATTACCATTATTATTATCATCACATCAATGCTTCTGGATATAACAAATTTTCAAGCAAAAATAATTGATTCAACATGGCTAAATAATTTTAATTCATGCCTAACCAGAACAGCAGTGTGGAAAGCTGTAAGTGGGAGTTAAGTGACAAGTGCAAATTGATTGCATATTTATACAAAGTAAAAACAATCGAATATTAAGTAATGAAATACAAGAGCTTTAAAGGAAGACTGTCAATATTTAAATGCCATACCTGCCAAATAACCATTAGTCATTTTCTGTCAGGTAAAGTATAGGAGTGGATTTTTGACAGTGACTCTTGGATTAATCTAGATTTAGCCAGGATGTGAAAGTAATATTTCATGAAGACTAGAAGCTTTTTCACACAGTTGCATCAATGAGTACAATAGAATGGAGTTTAGGGAGAACAAAACTCTGTTTCAGTTCCGGTTTTTGGGATGAAGCCAGGAGGACCTAAGAGCCTTATGAAATACTATGTCTGGACACGTAATTCAGCAGTGTAAATGATACTATGAGGGCTAGACATATATGATAGGTTCAGCAGTGTTGAGTTTTTCTGTACCTAAATTCCCACTCTTGATCCATCAGACTTTAAATGCCTTAAAATAGTTTTGAAAATGGAAGGAGGCATTAGAACATCACCTCCATAAGAAGGAATATAGTTCTGGGATAGTTTATTGAACAGATGCCAATTTTTTAGTGAACTAGAAATATATTCTTATCCACCTTGAAATTGAAGACACAAAAGTAAAACCCTATGGTGCAAAAACACAGAAAAAGCAATCAATCATTGCAGCTATCTAAATTTATGTTCTTTCATTACAAAATAAACAAACTAGAAGACACTTAAACACAGTGAAGATTGTTTCTAAAATCTGCAGGACACGTAATCTAAAAGGGAAAGACAATGACCCTGCAGCAAAGCCTTCATGGAAAAATGACAGCAACTTTTGCCACTTAGTCATCTCTGAAGTTCAGAGGTCTGTTTTATTCCAAGTCTTTCCATGGTGCACCTCTGTCAGACACAAACATATTTGTACTATGCCTGTTCTGCTGAGACCCAGCAAGATGAATATCAGGAGGTCCAAAACTGACTAATTAACATTGAGAACACAAAGCTGAAGAGTTTAAACCAGGGCTTTCTGGAAGAGATTTGTTTTTGAACTTTGAATTCTCAGCTCTTGTAAGTACTGCATTCATTAAAAATGCTAAAACCACAACATGGAAGTTAAAAAAAAAAAAAAGGATGGGAAGTAGCATTCCAAAATGCCTGCATATCCTTAGCTCATTTTCTTGGAATACCAGTTTAAAATTTTTCAAGTTAAGACAGATAAATGGAAGCCACGTTGTTACTCTTGGCCTAAGCCACTTGTCCAACACAACAGGAGAAACCCCTGACCAGAGAAAGAGAAGAATCTGGATTTCCTAAGCCTGCTCCAGTATCAGAGCCAAGGGATGACTCTGTAATCATTTGCAGGATTTTAGGTCTTTATGGTAAAAATAGTGGCTGGTGAAAGATCTACCTTTCTCAGTGTATATCACTGTGCTTAGTGAGACCTCAGAAAAACAACTTAATGGCTTCACATAGCAAAGAGAAGGGCTTGTTTAGTGTCATACAGGAACAGTGGCCATAGAAAGGACATGGAAAGCAGCTGGCAGTCATCATAGTAGAAACAAAAAGTGTAGAATTTTGTTTCCAAAGCTGAAGTTATTCATCTCTCACAGTACCCTATTTTAATGGGTTTTTCAGATGAACAGTAAGTTAATCCACCAGTTCATCTACACAATAATATTGTCAAATGAATAAATATGGAAATTGTATGCTGTGTTAGTTTGATTTTTCAAGTAAGAGAAATTGGGGACATGCTTTTTTTAATCACAATTTGTGCTCATAAATATTTGTTACCACTTTTCAGCAGGTCTAAACATATCTTCCCAAATTAATATGATCTATTAGCAGGAATTTTATTATCTACTTCTATTCTTAGAGTACATTATCCTTATTTCACTTTTCTGACTTGGAAAATAAGTTACTCCTCTTCCACAAATTTCTATTCTCTCTTTGGCTTTTCCTGCCGAAACAGCACACTGCTCTATGTCATCACTCTCCACTGCTGACACTACCCCTTGAGCTCTCAGGGCACAAAACTGATGGGCTTCGATGGTTTTATGTTTAGTTAAGCAGACCATGTTGTTTTTAACTTTACTCAACCAAGAGACAAAAAAACTCACAGAGAAGAAAACAAAAATGAATAGCGCAGTTTGTTCCCACCAAGGCCCACTCTCACTGCCACACTGGCACAAAAGCTGCTCCTCTCGGATGCACAAAGCAATGCTGTGCTGCCTTATGAGCTCAAGGATGCCACCAGTGTATTGGGTAATGACAAAATCCAAGCTGAGGGGTGCAGCAGGTGAGTGTGCTCAGGAGCAGGGCTTTGCTGAGCGGGAGGTGTGACCAGATAGCAAACCTGTGATGGACAAGGTCTGTAACATTCTGTCACAGACAGCAGAGACTGAGATGCGGATGCAAATATGTGAGAGGAACTTCAGCTGTGTAGCTGCAGAAGCTAGGGGTTAGTTACTTGTGATTGCTTGCTGGTCTTGATGTAAAAGGGAACACAAAGACATACTCTCAGAGAATGACATACCAGACTAGAAAGATCACTACATTTTATCCTCTCTTCCCCAGCCATTACCTCCTCTTCATCCTCTTCTTTCATAAAGCCTACTCAGCATCTTTATAATTAATGTTTATTAATCAGCCTGCCAGAATTGAAGCAGATTAAAGAAGATTTAAACTACACACTTTAATAACATTGGAGGAAACCAGAGGGCAAGTAAATGCTTTCAAAAGCTAAATCTGGATGTTGATTAGGTATCTGTGTGATCAAGAAGCCATGAAAAAATTAACCTTGTAAAAGTGGAGAATATTAAATTATTTTCTAAAAGTTCACATCTAAATGACGACAAATTGATTCATCTTAAAAGCCTCGTGAATTCTTTGTTGTCCTGAGCACTTAGAATGTTGTTTATCTCTTCCTGTACAGAACATCTTTGATTTTGTGTTTGCATGAGGGCTTTTGTCTGTGTCAATTTGTGTGCCTAACCGTACCCATGTGTGTGTATCAGGTATTTATGTGTTCTCACAAGGAATGCATGCTACTGGCTTGGCCAAGGAAGCTTGACCATGGAGCTGCTCCAGCTCTGCTTCTCTCAGGCTACTGGACTCAGTGTGTCTTAACAAAGGTGGCCAAAACCATATGTGTACAAGAACCAGACAATTTATCCATATATTAATATACATCCAGAAGTTTAAAATATGTCTGCATGATTAGAAATGGCACTCAGACTCAGCAGGAATTTTCCATGATGAAGTCAATTTAAAGAATATCTGTAACCGAGAAGCTTGTGTCACCAACAAAAATTCCCATTTTAAGACTAAATACTGCTGAAACATATCCTTGCAACCCTTAAAAATTATTTTGTTTCACCTAACTTGGACACACAAATGTCCCTCTCTTGCTAATGGGAAGAGAATCCGCCAATGTGGGAATGTTTGGGAGCCATCTTATTCTGCACAAAGCAAACAGCACAACACAAGCCCTTGGAAAATGCCAGGTTTCATGTCCAGTAAGATGCTTTTATGTAGCAGTAATATATGCCAATAGCCATGGCATCAGGAGATTGAAACATAAACTTTTTCTTCTTGGGATTTATTTAATTTTGTTTATATGCTAGAACCCAGGTGGATCTATCTGGGCATTTATTTTTAATATCAAAAGACAGTTGTTTCCAGAAATTTTCAACAACTAGGCAGGATGTGATAAGAGGTCCGGATTCTCAGCGTGCCAAAGTCAGACATAACCCAAGACAATGATCTTCAAAAATGCAGGTTTAAACAAATGGTTTTTAAAAACCTCCCCATAGGAACTTAGCTGAAAGAATACGATACTAGTTTTATTCCTGTCCTTAGGGCAGTTTAGACATCACTACAAATGTTTAATTTTTCAGCACTCGTATGAAAAACTTACCTTGCTTATCTAGAGTGCATATGGCCCAGAATTACATGCATTCATTTGAAAGCTGTCCAGTTTCTGGCCATTTGCCATTTTGACAGTGCAAGGTTTTCAGTACTGTATTGAAGGCATTAAGCAGATAACATTAAACAATTTAACAGAAATAGGGAGAACCTGAAAGAAAAACAAGTCTGATAAGCTACTAAGATTTTGAAACAATAGAGTTTTATGTGTCTAGCTCTTCCCTATATTATAAATTTTTTACAGAAAGTAAAATCTCATGTTTAGACAAAACTTGTTATTTGTTGCTTAAATTACAATCCCCTTGATTTAGGCTACAAAAATCATACTTCAGAAAAACAGTGCCAAGGCTGTGAAATAAATTCTACATATTTTTGCAGTAATGCAATACTTGTGACAACAGTGTAGAAAACGCCTTATCTTAGGTTGACATTAGTAAAGAGTAAAAATGCTGTAGCTCTTGTTACCAGCTCTGTTACAACATATACAAGGCCTGCTGTAACTCAGATCAAGTGAAACTCAGAAGCAAATGGATTGGTTTGCCCTCTATACTCCCTGTAGTAATAAATCTAAAATCCTCAATAGCAATACACCTTCAAAATCAGATTTCAAAGTATGACTTGAAAATTATCTTCTCTGAAGATGTTTGACAGATGCAGAAACTGAGACACCAAAAGTTTTTGCTACAGTCACTATGCAGATCTGCAACAGAACTGGAAACAGACTCCAGTTCTAAGCCCAGTCCAAAGTCCTGCCTTTTAGGTCACACTGCTAAATTTATAGCAAATTATGTTATGTAAAAGTCATACTTAACAATGTAATTGAAATCACCAAGAGTGCCATTTTCCATGCAGTCCCATTAGCAGCCTAAATGAACATCTCTGCCAGAAACTTCTGAACCCACCACCTAATTCCCTTCACATTTGGCAGAAGTGTTGAGATAATTAAGCATCTATTATCATTATGCTAATGATGAGAGATACTTGTAATTGCCCTGAATGAAGGAAAAGTTCAAACCTGATTTTACACCTTGGGACTATTCAACACAATCCTACTGGCAGAGATGAGTTTTTTAAGTTTTGTCCTTCTGTAAAAGCTCAACACAAGGAAACAAGACAGGGAACATTGTCTCTCTTTGCACCACCCAGCAGCCTTCTGCATCACAGAGACAAGACATTGGAGAGGAGCCAGAGTACAGCCAGAAGATTGCACGGACTTACTCAAGCAACCAGCTGTGAGTTTAATTGTAAAGAGATTCCTTCAGCCAGATAAAAATTGTCATCTAGGCTCCAATTATCCAGATTAAAGTTCTATTAATAGATCCTTGGTGAGGATCTAAATATATGAGAAACACTATAAAATACTTTACTTTTGAATTATTTCACCAGTTTCATTTGGACAAGAGTTTTCTTTTGACACCTTCACAAGCTGTAGTGAAGGTGGATGTGAGGAGATAAAGGCAGATATGTGACTGAGAAAACATATGAGTTGTTGCTTAACATTTTAGATGTAAAAGGGAAGACTAATTGAGTAACAAATGATTTCATTAATTGAACACTTGTTCAACTTTTCATTACACAAAGTTCCAAACCAGTTATTATAATTTAAGGGAAGTGTTTTCAGTTTCACACATATTTCTGAAAGTGTTCTTTCCAGGGTGACCTGAAAGCTTGGAAAGGAATTAAGTTATTCAGGGACCTGAAACTAATCATGGTCTTTTTGTGTTGTATGTTGGGTGGATTGGTTGCATTTCGGTTTTTCAGTGGAACTTTGAGCAAAGCAGATACTGTCACAATAATCCTGACTGGCTGGGCTGAACCATATCCTTATCTCTGAGTTTTACACAGCATTGGGAGTCCGTAAGGGAGATGCTGATGAAGTAGGTTCCATGGTAAGGTTATACTGGGGGAGAGGGGGTAGGAGGGTCTGCAGGGGTGGCCTCTGTGAGAACCCAGGCAGAACCAGTTCCTGCTGACTTCAAAACAGATCCTTGGCTCCACAAAACTGGTGGCACCTCTGTGGAAACGTTTTTAAAAGGGTAAAAACCACTCTACAGAAGATGTAAGAATGGAATGATATAAACATGAGAGAAACTACCTTCTAGGCACAAAGGTTATTCCTGCTTCCACACTGAAGCAGTTTATGAAGGACTGCATCCCCCATGTTGGAACTGGGGAAAATTAAGAGGAGGAAGGGCAGCAGAGACAAAGTCCTATAAGCTGCCTGCAGCCCCCAGTCCTCAAAAGCCATTCCACTTGCAGGAGGGAGGAGAAGGAAGAAGAATCACAAACAAAGGAATTAAGTTGAGCCTGAGAAAAAGGAGAAGTGGGGAAAGGTGAGTTTAGTTTTGTCTTTTAGTTTTGTCTTTGTGTCTCACTATTCTGCTCTATTTGGCAGTAAATTAATCTTCTCCGAGTTGAGCCTGTTTTGCTCATGGTGGCAACTGGTGAGTTAGCTCTCTGTTTTTATCTTAGGTCACAAGCTTTTTCATCACACTCTTTCCCTTTGTCCTTCTGAGGAGGAAAATTGGGACAGTGGCTGTAAGGTGGTCTGGCAGCCACACTCTCAGCTCACCAAAGCTGGAATCCTGGGACATCAAAGCATCTGGCACAGGGGAAATCACACTCCAGTAACAAAAATCTTCCTTTGCCATTGGTTGTATCTTTCGTCATACACATATTGAAGCTTCTTGCGTCAATAAAAGTTACATTTCAAATAAATTCTGAAAGAAATAAAAGATGCAGGAGTTGACAGTTACTGCATACTTGTGTCATTTTTTTAATCCCAAATGATGTGCTTTTGGTTCAGCTCCACCATAGCCCATTGCTTTCTGGCTCCAGTTCTTATAGCGAAATGTAAACATTTCAGACAGATGTCTGGCAGTAAATTGCCTCTTCAAATATTTCCTAGCAGCTGTGTAGTATCTGCATGTGGATGTCTCAGATACCCCTGGGATGTCCTGAATGGTACTTATACTTAGACAACAGCAGTAAGCCCCACACAGCCCAAGCAAGTAAGACTCTTGGGAGGAAGCTCATTCTCTCTTTTCTATGTGATTAAGGTCTAGTCCATTCATAATTCACCTATGAATTCGAAAGGGGAATCCATCAAGAAAAAATTTATGTTACTCTATATTTCATTGGTTCACATCTTCTTACTGTTAAGCTGTCAACTCAGTGTTGGAGGCTTCCCATCCACCAGGATATTATGACTGAATTAATTTCATAATTGTTTGCCAGTTTAGCAAAATTATTGCCACTTACTCTCCCCTAAATCATAAATAAACACCATTCCCATATTTTCCTTCTGTTCATCATTGAATTATTGCCAAGTTTTCCCCCTCCCCACTGCTTTCTACTCTTTACTGGCAAGTTTTCAAGGGCATTTGAAGACAATGCTGAGAAAAATCATGACTAATCTACTCATGACTTCTATGGCAAGAACTGCTGCATTACAATTGCATGGGGAGACAAAGGCTGACAGTCTTTTTACATTTCAGTAGCAATTTAAGGCTATTAACCTTGAAGGCAATGGCAGCTGCTGACCCTTGAAGGCTGAATCCAGTCATTGCTGAGCCAGAGAGTGAAGGGCTGAGCAGCTCTAGAGCCAGCCAGGTCAGAAGCAGCAGGAGGGCTCAGTGCCCCAAGAGCTTGTCCCCTGACTAATGATTTCTTGAAGTGCCTGGGCTGAAATACTGATTCAAGCCAAGTATCTTGTTCTTCCAGCTTGTTTCAGGTAGCAAAGTAAGGTACCCCATGACTGTATAGATAATAACTCAATTTAGGAGCTATTCTTGAAGGGCATAAAGTGACTCAATTTACTAGGACTTCCCTGGGAGCTGATGGTATTTGGCACTCTGCATGGTCAAGCTCTAAAAGCAAATAGAAATGAATGACTCCTCCGTTGACTTTTCACGAAGTGGTGCAGTGAGGATTGGTCTGACAGATTAAAGTGATAAAGGCAGCTAAAAGTTATGTTGTAATACTGAGTATTTATTGACCTGTGGTGTTTTGTAGCTGACAGACATTTGGCAAAATTCTGTAGTGAGTGGGGATTCATCTATAAGGGTGGTTAATTTCACTGGTAATTTGGCTGAAGCAACACCAGGAAAGCCAAATTAATTCCATAGTAAAGCTCTGAGGATACTCAGTTTATGAGACTAAAAGACTTAAGCCACACTCTTCTGTCTTTAACAGCTGCTTAGTCCCTTGAACTAAACCTACTGGAAAAATCTTCAGTGCTATGCTTTGGAAGCCTTTATTATTTGTTCTGGGTCTTTGTTATACGTTGCCCTTGGAGCTTTCTCTACCTGATTTTAATTAAGACTATATCAGAGATTGGGAAAGTAATACCTGAAACAAAAAAAGAGATTTGTAATGACAACAGTACAGGAAATACTCATTTGTATTCAGAGCATGGAAGTGATGAGTGTTATTGCTAGCTGGTACCCTTGATACCACAGCCATACTGTTCATCTCTGTACAATCCTGGTTCAAGTCCCATTGTCATTGTTGTTATTGTTATTCTAAGCAAATGCACTTCTGATTTTTAAATCAGATATATTCAAAGACTTTACTATCTTCTTCTTCTTTGGTTTCCTCCTTTTCCCCTTGCAAATGTTGTGATTCCGGTCACTTCAGGGGAGAGGAGTTTACTGAAAGGCTATACACTGGCTCCAGGACTCTCTGAGCCAGAACTGTCATCCTGCCAGTCCTGTGCAAAGAGGATTTTCATCAGCTGATAACCAGCACAGAACAATTAAGAAACTTGTTTCCAGTTCTTAATCCCATAAAAGTACCCTTTACCTAACACCATACCCAAAAACTGGGGTCTCTGGGCTGGGATCTGGGTTGTCTGCCCAAAAGTTCAAACTTATTTTGTGAGAAGTAGAAAAAAGGAGGATTACTTCATTCCTCATTTTTTTTTTCAACATAGCTTGACCCTAAAACCAGCAGAGAAGAAGATGTGCTGAGCCTTGCATGGCGTGAATTTCTGAACACCACAGTTCTCCCTTATTAATTTTACCTGAGACTTATATGTAGTCTAATCACATAGTAAAAGAGCAGCTGTTAAAAACATCTAGTTTTCCTTAAATTAAATGTGTTATAATGATGATTCTTTTTCTGAATATTCCTGCAGTTATTAGTTCAGCAAAGGAATTAGAAATTCTTACTGCAAAACAATATTAGTTGATTGCATTTACTGAGTAAAAAAGGAGATGATGTTTTGTTTGTGCTATAAAATTAATGTTTAACATAATACAAACTGACATTTTTTAGCACAAAAGTGGCAATGCTCT
This sequence comes from Catharus ustulatus, assembly GCF_009819885.2. NCBI lineage: Eukaryota > Metazoa > Chordata > Aves > Passeriformes > Turdidae > Catharus > Catharus ustulatus. The sequence goes on from NC_046226.1 coordinate 24,572,085, forward strand.
CATACCCTCTTGCTCAGAAAATCTGTTAGATTATCAAGTGTAAACAGCAGTTTGAAAACAGTTCATGCCTGTGCTCACGTTTTATTAATCACCACAAACAGATTTGAGACCAGATAATCTGCATGAAGTATTCCAACACTTTTTGAAGATACAAACTTGAAAAAATTGCATATCCAATTCTGATTTCACTCCATTTTTAATCAAAATTATGATCATAAAGAGATTTCTTGCAGTATGTTAAAATACCATAGAGCCTATTGCTTATATACCACTTTGCTTATTTCACTCAAATATTTGATCTGGAGACAAGAATCAAAAATGTGCTGATTCTGCTTATGCCACAAATGGTGCCACAGGAGGCCCTGTGCGACCAACTCACTGTGCCATCCAGGGAAAAGGAATCAGCTCAGTTCCCCCTCAGGAGGGCATTCATTATTGTGTCTCTCCCAGCAGAGAATTCATAACCATCTGGCTTCCAATTAAGCAAAGCATACAAAAGTGCTTTTCCTGCTTTCAGTTAAAGCTGATATACCCTCCCTGCAGAACTCAAAGAACCACAGACAAAGACAGCATTCAAGAGCTGAACACAAGACACCATGCTGGGAGTTCAGATGTTTATTAGAGAAGGAATAGCATTAGGAACTTATTTCTAAACGTGTTTGAGTTGTACATTAAACATCCATTTGGTAAAACATTGAAATATTTTAGACAAGGACTGGATAAATAATCATCTCTCTCCCAGGAGCCCGATTTCAGGATAAGGTCAAGGGCAGTGACCTCCACCAGGGAAATTAATGCCTCCTGCCAGGGCTGTGGAAGCTGCTGATGCAGCTCCAGAAGGAATTTGGATTTAGAACAGCAGCATGTCTAATAGTGCCTAGTGAGTAACACAGAACTATGTGCTAATCTCTGGTCCTACAGTGTACACACAATCTCAGCATTTGTTGGAGTAATGATTTATTAAGAATTGAGGGCATTTCTCACCTAGCAGGATCAGGGTTTTAGACAGCAACACATTTTCTTGTTCACCAAGCTCATCCATAGACAAGAAATAGAGAAACAGGGAGAATTATTCAGCATCTACGTGTAAACCTTGGCAGGGCATCTCTAAGCAACACACTGAGCTTATAACAGAGCCCAGTCATATTTCAGAAGCAAAGACAAAATGTTTGTTCTCAGATAAAAGCGAACAACATGGCAATAGTCTGAGACTGGGGCCCAGAAACTGCTGAAAATGCTCACCTCTGCCTAAACCCATGGGATCCCTCTGTACCTGAATGGAAATGGAACTTGGAATGTAAGCAAGAATTGATATCCAGCTTTCCAAAGGGAAAGGATTACTGAAACCTGCAAAATAAGTCCTTCCTCCTGGTTTCTCAACTTTATCACATGGCATTAGGAAAGGAAAAGCAACAACAAAGACAGCAATAAAATTACATGCTACATAACAGCAATAGAATTTAAGGCTAGGTGAGGTATGGCAGGTCCCCTTCCTTTCACATGCTCACTCAGTATTCCAGAAGGAGATAGCTAAAGATGTGCTATGGACTGATAACAACCAACTTGGCCAGGCTGTGCTGGGGCAGTGAGAAGTGTGGGAGGGAGGGAAAGCTGCCTGTGAAATCAAGCACAGTCTACTGGGGAGGAAGCTGTGCCAGGGAGCAGAGCCTGGTGCCTACCTGGCCCCACCACTCAACCTCCTGAGCAGCTCTTGTTCTAGTGTGTTTGGACTGTTGTAAAACAATTTTGATAATGTACCTGTGGTAACTTCATAATTAGATCTTAATAAAATATAGTTCCTAAAGCACTGCACTGTATATCTGCTCCTAAGCTGCCCTGTTGTGTAGAGGGAGCTTTCTCTGGATCTGAGTGAAAATGTGTGAAAAAGTGAACTGTAACAGTTTCCCTGACACTATAAACTGAAAGTACAGGGTGACTGTGGGTTAGACATTCAAATTGATAATTTTATATACAAAGTAATGTAACACTGAAGAGAAGCTACTGTGTTTCCCTTATCTGACCAGACCATCTCAAGTCTTCCTGTGAGTATAAGCTCTCCTAGGAGCAGCTAGTCTGAAACTGCAGCTGATCTTTCTTTAAGCTTCTCAATCTGTACTTTTCATGTTTGTTGCCTCAAAAAGCAACTGAACTGAGACTTCTGAAATTTTGCATTAGTACCTGTGTCTAAGCTTGTCAAGCATGAGAAGAAAGACAGAGAGACTTATCAGTGGTACGAAAATGAGCCTTTTCCCCCAGCTGCAGCACTAGAGCATGATGAATTCTTTAATGACTCAGGCAATGGCACAATTAAATCTTAGTTTTGCTTTCCCTTTTCCTTTGTACTGTGCAAGTATGAAACTTAGAGCTGTAACTGTTACGATATTCAAAATCCCCAGTGGATAGAGCCTTAGTGAGGTATGAATAAATGTCAAATATTATGTATTGGATTGTTCTAGAATAGTCCAAAAGCCTAAGAAGAAGTAAGCTCTCCAGATTTCAAGGAAATAGTGTCTGAAGATATTATTTTCCCTTATATTCATAGAATCATAGAAATGTTTGGACTGGAAGACATCTTCTGAAAGATTATCAGGTCAAACCTCACATCATCTAGTCCAACAAGGTAGGCTTTGCAGAAATCTCTGCAGCAGACTCTTTTTTGCCCCTTGGAAGCATTTGATGTTGGCTGCTGTTGGAAACAGGATATTGAACAAGATAATACATGTTTCTGTGTTACCATTTTCGAAAGAAAAAAAAAAGAGTTTAAGGAAGTGGGTGTGACTTACATTCAAATGAGTGTGATGTACCTGTCCCAATAATAAATTGCTTTTACTATGTACTGCGTAATTAAAGTAACATAAAAAACATTACTTGGGCTCTTCTGAATGTGTTGATCTATGTAGTTAAATGCAATGATTGTATCCAATGAAAGTAAACAATGTGATTTGATTTTGAAGGATACGAGAAGAGTAATGAGATACTAACCATAAAGTTAATTTTCACTATCTTTCTGCAAAAGTAATACATTTGACAAGATTGTCCAGTTGCATATCTTTTCTAAAATTAAAACCACAGCATGAAACCACACAATTAACTGACACAGAGAAAAATATAACTATATATATATAATTATCAAATAATAACCTTAATTATGTTAGCTAAAAATATAGAATAACAAACAATTTCTGCAAAATCCAAAGGCAGAACTCTTTGTGGTCATCAACTACAAAAACCTTAAAACAACATCAAATCTAATATTAAACATTGTGTTTTCATATTCAGTCTAATAATGTGAGAAGGACTGCTGCACCTGTAAAGAGCAAACCAAGCTAAACTTAATAAAAACTCTATGCACTTCTGTAATAAAATAAACATTAATAATAAGAGTTTAAAAAGTCACAGAGAATTGCAACAGTCTGAAGTTTGGCTGTTACTTTCCTGTTAATTAGGGACAACATTGACATAAAAGTTTTAAGTGAAAGTGGCACTATTCCAGGATTAAAATATTTTCCTCAGTCATCCATATTCATGCATTCACAGCTCTATCTGACAAAAACCTGCCCTAGTATCTAGATAGAGATGTTTTCTGACCACAGAAGATTAAAACTAGGTCAAAATTCACTGGAGCAGGTATACTGCTTCTGATTTGAAACAAAGATTTCACTTCTGCAAGACTATTGTCAGTTCTGTTTGGATTTTACATATTGAATAGGAAAGCCTCCAGGAGTACATTAAGAAGCATAACAATCAGCTGTCACTCATCATACCTTGAGGAAGAAATTGCATGTTTGGTGCAGTGCTTTGTTTATTTTTAAAAGATGTGCACCTACTGCTTGTGTTCTTTGATTTCATTGTTATACAGCACTGCGTTTTTACATCTGACATGAAGGTTACAGAAGTCAGCACTAAACTTTCAAGGTTTTGCCCTGAAGATAAATCTCGGTGTGTAGCTTCTAAGGGATTGAAAACAGCTGTCTTCTTGCCCTTGTGGATCACTAGTAAAGGGCTGTAGGACTCAGAACTGGAAATACTTTTCATCTGCAGTCACTTGGCAAATACACTAAATCAGAGCACAACCATTTAATGTCAGCTGAAGTTTTCTCTGCTTATTTTAAAAGTTTTGTCAAGAAGTCACTCAGTCTAAGAAAGTTTGAAGGTGTCTAAGATTGCTGGTTAAAGCTTTCACAAGGATTTTCCAGAGGAACACTCAGCATGTATCTGTGTTTACATCCAACTATAACATGTGCCCTTAAGCAACTTTCAACATGACCATGCTAAAGCAATGATTTACCCCTGAATGACTCTTTGGTTTGCTTTCTAAGCATAGAAAGCAAGGCATGGTTTCTCTCTGACCCCTCACATATCATCAGTACAGCTGCCTTAGGTCTCAACAGGTTTGTGAATTTTTCACAGTCCTTTCCAAGACTATGAAGAAAGCTAGACAGCAATTCTGTTGTTTCAACTTAAAAGACAAATAGAATGACAATGGACAACATGGTTGCAATAGAATGTATTCCTCAAGGTGAATAGCATTATTTGCCCATGAGGATTCTGCTAAGGGTTTCAGACTGTGCTAAAGAAAGAGGAGATAACAAAAAACGTTTATGGTGCTATCAGTACGCTCAATCTATAAAGTCAACAGACAAACTGAGAAGTAAAATTTGCCCCATTTGCATCAGTATTTTGAGGAGGAAGTGAGTTTTATTTGGATCAGGACAGGCTTGAATCATGATTTTGATGTTGCGCTATGTAAAATTCTGGGGTTTGCTGGGCTTTTGCTCTAAGCCACAAACAGGAGATAACAGCTGCTTAGTGTTTTAATTTTGTATTCACAAGAATTGCAAACAAAGAGCAAAAGAAACAGCTTATACCACAAACCTTTGTTCTTGCTCTGTTTATGACTGTTGACTTCATTGTCATTTAGTTCTGCCAAGGGCTGATACACATAAAATCAAGACAACAAATGCAACCCATGTCTGTTTCCTCTCTTTATAGTTAATTTTTGAAGGTATGTGCCAAGTAGATAGTGCTGGGAAAATAACTGTGTGCTTTTTTTAGCTGAACTTATACACCACAGGTAACTGCAGTGCACAGTGCTCTGCACTCACCCAGCCATCATCAGGCAGATAACTGCAGGAATGAGAATTAGGCTCAATTTCCTGCCTAGACATATGCGGGACATCCTGAAACTATCCAGTTGAAGAATTATGACATTAGGGCAATAAAGTAGAAGAGTCTTAGGTTATCATCAGTACTGTGTAAAAGTCGCTCTCCAGAATGTATAGATAGGAGATATTTTAATGGTTATAATCTGCATATGCCTATAATCTGAAGATAATAAGAAAGTTGCCTGTTACTCTATACAATCATATAAAATCTTTTTATCTAAAAACAGACATCACACTTAGTGTCAAGCAAGCTGGAACACTAAAGCTGCAGTAATTTCAGTAAGCTACTTACATGTCACTGGATAATAGACACTTTTCATTTCTGATGTGGGTAGGAACAAGAAAATGTCAGTTTCAGAGATTCTTTTTTCAAATGCATTCTTCTGAAATAAAAAGGCTGTTTTCTTTTTCTGCGGGAAATTTTGACATTTCCATTTCAATGTCTTTTCCAGAAACCATTAATTACACTTTCCAATACACCCTAGATGGCAATCGAGCCTTTCTGAATCTAGTGGTAAAATTCCCAGTGCTTGTAATGGAGATAAGGATTTTCTTTTCCACATGTGCATATTTACACAGGTGTTCTTAAGGTCACACACTTAGGTAAATGATTTTAGCTCAGTGTTCAAGTATTGTTTTTCCAGAATCCCTGCTCACTCATCCACTTACTCTGCCTTTCAGACACAGAGGTTTGCTGTTTTTAAGTGGCACAATTTACATGCAGGGAGACCCTGTGAATTCAAACAGAGGATGTATTGCTTATGCACAGTGTCTGAAGCTAGTGGTATAGTTTTCACCTCTGTAAACTGCCTCGAGTTACTTTTTCCTTTGGCAGTTTCTGGGACTTGATGTAAGGGGACTCCATACAGTGCCCTTCCATTTCCAATGCTTTCCTAGAGTACATCAGGACTCATCAATAAACAAGGCATATTTCTTCTCACTTTCTGGTAGCTTATTATTAGCGAGGCCTCTTCAGCATGATTCCTCTCCTCCTCAAAATGTGTCCTTTGGCCAGTCCACGATCACTTTCAAGACTCCTGGACAATGTGTTTGTGGAAGGGATGTCCCTTCTTCAGAAGTCTGCTGCAGTCTAGAATTGTTCACATAATGTGACTCAACTTTTAAAGGTAATAATAACCTGGTTTTATCTTTCTTTTAAAAAAAAGACCTATTGGGGAGGGGAGTTTGAGTTTTATCTAAAGCGATTTTTGTAATATTGATTGTGGATGCTGATTCTCTTTCCTTCTGAAGAAAAATCTCTATATTCTAGACCTAGAATCTCACAGTTAGATCTCCAAGTGCTGAACAAAGGTCGATTCTGCTTTCAGTTGGACCTGACTTTGTCCCTTATTTTCAAGGAGTGCAAAATATTTCTGTTTTTAGGTTTTTGCTAATCATTCCAGAGCTGATTTATGTAAATAACTTATATCTCTCCTTCCCTGGCTTTCCTGACTGCCTGTGTTCTGCTGCTGGTTTTAATTCAGAATGTAAACTCTTCAGTTCAGACTCTGCTTTCTTGAGGGCCAGTAAAGTTCCCAGTGAAGTAATTAATTGATAAATGGGAGTAAAGTTCTGATTTGGGACCTTGGATTCTTTAAATTGCTAATACATACTCCTAGATACAACATCCTGAAACACTGATTTTCTGAGCAGGAACACTTTTTGTTTCTTGCACTTGATGAGATTGAAATTTGTTCCATGCATTTGTTGGGCCTTTGAAAAGGCACGATAAACTCCTAAAAGTGGGCACTGTGTAATTGTTGTCCAAATCAGCTCCTCTGAGCTCAGATAAGATTTGTGGTTTTTCCAAGCTCAGCTAAGCCTGTTCAATAACTGCTGCCACAAGCTGCTACCCCAGTGGGCTCTGGGAACACAGAGATTGCTCACATCTTCTAGTGAGACAGCAAAGGCCAAAAATGGCAGTACAGTAGCTCCATCCACGGAGGAAATTCAGGTCTAGATCCCTGACATCCAGTGGTATAACTCCTCTGCTTATACAAAATATCTGTGAAAGTCAACACACTTTTGCCCATCATGAAATTTATGATACATTTTCCGCAAATGTGATATTTACCAAAAGCAGGCTCATTTTGGATCTTTTGAGCCTCTGTACCATAAGTCCTGAAGTATGTGGAACATATTTTACTGAAAAGAGTACTTATGGTGTATAGTGAAAGCATTCGGCTTCTCACTGCTGGGTCTGGTTCCACCAATTCAATCATGAGGAGGGCTGTTTATAGCTCTTAGACATTCTTTAAGGATGAACACATCTGCTGAAAAAATAAACAGCCATGGTGTTCGTGGGTAAGTTATAGCAATTTTTAAGTTAGGAGAAACCTGTGATCTCATACTACAGGGAGAAAACCTGTCCATTCATTACTGCACAGTGATGGAATTTGGTCAGGACACTGACACACTCTGAGGAAACTGAGATCCTCAGCATCCAGGTACCACTGAGCTGGGAAAGGCTCAGTTATGTGTCCCAAGGAATTACGAAACTTTTCCTTCTCTCATCCTCTACTAGCACAGGCACAAAGTCAGAAAGAACTTTTTTTTTTTCAGCACACTCCACTTGTTCTTTAATTTTAATTTAAAAAATTAATCCCACACATGTTGGAATACATCATTTAACAGAAAGAAGAAACTCAGGCTTTATTTCCAGCAAGATGTTTCTAAATTCTAAATCATATATTTAAATCAGAAGTTGGTTTTTTTAATGTACCTCCTTCATTGCCTGTAATTTAAGTCCACATTTACAGCCCTCTGGGTGCATAATGAAATCCAGCCTGGGTTTGATGTCACTACAAGACAGAGAACCTATCACCTCTACAGTGAAGTTGTGTCACTGCTGAGATGTTTCCTGGCCTCAGGATCAGTGTTACTAATTTTAAAGGGACCTTTTCTCACATAAGTCTGAGTCCTGCCACTGTAGGTTATAGAGGATGGCAGCGCACTTCTGTGAGCAGCCCATCTGGCTCTAAATACGAATGTGCCCTGCAAGGCCCATAGATTTGCAGGGAAGGGAAAGGAAATACCTTTATGACCTCATGCTATCCGTTTATATTCTGAGTCATTAAAATGATCACTTTTATAAAAGTTATCTTTGCTAGCAGAGGAATATGTGGGCAAATGCTCCCTCTCACAATCAGTGTGCTTTGCATTGGACTCAAAACACATGTATTATTCAAACTTAACCTTCCTTCATTCCTACTGAATGATTTGCCCCCAAAAGAAAACATATGACTCTCCATAAAACTGCAGGCAATGGCAAAATTCCTGTGAAGCACTAGAGGTCCAGTGTGCTCCTTAGGTTAATTATAAATTACTCTGGAACCTGCTATGCAAAAATGGGATTTTGTTCCACCTGTGGTCCACCAGTGAATATGCAACAAGAGTCTATTGTCAGTATATATTTCAAATGAAGTAGAGGGGAAAAAAAGGGGGCGGGAAGAAAATAATAGAAAAGGAACTGCAGAACCTGCTCCAGTAATGGGAGAGAAGGACTTCACACACAAAAACCTCCAGGTACTATGAACCTCGAGCTCCTGAAGTATTACAGGATCTGTCTCAATGCCTGACTTAATAAAATCAACTGAAAAACTCCTTGTGCTTTTCAGTACTGCTGTTTTGGAATTGAAGAAGGGTTCACAGGCTGGAAAGCTTGTCCGTGTATTTTTTCTACTGTTGTGCCAGCTGCTCTAGGAAAAGTTGTTATCTCTTGCAAATCTTTCTTTTCAGAAAAACCAAAAATAAAAGAGTGTATTTATGCTGTTCGTTTTGGTTGGGGTTTTTTTACTTTCAGGATTGATTTGCACATGTAAAAACCTCATTTCTCTTTTAAGAGAACGCCAAGGGATATAAAACCACTTGTAAATCCCTCTACTTTCTGAAAAAGGAGTTACAGACTAACAAAGTTAAAGATGCCACTTTAAAAAGAAAATAAAAGATAAAGTACAGCATGTGCCTAAGTATTTTGCTGACTATGATGAAATTAGGCATATTCTCAAGTGAAATGGGGCCAAAATATCCTCGTTCTCCATACTGGAAGGTTCAGGGGGGGTGGGGGTGCCAAGGGAAGGCTTTTAAACAAAGCTGTGGGCTGGCCCATGATAAACACACTGCAGAGGAACTCTGGCGGCTAGAGAGTAGGTATTTGTTTATTCAGAGCCGGGAGTGAGGTGGAGCTGTCTGTCAAACCACACTCAATCTTCTTTAGCCGCCAGTTCAATTTGTAAAGTCCTCCCGTGCAATGTCGCAGTTACAATGTATCATTAGCACACTCGTATCTGCCGCGTGTCGCTGACGGGGATGCGGGGGGCCCTGAGGGACACTGGAGCGGGCGGCGGGATCGCGTCGTGCGGCCGCCGCCTTCCGCCCGGCATCGCAGAGGTGCGTTTCCCGCCTCGAGCGGCGGTCCTCCCTCAGCCGCCGACACGGCCGCTCAGACGCGCGGTGTCCTCCTTGAGCGGCGCCCAGCCCCGCCCCGCTCCGCTCCGGTGGAAAGTCAAGCCCGCTCTGTCAGCCCCGAGCGGCGCCCCGGCACGACCCCGCGCGGCTCAGCCGCGGCGAAAAGACAGACCCGCACTTTCCGCCTCGAGTGGCGGCTTGATCACGCTCCCCTCAGCGGCAGACGCGGAAAGTCAAAGACGCGGTGTTCCCCATTTGCGGCGGCCCAGCCCAGCTCCCCTTGTGATAAATTTGAAGCGAATCAGCAGTAGTCAATTAAAGGTAATTTATTATAACTAGAGCAGGCGCCCTCAGCTGCGACGGGCACTCAAACTCGCGTTTCCCACCTTGTGTTGCGGCCCGCCCCTCAGCCGCAGAGGGGGGAATTTAAATCAGCTGCGTCCGCCTTGAGCGGCCACGCACCAGGCAGAGTTCCACTGGCACTTGGGGAGGCGCCATGGGGCGGCCCTGGGGTGAGACATTGCGGCCGTCACAGGACTGCGCAGTTCGTGAGGAGAAAAGATGAGGTGAATCAGAGGGGACACCAAGAACTTGATGGGGAAGGATTGTTGGAGTACCCTGGCGTCAGCTGTGGGGCAAGGAATGAACATTTTGGGGTAAAATTGAGCTGTTTGGCAACAAAAGCTGCAGTAATGTGTGAGGAAGGTGGAGGAGACGTTTTCGGCGGGAAAATCTGAGGGGCTCTCTACGGGAGACAATTGTCTGAGGTAATTTGTGGAGGCTGGGCAGAGAAAATTTTGCGATAAAACTGAGGTATTTTTAAGGGTCACTGAGGGAATAGGAGTGTCACTGAGGAGAGTGGCAGGTGCCCCACATCTCGCTGAGAGAATAACAGGTCACTGAAGGAATGGCCGATTCAGTGTGCTGCTGAGGGGACCGGAGAGTCCCTGAGGGGAGGTGGGTGTGAGGCCCAAAATTGGGCAAGAAAGCAAAACTCTGGAGTCAGGTGGCTACAGAGCAGGTATTTGTTTATTCAGCAGTTCCACAGCACATAGGATTCAGATGCTGCTGGTGTTCCTCTAAGGGGCAACATGAGGGTCGTTTGAGGGGAGGCGAGTATACTGTGTGCCTCTGAGAGGACATGTGGTTCACTGAAGGGCCTGTGTGTTGCTGAGGGGCCACAAATATTTGAGGGAGATGCAGGTGCCTCGGGTGTCGCCGAGGATCCCTTAGGGTCTCGGAGAGGCACATGGGGTACCCTGCGTGTAACTGAGGCAGGGGCACAAACCCTGCGGGCAGCTGAGGGGGTGTGAGGAACACTGGGGGGGGGGGGGCGGGGCCTCCCGAGCGGCACCGCAGGGGCGCGTTTCTGCTGCGGTGCTGCGGCCCCGCTCCGCTCAGCTGTGACGGGAACTCGAACCTGCTGTGTCCGCCTCTCGGCGAGGCAGCGGGCAGGGCTCTGTCTGTGGTCCGGGAGGTGCCATGGGGCAGGGCCTGGGGTGAGACACGGAGGAGGGGTGGAGGGCAGCCGTCACAGAACTGCACAGTGTTTCAGTTGTGTGGGGAACATGGAGTGGAACTTGTTGGCGGGAAAAATCAGGAAGGATCTCTAGGGGAAACAGTTGTTTTTGGGAAAGAGTCTGAGTAATTTGTGGAGGCTGGGCAGAGAAAATTTTGTGATAATGATAAAATTTTGGGATAATTACCTGATGTAATTTTTAAGGTCCATAAGGAATATTGAAATCTCAGTTAATCTGAATGAGAATGAAGGAAAGTAAAGTCTAAAGTAATCTCTGTCGTTTAGAACATTTTAGGAGCAAAATCTGTGTTAATCTGTAGGAAATATTTTGTAGGGAAAATCTGTGAAAGCGTGTGGGGCACAGAACAAATATTTTAGAGATAAAATCTTAGGTTATGTATAGGACACAGCTAGGGGATGTGTTAGATGGAAAATCAGAGGCAGTCTTTTGCGGGGGGGGTCACATTCTTGCTATAAAATCTGAGGTAATAACTGAAAAAAATTATAGCTCTTTTCACAGGTGAATTTGTGGTAATTTGGAAAGGAAAAATGAGCACATTTGAGGGACAATCAGTTGTAACACAGCAGTCAAACTAAGCATCTTTGCCAGAAAATCTGGGATAACGTAGAAGGGCAAGAGATGATGATTTTAGCTGAAAAACTGGGATAATTTAGAAGGGTATTCTTGTGGCAAGAGTGGGAGCTGCAGACAAAATCTGTTAGAAAAGTATTCCTAGTGTGTCATGAGGTGTGAAGAGAACCCCCTTCCTTTCCTAAAAAGGTTATAAGAAGAACCTGAGTGTGGAGAAATGGAAGCATAGCCCCAGAAGCTGTCAAGGGTTTAGGCTTAAAAGATTTTAAAGAGCTAACTGAATCTTTATAAAATTTTCTCTTTCAAGATAAAGAACTGCAAACTGCAGATATTTGCATAAACTTACTTGTTTTACATTAGTAAGAACTACACAAAAGTATATCACAAAAATTTAAGACTTGTTATAGCCATTATGAAAAGAATTCCAGAATACTGAACTGTTTTATACGAACATTTTATAAAATGAAACTAGCAACAAAACCTATACAATAAAAGCTAATGTAACATAGTCCTGAAAAAATAGAGGGAAATCTCTTTTGCTAGTCACTGAAAGAGAACTGAGGAGTGTCTACACACAGAGAGAGGGATCATTAGACACACCATCCCAAAAAGACATACTATGCAAGTACTACTGCAAATATTTGGGACTGGATGATTTCTAGCTACACATGTTGGGGTGTTGGGTTGCAGATCCCTTCAGGCACAGCAGATGGAGATTCTGAGGCCTGAGTGTGTCGATGTCCATTGGCAGAAGCCGTGGGACGACAAGGCACGTGCTGATGCTTCGGGCTCAAGAGTGGAACGGCGAGGCAAGAGCGAGCTGGAGAGACGGCGGCTTCGAGCTCAAGAGTGGAACGGCGAGGCAAGAGTGAGCTTGGAGCTGAAGACGGAGCACGAGAGGCCCTCTGGGTAAAAGGCCTTCATGGCATGGCCAGGGCACCTTCAAGGTGCCACAGCTGAGTTTGCACTGGGCGACCTCCCTGCGTGCAGGGCTGGGTCTTTGCGATGGTTGGCCTTTTGCCTTTGTGCTCCTTTGGCTGCCCGGAGACGGGGGCAACCCTGTAAAGAGGGTGAGAGCCCCTGTCTCTGCACCTGAGGGGGGAAACGGAGCTCGCCAAGCCCCCGGCCTGGCCGCCCTGTAAGCAGGGCAGGGCTTTTCCCCAGCCCTTGGCAGCTTTCTGCCTGGTGCTGGCCCCTGGCCAGCGTGACCCCCTGTAGTCGGGGCGCGTCACAGTTTTTGTCCCTGTGCCAGCCCTGAAGCGCCTCAGCGCGTCGAGGCCCCTGTGCCCTCCCCGCAGTGCAGTGTGGTGCAGGTCTGATGCTTTTATCCCCCACTGAGCAGTAGGGATGGCTCCCTTGAGCCGGTTGGCTGCACGGAACTTGCTCCCTCTGCTGGGACTGTCTTCCCCTTGGTTGGTGTGAGTGAGCCAGTGCGATTGTACTTTAACCCCATTTTAGACATAGAGCAGTGTAGCTTTGACTTCCCAGGAGAGAAAGAGGAGTTCTGTGCAACCACCAGCAGGTGCCCAAAATGCTTGGGTGGAGAAAGTGTCCGGCCTTGCCCCTGATTTCGGAGGAGGGCACGAAGCCGCTTAGCGGCAGCGTAGGCAGCACGACCCGCCTGTAGCCAGGGCCTGGGTCTGGGCCTAGAGTGCCCTTTGCGCTGGAGAGCCGGCAGCGTGCGGGCCCTGTAGTCGGGGCACGTGTCAGGACGCTGCCCCAGGAGGAGCCCCTTGTCCCTTTGTCCCAGTGAGCAGCCCCAGGTCCCTGTAAGCAGGGCTGGGGAGACTGCTTTAGCCAGGTGACAGGAACCACTGCTCCCAGGCCCTTGCCAGGGTGCAGGTTGAAGAAGTGCTGGTGTCACCTCTGTGGCAGCCTCTTAGAGGGGGCTCATGGGGCTCCTGCAGACGGCCGTGTTGCCGTGCTGCGCTGCGGCCCGGATCCTAAGTGGGACGCAGGCCGGAACCTGTGCTCTGTGGTGCTTGTTGGGGGGTGCCGGGTTGCGGGGGACAGCCCCGTAAGTGGGGTTGTGTGCGTCCCCTGGCCTTGGCGGGCAGTTGGAGGGACCCCCTGTAATCAGGCGGGTATCCCTGGCCCCAGCCTTTCAGAGGCATGGGGCCAGGAGTGGTGGGGCCGGGCGTGTGTCCTCCCTGTCCTCGGGGCTGGGCTCCCTGGCCCCTGGGGTGCTTTGGCTTTAGGCCGAGACCCCGAGTGTTGAGTCTGGTTCCTGTCACCATGGGGGAAGGCGGAGCACTGTGCATATTAAATCCTATTTTTGAGTTCTTTTGGTTGTTTTCTTTTTAGAGCTCATTAAGTGATGCTTCTTTTTGCATGCATAATATAAGGCCAAAAAGATATTTCCAGAGTACGAAATTAAGCTCTTTATGATAAAAAAGGTGTTTGTGTTTTGCATGTGCATACATTAGAGATAAGTCTCTAAAGCTCGTAATTTTTATTGCATCAAAAAAAATTAAATTATGTCGTAGATTTTTGAAGAATACATGTTTATCTTCATGACAGGCTTCTGCTCCAAAGTGGGAAGGATAGGTACGTGGCAAGGCATTTATACCTTGGTATTGGAAATCAAGGACAATGGGCATGACTGGGCATAAGTAAGCATAACTGTAGAGACCCAGAGATGTTCCTTCCTCTTAATGGTGGGTCATCCCAATATTCTAGAAACCATGCCCTGGAATACAAAATGAAGTCAAATCACCTTAGAAAACATGGCACTATAGTGAAAGAACAGTACATGGCTCTGAAATATGTGTTTTTCTCGACTGAGGCTTTAAAATGAAGTCATTCCACTCAAGCCTGCTCACTCTTTGAGTTCAATTAATGTCATCACTGGAGCAATAGGGTTTTGCTCCTGGTTAATTTTGTGCTTGTGTGCTTGACTATTTGAGATGTATTACATGCTGCATGTAGCCACGTGGCGCAGCAATGGGCTTCCGCTGACTGAGATGTCAAACACAGGAGCCACGAAAATGGGTAGTCTGTGCCAGGCACAGCTCTGGCCACAAACAGGTTTACTAGTGACCACTGCAATGGCCAGGACATCTGGATGTGACAGGGTTATTACCAGAAACCCCTGAATTTGTGGCAGCCCCTGAGCTTATGCCCCCAGGCAGTGAGCAAATGGGAGTATGTGCATGGAGGTTGATAACACCTCAGATCAACACAAGTTCAGGATTCCTGTAAGTCCATCTGCAAAAACTTAGCTTGCAGATGCTCTGGTGCTCTCAGAGCCCCAAAATCCACTCCCACCAGCGTCCTTCATATATTCTACCCAGAAGTCTGGAGAGCCGAGATAGTTCCAGCATGGCAGACTGCTTCTCTTGGGGATATTCCTCCCAAGCAGGCAGTGCACTACTGGTTCCCATCATGTAAAAGACAATTCTGAATACTCTGAATCCTTCTTTTTTCTTTCTTTCTTTTTCACTCTCTCTCTTTCTTTCTCTCTTTACCTATTACTGGAATGACAGAACTCAAAGTCAAGACTTGGCTCGGAGGATGTGTTTTCAGTCTGTTTGAGATTTTTGCACAAGAGGTGTCTATCAGTGATGCAGCTGTGTTTCCTTGGACACTGTGTAATTTTGAGGGTCTGCACACAATATGCTCCAGAATAACTTATTTTTACTTTCTAACATGATGAAGAAACCATAAATGTGTAGAAACTTGCACCATGAACTGTGAGAGTCTCAGAACATCAAAAGAACCAAGAGGATTGCGCACTCATTCATTTTGCTGTCCCATTTCCACACTGTGTGAATTAGGGCTACAAGTTTCACATTGGTATTCAGGAGGTCATTTGTCACACACAGAGAAATAAATTAGAGGGAACATTGATAGTGACAAGCATACAAGACTACAGAACAGCAGAAGTATTTCAATCCCCTTGGGAATGAGATGAGCCAAGTTTAACAGACCTCTAGTCCAGTTGCCATAAATTCAGCATATTAGCAATGAATGCATTCAAGCACACCTCTGTACTGTCATTGCATAGATTCATGTATTAATATGGCTAACTGTACATGTCTAACATCTAAAATTAAAGGTCTACATAAAGCCTACTTTTCAAGGAAGGGTGTTTCATCTAACATTTGCTTGACTTAGAAGGAAGCAATTTAAATTACTTTAAGATTCCTTAATCCTGTTTAACTTTATTTCCTGAGAGAAATTGAAAATCTAGTGACTGTTACAGACTTGTGATTATGGCATGGTCCCTTCACATTAAAAATAAAAAGAAAAAAAAGAGAAAAAAGCCGGTGTATGTTGTGTGACCAATTATAATTAAACGAGTAAGCTAATCTTTACAGCGTCAGAAGGACAGGATACATTCACTCTGTAGTGACTAATACGAGCAGCCTAGCAAGAGAAGTCTGAAGGTTTATCTCATCTTCGTTCTCCCTTGCTTCTCTCCCACCAGAGGAGTCTGGCTAAATCAAAAACACCAACCCAGTGCCATTCCTGTTTCCCTGTAAATGTTATCCATTGTGAGCACTGACTTGAAGTCACAATTACTTGGGTATCTTTGTTAAAATATAGTATTGAGATTTTAGCTAAGATTAAATGCCTTCATTCCCCTAAGTTTTCTTAGGCTGACATGGAAACTCTTTGGATATTACTGAAGTAAGTAATTTTTGAACTTTTTATTTTCCTTTAGTATTTAAATCCTGAAGAATAAAAATCCCTCTTTTTTTTTCATACAGTGGTTTAAAGTATGAGTAAGAATAAAACCAGTACCTTTAATAGTAGATGATTCTCACTGGTTTTATAGCAGCAACATTGCCACATTGGTCCTGATGTAGCAAAAAGACTAAGAAGATTTCAGCAAAAGCACTGTTTCTCTAGATATTTCTGTAAGAGCTCTTTTCTTTGGAGTACAAATTCAATATTGCAGACAGGCCTCAACTAACTTCAGAGGGACAATCTCTGTCAAGTGTTCCACATTCTTAGCTTGTTTGAAGATGGAGACGTACTGACACCCTTCGTGTCAGGGAAGAAGGAAAAAAAAGAGGTTTGTTTAGTCCAAATCCCCACTGGTTGCTTTCCAATTCATCAGAAAACTGGTATGTAGTCAGTCTCTGTAAATAAGAAAACGGAGAAAAGTCAGACAGCTCTGTGATTAATATGCTTACTTGCATGTCAGAGATGTATGTTCAAATCCTTCTTCTGTCAGACTGGAGCAGGGATGTGAAGCAAAACCCTGTGCTTGAGAAAAAGATCAGTCAATCTTAGTTGGCTTTCTGCATCTGTCTCTCCTGACAGGCTTCTTTTTTTCAGTGGTTATAAAATACAGATATAATCACTGCAGCAAAAGTAACTCTGCTTTGTCATGAGAAATGCCTTAACCTTCAGGCTACAGGATTTCCTTTCCCTGTCCCTTTGTCATCTGACTGCATTTTGTGCAAGGCTTTGTGCATTAGGCAAATTAAGCTGATTTTATTCATCTGAGATCAAAGAATAAGCATAATACAGAAGGGACAATTCTTGTCAAGTGTAAAGTCAAGCTGCACACACATGTCTAATAGGAAGAATGTAAAGTAATTTACAGGAAGGAAAATTAGTGTCTTGGGGAGGTGCCTCTAGCGTGTTAAATCATGGCATAGCTGAAACGTTGAAGATCCATTCTCTAATTGGAAGTTGTAGCATGATACCTAATATCCTTTATGACTCCAGTTGGGTACTCTAAGGATAAAATATGAAGGCCAGTCAGAAAATACATGGGGTGAAATTCACTGTAGAGCAAATCCATTGACTTCAATCCTTTCCTCCACCCCTCCATCTGAGGGCACGGGTGCAGTCCCATGAACCTGCCACCTCATCCTTATACAGGCTCCTTGTACTTGACCTCTTCTCCCAGAAGCAGTGTCTTTGGCACACCCACACTGCCCTGAAGGATCAGGCATAAGCAGAACGTGCTCTGCCAAGTAAGAACACCTTATTTGTAGTTGACACACAGGAACTATTGTTCTTGGGTTGTTTATGCTTTATTCCCTGTGGCATCTGCTAATATATTCTTGGTCTGATTCTTATCTCTTACTGACACACATCAGAAGCAATTCTATACTCTGGGTGGAGAAGGGTTTGACATTTCTAGTTCAGATCAATATCACATCAGCAGAGATGAGTCAAACACTTGCAGCTCTCATTCCTGTATTATTTATCCACATTCAATTGTCTCTCACCTCTTATTGACCTTTTCTCTTCAACTAATATGAAACCAAGGCCCTTTGAACCCAAGTGCCAAGTGGTGCAGCTGGGTTGCAGGCTGACTATTGTTCTGAGTAATGGGCAGCTAAAGCAACAAGCAACTTGTTCGTGCCTTACCTGGGAAAATACTGCTGAATGTACACCGACCTCCTGGGGAACTTGGCCTGTTGGTGGAGCTCATCAGTACCTAAATTAGATTCCTGTAGACCCTAACCTCTCCCCCCAATTACAGTGTGTCTTATGAGCACCAAGCACAAATTAATGTCACTCTGTTTTCATACCACATAGTAGAAGATAAAGATATGATGGCTGAAATCTGAAACAAGCACAGCAGTGATAAACAGTCCCTCCCTTCATGGGCAATCCCTGAACCCTGATGATCTTTCAAGGGCAGCCTCTGGCTGGCATCACTCTGAATGACGCCAGGAAATCAGGCCACTTGTTGTTTTCATATCCTGTTATTCATGGCTTGTTTAAAATATGATTATGTGGATACTAAGATTGTTTTTTGTCTCCAGATAAACAGTAGTCAGAGCTTTGTATTATCATACGAATAGTTGCATATCTTTCTCAAGCATTCCCAGAATATTAAGGGAAGAATAACCACAAGTGTCCAATACAGGCGGGATGGGCATACACGTAGCCACTGGGTACACAATTTGCAGAGAAGCACTTTCCCTTTTACCTACACACCCACCACGAAACAGATTAACAACAGGCTCAGGTGGAGCTCAGTTTGCACAGATCTACAGGAGACACACAATATTCATGTGTTTTCTACAGCCCTGAGATATTCATATCAGCAGTACAAGGACTATATCTTTGCTGCTACTTATGATATAATTCAACAGAAATACAGTAATTTCACGAATACAAACCGCACTGAGTATAAGCCGCATTGCCGGCTGTTGGCAAACATTTTGTTTTTTGTCCATAAATAAGCTGCACCTGAGTATAAGCCGCTCTGTCGTTCGCAGCGAGGACCCACGTGCAACAAAGTTGCCAAATAGTAACAGAATTGTGGCAGGGCGGGGTTTACTGGCTCAGCTCAGGCCATGAGGGCTCGGGGCTGCCGACAGGGCTGGGTGGCCCAGCTCGGCGCTGCCGCTCAGCGGGGCCGCTTGGGGCCGGCCGCCGCTGCCTCTGGGATCGCTTGCCCCAGCCCGATGCTGCCCAGCGGTGGCAGGAGGGGCACAGAGCCCGCCAGCACCCACAGCGGCGATGGGAGGCGGGGATGGAGCCGCCCCACTCCTGCGGCGGCGGCACGCAGGGACGGGAGCCCCCCAAGCCACGGGGCCAACAGGAGAGAGCCCCTGCCTCCCTCCCGAGCCACGGGGCCAGCAGGAGAGAGCCCCTGCCTCCCTCCTGAGCTGCAGGGCTAGCAGGAGAGAGCCCCCCGCCTTCCCCCCGAGCCGCCGGGCCAGCAGGAGGGAGCTGCCCCGCCTTTCCCACCTCCTGTGCGCCTGCACGGAGGAGCTCCACCCACCGCGCGACAGAGTAACCAATTTGTAACAACCGCGTAAATGCAGGGTTTTACTGGCAGGTGCTCGACTTTGCAGTTTGCACTGACTCAGTTTGCACTCCCGAGGTTGAAAATGTCAGAAAATTATTCACATATTGGCCACTCCTGAGTATTAGCCGCATTTCTGGTGTAGGAGCAAAATTTTGGTCAAAACGGTGTGGCTTGTATTCGTGAAATTACTGTAATAAATCCATCAAACCTAGCCTGAAAAACAACCATAATACAAAAATTGAAAACCTATATTAAAAAAACAGAACCTGCTCGTGAATGAAAACTTTGATCAAGTCTACCTTGTGCATGCATAATTGCTAATGTATGGAATATGTGACTGTGTTCTGAAATGATTTTTCTTTGATGCCTTTAGTGTTGATAAACATCAGTCTTTGAAAAGCAACATCTTCATATGTCATTACAGAGATAGTTATGTCATTTAAACTGGGAAACTCTATCAGAGCTGCTAGGGTTTTAACCTTCATGTGAAAGAAATGCAGGTTGACACATCCGCTACTTAGACTGTGGATAATTTCTGGAAAAGAAATTTAAGATATTAATTTAATTTTTCTATTTTAATTAGACACAAAGAAACACCCCAGTCCTGAATATTCCACATCCTGTTGTGTGGGAAGTCCAAAGTCAGACACTAACTTTTTTTCTGGAGCCTGTCTGCTTTCAAAAGGGACTTTTTCCAGAGCATCTCAAGAACTCTCTTGTCTTTATTTTCTGTGAAATTTTAGGGCTCCTAGCTATCACCTGATGAGTTTAGGACTATTTAGGACAGCAAGAGTAAGTACCACTGAACACACATTTAATACACAAGTGCAAAGGACAGCACTGTTGGCCTTTTTACCATGATAAACAGGAAAGGAAAAAAAGCCATGTGCCATGCAACGGGATTCTCTTCTCCCCCTTCAACATTGTACAGATACTCTGCTTCTGTGTCTTGCAAGCAAACAGTGAAGAACATTTGAGACAGACTTTCTTGAAAAGGAAATGCTTTGAGAATTGCCATTATATAAAAAGGGAAAGGAGGGAAATGCATCAATAAAGTGAACTAAAGCCTTTTTAGTCTGTCTAGTCTCACAAAAAGAATGGCAATAAATATTTCCATAAAAGGTATGTTTACCTCCCATAATCTCCATGACAACAATTATTTCACTAGGCTCAGAATTTTCTTCCTTCCTTTTATTTTTTTCATTTTGAATTAGCTGCTTGTGTAGACAAGCATCTGCTGCCTCTCCATCTCACAGCTGCTCCTTCTTGCTTTTATTCTTACTAGTCTGTATCCCTTACCCATTTTCAAGCAATGAGAGACACTCTCTAAAATGGTCAGTCTGGGCAAAAGGCCAGGAAGTGAAATCAGCTCTTTACCAATAGATTTCCTTCTATTCTACTTTATTTCCCTAGGAAATTTTGTCTCATCCTAAAAAGCCTGCCAGTCCAAGTTTGTTGTAGAATTACAATACTATAGGAAGTTACTAAAAATGTAGGCATTTCTCACTTCAAATGGAAATTCACTGATTTCCAAAAATGCTTTTATTTAGGCCAGAATCTGATTAAATACTAAAAACGTGTAGTAATATTGGGATAAATGTGAATTAGACACTAATTCTTCTCTTGTTTGCTTTTTTCCTGGGATTTCTTGTTTGCTTTTTTCTAGGATGAGAGGACATTCAGAACTCAGCATTTTTCCAGACCTCCAAAACCTGTGGTTTACATTGGGTACTGATAGTACCCCCGTGGACCAGGAAGCAAATTGCATAAAGGTGGTGTTGAACTTATCACAGTAATGTTTTTTAAGGATGGCCTTTGAGCTACAAAGTAGTTTCAAGGCTGCAAATATCCCTCAGGATGCAGTGTATCTCTTGCAGCAGCCTAAAAGGATATGCTGACTTTATGTGGTAACTGCCTCTTACTCTGTGAAAGTCCCTTGCTCTGTGCCCACAGCCTTGCACCACATGGCATCAGGCTGCTGTGGGGGCTGCCCAGCTGTATAAACATGCCTGTGGGCACCAGCACCAGCTCACACACCAGTGCTGCCACATTAGGCAGTGGCACGGACACGGCCCACTCTGGTACTTTGGCACTTGCGAATGATCTCACTTCTCTCTCTTGTTTTGATTTTTGTATTCTCTTCTTTTTGTGTATACTCCCAATTTTCCTGCCTGCTAATTTTTTTCTGTGCTGTAGCACTCTATTCCTTCAACTTACCATCTCCTCTCCTCATATAATCAAACCCAAACACTGAAATACAGGCACACACAAAAACACAACTGAAAGCTCAGATTTTGCAGCATGCAGACATCTCACATGGACCAATAGGATATGTCAAACCACTCAAACCTCTGACCACTGCTGGGTGTCTGTTTTTCAGTGTATGGAGAAAAGAGAAGATGACACAGGAAGGTTTGATACCATGATGAATTTCGGTGCTTTTACTATTTCTGGCATTGTTTACTGCAAAATAGACCATATGGCCATACCCACTACAGTTCTTGGGGACCCCCTCATGCCATTGTGTACTCAACACAAAGCTCATGTGGGGCCAGACAGTGCTACATAATACAGGGGATGTGAAGAATTTGGAGGCTGGGATGGAACTAGTATTAATTATCCAGTCAACAAAAGGAAGGGAGTGAGCTAGAGTGAAAATAAAAAATATTTATACTCTACAGTGTTTTTGGAAAATATTTAGTGTGTTTAATTTGAGAGTTCTGGAATTTGTTTCCCCTAGCTAATTACAGAATTGGAATACTCCTTAATAACTCATTAAAGATGAATGGAAGTGATAACAGAATACTTATCCATGGAAGCATGAACATACAAACTGATCAGGCTTTAAGAGGAACATATGCCTATGGGGTATGCTACAGACACATCAATGCAGTTCATTTACTAAACCTCCCCTTAGCAGGTCAGGATTAGTTATATTTTATGCCCATGTCATAAACACACCCGGTATACTACTGTGTTCATACCAGCAGTTAAATATCATTCCTTGTTATTAAGTCCCATAGCTACATGAGAATGGCACTGGAAATTATTATTACAGTAGACAGGGACTTGCATGACCCCTGCTGGGTTGTCTTTTCCAAACTCTGTAAGTAAACCTTGTAATCTACAAAGTCCTTTTGAGACATCAATGATTAAATTCTTGCAATCATGCAATTTGTTACAATAAGGCAGAAATGCTTATTTTTATTTCCTATCCTGTTCTCTAGAAAGGTAACAGAGGCATGCTGGATTCCACCTGGCATTTTTTACTTCTT
Source organism: Catharus ustulatus (assembly GCF_009819885.2). NCBI lineage: Eukaryota > Metazoa > Chordata > Aves > Passeriformes > Turdidae > Catharus > Catharus ustulatus. The sequence goes on from NC_046226.1 coordinate 24,594,772, forward strand.
GTTGAAAGTTGTTTGACTGAATGCAGAGAAATTAATGAGAAATCTTGTCACACACTGTTGAAAGGAGACAGTTCTCATTGACTTCAAGACAGTTATTTTTAAAACTAAGGTATTTTCTTAAAGAATAATATAACTGCTTAGTGAGAAAATACTTTGTCTAAACACAAGTTACATGTGAAACATATTTGATAAACCATATATATACCATATATCTTTTTATATCATACAGATAATGCATAATTTTTGAGGCACACTGCCAATTGACAGCAATTTTCCCTTGTGTAAAATACTTGTTTCCATCAGGTTGTTTAACATATTACCTGTATCTTAGCAGAACACTAAAAGATGAGGAGTAAGTCTTGATTTTACCTACAAAAATTCAGCAGAAGGATGTCTGGATCTAGTAGAGGTGCTAGCTGGGATCAGAGGGAAGGAGAGAGTTCATAGGGACTGTACAGCCTGACCACAGCCAACAGGTGTAGACTCTGCAAGGCTGCAGCAAGCTAAAAGGCCAGAGCTGTGCCAACAGGCAGAGCACTGATCTTCATTTCTTGCTCCCGAACCATAGTTTTCAGCCCCAAACAAATCTGTGTCATGCAACAAACCAGGTGATAAATTGAGGTGCACATCAGGAGCCCTCCTTTACATTAGCAGAAATGAGCTGCTTCTGATATTTGATACTGTCTCCAGGTTTTGTCACATAACAGGTAGACAGATCTATTTCCAGATGTTTTCCTGTGTCCCCTTTGGGGAAGAGAAATTTACTGTCCTTATGCTCTACACATTTCAGTGTGACATGATCATTTTACTCATCCCCTTCGAAGCAAGGCAGATCTCTTTTACTGCACCATCCATCTATCCCTAAGAAGTAAAATATGGCTCCTAGCAAGATCTGGATGCTGTATCACTCAACAAGACTACTTCTAATGAAAATACACCCCCTTAGGCCCTAGCAGTAGCAAAGTTTTTGCTGATATACAGATGACATATTTCCTGGTTAGTTGCAAAAATAATAGTTGTCATTTAACTTATAAAAATACAAAAGGAATCCACCCTAATAGAGAAAAGTAGTTTGATTAATTCAACACTTCTCACGCAGCTCCTTAGTAAAAATGTGCATGTTATAAATTACAAGAGGGATACAATTACATAATGAAATACCCCCTCCAAATGTCTCTTATTAAAATACAATTAAAGCAAACCACTCTTCTTTCAAGGGCTAAGATCTCACAGGAAAAAGGCTAAAGGATGACTACACCTAAATAAGGCTTTAACTATTGAAAGCAACAGCTACATTAGAGCTTATGCATCCACCAGTTGTAACATTCACATTTGTATAATAAAGCCTTGTTTATATGTAAAAGTTAAGTTGCCTCACATCTGGACTGGTACCAGCATTTGTATGGGAGTAGGTAATAACCTCTTTCATCTCACAGGAAAAAGGCTAAAGGATGACTACACCTAAATAAGGCTTTAACTATTGAAAGCAACAGCTACATTAGAGCTTATGCATCCACCAGTTGTAACATTCACATTTGTATAATAAAGCCTTGTTTATATGTAAAAGTTAAGTTGCCTCACATCTGGACTGGTACCAGCATTTGTATGGGAGTAGGTAATAATCTCTTTCAGAAAATGACTTCTCCAGAAAAGGCCCCATGAAGAGTAATTTCTTATTTACCTAAATGCAAGAACTAGAAAGAACATTAAAAAAACAGGCCACAAGCTGTTTTCTGGAGATTCAGCAGACCTGTTATTTTTAAAATATTTTGCAGGAATATCAGGGGCAGCAATAGGACAGGAGAGCAGACATACACACAGGTGCAGTAGATGTAGAACCACTGCCTCTGTTTTTAGCTGGCAAATGCCTTCAGCTTTGGCAATACAGTATTTTCATCTTTCTGTGCAGTACAAGTTCTTACGATGACACTGGACTGCCCAGGGCACTGGTGGCTAACCTATTGTTTCTAAAGTGGTTTGCCAGTTTGCTGGTTCATATATAGACTTGGAAATTAAAGTCGTGCCCTGTGCAAAATGAGCCGGTAATAGCCATCAATTACCTGGTAGAGAGGCCAGCCCACACCGCTCAAATCACACCCTTGGCTGACAGCTGAGAAGAGACAAAAGGGAGCAAATGCTTTCATGGACTGAGCTGCACTCTCCTCCTCAGGGTCAGAGCCCTAGGTTTGAAGAATAACATGAAAATTTTGGGGCTTCCACATTATTTTTTATATTTATAAAGATTAGCTTTTATTCTGCTAAAATAAATGAACCTTTGGAAGAGAAAACAAAGTGAAGCTGTAGGACTGCAGTGGAATATTAGGCAAAACCTTGTAAGCATTCCCCAGTGAGATGGCAATAGGAAAGATGTAGCAAACTCTCTCTCAAACCTATCAACCAGATTTGGGGAAAATGGCTCAAGACACTAACTTGACAGGTATGTGCAGAAACACAGCTTTTGTTCATCATAAATTAAAACAGGAGGCTCAAGGAACAATTCACTTAGTTTGGCTACATTTAAAGCTAGATTCAGTGAAGAACTAGAGATGTGAATAGCAGGTGATAAAGCTTCCTGATGCAAAATCTTTCCAGCTTAAAATGCACACAGGCAGATGGCTCAATGCCTCTGCTCTGGTGCACCATGGAGAAAAATGAATGCAGGAGTTACAGTTCCAGTAGGCAACAGAGCTCTAAATGCACAGCTGCTACAACACTGTATACTTTAACTTAGGTGGCTGTTAGCATCTCAACACCTTGATTAACCAAAAAGCCAATTTCACCCAGAATTAAACCAACAAGTTCTTGTTGTGTTATGAAAACCTATTTTCCAAGCCTACTGGCACCCAACTGGACTGAGAAACCTAATGTTTTAAGAGCTTCAGATTGACTTGTTGCTTTTTTCTCCTTCTCTCCCTGCCCCCCAAGGTATTCAAATAGTAGAAATTTGTATTGTTTTATTCACAAAACCAAAAACATTGACAGGGGTTTTTCCAAAGTAAAACATGTAAAACAAAATGTGCCTGCAGTTTCATGCCACAAAAAAGACCTGGGAAGAGACTCAGATGTCTGCTGTATCTGAATGAATACATCAGGCACCAGCACACAGAAATAACATTGAGTATGAAAATGAGGCAACATGGGGACTACATGTGGAAGAGCAATTGCAGTTGATCAGTGAAACTCATCCAAGAACAACTACTGAAATCAATGCACGCACCTGATGTATGATGCATTTAGGCCAGCCTGCTGGAAAACCATAAGCTGAATCAGTTTTTGTGACTGTTAAATCGCCCATGTATTGGGATCTACGGGGTTGATTGCACAGCCTCACCTATCCAGGCAAGCTCCATCCTTCAAGGAATTGATAACTGAAGCTGGACCGCTTTTCTCCGGAAAGCACTGTGCAACAAGCTAGCAAGATGCGCCCGGGCATCTCGGGGACACGGCCTGGACACGGGGCCCCGACCGCGGTGTGAGAGCTGCGGCTCGGGGCTTCGCAAAGCTGCGGCCTCTCCAAAAGCGGAGGAGGCACCGTCCTACCCCGGGGCTGGACACCCGCCCGCCGGGCTGGGCCAGCGCTGCCCGGCGGCACCGGGAGCTGCTTGTCCTGGGCACTCCGACAAACGGAGGATGCCGAGATCAGCCACGGCTCCCGACACGTTTCCTCCGGCAGGTCCTGGGAGTGAAAAACGAGCTTCACTTTCCTGGTGGATTTTAAAGGTTTAATAAAAGACAATAAGAGGCAAACAATAAAGCAAAAGGTTATAACGGCCGGGGTCTTGGCATTCGGCCAATAACACCCCTGCTGTTTTGGAGACACCCCTTAAATTCATCAGCCCGTTGCATATTCATAGACACATCACACATTTTCAAACTTTTCTATAAACTGGTTTCTATATTCCAAGAGCTGTTTTACATGGCCACTCCTTGAGTCCGCCTTTTTAGAGTATGCGTTTCTTGGCTGTGGTTTTAATTTATTTTTCTTATCAGTCTTAATTTGTGCTGTGGTCTTCAATTCCTGTAGATGGTCGGTGCTGGTAACTGGTGTATCAGTAACAAGTGTCTTCACTGGGTGTTATAACTACAAAGACGCTTTATCAGCCTACGTTACTCCTAAAGAAAATTATATCTTAAAAACCATTTCAGTACCACACATACAGTATCCACTCTAATATTTGTGAAAAGCCAATACTATAACATGTATTTAGAAGAGGGGGAGGGCCGTGGGAGCGGGGCCAGCGCTGGAGAGGGACGGCGCGGGCAGCAGAGGCCAGCCCAAGCCGGGCCAAACGCCACCACATCCGCAGGGCAGCCCGCGCCCCTCAGCCGCCGCAGCAGTCTCGCCGTCCCGCCGCCGGCATGAGTCGGGCCGGGCCCTGGTGCCTGCTCCTGGCCGCGGCCTGCGCCCTGGGCCGGGCCCCGCCGCCCCCGCGGGCCGCCGTGCGCTGCCCGCCCGCCGGCGCCTGCTTCAGCGCCCACCTCGCCGACGTCTCGTACGCCGAGGCCCGCGGAGACTGCGACCGGCGGCGGGGCAGCCTCGCCTGGGTCAGCGGCGAGCCGGAGCTGCGCCTGGTGCTGGAGCTGCTGGCAGAGGCGGCGGTGCCCGCGCCCGCGCTCTTCTGGGTCGGGCTGAAGAGGAACGCCTCCGCCTGCACCCACGAGGAGCAGCCGCTCCGCGGCTTCTCCTGGGAGGGCGTCGGGGGTGGGACGGCCCCGCTGGAGGTGCCGGCGGCGCTGGGCCGGTGGCTGCAGGAGCCCCTGCGGTCCTGCGTCATCGCTCGCTGCGCTGGGCTGCACCTGGCGGCCGAGCCCGGGGGCAGCCGCAGCTGGGGCTGGAAGGAGCAGTCCTGCCACCTGAAAAGCCCGGGCTACCTCTGCAAGTACCAGTACGAAGGTGCCTGTCCCGATCTCAGTCCCGCGGGCGCCCTCGACCTCGACTACCGGCTCCCCTTCGAGGAGCGCAGCGGCGGCCCCGGCTTCAGCCCGCCGGGCACCGAGCTGACGGTGGCGTGTCGCGGCGGGGAGCTGCGGCTCACCTGCCAGCCCGAGCCGGGCGGCTTCGCCTGGAAGGCGGCAGACAAGCCGCTCTGCCCCTGCCCCTTCGGTCGCCGGAGCCCGGACAGCGGGCGGTGCGCCGAGGCCGCCGGGTGCCGCGATGCCGCCGGCGGCTTCGCCTGTGCCTGCACCCCGGGCGGCCCGGACGGAGCTGCCTGCCCGGGCACGGGGCCGGCCCCCACCGCTGCAGGCGGCCCCGCGGAGCCGTCGGGGGCCAGGGCGGAGGGGCGGCGTCCTTCCATCCCGACACCCAGCCGTCCCACGGAGCCGCCCGCCACCACCAGGGCCGCCTCCGGCGGAGAGAAGACGGCTGCTCCGCCGCCTTCCTCCTCTTCCAACTACGTTTTCATCCTGGTGACGGTCGCGGTGGTGGTGCTGATCATTCTGGTCATGACCGTCCTGGGGGTGTTCAAAATCTGCTTTAACAAGAAATCCGAGGGCCGCGGGGACAAGGAGCCGCCGGAGGCCGGCAGCAAGGCGGAGGCAGGCTCTGCCGAGCCCAGCGGATCCGCGGGCGGTGAATAGCCCCGGGCTGCCAGGGCCGCGTCCCTCGGGCTGCCCTGAGCAGCAGCTCCCACCCGGGCGAGCTCGGCTCGCCACGTCCCTCCTGCTCCGTGCCGTCTTGCCCCAGCCCTGCTGCCGCGGGGAGCCGAGGGACAGGCAACGCGGACTTGGCTGGGCACCTCTTGCACATTACCGCACGCAGGAAAGACCGCGTAGCGACGTTCTTTTGAGGGGATTGAAGTCTTTGGACAGTCAGGAGTTTTTATCGTCTGAAAAGCAATTATTTCGGTGCTGATTTCACTAAAATATAAATAGATCAGCCTGGCCGACAGAGCGATTGCAGCTGCAACAATTGTGCATTTTTATCCTCAGAAACTGTTCGTCGGGTGCCTTACTTGGAGCAAGCATAAAGTGGACCACTTAGAGCACGTGCATCTTGTAATTTAGAAGTCACTCCTTGCCTAAGTGGTACTTGGAGGCTCTCGTTTTCAATCTAATTGCTGGAACTTTTGGAGAGGTGAACTGCCATAATTTTGGATGAAACTGCAACCCATATGCTTTCATACTGATATTCTTTAAAAATGAAAGAGCATTTCCATACTTAGAAAGTCATTAAACTGCTGAGGAAGTGAGAGGTTAATGGGGAGTGAGTTTTATACTTCAGCTGGTGAAAAGAATAAAGGATGATGTGAATCACTGCCCTGTTGTTACTTCACACTCATTTTTATTGTAGCAGAGAATAAATTTCTCAGTTACAGTTTTTCTCCTGAGTTGTTACAAAACTTCCTTTTTGTAAGCAATATGTGGCTCCCGTAGAATCAGATAAGGTGCTGACACACCACCTTGCGAGAGGAGTTAACCTGAGTCCAAATGCGGCATGCAAATCTCATTCTGTTTAGTCAGATATATTGTTGTCCATGGAATCCCATGAGAGTAAGGAAAGATTCACCGTTTGTGCCCTTTTCTAAATGAGGTAAACACTTCCTCTGTGATTTCCCTTGGGAATTCCTGTAGAGGAGCTTTCGTCCTGGCTGCAGAACTTGCTTTCTGTGCAGTTCAGAGTGCTTATGCTCACTTATTATTATTATGGTTTTGGTTTTCAATTAAAGTTGTAATATTAAATATTGATTCAAAGTTTTCTGAGTGCAGTTATACACAGCTAATGGGTCTCACCCAGGCCTTTTGGGGTGCACGGAGAATAGGGAAATATTTTCTTCCCTTGAGATACCTTTAAGTTCTGAAATGTCTCTTTAAATACACTTGTTTGTTTTCCTCTCTTGACAGCTGACATTCTGACTATTGCTTTAATTTTGACACTTCCCTGTCAAGTTTGAAGAACTCTGTTTAAAAAATAATGTGTTATTTTTCTTGCAAGGAAAGATTTGACGATAAATATGGTGTAAACATCTGCTAAGGATAAAGAATTTCAGAGTATAAGTTTTTTGTTTTCCCTTCTCTCTCCCTTCAATGGTGATAGGCAGATGCCACCTGGAACAGCCTTTTGTTTTTGGAGAAGAGGTCAGTGATATTTGTGAGCCATCAGACTGTAGCCGTAAATTCCCTTGTACCATGGCAGGAATTAAATCCAACTAGGTGAGAATGCTACTCATTACAAGGTGACTCATAATCTGCATACTTTTCTAATCTGTTTATCTGACATTTGTATTTCAGAAGGCAGGCATTTTTCATCTTGGGCAGGAGGCTTGATTCTACAGATTTGGAAAATGACTTAGCCATTAATGCCTTATTTCTTAATAAGACTCCTGTTGCTGTCACTAAAAATGATTTCTTTTATGGGTCGTGTATGTGGAGCTCTCTTATCAGAGGCTGTATAAGCAAATAGCAACTAAGATGGATGAGAGCCACTCTAATTTTTTTTTCTATGTTTTAGTCTTTCTCATGTATCAGATAGCTGAACTCTTGATGGGACCGTCCAGGTGTGTTTTTTAAGCTCTAGAAACTACCTCATTCTCTGTTTCTGAGTCTTACCAAGCACACAACTAAGTGCTGAGTTAAGCACCTGACTACTTATTTTGGCATCTCTCAGAATGTGACATACTATTTAGTTAAAATGTACAAGTTCATGCCCTTGTAAACCATTCACCTGTCTCATAATTCCCATTTTACTCCTCCTGTGAAATCGTGTTTTGATTTGAGAGTTCTTTTTCTCACACAATTCAGAATCATCAGACATTTGTCCAGAGGACTAACCAAGGGTTCAGCTGTGTTCCCCCTGGCTCATAATTTCACTCATCTGAAGCCAGACTATTTTGCATCTAAGGATGGGATCCATCTTACCTTGTGTAGACATCTCCAACAGTTCATCTAGACTTTTTTACTCATCCTGACTCCCTTAATATCTGCTTGCAATTAATCTCTTTTTAGACTAGATACTAAAAACAGGACCAATTAATTACTTCCTGAAAGTGCCCTTTCTCTGTATTGACTGTAAGGAAGGCATATGGCCTTCTTAAATGCCTGTAAAATACACATTTAAAAATAAATCAGAAAAATCAGTTCACTTAAGTCTCCAGCTGTGCAAATCATTTATTCTAAGAGCAAACTCATGATGCCTTCTGTCTCTTCAAGGCAAGGGTGTATGGTCATGATTTTATTATTGCTTTAATTACTTTTACTTGTTAGAAATTCTTGTTTAGTACATCTGGGGCTCTTTACTGTGGGAACCCAGGGTATTCCCCTGGCTTCCCTGGAGCCTGTACAGGGGGCTCAGAAGCCTTGGCAAGGTGCCAGAAATCTCTGTGAGTTCGATCTAAGTCCCTGGGAGAAATTACCATCTTTATATACAGAATTACAGAGTCACAGAAATAAGTAGAGTGTAAATTGATGTGTTAGAAGGTAGAAAAATAAGGTTTTAAAGATTGTTTATATTAAGGGGTTTTTGGACACAAGATGGAGGATTTGTGGCGTAGTAAGAAATTCTTCTTCTTCTTCATGGCATCCATCTTCTGGGTCGGGATGCCAACTCGAGATTAGTAAAGAGAAAACTGCTCGGTGTAAAGTGGGTATAAAGTATTGATGATTAATTGTAAATAAAGTAGACGTAAATTAGAGTATAAAAGATAAGTCCTGCCCCGGAGGGCAGGAGAACAGCCTTAGATAAGTTGCAAAGTAAACCGCTGTAAAGTAAACAAAAAATTCCTTAAATAAAAAAAAATAAACAACCTTAAAAACCTCAAAACAACAACTCTCAAGTCTTCTTTCGTACCCTACTACGCCCTACCTACAAAATAAAAACTCTTAAACCACCCTTTACTGTACAAGTAAACAACCTCAAACCATAAAAAAAGTCGTCACCTATCACACTTTACCTTATTTTTGCATTCAGTAGAAAATGAAACAAATAGCATTTGGATTTGTTTGCAACATTAGCAGGTTTGAAATGCATGAATTTCTCTTTCTCTAATGGTTCAGACCAAAAAGAAGATGGCTTGGGAGAAAAGATTGATCATTTTTCCTTTACACTCTTGATCAAATTGGGTGTTCAGTGATTAAGAAACCAATGCATATCTGTCATACAACCATTGGTTCATATTACAGCCATGATTCACTGGTCTGCAAGAGCAAGGTTTACTATTTACATCCATAGAAAGAGAATAAGTAAGATCATGATAAGTACAGATAATCATAACAAGTACTGAGATAATAAAACTGTCTGGATATGAAAGTGGATGCAATTTTTAAAAAAATTATTATGTAACACCATATAAAAAACTCACAATCAAATGCAAATAGTTTTCTAAAACATGGCAAGAATAGAGACAAATCTTGACTTTTCTCTCATGTTGTATATATGTCCATTGACTAAACATTATATGAGCATATTATATTCCAACTGTTTTTCCAGCACAGGAAAAAATATTATTTCATCCCATATTAAAGCTGTATAAATCAAATATAAACTTTGTATCTGTGAGTTTTACAATGCTTACATTTGTAATGAAATGGTCATAGCAAGAAACTGTTAGTCAACATTTGAAAATGGTGATTCCTGCAAAGAGTGAGAATGTCCAGATCTCTTGTCTATCACAGTTATCCAAAAAGTGTCCCTTGTTGCCAATTTTAGATTTCCTCAATTCCTACAAAGATAGTTTGACTGATAGGCATTTTATTTATGAATAAGTGATGTTTTTTTAATGGTTTGTTTCATCAAGTAATCAGAAATAAAATTTTAATTTCCACATTTTAAAAAAATCATGATTTATGCTGGTAAGAGCTTAATTAGAAATGAAATCTATAAGTGGACATGGGAAAATTTGAGTACCTCTGACATTTCTCCTTGTTTAAGTGTATGGTATAGCTTAAAGAGTATTAAAAATACAATGGATTCTGTACTTCACCTAGAAATTTCCTATCACTCAATTTTTTTATCACTGGTCAATCACTGGTAGGTGCAGTGTAGTTACTTCTAGAAATAATATTTTTTATTTCTTCAGTATGTGGACACTTACCAAGGCTGTAGTGAGGCGATTCATCTATTTCACAAAAGATATATAATTAACTCAAAAGGCAGACACAACAGTGCAACAGCAGCAGTAACCACATTCCCAGGGCTTCAAAACATTAAAATTCATGTCTCTTCTTCTTCCCCCAACATGCAGCCTTGTCTTTCTCTTCTTGGGTTGTGGTCTGGGACTGGATGACTCCAAAGTGGCTGTGTAAAGGGAATCATGTGATAGCAAGCGAGTCTTTTCCCTTTTCTGTATTGCTGACTAGAATCACAGACTCGTAGAATGGTTTGGGATGGAAGGGACCTTAAAGATCATCTCATTCCATCCCTCTGCTGTGCACAGGGACACCTTCCACCAGACCAGGTTGCTCAGAGCCCCATCCGGCCTGACCTTGAGCACTTCAAGGGTTGGGCACTCACAACTTTGCTGAGAAAACTGGTGCAGTGTCTTACCACTCTCACAGCAAAGAATTTCTTCCTCATGCCTCATCTACATCTTCTCTCTCTGTTTGAAGCCACTCCCCTTTGGCCTGTCACCACAAGCCCTAGGAAAATGTTCTTCAATTTTTTTGTAGGTACTGGAAGGTTGTAGGTTCTGGAAGCCTTTTCTTTCCCGGGCTGTACAACACTAGCTCTTTCAGCCTGCCATCATAGGAGAGGTGTTCTAACCCCCTGATCATCTTGATGGCCTCCTCTGGACTCCAGCTTGTCCACAACCTTCTTATGTTGGGAACCCCGGAGAACACAGTAATCCAGGTGGAGTGGAAGCAGCAGAGGAGCTGGGGAATGCAGAGATGTGGTGGTGGTCCTGCATTTGTTATGTCCTTCCCCTCCTTCCACTTGCCAGTCCTTTCGCATTCTGAGTCAGAAAAATGGGAAAACAGCTACTATTATGTATTTTATGGGTAATAGAAGAGAAAGAAGACTGCAGGTCCACACAGAGGATGAGCTGAGGAGGAAAAGATGAGAAGCAAACATCCATCTTTATCAGGATATATCTATCCTAACCACCTTCTTGGTGCATATGTTTTCAGGTGTTACTCCAAATGTGGTGGTTTGCAAATAAATAAACGTTTTAAGTCATTAAGCCAGGAAAAACACACAGGGTATAACCTGTCAGAAAAGCATGGTTTTGTTTTTGGAATGTAACCAGCAGGCCTTGTGTTTCTGACTGATAAGAATGATTTACACTGTTCTCTGGAACATAACATAAGATCATAAGTACAGATAGTTTGAGGAAGATTATAAGTGATCTTAGTCTGTCATGTCTGTGCAGAGGAATGTGTTACATTACTTTTCATTCTTACGACTATATCTTTCTCTAAGGGAAAGGATTTTTCCCAGTCATTGTACTGAAGATTCGAGTAAGAAATTCTGTAAATTTTACTTTATGACAGTGAAAGAATAGTGAAAATTCTTCTTTATTCAATTTCTGTTTTGTCAGTGTGGGGTTCTTGTTTTGTGGTGAGAAAAAAATTGCTAGCTCTTTTCCTCTATTTTAATGATAAAGAAAAAAATATCTGTGAAATAAAAAAAAAACCCCAAAACAAAAAACAAAAACCTGTGAAATTCTGTGAAATAAAAAAAAAATCAGAAATATCCAAAATAAATTAACATTCAGAAAAATCTATTATCTATCTGTTTCTGCCTTGTTTTCCTGAATTCCTAGTAGTTCCATAAAGAACCTAAATTGTCATTTAGCTCTTGCAAAAAATGCCTAGATACTTTCTAACCTTCAAAAATAACAACCAGCTTTGAAAACAGCAGCTGACATAAAAAGCACAACTTCATATTTTTTGCTGAGTTGGGAGTTTATTTGCTGTAGTCTAAACAGTGAAAGTTGATTATGTGAAAGAGCCAAGTCCTGTTTTACAATGCCTACACTGGACTCTTTCCTCTGTTCTTAACAAAATGGCCTCTCCTGGCCACCACTTGATTTTTCTCCATTTCAGATTCCTTCTCTCTCAGTCTACTCAGTATCAAATATCCAGTTTTGATTTCTTTTACATCCATTCTCCCCCAAAGATCCAGCTTTGCCATGTTTTGGACCACTCCAGTTGCCCAGCAATCCCTTGGGGTTTCCTGGGTGCATCTGAGCATGGGCAGGTGCTGTGTGAATGAGTTGAGCTCATGCTGTACCCAGCCAGTGGCAGTGGCCCTGGTGTCACCCAGCTAGGCTCAGCTTTGTGAAGTGCAGTGCAGTCCAACATCCTTCCAAAGCTTCCCCTGGGCTGGTAGGGCCCACACGTGCACTGGCAATAGCACCATCCCCAACAAGGTTAGTGGAGACAATACAGTCCAGTTCCCAGTCATAAATACAACACAATTCAGATCCCAAGTCAGAAATCTGGGAATTGTTATCTGTCCTACAACCTCCCCATGCTGTGAATTTGGGCACTTTCTAGTTAGGAAGCTCAAGAACCCACAGAGCAGCCCTTAGGCATATTACCCAGTAGAAAAGACATTTGGGGTGGGAGGGGGAATGGAGAGTAGAAGGTATTTTCTGTACATTTATATAATTTTCAAGGTGACTCTACCCATCATAGTCATCATAATCATATGATTACTACTGTATTCCATCCAGATTGAACACAAAAACCTATATACCTCAGGTAGGATACAGCACCTTGCTATCTCTGCTTCATAGCTGCTCACTGCTCTGGCAAACCCAGATTTTAGGCTTGTGGAGAAACAAAGTTGGAAGGGAGTGGGCATAATTAGCTATATTGAAAAGCATCTGTCTTGTCAAAATTGTGCTTGATTTGTAGCTGTCTAATGATATACTTTGAAATACTCTCAGCTTCACCTATTTTTTTTGCCATTTCTCTCCACAAAATATAATATCTAAAAACATTTTTCTTAAAGAGAAATCTAATTAGTAAACCATCCTTTCTTCCTGTAGCTTAGCCTGAAGTTATCAGTCAAATAAGGCTATGTTGAAGAGGATGGAAATGCTGAATACACAGTCCAGTAGAAATATTTTATTCTCCTCTAGAGATACATAATTCACATTCTGATCTGCAAAGCCCTGGTGTCAAGTAAGGTTCCTAGGGACTGAAATCACAGAGTTTAGAACCCTGGATTTATATTTCTTTCTTGGCTAATTTATTTTGATTTTTTGAAATGATTGGGTTTTTTTGATTTTTTTTTTAATCAGGATTATGAGACTTGAAATTGTCATTGTTCTAGAAATATGGCAGAGTAAATTCAAACCTTAAATAACATTAATCTATGACACCACTGGGTTATTTTATTTCAGTAAGACTTAGTTTAATATTTAGAATTAGGATACTAATTTTGGAAACAGGTTAAAATACAACGAATAGTCACAGTGTTAATAGAGCATGCCACATACATGAAAAATGCAGATATTTAGATTTCCAGAAACAGCTAGAAAACCTTTTTTTAAAATTCTGATTTACTTGAGAACTGGTATTTTAGAAATTCTTACATCACATTCAGAAAGCTGATTCTCATTCTCTGTGAAGAAATCAAATGGGCTCTTTAAGTGCCAAATGCAAAGAAGCCTTACTCTGTGTATGTGTAATGTTCTCTGCTGTAGGGACCATCTGAAGAGGCAGAATATCTGCATGCAACCATCACCTTTTTCATCCACTACCCAGTTGTAAAATGCCTCTGTGACCAGTCTTGCTCAAGTCCACTAACTGCAGGTATCAGCCAGCCTCAGGATTTTGACATGTGTTGTCTTTGCTACTGCACTGGGAAGCCTGATGAGAAAGGAAAGTGATTTCCTGTGCACCTTTCTTGGAGTGGGAAAATGCTGCAGCTGATGTGTGCTGCCCAGCTCATGTGTGTTCCATGTGAAAACTGTTCTCTGGAATACATGCCACAGGAACCAGTCCAGGCCATTCACTGGGTAGTGCTGGGTATAGGTCTCAGGCTAAACAAAGTGCAAAAGTTACCTGCATTTCAGTGGCCACAAGGCCAATTTCCATGACAAGGTGAATGCAGTATTTTTAAAATATAAACCAAAGCTCATGGGGAAAAAGCAAAAAAAAATTACTACTAGTTACAAATTACAATTCACCTACTTGCAGCTGGGTAAGAAGTCAAAATGACACCAAGAAATAAACCACTGTACTCTTTTTTTTTTTAGTGAATTAATCATTGGTTAAAATAATTTCTATATGGAATCTGAATATTCTTATTTGCCATTTGGAAAGCATTAAAAAGAGTTCTGCTCATTTTCTGGTACATATTATTTCATGAGAACAGCTTTGTTTCTTCCTGGTAGTTATATTCTACTATTTAGAACAGTAACACAGAATGGACTAACTAACTTTCTTTCTAGATAAATTGAATGATTTATTGCTGTTGATCACCTCTCCCAGAGTGAAAAATAGCAGGAACAACTGTTAGTTTGGGATAAACAGATTTTGTTTCCAGCTGAAATCACACAGAGTGTTTTAGCCAGGAACCTAGGGGCCGTGCTGGCTGGGAGTGAATCAGCCCATCCATCTGAAGGCAAGCCTGCCATCTACTGAAGCCCCAACCCAACCTCTGCGATGTGCCTGGGAGAACTGAAACTAAAGTGCTTATGCTGGTAGGTGTGTAGGCTTCCATCACAATCTTTACAAGGCAAAGAGAAAAAAAACATGAAAAAACCCCCAGTTCTACTTCTCATCAAAGCTGAGTATGCAGTATGAATCTTTGTTTTTTCACTCTTGCCTCATCATGTCTGATAATAAACAAATTCAGCAGTAAAGAGTAAACTGACTCTCTGTTTAATGTGACCACCCATGAGAATATGCCTGAGTGAAAAGGACTACATAAGATTATGAGATTTAAGCCATCTTGAAGATACTGTGAGTGAGAAATCAAGTGAAGCCCTGGAAATAGCATCATGGATATCATGGGGCACTTTAAAGTTTTGGCAGGTGTTTGATTTCAGTGAGAAGTTAATTGAGCTTATAAAGCGATTTCATCCTTTTTCCCCCATATGCACATGTAAAACATTACAAAATTTAATATTTGCAAGTTTCCTTTAAATCCCATCCACTAGGAAGTAAAAGAAAATAAACTGTACCATTGTTAAAGCTTTTCATGAAATATTTTAATAAGGATGTAACAGTTTCCACATTATCAATTTTTAAGACTAAAAGGAGCTGACTTACAGTCCATTGAAGTGAATTAAGATTTTTTTCTCTCATTTTGATGGACAACTTTGAAATACTAAATTTATACATTCATTTAACAGTACCTAAGTTTTGGTGAAAGAAATGTACAAAGTAGCATCCTGCTTTTTGCTGCTGAGAAAAGTTAAAGGATATAGTTTAACAAAAACCTGTAGTAAGTCCACCACCACAAATACTAGATGCCTTAACTGCCAACCTTACACTTAACACTGTACTTAAGCACTGCAGCTACGAGTACAATGCTATGGGTATGCTACTACTAGAGATTTTTTCCAGTCTCTTACTTCAAATTTCCAGTAGTTCTAATTAATACAATCACAGTATTGTGCTAGAGAAGTGATTTTTCACAGCTACTGGGGCACTTGCCACTGAATGACACTGTTAGCATAGGTGGTAGAAGGCAAAAAACATATCTGCTTATTTCAACAGTCTGTACCGACTCTTCTGTGTGGGATAAGAGGGAGCAGGGATAGAAGGTTTCATTTAATCAGCTGTCATTTATCAAAGAAAGCTTCATCTGTCCATATGAAATTTGTTTTGTCATAAGAGGAGACAAAATTCAAGAGAGTATTTCTGTGGGGGAGACAATGTAAATGAAAGAGTTAGAAAAAGACAATGTTTTCATCTGGAAAAGAGCCTTCTTGAGCATCACCCATTTTAAATGCAATCTTGTAAGTAGCCACCACAGACATAAGTACACAGTATAAATTGCTTCAGAAAAACACGTTCACAACACAGTGACTAGAATCAAATTAAGAAATCAAACAAGGAGACATCTGGCACACATTAAAAACAAGAATTCTCAGAAATGAAACATTAAGAAGCTCTGGGTCAGTATATTACATTGGCAACATATGAAACCCATTTTGTTGGGATTTTTTTTAGTGCAACAGAAGAAACTGGAGCTAGGGTAGTAGCTATTACCAAACAGCTGCTTTTTCTGTCAAGTATTTATTTCAGAGACTGGTGCAGGTTTTTTAATGACTCCCTCTTTTTTCCATGTAGGCTAAAGTGACTTTGCCATCACTCAGGTCATTCAAAAACTACCTCAGCTCCCTTCATCACTGTTTCACAGCTGATGGAGCAGGCTCAAGACAGCAGATTCACAGTCTAGTGCTCCCTTTCAACTTTATTATCAGCACACATTTTTGTGTGTGTGGACAGATTCAAGCATTTCCCAGCTCAGTGGTCCCCCAGCTCCCATCTCAGAGAGTCCCAGCTCTCTGCTCCCTGCGTGTCACGGGACTGCTTATCTCCCATTATCAGCAACCTGCCGCACAGCTCCAAAGCACAGCAATAATCAGATTTTTTCCTAAGACCTTTTCTATTTTGCTTCTGCCAAGTAGTCCAGAGAGCCAACAGTGAGTTGGAATCTGTCTGCAAAGCAAAAAGAATATATCCGTGACTATGCTACTTCTTTCTCAGGGACTTTTTGCTCCCTGCTTTCTTTTTTATTCCAGGGTGAAGGAAGCGTAGGCACAGAGAGAGCTACTCACTCCTTCCTGGGGGAGGGCAAGGTGTATGTTGGGGGGAATTTTTCCAGCATTTCTAATCTCTGAAGGGGAGGTGTGTATTACAGATGTTGAGCAGGGTCATTTTCGGCTGGGGAGAGTCTGAGCCTGAATGCTAGGGCTTGATTGAGGCAGGCTCGACTCAATGGCCTGGGGTGTCCCACCAGCCAAGGGAAAGGGCAAACTGTACAAAAGATGGAGGGAGAGTCACTGCAGGACCTTCACAGCCACTTGTCAGACAGAGAGGAGTGGCAGAGCCAGGCTACCAGACCCTAAGCTAACCCATGAGAGCCACAAATTACTAAGTGGATGTCAAAGCATCAGAGAATGCACCCACTCTCAAGGGTGCAGAGGGAGCAAATCAAGGATGTGGAGTTTTCTTCGCTCTTTCTTGTGCCAAACGCTGCTGGCAATGGGCAGGACCAAAATCCCCTCCCTCCCAGCCTCCCCATGCCACAGCCCTGACTTCGCTCACCCTCCAGCTGGGGGGCAGTAAGGGAGCTGGGGGACAGGAATGCTTCCTCAGAGGGTGGTAATCCTGGAGGTGCAAGTGCCATTCCTGTACATGCTCCCTGACTCCAAGTTGTCTGGGGGAAAGTCCTCCACGCTGTATGCCCTGCTCTTGAGGGCAGTGGCATAGTAGTCGATGGGTTCCTCTGCAGCGTTGTCCATCCAGCTGAGGCAGAGCAGCCGCTGGAAGGACCGCTTGAAATTGTCTGAGAGAAAACCATAGAGGATAGGGTTGGCACAGCTGTTGGCATAGCCCAAGATGACAGAGAGCTGGCTGATGGTGGCATCATCCTGCTCTACAAAGACATTGACCAGCTGCACAATGTAGAAGGGCATCCAGCAGATGACAAAGACCATCACCACCATCATGACCATGAGGGTGATCTTGCGCTCTGAGCGTTTGCGTTGCTGCCAGCCAGCCTTCAGGGCCACCATGCGCATCTTAGCAATGATGAGGATGTAGCAGAGGCAGATGGCCACCACAGGCAGCAAGAAGCCCATCAGAAAGGTGTAGACCACAAAGACCACCAGCCATCTCTGGGTGGGCTCTGGCATGAGCATGTTGCAAGCCACTGTTCCATCACTGTTGGCTGCTGTGTTGGAGAAGATGATGATGGGCAGGATGATGAGGATGGAAAGCACCCAGACACCCAGATTGACCATCTTAGCCACAGTGGGCCGGCGGTACCTGGCCGCCTTGATGGGGTGCACCACAGCGATGTAACGGTCCACGCTGAGCACGGTCAGGCAGTAGATGCTGGTGAACATGTTGATGGCATCCACACTGAGCACCAGGCGGCAGAGCAGGGAGCCAAAGGGCCAGTGGTGCAGCAGCGTGGAGGTGACCAGAAAGGGGACGCTAAGCATCAGCAGCTCATCTGCGATGGCCAAGTTGAGGATGTAGATGTTGGTGGCTGTCTTCATCTTGGCATAACGTAGGATCACGTAGATGACCATGGAGTTGCCGCACAGCCCCACCAGGCACACCACGGAGTAGATGAATGAGATGAGGATGGCGCTGCCCTGAGACTCACTCAGGGTGCTGTTCGGAGCGCCAGAGGAATTCCTGCCGCCCGAGTCCATGCCCTCCGCCTCCGCCTCCTCCGAGGCGCCACCGGCTCCTCCGCCACCACTGTCGCTGCCTCCGCTGTCGCTGTCGCCGCTGTCGCTGCCTGCACCGCCCGGAAGCCTGGGGCAGGTGCCATTGGGGAGCATCCTCTGCCCGGACCCTCGGCCCCGGCTCAGAGCAGCAGGCGTCCGCCGCCGGCTGCGCTGGGCACCATCCCGCCGGGGCTCCCGGCGCGGCGGCTGCGGGACGCGGGCATCGGGAGAGGGGCGGCTGCCAGCGCCGGTCCCTCCGAGCGGCCGCGACTGCTGCTCCCCGGCTGGTGAATGATTAATAGCAGCGGCGCGTCACCAGCTAGGGAAAGAAGGAGGGAAAGAAAAAAAAATGCAGGAGACGTAAGCGGGTGTCCCTTCCCACCCCGCACTCCCCTTGCCCGCCTCCCATCCCGCCCTCCAGCTGTCCGCAAATCCGACAGCTCCAGGGCAGTCTGTTCCCTGTTCCCACTGCCCCATACTACCCAGTGCTCCCCGATACCGCACTTCTCTCCCCACCCAGTATTGTTTCCCCCACCTCCCACTGATCCCCTCCCCATCCTCTCCTTCCTCTCCATTCTCCACTGCTCTCCCTCCACGCACCTAGGTCCAGACCAGGGGCACCCCTGGCAGAGGGGCTATACTTTCTCCTTTAAGAAAAAAGCCTGGGCAGTGTTACCTGGACAAGCATGCTTTATTTCTACGCAGCTGCTGTAACCCTCTCCTGTCACTGCACCATGTGCATTGCCCACCTCACAGCGCTGGACCAGGCATGGCACCGACCGACAAAGCACAAAACATTCAACCCTATGCACCCAGTAGTGTCCGTGCCTCCTACCACCACGCAGCTCCATGCCCCCTACCTTGTCCTCTCTCACTGCCGCCACCACTAGATATCACTCATGAGCAGCCCTACTCCTCTTCACACACTCTGTCCTGAAAGATGCCCCCCCCCCCCCTTATTCTAACTCCTCAGCATGTTTTGCCAAGAGTGAGTGACCAGTTTGCACACTGCAGCTTGACACGACTATTTACACCACAGTGGTGCCAAGACCATCTCATGCTGTCCACTCCTCTCTCCCCACGTGTCTGCTCCCAATCATGGGATCACTTCAAGTTCAACCACCACGTGCTACCTCGCCAGTGTTACAACCTCCCTCTTAATATTTTACTTAAAATATATCCCTGATAGGATTGTATCCACACCAGGGGAGGCTATAAATGCTCCTGAGCCTGTACAGTGGCACAAACCATGGGCACCATCTCCATTCATACACTGCACATACATAGCTGTCACTACACGACTTCTTCCATGCTGAACTCACTGACCACTTCTATACATGGACCTATATGTGATATTTCTTACATACACCCTGATTCTAGATGAACACACATACACCAATAGTACCTTATATTGTCATCTCTAGGCAGACACTGACACCTTGGACCCCTCATCCACAGCCCCAGTTCTAAACACACATGAACATCTTCAGATAGTCCTAATACTGCATCTCTGTTCTCTGGCAAGCAAACTTTTCTTAAAAAAAGAAGAGCATGACTTTCCCATACACCTCTCCTTGTGGGCCATATGTCTCTTCTCCCTACATGTTATTGTTCTGAGTATACAATCTGTCCTTACATGCTTGTACATAACCACTACAACAATTCTCATATACCATCACCACCATTCTGTATGTACCACCCCATCATTATTATTAACAATAATCTGTATTAACCAAACGTGGTTACTCACTAGCTCACACAGACCCTCACACTTGCTCACTGCATCAACACGCTCTCAGCACAAGCATACACACAAAATACTCAGCAAATGCTTATTTATTCTGTTGGCTGTAGCCCCCATCTCTGTGAGCAAAGCACACCTGTATGGGTAATGACCTCTCTCTCCACATAAACTGCCGCCTAAGAGCACCACCTACTTCTGTCAAGAACAGCAGGTCCACATCACACAAATATCACCACCGTGCATATGCTGCTATATACTCCCCACAGCACCATTATACTCAGCATCACACATGCATCCTTGCAACCTACGCATTTTACCATGCATACCCATCACCTCCTACTGTTCACACATCTTGTTATCACCGTCTGCCCACCATCACAATTATGCATATTATCACTACCCACTACTTTAATATGCAGATACATGCATTACCATCAATTGATTATAAACCATCATCAGGAATTTATTCTCTCTAGAACCATATATATCCTTACACCCCTGATCAACACCACCATCTATTGAAACACATGCATGTAACCTCTCTGACTGTATGACTTTCCTCATCTCAGTCATCACCTCCAGTCACACACACCTAGACACTCCCATATGATGGGCATGTGCTCTTTGACGCCTTGTCAAGGGTACTACATTTAGCACATGCATACTTTTGCATGACCTGTACCAAGCTGTTTCTTGTTCTGTGTTTAAAGAGCAGATTGTGAATACATATAGATGTATATATACACCCCTACACATTATAAAAATAACCTTATTCAGTTTTTAGTAATTGCACACAAGTTCTATTTGGATTATATTCTTTGTGACTTCTGAGGAATTTTTGTATTTATATTCTGGTATAGAAATGCATTTATTGAGCAGCCTTTGCAAATGGTCTTACCATTCCTACAGCTGTTCCTGTATCTGAGGGTTTTAGCTAGATGTTTGAGCACTTGGGGATGTAACAGAAATTAAAATTCATACTTATATTTGGGGTTTTAGAGGTTGCATATTTTGATGTGGTAGCATCAGAACTTCCAGCACCCAGAGAGAGAAAAATTTATGTTTAACGCCATGGAAAATATTTTCTTGCAATGTACTACTGACTGCTCAAATTTCTGCAATTACATAAATTCAGATGAAGAATTATCTTCTTTAAAGTTTGTATATTGGGAGAATATGAATCAGCTTTCAGTCAGTGAGATGAGAAGGAGCAGAAGCCAATAGCCTCAAACCCATCAACAAGAACATCTGGTTAATTTCAGCACTTTAGTCTGTTTGAAAACCTATAGTTGAAACATAATGCAATTTTTGTTTACATGAGCATTTTTTAAAGGGTCATTTACTTATGGAGCCCAAACCAAAGGGTTTCCTTCTTTTATATTGTCATAAATTGACATTTAGACATTTTATTCATCCTATTGCCTATTTCACATTACTTTGCCATGCTTGGATTTGGCCATTCTCTGCACCCAGAAGGGTCAGTAGAAACTCATCTGTTGAAGTAGATGTGGGAATGGTGTTCTTTCTTATTGCATTTATTCCAAATGAATCACTTATAAATTGTAATTGCTGCGACAATACTAGGCCCATTAGGCATCACACACCTGCTTGGCATAAGTGCCCAGGAAAAAGAAATGCCATCATAGGCATAATTATAATAATGCATCCTGTGCTATAGCATACACTCTGAAAGTTTGATATCTCCATTCACTGAAGTTTCCTTTGGATATGGAAAATTTCACACTAGAGAATGATATCACTTTCCAAAAAGGAATTATTTGAGTGTCTGCTTAGTCACTTAGATCAATTCCTCTAACAAAGGTTATAGGTATTAATTTACTGAGAATTTATAGCTATTGATCGTTACAAATGTTCACTGTTGCTCAAGATTTCTAACCTCTATTTGATAAAGTAGAAATGTTTGATTGGAAATAATGCATTTTATTATCTCAGTAATGATATACTCCCATTGTAAATACCAGCATTGGCATAGTTTTAGCAATCAAAGATTCATTTAAAGCAAAAATTCTGATATAAACCAATTCTAATTTGGGAACATACTTAGAAATTTTCTGGAGCTCTTTCTTTTGCCTAAGGACTTCACCTGTAAGGAGTAGACCGTCTAAACTTGTGTTTATAATCCACCTGTCACAAAGTGGAGAAGGGCAGCCTGACCTTCTCAACACAGTCTGCAGGTTGGCATAAGACATAAACAGATGCCTTCCAATTGCCCATTTTTGTAGCAACACCTGCCTCTCATTGACTGCAGGAAAAAGAGTTATCTCTCAAACTTGTGGGCTGGGAAGTCTAGGTCTAAGGCTTAGGCCATGCCTGGGGTTAGAATTAGGATTGAGACAAGAAGCCCATAGCTCCAGGTGCAGTGGGAGTGCAAGGGGGAGGATCAATGGTGGGGCAGTCTGTGCAAACAGCTCATACCAGAACACTTGTTTGTCCCACTGGGATAACACTGGGCATCTCAGGCTACAGTTCATCCCATGCCTAGGCTTATGTTAAGGTCAGGAGAGAGACAAAGCCAAGAGCTCCAGGTGAAAGGGGTTGAAAGGGGTTTGAAAGCTGAATAAGGTAGGGGAAGACTCCACAGATGGTATTCCCTAACAATTTTCTCCTCTGTACTATAGGATGGGGATTCTGGGAAGGTTAAATCTTTTGACTACTTCTATGTGACTCTTGGACTGAGACTAGAAAAGAGACAAAGCCAAGAGCTCCAGGAGAGCTGAACTTTAAGAGGGGCTGCCAAAGGTGAGAAGAAGATGCATTTTTTCCCCATCCATATTCTCCTACAGGAAATGGCTGGCTGTCAGTTTAAGGTCCATTCCAGGCACATTGTAGGGTTAGACTCAGGTGAGGCAAAGCCTGGAGCTCCTCATGATGAAGCCCTTCCCAGTGATAATTGGAGCTCAATCTGAAGTATTTGAGGCAAGAGTGCCAGTGGCAATCAGAGCAGATTTCTGGCAAACATTTCTCCTGATGGCGGCGTAAGGCTGACACTCAAAATTGCCAACTTAAAAAAGCCTACAAACACCTCACAAGGTGATGATACCTTTTCTCTCTGTCAAGATACATTTCACCTAGTGTCACGGTGTCTGGAGTATTGTGGCAAGAAAAAGGAAACAGTCATGACACTTAAAATGAGGCCTACAGTAATTCATTGAATATTTAAACCAGAGACAGTATATGAATAGTTTTCTTCAACATCTTTCAACTTCTGAGCACAGCAGTGATGTGGTAATGCATGAGACTGCTCTAAATTGCATGTGCCATGAACGCTAAGTAAATTCAAACGAGTGTTTGGGGGCTGAGTCCTTTCAATGAGGTTCCATTGACTAATTCAGTAAAGTGTCTCCTTTTCAAACACCCTGTGCACCACTCAAACCAGGGTGAGAAATTTGCTGAGAAATTAATGGGTGATTCCTCTTTTACTAACATATATTTCTACAAAACAGCAAAATATCACATAGTTTGGGTAATCAATTGAATTGTAGCCTGTTATGGTTTTTGTTAAAAATCCTTCAGTACCCATTTCAATTGCATATGTTTGGATGTCATACATTTTTCATGAACTTTTCATTAAGATGGAAAATTTTGTGCTGCTTGAACCACTCAGATGTAAATTACGTTCTTACTTTTTGACTGATACCATTGTATGTGCTATGAGTCAGCAGGGATTTTAACTTTTTATTGGAATGTAAACATATTTTTTAAAGTTTTCATTTTAATACAGATATTGTATCTTAGATGTCATGATTCTGGTTATAATTTTACTTTTAGCAGAGTGCTTAAACTTTACAATTTCAGTTATGATTGAATATGAAGTGCAAATAGACAGATGGAAGTGATTGATTATAGTAGTATGTTAGAAAGCATTTTCTTCTAAAAGAAAATTTTTGTCATTTATACATTGCAATTAATTGAGAAATTAACAACTATTCTGTAAAAACAGATATGTTAAACAAGATTCATTAGAGAAAGAGTCAAGCTGTTGCTTAGAGAATTCATAAATGAATCTTTGTGTCTTGATCCAGTTGCATTTATTTCAGACCTAGCTGCTGAAAAAGTTCAAATCAGATGTCTGACAAAAGCTGTGTTTCATCGCAATTCTTTCCACTTCATCACGTTTTCTACTGTAGGAGTTAGTAACTGGCATAAAGAACCATTATTTAAATCGATTATCTAGAAGTCATACAACAAACTGCTTTCTGTCATTAATTTCTTTCATGAAGGTTGAGGGCTGTACACATGTGCTGACAGCACACTCCCGAGTTCTCAAGAGTAAGGTAGCTGCCCCAGCAAACAAGATGTAATCTAGTACCCAAATCCGATCTCAGACACACTTTTCCAAATCTGAATACTTCTGTCTACTGGTAGTTAGCCAGGTCTGTATAAATGTGTAAGTGGTTGGATCTTGGGTTTCATCTCTTGTCTCCTGTCAGAAAGTTCCTCAGTGACAAGTGTCAGCAGCAGCAGGTGCAACCAAAATGCTACTGGGTAAGTTTTGGCTTAAACCCAGTCAAACACAAATTGTATTTAGCATTTTCATCGTGCCCAGCTAAAATGGGCTGGGGTCAGGGCAAAAGTTTGTTGAAGAAAAAGCCATTAGGTTTTCTGCTTCTTGGATTTTGGTGAGATGTTTCCCTATGTCAGATACTGTTCTCTTTTGCTTCATCCAGCCTGATTTTGGAAAGGCTCAGTTATTAGTCTTCACCAGAGTCTTTACAGTAATTGTTACATTTAAATATATGCTGGTTGGATAATGTTTTCCAGTACTAAGTATTTATTTTGGAAGTATAAATGCACTAAAGGTAAGAGGAAAATGAGAAGTGATCAATTATGCATGGGGTGGGCTGGAGAAAAGGGGGATGCTGTTTGCAGGCAAATAACTTTAAACAAATCAATAAATATTTCTATGATTGAAGAGAGCAAAGTAAATTTGTAGGATAAAACAAAGATGTTGTATGGCACCCAGTTAAATTTTATCACTTATTTCATATAGGTTGTGGAAAGAGTCCTCTGGGTGTGAGTGTTCATTTAAAGGTCATATGAATAAATGATACAGATCTTCCTGATAAATAGCTTCTCAGCCTTCTGAAACATATTTGTACAGCAAACAATCATTAAACTCACAAATCTTGTTAAAATTTGATTTTCATCATATTGTGATGTGTAATTGTTTCTTTTCACTCGAGTGAATAGCTATGGGAAGCTAATGAGAAGCAATTTTTATAATAGAAATGGTAACACACAATTAAAGGGAAATATTGCTACTAACAACTGAATTAGTAGTACGTGTCATGCAGTGACAACATTGGTTTAGTTTGTGCTGCCTGAAGTTTAAGTCAGACTGCACAAGACTGACTGAAGAAAAGCCTAATCCTATAGTCAACTTTGATTATCTCTGTTACCTGTACACCTCAGGAAATGGTTCAACATTTGGGGAACATTATTTTATACACCTAAAAGTCACTGAAAAGATTTCAGATTTTTTTTCCAGTCTGTTTTCTCATGTCCTGTGCCTTAAGTAGCCACCAATGCTACTGCAGAAGGGTACACTGCTGTGTTCTGGATTCAGTAGGAGAATAATGCTGGTAACACACTGGTGTTTTAGCCATTGCTAAGTGTTGCTTATCCCGAGTCAAGGATTTTTCAGTGTTTCATGCTCTGCCAGGGAGAAGCTGCACAAAAAGCTGGGAGGGAGCCTGGCTAGGACAAGTGACCAAACTGGCCAAAGGGACATTCCATATCATAAAATGCCATGCTCAGCAGATAAACTGGGGGGAGTATCCAGGAGCTGCTGAAATCTGCTGGCTGGACATTTGTCAGTGGGTGGTGAGCAATTACATTGTGAATCTCTTGTTCTTGGGTTTTATTCCTTTCTCTACCTCTCCTGTTCACTACAATTATTGTTACAATCATTATTGCTAATATTAGTATTATATTATATTTTGTTGTAATTATTGAACTGGCTTTATCTCAACCAACAAGGTCAATGTATTTTATTTTTACTTGAGTCTACAACCTACTGGAGGGCTAGGGAATCAGTGAGCAGCTCTGTGATGCTTAGTTGCCGACTGGGGTTAAATTATGACAGTGTGAAACAATTTTGTGTATCATGGTATTTAACACATATATTCACATTGCTGCCTCACAGTGTGGACAAGGGTCAAAGGGAATGAACACATTTCTATGTCTAGAGTAAAGGTACTATTAGTCATTTTCGCAGTTACACCCATGTAAGTGTCTCTCTTTTTCCATAATTTTATTTTCACCTCAATTTGAAACTCAAAGTGTTTGCTTTTCATTTCTTACCTATGCATATCGTCTTCTTTTGACACACAAAACACAAATTCTTTTCACTTCTTTCTTGCTAGCTACCATCTTATTTAACCAGTTGCTATAATTTTCAGACAGGAAATGTGTTTTGCAATTTCCAAAACGATCCAAGAAGAAGATGACTACGTCAAGGTCACGAAGCAGGCAGGGATGGTAAATGGCTGTTTCATCTCTGTGTCACAATCAATAATATACCTTACATTACCTTAGAGTGCAAGCTAAATGTGATAATATGTGAATGAAATATAGAAAAGAAGGCGGTTTTTAAGTACATGCATTTGTAAGAAGTTGTTCAGTCTTGAGCTCTTGGATTAGTGAGAGGGTCTGAAAAGTAGAAAAATGTTATCTATAACATCCATGTTTACCTTCCTATATTAATAATGACTCATATACTTTTTGGCTCCATTCAGAACTAATCCTTTGGAAGTGGGATAGAGCCTGGACTAGCACAAATACAGTCCCCTGATTTATGGCCAGTTTGTGGAGGCAGTACATGAGGGGTGTTCCTGGGGCACATATTCAGGTTTTGCACTCAGGCACCACTCTGCAGTGTGAATAAAAGAGAAGTGAGCAGTGATATTAGGAGATACACTTGAAAAGTGATCTAAATTAAACCGCTGATTAAGACATGCCCATAGGGGTTTGGTATGGTGTCTCATACTCCACTGAATATTAAAGGCAAGCCCTGGATTTTACATATACAGAACACTTTTTTGAGCAGGAAGTTTGTTAGCATCTGTACAGGGACATGAGAACTCTCTGCTCCCCTCAATCTTTTGAACAGTGAGTGCTGAGAAACAAAATTCTTAGACTACCATTCAGATGGAACTTCTTTCATTTTACTCTTTTCCTGTTTCGCTGTCATGCTGTACATCTCTTCCCCAGTAGTTTGCATCATTCTCTTTTTCATGCCAAACACTCTGTGGGGTATGTACTGTTGGGTTTGGTGGGTAATAGGTCAAAACATATATTTAACATACTTCTTATCCTGTGAAACCTGATTGTCCACAGGATGCTAGGCCCTCATTTCCCCCAAAAGTTAACTTTTCTACTGGTGCTTCTGAGATCAAACAGAAGAATAACAGAAAATTAAGAGTTGTGCAGTGTGCACAGCAGTCTGTGTAATCTAATATTTTGCTGTCTGAATGAATAATGGCAATCACTACTGCAGGCTCTGTGAACTAAGCCCTGGGGGCAGTGGCCATGCCTGGTTTGTCAGTATGCATTTTAGTAGCCAGCAGTTGCTACTTTTAGCTGCTGGGTAATCTGGCTGCCAGTCTCTAAGCTCTAGGGAAAACCATAGGGAGCAGAGGTCTTTATGTGCTCTCCAGTCATGGCCAAGACTCTTAAATTTTATCCTTAGACAGCTTAGACACCAGCAGATGTACACAGGAGATGAGAACTGGGAGACAGCTCTGGTTTTTTAAAATGCAAACAGGAATACCAGTCATACCCAGACAAGAACAGGTGTTTTGTTTTGTGATTTTTCAGGATTCCCACAAAAAGTCCCATGCAAGAGAAGAGGAATAAACCTAGATGTGGTTATTTTTTTTCTCTTATAAAACTCAGAATGACTGAAAGATGCCCATCCTTCTAAAGTTCTCAAAATAGAATGTAGGATATGCTGATCCAGTTGTAGTAAAATGTTCACTGAATTAAATGAAGCAAATATTTTGTCTGAGGCAGACTGTGGAGGATGAACAAAGAACTCTACATTCCCTCCACTAATGGAAATAAACACATCACATTGTTCTAGTACATGAGTATCAGGTAATAAACCCATGACTATAAAGATGGGGCTTTGTAATTAGACTAGAGAAAATATAGATATAGGATACCACACTGCAGCTTTTCTGGCTTCTCTAGATTGAGCAGCTATCTGTAAATATGGGAGAATGCAAGCAGAAAAGTCTGAACTGGAGTATACCATTAGTAGTGGTAAAAAAACCAACTGTGACTGCAGCTCGTTCCCATTTCTATCTCAGCATATATTTCTGGAACAGTTTAAGGGAACAGTGGGCAGGACCCTTGTGGCCTGTTGAACAGCAAAGTTTTCAGTTCTTAGTAGTCATAGTCTCATGACCTCTATCATGCTGTGGGATAGGCAGAATTATTTTCAGACTTAGGAATTTGAGTTGATCACAAAGCTAGGATTTTATTTAATACCACTACAGAAGAACAGGGAGGGGAGAATTTTCTCAAGGCATTTCTTCTGAATGGCCTTTATTTGTTTCCTTCTGATATTTTTGGCCCTTACTCATATCAGCCCTGATGCTGCAATCTTCATCCACTTCAGATATCATCTAATGCCGCAGAAACTGGCCTGAAACAGATTTTTAATGTTTTGTTTGAGTACTGGTTGCAGAATTGTACCTTTTCAAATACGTATTTGGCATTGAATATTCCTCTGATTCTGAAATTAAGCCTTCCAGAAAAAAAAAAAAGGAAAATGTTAATTATTGACCATGCATCATGAAAACCCTTTGCATATCAATTGTATTGGCTTTGACTTTTTTATGCGTTAGCAAATCCCATTGCAGGTTTAGAGTGTGATTGAAAGGGACATTTCTACTGACTCCAGTCAAAGCATTACCAGACTCATTTTCTGATGTGGAGAGAAAAAAACCCCAAAATTTTGGAGGCTTCTAACATTTATATGGTGAGATAATTTTAAAGCTGTTTTCTTATCATCATATCTCTTCCATAAAAGAGATATAAAAGAAGTGCAGGAGACTGTTACAGAAACCCGCCTCATTTTTAACTTCTCTTAAGCTGCTAACACTCAACTTGCAAAAAATTTTGTCTGAAGCCTTTGTTATTTGGATAGTATTTTTAGAAATAAAATACCAGTCTTAAAGTTGCAATGTCATTATTTTAAGACATATAGCTCTGTGGATGAATATCTACCTTCTATATCATCAAAGTGAGCTGTGTATTGATTAATGAATCAGATTTCTGCTGAACAGTGAGTGACACCAGTACCTGACATCCTAATGGATAAAGTTATCATTGGAGATCTTAACTTCACAGGCCTATCTAAATTTCCCAGTTTGGTCCTAATTTTTGCCTGCTATGAGACTAGGCAGGAGAGTTACTAAAATATACATTCCACTTTGTTTCAGGTCTGTTTAATTAAAAGTCCTTGTAAAGCAATGCTGTTTCTTTCTGCAGTGATGCAGATCCACAGTGGATATACCCAGGCTCTCCTCTGCATGGTCCAAATTTGCTGCTTAGCATGTTTCAGCAGTCATAATTCACTTCATAATTCAAGCTTCCCTGTGGACTACAAGCATTCCATCCTTTCCATACATGGCCACTCCAAGGAAACAAGGTGGAGGTAGCTTCAACAACATTACTTGTTGTCCTGTCTCAGGAATAAAAAGATTATTTCATCACCTGTAAATTTTTAATTAAACTCAATACATTCCTTGCACTTGTGTGGTATTAGTTCTGCAGTCTTGTTATTTGTGGACCTCTATTCTGAGCTGGAATGAATGGAAAGCTCTCAGTGTCAGAATTTTAAGATGCTCACCAATGGGCTGGTGAGAGAGAAGAGTATGTGCTCCTGCAACAGCAGATAATGTGAAGAGTTGTTCTTAAAAAGAATTATTAAGAAAGTAAAAGGGAGATGGGTTTTGCAACAACAACCAGTGACCTTCTTTCTCCTTTTAGCAATTTAATGAAGTTGGTTATGAATCAGCTGAACACTGTAGTAGTGGCTCCTTGCTTCACTGTAATTTTTCTTCTATGCATATTTCTTATATATTCAGTCTCTAATTTTAGCATTGATTTTGCTCTTATGATTTTATAGTCTGCATAATTCTTTCTCATAAGAAAGGAAGTAAATACTCATCCTAAGTGCAGTTTGAATTCACATATACGTACCAACCCGTTTCCTGTTCACGTTTCCAAACCTGAAGGTTTTTGGTTTTTTTTCAAGTCTGAAACGCTTACTCAAGAGAATTTGATCTTTACTATGGGTCATTTTATTTTAAATGAATATACAAAAACCACTACAAACCAATGTGTCAGTACTTTTAAAGCATTTCAGATAGATATAGGAAATGGTATTTTTAACCTTTTAACTCTTTTAAAGCATTTTGAATTTTTGTCTAACATTTTCAGCTCTTACTCTGGTGAACTTCTGGGCTTATACATGGATGCAGGAATATTTACTGGTTTTTAGAGACTGATAAATACACACCAAAAAGTTTCCCTTCTTCTCTTTATAAACTGATAATACTTTGAAATGTACACTTCTGAGGGGTAGGAGAAAAATAGGTCTGTGAAACATGTAGTGTAATCTTTCATGGATCTGTCACTGGTTCATCATTCATCTTCTGACATATTTGGAATTTGGAAATCTTTACACTATAGGAAAGTATCCAGTGTTGCTTGGGTAATATGGAACACAACCTAGTGTGCAAGAGAAATTAGTAATGTGTATTTTCACAATTTGGAGTCTGGTTACATGCAAGGACCATGCCAAGTACGGCCTGAGAAAAGCCATCCTTTGCTTTGGAATAAGGCTCCTTGAAGGCAAGAGTGTGTGGCTGCTCTCATGACAAAATTGGCCAAAAGTCCTACAGATACTTTAGAGAGAAAAAACTATGACTGGGACTAAACACAGATATTGTGTTGGAAAGATTTTTTTGGAACAAACAGAAATTTGAAGATACAGTTTGACTACTGTGCTGATTGATCCTAATGTAAGTTTTAATCAAGTGTTCTGGGTAGAACAGCTGAAAGGGCAGTGCTTATTGTTTCATTGTGGGGTCATTCCAGCAGTCTCCCTTGTTCTTCTCTTAATGATGTAAAAACACAACTCCCCCAGCACTGTCAGGGCAGGGAGCTTAAGGACACTGAGACTGCTTTAGGCATTCAGGCTGCCAGCTTTGGGTGCTAGCATGTATGCTGGCTTGTGTTTTCTTGTCAGACTCAAAATCTGACCAAGCTTTCCTGTTACTCATCTTCATTTGTTCCTTGATTGCTGAAGCTTTGGGAAAGATTTAACCTTAATTTTATCAGCAGCTCTATTAGTTTAATATTCTATATTAGGAATTTAGTTTCACATTCTAAATTTGTAGTCACTAAGAACAGAGAGGGAGCTGTCTTTAATCACATATTGCTCTCACAGACTATTAGTTTTACACTAGCAATAATCCTGGTCAAATTGATTTATTACAGCAATTACAGCCAATTTCAGGTTTGCTACTAAGTTAAGTGCTGTCAGCATGCCCTTATAACTCTTTTACCAATTCTTAATTATAAATAATAATTATGAAGCACAGCATGTTTCACTGCTGACAAAGATTGACTATATTCTAATATTGTGTTATCAATATGAGGACAGTTGAGGTAGTTAAGCACTGCATGATCATTCAAGTGATCTTTATAAGAAGTTAAATATATTTTTTAATGACCTGAAAAGCTTAGCTCTTACCAAATCCCTGTAGGTAAAGATCAGAAATATTTTTCCCCTTTACAGTCTACATGCATTCCACAATTTTCCCCCCATATTTCTGTAAAACATTATGCCATCTAGATAAAGACACAGAACATAGAATAGAAGAGCACAACTTTCCCAAGACCTGAGAAGACTAGTTTTGGTTTTGTGTTCTAGTCATACCCGATGAATTGATGTTTTCACAGAAGTGGTAGGAGAAAGGAAAATTCTCCTTTTCCTCTGCATTACATGCTAAAGGTGTTGCTCAGCTTCTTCAAGCACATCAACACCTCCCTGATAAAAAAGTATTGTAAAGTCCAGAACTGGCAGTGCTTAATGGTCTCCTGTTCTCTGCCCATAGCATAAAACAATTAACTCTTCTGAGCAGAGAAAGACTTTGGTTTGAATATGGAGAACTTATTTGTTTAACAGGAGGTTTGACTGCATGATCCCTATGAGGTGTAATCTCCATGAATCTATGAAAACACTTTACTTTGTCATCTTTAACAGCATCAACTCTCCCTCCCTATGCTGAGCTCCCACCATAATGGAGATGAAAAGGAAGGGGAGGAGGTGGGTGAGCCTCATCCCCTTACACCTGCCATGGTAACACACGATCCACACAGAGGAAAATGAGCAGCCATTCATTACAGCCTCTGTTTGGGGTCTTATCTTAATTACTTTAGCAATGACTGTACTAATATCCAGTGAGCCTGACAAAAAACATAGTCCTGTTATCCTGCATAGAGACACAATAAAACAGAATTCTCAAACATTTACAATCCAAAATGACAGAAAGCAGAGGAGGAAAGAGCATTACAAATTCCTCAAGAAGCTGGAAAAATGAGTGAATGAGCTCTGGATTTTTAAAGGTATTTTGATATTTATACATTGAAATATTGGTGAGCTAAATATACACAGGAATATAAGACTCAGACCCATAATTTTTTAAATTACTGTAAATTAATTGCAATTATGCTGAAAAATATTACTAGCAATTAAAAAAAGCTTTTAGATGAAAACAGTTTAAACCAAAGGATTGTATTAATAAAACAGAATGGTTCTATGCACTAGCTCTTAATTGGGTGACCTTCAACAGGAAGGACATTTGCATGTAGCCCATTTAAATGAGCTTTATAAGTGCAAGGCAGCAGAACAGTAAAAACTCGAGGTATTCCTTTGTCTCAATTTTGCTAGGTAGAAAAAGAATTCTCAATAATGAGTTACAACAATGGCTCTATGACCAACCTACTTAGAGGGAAAAGGGCTGTTCTGAGCACTTGTTAGGGGAGATTAATTCAGGCTAAATGAAATAAGAAAGATTGCATCTTTCCAAAGCAGCTTCAATTAAACCTGACTAGCACCAGATGTCACCAGTTAAAGGAAACAGAGTGAGTGTGCTTAGCTTCATGGGATACAGGGAAGACATTTAATAACAAAACTCACTTATCCATAAATTTTAGACTTCACAGTTAGGCACCAACTGAGCAGGGTATTGGTTGTCAGAATTTAATGACTTGACAAAGGAAAGGGTTCAAAAGCTGAAACAAAGTCTAGAATCAGAAAATATACCAGAAAGACCAGATTTATGAATAGAGCTCTAGCAGTTGTTCTGTAACTATGTAGGGGAATCAAAAATCTGTAGATATTTTACAAAAAGTCATTAAAATTCTCCAGATAATTGGAAACCTTTACCATGAAAAAGTACAGAACTGTCCCATCTCTTCAGTCCATTGCCCAGCCTAATGTCAAGGGTAGCAGCATGCCACAGCTCAGCAGCTCTCCTGCCTAGGCCTCCTGAGATGTCCAGGCAAGGACACAGATATTGTCTCTATATCGTGAGAGAAAAACCTAGTATGTGCTGTAAGACTGAGTTTCTTCAGAGACGCCAACCTACTCTAAAACACATCCATATAGAACAAAATTCTTGCACAAGAAGTGGAAATCCTCTATCTTGAGCCATCATATGAATCATCATCTTCTAATAAGACACCCTATGTGGGATATCTGCTGTTGTGGATGAGGCCAGTTCCACCTCAGATTGTTCACTCAGTTTTAAGATGCTTGGAAGGAAAGGGTTAATCACTGCTGTAATCTCAGTGCATTTTATCACAATCTATAGAAAAGAATCTGTGATGGGGGGAATTTGCTTTATTTCTAACACAAAGCCTTCTCCTGCATATGAATGTGGTTCAGCTGTAAGGTAGATGGGTGTTCAACACAAATGGGAGCTGGTATCCCAATGCATTTCTTTATCCATCTTATGTAGACTCCTGACTTCTTTAGTTGCTGCAGTT
This sequence comes from Catharus ustulatus, assembly GCF_009819885.2. Classification (NCBI taxonomy): domain Eukaryota; kingdom Metazoa; phylum Chordata; class Aves; order Passeriformes; family Turdidae; genus Catharus; species Catharus ustulatus. The sequence goes on from NC_046226.1 coordinate 24,628,912, forward strand.
TATATTTTTAGCATACCTTTGCATTTGTATGCAGCAACAACCATGATAAACAAAGATTTATTCATATAAACAGTATCTGAAGACACCTTATGACAAAGCCCTGAAGAAATAGATATAATAAACAGCTTCTTGCTATTTAAGGCTTTGCTGTTGCAACCATTTAAACACATACTTTGTTTTTATAAGTCCACTGTTTTCACTATGATTTTACATGTTGACAAATTTACTCCCATATATAATAATTTCAGGACTGAAGCTGAAGTCCAGAAATGACACAACTGCATTAGTGTCCATCACTGCTTGCAGAAAAAGGGTATGGTACTTGAAGGCATTCAAGGTGCATTTCCTGCTAAAAAACAACTTGAGGTATAGCTGTCCTTTTTCTGCATCCAGTTGTTAACTATTTTTATTAAATAAAAAGTAGCATAAATGGATCAGACATCAACACTGAGCTTTATGGTGAATCCAGCTAAAACACATGAAAACACTTATTTTTTATCTCTGCTTCTTTATTATTAGAGATACTTTAAAAAACATTTCCTAGCATCATATCTGGCAGAATTCTTCATGAAAAGAGCTAATCATACATTTACCAATGCCAACATGGGGTTTTCTTTGATAGAAAAGTAATGGAAAAAAACTGTCATAACCACATATGGAGGAGGATTTTGCTATCATGTTCTGTGGTGGGGAAATCTGAATTGATGTATTGCAGTCTGAAAGGGAAAAAATTAAAAACTTGGGAAATGGAAAGAAGCAACTGATACATTGTGCCCTTGCCCCCTTCATCTTTCAGTCTAGAGCTGAAAAGTCTAAAAAATTCATCAACTACAGCTTTCATGCAAGCAGGCAGAAAATAGATGTTCTCAGAATAACTACATGTTAAGGCTTTAGAGATAAGGACCAGTGCACTGAATTAAAACCAGGCTCCAACGGGTAGCCAATGGACAATTTAGAGATTAGTATAATGTTTTTTTCATCTATCTTTTCTGGCAGACCACTGCATTTTGAACCAGCTTGCAGGAGTCCTGCAAGCTTGGTCCTAGCAGGCATTTCTACCTCCTGTGACAAAGATGTCACCATCCATCCATGTATGTAAATTTGCATCTTAAGAAGAAAGCTGCAGCCTTTTAGCCTGTCCAGATAGTAAAAGGCTTTTCTGCTACAGTTGCTATTGGAATACAAGAGCAAAAATGAGCTAAATCAGCCCAGAAAGTAGACCACTGAAGAAACATAAAATGTTCTGAAGCTTGAAATATCACCCAATTATGTTAAATCCTGTAACTATGCTGTAATTTTATTATCTTAATAATGGATTTTTTTCGCAATCATCAAGAAATAGTGTAAACAATGACAGTAGCAGCTTACTGTGAAGGTGGCATTCATTGTATTTTGAGAAAAGTGCAAATAATAGTAAGATTCTATAAAAGGATAACCAAATGGAATGGGATGAGAAAGGGTTTTCTTTTCTGGGAAAAGGAAATGTACCGATAGATATATTATTCTAATTCTTACCTAATTACCTACCACAGCCCAATATGGCCAAAATTAGACTTTTCCAATACTAAGAGAGTAAAATGGTAAAGATTTGCTATATTGAAAGCATGCAGGTTTTAATCACAATCCTCAAGGGAAAATCCTCTCTTTGATGTTCCAGAGGAATCTCATTATGTACCTATTGAGCATTATCCATTTATGCAGTGTACCTGAGAGAGGAGGCTGTCTAATGACTTCGTTACCACTCTCTCAGACTCAGCTGAGTAGACTGACTCCTCTGGGAATTTTCTGTGTTCCTTTGCAGGTCTAGTACTCGACTGTTCCACAAGTAACCTGGGCTTAGTTTCTCAGAATAACACAGGGAGATGCTTGACACCAATAGAGCTGCTGTCACGGTGAATTGTTGCTCAAGTGCCTTGGACGACAGAGAATGAAACACATGCAACCAAAGAAGGGATTTCCAGAAGCCAGGCAGCTGAGGGAGAAACTCTGGCATTGCCAGCCAGAGTAATATAAGCAAGTTTAGTCCCTGGAATGAAGGTACACATTGTCTCCCAGCCTGTGGGATATGCCTGTTGCTGCTCAAGCACCACATAGGAAAAACAGTTCTTGGAAGGAGAGAAGCTCCCTTTAAAAAAAAATTTGGATCCTCCCCAGAAGATCCTATTTCACAGGGATGTAAGTATGTCATAGGAAAGCAGGAGACCCATTTTCAAACTTTCCAAACTTTATGTGAAAGTACAGACTGAGTCCCACCTTGTATTCTGACACCACAGTATCTCTTACTGAAGCCATCCCACTTTGTATAAATAATTAATATTATTACAGATTAACATCTTAGTAATTAGCAGTTATTATACCAGCATCAAAGAAAACAGTGCAGTGAGAGGGGCAGTGTTGTTGTGGTTTGGTTTTATCTTTAAGGAAATGCTGCTTCACAATTAATCTTTTCCTCCTTTAATCATTGCTGAAATACAAGCTGATCCCAGGGAGTTTCTGAACTTACTTGCTCCTGCGATGTCACAGCAAGTCTCAGATTCCTACTTCCTCTGTAGAGAACCAGATCTGGGGCTGTTCCCAGGAGTGAGGATCATCATAAGGAATCGAAAGTATCTTCTTGACTGACAGCATCCAAAAATTGGTACAGCTATTTCAGTTCTCTTAGGGAAATACCTCAGCTAATCAAAGAAATTTTTTCTCAAAGAGAACACTTGCAGAAATTTAATTTGTTTCTGTGGCATTTTTTTAAAAACTGATGCATTTGGTTCCCAGGTAAGCTATAGTTTTGCTAATATCAGGGTTTCCTGGAAATGGAAATGGGGAATTCCAAACAGCTGCGCAGGCTGGAGTGTTCCCACCTTTAAACTGTCCAGTCAGTGTTTTTCCAGACATAAAGTGGGAGTGTTACACCCCACACAAGGCAAGGGGTTTTTTGCTATGACCTGAGTTCATGGAGTCAACCAAACTGTTTTCAACTGCTGTCATTGTCTCTCAAAGTAACAATTCTGTCAGTATTTAGAGAAAATAAAAAAGTTGAATAGAAAATAAGAGAGAAAACCTGGAGCTAAGTTTGTAAGCAAAATTTGTCCTTTTCAATCACAGCCATAACAGTATCGCACTTTGAAGCCTTTAAACATTAACCAAGAATAAAGAACATTTCCTGCTGTTTGAAGCACTCATGTTACATGATAAAGGTCTCTCAGCAGTTGAGAGGTTTATCCTGATTCTCTCTTTCATCTACCTCTCTTTTGTCAGATGCAGTATTATCATTTGTAGGCTCCAAGTCTCCAAGCAGTGAGTGGACTGCCTTTCCCTTGAGTATTGAGCATCCTTGAAGTACTTACACTCAGCTTTTCATCCTTTTCTGAGTATTATGTAGAGATCACACAGCAATTTAGGAAAGAAAAAAAAAATTGTCCTGTCTTGGATTATCATGGAGCAGCAAGGAGAGGATCCTAAGGAAGAGTGAGCCAGGAGCTGAGGGATTCCTGCCCAGACAATGCCCTCACTGACCAGGAGCCAGTCCTGCAGCACCTGAGCTCAGCAAGGCAGCAACAGGAGCTGGAAACAGGGAGCATCCACAGCCCCATCCCGAGGGCTCCATCAAAAGCAGCAGGAGACAGGGCTGCAGACAAAACTGGACACAGGTCCAGGACTGCAATATGGGTCTAAAGGGCTCGGGTGTGAAGTGGACAGGAACAGACATCCCTGCAGGGTTGCTTGTGTAGGGACTGGTGGCTCAGCCTGAGTTAAAATGGGGTTTCAAGGCCCATGGGCCAAAGATGTGGGTGGGAGTTCCAGGAGAATCTGGTCAGCATCATTGGGTCACTGGTGCTCTCAAGGCTCTTTCATCAGTGTTCTGTTAAATCCAGTAGAGACTCAATTCCACACATTATATTCTACTCCTGTTTTTGCTTGTAACATCTGTCCTGTCACTGACTTTGTTCCTCGAAGTTTCACATGCTGATTTCACTTTCAAATCATCACAATGCAAGTTTTACTATTGATACATTTCTTTGATAACGAAAAATTTGGCAAGGCTTGCTCCATTTAAAGGTGTCCCAATGCTGGAATACCACAGTCAGACCACAGCATCACCACTCTCAAATGCAGGGTAAAGTGAATAAAAACAGTGACAGCTGAAAAATATCTATTTTGTGTAAACTTATCTAATTGTACTCAAATTAGGAATTGTACAACCCTATATGAAGGCTCTCCTAGGTACTATTGAAAATTCCATCAGTAGTTAGGTAAAATTCATCTATTCACAAATTGAAATTAATAACCCTTTGTGTAAAATTTTTAAATGAAATATATTTATTGGTGCTTGTCTTATTACATTGTATATTTCAGCTTCATGTAATTAAAAGCCTGAAATACTTTAAATTATGTTTCTGTGCTTTTTAAATGGAAACCAAAATCTTGTCTACAAGAGGCCACAAAAGCTTTAATTAAAAAAGATAAATAACTTATGAGTGCAGAATGACAGTGCATAGAAGGAAAAATATATTGGACTGAATAAAAATGCAGATAAGAGCTATACAATGGCTGTGGTTTTGTTAATATCTTGGTTTACTTTTTTCTAAACATGCTGGATCCTTTTTCTTACTTCAACTTGCAAAAATGAAAACTTCATTGTGATTTGTGTCTCATTCAGGGAGTTTCTAAGACATCTGGTAAAGAGTAAAGGGCACTAGCACAGTTTCCAGGAAGCTGCTGCGGTTCCCTGTTCAATAGTGTGAAAGTGGAAAGGACAAGAGGGTTCACACTGCCTCCGTGGCTGTGTGGTTTGGGAGTGGTAATGTAGGTGTCAGTGATGAGGACGCAACTTCTTTTAAGTGAATCTGTCTGGAATTTCAGGTAGGGAAAAGACTTTCCTGAAACTCATAATTCCCAGAATGTGTGTGGCAGTCACTTGGATACACAATGAGTTCTGTATGTCTTGCTGGTTATCATGAGCGAATTCTTAAACTGGTGCCATTAATGGCATTTAATCTCTAGCTCACAGTTATTAGTAGTTAATACCAATAGAAAAAGGGACTCCCTGATTTCCTAGGAATATGAGAGAAAGGTATATCTGCAAAACAAGATTAAATTTGGTGTTTAACTTCAGATTTCTTGCTGAGCAGTTTGATAGGTGATTTAAATTGGTAATCCAAAACACCTTGACTGCAATCAGTCCAACCACACACAGTCCATTTGCCGGCATTCCTTGGAATTGCATGTACAAATTCTCATGTTGGCAGCCAAAGGCTGCAGAGAGGGAAACAGTCCAGGACTTTAAACCTCATCCAGGAAAAGCCCGTACCTTTCTCTTTCTATTTTGGCAACTAAGACATTTGTTGTTGATGCTTTCTCTGTTGTTGTCATTAATGAGGAAATATCTGTGTCAAAAGAGTATTTTCTTGAGATTTCAACCCATACCTTTCCTGTTGTTGCATTGAGCTAGTAGGTCACCTCTATTTGCAATCTGATACCTGGAGAGGAGAATGAAGTCACCAAACAAATATTTATCCTGTGAGTTACCTCAGTTTCTCAACTTGACAAATTCAGAGGCTATACACTACTGCTTTGTTAGCCAAACCTAGATTTGTCACAAGGTTGATGTTTAAAAAACCGACAGAAAGTTCTTGGCCTGAGGAGGATCCATTCTCTCTATTACACATAAGTGTAGAGTAGATACCATCCTCGCTCCACACAAATAACAGTGATTTTGTGGGACACTGGGTAACACAAATACAGCTTATAAAATGCTATATTAACTTTGCAAACCCTTTAAGAAATTCAGCTTGCATTAAATTGAAATTCAATGCTTTGAGTTTTAGAGCCCTCTGTACAGGACTCAAGAAACTTAGCAAGAGAAGCAGCACAGATTGCATCCCGGACCCCATGCTGAATCCTTTCCCCAAAAGAAAACTCAGAGTATTTAAAATAAATATATATTGAAAAAAACACTTGTCCTTGCTGAGCCTTTGCTGACAGTTCTGGTGTGTCAGACACTGAATTTCAAGCTTCCCTGGGTGTGGGACACTGTGAGATCTTGGATTCCAGTTGGTTTCCAATGTGTAAGTATGAAAAAAAAAGGGAAATTTGTCAAAACTTTTCCTGGACATCTTCTAAAGTATTTCATCAGCAAATTCAAAAGACTCCTGCTTCTTTCAAGTCCTAGACTTCATTAGTGTTTTGTTGCCCTCAAACTTACAGAACTGACATAATATATGTTTAGGATAATATATACTGTCCAAAGAAAGAAGTAATTAACTAATCAAAACTAATAAGCATATTTAAGCAAGTTTTTGGGGTTTTTTTAATCTACATTACTTCAAAGAGGGTGATTGTTCTGTTAATCTCTGAAGAAAGATAATCTATCTAGTCGGTTTTTTTCTGCAGTTTGTTTTTTTCTCTCTCTGTTACAGTGAATAGCTCTCAAAAGCAGCATTTTCAAATAAAATAAGAATGAGAAAACTTGTTATACAGAATTTAATTATTCCAGACCTTCTCTCTAATATAATTTTGATAATGTGGGATTTAAAAAGCTGCTGACACCAGTAATGAAAGAGAAAGAACAAAAGAGTGCAACTCCCTTAAAAGTATTTCCTCAGAAGTCTGGAGTAGCACAAAATCCACAGCAAGCCAGAAAAGATAAAAGAGCAGGGTCTGTGTGTGTGTGTGGATGTGTACGTGCACACTTCTGAGGAAATGCCTTGGTTTTCATCCAGTTTATTTCTTCACCTGCCAGAATACTTTATCACTGATGAAAACCTGCTGCATAACATTCTGTACCCACAATGGCCACAGGCATTCTGGTCTTTTTTTCCTCTCATACTGATGTACCACGTATTAATTTATGATTTTCAAAGGCTGTGAAAAGTTCATCAGTGATCCAAGGAGATCACTATAAACTCATAGGATTTTTCTAAATGCAGAGTTTATAAACTAAGCATTTCCTTCGTTTCTTGGTTCCATTTATTTATTTACTCTGTTTTACAGTATTGGTGAGATCTACTTGACAGCATGAAGGAATATTTTTCAAACAGTAGCGGTCATCTTTGTCTTTAAATGAAGACCATTTTGTGATGTTACAATAGACTGGAAACATGCTTAGGCTAAAACAACCTCAGTGGTTTGGGCATTAATGGACAGCAAGATATTCATCTTTCCATGGCCCAGATGGGTTCCAACCACTGTAACCTGTAAAAGGTGGAGCTAACTGGAAGAACAGAGGGAAGGTGTAAGAGTTAGCTAAGGGTGAAGTACAGTGACTTTATTCACGGGTGGCCAGGCAGAAGTCGAAGCAAAAAAGTAAAACATTTAAGGTCTGTAACACCTTCCTGAGAGTTCCTCTGCAGTAACAACAGAAGGAAAACATCTCTGTCTTATGAAGTCTTATGCAACAGTGCATGAATTGATGCAGTTATGACCATAAATAGAAGGGGATGCAGGTATAACCGTAAAAGAACGTGCAGCAGGTAAAACACCATCAGTTAAAACAAAATCTAAAAAAAATTAAAAGAAAAAAAGAAAAATAAAATATCCCTCCGGTACTGCAGATTTTAAGTTTTCACTGGACCTTCAGCAGGCTTCCTTTCATTTAAGGTGCCTAAATATTTTTGGTTTCTTCCCAATTTCCTTAGGAACACTTTTTTTTTCTATGTGTAAAGTGTCTGGAGGGTCTAAACCATTTGCTAACCTTTCTGAGGCTCTAACTTGGTGTTAGCTCAAAGTCATCCTCTTTCAGAAACCAATAAGGCTTAGCAGGATTTCCCCATGAAATCATAAATATCATGTGTGCTTTTATAAATTTGTGCCCATTAATGAATGGGAAGTGTAAAGGAAAGTAAGTATTGAGAAATAAATGAAAAAGAATATGAAAAAGATCTATTTTTTTCACTTTTATACAAAATATGGACACATGGGTCATGACTTGGACTGAGCTGCACTGTGGGATGTTATAACATACTTCTAAAAAGAGGAAGTGATCAGAAGATGCTACAGCTACAAAATACACCCGAAAGCTGAGATAATGGAACCACATGAAGGATGTTCAGAACATAAAACTTCAATGTTAAGTAGCTGACTTCAATAGAAATAATGCATGAGCTGCAATAAAAATTTTGTGTGGAAAAAATTACAAGATATGATGCAGATCTGAGGTTGGTGAAAAAGAGTGTATTTATTGGTCTGATACAGCCATGTCAAGTTAGTGTAGTAGTGACCTGACTCTGAGGGCATAGGCAGATGCTGTTGAACCTTTAAGCAGAAGTAGTGACAAGTGATTAACAATGTTAAAAACAACCTTCCAAACGAAGGTCAGCTACATGTTTCTCAATCCAATAGGTGATTACATCCTGAGAACCAGAATACGATATTTTTATCTCAGTGATTAGCTTCCTAAAAGGAGACATCTCACACTATCAAGGAGATGGCAGGATCATTAAAAACCAAATAAAATTAAACCAATTAGAGAACAAGACTATGTCTATTTAGCTAAACACATGTGAATTGCAAAAACATAATACATGCAAAATAATTCAATTACTTCTTGGCATAATATCCAGTATTCATCCTTAAAGATCAAAACATACACACATCTTATTTAACTGCAAGACAAAATAAGCCAGCCAAATATAAAATTATTCATGACTAAAAGACTGTCCCAGAACAATTATCTTCATGATAAAAAAATCTGACATTGGCACAACATAAATTTGTAAATACCATTAGTCATAACATTTAGGTAAATGGTGCACTATAAGTTTGTTCTTTCACTTTCCAAAATGAAGAAAACATTCTTTCATCTCACACCTGCTTCTGAAGGAAATAGAGACCTGAAATAGTAGGCTGAGGGACAAAGAGCATTTCATTCTATCCCACACAAATATCCTTCTGGGTTTTTTTGTTAACAGCTTGCACTCTATGTCAACAACATATCCTCCTAAGATTCTTAACAAAGAGCATTTTATGAAAGAATTCACTAAAATTCATCAAAATACAATAAAAAAATGATATAATTAAGATAATCCACTATTTTAAAAACCTGCAGGAAAATTTAGGATAATGTGATTTTTTTTCCTCTCAAGCCATGTACAAAAATGTTCAACAGACAATAAGGATTTGCCTGTTAACTCAGGATTCCACATACTGTCTAACCATCCTTTTTGGGACAGATCCAATTATGCAGGCTTATCTGAAGTGAATGCCAAAATTGCTGATTTGATGACTTTTTATTTTCAGGCAATCCATCACCTCTTATGTTTAGGGGCACTTCTACACAGCAGGTACAGAGAACCGTGCTGTGTCTGCTTATACAGAATCCCAAACCACATCCAAAGGGGAATGTGAAGCAACAAATTCTGAGGAAAAATGTGATCAGAAGCAGGAGTTAATTTCCTGAGTGGACAGAATATTTAATGCTTGACTGTGCAATCAACAGCTCCTTCAATAGCTCTGCTAGTGGAAGTAGGAGCACCCCAGTATTCCCACTCCAGGGGATAAACTTGTCTTCAGAGCTCTGCCACTAGAAGCAGCTGTGTGAATCTTCCTGTATTTGCTTCATGCAGTCAGGAATATGCTTATGAAGTCAGTGAAGATGATCTAAACGAACCCAGCTGATTTCTCAAAGGAGATGAGTGATTTGTTTGTAGGTAGTCTATAAGGACAGTGATGAACACCTGACCAGCAATAATAAATAACTGGAAGAGGTAAAACATTATTAATATAGCTGTTTAATGTCAGAAAGAATGCCTTCTCACTGCCTAAGGAACTTCTGTCACTGGAAATGGTGTGAAAAGATAAGCTTTGTCTCTTCAGTGTTTCCTATCAGTGGTCACCCCTCCAGGACAGTGACTTTGCTGATCCCTCTCTTCAGATATTTTGATGGACTGAATACTGAGCCCCATTGCCCATGAGGCTATAGACTGTACCAGGCAACCAGGCATGCAAAAGCTGATGTGTTATCACTGCTAAAATCTTGTGTGGATATAGCTACAAATTCTTTAGAAATAAGCTCTTGTGAGTGTGTCTTTAATTGTTTCAGGTATCTGAAACTCAGTAGTGTATTATGTTTCATTTGTTAGAGGTCACCTGTAAATGGTGGTTTGCTCACACAGTAGGAAGGAAAAGAATTTTTAGAAGGTGGAAATCAGAATAACAAACTAAGAAAAGGGGCATTTTATATTATTTAGTTTGTTGTTCAAAGCTGTGCATGTCCCTTTGCAGGGAAATTTACATATTGGTCTTTTAAAATATATGGTGCAGAGCTTGTTGCCTGTGAAAAAAATAGACTACTTCTCTTCAAACCACAATCACCTATCTCCCATTCAGGTACAAATGCTCTCATCAACCATTTGAAAAAAGCAAAAATTGAGCTGATTCTTAGCAATCCAGTTGAGAGTGGCATGGTACAGATTCTTCCAGGAGAACATTCAAAGCATCCTTTCAGATATTATGATTTGAGGAAAAAGATCTAAAAATGAAATTCTGTCAGGATGGAAACCAGAGGGGGAAACACCACTGATTTTACTGCAACAAGAATTGCAGTATTCATTTTTGGCATCTTGATATAAAGAGTTATCTCCTAGGACACGTTTTATGATCATTTACATGTGCAAAGAGACATCTGAGCTCAAAGCAAACAGATGCATGTTTGATTGTTCAGCCTGCCTGCACAATACAGTTTCCAGGTATGACAAGCTTGTGTGTAAAAAATTATATTTGTTTAATAAATTTTATTCAGAGTCGTGAAGTCTTGTTTTTATAAAGCGACTTTTAGATTTGCTCCTGTTTCTTTAAAAATATTTTTTTTAGTAGAAGGAATTTCAGCCTCACTGCTTCATCTAACTACAGGAGACTGTTTACTTTATCATTTCTATCTGAAGGACAAAACCAAGAAGTATTAAGTTAAAATTTTTCTGTATTTTCCTGCTAGAGAAAATGCTTCACTCCCTTGGTGTTTGTAGGCTGTCAAAAGAACATGCAAGCATGATTCCATGGTCCCTCACAACAACTCTGTGACAGTCCTCAAAATATTGAGCTGTTTTTCTGAACTAGAATGTTAATTTCAGCATCATCATAATTTTGACTTTTGGGTTTGTTTTATCCTTTAATTGGCTTTTTGTACAGGCTGTAAAGGCTCCCTTTCAAAGGAATTAAACAATGAATACATGATAACCATTTAGATGTTTTACTGGACTTTGTGCCAAGACTTTTAAAATTAAAGCCTGTCTAATCCCCTTTCATGCTGTGTGATCAAATATAGCCTGATGTCATGACAACTTGCTTGGCCTTGTGTGACTTAGTTTACAGACCAGCTGGAGCATAAATTCATTAGAAATGCCCACAGATTTATGTAAACCGAAGTGGTGAACTCACCTATGCCCAGTTTCTGTATGACTGAGTTAAAGTAGGCACAACACTCTAGAACTAGGTGCTGTGCCCAGTTGCACAGGTAGATATTTGGGTAACAATGCTGGATCTAAGATAGGAAATTAGACATGGTTTAGGTTGGAGAGCATTTATTTTTTGTTCAACAGAACAAGAGATAATGGTCTCAATTATGCTTCCAAGTCTTGCTGTGCAGCTGTGTTAGCTTCAGTGGGAGCTAATGAATTACAACTGCCTGACTGATTTTAACATCACAACTCTATGTCAAAAGCAAGGTTCTTTGCTATTGAACTTCATAAATCCAACTAAACACATACCAACCTGAACTGATTAGTGAAAAGTGATTAGATGTGAACTGCAGTTGGAAGTCGGGAGGTCTTCACTGGTTTAGGCTCTCAAAGACTATGATCTTACTCACTGGTTGTATGAAATTGGATCAGTAATGTAAATAGAAGGATGGTATGTGCCTATTCTCTCCTTTGTCTTAGGACTTTCCTGTATTACACCAACGTATGGATTTATTCTGGCACTGGAAGACACCTCATCTGACCAGATGCTTATTTGCTCCCTGATCATACAGTGCCATTGACACATCAGCATCACAGGGAAGAGCAACTCCACGAGGTGCATGGTACATGGTGGGCTCTGATGTGACACATGCAAGCACATGCAAGTTGCTTGCAGGAGGGGTGATCATCTGACAGGACAAAGCCTCAGTGTGTGTTTTTGAGCACTTCCATGAGCCGCCCATGATCTGTCCTGTGTTCATTGAAGCTGCAGTTTATCTATGAGTTTTATCTGACACCCTTGTTTCCACTTGTGATTGCATCTGACAGAGTAAATTTTCTTCCATGTATGCAGAATTTGGCATCATCAGTTGTTGAACTGGTTCTTGCAGCTCCATGAAAAATATACATTTCAGCTGTTTACAACCTTGTCACATATTTTGGGTAATCGCTCCTCCCAGAGCCAGCAGTGGCAATCCACTGTTCCCACAGCAACACAGCAATCTTCAGCCTGACTGAGAGGCCATGCTTACTAACAGGCAGAGCTTACTTGTAGGAATGCATCCAGTTTATTGCTCAAGAGGGTCACCCTTTCTACAGTGATATAGGCAACTAAGTGTCATGGTACAATTCCAGCTGGCAATAAGTACCCTACGCACCTTGCAGCTGCCCACTTCCCTTTCCCTGCCCACCCCCATCAAGGAGATAGGGAGGAGAATCAGGAAAGAAAACAAAACAGAGTTCATGGATTGAGATAAGAACAGTTTTATAACTAAAACAAATGTAACAATAATTATAATAAAAATAAGAGGGAGAGAGGGAGGTAAAACCAAAGAAGAAGTGATGCACAATGTTCACCGCCTGCTGACTGATGACCAGCCTGTCCCTGAACCACAATCACCATCCTGCTCCTGGCTAACTCCCTGCAGTTTATATCCTGAGCATGATGTTCTGTGGAATGGAACATGATTTTGGCCGGTTCAGTCACCTGTGTTAGCCAGGGCTGCCTCCCAGCTTTCTGTGTAGCTCATCACTGGCAGAGAGTGAGACACTGACAAATCCTTGACAGAGGGTAAGGGCTGCTTAGCAATCACCAAATCAGTGTGTTACCAACACTATTCTCATACTGAATCCAAACCACACCACTACTTACTAGCTACTAAAAAGAAAACGAACTTTATCCCAGCTGAAACCAGGACACTAAGTTATAGAAAAATAGAAGTTAATTAAATATGATTTTAACAGCCACCCAAAAAGTTTAAGTCTACTTTCATGCCTTCATTATACCTTCACTTCCAGGCATCCATCAGCCAGGAGGCTGGAGATGAGACTAAGTGTTCTCCCTAGCAGCAAAATCACTCTGGTTACAGATTAAATTGAAGGAGTAACTAACGAGTATAAACTGGAGTCACAGAATCCTGAGTTGGAAGGGATGAAAAAGTATCAACGACCCCAGCTCTTGGCCCTGCATGGGACAGCTCAATGGTCACACCATGTGCAAGCTGAAAAAACTTGTCATTTTACTCTCCTTTGTACAGTAACATCAACTGAAACATGGGTTTTGCTTTATCTAGTTTGTCTTGACTGTGATGTTCACAAATGTGGAGTCTATCACGTTTGATTGCTTACTTATAGGAGAAAGCCAACTTTATTCAGTACAAACACTCCAGGAGCTTTTATTCATTCTTCCAGGGACTGAATTTTATCACTTTTCTTGTGCTTTCTATTGACCTAAGGCAAATAGTTTTTTCATCCAGTTGAGCATGCTTTTACATGCTCAGGACACAGTAGCTGCATGTCCCAGTATCACAACAAAAGCAACAAAATCAGCTTATTTCTGGAGTTTACAGAATCAAACATGCTACATTAGTGTACTAAGTGCTGAAACTAAAAATGGAAGGTCTTGACTGAACAGCAACTGCAGAAGGGAATTGTAAATGTTAGAAAATCACAGGTAGTGAGAGCTGCTCTGTCTTTACCTGCTGTTCTCATTGAGCAATGACTAGTAAGTGCCCTAGTTGAGCTATTTTGTTTTATAATTTTCTTGGCTGTGCTAACTCCTTAAATGTGTCAGAGAAAAGTGCAAGCTGAAGGACTGAACCATTCTTTTCCAACAACCACTCAGGTTAAAAGCTATTAAGGCATTGTGCTTGGAAAACTCAACAACTGTAATAACACTCTAGAAACATTCATAGAGGTCTAGCATAAGCAATATGAAGTATTTTATTTCTCCATTTACCATCCTTGAAGAATGTAAATATCTTACTTTGAATATGTTAAAGCATGCAGCAAGATCCTTGTGAGATAAGAATTTATTATTTTAGCTCTGCTTACTCTTAATCATGAGTTCAAAGGTTCTTTCAGACTGACCTTTCCAAATATCAGTGTTTAAAAGCAAAATTTAAGGGGGGTCTTAATGCATCATTGGATTTACTGTGCACAAAAATCCTGACCCAAAGTCCTCTGAAACTCATTAGAAATTCCCATTGACTTAATAGCATTAGGTCAGGTCAATAATTACTAGAACTGAGGCTAACTCATGATCTTGTATCTGAGCACAGACCATCTTTTAAGAGTGTGCAGAAGTGGTGCTAAGCTGGGAGCTGTCTCATCTTGAATATTGGAATTGTGTAAGGTAATGATAATAATGTAATTTTTTCTATTCAGAGAAGAGATGTAGGGATCTAAAGGGAGAGTTGAAAGGAAGGTGCTAGCCCAGATCTCAAATTGCACAACACGGTAAAGTGTCTGCAGGAAAGAGCCTGCAGGAAGGAGCAGCTCTCAGACTTCCAGTGTTGTTTCCTTTCCTCCACTACTTTAAAAGCAAAAGGCTTTCTGACTTTTCATAGTCTTGAAATGCATTTTCACAGACCAAAGCTAATTTTCTTTCTAATTATTCCCAGAAAGAAAAAATTACCTACAAGAAAATTACATACCAGGAACTGGAAAAAGAAAATTAGGTGTTTGAATCTTTCCCTTATTATAATATTTTTGAGCCTAAGGATAATGAAAATAAAGTGCTCAACACTCCAAATTCTGTCTACCTTTTTCTTTGAAGCACTCTGCTTATCCTGTGTGTTGAAGCAGAGACGTGCAATTTAGCAGTGGGTTGCTTTTATATCAGATATGTGTTTTTCATCTCTCTCAGGAAAATCTGCCTGTATCTTGGACCTTCTGAATAGCTCAAGATGATATTAATTCAAGCAATAAATCCTTCAGATAATTGATATGTTCAATTCCTAGTACAGTAAATGAAAAAGTTTTTGCTGCATTCAAATTTACAAGTTAAATCAGAATATGGAAGTGAACACTACTGAGCAATGGGGCTCTGCACAGCTGCAGAGACTGAGATCCAAGCAATGGCAGGCAGCACTGTCCTATTTTATACCACAAGGCACAGCAGAAAGGAAACATGGCACTGGAAATAAAATTACAGTGATCACTTTGTCAGAAATCTGAAAAATTTTCAGAATTTTCAGCATAGTTCTGTGAGCAAAGACAGCAATGAAAGGATGGTGCAAGTGAAACAAAGATCACATTCAATTGTGCAAATGATCATCAAAGCCTCTGCAGGGGGTCATTGTAGTAAGCATTGTTTTGTTTTGTGAAGATTTTCATATATTCCTTTCATTTGATACAGGCAAACTTATTGTTCCTAAGGAGTAATTATTTATCTGCTTTGGGAAGTTTTGCCTTCTAAACAATCACTTGAGAGTTTTTTGCATGAAGCACTAACTTCAGCCCAGACTTTAAAAAAGTTCAGAATGCTCAAAATAAAGAATAACTTTTCCAAATGGTTCAAGTACCTCAGTAAAACCTCAGACCGAACTGCCTTCATCACAAAATTGCAGTGCAGTATCCTTTTGATCAGCTTGCAAAATGGAAGTGGTTTTTGTTGTGTAGTTTGTTTTTTTCCACTCAGTTCTATTTCTAGCCCATTTTAAATGTCAATACAACAGAAGGCGGGGGGTTAAAACTTGAGCTTGGTTAGACATAAAACAGCACTTACTCTGTAGTTCTTCACATTTTTCAAAATGTTTTGACATAGAAAAATTGTTGTTATTATTTTTTCATCTACTAAATTGATCCAAAAATGTTTGCTACAATATTCCCAGTACAGAAAATATGGTTATTAAAAAAGGCAAAGGTGTATTTCAGAGGTGTTTTGGTTTAGTGTGAAAAGGTTGTGAGGCATTATATTGTCTTTACATGTCTATAGTGAAGTGCTATTGATTTTTCCTGTGGGGATACTAATCTCATAGGCATTACTAAATAAATATAGTAAAAAGAAGGCTAAAATTCTGCTTAGCAATATTAAACATTAAATGCATAAAGACAGCAGGTTATACTTTCAAAATTAAACCTAAAAAATGTTTTTAAAGATAGCCATTCCCCCCAAGAAGTGGTCTTCAGAAAGCAAGGGTGGGTCTGCCTAACAGCTGGGTGTAACTTAGGCTGCCTGGATTTGTTTACTACCCAGAGGCAAGGCAGTGGTGCCATCACAGAATCCAAGTTGGTTAATACATATGAAAATCTGGGTCAGCAATGCTTCACCATGCTACAGACACGGGCTAAAATACAGACAAAGAATTCAAAACAGCCTTTTGTTTAGTGCTCAGTTTGACCAAAAACAGGATTGAAAAAGAAAGGGAGACATATGACACAGTAACAAGTACCTTTCTTATTTTTACCTCAACAAACATTTGTTTGCAGATCAACAAATGGGCTGAAGTGGGACCTGTTTAAAAACAGAGTGCACGGCCAGGGTAGAAGGGAGAAAGTTCTTTGAGTATTAGCTTCATGTTTTAGGAATGGATAATCTTTGTTCGTTGTGTGTAGGCTGTGAGGCTCATACAGAGAATTTGCAGAGAAGTCCTGAAAGCCTGAGAGATCTGGATCCAGCCCCCACTGATTTGTTTTGCAAACACTGTCATACAGCACCAAGCCCTCAGTAGAATCCCTGGTACAGGGCAGTGAGATGGGGTCGTGGTTTCAACAGGAGTGAGTCAGGGAGGAGTGCAAAGAGAGATTTGATTGCTGTGCACAGTCTGATGGAGCTGCTCTCTGGAGGGCTTGTATGGGTTTATAGCATGGCTGCAGAGAATCTTGGATTGGAATGTCTCTTCCAGGGCAGTCCTCAGGAGCTATTTTGTGGAACAATGGAGATATGAACAGCATGATGGGACTCTTCCATCTTGTCTTTTGGAAATAGACCTAAGCTGGGTTATTTAGTTCCAGTAACAGTTTTCTGTTGTTATGTTTTAACTACAAACAGTACTGGCTGAATAACAGAATACAAAACTGAACTGAGGTTTGGTTCCATTTTCCTTTTTGTCTTTCCCAACCTCACTTCTTCACTGTCCTCATTCAGGGCTACCGTTGCAGTCTGGGACACCTTGTTAAAACCACAGAAATTTAGAGGATGTATATTTACTGCTTTGGTTTCTGCATCATCTGTTGCTCACTTGTCTACTAAACAGGGTACAGAACACTAAACCACACATAATGACAGCAAACAACAGACTGGGGATAAGAAGAATAGCTTTTCAACAGTCTTTCAAGAAAAAAAAGCAAACAACAAAGCAACAACATGCCCCTGTACTTGTGCTCCTGCTCATTTGTACTGTTTATATACTTAGTCCATATCTGTAATACCTAAGTGAGGGTTTGTGTTTCAGCCTTCCTGTCAGGCCAGCAGCCCAGCAGTTAGCCTCTCTGCCTTCTGAGATGAACTAGGGGTCAGGAGAACACATTCTTTAAAAACTGTATCAAAAACTTCTCCATACAACACTCTACGCGATTGTAAGAATGAAGAGATATGCAGAAACAGATTAAGTCTCCAGGAATTCAGTGTTATTCTAATAGAAAATATTTCAAAATTTAAGAAAGAACAGGGATCACATCTAGGTCCATGGCATAGAGGAGTCTGATTGACAAGGCTGACAGTAACTGATGTTATCATCAATCTCCAGAGTCAAGGGGTACACAATTCTTTGGAATATTAACATCTAATTAGGATCAAAATATACAAAACAGAGATAAAATAGAAAAATAGACAAAGGAAACCACAAAAAAAGAAAAAAAAAAAAAAAGAAAAAAAAAAGAAAAAAAAAGAAAAAGGCTGGTTAAAAATTGAGACCTGACTCATCTACAAACCAAAACTTTGAGGAATTGAGACACCCATATTTTGCAAGGATAGAAATTTATATACATAAATGAAAACCATAGGTTTAACGTATCATCTATAAGCAGATGATGCCAAAGATAATTTGCTGACATTTCTTGTATTAACTCTATACATAACACAAATAAAAAGCCTTACCCCAGAGGAGATCTGCTTCTCATTCCTTTTTGGGAGGTAAAATGTTGCCATTCTTGCTGCTTTTTATGAAGACAGCAGTGCAGTGGTGTAGCAGGACTTCCTCACGTCAGGTCCCAGGAAGATGTTTTATTTTGGGGTAAGTACACGGAGCAGTCCTCTCTTCTTCTGATTGTAGAGGTTCATCTTGCCTCCTGCAGTTTTGGCACACATACTTTGCCTAACATTTTATGTTTCTACTTTCATGCCAGTGAGCTGTGTAGGAGTATTTTTGCCACTCAAATAGATAGAGAGGCTTTCTATCTCTCATATTCCTTGTTGTTTTCCCTGCATTGTTTGGCTGCTCAAACTCTGCTTCTCTGAATTATTTTAGCCAGTTAAAAACACTTTTAATTCTCCTGTTACAAACTCTTCTAAGTGACTGTTTTGTTGTTGTCATGGCACAGTTACACCCTCCATCTTCTGTCTGCCTTAACCTTTTTTCTCCCTACCACATGTTCATAGAAACTCAGGGGTGTATCAAATTAAAGCAGTAAAGGGACAAGTTTCAGCTCTTTATGAGAAGAGGGATTTCACTCACAGACATATTGCTGGGTGGGTGTCCTGTGGTGATTCTTCAGGTACCTGTGTGACTCCTAACTCCAGATGTTTTCCACTGATTTCTCTTGGGGCTCTCTACCTTCTTACCAAGCCATTCCACAGCCACAAATATCTTCAGTTCCTCCCAGCTCACCCAGAGCTCCTCAGAGACCCAAAAGCACTTCACTCCTCCCAAATCCAGTTTGTAGGTCTCCAGGAGCACTCCACAATTCTCACTAAGACTTCTTTCGTCTCTTCCCCAAGTCTTTTCCTATTTCAGTTTTTTATGATGGAGCAGCCCCAGTCTTTAAAACAACCTGTCCTGGGTCACTTTACCAGCTCTGATTTTCTTCACCAGTCACCACCCCTAGGTACATTTTGTGGCCACCTCCCAGCTTAGTGTGAACACATCTGCTGTACTGCTCTCTCTCCACCTGCTGCTTTGCCCATACATGGTTCCAGACTTCTAATTTCACAGACACACTCACATTTCCTGTCAGCTGCTTGTATCTTGTGCCATCTCCCACTGCCAATTGCCAGCCTGGCTGCTCTGGTCCTGGTTTTCCTTGATCAACAATGATTCCTGTAGACAGCTAAAAGCCCTGACCAACATTTAAGACAGCACCAATTAGGACTCTGAGGGCAAAAATAAAGACTTTACACAAACAAAATATCTTTTTGAAGGGGTACGGTGTGTGAAGAAGGTGAAATACTTTCACCCTTTACCATTTCCCTTAGAATATCATGGATGCTGGCAGCTGCAGCCAGGGCAGTAAAGCTCCCTCAGCTTTCAGCTCAACATTGTTGACTGAGGAACATGCAGTGTGTTGAGAGGGCACAGAGAGAGGTGAGTGGCAAAGCACATCACAGCACAGTGTGGTGCAGTGCTCATCTGAACACTTGGGCCTTACTCTCATAATTACCTCTAACTGGGAGTTAATCAGCCCCCAGAGCCAATTCCAACTGTCCCAGTTATCCAGTGAGAAGCCTTAGAGGTGTCCCAATTAAACACAACGTAAATACTATAAAATATGTGCATAAGCTTGGCTCCTAGAGAGGCCTCTTGATTAAAAAGACATCATTATTTCACACCTCTAGTAATTAGCCCTGACAGTTACCGTGATTTCAGAGGAATCTGATTGCTCTCAGCATATTTAACCACACTGACAACTGGTGCAGTCCCATACTCTGCTCCAAATGTTGATCTTGAGACGAATACTGTAAAATGACCTTACATCACCTCTGGTAGTTTTGCTAGGAAACACTGGTGCATAAATATTCAACATAGCCAGAAGTCCTCATATCAAAGAAAATAACAATATAACTACAGCGAGCAGAAATTCTGGTTCTACAGTTCACATAACTGTAATTTCCTTACTGTCCTGGTTTTGTATATCATGCTCTAGGTCCTACTGCAAGTTAATCATAGAGTGGCTATTAATAGACAGCATAAAATTAAACCAGTAATTACAACTGAAAATCTATCCTCTTTTAATTAAAATCTTCAAACTTCTTCACATTTACATTAAATTAAGAGAAACAAGTAATATCTGGTTTTTGTGATGGCCATGCTTGGACTCCACTAATCTGAGAAACAATCAAATGGCACAGATTCCATCTGTCTGTATATTATTTGATCACAATATGAGCAGAGCAACTGAATACTGAGAAGTCTTCCTGAGCTGCAGGCCCATTACTTAAGAGACTTTTAATAGATTACAAAAATCAAAGCAAAAAATCCCCACCTAATTTCAGATTAAAAAGAAAGACTGACATTCTCTAATATTTAGAGCATTACCTGCACAGAATCAGGAATAATGGCACATCAAATTTATTTTATTTCTATCCTATTCACAATGTAGACCTTACTGAATTTAGCACAGAACATGCAGCAATGTCGAATACTATGTATTAAAATATTAAGATAGATATCCTACTGGCAATATTTAAAAACTCTTTTGAATTTTTGCAACAAATATCAAAGCCATATTGAAGCCATCAAACTACATTGGTTTTCATCTTGTGCAATTTTCTAGATGCAGAATGTGCACATAATTTCTGCCTTAAAGTGAAAAATAGATATAAAGCATAGTTTGATTTTTTCACTGCCATTAGCTACAGGTAAAGAAATCTAGGTGAATTATGGCAGCATCCAGTGCAACAGATTTTTTTCAGAGTATTCTTTTAGAGTAATCATCCAGCTGCTAACAGTGTCTTTAAAAGCCTGGATGGCACCTCAGCTTTGTGAAGCACCTTTGATCATAACATCTTACCTAGACTAGCTGCCGGTACTTGAGCAGCATTATATCTCCTGCATTATATCTCGGCAAACACATCCACAGCAGGAAGCTCTGCTGGTACACCAGAGTTTAACCCCTTGGGTGTGAAAAGATGGATTGATAAAGCATACTGTACTGTTCCAGCATGTAATAAGAAATATTCTCAGTTATTCTGAACCATTTAATGCATCCAAATAACTGTGAGAGTTCTTCATGATAACTATTCTTTTATTCTTGTTGTGACTCAAAAGATGTGATTGCCTGACAGTTTTCTGTTTTTACAACCCTGTGCTTTGAAACACACATTTCAAATTGCACCATTTCTTGTAATTGCATCTTGCCTGAAAATGAACTTTAAAGACTGAAACTTAATTCCAGGATGTTGCTACTATTTGCTAGTTGTCTTTTGTTAAGTAAGTAACTGAGATAATTTTCTGTAAGTATGGTAAGCATTTTGGATCTGAAAAGATTATACTTCTTTAAGTTTTTTAATCATAGATTTAAGGGGATTTTTTCAACCATGATGAGCTCTCAGAACACTAAATACAAAGGAGACACCAATATCGTTTTCACTGAATTTTCAGGCTTTTACTTAAAGTTCATGATGAGTCAATTAGGTATACAGTACCTGTACTTGGAGATGGAGTGCATTCAATCAAGCCAAGAAAAACTTCACAATTCAGCCTCCAATTATTATCCTGTAAGTCTGGCACTCATGCAGTCAATTCTGCAATCATTTTGTGAACAGCATGCTGTTTGTATGGCAAAAACATCTTAGTGTTTTCCCCACACATTTCCTAGACTTCAGATAATGTGTTTTTCTCTGACTTGGGAAGAGTAGAACATTTCCAATTTTGTGCAAGTCCAGAAGGGATGAAAATTCAAGTGACTTCAGATTCAGATTCAGATTAAATGCCAGGCTAAAAGAAAACTGCAGCAATTGAACAGCTCTGTATCTTGTTTCAGTAAAAGAGGTTGAGAGGATTAGCCCAGAAGTACATGCCTTCATAGCAGATATCCATGGGTAGGTGATAGGGATTCTATTTGACTAGAAAGGGAAGAAAGACAGCTAACTAATGCTAAGAAAACATTGATGTGACTGATACTGGAATTATGCAGAAATCTTTAGGTGAGCATAACAGAAGAGACTTCAAAGTGATAGAGGAATCAAGGAGGATATTAGGAGTTCTCAATAAAGTGGTTTGTATGGGAATGCATTAAATATATGATAACAGTTTGAACTGTTATCACATATTTAATGCATTCCATACAAATTTAATCAATTTACATGGGAATGTTAATTTGCGGCTTCAACTCCCCATTTGTCTCAAAGAACAGCTTGTGGAGTGCTGAGAAATACAGTTTTCTTTAAAAGTTGCTTTAGCCTCCATCTCCATGCAGGTTTCTGTGCATCAGCAATCTGCCCAGATGTGTTCAGTGCTAACAAAACCCAGGAAAAAAAGCCCACTCAAACCAAACCAAAAACCCAAACCCACTATAGCTAATAAAGAACACACAGACTTCAAATGGTCTTTTAGAATATACTGACTCCTTGGCTGCAGTTTCATTAGCATCAAAGAATATACTACCATTGAAAATTATATCATGCTGTCCATCTCTTCCAACTTACGAAAGAATAGCATTCTTTTGGACAGATAATGGTAAGGATGAAGTGCACAATTATGCTCAGTTGAATATATTCTGTTGAATAAGAAATTGGATTTTATTCAGGTTGCAAACACACCAGAGAGTGTTTTTAGCTGAGGTGCCAAGAAAATAGGCTTTAAGAGAAATAATCAGTATGATCATCATTCAGAGTACCAGGTTTTTGTACCAAGACTCTTGGAGGACTTCAACAATATTGATTTTTCATGCTTCAAAACACTGCCAAGGTCAGTTCTACTCAGAAGCTGTGATTCTGTGCTCTCTTTGGGTCATTATCTAGACTAGATGCAAAGTATATAAAGAGTAGAAGGCTCTACCTGCACAGAACAATCTTATTTAGCATGTACTCTGCACAGATGAGAATTATTGCTGCAGTAACAGAGCCTTACTGAATGCTCCAAAAATAAAACTAGCATAAATTAGTTCTATACTCTAATTGAAGAGCAGGAGGAAAACCTGTCTCCTAGACCAATGGCTTAGCCACAGATTTTTCATTTTCGTTTACATTATATATTAACCTCAATACAAGTACTTGCACTGCATACATTTTCAAGAGTAGTCCCAATGGACCAATTTGTGTTCATCAGGTTGAATATATGGACATGGTTAATAGGATGGGAATGATCAAGTTGTTCCTGCACTGGGAGGTAATGTCATATCAAGTTCTTTAAGCAGGGTTTCCCTTTGTAAACAGTGAAGAGTTTTGATTTATAATTTATTTTCATAGTTATACTAAAAGTATTTTCTCTAAACATGCCCCTGAAATGTATGAAAGCAAAGTTATGGTGGATATATTCCAAACCTGAATAATGAAATAAATGTTCATATTGGAGCCTGTAGAATGTGCAAATACCATCTGGGTATAATCAGTAGTGAAAACTAAGAATCTTGAAAATACAATGGACTGTAATTAAAATAAAAACCATTGTTTGTCTAGGTTGCAGTCATAACTTGGAGAAGCAACATCCAACTTCAGCTAATTATTTCAAAAGACTCTGGCATATGTGCTGAGGTTTGTTGAGCTTTGTATTTAGAGAAGCTTATGTTCCTTGGACTGAAAATTCATGATACTTAAAAAACCCACTGCTTTCTGTGTTTTGATGTATTTCTTTACAGGTTTGCCTGGTAATCTTTATCTTTGGCTCAGCTTTGTGAAATGGCAGTATGGATGGGAGCAAGTGAATTTCCAATTACACTCAGAACAGATAAATCAAGGATCTCCATCTCCTTACCATCTACGTCTTTAAAATGTTGAGTATGGTCACTCATTACGTTTCAGAATCATCTATATCATTTACATGTTACCCATCAGCCACTTGATGCAATGGCAGGCTAAGACTCCAAAAGGATAGTAATTTAAAAGCAGCTTTTCTGATTAACTGGGAAGTAGCTGTTAGTTACTTTAATAAGTCTTTGAATGATTACAGAAAGTCAATGAAACAAGTACATGGAAAGGGGAATAAACCTTTAATAACTCTTAAAATAAATGCAACTATTTTTCAGCTACATTGTCCCAGGCCTTGGTGAGATTGAAGAAAGCAAAGCCTTTTCCATTGCTTGCTCAAACCATGAGTTTTATCTTTTTTATCTCAGTTTATTTTCCCAGCCGAGCTTATAGCTGTATTGATCCAAATAATGCAGTAGTGAGAAGAAGTCTAGGAAAAGAGAACAAAAATGTTGTAGCTGGCAGACAGGGAGGAGAGAGGAGAGGACTCTGTGAACCAGATTTCCAGGTGATGAAGATGGATGATAGAACCACACCCTTTGAGCTGCAGCTGGAGATATGGGGGCACTTTGGTTCCTGAGCATTCTACCCCAACACTGAAGAGACCCAAAAATATGGGAGGAATATGTGGGTCACGTACGAGAGAGAAGAATGTCTCAGTTTCATCTGTGTCTGCCACCTAAGTTCTTGTCCTACTCTAACCTTCACTGATCACTCTTGCTAATGTACCCTCACATCTGGCTGTCCCACTCTTGGCTCCCCCTCAGAGCTCTGTTACAGCCCTTTTCCCTCCCATTCCCTTTTCTGAGACCTAAGCACAGGGGAAGGGGGATAGGAGAGGTCCATGACAGGGGCAACTACCCCTCACCATAGTCTGCATATGAGAAAGGGATGGAAAAGGACCCCAAAACCAGAAGAGAGCCCAGGATTCATCAAGCAGGGGAAGACAACAAAGCTGTTGCCCCATTTTCTACTTTGCACTTTCCTGAGGAAAGTATTCCTGTAGGAGCCAAAGAAAAATCACTACCTTTGCCTTACAAGACCCTGGACTGCAGGGGGAAAATGAATGAATGAAAAAAGCCTCAGAGAACCTGGCTTAGGTTGTAAGCAATTTTCTTGCTCATTGGTGGTAAAAGATTTTTCTTGGACCTTTTTTTTGACACCTGCATGATGTGGATTCCCTGAGTTGTGTGGCATTCAAAGAGCAATTTTATGTGAATCATTTTTTAAAACTGCTTATCTTTTTAAAAAGCAGACAAGAAAGAGTAGCCAAGGAGGATTTTCCACTCCCTGGCTGAAAGTAAAAGTGGACAGCTACCTGCTCACCTTTTGGCAACATCTGTAGTACAATGTGCCATTAGCCAAACTCTTTGTGAAGAAAATTTCAGGTTTCAATTTATATATGTAAGAGCTCAGCCACTGAAAGGCTTATTGCAGTTAATATACTTTACTATCTATAAGTAAGTCCCCCAAACAGTCTCTAAAGTATCACAAAATTAGAAAAAATTAATTGTCTAGTGAAATGTTCCTCTCTTATTCGTGATGAATAATGATTTAGTCTTCTGAAGCTATGACTATCTTCAATGCTTTTTCTCCCTGTTTTCTAGCATATTCTGTTGAGGTTATGGCTGGCTATCAAAATGGGAAGCTTCTAAAACTATTTCCCTTTTTCTCTGACACCTATTTTACACTACAATATGACAGTTTGACACATACAACATGACAAAATCACAAACCTCTGTGATGATTCTGTGGAACTGTTAACAGTTTTGTCCTTGATTAAATAAATGCAAAATTTAGGTTGTTGCAAGATAATAATATATTGATGGAAAAAAAATATTCTAACTTCTTGGTGCCAACCCACAGATCAACTTCAAGAGCTCAGGCGTGACTCAGAGACAGTGCTGTGCAAACTGACAATGCCTTTATTCCAGCAGGGCCTTGCATTTTCCATTTCTCCAAGGAAACCACAGAGTGGGTAAAGCAGTGGCTCTGCTGTAATTTTCACTCTGCTTTTCCATGGCCCGCTACCACCCAGCCTTTAGACATCCTAATGAGAGGATCAAACAGATCCAGGAGGGTGAGTTCTTTTTCTGAAAGCCTCCTCAAACTCATGGAGCCAATAAAAAGAGACTTGGATTTATCCCTTAGTATTTAATAGGCTTTGTCTTCACCCTGCTGTGGTATCTAGTTCTGGAAATCCAATTATATTTTGCAAAAATAAATATATCTAACCTGTAAGGGGGTGGGGAAGTGTTCTGCTAGTCCTGTGGTAAATGGCATGAGCATCACCACTGTACAGAATTATACCAAAAAGTAATGAACAATGTAATCATAACTGATTTTACAATTCATTAAATGAACCAAAAAGTTATTTTTCTTTTTGAGAAAAACAAGGCAAAGATATTTAATTTCATTGACACTTTGTCCAAGAATCACTTCAGGTGTATGCTCAGAGAAAAATAAGTGAATGAAATTATGCATAATATTCACAAACCTGTTGAAGGAAATGCTGTATTTTGCAGTTAACAATCATTCAAGACTGAGCAAGATTAACTAGAGAGGAGAAATTTTGAACTGATCACAGGCTGAGGAGAGCCAGACAGAATTCTTACTGCCTAAATGATTGCCCTAACTGCTGAGCGGCTGGGCAGAAAGGGATAGCAGCCAGTCAGCCTCAACTGCTACATATTTTCTGATTGGTATATAAATACTGACTTTGTCTCTAAGATAGATCAAATTCTGAAAGATCAGCAACTCAACAAGGAGGCAAAACACCCAAATAATCTAGAGAATGTTTAATTGTATTTACTAAATAAAACAGCTCAGACAAGCAACAGTGAAAAACCACATATTTCATCTGGTAATGACATGAGAATACTTGTGGCTCAGCTGTTGTTAGCTGAAGGTGAACCACAGGTAAGGTTTAGATCTTGCACTGAATCATGAATTGCATTTTCAGTTGGACAAAAGGAAGATGAGAACTTCTCCACCATTTTTGTAATGTAGAGAATATATTCCAACTTAGATAGCAAATGCCAGTTTGGATCATGCTATTAGGGTAACTAAATATCAAAGCTTAAATTTTACCACAAGCTTAGTTTTAGCTGGAAGAAAAAATGCTCAGCTCTAATGATAACACTGTAAAATTGCCTGAGGGTTAAAATACCCAAAAGAAAGGACTTGTATAATAACAGTGACTAACTTACTGTTCTGAAGAAGTGTGGGAATTTTTCATTGTTATTAACTGCAGCTTTTTGAGGTCATTTTGAGAACCTGTCTTATATGAAAAATGTTTAACTATTTTAATGCAGCTGTCTAAAGCATATATCAAATTTAGCAAAAATAATTTGAAGGTGCAACTACTATTAAGGAATATTGTGGCTAGACTTTGATCTCCTATATAATTTGGCATAGAAATGGAAAACACAATTTAATGAAAATAAATGTGTAGTATTAAGTCTGAGGTCAGTAAAGCTAGTGGGTAGTATATACTTAATGTCACAACTACAGAGGACATTGACCAGTAAACTAATTAAGAGCTATGCTATAAATAATCTTTACACAATAATTTCAGCTCATCAATCATGGAAAAGTAATTCATAAGCATAATAAGAGAGCAGACTACCTTTAGGTTTTTTTGCTAACACAAATGTTCTTCTGGATCGGGGATGTGTAGTAGCCTAAGCTAAGTAAAACAAAGCTGGTTATTAGTTTAGCAATACTTGGACTGGAAAGATCAGTGCAAAGACTGTAAAGCAAGGCAAGACTTTACTGGGAAATAATGAGAGGCATCTGTTCTGCTTCAACTCCAACCAGCAGCTTAACCCCAAAGCCACTCACTCCTGGTGGGATGTGGGAGAAAATCTGAAGTGTAAACATGAGAAAACTTGCAGGCTGAGATAAAGATAATTTATTAGGAAAAGCAAAATCCACACCTGTGAGCAAAGTGAAACAAGGAATTCATGTACCACATCCCATGGACAGGTTGGAGTTCACCATCTCCAGGAAAGCAGGGCTCCAGCACGTGTATAATTTGGGAATACAAATGCTCTCTCCAAACATCTCCATTTTGCTCCTCTTTCCTCCTATAAAGCCCAGCTTTATATGCTGAGCATGCCACCCTGTGGTGTGGTTATCTTTCTGATCAGTCAGTGTCAGCTGTCCCAGCTGAGTCTCCTCTGAACCCCCTGTGCACCCCAATCCCCTCGCTGGTGGGGAGCTACAAGGAGCTGCTTGACTCTATGCGAGCACTGCTCTGCAGTAACAAAAATATTTCTGTATTATCACCACTTTTTTCAGCACAAATCAAAAACACAGCCCTGTACTAGCTACTGGGGAGAAAATTGACTCCTGACAAAATGAGAAAAGCATCACAGAGAGAGTACACAGGCTAAAGAAGGGTTACTTTTGGTGCTCCTCAAGGGTAGATGGAGGCATTGAGTCTCTTTACATTTCCTGTAAAGACACTGGTACAAAGCACTGAATAGATAAAATTTCCTGAATATCCAGTGATGAGTATAAAATCAACTCAACAGCCAGAAGGGTTATATATCAAGAAATATAACTAATCTTGAAGATTTAAATATTAGGAACAAAATTAAAGTTAACTTTAACTTTTGTTATGAAATACAATATTACATATTAAATGGTTGTTAATTAGGACTTCAGGTGTCAGAGGCTGTCCCTTTTTTGCCTCCAGTTGTTCCCAGCTGGGTAGACATGCTTTGGAAGGCACAATCAGAGCACAGCCCTGTGCTTAAGCAGCAGACAGCATGGCAGTCCAGCTAGCAGCCGGCGCTCAGAAGCCTGGGCCAGCAGAGTGGGCACCCAGAGACAGACCTTCCCTCTGACAGAGAAGATTTGCACTCCAAACCAACACAGTTATCAGGTCTCTTGTTGGAGCTATTTTGCCTTCTGTGAAACAGTCTCACACTAAATGGAAGAACAGTAACTGTAGTCTGCTATTATCAGACAGATGCGTCCTTGCTAATTTACAAGGTCATGTCTATTCTTTCTACAACTTAATGAATACTGAGGGACTGAATAGTTTATGTAATATTTGATGACAATTCAGCAGCTTGGCTGAGAATTACCTGCTACACAATTGTCATGGATTGCAGCATTTCTTTCAGTGAAGACTGTCAGGAGATTGTTTATAATTCATAGAGAGGAAGTCCTTGAATCTATGTTGTATTTGCACATTAATGTTATCTGACAAGTACAAAGCTTCCTTACCCAATTTCTTACCCAACCTTACCCAATTTCTGGGTAGGACCTGAGCTTCAGGTGAAGCAGGTGTATAAATTTATCACAGAGATATCTAATGACTTCCATGCTCTTCCCTGCAGCACTGGGTGCTGGACAGGCTGGACAGCATCCTACTCGGTGGCTCCTATGAATTCCATTCTCTAGTGAATGCAGATCACAGAGCACAGAGATGACCAAACTTGCAAGGCGTGCTTTATCCCAAACAGCCACGATACCAAAGGATGTTCAAAGTGTGTATGTCTTTATGTCTTTGCTCCTCCTCCATCCACTCTGAAAATAGTTCCCAAAGCATTAGTTACAGCAGTGCTCCTCACTACACCACATAGTAAGCAGAATAATTATGGGTGTTTCAGCATAACCCTTGGAAGGCTCTTTTCTGTCTTGCTAATGCTAAATTGAATTCTTTATCCCATTTACTCTTTTACAGGTAACAAATCTAATTATGCCATCTGTACCTCTCTTTCCTTTTCCTTACTGCTCTTCCCTCAGCTCTGCAGCATTAAAAAAAAAAAAAAATCTGTTTTGAAGTGCCAGATCACAAGACATCAAAGCAAGTGAGCTCTGCTATTTCCCCCCCACCCCGACCTTTGGTTCTTACATCCCATTTCACTCCTCTTATCCCTCAGAACAATCTTTCTTTATATAAAAGTAGAAGAAGTTCAAGTTCAAGAAAGAGATGGATGAACACGTGCCTGGAACCATGTGGTATCCCACTGTACACTCAGGTCTGATCAGTCTGAAGACAGTGGTTTAGACCCTTGCAACTGAGTCTAGTGGGAGACCTATATCTTGTGGTGTCTCCTAAGTTTCCATACTGGCCCCACTATTGTTTAAGTTATCCATGAACTACTTGGATGAAGAGGAGAGGCCTCCTCAGTAAGTTCACTGATGTCAGGAAGCTGGGAGGAGCAGCCAATACCCCAGAGGGCTGTGCAGCCTTTCAGAAGGACCTCAACAGGTTGGAGAGATGGGCAGAGAGGAGCCTTCTGAAATTCAGCAAAGGCAAATGCAGGGTTCTAGGAAAGAATAACTCCATGCACAGGATAGGAACCAGCTTGCTGGGAACCAGCTCTGAGAGAACGGATCTGGGGTCCTGGTGGACAACAAGCTGTCCATGAGCCAGCACTACCCTTGTAGCCAAGAAGGCCAGCAGTGTCCTGGGATGCACTAGGAAGAGCATTGCCAGCAGGTCAAGGTTGGTGATCCTGCCCCTCTGCTCAGCCCTGGGGAGGCCTTGAAGTGCTGTGTCTGGTTCTGGGCTCCTCAGTACAAGAGAGACTTGGTGGAGTGGGTCCACTGGAGGGCAACAAAGATGATTAAGGGACTGGAACATCTCTCTCTAATAAGGACAGAGCGAGCCTGTTCAGCAATGAAAAGACAACTGAGAGGGGAGCTGGTCAACGTACACAAGTATCTGAAGGGAGGGTGTTAGAGGAAGAATCCAGGCTCTTCTTGGGGTCCCAAGCAATGGGACAAGAGGCAATGGGCAGAAACTGATGCACAGGAAGTTCCACCAAAATGTGAGGAAGAACTTTACTGTGGGTGACCACACTCTGGAGCAGGTTGGCAAGAGCATTTGCAGAGTCTCCCTCACTGAAGATATTCAAGAGCCATCTAGATGCAATCTTGTACAATGTGCTCTAGGATGACCCTGTTTGAGTAGAGGGGTTGGACAACTTTGCCCATTCTGTGATTCTGTGAATTGGATTCAATCTTTTGACTATCCCTGAAGCTAGCTCCATCCATCACTGTTTACAGTACAGTGTCATGCTCTCTAGGATCCCATGTCCCAGTTGCACTTGGCTGATCTGATTTTCAACCTACCACAGAGTGTTGAGGAACGATCTTAGCACATCTCCAGATTTAAAAAGTGACACTCGCAGATGCAGCCTCCTTCTATCACAGGACTGACTCACAAACTCCTCTTTGAGAAAGAATTTATCTGAGACCTGTGATTTAGAAGGTCTGGGGATCACAGCTTTTATTCTTGTCTTTGTCCTGGAAAGCTCTATGCACAGAATTTAATTGCAGCCTCAGTAACTAAATAAGAAATAAATCATTATTAATGACACAAGCAGCCCAGCATCAATTTTGAAAAACATCCAGGTGGAAACATACCAACCTTGCCTAACACTGTTTCTGGTTTCAAAGAGGCCCTTAAATTGCCAATTTGTCTTCAACAGAAAAAAATTAAGGTTGCTTTCCAGACAGCTACCCAGAAGTGGCTGTAGGCATTGTGGCTGGATGTGTTATTGGTCTGCATTCCAAATAACTACTGTGTCTGGGAGGCAGGAGGGGAGGCAGGAGGAGAGAACAGGACAAACAGTGTGAGTCAGAAACACACTTGAGACAGCCACAATTTAAACACATTTAACTTTTCTCGCTTTGGATTTGGGGTCATCTTTGAGTAGTTTGTCCAAACAAAAACTTCTTGCTTTAGGTGTTTTCCCTAGAGATGAAGGAGCATTCTGGAGGGAAAGGATCATTTCCTAAGGCTTGATCTATTTCCCTTTTGCACACATTGGAGATCACGGGGCATTTTTGCAAGCATCTCCAGGAGAAAGGTTTGGAAAGGTCTTACTGACTTCTATGAAACAATCACATATGTACCGGGGAAAAAAAAAAAAAAGCTTTTCTCCATATAGTACTAAGGATCATTCAAGTTGCCTAGCAAATTACTGTGTGCATTGACCTAACCCCATGCTGTTCTCAACCTAAAGAGCCTTTTAATGCTTCTCAGGCCTCACTAGATGCTCTGCAAAAGCATCAGAAAAATAAAGGCACTGAAGAAAATACATAAAACAAATCAAGCTGAACATCAAGAAATTTTAGTTAGAGTTAACTTTATTAATTTTAATAAGCATGAGATTCAATTTTATTAATCAATATAATTTTATTTTATTCCAGTCTCTTTATTATCTCTGTTTTTGGGTTGCCCACACTACAGTCATAGAGGTGAAATAATTGCAAAAGAAATCTCAGCTCACATTCTCCACATTCATTAAACTCATGTGCTAGCAGTTTTACCACTGTCTTAAAGATTCAGTTTCTGTAGTATCTTTTCTGTGTGTTTTGTGTTCAGACAGGTTATTGATGAAGGCTGCTGTTAGTAGTTTCCACATTTCTTCAAAGTCTTCAACAATGCAGAAAATTTGTGTTTGGACAGAATGTATCCAAGAACATGGAATGCTACATGAAAGGTAAAGTTTCTGCTAGTCAATGAGGACATCAAAACCTTTTTTATGATCAAAATAATGATCAAAAAGTTATTTGGTAACGTGTGCAATGTGATAACACTGAGATAGGAAGTGCACCACGGGAAAATAAAGACTAGTCCTGCAACTGAGGAGTTGTTTCCATTTGGAATCCAAACTGTTCCAATTTGGATTAAACTGCACCCACTGTAATATGTGCTTTGTGACTGTGCATGTGAGCACCATGGTATTCATAGGACCATTTTTTGGTCCTTTCTATTCTACTTTGCTATAGTTGTGCCTGTTAAACAGATAAAGTGACTCAGAATTACCAGTCTTAAAAAATTTACTTTTAGAAGGCTCTTGCAGTCAGTTTCATGAAGGAAAAATTCAAAAGATGGAAACATTGCCTTTACAATTAGAACAACACCAAAGGGAGGAGTTAGATTTGAATACTGATTATTTTTTTAAATCCTAGAAAGCTAGTGAGCAGTGTCTGAAAAATTTCAGTATTTTCAGGATTAGATGCATTTTAAATACTCGTCATTATTGTGAAATAGATGAAACATCTCAATAGCAAAGGGAGTTGCAAATGTTCAGGATCTGTATGGATTTGACCTCCATAACCTTCATATACTTCAAAGCCTAAGAGACATCATCTTCATGGGTTATTCTCTCTGGGATGGTTTCTGTCCCTTTTGTGGACTAATTCTTCACTCCTGAAATGCATTAGCAAAGTGGTGGCAGCTACACTGCACAATTGCCCTTACCATGTTTGCTTTTCCTGAATATTTCTCTCGTTCTTTCTAGATACTCTTGCCATCTTTCCCAATGTTGGGTCTTCACTCTTCTCTTTCATTTGCATCCATGGTGATGGGAATCAGGTATTTTCAAAAGGGCAAAGCTCCTGTGAAGCTGAGACTGGAAGGAGTCCTCATTCTGTGATCAAGTAAAAGGAGAGAAATGCACATGAAATGTCATAAAACAGTAAATACTGAAACCTCAGCAGGTTAGTTTGAAGTCTGCAGTTTCAGGAAGATGCAAAAGTTAAGAAAAATTATATATTTGACAGAGCATTCAAGATGTTCTCTTGTGCTCTGCAGAAAAACAAGAAAACATTATGTTCTTTGGAGCAAAGCTAAACCAAATGTTTCAAAACCAAGCAACCAGTTCTTCTAGAAATGGATTCTTAAATACATGATAATATTTTTTACCTCTGCTTCAGCCTTAAATGAGAATTTAAAAATTTTGAGAATTCTTCTCTCCCAAACCACATGCTCTCACCCAGGTAAACAGAATTTAGGGAACTACAGATGAAAGAAGGGTATCGGTAAGTCATGGGAATGTCAGAACATCTTCAGTGCTTTATGGCTTCTCAGCGTTATTAATTATCTTCTAAGCATTATAGATGAAATCTAAGTCTAACTTGCAATAAATAGAAACACTAAAAAGAATGTTATCCTGGATGTAACTCTAAAGAAGCCAGTGAGCAGGTTCTGCAGTTGTAGCAATGTACAATTTTCTAAGCACACCTGCAATTCACCTCATGCTAATGGCATGTTTCCCATCAGGTATAGAACAGATGCCCTTTCTGCTTTCATTTGTGTTTTATCTCCCTCAAGAGACCTGTTACAGCCAACGAGTAAAGGTTGTGGTATGGGGAATTGTTACTATTATTGACAATGAAATATGGAAGTTAAAAATAATATTACTTAGTGAACCAAAGAAGCCTAACTCCTACTCTTGCAGATGTGGGAATTGAAATGCCAGAACTGTGTTTTTACTTCAGCTTCTCCAGCATTAAACTTATTGCACACCCAGGGAAAAGCATACCCAAGAATGAGCACAAGTGATGTGCTCATGAAAGAAAGGGTAACATGTTCTCACTTCTTTCTTTAAAGGCCATCTTTGATGGGAGCACAAATTGACTAACCTCAGATGATGCCATCATTTTGTGTTGTACACACAAGATGACAGAGACAGAACAGCTCTTTTACTCACCAGTATTAGCAGTAGGCATATTAAAAGAGTCATATTTTGTGATAAATAATACGGATTTTCTCAAATCCTTTGCTTTCAGCATTCTGGAGAGATGGCCTCCCTGGCACTGAAACAGGCTGTGTGTCTCCCTGGGGAATTAGACTTGAGAGACAGACAGGAGCTTCGCAGTGTCCCTGTGTTCCCCAGCACCACCAACACCAGATTTGTGGAGCACTTGGATTTCACCCAGTCACCATTTTCTGATGGAAAACAATTCAGATGAAAACATTTTGATGAGCTCCACTGGATAGACAAAATTTTTAATATTAGAATCCTTTAATCCTAGGTTAATTTTCGAGCTTGAGAATAAGGTGCCAATAGCAGTAAAATTGCATAGATTTGTCAGCAGTTGCTGAAAGCAAAGAATTTGCCTGCAGTTATTGGTTCTTTAATTTGCTTAGCCCTACTGTGTTTGGGATATGCAAAAATCCAACCCGTCCTACTGCTGACATAAATCATCTATTCCTGTCACTTTGATCATTCTGTGACCAAAAAGCAAGAAGTTTTATGTTCAGGTGCGAGAGAAGAAATTGACACTGTTTCAGAAAAACTGATGTGATTCATACGGGACCTGATCCTGGAGGAGACTAAACACCCTGGGTTGATGGTGACCTCTGATGGGAGAGAGGAGATTTACAGGTTCCACTGTGCTTCTCTTCCTACAAGCACGGAAATGTACCCCCTTTAAATTCTGGCCATGACTCCATAGACAAAAGGAAGATAGATATTAAAATTTTTAAATTGGGATGTTGTTTTTAGCTGAAAATAAAAGGGTTTTGCCCTCAAAAAGCTAAGTTTTTATGCCTTCCCCTCTGCTAACATATGTCTTGAGCTTTCTCTTCTATTCTGCAAATGTTTTAACAAGCTAGTAAGAAAAGAGGGGAGGGGATAAAAGGAGAGGAGAGGAGAGGAGAGGAGAGGAGAGGAGAGGAGAGGAGAGGAGAGGAGAGGAGAGGAGAGGAGAGGAGAGGAGAGGAGAGGAGAGGAGAGGAGAGGAGAGGAGAGGAGAGGAGAGGAGAGGAGAGGAGAGGAGAGGAGAGGAGAGGAGAGGAGAGGAGAGGAGAGGAGAGGAGAGGAGAGGAGAGAGAGGAGAGGAGAGGAGAGGAGAGGAGAGGGGAGGGGAGGGGAGGGGAGGGGAGGGGAGGGGAGGGGAGGGGAGGGGAGGGAAGGGAAGGGAAGGGAAGGGAAGGGAAGGGAAGGGAAGGGAAGGGAAGGGAAGGGAAGGGAAGGGAAGGAAGGGAAGGGAAGGGAAGGGAAGGGAAGGGAAGGGAAGGGAAGGGAAGGGAAGGGAAGGGAAGGGAAGGGAAGGGAAGGGAAGGGAAGGGAAGGGAAGGGGAGAGGAGAGGAGAGAAGAGAAGAGAAGAGAAGAGAAGAGAAGAGAAGAGAAGAGAAGAGAAGAGAAGAGAAGAGAAGAGAAGAGAAGAGAAGAGAAGAGAAGAGAAGAGAAGAGAAGAGAAGAGAAGAGAAGAGAAGAGAAGAGAAGAGAACTGCTTTCAAAATTGTTCTTTTGAGCACTGAAACAAGTACCTGATGAATCCACCAGATACAGTGTCAAGGAGGTTCCATGTTTGGTTGCTTTATTTTTTCACACATTACTTACAGAACATTAGACCCGAATCTGCTTTTCACAGTAGCGTATTGCTCTCTACAGTGAAGGAGATGTTCATCTGCAACTACATCAAGTAATGTGGCGTCTGTCAGGGTTTTGAAATATCTGCTTATAAGTGCCTCTGAAAGAAGAGAGCGGAAAAAAAATGGAGAAAGACAGCAACCTTTTTTTTTTTCTTTTATGATATCTGCTTTGATTTCATTCTCAGAGGAATACAATGTGTGCCTTTGGGGATAATTTTTCATGTCACAGAGTAAAATTCATGTAGCTTGTGATCTCTAGATTAGAGAAGTAAATAAAATTGTCTTTTAAAAAAATTTTAGTCTATAAACTTGAGTTACTCTTGCTGAGTGGAGCACTGAGCAATAAAAGCATAGGAAGAAGAAGAAAACAATTTACTGGTCTCTGCAAAATACTTCTTTCTTAAATGTTAAGGATACCTATAAATATGGCTAGGGCAGGAATCCACTGCAACTGGACACTGCTGAAAAAGAAGTTTGTCCACTGTCCATCTCATGGAGACTTCAGTCTCCTCTTCTGAGGAAGGCAGCCACGCTCTGAGTAGATTATTCCATTGTAATGAATTACAGGAATCAAGCTCAATTATTTTATGTAGTCTAGTAAAGAGCCAAAAAGTCATTTCCCTCTGCTGTGATCCATGGAATGCTGGCTCAGTTTCCCTCAATTTCTGATACACTGTGTATGATGTTTTCTAATATTCTAGTTATACAGATCATCCCACCGTGTTCCAGTAATGCCAGTTAAATAAAATTTCTTCTCATTAACGAGAATTACCAGTTCCCCAAGCTCAATAGTCAGTCTTGTAACATGGGTAAAAGATTTAGTGAAAAATGCCTTGCCAGATCAGACCACAGTCTTTATGAAACCCAGACAGTGAGTTTAAATGTGTGTTGTCTTTGCTGTCTTTATACCCCTTGTTCTTGCTTCTGCTTCTCTTCCTGCTTATTCAAGCTGATTTCCAGCTGAGAAAAGTGGGTCTCTAACAGTTTGTGAAGGACAGTGACACCATTCTCAGAAAACTGTGACAAATTTCAGTGCTCCACAAAGCCAAAACCTTCTGTTTTCACCAGTCATCTGTCCAACTCCTCACCTCCAAGATGTTCTCTTTTCTGCTTTTCATAAAACCCAAAACGTCATTTGAGCTTGTCTCTGCTTTTCTAGTCCCCTGCACTTCCCACACCTTTATTATTTATGCTGTTTTATGACATTTTTGTTTCTGTGTGCATTTTCAGCAGAGCAAAACCTGCCTGACTGATCATTCCATCCAATATTACTGTTACATTTCTACATTTTTGCACTTGGAAAAAAGGAAATTTGTTGCCCCCTCTTTCTTCTTGAATATTTATGCATTGATTTTTATTTAGATTCTAGCCTGCATGTCTTTCCTTTTAAGACATCATAAAAAGTTCTTTGTCCCTGTTTCCTGTAGTGACAATGGTTTTTGGAGAAGTCTCTCTTTTTTCTCAGTAGGTAGCTCAATAAGTGTCTGATATTAAGACAATGTTATTAGACAGATTGGGCATCTCTTAGTTGCAGATCACTGGTCCACTGTATCAGTTTGTAACCTAATCAGTTCCCTTGCCACTGTGGCAGTGAGCTCCAAATCTGCTCACCAGAAAAGCAGTTCTCTAATTCTGCACTGTGCTGAGCTTGGCATTTCCAGGTCACATAGCCTATCCTCCAGAACAGCCATCAATTTGCACTTTGTGCATCATAAATCTCTCCAGCCTTTCGACAGAGGGGTATAAAGCTGCAAAGACAAGTGACAGTAAGGGTTTCTTTATCAATTGTATTAAGCAAACAGCTCCCCAGAACCTTTTCCCCATCAGCACAGGCTCTGTCTAATGTAAATACTAATGATGAACATTTATGAGAAATTAGTATGGATCCAGACCCTGACTGATTGAGACCTGCAAAGCAGTGTCAGACAGACATTATTCACAATAATGTTTTAAAGCACTTTTCCAAAACATTTGAATCAATGGACCTTGTCAATCTTTATCCTGTCCTGCAGAACACTGTGAACTAAACAACTCTAAGTAATGTGTAGTGCTGGTGAAGCCACCCAGACCAGCAGCACTCAGAAAAGAGCTTTTATGCCTGCTGCTGCTTTGTGTGATTCCTGCAGGCCACTGAGCAGAGACACTTTACAGAAACAGGTTTGAAGATCAACAACTCTTCCTATTAGCCCTTGTGGCCTGAGAAGATTAATAATGATCTCTTGATTGGAGTCTGGAAAAATCTACTTTACCTGAAAATATTTCATTGGCCGCTTTTGTTAAAAAAAAAAAATTTCACATAGCAATGTGTGAGTACATAAGCTAAAAGAAACTTTATGTGTAAAAAAATTAGTATGAGATAAAACCTGAAAAGCTTCATGTTAGATTGCTGTACATTACAGCTCTGACATGGCTTTACAGTCTTACTCTCCTAGCTCATATAAGGAGGACAATGACCAGAACAATTGACACTAGAAATGGTCTTGTTGTGAAGTGGATATCAGCTTGGATATAGAAATGGCATACTATTGATGCCTGTTTTCTATTTTTTATTGTTTTTTATTATTTTTCACATACTAATCAAATTATAAAAGAGTCTTTACTTATATTCCAAGATTTAAAAGTTTAATTAAAAACCTTGTCCAAAATCACCATGGTTGTATTACACGAGCTTAAGAGTTTGTGTAACTGAGCAGAGATAAGGTCAGCAGTAATTGCTACCATTAGTGGCAATCCAGCAGAGAGTCAAAATTACTTCTAGGTGTAACAAGAAGCCCGGGTATCAATTCTTTGGAATTCTTCTGCATTTTTGAACATGGTAACAGAACATGTTGCATTTGTCTTCTATGTCACATCATGAATCTTTCAGCAAGCCTTGCAACCTGAAGGTTTTTAAACTCCACACTTCTCTTCTGGACATATGCTTCTATTTTATTACCTGATTCATTCACCCACTACTTCTTCACACGAAAATCAATTGTGCCACTTTAAAGGCATTTGCTGTGGAAGGTGCTTTAGTGTCAGGCTGCTGAAGAAGACAGTAAAACACTTGGTTTAGTGACAAAAACATGGAGAAACACTGCCAAATTACTAACTTGTGTAAGTTCATGCACTAGCTGGTCTTTCTGTGTTTTTTCTGTGATAAATGTTGGATTTCAACTCTCTGCATATCTGTCTAGGCTACAGAAAGCTACAAAAATGCTATGTAACAAAAGACAGCACACACAGAAACACACGGATTTCACAAATGGAATTGTACCACAGAGCCTCTCAACACAACTTCTTTTCAATTTCTAGACTTTCTTTATTTCTACTCTCAAACCAAAATGAACTGAGTAACTAAAGCATTTTCAGGAAACAAAGATGGCCAAGAGGAAGATGGGCAAGACCTGAGACAAGTTTTTAAAAACTGTTGGAGAAGGCTTCCAAAAAGGAATGAAAGCAGTATGTGATGTTTTCCCCAGAAGGCCTGGCTGATAGCCTGCAGACAAAAGCAATGCTTTTGCTGTTGAGGCAGCCTTAAAATGTGTCCTGACAGATTGGCAAACTCAGCTGCAGCACCAATCTGGAACGGAAGAAAGGGCCAAGAATAAGAACTGTCTCTTCAGGAACAAAAGTTACCAGGAGCACTGCAAAGCTCTGCTGGAGGATTTCAAAAGCATCCAAATGAAATTCAAGGTCTTGAATCTTTTCTCTGAAGTGCCTTTTGGTCTGGACCCGGATTATATAAAATATCTACTGAGATTTGGAAAAGTCCAACAGCACCTTCCACATGTGCAAGGTTTCCTCTCAGGAAACACTGCTGTCTCAGTAGCTGGTCTATTCTCTGGTATAAATTTCCCCATCAACTGGGAACTGACTTCCTTATCTACTCCAAGGTGAAGGCAGGTTTTCATCTATTTTTTCACACTTGTAAAAAATCTATTCCAACAAAAATCCTATCAAAACAGGGCACCTTACTGAGCACATTACACTCCCTACAGAGAGGATCAGAGGACAAACAGGTGACAGATGGCAGGTACAATGCTTAATGCACTGGTGAATGGTACTCAAATAGTGTGGTGATAAAGGCTGTAGAGGAGATGATATAGAGGAAAACAGGTAGAATACAGGGTGCTGAGGTTATGCAATAAAGCACTGGCCATGGGAAGGATGAGTGCTGAGTGAGCTCAGAATATAGAAAAGTACAAGAAAAGCATTCAGTTAGCTCCACAACAAAAACACACACGATTTTTAGAAAAGTTTCAGTGATCTCTGTCTTAATAAGTGTGTGTTCAACAGGTTTTACCCAAGAGATTGACATATTAGTTTCAATAATTGGAAATAGGACTCTGCCCTCAGAGAAATCTTTTTTCCTCCATTTAGTACCTTATGTCTGTGATTTTGTCCATCTGGCAGGTAAGTGTTATTACAGAGTAGCTGGTAAGCTGGTAAGTTTGATGAATGCATGAGGTAAGTGCATGCTCAGTTGGGAAGTAGTCTGAGACAGGCAATTTTACTTAAATATATTTAAAACATTTGTGGACTACATGTAGTTTAAACCATGGGGGATGAAAAGAGACAAAGAGAAATAGCTTTATGCTTGTCTGTATTTCATCTTATTTTCTATTCTGCCATGAACCATGGGCTCTCCCTCTTGCTGAAATTGAAGATGGAGACAAGGTAAAAAGATGAAGGAGAAAAGGTCAAGAAGCTCGCTGATACAGAGTTGGGTAAATGAAGCCATGTTATTTTCTACCTCAAGCTTTTTTTGAATGCAAAGTATCTTCCCTCATGGTTGAATGTTGCTGGGTTTTGTGATAAATTTCTGGGCATTCTAAACCACCACTGTGTCCAGATAGTCAACACATACAAATTATGTTTATGCTAACCCTTGGACATTGTGCTCTCTCCCTGACTGTGCAACAGCCATGATCCCTTTCCAAATTTAGTGACTTCAGTGAAAAGGTCAAAGCCCAGAAAGCAGATATGGGATTTAAGACAGTAGAACCACCAGTTATCAGTCAAACTCTGCATTGACATGGATGTGTATTCTGCTGTGATCCTGCCTGCCAGTTCTGTATGAGGGACTGTCTGTACAGTCTCCAATTTAGACATCAGCATTTGTTCCCCATGAAATCACTCCAGCTTTGCACCACTGAACTCCTGTGAAAATTCCCCATCTCTGAACCATTCACTGAGTGCCCGTGTCCAAGATCAGTTGTGCACCCCAGCATCTGAACCCAAAGCTTGTGCT
Organism: Catharus ustulatus; assembly: GCF_009819885.2. NCBI lineage: Eukaryota > Metazoa > Chordata > Aves > Passeriformes > Turdidae > Catharus > Catharus ustulatus. Next base: position 24,670,234 of record NC_046226.1, read on the forward strand.
GCAGTACAGCCCCTGCATCCACACTGCACACAGGCAATAAGAGCCACAAAATCCCCTCTGTTTGTGTCAGCTTAGGGACACGGGGATGGAAAAAGTAGAGAGGGTAATATTTGGATTTTTTTTTGGTGATTATATCTTTCAAAACAAAATACCATGTTTCAAAACGTGAAGAGATGGCAAAATAAATGCATTTCTGATTCCAAGCTCACTGAAGCAGTGGCAAGAACATATTAAGTTTAACAGGCTTCAGTCTGGGCCAGGAGTATTATTTGCTCCATTATCTTGTGCCTTCTCTGTGGATTTAAGTGATATTGCTATGATTTCCACTACATATTGCTTTGAACCTCTTACCCTACTGTTATAAAACAAATGTTCCTTTTGAACAAAGATATATTTGCAAAAGAAACTTGACATCAATTTCAGTTCCCCCTGTCCATTTTTCATGACTGATCCAGCTTTATTGAAAAAAAAAATTTAAAGTTCCTGATCTGTTTACTAATAAAATAGTTCTAAGGAGCTATTTTAATGGTAAAACTGATAGCTGACTGTATCATAAAAACTACGTATTTTAGAGGAACAGTCTAATTAAATAAATACTAAACAAAACCAGCTAGACAGCCCACAGCAAAAATAGTTTGGTTATTGGTTCCTCCAATCTCACAGGTATTTATGTTGCTATAAAATCAGCACTACAAGTAAACTAATGTAAAAACAATACTCATTATTATATCAGAATAATGATATATTAATGTGTGATTATACTGCACGTGAAAATTTATGGGAAATTAGTCAAAATGTTGTCCTATGGTAATATATACACACGCTAAGTTTTATAGTCTAGTGCTAAATGGCAAACTGAAATAGCTCAGGTATCTTAAAATTTTTTTTCTGAAAAATATTTGTTCCAATATAACAATTTCGTAGAATTATAACCACTTTTCTTTTTTATCTTAACCTATTTTCCTGAAGCCAATATACTAACCTTTTCATGTAAAATATCAACACTGAGGCACCATTGCAATTTCAAAATATTTGCAGACATTTTTAGGAATTGAGGACCCAGGGCCTAAGAGGAAGAAAGTGGGCAGAAAAAAGAATAGACAAGGAAAATAAGATCGGTAATAAAGAATTGTCAAGAAATAAATTAGACTAAGATCAAACATATAAGCAAGGGGTTTATCAATGAAAAATATATTTAGACAATGTAAAACACAATGGTTAAAGATCAAAACTTCTCGGGACAGAAATATCAATGGAACTTTCAATTTAATGAAGTTTGAGGAAAGGTGTTTGTGTGGTCCAAACAATACATATGGACATTTTCAGAATAAAGTTTCTGTTCCTCGTGTAAGATGAAATCTGTTTTGTCACAAATCACAACTCTACAGTCTGAGTGGTAGTGGTAAAACAGAAGTCTTCAGATACTTGAGTCACATGTACTTGCACTCATGTATTTATAAGCCAGGAGAGCAAAACAATAGGCTGGGATAAATAGGATAGGTGTCTATGTAAAGCACAGACCTCCAGAAATAGAATTCAAAGCAGCAGTGCTCACTTCTTTTTCTAAACAGAGCACTGTGAAATTTATCAGGCAAATTAGACACGGAGGAGTTTCTTTGTTATTTAAGCAAACTCTGCATAGCTGGAGGTAGCCCCTCACATTCAGGAGACTACTGAGGAGGTGATGGTGAGCAAAAGGAGAAGAAAAGAGAGCAGCATGTGAAGGGAATGGGGAAGGCAAATCAGGGCTCAGTCTGTCTTATTTATAATCATCTTGAAGATCTCTGTGGGAGATACACAATCGGCTCATGACAACTGAAATGTTTTTAACAAAGACATCTTTTGTGGCAGCTCATAGTCTGTGTCTTACTCTGACCAGCACAAAATATCCTTCCTCACCAGCAGATAAAATTACACCATCCTCCAATCTTGAATATCCATTACAGTCTGGAAAATTGAAGTTGGTATCTGTTTCCACAGTAAAACACCTGTTTTCAACATATATGTCTGAAGTGGTGTGTTTTGGTAGTAACTTAAATCATGCACAAATAATTCTAAACCCTAATATTTTAATGTGAAAGTTGCAATTAAATGAGAAAACCTGAAGCTAATGTAATTTTAAACCAGGAGACCTGGAAGGTGTCTATTTTGTTCAGAAATAAGATTATTTAATGACTTGAGTTAAACAGAAAACTTCAAAATATTCAAATTCATTGTGAAATGAGATTATGCCTGTGGCTGCCAACCAGCTGGGTATAATATGCAGGCTAGCAGCCAGCAGTCTGGTATTTTAAAAAGAAATTCAGATTCTGTAGGCTTGTGGCAACATTATTCATTCTCCCCTTCTTGAATACTCTTCTACTTTACAGATCTGTTTCAGCAACATCCAGTATCAAGTACTACTACTTCTGTCTGCCTAGAGTTGTCACTAGAAAGAACATGTTTTTTCAGTCAGGAATTCAATGCCTTCTCTGCAGAGCTCCAATAAGAAGTGAAGGTGTCAGTGCCTTAGGAGCTCTGCATGGCAAACTGCTGAAGCAGTTGTAGCACACCACACTGAAGCCACAGAAAATTACAAGGAAAAAGGTTGGTTTGCCTTCAGCAAACAACAGCCTGCAAGTAAAAGAAATTAGGTAACTACACTTCAGCGTGGATCACAGGTCCAGGTCCAGCAGGTCCAAGTTTAAATGGAAAGTCACAAAAACATAATATTCATCTCCATCTTGAGGGCTTTTTCCTTAAGATTAATTTCCTACATCCTAAACATTTTAAGTTAATTTTTAAGAAAACTCAAAAATCCTTACATTTAAATAATAAAATTCAGTTTTGAAGTATAAATTTGAGAAGCCATCTTAAAAAAATTTGTAATGATCAGAAACCCTCTCCAGGCAAAAATTTCACTCTGGTTTTTTCTGCTGTATACTTACTTTCTGAAAAACTTCATTGTGTTCCACTGCAATGTGGAGGATGCAATTGACCTTATGTATCATTATAATTTCAGTCAACCATGCTGCATAAACCTGAAAGACATTTTTAACTCCACAGATTTATGAAGACTGGACCCTTTCCTTAATACAGCAATTGCTCCCACTATATGTTTGGGAATTGTCTTTAGTTCTTCTTTGGAGGCACTGATTTGCATTGTACCATCTCTTATTCTTAATACGATGAAATTAATTTTGAGTGTTAATCACACATAGCTCAAGGTTTTCTTTCCTCCAGAAATTTGAATTGTGTTTGTAATCTAGCAGCTTTGTTCCTAAGTGCTGAGCAGCAGCTTGCCTCAGGAAAGAAAAGAGCATTAGAAATAACTGAAACAATGTCTGTAGCAAATTTATATTTGGGACAGGAACACCCTCAGGACTCCAGTCTGCAGGCCCACAGTCTGGACTGCAGTCACAGGAGGTACTGCAAAGTGTGAGCCAGCACATCAGCATGGATGTTCAACCTAGGCTAGGGTGAGCCACTGCCCAGAAGTGCCTGCTTCTCTTCACTGAACAGACAGGTCTCTTGGACAGCCAGCTTATGCTGATGTAATTTTGAAGAGGACAAAGCTAGATATAATGAGCTCTATACCGTGTGAGAATCACAGAACCACAGAATGGGTGAGGTTGGAAGGGACCACAGGGACTCATCTGCTTCAACCTCCCTGCTAAAGCAGGGTCATCCCAGAGCACATGGCACTGGGCTGTGTATTCCAAACAGTTCTTGAATATCTTCAGTGAGGGAGACTCCACAATTTCTCTGGATAGTCTCTTGCAGTGCTCAATTCCCTGCATGCTAGAGAAGTTCTTCCTCGTATTCAGGTGGAATTTCCTGTGCATTAATTTCTGCCCTTTGCCTCTTGTCCTATTGTTTGGTGTCATGGAGAAGAACCTGGATCCATCCTCTCGGTGCCTTCCCTTCAGACATGTGTACACATTGGCTGGGCTCCCTCTCAGTTACGGCCTCTTGAGGCTGAACAGACCCAACTCTTTCAGCTGTCCTTGTAAGTGAGATGTTCCAGTCCCTTAATCATCTTTGCAGAACCTCTCCTGAACCCACTTCAGAATCATAATGAACTCACAGCAAAATCTTAGTTGAGAGCATTTAGAAATTGTATTATTACATCCACATGCTGTTGAATGGAACTATAATGCATTTCTTGAAAATATCACTGTAATTTAGGACAGAAGAACAAGTATCCAAGGATCTAAGCTTCACTTTCAGATCTACCACTTGTGATGTTTTCCTCAGCAAGTCCCTTAACCTCAGTTCCACATTTCTAGATGATAATATACTCATCAGTCTTCATCCATGACTTTTGAAAGCTGTTCTGAGTTCTTTAGGTCATGTAACACACTACATAAAGGAGAAAGAGAAACATTAAGTAATAATAATTGGTAGCAACTGGAAAGAATTTGCAATTATTTCTTTGACAACCCAATATGACTTTCACTAAGAAAACTGCATTTAAAACCAAATAAAGTGTGTCTTTAGATTAGTTCCTCCTCAGCAGAGTTAGAGTTGTGTATAAGTGATTTCCAGGCCATTATGGCACAGCCTGGAGCATTTCTAATGAGACTGTCTGCCTTGTTGGATTATTTTTAAATACACTTTTCCCAATTACTTTCTAAAATATCTGTTTTTCATGTAAATGAAGCATGAAGCTGAAAAATCCAAAGGCTATTCTGTGGGGGTGGAAAGGGAAAGAAACCGGCAAGCAAATCAGATGCTGAATTACTTGCATCACTTATTGTGCAGGGTTGAGAAAGGAGCAGTAATTCATCAAAAGTACAGAGGAATCAAAGTTCTTTTTGAAGTAGCACAAACATTTAGACCCTTAATGACAACTAGAAAACACTGAAACCAGCACTATACCAGTACACAGAGTAGGCAGCCTGTTTGATAGAGTGCACGTGTGTGTGCAGGTATAACTCCAGATCACTCCCTCTCCAGGTGACCTTCAAAGACTGTAGGCAAGATAAGAAAAGGATTGCTAAATGTGTTTGCTATGAAATTCATAATACAATTATTTTTTTTAATCCTGACAGATGTTGGCATTTTTTCCTGTAAAGACAAAAATAAAATAGATCTCGAAAAAAACCTCTACATGACAGGAAAACACTTAAAGCTAATGTATTTGCAGTTTGTAATATTGATTTTCAAAATGTTTGCTTTTTCCATGGCTTATACAGGGCCCATGTCATGAAAGTAAAAATACTTCAGAAAGGTCCTGCATATTCAGTTTTTAAAGCCTAAAAAACAGACTGACATATCTTTTTTTTCCTGTGATGGTTACCAGATGCATAAACATCTTTCCAAGAGTAGCCTCTGATTTTGACTCTGCCTGCAACTTCAGTTCTACTGAAGTCAATAATGATACTGGCTTACACCTCCACTCACAAACTTATCTCCTTCATGTTTAAAATAAACAAACAAATGTAGATTCATTTAATGATTTTTTTCCTGCCCTTTTAAATATTTCAGTGTGTTGCCAGCATGTATGGTCCTGCATCATAATCAGAAAAATCTGCTAAACTCAGTTTGCTGATGCTCTGCCTTGTCATTGTGGGAGACTGATCCAGGTTGTCATCGCTCAGAGTTACTTTCAGAAAGTAAATGAGATGCTTATATTTGAGAGCTATCATGCTTGAAATAGCTGGAGAAGAGGCAGGGAGTAATTCACCTTCCACTGAACATGCTTTTTTTTGCCTTAGACTGTGTAGCTTTGAATTTTCCTTACTATATAGAAATATATAGGAAATATATACTGTGTAGGAATATAGGAAAACAGAACTAGCATCCAGAAAAATGTCAGTTTTGCTCACTAGAACCAGGGGATGACAGCTAGTAGTGATGGTGACACTTCCTATTTTCTACTTTTGGCAGCACTAAGAATTCAGCATGGAGAAAGTGTTGATGCATTTTATGCCTCTTTTGTATGTTTCAATCTACTGTAGTCAATGTTTCTTGTTTGTGTAGCAAAAACAGTCACATATTTTTCAGCTGTACAATGATCACAGGGAACAGAGTGAACCATTGAAGACTCAAATCCAGATGAGGGCCTAGAAAATTAACTATTTCCTTCTAAACTGCCCAAAACTTCATATGTAAAGTATTTTGGTATAGTGAAATACAGACAGAGAAATTAGAGACACTCCCAACTAAACAAGGGAGCAGAGAGTATCAGTCAGCTTTCGACCAGCTGTTAAATAAGACCTTTGAAACAGATCAAATACCTGAGTCCAAAAGCCTGTTTGCTTTGTGGAGAGTAGTAGAGAAAACCCATTGCTGAGTTAAAATTATTAAGTACACAAACACTTGAGGCCAGTGAACACAAGACAAAATTTTTATTGCATCCCATATTTATTAAATTATCTCCTTCCTGACATACTTCGAAAGATCAGTACCAGCTTAGGCGTCTTCTGAGTCATGATGGGGAAGGATATAATTCTTTCCCCTGAGTCTTCTTTTCTTCTTATCTTTCACATCTTTTTCTCTCAGATTCTGCAACACTCATTTCCTCCTTTCTCACCTCTTCTAGCTTCTGTCCACAGTTAATCAAATCACAAATTCTCAGTCTTCCTCATACAGAGCTAGCTGTCCTCTCTGTTCATCCAAGAAAATGTGATTTTGTTAACTTCCCTACAGACAAGGAAAGACACAAAAATTTGAAAAGAGCGTCAATCACTGAGGAGTAAGAAATGCCCAAACAGAGAGAAGGAAAACAGGAGCCCTGGACTAATGCAGGACTGTGGTAAGGGTAGAAAAGGATAAGGATGAAAAAGGTAAAGGTGAAAATTCAGCCATAAAACTGAAACCTAGGAGGAAATCCATAGTAACATGAATCTTCCTTATCCTCAGCCTGTGATTATCAAGGGTATGAAATGTTTCTCTTTGCTTTTTCAATTTATGTTTCTTCTTACATTTTACACGGTCACAGGAAAGCAGTTTCAATTTCACATCCACTTGTACTTTAAGGCAATATGTTAGCAGCAAGGCTGTCCAAGACAGGTGTAAGATATCTTTTCACTGCAGTACACTCTGCTTAAAGGGAAAGGCAGACATCTTACAAATATGAAAATGTTAGTATCTTCCCTGGACTTAGATATTTCAGATTAGATAATTCTGAAATCTGCCTACACTAACAGATTTTAGAGGTGTGAGTATCTGGCATTCCTTTCCTAGTCATATTTATGTCCATCAGGTACCATATAACAGTGTCATAAGCCTAATCCAGCTATCAGGGAAAGAAATTGTGACAAGCTCTCTCTAATATGCTAGGAAGTGTTTAAATCATACCCATTATGTCGAGCACAGTACATTTGTTGTGGGTAACATGTCAGCTGCATTTATTTTCTCAGTGCATTGTTACAATGCATTTAGGATGTCACTCAATTTCTGTCCTCTCTAGAACAACAGAAATTCAATGGAGATGTAATTATCACCACCACATTTCCTCTCATCAGGAGCATGATTGATTTTATTTGTCGTTTTAATATGACCAGGGACATAAGTGGTGATTGAGATAGAAAGAGGAAGCCCTTTGGTTTTGTGTACATAAAGGAAATCCAGATACACAATTATGGAAATAAAAGTAAAACCCCTTCCATCTGCAGACACCTAAATGGCTGAGAAAAATCACTTCACCAGATGCTAAAAATAATTTTTCTCAAAGAAGTTTGTCTCTATCAAACAGCATCTGCAGAAGAATTTTAGGCACTGCAAAATCTTCTTTCATGTGTTTCCGTTCAAAGTTTGGAGTTGGTGACCGTAATGTTATCATTTTAAAGGTTTCATTAGAACCCTTAGAGAGGATGCAAGGGATGGACATAAAATATTTGGGCTTGTCATGACTACTGGGAATTTTGAACTTGATCATAGATGAAAAAAATCTGTTATACAATCTTCTAAATAATGAACAATGTTTAATCTAGTTAAGTAATATTTTAGTATCTTGCTAACACACCATGAGTTATTAAAAAAAATTGGAAATACAGTCTCAATCACCATAATAGTTTACATCCAGACGCTAAGCATGGAACTCTATTCATAGCATTCAAAGCTCTTAGCAAAAGGGCAAGCAAGGTAAAACTAATTAACTTGTATTGAAGATGGAGTGGAGAGAGAAAAAAACAGGATGATAATTTTAATTTGAAATCTCCACAGCATTTGGCTCATGTGATGAAACATGCATGCAGGATATTTGAAGCATGTATTATTCATCATTCAAGCAACATTTTAACCTTCCATAATTTAATTTCATGGAAATTAGAAATGCCTGCTCTAGAGGCTGAGATTGATCTAGTGCACAGTCATAATCTTTTCTCCCAACTATCATTTTAACAACACCCTAAGAAAGGTATTACAGATTTGTTTGGGATGCAGAAAGAATCTATTCCTAATATCATAAGGTTGCCTTTCTTGCTGCAGTTGAATGGAAGCTTCACTCAGATTTCAATAGCGTTTTAAAAACAGGTTCTGCTTTTACTTTTTTACATCTGAACTCAGCTTTTTGTTAAAGGGAATTGATAACTTGCTGAAAGGAATTATAGGACTGAACATGAATATTTGCCTTGTTCAGTCTTTCTTGCTGTGGTCTCACACGTGCAAACTTCAGAACGTTTCTCATTTGTGTCAGGCTCTCGAGAGACAATTTGGGTGGGTTTTACTGTTGTGCTGATTGCCACTGGGAACTCTTTAGGAAGTGAATTCTAAAGCTTTCCAATCAAACAGATTAACCTGTAGTGTTTAAAAGTAATAAGTTAGACAAGTGCCAGCCACTTGTCACTTCTCTTAAATCCTTCTTTCAAGTGTATTAGCTGGGTGTCACCACCTCAAGAGAATTAAGAAGGCTTCTTTTTTTCTCATGGCTTTGTTCCCAGCAGTGTAAGCGGGGTCTGCCTCACTGAGATTCTGGTGGCAACCTCAGCCTTGAGAGAACTACCAGTTCATGGGAAAACTCATGGCCTCTCAGTGAAGCAAGGCAGGATATCCCTGCTACAGGGCAGCAGCTGCACCAAGGCAGGACATCAAACACCGTGTGCGCCAGAGCACTGGACGTGAAGCAGGCTTGTGCTCCAGTGACTCCTCTGTAAACAGCCAGCTCTCCCTTTTTTGCCTACTTCATGGCAATTCAGCCTCCACATCCTAAACCAAATAAACTAAACACAGCTCATCCTGCTGGAAGAGCTCATAACAGTTATTTTATATTACAGTATCTTGTTTAACACAGGCTGTATTTCTTTTCTAAATACAGTGCTTTCTGGAAACTGTCCAAAAATCCATTATTCTTCCAGATACAAATGATCTCTACCTGTCCCTCCCATTACTACTTTAGGGGGATGGCACAGTGCAGGCAGATACACATCTCTGCAGTTTGTGATGTACAGCTGTGTCTGCTTCCAGTCCTCAGTCTCTCAGCTTATGCATAAAAATCAAAAACTCTGCAGTGATATATGCAGACACATGGGTCATAACCATAAATAAGAAATCTCTGGCTCTTCTGCTAGCAGGGGAAACTAGATTGTTATTAATAGGTTCCCAATGCTCTCATTTAACAATTGTTGCACCTACACAATTTTTCACAGCTTAAAAATTTAGTTCTTGATCATTGTGTTTGGACATAAAAATAAATATTCATGTAGTGTAGCAAATTCCTATTTACTTACTGGGAGATTTTGCTTCATCAGATAGCAAAAATATTGTGCCATTTTCCAGGAAAGACAGACACGACCTGGCTGGAGGGTATGAAGGGAAGGACATTATTTGCTTTGAACTGGCTATGACTGCCTGTAACAACAAACCTAGAACTGCAGTATAAGTTTCTGTCTCTTGAATATCATCATATTTTCTCTGGGCAAGCTAGAAAAATATGTCTCAACTGAGCATAAACATTCACCATTTAGCAGTGTGTTAAGTTTGATAGCAAGTAGTATGACAATTTTTAACTAAAACACCATTGTAAACTGTACAGACTTGTATTCACCACAGGAACTATGCCTTTTATTCCTAAAAAAGCATCAGCTTTATATATGTGTACACTGGACAGTAGATTGCAAAATACAACAGGATTTGCCTGTGACATGCATAGGTGCATATACAGAATTCCAGAGCTCTACTGTTGTCAGGAACAACATGGGTTAATGGGAGAGAAAAACTGGGTCCTAGGTGTGCCCAATCATCAGGGAAGTTTGTAATGAAACCTTGGATCAATTCAAGCTGTGGAACAGTAAGGCTCTGTCTACATATAGCAACATGCTCAAAATAAACTCCAAAATCCATTTTTGACAGAAATAAACACAACTATAAAGGGAAAATACAAAATGGTGTGAATGAGGACAAAAGAAAGTGACTGAGTTCCCAGAGAGTAAAATCAAGGCCAAAGTATTTCAAATTTTCTTCTTCATTACCTTTTTTTTTTTGTTAACAGATTCTGGTAATGAGAATTCCAGAAACATGAACAGGACCTACACAGGAATAGAAACCTGTAAAATCCAAACACCAGCCATAGAAACAGAACCTGTGTCACCTTGGTCTAAGAGCTGCCAGTTTCATATTTTAAAATAATAGAAGAAAAGTCCTCACTGATCTGCAAAAGATGCTAGAAATTTTTTAGCAAAATGTTAAGGTAAAAACTTATTTTAATAAATGTCATCCTTCAAACCTACTTTAAATAAAGGTTGCCGCTTGTGTTCACCCTTAAAACTTGCTTTAAATGAAAGTTGCTGCTTGTGGCTCCGGGTGTGCCTAGCAATGTATGGAGCATATTCGTTTCCCAGCATTGCTTGTGGCTTAATACAGTGAAGACTATGTTAGTGATTGTTGTCATGACATTTCCCTCTGCAGCATTAAAATGTTTTCATTCTAGCACCCACAGCTATTGTTAAAATAACATCATTTCGAGGTTCCATGAACTCACCCCTTGCTTAGGATAATAAGTTGATGAGGCATTTGTATGAAGAACAACGTTTTATTATTAGTAGCACAAATACACAGGTCTCACAATAGACTTCATTGCAACTTGTGCCTGACTCTGCTTTATTTTCCTGTTCTGCTGCTGATGAGAAGCAGCAGTTGTGCTGTGGTAACATTTTACTCTCAAACAGCATCTGCAGTGCTCAGCCATCAGAGGGTAGCGGCAAAGCCCAGCGGTGCCATCTGAAACACTCATCCTGTGACTCCTCTCTCCTTGGCAACCACCTCTGTTCTCTGAGCCTCTGCTGGGTCTGCACCCCTCGCTGGGTTTCTGCAGGGCACAGCCGATTCCAAGGCAAATTTACTTTTGTAATAAAAGTGAAATCTCCAGCCAGCATTAGAGTGAAAGCAGTGGAAGTAACACAAAATGAGCACAGAGGTGTTGGTTCAGCATCTGGAAAGGCTTCTGTCTTTCTCTGTCGTTCCCAGAAGGTGTCTACAATGATTCCATTCTTCTGTTGTCTGCCTCAGAGCCTTCATTGCATCTTTCCCACAGGTGCCTGTGCTCTGATGTTCTGCTCCAGTCACAGATGCTATAGCACACCACACCTTGGTCATTTAAGACCTTGAAAATCTCTCACAGCAAAAGATGAAAAAAAGCTATTTTGCAGTATACCTGTGGAATATATTCCAGGAAAACAATCAAATTTTAAATCACTGAATTGCTACTATGAGCCCTTCCCAGCTGACCAAAGGATGTTTCCTAGTTTGCAAATTATTTTCACTGAAAAAATCCTGACATTAAAGTGAGTGAAAGCATGTATGGTATAGACCACAACAAGCAAACATAGTTTGCTGATCCATGGTTTTTTATGAACCCATAGCAAATCAAACTATATTTCTGGTAATTCTTTTTTTTCCATCATGAGCTAGGACATGTGATGTTTCCTGTGCTTACTTTTGCCAATTTTGACTTTAGTCTGCCAGATTTTTCTGTTCCCCATATTAAAGATCTAATTAAAAGGCAAAAGATACTCCCAATCTAAAACTCAGTAGCCAATACATTTAAATCGACAAAGAGAAGGCGTTAAATTTCAGGTACTGGATGTTAAACAATGCTGAAACTTACTTTGGCATGGAAATATTGCCAAAAATGTTTAGGAACTTCAAATAAAGATCAAGCATCCTCTGAAGGCAATTCTGAATAATATTGTTCCTTGAAGCAGAACCCTAACATAATTAATGTTTTCTTCATAAGAATATTTTTTGAGGGAAAAAACTGGTCAAAACACACAGTAATGTATTTGCATGATTATACATTTATATAGGCTGATCAGCTAAGTGAGTTTGAAGGGGAAAACACCTCGGTGTGCTTAAGGTTATGAAGTATAAACTACAATTGCTGATTTAGAAGTAGTGAGTATATGATGTGAGTTTTACTGAGAAATTTACACACAATTTCCTATAAATTGTTTTGAATGTTGGTTGAATGCTAAAAAACTATTAATGGATTGTTTTGAGCAATAAAAGAGTAGAATACCTAAGATACTTTTTATTACCAGTATCTCATGGTATCTCAGGCAGCTTTCCGATAAATTACTTTTAATTTGTACAATATCCTATTCTGTTTATTTAAAGGCAGGATGCACATGCTACTTGATTTTACTTCAGAGAAATTGCTTAGTCTTCCAAATTTGCATTAGCTTTGCCTATCACCCCCTTTTTAATTGTCAAACTAGAGCAATCCAAGTGTTCTATAAAGCTATACAAACTATCACAGTGGAATTATAGATGCAGTATACCTATTTCAGGCTGTGGGAGATGCTCAGATAAAGGCTGTCCAAGGAGAGGGTTTACATCAGTCAGGTGGTGGGAAAGTTTTGGCACAAAAGCAGCCATTTGGCTCGGGCAAATTGTCTCATTCACACTGCAGATTTTCTGCCTTGTTACTTACAGCAGACTGCAATGAGGAGTTAACATGGTTTTTCAATAGGGAACTAACATTCTCTGATGATCTTCTCTGGAGAACGGAGACCCAGCAAGCCCAGATCAGATTTTTATCTCTGTTTTTTGTCACTGGCTTCTCTAATGCAAAGCAGGAAAATTTTCTGCAGAATTGGGAACCTTGGAAATCTTTCTAGTTGGAACTGGTCTCCTGGGCTTTCTGCCATGTAATTCTGGAAGCCCATTTGTTCTAGAAGGAAACTGGAAGCAGGGTTTCCAGCCCAGAGATAATCCACCAACCTTTCCCCATTTGTTTCAAAAAATAATTTTGCTAATATTTTGAGAAGAACCAGGCTAAGATTGCTATTACACAGGAAAATTGGAATCAGAAATAGGAAGCCTTCTGTTTGACTCATCTTACAAGACAGTGGGCTGCTTGGCAGGGGGGCAATGTTCCCCCGAGTTCACAGCTAGTTGAATCCACTTTGAGACAGTGATATGTAAAGTAAGTGGCAAATAGAATTTTGTAGCTTTAGAAATGTCCCTGCTGAGGCTAACCATGTTTAGCTATCTTGATTAGAAAGTTGCTACCCTTTCTGAAACAGTGATATTTTTAGAACCTTGTTAGACGTGATCCTGTTTGTCACAAGAAGCTTGCAAACCCGTGAGCCTGTTGATTTCTGAGACCTGTGATGTGATGCAGGTCTAAAATGAAGAATATACTGAGTCAAGTGAAGAGTAGTCTCTTTGTAAGCTCATTCACTCCATGCTTACCACTAGAGAAGTCATTAAAACAATTACATAGACCAAACATGAAAAATATGCTGTAGCAGTTATATTTCTGCTATGGGAAAATTTACTGGAAGCATATGAACCCTGGCAGAGTCTTCAGAGGAAGCGAAGCGATGAAAACTGTGTCAACCAATTTAGGTGAACATCAAGGGAAATAATATGTTGCACAGGAAAACCAGTCCACAGATTGCACTGTACAGCAAACTCTCCATGCAGGAATAAAAACTTAACTCTGTCCAGCTAGCCCAAATCTAAGCAATAAACTTAGAACCTGAAGGTGAAAAATAATAGCAAACAATTGGAACAAGTGGAAAAGTTGCATTCCACTGGAACATGTTGTATGGTGATGTTGTAGATGCCCCATCCTTGGAAACATTCCAGATCAGGTTTGACAGGACCCTACTATTGCAGGGGGATTGGACTAGATAACCTCTGAATGTCCCTTCCAACCCAACTCTTCTACAATTTTCTTCTTGTCTCCATCTTCAGTCCATGCTGGTCAAAGATTTTTTTTTTCCACTACATACCTAGACACCATTGAGTCTAGTGATAAAACACCATTTGATTTGAAGGTATATGCAATGAATTACAAGAAAACTTAATTTTCATCTGGTCATAGAGCTTTGATGAGAGACTGTGAATTTAAAAAAAGCCCCCTTCCATAGGTAAATGAAATTCAGTCAAATGCAGAGAGGTACTTTAAGCTGAGTTGGTATGACATAATTTTTAATTTTGAAAATATCCTGATTAATTTGAAATCAGTTTCTTCTAAAATGTGCCCGGTCTTAAAAGCCTTAATGATCATAGAATGTAAAAAGGCTATACTACACTTAGAAAACACTGAGTAGTATTGTTATTAAATGCTGTAAATATCTCAAGCTTTAAACGCCAGGGAGAGAAAACAGCTATTGAGATAGCAAAAGCAAACCAGAATTGAAACTTGAGCAAATAAATATAAAGTCACAAATAAATGAAAGCTGAAAATCAGAGGAAAGTGGGAGATGTTGCTTCCAGTAATTGCGGTAAGAAATACAGCTGCTCTAAAGATGCAATGCTATACATGACAAAAAGGTTGTTGTTTATCCTAGAATAATAGAACAGCACAGGCTGGAAGGGATCTCAAAAGATCATCTGGTTACCAACATTTTTTGGAAAAGGAAGTATAAATTAGATAATCTGAGACCTTATCCAACTGCATTTTTTAAAACATCCAGCAGCTGGACTCTACCAAGTTCCTAGGAACACAGTTACAGTGAACGACTGTCTTTACTACAAAAAAAATTTACTTTCTTAAATCAAGATGAAATGGCACTAAAAAACCTTATGATGTCAAAGAACTTAACAAACCAAGATCTAGTACATTGCAGACAAAACTGGCTCACTCTTTCCTAATGAAAAAAATAATTGGATGTGTAAAAGCATTTTCCCAAGAAAACTGGGATTTTTTTGGAAGCCATATTTCTTGCTGGAAAAAGCCATCCTGGTATGCCATTTCCAGTACTCCATACATCTATGTCTTTGAGATAACTTCAAAAGCGGCAGCACAACATTGAACTCCCTGTCTCTAATCCTTATCTGTAAAATGCAGCTAGGGAATCTTTCCTTCTACTCCCTAACCTTTTCACGGGTTGTCAAGGTGGATTAAGATATATTTTAGGTATCTATTTCCTGGTGTGTTCAATCTGAGTTAAATGCCAAAATACACCTGAAACTCTGGCTTGTGTTCTTACAGCTGTGGCTTAGTGGCCATTTTTATAGTAGCTAATAAAATGAAACTAATTTTGTTGAGATTTCTATTTTATAGTGAATAAATATTTGGGCTTCCCAGAAATATTCCTCTTTCCTAATTAAATTTAGAACTATTTATAAATTAGAATAGTATTTCCAGATACCTGAAATTAGGAAAAAATGAACAGGAGAGAGGAGAAAAAAGATGGTATTCACCAGCTTACATTACAAATTTCAGACACTTTCTAGAAATAACAGTGCTGAACCAAATCCCAGTGTGGTCGCACAATTGTTGTTACTTTATCATCTATTCTTACATCTGTTTTCTGAACTTCATAGCTTTGCATTCATCAGTTGCAGCTTCATTGCCTCAAATACTCTCACAGAACTGAGGCAAACTGACTTCTGGCAGTGTCTAGTAAGCTGTTGCTGGTTTTGCTTAGCAACTCACCCTGCCTAGAGTCTTTTTCCCTGTAGAGGTAGATGTATTGATGTATATCTGATGTTTTTCTTAGAACAAGCTGCTCAGATAATGTCACTGCTACTAAAAAATGTCAAGGACATACTTATATCCAAGTTGAAAATCATCTCATTAAAATGAGTGATTGGCTCATTTTCGAGAAAACTGCATAATTAACTGCCTCTGTGTAAAGCCTTCACTTTTCTCTCTTAAGGAAAAATCACATTCTTCTTAGTGCCCAAAACAAGATCTCAACTGCTGTAAAGGTGGCTCTAACACTTCAGACAAATATTGGCTAACCCTGACTTCTTGCTGGCAGGTTTCCATCTTTATTATAAAGTTCACTAGTCAAGGACTTTTTAGCATTTCATTTTGAACTGTATATAGACAGCTGACTCTTCCACTATTAAAAAGGAAAAAAAGAGCAATTCAATTACACATTTAACCTCATGTGAAGAAAACTTCTGAAGTTTTCTCTCCAGACTAGGGAAAAGAATGCTGCAAATTTGATTTTGAATTTCCTGACATCAGAACAAGTCAAAGCACTTTTGTTGTCCTGAAGAGGATAGGATTTGAAGTGATTTGACAAGTTATGCCAAATCAGCACATAGGAAGCATGTCCCACAGGTAGACATAACACACAACTGATTCAAATAGAGCCCTGGAGACTGCATCAGTAATTCCTAGATGCTGCACAAACCAGTCCAGGACATTGATCACCAAGAGGTGACCCTGCTACCCCAGAGTCAGCCCTTACATATTACCCTGCAGGCAGGTTTGAAGTCAAACTCTCCTTTTATTGCTGCAAAATTCAGAGGGCCCAGACAGAGGGTGCACAATGGGGCAGCAACCAACATGCTGGAAAAAGTTCCCTGTGTGCCCTGAAGGACTGTCTTTAGGAAAACCATGGCACAGCTTGTGACTGATAGCAGTCACATAATGAGGCCCCATACTTCATGGACAGGTGTGAGAAATTCCCTCCAGAAAGCAGTTCAGTGTAGAAGCAGGTGCTCATCCTTCCCCATGTATTTTTTTCAATTGCAGTTCAGTAACAAAAAACTTCAGAATGAAGGAAGTTTTTTTCAGGATATTCACCTCTATTTTTGCTTTAAAATCCCTACTGAAATGTATCACTTTCAGACACAGCCCTTAATGATGTGAGAAGTGATGCATTGTGCTCTGTCACCCTGGAAAGAGAAGCTTCTTAAGAGCAGATAGCTATTCAGCTATTAGCTGATCAGCTATTAATTCTAGGTGAAAAACACCCATTGACATATGGGCTGTACAAATATTTCCTAAACCTTTTGATTGTTTGACATTCAGGAGAATTTAGCCAATTTAATAGTGAGCAATTGAGTATCACAGATGACATTTTTTTCAGCCCTTGCTTGGCTGCTTGTTCACCTGCAAGACATGGAGCCCAGGTATTATTTGCACAGTACCCAATAAAACAAAACCTCTCTGTGATTGTGAGTAATAAACACTGACAAAAAATTAAAGAGTAAGTCTCCAGCTGTGTTGCTGAGTAACTACATTTATAGCTACATAAAAACCAGAGTGCAGCCACACAGAATCCCTGCCAGGAGGTGAAGAATCCCACTAAACCCCTCTGTTTTTCCCTTTTAAAACGAATTGATTTTCAGACTTCAGCATTTCAAAAAGCACAGCCTCTCTTGGGAATATTTACCATGATTTCTGACACAACTTGACTTCACTGACTAGAAATATTGACAACTTAGAACAAAAGAAAAATGAGAAACCTGAGAGGATATTTAAATTAGGAAGGGCCCAGTGGGGCATGTAATTGGAAGCAAACCTTTTATGACTGTCCACTGTGCCAGTGGCAGGAAAGGGCACTGTTATAATGATTTACATTAATAAGACAGGAGAGATTCATAATTGTCAGAACTATGCAGGGTTAAAAGCCGAAAGGAAATTGTTAGAAAAATACAGGAGTCAAACCAGAAATTTAAATGGCAATTGAGGAAACTCATTTCTTAGTATATTTCTTTGGAAATATTTTATGGGGAAATTAGGACATTCATAATGTTGCTTTTTTTTTAAAGCAACACCC
Organism: Catharus ustulatus; assembly: GCF_009819885.2. Taxonomy (NCBI): domain Eukaryota; kingdom Metazoa; phylum Chordata; class Aves; order Passeriformes; family Turdidae; genus Catharus; species Catharus ustulatus. The sequence continues at coordinate 24,688,131 of NC_046226.1, forward strand.
ATGCATGCAGTCACAGTTTAGGCTAGGATCTGTGAACACAGAAAACCGTAATTTGTGGCATATATTTCCAAATACTGCCAAAGTACATCAGTAGTTTCAGACAGGAAAATATGAGCCACTGCTAAAAATCTAGGATGTGATTAGTAGCCTGTCTAACTCAGTAGTTCTTTCAGAGACTATAGGAGGTGTTCTGCCTGTAAATGCACATTCTCAGCCTAAGGGCATCTGCACAGAGGTCTCACAGAGAGAACTGGTAAAATATTTAGTAAGACTTTTTTCTTCCAAAAGCACAAACACAGAGGTGTTTTATAATGCAACAATAGTGAGGATTCCACACAGCAGCTTTTTGATACTTCTTTCCAGTCAGTTATGAAAGTACCAGTCAGCAGAACCAAACTTCTTGAAATATACATATTTGTACATAAATGGTATACTTGTAAATGTCTCCTAAAATAGACCCTAAAGTAATTCTTCCCTGTTTTATGATTCCTGTCCTATTTTCAAGATATGAGGTAAGAAAGAAGTGCTTCTGGCTCTGACTAGGTTTTCTCTAGATTCCTGTGACAATAAGAATCAGAAAGTACTTGTGTTAAAGTCAGGCTCCCACTCTGCAGAGAAGTGGTGTTGCTCCAGGGGCCGTTCAATTTTTCCAGTGGCTTCCCTAGTCTATGAACTGCCAAGTTTTTTCCTTGGTTAAGAGCTTTAGAACCAGGCACACAGCTGAAGTAGACTCTTATCTACTATTTTTAGGATTGTATAGTATATTAGTAAGTGTCTGTACAGCAAAAGACTTATGACTTCCCACGAGAATGAAATTATGCAGGCTACAGTAATCTTACTCACAGATCCCTTCTGTGATCAGGAATGGCTCCTTCCATCTCCTCTCTCAGAGCAGCTTTAATTCCATATGTCAGCAAAGCCTTAGCACATTTCCAGGTTTCCTGTTCATCCTCAGCACAACAGGCAAAGGAAAGTAATTTCATGAGAATGCCTGGATAAGGAGTAATCACAAAATTTCAGATCCCTTGCAAAAAGCTTCCTACATCTATGGTGTTCTGATACAGAAGTAATGACATGTTTAGGCTGGTCTGAGCACTAAGTATCCTCAACCACCTCAAAGCCTATAACTTTCTTCCAAAGCAAGAAGAGGAATGGTAGCAACTCTAACCAAAACAAGTCCATTCAGAGAACACTTCCAGTTCTGACAAGCCATAAATACATCTCTACCCTGTCTGCAGTGGTCATTCATTGTGGGCTGTACATATTTCCTTGTAACTATGTGTGTTTTAAAATCAGACCTCATCTGTACCAGTATAGCAACTACTCAAGCAAAATGACAAATACTTTACCATCATCAAAGCTATTTTTCAGAGGAGAAACCTGGCTACAGTCAGAGATCTCTCCTACACTTTGCATAAGACTAAATGCCAGTTGCCATGTGGTCTTGCCACATGCCTCTCGTGGGGGTGGTGACATGCTGGTGACATTCTCTGAACCTATTGGCAGAGCTGGGAGGCAGAAGAGACAAAAGCACTGTAAGCCTCTACCATAGACCAGGAAACACTCCAGAACTCATGTTTCTCATAGTTGTGAAGGCCTGGTCAAGTATTTACTCATGGTTCTCTGAAAATGAGTTGGGAAAGGAGGTGTAAAAAGGAAAATAACCTCATCTTTGGAATTACCAACTCCTTTCAAACACTAATGAACAAAAATGAAGCCAGTAGTTTCCAATATTAGTTTCAGGAGGAATACAGCCCCAAATTTCATTCATTCAGAAAGTGTGCTTAATAGCTGTGTGGCTATGGGTAAGAGGAGACAAGTTCTGAAATGTACATATCCCTACAAGCATCTCAGGAAACTCAGACACCTCTGCTCCCTTCCTGGTCCCCCTGTATTCTCCTGGGACCCTGGAAAGGGGAGAGTTTTAGAACAGAGCTCTTCATTGGTACAGTGACTGGGACATACACATCATCTTGCAAAGACAATGATAAGGACCCTTGCAGGACATTTTTCTCTCACTACAAACTGTTCTGCAGACCTAGACATGACAGTGTGAAGCAGATTTCAGCAAGCAATTCTGCTTTAGTCTTCCTGTATTACAATGCCAAGCATTATTTATGATGCTTCTAAACACAGAATTAATTGCAAGAACCATTAAAATTGCAGGGACAGACTTCAAGCCACTGTTGTTGTACAAATACCACATATATTAATCATTTATTGTGTCTGATGATTGCTTTTAGCACGAGGGAAAGCCATAGAAAATACCAGCTGTGAGTTAAAGAATCTGGAAAACACGTATTAAGTAATCTAGGGAGTTCAGAAATCTCTCTTTCTTTTCTAAAGCTACAAACTTTTCTGGAACCTTGTGGTTGTGCTGTGAAAGTGACACCAAATGAGGTCATGGCAGTTGCAGGACTCTGCTGTTGCTGTGTATGCTAGAAGGACTTCAATTTGAACCCCAAAGCTGTTTAATTGACTATGCATAATATCCATCCATCTTCCAGTTGCTCACCTGTTCTGTCCCTAGTTACAAATAATTCTGACATGCAGTAATAGCCACATATTGCTGTTGCAAACAGATATAGCCAGATTAACACAGAACACGAGACACTACTTTTATACTGCACAACCTGCTTTCTTGTTTCCTGGTGTGGACTGTTTATGGTTGTTTGAAGCACTTTTTAATGGGAGCATACAGAACTGGATATTACATTCTTGTTTTAAAGCATGTGTTCTGGACTCAACAGCAAGAAATTCTGGAGGTTATTAATTTGGGGTGGTGGAAACCAGTCTAGCTGTGTCTTGGTGTCTATAAGCCACCAACATAATGTTGTGAAAAAGACAAAATTTAGGAATATATCACATGAAGCACTCCCACTAGACATAAGCAAATTTTGTTCAACATAGATAAATCTTAAGAATGGCTGCAAAAATTGATTCATTAAGTAGCCTGTACAGTGTAGACACTTTTTAACAGGAGGAAGCCAGAAAAACCTCAAATTTCTGAGAGTTATTATGCTTGATGAAGTCCAAACAACTCTATAAAATCCTCAGCAAATCCAGGCTCCAGAGTTCTCAAACTCATATCACAATCCGATAATGTGTGAGAGGTGAGATCCTTTATTTTACTCTTCCATCTTCTTACAAGACAAGAGCAATCCCACTCAAAAAAAGAAAAAAAAAAAAAAAATTGCCTGTAACGCACCTAAGTACTGTCAAGATATATTTTACAAAGGTAAGATAAAAGCTGAAGAGATCTATTTGCCACAGGGTTGGTAGGGAGAAATAAGGTCCAAAATTCTGAGAAATACTCATCCTCCTCATTTATGGAATTATGGAAATACACCAAGAGCAATGAAAAACAGGCACTCAGACTCTAGACTTCCATACAGGACAGCAAGGAAACAAATAAATTGAAAACCCTTTTAAAACTGTAAGCTCTGCACAACTGCAGGTTCTTGGCTTCTACGAGAAGCTTTGCTGGAAAAAAATCCACTTCACTGCCCAGTAAAACTGAAAGGAAATCAAAGAGCTAAGTGAATATCGAAGTACTTTTCTTGAAGTTCTTATCTAAGCAGCAGCATTCACAGCTGAAATGTTCTATGAACAAAACTTCTCCTTGGATACGACTTTTCTTATAGCTAATGCATCTGTTCTACTTTTTATATTTCTCAGCATGGATATATGCAGAATAATAAGTTTACACCTGTTCCTGAGAAACTTGGCTTCTGATATGTGAAGAAAATCTGTTCTAGAGAAAGAAGAGAAAACCTCAAGAGTTGGAAGGAGTTGCTTCACTGTTTCCTTTTCTGCCTCTATAATTTCCTTACAGTAGATTTTATTAATAGAAAAGATGAAGAACATGCCCAGGGAAATGAATTTGCTTGTGTTGTTCACAAAATTTAGATGACTTGTTAGTGTATTACAGCCAGCATATAAACCCTGAGCAACACAAGAGCCAATACTGAGCTCTGCAGGGGCAATAAAACACTTCCCAGTTATCCTTGAAGATTCAAAAGAGACTGCTCACACTGTGAACAAGTTTGACAGCAGAGATAAAATAGACACAGTTAGTAGCTGGGAACCTGAGGTCTGTGCTAATGATATGTCAAAAATAGTGTAAAGTTTTCCCCCAGGTGGTCAGGCAGATAAAACATTATAAATTAGCAAAAAAAGAACTCCAATTTGAGTCAACATCTCATGTAAAAGCAAATATCTTCAAGGAGAAGTGTGTAGAAGCAAAGTCAGACTTGCATGCCTTAATGCCTTTTTGACACCTCTCTATACATCTGCATTTTATGAAAGAAATATTCTCTATGAAAAAACCTGATTATTTATGTCACTAATATTCTGGTGTTCTAGATGATTTCTTAATTTACTGACTTTTGAATCCAGTTTTTAAAGCAAACTTGCCAAGCATGACAGAATTAGAAGGGTTGCTTATTTGGGTTTTTTAAATTGACAGTTTCTAATAATTTTATTTCCCTGCAACTCCCAACCAAGTATGCATTCTTGCTATTCTGTGCATCTCATTGGTTATTTAAAGATGATACTTTAGTTGAAGGTGAAAATATAGTGACTCTTTAAAAAAATTTTAAATAGATGAGCATGCTTTGATAAAGCATGGCAATCTTTTCCTTTCACCTCAGTTTTATAACTACTCAGATGTAGTTATTAATTTATCTCTTTCTCTGGCCTTTAATTAAGCTTGGCTCTATTGTGTCTGTGGAAGAACAGTTCTTACAATAATTTCCAGTTGCTTTTCACTTTAAAAAGAATTCTGATTAATTTACAGTTGTTTATGTAATTTTCATATTGTATTGGGACTTTATCTTTGTTTTATGACAATTAACTTCTTGTTAAACAGATGGATACTAATAAATCACACATTCTTGAAATCTTCCATTACAGTGAATCTACCTAAATTAAATCCAGTTTCAATCCAGTAAGATTTACCAGGAAGTGTAATACTTACATTATTTTGTATTGGGGTTATAAACTTATCTTCATTACATGCTTCAAATTGTTCTGTCAAATTTCTACGCAATGTTCCATTTATGGCTGGGAACACTGAGTTTAGGAACAAGCCTCTTATGCATTAACATAAAATATGAGATGTTTAATACTTTAATATATTTAATTGCTACTTATGTAAAACCCAGTATGATTGTTTATTTTTTCTTCTTGTAAATACTCTTTGCTAAATTAAATACTTCCATGTACTTTTCTAAAGTACACTGGCTAAAGTCACCTCAGACTTCCAAATTAAATAACATTATCCTATATTCTGAGATTGATCCAATAAATTTTTATTTAAATCTGGGACTTTGCTTTCTAGCTCTAATACAGTCACCATTGAAAATACCCAAATAGTCTGAAGTCTTCCCTATTCCAGAGATGAGAAACACTGTGAGCTTTAGCAAAGAGATGGGAAACTCAGCAGAGAAAGTTACAGGTCTCTCTGCACTGAGTTAACCAAGGAAATGAACCTCTGCTTCCACCTGACTCCAACCAGCTCTGAGCCCAACACACTGCCCCGAGAGGATTTACTCATACAAGAGCAGTGTCAGACCCCAGTTTGTTCTGTGGATTTTTGTGGTTTCTAGATTTGCCTAGATCTAGGTCTTTCTAGATGTTCCCAGTCTGGGGAGTGGGACAAAAATAACCCCAGTGTTAGGTAGCACACACTGGAGTGTTCCCTTCATCTTCCTGAACCTGAAAACACAGAGTTTTGTCCCCATGGCAGCATGTGCTGAAGGAGCTGAAAATCTTCCAGTATCTGTGAAAATTGTTCCAGTATCTTTGGTACTGTGGAGCATTTGTCACAGTAAGGGTAAGAACTTACTATTTACAAGTCCGTAATCTTTTACCTAAGCCATTGAGAAGCATTTCCAAGGCCTCTGTGTCAAAATTTCCCCCTTATTCTTCCCATCTTATTATATTCTTATTGTCATTCTCACAGCATTGCACTTGCAAACCTTGATGGTGTTGTCATGACAGGTTCTCTTGTTCAATACCAGGGGCATCACTGGCATGTGATTCCTTCCTCTTCTACCTTCCGCTTTCATTCTCTTTTTTATTTTATTTATATATAATATATATGTGTGTATATGCATGTATATATATATTTATTATTTTAAGAAAAATACAAAGCACAGAGCACAAGGCAGCAGTTAAGAGCCACCTAAATCCTCAAAATCTATTATTCCATTTTTTATGTGCACAGAGGCTTAACAACTAACCAGTGTGCAACACTGACACCTAACCAGCATATTTCAGTTAACATTAAGAACGTTCTAATTGGGAACAACACAGAAGGAGTTTGTGTGGATCCTAACAATAAATATACATAACATTAGGGGAAAGATATCAAAAACTCACCAGAATTATCATCACCACAGTTTGCTGTGATGCAGAGAGTCCTCAGAGGAGGATACTTGTCTGGGATCCTGTCCCTGTTATTCTCAGATAGACACTGAGATGAATTTTCCCTTTCCTGCTTTTTAATTTTCTGTCTTTCTCTTCTTTTGATTTATTTGTCCCCAAGAGTCTTTAACCAGAATATCCACCAACTGTGAGCTGTCCCACCCATAAACCTTGATGAGTGTGTCTCAGCACCATTCCTGTAAAAGTCTCCTGGGCTATTCCTAGCTTTTACTGCTACAATGACTTAAAAGGTTTATTTCTTGCTCTCCAACAGGAATGATACTCTGTCCACCTGCAGGCATGTATAAATTAATACATTTTTATTTATGCTTGCAGGCACGTCATGCAAAGTGGTGCAAGAAAATCATAATATTCTTTTGGGACATCCATCTGTTTTTGTGTGTCAGCATCGATGTTTCAAGAAGAAATCCTTCTTTCAAACACTTTAAACTTTATAGTGTTCTCTTTTTTCCTTTCTAACTTTAGCTCAAATTTGTGAAGTAGTTGACACCAGATGGTAATGCAAAATTTGTTTTGTTTGCCATGATAATGCTATGAAAGTGAGTAAAATACGCCTTCCTAAAGTTCCCCACAGACACATGTTCCTCTCTCCACCCTAAAAACGTAACCTTGCTTAGCTAAGTTGCTTTCTGTCCTCAAAGCTGTGATTGTGTGGTGTTGCACAATGAAGCACTGAACACATACCTGAAGAGCAGCTGTCTTGTCTTGCTTGCAGGAGACTGAAAACAGCACATTCAAGCCCAACATGGAAGTCCCACACAATGGGATGAGCGCTGGAGGCAGTGGTCAAAAAGTGGTAAAAGCCAAGCTGAAACCACACATGCACACATGCTCCTAGCATGCACACGATACCAGGAATAATTTGAAGGTTTTAACACAGCAATAATATGACTGGCAACCATAGAAGCAAACTACTATATGTGCCTGGAAAGACTTAGTACAGCATCCTACCTAGAAGCCTTTTTCCCCCATCAAACGTTCTTTTAAAATTATTTATATGTAAAAGAAGTTGGTTAAAAGTCTAGTAATATCTTGCCACTTCAATGGCTTTGCAGTTCTACTCTCCCTGTAAGAAAAAACGTTTTTTCAACTGCTTCAGGAGAAGCTAAAGCAGAGGTCACATAATGTGCACTATTTGGTTATACAGGCACAGAGGAATAGATTATCTACATGGTCTTTCAGAAAAAGACTGACTCAAAAATAGAGCAGAGTCAGGCTTTCCACTGGAAAGTCTTAGCTTAATTTAGTAGATTCCAAAGCAGCCATTCATATATGAAGAATATAGAATTCTTTCAGGTTTTTCTTGAGGTTTCTCTCAGGTAAAGCAGAGTCCAGCACTTGCTGCAGGTAAAATGGGTTTCATTTTAGATGCATATACAGGAGATGCAATTTTAGGTTAGATTTCTCTAAGATCCCTCTCTGTGGGAAAGGCCATGTTGTAATGCATCCTTCCCTGCCCCCTGTAGCATTTCATAAATCCTTCTCTGCAGGAAACTGAGTTTCAGCTGTCGCATTCCAAAACCTCTCAACTGGTATAAATTTCAAGTTGATGATGATATACCCTGTCTTAACTATTCGTTTAATAGCAAAGCATGTTTTATTACTCTCATATTTTAAAATAAGATTTATAAATGTTATTTTTCAACAACAAGAGCAATAAAGTGACAATTACAATTATGTAACAGAAAGAATTGTATAGGGTTGTGGGTTTTTTCCTAAAGAGATAGAAAACCAAGACAAATAATATGATACAGAAAGCAGTTTCACAGAAAAAGAAATCCCAAAAATGTTCATAGCACCTCTTACTGTTTGCTAATGTATTAAAACCACATGTACTTGATGACAGAAGTATTGCTATATGATAATTCAAGTATATAGATTATATTTTAAAACACACATCCAAGAATTCAAATAAGCCATCCTTTGGCAAAGAGCAGATACACATAAAGGACCTTGGAATCTTTGAAACCTATTGGCTAAATCATAGTTCACATGGAAAGTCAGCTTCAAGGCTATCAAATCTATCAGAGAGATATATAAGTTGCTACATTTCTGAAAATAAGGAACCGTTTTCTCCCCCTCTTGGACTAGTCCTGTAAGTCCAGCTATATTTGAGGAATGTTCCAATTTAAAATTAACTTTATTCATGGACACACAGAGTAGGAATCATAGAAATTTTCTTACTGCCCAAAACAAAAAAGAGCAACACATGAGAGATGTATCCCTTCCTTCAGGTTGTCACCTCTGCCCTAACCTGGCTTGGTTTTCCTTCATTGCAGGGCTCAGATTTTCCTGTGCACATTGGGGCTTCCTGATCATTTGCACTTGGCAGGTATCAGGAGCAGTAACTTCATTCCCTAAGCAACTTTTCTTAAGGCTGTTTTATTAGTTTCACTCAGTTGTAATCAAAATATGTCTGCAATAGAAACCTAAACCTTCTGCCTGCTGACAACAGAGGAAGCTGTACTGCAAGACCCCACTTCTGCCTGGCATGCAGACCCTGAAACTGTTGGTAAGAAATCCTACTCAAGGCTGCAGTGTCAAAGGACTTTTATTGCATTAGCGTCTTCTGCTTCCCCCTTCTCAAAAGCAAAGAAAATATAACTAGACAAAAACCAAACACAAAAAGAAAAACCCACAATAACGACAGCAAAAACCACAACAATAACAATAACAAAAAACAACAACAACAACAACAAAAAACAACAACAACAACAAAACAAAAACAAAAAAAACCCCAACCCGATCAAAACCAAACAAATAAAATCCCTGACCCTTTTAATTAAGGTGGTGTGCTTGTCAGGGGGATATTGACTGCTGATGGACAGGACAGACACATTCACCTCACCTCCGTTCCTGCCCTATAGTCTGAAATCCTATTCAACTTCTCATTACTTCACCTTCATCCCATAACTCAAAGGGAACATAAAAATTGCTTATCTCATTATTAATGGTCTGAATTGGATTATGATCCCTGCCTATGTAGAGGTGATGGATTATTGTGGCCCCAATTAAATGATTGTTTTACAGAGTCAGAAATATGATATAGTACACTTCCACTAAGGGACTACATGGAAAGTGCAAGATGTGACCACATGTTTGTGGCAGGCTGTCCTGAGGGCTCCAAACCCCATTTAAAAGCAAAGTGGTTATTAAAAATCAGAAAAAATGTATCTGCCGTCCTGGAGACATCAACCCACTTTTGTCACAATGTTCCTCTCATACAAAAATGCTTGGTTGGAGAGCAAAGAAAATCCTCTTCAAGAATGTGGCTTTCAGGAAACTTTCAAGAAATCATATCCCCTTGATCTCCTTCTCTTTACCTTTCTCCAAGCTTTTAAATTCCCATGTATTTAAAAGAAGGACCTTCTACATAAGCACAGTCTACATAGAAGTCCAGAAAGCAGCCTGGGGTGCGTGGTCATCTACATTTTCAGATGCTTTAATCTGTCTTTATATGTCTTTCCCAAATTCACCAGAGGACAGCTTTACCAAAAGAACTCTATTTACAATTTACTTCAGAACATCAATTAATTTTTTGATTCATATGTGAAGAAGAGTTTATTACCCATCTTCATTCTTAGCGGATTTACTTAATTTGCTGAGAGAAACCAACCAACTGTAAAATCAAATTATTTAAGGAAAATTATAGGATAATAAGGTAGTTGACATTAGTATAATAATGCACTGAATATTGCATATTCTTTGTTTTATTGCAGATAATACAGCAATATGCTAGTGGAATTTTTAGTAGCAGAAATATGCTAGACATATATTTCTCTTTCTAAAGTAAATTTCCCTTTCAAACCTCATGCAGAAAAGGAAGGTTCTAACTTGATTGCATCAATTTACAGGATTACATTTGGGTGACTCTTTCCTGTGATTGATTCTAAACAAGAAGTCAGGCAAAGGGGTTTTGAATTCCTGTTGTGTACTTTACCTGTATATCCCAATAGACAGAGTCTGGACAGAGTAGCCCTCCAAAGGATCAGTGAACCATCATCATCACAATGAAGTGAAAGGCTAATTTTTGGGACTGGAATATTCAGATTGAGGCCATTTATAGTACAAAAGGATTTTCTTAACCTGTCTGCCTGGTAGATGACATCAACCAAGAATGGGCAGGGACAACATCACAGAAACAATATGTGCATATGTTCATCATTGAGGCGTATCATGTATCTCTGTGGGACTGTCTTACTTCAAAGAACTGTTTTAAAAGCTTTCACAGAAAAAAATAATTATAAACATAAATACACAAGAGCATTTAAAATGCAGCTTTTACTTAGGTTGACCTGGTAAGGTTGAACACATGTAAAATAATTCTGGATGAGAGGTATGAATTCAATTCTTGCATAGATTTTTTATTTAAATTGACTGATCTGTCACTTTCAATTTTTCTATTTTAAAATGAAGTACACAAAAAGTACATAAAAACGTACATAAAAAAGAGCAAGAATTTCCACTGAGTGCCTGAAGACAAAATTCCCATTCCATTTTTTCTCCTAGAGGTATCAAGAGATGTCTCTTCTCAGGGCTTGAAAAAGTGCTTCAGCATATACACATATGTGTTCATACTGATCCAGACAGGAATTTTTAATATTCTTGAATATTAAAATAATAGCATTTTAATATTAACTGAAAGTGGAGCTTTCAGTTAGATTTGGAAGTTACTTTATCCCTCTCCTGAAGTCTTACCTACAGAGTTACAGCAAAAGGATCAATTTTCAGCAACAGATGATTCCCTTGGTGGAACTCTTCAGAACCAATCATTCACCACCTGAACCTCTCCATTCGTACTGCTGAACAGAAAACTCATATATGCACAAAATATCTTTGTATTTTCACTTCACTGATTCCCCTCTTCAATGTCAATACTGGTGTGTTCATCATTTTACTATTTATCACTAACCAATTTTATTATTATGAACACAAAACTGGAACAAACGTTGGAATTTTTTCACAGCATGTATTAAATCTTTGAGAAATGTTATTGACTAACTTCGTTTTTGTTAGTCATGGATTTAGTGAGCACTATTCACTAATGTTTCTCATACCTCTTCAAACATATTTGAACTAGGAAACCCTCCCTTCACAGCAGAATGTTGAGTTTCATTCCATTTATTCTGCATATAATATAATCAGAAACGTTGTCATCATTATCAGACAGATCTCACAGACTTCACTAGGACTTAGTCACAGGATTAAAGCTCTCCTGAGAGGGTTAGAATTACTTGTGTGAAAATACTTTGCTCTTTTGTGCTCACAGCTGAATTTGCTGATCCCACAGATTAAAAGATTTGTGTGTCAGTATCTAATCCTAATGTCCTGACCTACACAGTTTCCTGCTCCTGGAAAATTTTCAAAACCAGAAAAATATCTTATATAATTAGATTTTTTAAAATGTGATATGATCTGATCTTCTTTATTATTATTCATTACTGCAAATACTTTATAAGTACAGATATATGATTGCATATGCACATACACATCTTGATTTATATGTTTATTTTACATGTTGATTTATATATTTATTTTTCATGTATATATATAATATATATATTTCCATATATATGTACATAGATACATGTCCCAATGTTTTTCTTACATTTTGCTCATCCCTATGCCTAGAATTTTCTTTTATGTCCTTCACACGCCTTATGTGCTGAGAAATTTCCCTCTTTTTCATCTCAATACTAAAAGAAAAGCCTACAGTGAAATAGCTAGAACTGTCCCTCCATCATCATGTTCCTCTCTTCACCTCCCCTGCCTGAGCTCTGTGTGAAACACACAGGAATCCCATCTCTGTTTCCCTATCTTCTGTCCCAAAATACATCAAAAACAATGATGTGTAGCAGCAACAGAGTCTCCTTAAGCCTCTCAGTAGCATCATACAATTAGGAGATGAGAGATGGTAGAACCAGCACTGATTTTTTAATAACATACTGTGATTCATTGGGCTACAGAAGATGTGAAGTAGATTGCCCAGAGAGTCAATAAGTACAGCTAGATAAAGTACAGCACAAGGCTAATTTCTAAATAGAATTTCAGACAATCATTGTTTATCATTTTGCCAGCTACAGGCTCTAATGTCTTTGGGGTCTGTCTGGAACAACTTGAGGAATAAATCAACAGCTATCCATTAAAAATTATTTGTCTTTTGTTTATAAATAACATTTACATAGATTATTCACAAGTCACAGAAAATCAGTAAATAGCAGAAATTAAGTCCTTCCTTGTCTCATGCCAAATCTTCTCAATAACAGGCTTTTGCTTTCCTCTCCTCATCTGCTTCCTGTTTGTTTACATTTTTAAAGCTGTGTCCTCAGTGTTTGATCTCCAAACAAACATAAACTGAGTCTGTCAAGAAACCCTACTGACAGAAAACTTGAGTCCATCAAAAATGAGTCAGTTCCACCTCTAAGTCAACAAATAGATTGCTCGTTGTTTCATACAATGCATAATTAGTGCAAGAAGCAGCTACTGGCATCCTGGACCTTCCATGCATGCTCACAGTAGCATAGCAGTTCAACCCTGCCTTCCCCACCAGTTGTCCTTGCACACCTCTTATCTAAATACTTATTACTGAAATCATTCAGCAATTTGTTTTCAACCAAAAAAGAGAAGAGGAGAGGAGAGGAGAGGAGAGGAGAGGAGAGGAGAGGAGAGGAGAGGAGAGGAGAGGAGAGGAGAGGAGAGGAGAGGAGAGGAGAGGAGAGGAGAGGAGAGGAGAGGAGAGGAGAGGAGAGGAGAGGAGAGGAGAGGAGAGGAGAGGAGAGGAGAGGAGAGGAGAGGAGAGGAGAGGAGAGGAGAGGAGAGGAGAGGAGAGGAGAGGAGAGGAGAGGAGAGGAGAGGAGAGGAGAGGAGAGGAGAGGAGAGGAGAGGCAATGGCGTGGGTGTGTGGCATCTACAGATTTCCAGTACCAGCTGTATACTTGTACTTTCTTTTGGGTGTCATAGTAAAGTGACAGAAACCTGAGAAGCTGACCTGATTTTTCAACATATGAAAGACCTGCCAGAAATGCTTCTGACTGCCAGGTCACTGATGAGTTTGTTTCCTCTTCCAGTGTGGAAAAATTTGGTGTTATTTCTATGTTTCTATCTTTTTTTTTTTCCTAGTTTAAGCAGCACATGAAAAGGGGAAGAAAGGATTTATATTCTGGATTGACAAGGTAAAATGAGAGAGGTTAAATTATTTTAAAATGCAGTGTTTTGCAAGTACACTTAAACCCTGATATTTTCTAAATATGTATGTCTTGAAGGGTTGATGTTATCCTTCAAATAAAGAAATCAGTAATAAAAGAATTTGCTTGGGTTGTTCTGAAATGAAATTTGTTTCAGACAAGGTCAAGTGTATTTTTGTGCTATTTTTTTTTAATTGTGACTGTTGTCCCAAAATAGTTATTATTCCTACAACTCTAGTCATCTTTCTAAAAGCAACCTTCTTGGAGACCAACAAAAGTAACATTAGTGATATTTTGCAAAATTATCCATGAAACAAAATAAGAAGTACTAGAATCAAAGTGATTTTCTAAACCCTCTACAAGACAAATGAATCCTTATTCACAACTATGTAGGAGGCCTCAGTGACCTTCACAGTACTGTAATACCTTACTCCAGATATTTCCCATTTGAAAGCCTGATCTAGTTTACCCACTTAGATGAAACTGGATGATTCAGCATTAAGCCTAAATAATTATCTTTATTAACAATTTAGAAATGTGATAAACTCCCTGTGGGTTTAATCCACAGAATCAGAATTTACTTCATACACTGTAGAATAAAAAAATGCCAAATCTTAAAACACCAGCCCAGCTACCCTTTTGATTCTCTGAAGCTCCCCAGTTCTCCTTCATCTGTGATGTGATGTGATGTGCAGAGCTGCAAAGCCCATTCCCAGTGAGTGGCCCAAAATGTAGCCCATGTATCAGGACTGCAGTGATGTGACAGATTCATTCAGACTGTGAAAGACTATGACAGACAAAAAAAAATATTGACTAATTAGTAAAATACAGGAGAATGCAACAATGTAAACCAAAATCAGCTGGAAATAACTGCTTAGAAAATGTCAGTGCAGGAAGGGGTAGCTGTACTGAACAAGCTGCAAGAATGGGACGTAAGATAGTCAAGCTCACTTTTCATCTTGACTTCAGACATCTTGAATAGCTTTGTTTGATCAACATTTTCAAATATGGATGCCCATATTTGTGCATTAAATTTCATGGGCTCACCAGTTAATACTTTTCTATGTCTAATAGTGACACTTTTAAAAGTCTAATGTTTAATCACCTCCACTTGAAAATGAACTATTTTCAAGTGTGAAACTGTCTCAGTTTCCCCCCTGAACAATGTGTGCTAAAAGATCTGTTGTGTCAGCTGAGAAACTGATAGATTAATGATGATAACAATGATGAAAAATATGATGAAAACTTCAAATGAAATACTGTACCAAAACATCAGCATTATGGTAAAGCTTCACACTGAGTCCCTGAGGAAAGATCATTCCATTTGACAGAGCATTAATGTGGCCATTAGAGTGGTCATGTAAATTATTTTCAATACTGTATCTTCTGCTAAGCATATTTCAAATTGGAAAAAATACAGCAAGATATAGTATATTTTTTAGATTAAAAACTTCCATGTATCCTAATTTGGAAAGTAATAAAAAATTTTTAAAAACTGGTCAGTTGGGTCAAGGTTGTATGGCGATTCCCTCACTCCACAATCCAGTTCTCACACACCAGTGAGTGCCCAATGGAAAAAGACAGAAAAACCTCCTTCATTCACATCAACACTGTCTGTGGTGCACTTTGTGATCTCTCCTAGGTTGTTCCAGGGGTGCCTTAGCTGTGTCCAATCATAATCACCAAACTGTGCAAGCTTCACAGCTGGTGAGATGGGGGGACCTTCACAGCCTCATCAAAGAGAAATATGTGCACAGTAATAGTTCTAGGAATAAACCTCAGATTAATTCCTCATGCCAATTCTTAACCATAGACCTTTTCCAGGTTTTCATCTGTTATTTCAACTTACTGCTGACACCTGAAGTTTAAACAATCTTGCAGGCTACACTGAAGGTCACAAAATGAAAGGGACTTTTCAGCCAGAGCAAGTGAATAGAATATGCAAAATAATGTCATGGTTCTGCTGAATACCTTCCATTTCTTTAATATTTGGTCATGCTTTTTGAAAAAAAACTGGACATGAAAAGTGAGACTCCTACCCTGCTAATAGACTCTTACACACCAGTTTCTCCTATTTCAATGTCATGTGCTGTAATTACATTTATTGCACCTGTTTCTCTGTGCTGACTACTTGCCTGAGTATACAGTGCTGGACAGTGTCCCATTAAGGTTTCAGCTGCTGCAGTTCTGGTCAAAACAGATGAGAGACAGAAAGTGGGGACAGTGATGGGCTCAATCTGATGAAAACAGACGGAATCAATGTTTTTACCTAATGCAACATGAGCTAAATAGAAGCAGCCAAAGGAATTGACTAAGTATGCTCCAAAGCAGAGATTAAGAGGCTGCATTTTCTGGAGTTTGACCCAAAATTTCATAGCATCCTACATGCCCTAAGTCAGGCACACTGCATTGATAAAGAAAATTCAGGTATTAAAAATTGTAGTTCAACTAGCCATCAGACAGATTTCAAATGCTGACTAGGTAACAAGGGAGATTGCTACAAGAAAGATTTATAAATAACATTTCATATTCAGTCAGGGGACTGGGTATTTGGCTCCTTCTGCCTCCATCTATCATGGTTTCTCCCACAGGTGGTATTGGAAACGACACAGGTGTCCCATTCTTAGAGTGATACTGTGATAGTTGTGCTGCCATCTGTGATTTAGAGGAACTCTGGAGACACTCCCATATTACAGTGGAGAATGAATGAACTTCTAGCAGTGTCAGCAATTGCGAACACACATGGGGGACTAAGCTATCCTTGCATGTCCAGCCTCTCCCTTGGTTTTCCAAGAAGAATACCAGTTAAGCAGAGCTGATCTTATCAGCTTGTGCAAAAGACACTAATGAAAGCATGCTTTAGAAACTGAAATACCATGGGGAAAAAATCCTGTGGAGAATATTCTATGATCTTCAAGAAATTGTCCACAAGTATTGCTACCCACAAAAATACAGGACTCGATTAGCTTCTGTTTGGAGAAGGCAGTTACTGGGTCATGCTGTCACTGCAGCAGAAAAGAGAGGTGCTGCACCTGCAGACTACAACATTTGGGAGCAATACAGACCAGAAGATAACAAAGGTACCTCTTATAAATACACCAGGTTGTGAAAAAGAGCTTAATGTATTTTAAAACTCCTGATTATGTTGATATGAATAGAGCAGCACAAATGTGCACCAGTAAGTGTTGCTTTCTATAAGTTCAACCTCAAAGCACTTATTTGCTGTAAAGTTTAAAGTAGCTCAGAAGGTATGAATTCATACCATTATTTCTTAGGAGTATCTCTTCTGCAAAAGGGCATTACCAATACAATTATAAACATAAAACTTCATTAATAGCTTGCCCAATTTCTTTTGGGGGCTGCTCTTGAGTTTTACAGGGTTTATGTTGTTTGGGGTTTTTTGCTGACAGTTCACTTTTTGTTTGCTTGGTTGGTTTTGTTATTTTACTGTTTATGCTCTCTTTCATTACTTTAGACAATTCATTTATGTTTATATGCACCAGGTTGGGTGTCATCACACAGAGGGATAGTCACAAATGCTAGGGGAGATGTCTCCTCTGGTTCATGAAGACAAGATTCCCCAAGCAAGTAATATATGCACAAGGTTTATTTGACTGGACTTTGCAAAAGCTCATCTTCTCCATCTGACTCCAGCAAGATCCTATGTAGATTAGGTTTCCTAAGTTAAAATACTTTCTAATGTAATCTGTATTTCCTAGGGACCTTCTTATGTACAATTGCCTTCCAGAAAATCATTTTCTGTCTAAATCAGCTCTGCTTGACCTTTGATCTTTTCCTGTTGCTGTTCCACGATCTTCAGCTGTACCTATAAACTTTCTCATTGCCAAGCCACACAGGTGGTGGTGTTGGTGTTGCACTAAGATAGAGTATATCAGTATTTACACGTCACTGCTTTTATCTTTTACTCATGTTCACAAATAAATTATCAGACATTATGAATTCTAGTTTCACTTTAGAATGCTTCCTTCCAGATGTTGCTATTTCATTGATGTTTTTCAGTGAGTATATTTTCCAAGAGGTACCTGTCCCCATTTGCCACTTCTATTTCTGTACAAGACTTACCTAACTGCTTTTAACTTGCCAGGTATTTTTATGTTAGGTATATCTGTGAGTTAACTCTTTTGGGAAAAGGAAATTGAGCATACCTAAAAAGAAATTGCCTCATAGTTCACATCTTCAGTTTATCAGACAGTTTATCTCCTAGTAAAATACTAGTTTTTCAGTACTCTGAGTTGGATTCTTTTACTGACTTTAAAGATACTTGCTTATTTGTTTTTTTCCATCAATTTCTGCCTTTTTTACCTAGACAAAACTGTTTAGTCCAGTTATGTCTATAGAAGGATGATCTGATTTGCTACTCCAATATGTCAAATGTCTGTTGCACTAAAAGATGTTTGTGTGTTATGTTCTGCTAACGACAGTTCTAGGGAATAAATAAAAGTACTAGAAAAAACATTTGATCAGTTTCAATAATTAGGAAAATTAGTAAAGGCAATTCTACTGCATTACTCCTTGCTGTCTTATGGATAGCTGGACCCAAATACAAAGTGGTCATTCAGAGCACCATTAACGTTTTAGAAATGCTTGTAAAACGGGGAAAAGTGTTAATCTGTATACTAATGAGACAGACTAGCAGCTCCCTAGCAACCCCGTTCCTAGGTCCTGTGAAGAGAAAAAGGACCTTTGCACAGATCTGCACAGAGGATCAAATTATTCCTTAGCTGTCTGCAACATGATGGAGAAAAAATCTGCCTGAGGTATATTCCATTCTCTCCAAAAGCACCAGCTGCAAAAGTGCAGTTGTAACTATCTACAACTGCTTACATTTGTCTTATCAAACATTTATGGCCCATGTTACAGAGGTGGTTAAATTATTCAATATAATGGTCAGTTTTGGTGTTACTGAAAAAAATCTATGTTAACAAGCTAGCTTAGAAAAGACAGCTTTTGGTCTCACAAGAAGCATACCTAATGCCATAAAATCAAGCAAAAGACAGCTTGTCTTATAGTGGGAGTACTTCTAGTTGCATTGATGGTGAATAACCAATAATCATAAGACACAAATAATATTCATTCAATATTCAGTAAATCTGTTACACTTAACTCTGAGGATCATAACACTTTTTCCTATAAAACTAACAAGTTTAATTTGAGAGTATGATTCTCGTATTCTACATGATTATCTGAAGTCTGTTCATACAATGGCAAGGCTTTCAAGTTCTTGATTAACTTTTTTATGCAGTGTTTATTTCCCCACTATTCATTTTCCTGTCAGAAAATTATTACATTGACTTTTACTTATATATTAAGCCATTGTTTATATTTGCTTGTCATCCTCTATGGATTCTGTACAAAGTCAGTAAAAACTGTCACAGTTTTAAAACTGAAGTATAAAGTTGGTCATCTCCGTCTGTATGTCTTAATTTTCCAGTTGATTCAGAGAGAGATATACATCATTACTTTCCCTTTATAGCTCATAATCATTCAGGATTGGGTAAATATAACATTTTCCAAGCTTCACTTCAAAAAATACTCCATGAGTTTTGATCCTGTGAGGACATCTAGTGAGCATTCCATATAGAAAGAAAACTGTGAACATCTTACAACATGTACAATGAACATATTTTCATCAAGTCTTTTATTGCTGAGAGATATTATTTTATTTGTGTCATAGCAGCACCTAAAGCCAGGCAGTAGCTGAAATAAGCTCCTTATATGCTTTTCTGTAAGCATGCAGAAAAGAGAAATCTGTGTTCCAAAAGTTTACACTCTCAGGAAAGATTATTTCACATATTTTCATATACAATTATACAGCTGCACAATTATACAGGTAACACACCTTTCACAGTCTGTTTGAAACACCTGTCCTGATATTATTTCTGTGATTACCACAGGGTAGATAGACTGCTTTGGCAGCAGCAGAAGCTTCTGGAGGGGCTCTCCAGAGATGGGATGCAAGGATCCAGCTGCCAGCCAGCTGTACCTGGCACTGGACCTCTGCACAAGGAAACTCTGGACCAGCAGGGAAACCACCTGAGAAATGGTGGAAGGGAGAAGAAGGTCTCAAGTATTTCACACAGACTTGACAAGTCTGTTTACAGAGGAGAAGGGAATGAGTCTGAGATCCAAAGCTAAAAAACCATCTGGATTCATTTAAGAACAAGGCATGGTATAAAGGCAAAATTTATCTCTCTTATTTTCTCTTTTTTTTTTCCAGGTAGAGAGATTCTCCAGGTCACTGCCATACTTCAAGCAGAACATATCATTTGAATGTGATTAACATCAGTGCTCCATTAGACTAAAAAAGAGGAGCATAACAAAAAATTCTCAAAGATTGATTTTTGATAATCATTCCATTTGATATATGCAAACTTTGTATGAAAAGTGCAATATCATTCAATGAATGATCAGCTATAGAGGGCCTTAGCTACAAAATATGCTGTATCACCTTAGTGACAATTTAAAGGAAGGAAATAACATTTCAAAGAAAGCCTCTTGTAACGTCTTAAAACTTGGAAGATTTAGAAGAATACCACATTCAACCTTCAAAGACAAAATTTCATTTTGTACACTATATGAACACCATGTTTATTGACTTGTGTGTACAACTGCAGTTTCCTAATCTTCTTTTTGTTCTCTACAAAGGCAGTGGTCCTCTCATTGAAAGACTGCATATAAGAGACTAAGACTATTCTAAATTAAAAGCCCTGAACTTTTTATAACAGAGGTATTAATTGACAAGGCTTCCAATTTCCATCTAATTATTGTACCAACCAATTTCTCCAAATCCTCATTAATATTTAAGAAGTTGACAGGTAATTCAACAAGCTTAATGGAAACTAGTAATGAGATACAGAAGGCATTTTTGCTATGCCTCATGGCATGAGCATAGGGAATCGAAAATACCCGAAAACCCAGTGAAAGGAATTTGGTAAATTCATTAGTTATGACCTGTGCTAAGATTTTGCATGCATGGGCTTTTTTAGTCATCCAGATGCATTTACACTTTCAAGAAACTCCCAGTCTAGAGGTCTGTCATTACACTGAAAATCACACCCTCATGTTAGAGGAGCTATCAGAAAAAAAGTATTTGAAAAAGTAATTAGGTATTGTTGGAAAAACAACTTTCTCAATTTCTTGTGAAAACCATTCACAGAATAAATGGTAATGGGTATGTGCAAATAAGCAGGACTGAAAACTGTTTATGGAAATTCTGAATGCATGTTTCTTTATATTTTTTTCCTAGTAAATGTTTAACATTAAACAGCACTTACTGAAATGATTGCCCAAAAATATTTTGACAACTTCTGAAAAAGATACTTGATGCTGATTTGATTTATGCAATCATGTTAAACATCTGAAAGACAACTGCTATTATGTGATGTGATGTGATGAGTTATTTTTTAAATAGTTTTTTTTTAAATAAGCCAATTATCTGGTATTGTTTCTGCTCTAAGACTTTTAAAGTCATTCATATTTACTTGAAAAAACCAACACTAGGGAAATTAAAACATTTCTAAAAATTGCTGCAGAGGTGTTTTCGGCATGAATTTTCTCACCAGCAGTCATGAAATTTTGGACCATCCAGAAACAGTAATGTCATGTACCTATAATTAAGTGGAAAGCAAAGGTTAGAAAGAATGTCAGAGGAAAATAATTCTGATATCAACTCCAGTATCCAGTGACTGCACCCAGTTTACTAGAAAAAGAAAAACCCCCATTCATCACCAAAATATCATTGATTCTCTCTCACAAAGTCTGTAACATCTAAAAGAAACCTGACACACTTTAGCAGCCATCAAGGGCAAGAGCTACTCATTCATCAAAATAACTGCCTCCTAAATGTCTGTGAAAAACTCACCCTTGACAATCATGATACAAAATGCATAATATACATAGAACTGCACATAAAAATGCTAATGTCTTGTTTTATTGCAAAGGAAAGGTTAAAATGTGACCTCTCATTTTACACAATATCATTCACAAAACTCTTATTTGATTAAAGGACTATTTTACATCAATTCTGTTGAATCTAGTGTTTTAAATTCCCCAGAACAATAAATAGGAAGACCAAATGTGCTGAATAATGTTCTGCCAGAACAGCCAAACTACCTTAACTGCATCAACCCATTAGTTCAGGCTCTCATTTTCTTTATTGCTTCTGATTCCCTAGCATGGCCAGACATCCTCATCCAGACCCAGCCAAGCAGGATTAAACCATTCCTGCCCTTGCTAATGTATCTGCTCAGTTCTGTTTGAACAGGGGTAATGATGTGCCCCCTTAAGCTGTGCAGGTCAGAATGACTCAGAGGAAATGACTGCGTTTACCTGAAGAAGGGGAGGAAGTGCTCTCACCATCTAGTTCTTGAGAGCAAAGCTGTGAAATCTTCCAATGCACCTGGGAGGCTGCGGAGGGATGGCATCCCTTGTTTAGCAGCACACTGCCCTGAAGTGAAGCAGTTCAGGGGAGTGGAGCTTAATTTAGGCACACTGCTTTGCAAATGCAGATGCCTTTGCATGAGACAGAACCAGGGGGATTCCAGGGGCTTGATTCAGACTTCTACATCCCATTCTTACTGTGCTGGGAAGCGCAGTGTAGGAGTCTCTATGTGGGATGACTGAGGTCAGCTGTCTAAAATCAGTCCTGCCATCTCTGAGGCGGTGGGTTCCGAAGCCACAGTCTGTTTCTTTGACTTGCTCCCTTGCAACTCTGTGTTCGAGTTTACTTAAGAGGACGCAGTCACAAACAGCACAGTGATTCATCTTGTGTTCATTGCTTCATCTACTTTTGCACTTCTTTTCCAGAGCATTGATGAGTGGATAAAAAGGTGTGGCTGCACAGGAACCAGCCCACATCCAGTGAACAGCTTTGCACTGGATCTGAATCAAGCTGTTGGGACACCACTGACATAGGAGGCATTTTTGCTCAGCTCAAGCTCACCCTGAGTTTGCCATTTGTGTTTGTGTTGGTAACTCTCCTGAATAAATCCACACCTGCTTTCAGGAGAGCTTTTATATTCATGTCCTTTTCCTGCATCAGTCTATCAAACTGCTCACGGCAGTATGGCCATTTTCACACATCTGACATCTTCCATTCTGTTTGGCACTCCTCTGCTTTCACTACAGCTGAAACACCTGATTTTTCACCAACCACGGGAAGTGGAAGAATAAAGCAGTAATCCTTCCCTCAGTCATTTCCAAAGCTGAATGCATTATCTTTTCATTCAAAGTCATACTAAATTACGGCACAAAAAGATGGGGTGCAAACACCAACCTTCAGCGCAACTTACATTTGTGGTTTTTTGCAGTCATCATTTATGAATGTATTGATCTTAGACTTTCACAAATTTCAATGAAAATACCTTACATTCAAGAAATTAAAGCTACATAAAAGCTTAAATTGTCATAGAACCTTATAAAATTTTAATACCAACTGTAGCTGAAAAAATGCATTAATAAACCAGTTTCTGGGGAAAATAATCATGCGACACTCTGAAGAACTTTCACTAGTTTATTTCCATATATAACAATAGATATAAAAATAGATCTTGATAGAAAAATATTTATATCAACATAAAATTCCCACGTGTTTATGACAACTCAGTTATTGTGTTTTCGTACTCCTCATTCCCCTATGATTTAATGTAAATTCTTACTGCTTTGTTTGTTCTTGACACTGTATATTTTTCTTTTTTTTTCCGTATATGCTGAATTATGAATTTTTTTCCCACTCATTAGAGCTAATTTGCCTGATTAACTTGGAATTTGAGCTCATGCTTGAATCTGAAGAGAACCATCTGGATCACATGCTGGGAGAACTGAAGTGTAAGGATGAGAAAGCAAAAAGGAAGGAACTTTCTTAAACTTCAGGCAGCGTTTTGTTTTGGTTTCTATCTTTCCCACACCTATGTTCTTCTGCAGTAAAAAAAAGTACTCACAGGACAACAGAAATGGTAAAACTACAAACTTCTGAAAATTACTAATTTTTCTAGATATAACAACAAGAACATAAAGAAAAGACCTCACATTTTAAATACTGAGCCAGGAAAACTAACACATTCATCACTTTCTGAAAATGCATCCCAAGAAAAATCAAGTTTGAGTAAATTTTTCCAAAGGAAATAGTCTCACACTGATTGAAAAAAAAAGTATTTATTGTTTTGCAGACATTAAAATTAATCTGAAGGTTTTTTACATTTCAGAGAATAACAGAAAAATTGAAAACCTGTGAGAGCAATATTCCAAATGAAATTTTCTTTTTTTCTAAGGGACTTCATAATTTCACTATTATAAGCTGCACCATTTTGACTAAAATTTTGGTCCAAACCCAAAGTGCGGCTTATAATCAGGTGCGGCTTATATACAGACAAAGAACAAAAACTTTCTGTTTTAGTTTGGAGGACAGGTGTCTGCTGAAAAAGGCAGGAGCTTCTCTTTGAAATGGAGAATTATTATAATTTTGAAATAATGGAGCTTTCAGGCAAAAATATGGGAATTAGGAATAACAGTTCTTTTCTAGGGAAATTAAAATAGAAATACAGTACTACAAAGAAACAAACTCCAAACCCTGACAAAGTCAGAGTACAACCTGACACCCTGTCAGGCAGGGTGTTTGTAGCAGTCCCATTAAATGGTGTTTGCAGTCCTCTTGCAGTGACAGATGTGATTCAGTTGGAGCAGTGCTCCTGCAGAAGGTGCAGTTTCCCTCCGGAGGTCCAGTGGTGATGCAGAGAAATCCGGTTTTCCTCTGGAGTCCAGTGGAGAAAGGGGCTCCCTTAGTGTCCCAAAACCTCTGTTTTTATTTTGGTAAGAAATGTTGGGCTCTTCCCCTAGGCTGGAGCAACTTCCAATGGGATGCAGTAATTTTATCAGTCCCACAGTGGGACTCAATGGGCCATTAGCAGAAAATGACTCCCTGGAAGAAGGATGGGGTGTGAAAAGATAAAGAACAATGCCCTGCCTGGTTTCAATGGATGGCCCATTAGCAGAATATCTGCCGTTGAGATAAGGATCACTGCCCCCACCCTCAACAGATGGTGATAGAATAGATACCTTTTATCACATTCTATATTGTAACGTGCGGCTTATAATCAGGTGCGACTTATATATGGACAAAGAATGAAAAGTTGCTGGCACCCGGAAGTGCAGTTTATACTCAGTACGGCTTATAATAATGAAATTACTGTAATTAACATGGTATTACTTCATTTAAACTCATTTCAGGGTTTTGAGTAAACAAACTTCTCAGAAAAGAGATGTTTTAGAGCAATGTCAAAGTATCCTGTTCTGTAAATATAAAAATGTAAGGCAAATAAATTGTTATATTTTGCTGGTCTTTATTCTAAACAAGACTGTAATTAGCATGCTTATACTGTCAGAATTTAAGAAAAAAAAAAAAACTTTTTAAATGTAAAACCTACTGCCCAAAAGTTTCTAATTGACCCTAATCATACTGTCTTTAAATGGAAGTTAAACTAACAATCAGCTACATCAGATATGTAGATTTTCAGATATAGAGAGAACAAAATATACTAACAGTGTATGGAATATTTTAAAGTACATATTGCTTTTGAAAAAGGAAATTTGCCATCTAATCCTTTTGATACCTTTGAGAAATTAATTCAAATCTAATTTTGCTATCATATTTTGAATTATCTTGATTCCTTCTAAGAGGATATGCAGAAAATTTGCACTCAACAATTACATTTTCTTAACTATAATTTGTTTAAAGAAATATTGTTGGGGGACATCGTGGCAAATGTTTCCCAGAACATAAGGTAGGAAAATTTCTCCATTCATGTTGGACTGCATTTTGTCGTTCCTACTTGACAGCATGGAGTCACATCAGTAGCTGGACTAATGGATCATTAGGGAAAGATTGGGATATCAGCACAGTTGGCTCTGGTCTATGTCTGAGTGCCTTGTTTGTTCTAAATAAGTAATCCATCTGTTGTTATTTTCCAAAACTTAGAGGAGGAACCAATAACTGAGCTAGGGAGATGCAGTTGCCATGAGGCCCCTGGCTGGACTGAGTTGGCGTCTTTACATGTCATGTCAAATTCTGGCAACTGACAGAAAATACTGCTTGAGTTTCTAAAATAGCCAGCTCTGTTAGTCTAATTCCAGCTTTCATTTCTCAGAATTTCAGACCTTCTAAATATTCTTGAATGCAGTAAAAGTATGTTACTCTATGCTGTTCTATAGAATAATGACTATCAGAGACATTGAAGTAGAACAAAAAAGCAGAGGAAAGAGAGAGTGTGTATATCTATTATAGCCAAGTCTCAGGAAGAGATTCCTACCTACATCTGGACAGGCCTCATTTTTCTCACTGACCTGTATATCTCAGCACGTACATCAGCCATGTTCTTCACTTTTGATTTTCATTCTGCTGGTCTGTGCAGCTCCACCATTCAGTGTTTCCATTTTATTTAAGTCAGTACACACACTGACATCTGCAGCAGCTGTCATAACCCAGCATTTCTGCACTCAGCCTGTACTGTCTCACCAGAGGCATTCATCACCTGTGCAAAACAACAAGCTTCTGCTGCTCTGTCATTTTTATTCATTTCATTCAAAATACGAGTTATGAGTTCATCAACAACTGGCACAAATCTTCAGTTGGCTCTGTGCCTCCCTGCTGTCTAGGGCAGAATCTCTGAGCTGCCACATGGAGGATGCCATGCCAGAAGTGATTTTGTTTACAAGCTGATGGGTTAGGAACACCTCTGCACATGGCAATGGATAGTTCTCCCACAACACACTCTGAAATGTTACAGGAAAGGGTTGCTAAGGGAAGAACAAATGGTTCAGGATTTCAAGTGCCCAAACAGCACCTAATTGCAGCTCCTTTATGAATGCAACTACATGGGTATGGCTCACCACTGTAGATACACTTGCACATCCCAGAAAACGGCCGCAAAGATAGGAAAAACAGAACTTGCCATTTGTCAAACAAAGATGGTAAGGTATAATTTAGCCACAAATTATAATTTATACCACAAGTGTCAAGCGAGTGGCAGAGTGTCACCTGGATTCTCACCTGTGACCTGCTGCAAACACCTCCAGACCTATCTTAGAACAGCAGCTACACCAAAAGTTGCAGTCCTTATAGATCTTTAGAAGATAATTCCCTGAACTCCCCTACACCTGCTGCAAAGGATGTCCTCACCTGATCAGAAACAGAGATGCTGGGTCTCCTCTGCACTGACCCTGCCCTTTCACACAAACCTCTGCAAAGTCATGAGAACAAGAACTGCATCCTGAGATGAGAAAGCAACAGCTGAAGAAAAGGAGCCTGCACACAGACAGCACAGTCACATCCACATCGCTCTGTTTGTATCTCCACAATAGCAATCCTCTATCTCCTGCCTTTTTCTTTTATGTATATGTCCCATTTACCATTCCTTTAAATAAATGTGGAAGAAGTTTCACATTTACATTGTAAAGTCTGACAGATCATATCAGTGTTCCTTGATACAAAAACAAATACACTGTAAGTGTATTATTATTACTGTTAAGTAGTACTGCAATATTTAATGAGATCAGGCAAGTCAGCAAACTTTTAATATTGCTGGAAAATAAAATCTGTTTTATCCCTGCAAACTCATGAAAACAACTAGGAAAAAAGAATGGAATATTAGATAATTCTCTTACTAGAAAACAAGGCTAATCATTCTTTTACTGATTAGCTATCTATTGAGGCTACCTTAATGCATTTATTCTGTTTGATACACCATTTAGGTACTAAAAAGTTAGTCTTTAATTATGCAGGTTTTCTTTCTTCACTTCATAATTTCTGAACAACTCTAACTAGAATTAAAGTTCTATTTGGAAAGCCTGAAGTTAAGTAATTATCAATTTTCCTAGACAACAGGTTATTTTTAACTTGTGTATTAACTTGTCATTAAATCACAAAATTAATAGTTGGTAACTGTGTGGACACTAACTTAGAAACATCAGAATGTCAACTAGAGATAGGCAAAAAGCTTAAAAAGCGCAACACCTAAAAAGTGGAGTTTTAAGGAACAGCAAATAGTCTCTGAATTACATATTTCAAACCTGTCCTGATGGAGTATGGTTACAAAGAATACGCAGGATATGAAGTTTATGCAGAATATCACTTCCTACAGCTGCAGTTAATACTACAAATTTGCTGCCATAGTTCCATAAAATAAGGATATTTGTGAAGTCATGGAAGAGTATGTTCTGGGTTTCATTTATGCAAACAAGAAATTATTATTTATCTCACAGTGAGTAAGCCAATCCGTAAGGGTAATATTAGTTACCTAAAACAGATTTCAGAAGAATTTCTCATCAAGCTTTACCAGGGAAACATTCAGTTATGAAATGTGAGAAAATGCAACCAAAGGAGCGACACCAAACGAGTCTACTGTGTTCTATGCAGGTTTTTAAAGAAGCAGCATCAACCTGAAGTATTTAATTTTTTACATTTGAAATTTTCATGTTATATTGTGCAAATAAATCCTCCATCCACTTCCCATTTTCTTTCAAAAAACCTAACATGGTCCCTGAATTGTGAATGAGAGCAATGCTAAAGGCTGAGATTGGAATGACAACAGGACACCAGCCATTTCCTAAGCATCATGTGGAAGACAAAATCGCTAAAATTTAACTCCACAGAGCCACCCACAAAAATAATAAATATTCAGGTTTTATGGATTAAAAAAACAGATAGATTTACATATCCATTGTTTAAAATTTACAAGCAGATGAGAGATTAGTATAGCCCATTTATTTAAGTTGTCACTTTATTGATAGTGAGTCGTAATTTATTGCATCTGTCTTCACTTTTCAAATGTGAAGATAAAACTCTTTTAAGTATCTGTTTCTGAATGGCATTCAAAAGAGATTAAGCTGAAGAAAATCTACAATGAATATTACAAGAAAAGGATCCAAGGGAAAGGTTAGATCACTCTTCATTCTGATTTAAGTTTGATGATGCACTATACATGATGAGGGTACCACTATCTCACAACCCATCAGCAGGTAATTCATAAGGAGGTCAAAGAAAGGAAAAGGCCATAGAATCATGCATAATTTAGTAACTTCATCAATAAAAAATTCTTCAATAATAAAATGAGCACTGAAAGAGGCATGTGGAGCAGGAGAAAGGGAGCAAAAATACCACTGACACAATCTGCAAGCAAACTTCAACTTTTTTGTGCATGGAGAAAACTACATAAATCATTTCCCAATTTCATCAACATGATAACCATGCATAGAAATACAGATGCATATATTTCTACTTTGTACATTATACTTTATTCACTTGGGATGGTTCAACAAAAATAGGTAGGGTAAATATATTAGAAAAACGAACAAGATGTGGCCAAAAAACAGTAAATAAATATTCAGTCATCTTGGTCTTCACAAACTCAGTTTTAGTACTATAGCAATCAACATTAAAGGCAAAAAAGCAAAATCTACAAGCAGTGAAACTCTTCATAAAAACACATAGAAATAAAATGGTTTGATCAGGCCTGACACAGCTTTTCTGATACTTAAATTCCATCATAATCTCAAAGGATTTCTCCCTATTGTGTGTTGCAGTGTAACCGATCTTTTTTTATAGCAATTTAGAAATTAATATTTCTAAAAAATATTACTAGAAATTAGTATTCCAAATTACCAGAGAACAGATCATCCATTATAAGATACTCTATCTTAATTTCAAGGAAAACTGTCATTCCAAATAGATTTATGGTAATATTGTTTAACCCAAGCCAGAATTCATGCCCCACACAGCCCCTCAGTCACTGCCCACCATCAAGACTGGCAAGAGAATTGGAAGGCTGAAACTTAGAAGGCTCATGGGTTGAGACAAATACAGATTCGTAGTGAAAACAAAAGCCATGCATGCAAGTAAAAACAAAACCAGGAATTAATTCAGTGCTTTTCACGGCAGGCAGGTGTTCAGTCATCTCCAGGAGAGCAGGGGCCCATTATGCATAAAGTTATCTGGGAAGACAAATGCCATGACTCCAATCATGCCCTCTTTTTCCCCTTTTCCGCCATTTTGTATATTGAGCATGACTTTGTGTGGGCTGGAATATCCCTTTGGTCACTTGGGGTTACCTGTCCTGGCTATGTCTCCTGCCAAATTCCCAAGCACCCCCAGCTCCCTCACCAGTGTGGCAGCACCGAAAGGAAAAGAGGCCTTGGCTCTGTGTAAACTCTGCTCAACAATAACAAAAACATCTCTATATTATCAACTTGTGTTCACCACAAATCCAGAACACAGCCCCATGCCAGCCACTGTGAAGAAAAGATTTAAAAAATCTTTCCAGGAAAGATCATGACCTGTGCAATCAATGGAGGTCAAGTCAAAGTCACATAATGAAGCTTTGTTTCAATAAAAATAATACAAACAACTGTAGATTGAATTACTGGAAGAAATCTGCCTCTGTAATCAAAGTTGCTGAGTCTTACGTTAGCTGCAATGACAAAAGCAGCAATGGAGGAATAGAACTTAGTGACTATGAGCCTGAACAAAAGGGTTGATTTTTACTAAAATGAAGATGAAAGTTTGATTCAGTTCCTCTGCTCTATGAATCATGTTTATTCCCAACAGGAAAACTTATGAAAGGCAAATACAGTTACAAAATTTGTTCCACAAAGACGCTGTTCATTAAATTTCATGTTTATATTCAACATAAGCTACCTGAATGTCTTTTCCTAGGCACCCACATATCTCAACTCATACACACAAAAACTCACAAAAATTTTCACACTTTTAAAGTATCATACTTCCCCATAACTTCTTGTCACAGTTTCATTTAGAATGGGGATTTGTTCATATAATGACACACATTATATGAAATATTTTACCTTCTAAATTTTGAAAAACTGGACAAAACACATATAAATCAGCATGCTTGCTTAGTCATCTCTTTAATTATATCATAATATCTGATTAATTTAAGTAGAAAACATACACATACTTTCTAATTCATGAAAAAAAAACAAGTAAATTTTTATCATAATTCTTAGTATGGTACCAAACCTAATCGTAACAGGTAAATAAACATTGACTGTTGAAAAGCCTTTTTAGCTGATTCATATTGTTTCGAACCATTATCAAAATCTGCCTTGTTAAAATACAATGCAGTAGAGAATGAACGGAGATCAAAGGATGAAGACTCCACAACTGTGTGCAATCTCTTTCAGTGCTATACACACCTTTTCTGCTTGTACTTCAAATTATTTCCTCTGGAGAGTGATAGCAAAAAACAACATTTATAAAGGAACTAGTGTCTTCACGACATAAGCTTGAACTTCAGTCACTGTAATCACCTATTTTTCTTTATCCATCAGCTTCATTCTAAACTAACTAAACTCTAAGCACAAATATGCTTTGCCCAAGTTTAATTTGACTTGACACTTGAGCTCAAACACTTAGGAACTAGCACTGTCTCAGAAAATAGACTTTGTCAAAAAAGTATTTTAACACAGCTGTGTGTTCCCAACCTGAAGCTGCATGGTGCCTTTGTGTGCCCTGTTGTGCTTTCACTTTACAACTACGGTAGAAAGTGGAAGCACACAGAGGCAGCTCACTGACAAATTTGGCAGCACAGGAACCTAATGTCAGAGGAAAGTTTTGCAAGGTGCTGTGGTTCCCTGTGGTGAAGGAAATGGGTTGGCAGGTAGAAGGCACACAAAGAATCCTTTCATAGTCACTTCTACTCAAGTTGGGTAGGGATCAGTTCCAGCATAAGATGCTTGAATTTGAGCATCCACATGTACATGTATACGACATATAATAGGTGTCTACCTTTTCATTAAAGTTTATGAAGATCTAATCAATATAATCCAAGGAGAGGAGAGCAAATAATTTCACCCACAAATAGACACTTACTGGCTGCTTAGCTTTGTTTGACCTTGGCTGGTCTTGGTCCATCCTGGAGCCGGTTGACATTGGCTCTGCCAATGGAGGAAGCTTCTGGCAGCTCCTCATGGAAGCTACTGCTGTAACCCC
The DNA here is from genome assembly GCF_009819885.2 of Catharus ustulatus. Taxonomy (NCBI): domain Eukaryota; kingdom Metazoa; phylum Chordata; class Aves; order Passeriformes; family Turdidae; genus Catharus; species Catharus ustulatus. The sequence continues at coordinate 24,719,784 of NC_046226.1, forward strand.
CTCCTCTGCCAAAACCTTGCCATGCAAACAAAACAAGTGTTCTAGAAAAGCCTTTATTCCATCTACCTGGGGTTTACTATTGTAGTATTACTTAGGGCCCTTTTTGATAATGGTTACTCAGACACCTGCATCCCATGGACAGAGCATGCAGATAAGTAAATTCAAGTATTGCAATCTGATATTTAGGATCTGCTTTTATTTCTCTTTTACATCTATTTTTATTGATGCAGAAAAGAATATAGAAAGAATGTGAATCTTTGTAAGAACCACATTAAAAAGAAGATGTTTTTTAGTAGGGAATACATAATTTTCAAGATTTATGTAAACTTTCTTCAATCTTTTTAAGTCAGACTTCTAAATAATCCTTATAATTCAAAAATAAAGATGCTTTTATTCACAATTCAAATTTCTAATGGAAAATTATAATTCAACATAATGCTAAAACTAGAAGTGTCTAGGCAACCAATAAAAATTAGTCATAGAACTATGTAATCCTTAAGGGCATCTGTCACTTTGAGCATCTATATAATTCCATCTCTTTAGAGCAAAGCAATATGCATGTGCTTAAGTCCAACTGACTCTATATTTGCTTTACTCCAGTGGGATCTGAGCACATGGTTCTGTGCTTAGTTAAATTAAGGTCTAGGAACTAATCCAAAGTCATTAAAGCAATACAAAGATTCCCCAATGAATACCATGGCCTAGAAGTCTTATTCTATTTCTATTACACACCTCTTTGCAAATGCAATTGCTTTGTTATTGTTTAATGCATATTCTGTCTTCTCTATATTAACATTATTTTAATTATCCACTTAAAATTCAAATGCTTTTGTTCCACCTGAGTGTTGCTGGGGTTTTCCTTGATCACAGCACTAAAATCCTGAATAGATGTAAAAACTTAATAGTGAGAGGAACATATTCTGTTTCATAAGTGCATCTTTTTTATACTGAAAACCCTGTAATTAAAAAAAATGCAGTAGTACATGATGTTATTCTCATTATTTCTAATGACTGAAAGTCTTAAACAAGCATTGAAAGAATATGCTCATTTTATTCTCAGATTTTTTGCTTTTTCCTTTAATTTCTACTTTCATTTCCATTAGCTCTGAAATGAAATTAAAAAGTAGTGATGCAAGCTCATTAGTAGCTGCTAATTTGTAGACATTCTGTAAAGCACTGAATTAGCCAGCAGGAGTAACAGAAGTGATTTATTTATTTATTTCCATAGCCCAGACATTTTCAAACTTACAGTAATTTCACGAATACAAGCCGCACTGACTATAAGCCACATCTCCTGGCGTCGGCAACATTTCGTTCTTTGTCCATAAATAAGCCGCACCTGAGTATAAGCCGCTCTGTCATTCACAGCGAGGACCTGCATGCAACCAAGTTGCCAAATACTAACAGAATCGCAGGATGGCGGGGTTTACTGGCTCGGCTTGGGCCATGCGGTCTCAGCCCGCTCGGCGCTGCCGACGGGGCCAGGTGGCCCAGCTTGGTGCTGCCCCACGTTGGCAGGCGGGGACGGAGCCCAGCCCTCTCCCACGGTGGCGGTGGCAGGAGGGGAAGGAGGCCCCCCGCTCCCGCGGCAGCTGAGGCAGGCGGGGCCGGAGCCTGCCTGCTCCTGCAGCGGTGGCAGCAGGCGTAGGCGGGAGCCCCCCCCTTCCCCCCCGGGCCACAGGGATGGCAGCACGGAGCCCCCTGCCTCCCTCCCCCCCAGCACTGCCAGCACGGAGCCCACCTCCACCCACTGCGCAACAGAGTAACCAATTTGTAATGATCACAAAATGCCGGGTTTTGCTGGCAGGCGCTTGGCTCGGCACCTCGGCGGCACTTCCAGGGTTGGAAATTTCGGCAAATTTTTCACATATTAGCCACTCCTGAGTGTAAGGGGTGGGAGTAAAATTTTAGTCAAAATGGTGCGGCTTATAATAATGAAATTACTGTACTTTATTTGAAAATGTGTTTTGTCCAAGATACTTGCTAGATATATCCAAATACAAATCACATTTACTAAAGGTACACAAAACTACTATATCATTATGACAACACCAGGCGGGGGAAGGGGGTGCAGGGGCTGGGAGTGTCTCCAAGTTCACTTCTACTTTAAATTTCCTTGGTTACAAGGTGTGATGGTTGCCTCCTGCTTTGTTGAGGACCTCTCTGAAGAGTGACTCCCTTCCTTGCTGCCACCCACGGTGCAGCTGGGAATAGATTTCCCTCTCAGCCCTACCTTCTCCAGGGTAACCCATCTCTCTCAGCCTTGCTTTATGCAGCTTAGACTCCTGACCATCTGTTGGCTTTTCAATGGACTCCTTCAGCTTGTCTCTCTCGTACCAGTGGTTCAAAACTGGACAAAGTATTGGAGCTGTAAGTAATTTTCACAGTTGATACTGGCCCATTAGTCAATGATCTACTTTGCCAGGATGCGGAAGTTTTAGCCTTTCAGAGCCTTGACATTTTGTTTCTGAAGTTTGGAGTGAGTAAAATACACACAAGATAACAACCGAGTTTCTTTGAATATAGTAAGTTCTCTGGTCAGATAATTTATGAAGTCTGGAAGACAATAGGTAAGTCTTGCATACTGCAGGTGGATAAAATAGGTGTTATGTCTGCTGAAAAATAAAAGGTTTTTTTTTTCCCTAAAAAAGCCTTAACAGAAATTATGTCATGAGTGAAAATTTCACCCTAAGACAAAATACATTTTGGTAAAGGCATGCTCAGGAAAATAGCATGAAATCTGAAAGCTGGATCTCACTACAGGACACACTGTGAACCTCCTACTGTGGCTTGAACAGTTAGGTGAGAGGAGCCCAGAAACCAAAATTGCAGTGATGTCCTGGACTTCCTCCTGGTGCCCAGGCTAGCTCAGGACCAGGAGGAAGTCCTGGATTCCTGCAAGAACACGGTAACAGATCAAAAGAGGCTCTTTCTCCCCGGGGTTTGTTCCAAGATTTACTGTAGAAGAATTCCAGGGGAGTAAGAGGGAAAACAAAGCAGTGGTGGGGAATTTCAAACCTAGGCGAGGGGCGGGGAAACCGAGCTGCAGCCAATGCACCGGCAGGGAGGAGCTAAGGGAGGGCTGGAACAACCTCACAGAACCTCAGGGGGCGACTGTACAAACCATTTTTCTGAGAGTAATATAAAATAATATCAATACAGAGCCATAACAATGCAATACAACACAAAACATGAAGCCAAGCTCGCTTTGTACCTCACTGTTTCATTTCCCTGCACGTTTCCAAGTATTCCAATGAGCCGAGTGCTGCATTTTGGCATAAGAATTGCAATTTGCATTATTCAGAAGTGCACAACAGCAATATCGACATAAAAATTCCGGTTCAATCTTGCACTACCAAGCACTCGAGTACAAGGGTCACGAACTCCAAAGCAGCTGCTGAGAACTTCTCCTCCAAACCCCAAGTGCTGGTTTAAGAGCTGAGATGTTGTTTAACCTTTAACTGCATGACGTTATTTACAGGGCAAAGTACTTTGGGGTCCCAACCTGGTTATCCCTTGCTGTGTGCAATACAGATGTTAAAGAAAATACCGTACGGAAGTCCAACACAAGACTTCTCTACCCAGGTTTCACAAACACAGACAACTAAGACAACAATTGCTTAAGGAATTCCTTTGAAAGCTTTTACAGCTTCCACATTCAAAGTACAGAATTTTAAAATACTCTTTTAAATTCTGTTCTTTCAGGAATGTTTTTATTCTGTTTTTGTTATTTATTGTTTGTTGTGCAGAGTTTGGGCAGAAGTAATGGCAGGTGTGTAGCTCTAGAAAGGAAATTTAATAGTGTTAAAAAAATAAACATATATAGAAAAACAATAACACTATTGTATAAAATTGCAGCATCAAATAATAATGTAATTATAAACAGGAAATACATGGCTTTTTAATTTCCTCACTTGTTATGCTTTTGCAGAAAATGAAAATACATTTTCCCACTTTGCCAACAGTAAAGCTTGAAATGAAAAACTTTTTGTCCTCTCTGTTTATCCTATCTCCAACTCCATTTACTGAGCAACAGTATCCAGAGAAATATTATTGTGCTTGAAGACCACTAGGGTAAATAAAGACAGTTTATTAAGAGAATTTTCTTTCTTTAGGGAAGAAACTTGGATCATGCTACCATACAAAAGTAAAGAGGAGAAGCATTCCACCCATTATCAGCGCTTTCCTAGTTCTTCACCTGTTGAAGAACTCGGATACTTAATTTTAAAAAATACTGTTAGATAGAAGTAAAATTTGGCATTAAACTTCGTCCAAGCCATCCATAACTGACATTAACTTGACTAATTTTCTCTGTATTGCTCCGTATCTGCAGTAGTGAAAAGCTGAGGTGCTCTTCCAGCTCAGCCAGTCTTCTCAGTTCTTTTTCTAAATTTTCACTACAAACTCTTGTACTTTAGAACAGGCTGCATTGAATCAAATAGTTCTAATTTTATATTTGCTTTTGAAAGTTCATGATCTCAGTTCCTCTCAGTAATTCAGCCTTCCCAGAGACATAGATGTAATAAAAAATATATTAAAATTAACTAAAGGTTTTCAGACATATTAACAAACTTGAAACTGCCAGTCAGCAAACATTCAAAGATCTATTTTTAATTTTCTTGTTAAAGACAATATTTTGAATTCTCATCCATTTATCAAAAACCATTACAGAAGCTGCAAGTAAGCAGAATATTTTAGTTCATGATTCATGTCCCTCAAACATCAGCCCTTACTCACAGGTGCATGCTTCTTTCCTCCAAAGGTTTTAACTTAGGTTTACAAGGACAATGCTAAACCTAAGACAGGATAGTATTTCACAGTGAATAATTACCAACTTGGCTAAATGATGATAAATCCTAGGCAGATTAATGTACCAAAGATAAATCCCAGTGTTAGTAGAAGAGACCATGAGAATAGAAACAGAAGCAGCACCACCCAGAGGTGGGAAAAAAAGCTCTTGAATTTACAAGGATATTTCCAAAAGGGTTATCTGGGAAAAAAAATCCAATATGAGAACCTTCAGATATATTGAATATCAGTGTCTGCTTTGAGATGTCAAAGTGAAAGAAACAAGTCTTTAACAGAAACAATCTTTGACACAGAAAATACTAACCCTTCTAATAGAGAAGAGATACCAGAAGGGAATAGAGAGAAAATATTTTGCACACATACATACTCATATTTATGATATTTTATACAAAAGGATCCCACTAGAGGGGGAAAAAAGGAAAATTGAATAGAAAATACACCAGGGTCATGAAAGAATGATATGAAAATAGCACAAATTGAAATCGTCTTGGTTTAGCAAAGCTTTTATGAAAGCTTTAGACAGCAAGGAACATACAAAGCACTCCTGTCTAAAACAAGACCTTGGAAAAAGGTCTCCTCTCTTAGTCACAACTCTCCATAGCAGTATACTCACCATTTAAGTATAGTTGATTTTCATAAGAAGAAATATGCTGGAAGGTGCTTAAAAGCAGAAAAAAATGAGAAGCTGAACGGAAAACAGGCCTGAAGAACCAAGCCTGAGCACCAAAGTACAATACACACACATATAACTTTACACAAAAACAGGTAAAATTGGGGGATTTTTTTGCAGGTAACATTTCGAACATAAATATTTAAGTAAGAACATTACTTTCCCCCTCATCTTTCAGAGGAAAAAGTTTGGCCATTTTAAATGCATTTATACTTAGATAAAACTTTTTTCATCATATCAATTTAAATTCCATTTAAATTGCAGTAAATACCAAATGTCCTAAAGATAACAGAGCAGTATTTTTCCCTGCATTAATAAATATATAATTTCTAAAGAAATAAACTTCTATTGCCTAATTTCAGAGAAATTTTAATATTGAAAATATAAAATTGCCTGTAATTAGGTGATATAGTTGGAAAATAAAATCTATTTTTAAAAAAGGCAATACACTTTGATTAAAAAACACCTTTTAAGAAACTTTGGGGCTTGACATAATTTCTTAACCACAACTTCTAATTTTCTAGGGTTTATTATTTTCTTTGATTTCTTTGTTTTTTTCTTCTTTGGAAAACATTGTATTTAATCCCAGCCTTTTGAAGTCATTTCACAAGAACCATGTCATTCTCACAATCCTCTCATCCAGTCAAAGTAGGTGTTTTTTCTACTGGTACATCTGCCTGTGTTGTCTGAAGATGACCACAGTAGACGCTTGATTCAGTAGATACTTGGTAGGGAAGCTTTTCCTGATCTCTGTCTCAACCTCTAGCTCAGATATCCATTTCTTCATAACCTTCAATTCTTTCATGCTGGTTTTGAAATTAGCTGACATATTTAACGTAGTTTCATCTTTGAAAGTATTCATCTCCAGAGCCGAGACTGATCTTTTAATCAAACTTGTCTGTTAAAAAAAGGAAACTTAATTTATTTAGATGTTCATTTGAAATAAGATTTATATATCACAGTCCCTTAGTTTTAATGGACTGGATTTTATTTTATATAAAGTTGTAAAGGGAAAAAAAGAGTGACATGGGGACTACGCTGTTGGGAGAAAAATTATTATTTAATGGGAAAAAAGATCTTCATATCACATCAGGATATGTGTCAAAACAAAGGGATCTGAAAAATTAATTCAAAGTTATTTGAAGCTCATAAAGTGCTACATTCAATCTTCCCTAAAATTGTCCCAAGATATTTGAATTAAATAACCCCAGCCATTGTATGAAAGTTACATTTTAAAATAAAAAAATAGATGCCAGTGGTGGTGACATTTGTAAAAGGAATGAATTGAGGCATATTCAGAAACCAGAAGAAAAGACAGAAGGACTCTGTATAATGTTTAGAAGTACACATGTATTATATGGAAATATAGTCAACATCTGAATGGAATTATGCACCCTTGTACTTTAGGTCCTCATCCCTGAATTGCCTGATGAAGTAAAAAATGAAGGGATACCTGTTATCCTCTTGGATTTGTTATTAATTATTAAGCAAGTATTATTTGCTATTAACAAATGTATTGCTTCTCAGGTTTTTGTGCTTTCCAGTTCACTAACTTGCAATTTAATGCTAGGCATAAAATATTTTTGTTAAATAAATGAAGATGCAACTTCATGTCCACTACCTGAAATTTACAGGGTGAAACACTTGCTACTAATCATTAAAATGAATTTAAAAATAAATGAAGCATTGAATAATTTCGAAAGATTTTTTTATTAGACTCTGACAGAACATGGGAAACTGAAAATTCTTGATTTAGAGTAAGCACTACTTAGTAAAAACGAAAACATCAATGATTTATGAGAACAAGAAAAAACAGTTAGCTTCATATATTCAGCTATCTGTACACGTATGCAAATTAAAATGCATGTTAAATAAAATGCTTGACTTTTCTCAACACATTGGAATATGCCAACACTGACATCTACTGGTGTTAGTCAGGTTTGGGGTAGTTTTTCTGCTAACACTAAACTAGTAATGAAGTTTTTTGTGCATTCATGGACCTAAAGAATTGTTCTTCTGTTAGTTGCAATTACACTGTCAGAGGTATATTTTAGAGAATTTCTATATTCTCATTTCGGTTGATTGCCATGTATTTCCATTTAAAGACTTATTTAAATGATCAGAATATTGAGTAAGTGGCAGAGGAGAGAGGGTGTCTCAACATAACTGAGAATCAGTCATTTGATTTAACAAACAAAATGCCTTCTGAAGTGCATTTGGGCATTAAAAAGGAATTATTAAAATGTAATGCTAACCCGTAAGTTGTAGTTCTTGCACAGAAAAAAAAAAATGCAGGTCTATTTTGTTAACTCTTTCTGGAAGGTTCCTTTCTTCAAATGGAAGTTTTAACCTATTTCTTAAGGGAAAGGGAAACAAGAATGAAATCTTAACTTTGGAGAAGCATTTGGGCTTCCTAGTTTTTCTTTATATCTGAACATTTGGTGTTTTATTGGGTTTTAGTGGCAAAGTTTTGGTAGCAGAGCAGCTACACTGTGAGAAGCTGCCAGAAGCTTTTTCCACATCTGACAGAGCCAATGCCAGCCTGCTCCAATTTGGACCCACCACCAGCCAAGGATGACCCCATCAGTAACGGTAGGATAACTTCTGGGATAACATATTTAAGAAGATAGAGGAAAAAATTGAGCAGAAACAACTGAAGGCAGAGAAGAGAGGAGTGAGAATACGTGACAAAAACAGCTGCAGAAACTGCACACACCAAGGTCAGTGAAGGAGCAGAAGGAGGTGCTCCAGGTGCTGGAGCTGAGGTTCCCTGCAGCCTGTGGCGCAGATCATGGTGAGGCTGACGTGTCCCTGCAGCCCATGGAGGATCGTGGAGCAGCAGTGACCTGGAGCAGGAGCCCCACACACTGCTGGGGATGCCCAAAGGAGGCTGTGATCCTGTGGAAAGCCCACACTGCACCAGGCTCCTGGTAGGAGCTGTGGGCGCCTGGAGAGGAGCCCACGCTGGAGCAGGATTGCTGGGAGAACTTGAGACTCAATGGGGACCCAAGCTGGAGCAGTACACACAGTAGCCTGCGAGATGGACTCCCCTTGGAGAAGTTCATGGAGAACTGTCTCCCAGGGAGGGATCCCATGGGAGAGCAGGGAAGAGTGTGAGGAGTTTTCCCCCTGAGGAGGGAGCAGCAGAGAGGACATGTAATGAACCATGCTACACATCCCTCTGTGTCACTGGGGTGGGAGAAATACATGATTCCAAAACAAAATCAAAATGAGGGAGGACTGGGGAGAGGATGTTTTTAAGAATTGGGTTCATTTCTTGTTCTCCTGTTCTGATTTGATTGGTAATAAGTTAAACTTCTTTAACCCAAACTCGGTTCTGTTTTGCCCATGATGGTAAATGATCTCTACCTGTCTTTATCTCAGTCCATGAGCCTTTCATTCTGTTTTCTGTCCCCTGCCCAGCTGAGAAAGAAAGGGATCAAGCAACCAGAATCAGCCCACTCAGGTCATTCAGATTCTTCAAGGTGTGTGTCTGCACAAAAGGAATGTCAAGTAAAGCCATACAAGTTGTAAAAAGGTATAAAACAATCAAAATATTCCTTGTAATTTGGCGGTTAAAAGTGATTTTTGAGGCAACAATCCAAAAGAGCTGGCCTTCTTTTAGGGCACTTTTGTCACAAATAATTTTCAATTCAAGGAGTTTATCCTAAATAATCAAATGGGAGTTAAGGTAAAACAAAAATCACACTTCTCAGTTCTGGAAGAGGGAAACAACATGGAGGAAAAATTCCAGGTGATAATACTGATCTAATATTGTTTCCATCTGCTAGTAAAAAAGTACAAAATCAGAACTCTCTGGCAGATGCAGGCATTCCTGTATGAATGAATCTTAACAAACATAACATGAAGCTACAAATCCTGTTAAAATTTTTGTAGCATATCTGCGAGAAACAAGTTTGACAATCCATAAATAGCTTTATTTAGATATATTTAGCTTAATAATGGTTTTCATGGCTAGAAAAATAGCTTTTTAACTCTCAGATAGCTGTTGCCTGCAGAGCATGCAGGCATGCCAAGATTAAACAGGAGCACAAAAACAAAACACCTTTGCTATCTGATGAATTGAATATAACAGAGTCAGTCTCAGGAGAGAATTGTCCCTGACCTTGGGAAGTTTAAGTCTTGATAAATTGATGCATTCTGCTCTTCAAGGCATTTTTTTTGTAGATATGAATGGAAAGATATATATTTTTAAGCCTGTGGATATTTTCCATAGGGAAGACAAGACTTTATGGCAAGAAAATGATTGCTTTCTTGATCTGACTTATCATAAAATCCTAAAAATGTAGGTGTCTTTGGCCTTTGTTACAGTCAAACAAGATTGTTTCACAGAAGAGCTCAGAATTAGGGAAAAAGAATACATCTATTGCTGTTTAAACTGTTAACAAAGTAATTTGATTTTTACTATCTACACGCAGAAACGATGCATACCCTCACATAGATCACTTGCATTTGTGAAATTATCTAATTTCAGATAATTGTTCAGTTAGGAAATGTGAACAACTTTAATGGAATTCAATTAGTGTCCGGTGAATGATCCCTTTGACCTTCAAGGCTCGCCCAGGACAACCAGTATTTAAAAAGGGAACAGTGATCGCAGCAGGTGCCACTAGATGGCAGTGCTCCAAAGAATTTGGTTCTCTAGATTTCAATGATCAAACGAATTCAGCAAAGGATTTTAATATGGGCTTGTTTTTAAACTTTAGTTCTTTTCCTTTCTGGGGAATGTAGCTCATAAAGTAAAACTCCCTTCCCCAGAATTTCTACTAATTTATAAATTTTAAACTCATAAACCTGTTGACTACTCGAAAAATCAAACCACACTCATCTTCAAATTCTATCCTCCCACAGATTCTACAATTCATCTCTTATAGTTCTACTCCCATCTAAAGCCTTCAGCTTCCTGCTAATTTTAAGAGGTTCTGTCCTTCACTCTTCTCTTCTTCTTCTATTCTATATCTAGTAATGTCTAGTCAAAAACCTTGTACAGGTTCCCTCTCCATGGTAATCAATCATGGTATGATTAATCACTGCTCTGTACCCACAAAAATGTCAGATGATCTTTCTCTTGGGGGTGTGAAGCTGCCACTTTTAGCTCAGCAAGGCCGACAGACAAGAATCTAATGAGCCTTTGCCTTTTCAACCTTCATGATCTCCCCACTACTCTCTTTCTTCATTCACTATGGCTAGCAAAAACTCAGAACACAGGTATCATTCACAACATTCTAAAATTAAACCCTTTTTCTAATCTCTCCACAAAGCTAATAGTCTGGTATCTAATTTCATATCCTGCTTGCTGCAGTATCAGTTTCTTTAGCCTAGGCAAACATCACTTTGCTGTGTTTACAGTCATTCAAAGTGCTACCACAAAGATCATAGTGCTTTCTTGGACAGTTACCTTATTCTTTGAAGTAACAGAAAGAAAAATTATACTCAAATAAAATATGCTCCTCTGCTTTCAAAACCTTCAAGCCTTTTTGGTTTTTTTTTCAACTCTACAGCAAAATTATAACATCTATGTTTTTGACTTCTAATTCCATCAGTGAATTCCTAAGTTTGAATGATTCCTTTCTGAACACCTTTTCGCCCACCTTTATTTTGCCTCCCACACCTGCAAAATGGTCAAAAGAGACATTTATTTATTCAATAATTTCCTTAATTCCTGTCCCACCATGTCCTGCAAAATAATTAGTGACTGGGTTACTGGTGTGTGAGACCCCTCTTTACAATGCTGAGCAGAGTCCTTATTCTCACTGAGTCCTTATAGTCTCAATGTATCTGCCCAACAGGCAGAAAATGCTGCTGAATCAAAAGCAAACACTCTAACAAAGGCCATGAATTATATTTATATGCTACCCAAATTGCTGACAAAAGCAGAAGCTCATGAAAACCAAAGGGAAATATCAAGGCCTAATCCTGTACCCTGAAATAATGCCATCCTGGATGCTTAGGATAATCTTGACTACATCAGAAGAATTCAATTACTAAAAACTTCCATAAAGCAATTTGTGGATTCATGTTTTAAAAGTAGAGAGAAGCATCATTATGAGCAAACATCACCTTCTAAATAATACAGATAAAAAAATTTCATCAGTATTCATGCCGTAATCTCAAAATTGGCTGGGTGAAGCTCAGGTTATACCTCAGAAAGAAATCTAGCCTTGATATGAAGGCTGTAAATAAGAGATCACTGCAAAATCTGCTACTTTCATTGCTATATTGTAGCTACTCTCAATTTTCCTGGATTGAAATCTTCAACTACTGTATCTCTGATTTTTTTGTTTAGCAAATCCTGTTGAACCAGGAAGTATACCATACAGATAACATATTCACCTCAACTCTGTCTCTCTCTCATGTGTAAAACCTACATAACACTCTTTTAAGTCTTAATACAGAGCTGGTAGTCAAGAAACAGAGAAAACATACACAGGAATTGATGCTTCTGCTCCCCTGGAACATTATTTGAACACTCTGTTAAGTGCATTAAGTGCACAACATTCCTGAAAACAGATTTAGACAACAGGGAATCAGCTGCCCCTCTCTAGAGCTACATCCTCCAGGGGATGCAGGCAAATATTTCCCTCCATTTCAAATCCAGAACATGGAGCTCTCTTCTAAGGGTGGATGCATCCATTCTTTCAGGAAAGGGCATGGTGATTTTTCTTTCTTTTATAAGAGGAGAAAGGGCAGAGATGTGATTTCCACCTCTTCATGGTATTATTGAAACATAGAGCCAGGATAAGGAAATCCATTGCTTATCTGAGGATTCAAAACTCACCACTAGATTATTTGACCATTTTGGGCACAGGAAGTTGTGTCATTGAGCAGAAAAGAATGCAAAAGTCATGCAGCCAAGAGAGAGATCAAGTGCTGACATGACGATCTCACTTATTAGAGCACTTATCTGGAGCAGAAAAGCTCTGTATAAAATTTCTAATCCCAAAACTTCTTTTCTGTATTATTCGTAATGTCTCACCTCCTTTATTTTAAGGTAAATATGTTTAATTTAAAGTTGAGAGAGTATTACAGAGACATCTTCTGTTGCTTATCTTTCAAGACTGTAAAGCTCTTTTCAGAATTACTGCTTTTCAGGATACAATCTCCCCTCCTACAAAGTATGACCCTAAATCCCTATTCTTGTCCTTATGACCTTGCATTTGGCTGCACTAAAATGTGTGTTTTTCAAGAGAACCCAAGTTAACAAGCTACACAAATTGCCCTGTAAAACTGACCAAGCCTTATCCTTATTTACCACTTTACCATTCTTTAGTCACTACAGACTTTATAAGCAATAATTTGGTATTTCTGGAGCTGGTCATACACAGAAACTAGGAGTAGCAAGCTGCCAGTCTCAAAAACCATCAGGAAAAACTTGAGAGTATTAAGGCTCCAATTCTGAATATTTTGGTATTACTATATGAATGAAAAAGACACAAAAAAGAAAAAAGTAATAAACAATGAAAAAAAGAATATACTTCATATTTATTCATAAGCACATTATTGAATGCAAAACACATTAAAAAATTAAAAACAAAAATTTAGGAATGCACTACCACCAAATAAAAAAATTGGTGTATAATAACATGTTTCATCACTTTTTGTAGAACAAATTGTTTGACAGATCCCTTCTTACATGCTACCTCAGTCTTAGAAAAATTAACTGTGATGCATTTTTTTCTACTTAAGCTCCTCATTCATGAAACATTCTGCAGTTATCACATGACTACCTATTATATACACAATTAATACTTTTGCCTACAAGTTTATCTAGGTCCCAGTTCCATATGTGCTTCATTTTGTGCATGTGGGAGCTCAACAGAACTACACTCAATTAGTTAAAGTTATGCTTGTTCCTAAGTGTTTGTAGAGTCAGGACTGAGGTAAGACTCTGTGATAAAGGGCTGGTGCATGTGTACTTTAAGCCTTTTACTACTGCAGAATTTTACATTCACAGAAAGACTACTGTATTTGTTTCTACTTATTTTAAAACACATCTACCAAATAAGGGAAATTTTTCAAATCTCTTTCCACTTTAAAAATACAAAATCCTGAAACACCATGAAAGTTGTTTTTCAACAAGTAATCCTGCACATTAATAAAGTAATTAAACATAGAAACTCTAAAAATAAATAAGTTCATAGCTTTTTCCTTCAACTTGCTCCATCAATTAAGGTTCTTCATCCTTATTGTGCATGTCTTCTGCTGTAAATAATATATTACCTCTTCTGTCTAAAACATTATAAAACTGTTGCAAATAATGAGGCAATATTAAAGTAAGAGAAGCAGTATAGAAATTATGAATGCCTGTATAATGTAGATCTCTAAAAATGAAAATAAATAATTAAAGACTTAATATCTATTGTCTAGATTCTTATGTATGTTAGTTGATCAAATATTGCATCATGACATACATCAGATCATAGTATATAAACTGCAGACATAGAAACTTGGTATGACGTGACCAGTAATTCCTATTCAAAGTGGAGATCATAATCTTTAGAAAAGAAGAACAGGTTAAAGCTAAATAATTGGTAACAAATCTAAAGCAAAGAAGTAAGTGCAGTAGTCAAAATTTTCCCGTCATAGCTTAAGAAGGTCTTTCCTTTGTTACACTGAAAATTTAAACCAACTTACACAGATTTGCAACTTAAATTGGTTAGGTGAACCAATGTTCCGTGAAAACATTAGATATACATTAATCTATAAATTCTCTCTCAGGACAGAGTGCCTCAAAAATACCCTTAAAATTTTGCATTATTTTTATGATATGCTATCACTCGGACTTCTTCCTAGATTTCCAACTGTTGGTTTTAGAGGAAATGAGGGGTCTTTGACTACCTTTGAAAAGTTAATAACTGAAAAATTCTACTATTTAACTCTTCAATCTAAGTTGTACTAAAGGTGATGAAAGTTTATTGACTTCCACAGGCCATGGATCAAATTCTAAAAACAGTCTCTGGCTACTGTATGGACTCTACAAAGTTAATAAATGTCTAATGTGCAGACAGTTACAATGTGAAGAGCAGTATATGAAGAATGCCTGAGATGTAAAAAAAAAAAAAATCAGAATGGCTCCAGAAATATATGATACTTTAATTCCAGTTCATAAGTGCCTTTGTATTTTAGGAGTAGATCCTAGATTTAAAAGGTTGAAATTCTATTTTGAAATTTCACTGAATGGTTTTCAGGTTTTACTATTTTTTCTGGTTTTGCTGAGACAATGACACTTTCAATAACTTGATTTTTTTGTTATAAAGACCTATGCCTTGTGCTATAAACAGATATTACAAGAAAGAAATCAGCAACAATTGCAAAATGAAGTAAAGAAAAACAAGATTGATTTATCATGCAACACATATTCATGTTAGAAAAATGTATTATATTTCCTTACATTAAAAAAAAAAGACAGCAAGAAGTCACACACATAAAGAAAAACTTAGTACATGAAAATTAGTGTAATGTAGAACAATTCTGACTTACCATCAAAAAATTATTACATGAAGTATATATAGGCACATGACCACCCCACAGAAAAGACTGACAATAAATCCCTTTAATTAATACTGCTCAGAATAATTTTTTCAAGTCATTCAACTTTAATATGTAGAAAAGTGCCTATGCTCCAACACAACAGTTTCACAAATTTTACTATCAAAAACCTCTACTGAAATCAATAAGTTTATTGCCTGCATGAAAATAGCATCAGGGTTGTGAGATAAAATGTGAAAGTTAAACATAAAAATGAAATATCCAGTGATAAAACCAAGTCAATCATATAATACATAAGATTGATCAAGATTTAAAGCATTCTTACAGCAACTCCATATGATGTGAAAGATTTTTTTTTTTAAATAATTTAACAGTTTAGCAGCATGAATAGAACTAAGTAACTGTTTAGGTGTGTGAGATCAGCGATCAATGCTTTAATAAGTAGATCGTATTAATTTAAAATTAGAAAGAAATATTTCCTACTGCTTTTTTAACTCAATAGCAAGTATATAATCTTCATAAGTGTTTGTAGTAGTTTAGGATGCTCTAATACAGTTTACTTTTCCTACAATGCAATTACCACACAGTTAAATTTTTTAAAAAATATGTCAAACAATTTAAATTTGAACTTACAACATTTAGAATGATTTCTGCAAACAATGGCTGGCAAAATAATTTAAAAATTTCTAGGGACTTTTTCTCTAAGTTTCATCATTCACTTTAAATAAATACAACCAAAACAAATTTAAATGCTATTTTAATTGCATTACCATTGCTGCTCTCGTGTAGAAGTTATTGTTTCATTGAATGAACTAAACGAATGCTTTATCAATGTAAACTGAAATATTTGGGGCATGCTGCAGGTAAAGGTGAATGTTTTTACAGCACACACTCTCCTAAAACAGACTATTTATCATTCTTTGGAAAAGGGGACATGAAAAAACAATACTATGTGTGTGGCCTACATTACCTTCACTTAATGCACTAAATGCTGGTTTTTTAGAAAATTGTGCAGTTTCTGCACCATTGATAATCTGACATTAAGTATTTATTGAAGGTAAAACACTCATTGTCTGTTGACACTATTTGTTTTAATATATAATCTTGCTAACCAAATGATCTTTAAGCAATGCAGATAAGCAATGGCATGCAAAGGGTCACTTAAATGCCAATTTGACTGTTTCATAAACGTAAGCATTCTTTTCCCATGACTATTCTCAGCTACTTAATTGAAAGTATTATCCATTTACAAACTTAAGACCTGCCATAAAAAGGCTCTCTTCTGTATCCAATAGACCTTTCAGGACCCTAAGAACAACACAATCTAATAAATAAAGGTTCTTTTTCTTTTCCTCTTTTCTTATAGAGACGCGAAGAAGTAACCTATGGTACATCTAAACAAAGCTATCTGTAAAGATCTTATTGGCAATGGGGACCATAAAACTGAAGAGTCTGACTTGGCAGGGGATGGACAGGAGCAGTTAAATTAGGACACAGTCTGTACTGCTTTTGTAATCCACACTCCTACTAGAGAATGACAGATACACCCTATGACAAGAGCAAGGTAATAAGCAGTTGTCCTTAAATTACAGCTCTCCATGTAAAATCTCCTGAATTTCAGACTAGCACTGACTGTAATACAAATTCAAGTTAATGAATTTTTAATACATCTTCTCTATTTAAAGATGATGACTTACAGCTGGCATTGCTTATATTAAATTTGTGGTATTTTCCATTGTTTGTTTTTAATTATTTTGATTAGATTATTCTTGGAATTGTATGGACAAATGCAACCCCCACATAAGCAACTTCAGTTTCTGCTGCAGTCAAGAGAAGTTTCATCTGCATATAACAGGACTAGATGGCTCCTATGGGTTTTAAAAAACATATCACAACTACTTCAAGGAGATAAAAAGAAAATTAAATGAAAGATACCAAACTTAATATGATCATTTAGATTGGGAATTTTAAATGTTCAGATCCAAAATTTGAAGCATGGCATTGTTTCTTCTCCAAATTTGGCACCAATAACTTTATATATTTTCAGCATTGTTTTTGTAATTATGAAATAAGTTTTTAAAGTCACTTGACATTTGAAGCCTGAGGAGCCAAAGATTGTTGCAAGTCATATTCTTCTTGTAGCTCTTTCTGAACTTCATCTGATTTAATTTTTTTATATTGCTTTTATTTCTATATGTAGCACTTCCAAGGATGGAGCTAAAGTGTTCATGAACAGAAGATAAACACGGTATTAGAGCTTACAAGTTACATGGATATTTTCACACCCACTCTGGTGCAGTACAAGGGGCAATGGCACACAAACAGCTCTGACCATCATGAAAATGTAAATAAATTAAACTATAGTGGTTTGGAACTGCTGTCACTGCAAGCATCACAGCAGTGCCTACAGCTATTCAATACAAGGAATAAGCAGAAAAGTGTAATGAAAAAAAGATTCCAGTGTGCTGTACCATAAGTTTTCTGAATAGTATGTAAGATTGGTATTTCAAAATATTACATCAATAATCAAATTAACATGAAAATAATATTAGTATGCAAAACTAACAAACTTAGAAAAGTATGAACACGTCTGCAATTTGAGGGGGGGTGGTTAAGCAAATTCAAACATACATATAGTTTAAAGGATAATATATTTTTTTTATTTTCTTCAAGGTTTCGTTTACTAAATAAAGGAACTCCAGTAGGAATATGTAAGGAATTCCTACTGTTTTCATCCACAGCTGCTCATTCCTATTTATCAATTGTGCTTAGTTTCACCAAAAACTGGTTTTTCACACTGCAAAATAAATTACTGTTAAATGTTAAAAAAAAAATAATTTAAAAAATGTAAAGATAGAAATTAATCTAGTTTTCTGATTCTCTTTGTAGTATCCCCACAGAGGAATTTTGTCCTGGACAGCTCATTGTAATGCAGGAGCAAAAAGCAAACAGCAAGGAAAGGAACTACTGAAGTCATCACTGCTGCCAAAGTGCCTGCATCTGTTTCACAAAACTGAAACTCAGAATCTCTACCCTTGTGTTGCTTTCACCATATTGATGACCTCCAGAGGTCTAGTCCAACCTCAGCAATTTCAGAGTTCAGTTTCCTGCAACTTCTTAAATATCTTTAAAACAGACTGCCAGTGCCATCAATAGAAAGCATTCTTCTGAACTCCACCTAAAAGCTTGTGTATGTAAAAAACCAAAACAGGTTCAAGAAAAGAAAGAAGTGTAATCATAGCACCAAAAAGACAGAAAGAGAACAACACAGTGGGGAAAATTAAATTTGAAGTGCTTTATTTTGGAAAAAATAACTGTATCTCAATATGAGAAGTAGGTCCAATTTTGGGCCCAGTTCTTCCTGCTACACCATGGTAATTACTTCTGCAAGTCTGGGAAGGTTGTCTATCTTAATCTATAGAAACCCAAAGAACACAATTATTTCAAGAGAAACGCCTTTCTAGTTTAGATTTCAGTCTCATCTGGTTAAATGAATCATAAAACATAGAATTTTACTATTCTTTGTCCATTCACAACCTTTATTTATCCCAGAGTGTAGCTGAGCACAATGTTGTTTATTAACAACTTCAACAGTATTTAAGTTCTCAGAAGGAATCACTTCAGGAAAAAAATGTGGAAGCTTATATTAAATGGACAAGAACATAAATAACAAAATAAAAAGATGCTGAGAACTGTACAAGGTAGTTAAATGAGTCACTTCCTTGTGAAAATTCTTATTCAAAATTAAAATTCCTTTGTGTTTTCAATTTATTTTTTAAACAAATGCCACTGTTTATGTCAGCACATACATGAAAAAATACAAAGGAACGAAGTCAGATATTTAATGGTTAGCAGAAAAACTAAGAACTGATGAAAATTTTACACAGACAATAATCTAACAAAATTCTAGAAAATAGAAATGTTTTAGAGTAATATGTCTGCCTGAAAAGGTATCAATGAAATGAACCAAATGTAGGAACATGATCTTCTTTTGAATGTCACATGAGTTTCCATCATGATCTCTTGTCAAATTTAAAGGGAAAAAAAAGTAACTTGGTTAGATTCATTGCCATTTCCAGCTTTTGAAATGCCTAGATACTGAATTTTTTTAATGAAAAAGCCATGCAAGTGATATCCAAAAAAACAGAAGGTACTCAAAAACATTTGCTGTTTTAGACACCAATATATCTAATTGAAACAACCAAAACTAAAATTGCAGCAGCTGTTACTTTAAAATTGTGACTCAGTGTTCTGTGGTCTCACCTGTTTTATGAAAAACACCATGGAGGGGGACTTCAACACTCTCTTGTTAATGAATAATGGAGGCTATACTAAGCAGAGGGGAATTCCCTTAAAACTAAAATCAGAGAACATGACCCAACTCACTTACTATTACATGAGCTTTTTAAATTTATATAATCTCATATTCTATTCAATTTTCTTTGTATAAACACCAGTAAACCACCCCACAACTTTTTTAATCAGAATATTTATGTAATTCAGTTACAAATGTAACATAAAATTACAATGACTAAAGCAAGTAGCTGCATTTTTTCATCTGACTGCTTTGTGTGTAATCAAATTTGGAAGTTCATCTACACAATCAATTAATTTTTCTTGAAATTGCATGGGGTCTGCAGCCCACCAAGCAAAGCAAAATAATTTTGAAATTATATGTCACAACTTGCCAATAAAGTCTTCCATAGAAATATTAATATATAGTACATTGCCATTGTATTTCTTTTAAAATAGTTCTGCCAAGAATGCGTTAGAGCATTTAGCTAGTTCATATGAGTTTTTAAAACCATTTCTCTTTCTTTTTCTAAAAATTTATCTCCATTTCATGTGTAATAGTGAATTCATGCACTTTCAAGTTGAATAATAGATTTGAATTGTGTAGTACTTGTGTTAAATGCAACCAAATGTATGTTATCTTTTCAGGTGCCTGTCTTGCAAATTACTTTCCCTTGTAAGATCACTGAACACACACTGATGAGCGGTGATGCAACAATAGCACCCCTGTATTACCAAAATGCCAAGTTGCCCAAAATATTTAATACTCTCTAAAAAACATCATCACAGTATGCCAGTACTGTTAAATGACTGAGAAATTGTTTTGTTGTCAAATAGTACTATATAATTTAGAAGTTATAAGTAATCTTACTATATTCTTTAATACTATAAAAATCACCATCAATGACACTGTACTGTGCATTGTTTAGACATAATTTGGCACATTTAGATTAGCAACCAACAGGTCACTGATGCTGCAGAGTACACTCTTCAAACTACCTAAGAACATCATTATTAATGCCTTCTTTGCCTCACTCTTTGATAGCAAGACCAGCTTCTCTTCAGGTACCAAGCCTCCTGATCTGAAAGACAAAATGAAGCCCCCATCATCCAAGGGGGATTATTATCACTGACCTGATGCATCACTTAGACACACAAAGGTTTATGGGGACAGATGGGATTCACCCAAAAGTACTGAGGGAACTGTTGGAAGTGCTCACCCGGTGGCTTGTAATCATTTACCAGCAGACTTGGCTAACCAGGGAGATTCCAGTTGGCTGAAAGGTAATAAATGTTGTGGTCATCCACAAGAAGGGACTGATGAAGGATCCAGGGAGTGACAGGCCTGTCAGTCTCAGTGCCCAGAAAGGTCATGGAGAAAATAATCTTAAATGCCATCACGTGGCATGTACAACCAGGGGATCAAGCTCAGCCAGCATGGGTTTGTGAAAGGCAGGTCCTGTTTGACTCACCTAATCTCCTGTGACAATATGTCCTGTTTGGTGTGATGTAAAGGCGGTCAGTGTTGTATTCCTGGACTTTAGTCAAGTTTTGAACCCATTTCTCACAGCATTCTCATGGAGAAACTGGCTGCTCATGGTTTGGACAGATGCATTTTTCACTGGATATAAAATGGCTTGATGGCCAAGCCCAGAGAGTGGTGGTGGCTGGAGTGACATCCACCTGGTGGCCTGTGACCAGTTCTGTTCCCTTGGGCTCACTATTGGTGTCAGTCATGTTAAATATCTTTATTGATTATCTTGATGAGGGGACAGAGCGTGCTTTCAGCAAGTTCTCAGACAACAGAAGTTGGTCAGAAGTGATCTGCCTGAGGGTAGGAAGGCTCTAGAGAGATCTGGACAGGCTGGATCAATGGGCCAAGATCAGTTGTATGAGGTTTCATAAGGCAAATTGACTAGATTTCAGACCTGCCTTTGTGTCACAATTACCCCAGGCAGTGCTACAGGCTGGGGGCAGAGTAGCTAGAAAGCTGCCCAGTGGAAAAGGGCCTGGACGTGCCAGTCAACAGTGGCTCAACGTGGTCCAGTGTGTGCCCAGGTGGCCAAGAAGGCCAGTGGCACCTGGCCTGTATCAGTGGGGCCAGCATACAGGGCAGTGATTGTCCTCCTGTATTGGACATTGGAGAGGCCACACCTCAAGTCCTGTGTCCTATTCTGGGCCCCTCACTGCAAGAAAGACACTGAGGTGCTGGAGCATGTCCAGAGAAGGACAGGAGAACTCAGGAACTCTCTGGAGCACAGGTCTTGTGAGGAGTGGCCGAGGGAGCTGGAGTTCTTTAGTCTGGGGACATGGGGCTGAGAGGACACCTAATCATCCTCTACAACTCCCTGAGAGGAGGTTGTAGTGAGGTGGGAGCCTACCTCTTCTCCCAAGTAACAAGCATTAGGACAAAAAGGAAATGGCCTCTGGTTGCACCAGGTGAGGTTTAGATTGGATATTAGGAAAAGTGTTTTCACAGATTTGTCAGTCTTTGGAACAGGCTGCCCAGGGAAGGGGCATTCCTGGAGGCATTTGAAAGAGGTGTAGAGGTGGCACTCAGGGACATGACTTAGTGAAGGACTTGGCAGTGTTAGGTTGATGGTTGAACTCAATGGTCATGGAGGTTTCTTCAAAACTGAATGTGCTATGATTAATATTAATTATATTATACATTATAATGAAGTAAAGACAGCAAATGATATTTCTGAAGTATTTTATTTCTACTGAAGTACTGGAAACATTTCTGGCCTGTAAACAGACACATATTGTAAGGAAAATTTCAAAATGCAATTTTTTTTAGAAGATTTTTTTTGAAGTAATATAATTTAATTTTCATCCATTTTCTTCAGTAGTACTGTAATCCATTTAACAAAAGTAATTTTGCTACCACAAAAGCTGCTAGGAAAAACTATCCTTCTCTAGAAGAATGTCTACCAGCTGAAACTACTCAGGTGACTTAGGGCTCAACTGCACGTCCACTGTAGTCCCATGGCAGAATGCAATGCCAGGGCTGATGGAGAATTTCTGTCATCTCCCCGTGACTCACTCCCAGAGCTTCCCTGTCCCTTACTCTTCAGAATAAACTGTGTGCATCTTTGGAGCTTGGCTGATCAGGAAGGTTGGTTGCTAATGCTCGGGAATTCTAGGCACATGCCTATCTCTCTCCATGTCTTTTTCCACTCAGCTTGAAGAGACACAATCAGAGCCAAACTACAGTTGGTGGAAGGAGCTAAAAACACAGCTGAAACAAGGCCCTTAGACATTCAGATGTTTTCTCATTTTGACTAGACCTCTGCTTTATGATGACTAGCCCTTGAAACAACAAACTCACAAATACTGGGCCGTCAAAACCCATTTCATGTGTGTGTGTCTCGTCCATCTTTCATTCTGATCTTTTATCTCTGTCTTCTCAACACCTGCATCTGTGCTCCCATGTAGCTTTTCCAGCCTTGTTCATCTCATTTATTAAAGTTTAGGTCATGGCTATCTGGTACCTCTGTGCATAACACTGCCCAGCAGAAACATATCCTTTTCTCACTTGTCCTTGTTATAATATCATTATGAACATAACAAATGGTGTTATTTGTTTCACAATAAGCATAAATAACAATTTTAAGGCAAAGTAATCATTTATATCAAAGTTACAGAAAGAATTAAGTTAAGGTTTTATTTTAGGATCTGGTTATAGCTTTGGAATACTAGAATGCTAAAAATTGACAACATATGAGAAAAAATATTGTTCCATCTTGGCAACAAATGTGTCCTACTGACTGTATACACTTGATACGTGTTCTCTACTGAAAAATCTAAGCTTTATAGAATTGTTATACTAACGACAATTTTTTGTCATGTGAAATATCACAAAACTAAAAGGATATTGAACATTAAACTATTTTCTAGAGAGGCATCCACTTGTTAAATGTAGATTAGGATTCTATTTATACATTGTTCCATGTATAATCTTCTTTCCAATCTCATAAAGAAAAGCCTAACCCAACATCTGACCGAATGAACCTTAATTTGTTTTTTCCTCTAACCATAAGCTGCAAGACCAGTATGAAGACCTGTTTTATAGCAAATCTTTTTTTAAAGAGCAGGTGGTAAGGAAACAGCTTGCAGACCTCTGTATGCTATAAAGAATCAAAACCCTATGCATGGGGAAAACAATACCATCTCACGATAGTACTAAACCTGCTTACCTGCTTCACCTGCTTTTTATATGTTAGCAGCTCATCTTTAGGCCAAGGTTTATTTTCTGCTGCTTGAGATTCTTTCTGAACTTCTGAGGGAAAGAGAAAAAAAGTGGTGTAAAAGATGAATGTTAAAAAAAAATTAAAACACTTCTGTCCTCCCTGACAGACAATTCAGTACAGTATTTATTATATGCAATTATTCTTTCAAAATCTACAAACTACCTAGAACACTGTATCAATTTTATCTTAAACCAAATATTTCCTCAATATTTCTTCAGATAATTAGATTTCCAAAAAATAAACATAGTAATGGGAAAAGGACCTACAGTGATTAACACTAAATAACAACATATATAAAATTCCTTATCAAAGGACTGGTCTGTTTCTCCTACAGACTGCACTGGTAAGAAAAACAGCTAAATATAAGAAAAAACATATAGCAGAAATTTATATCAACAGATGTATGATCCTTTAAAGCAAATAAATTAGTAATTCCTCTAAACATTAAGCAATTCCCCAAACATATCTAAGTTCAAATATTTGAATTTTGAAAAGAGTTTGAAAGACAAGCATAGAATGATGGGCACTAATACATATGAATATAGATGGATGTCTTATGATTCCATTTCCCTAATCAGCATGCTACTTAATCAAAGCCAAATTCTTTATATCGAGCAGTTAGAAAATTAAACCCCATATGAAAAGGAAAGAACAAGAGACACAAAAAAGAAAGAGAGAAAAATAAGAGAGAAAAATAAATACTTGTGATTTTTGAAGTACCAAAATGTTTTCAAGGAGCGTTGAATTTCCTTTTCAGTTTTATCAGTTTCAAATATGAACTACGTATCTTAACAACTCACAAGCAAATAGAAGCACTATAAACTTACTATATTTTAACATTCCTAGATAATTCAGAATGTTGCCAATCTTGCTTGGTGAAAACTTGGCAGGACTTGAGGTCCATTTTTTATTTCTTCACATTCTATTGGTGTTGATTGTATAAGGAAGAGAAGGAAACTAGTGGCAAACAAGAATTCTAAAATAAAATCATATAACTGCCTTACAGAAAAAAAAAATCAACAGAACATATATGTGTAAATTAAATTTTAGCCCTTCATTACACAAATTAGTTTGAAAGAAACAAGTGCATTCAGAGACAAATGATCTTAGGTTCATCTTTTGCAAACATTTACGTACATGTTTAACACTTAACTATAAATGACTCCTCCATGGAACTGCTCATAGTAGAGAAGTTTAAAGGCTGAGCGAAATTCTCAATTAATCATTTTCTCCAGAGAAGAAAACAATAATTTCTGCACTAGCAGGAAAGCAATTACAAAATTTAAAATTGTTTTTATTTCACAGGCATACTATTCCTGCTTGTCAAAAAGCAGTGGTTCGATAATTCCCCTTTCTGGATTTAAAAAAAAAAAAAAAAAAAAAAAAGAAAGAAAGAAAAAGAAAAGCAGAATTTAAAAAGATCAACAGCTCTCAGCACAGGTGGTAATTTTAAGGACAGTGTGTGAGTGTGTTCTGAGCTCCTGCTTAGCACACACAGACTTTACCCATTGTGCCACACACTTCCTTGAGTGCTAAAGATAGTAAAGATAGAGGCAGCAAACAACTATCACACCTAAGCTACATTTCATTGAGAGTACTGCTCTTTAAAACTGCTACAGAAATGTTAAATATTTCTGGGGAAAGAAGTCACAAGTTAATGCAAGAATGAAGTAAAGTTACCAGTTGATCTTGTGTTGGAAACAGTCTGACACATCACAGTTTACTGTCACTATAAATGTCCACTTGCTTTTTAATGCAAGAATCTCCTACAAGGTAGAATTTTTATTCCATTGAGTGTATTGTCTACCCATCAATTTAAAAATACTGTTTTTTAAGGCCTAGACTTTTTTGCAAAATTTTAATACCATGTAAGAAGAATGGTTTGAACTGTAATATTTTTTTCTTGGGTAATAGAGAATGAAAAGGAAAAATGGAGTCTGTAGGCTAACAAAAAGTGATAGATGCATATAATAACGCAAAAATGTAAACGAGAAAGCAATAAAAAGCTATAGCCTTGCATGTACATGTTGTACATGTTGGTGCCTTGCTTTCAACCAAAGTCTAAGTAATTTATCTACCTTTGACAAAAAAGACAGCTGAAGAAAAAAACAATTCATATTACTTATTTTTTTCATCACCGTAAGGTGATGAGGAGTGGAGAAGCAACTCAGACTAAAAGAAAGAGACTGAGCATTATCTTCTCAAGCTGTACCAACCAACATTCTCTTCTTTGCAATACATATGCAATGCATATTTTCAAGGATGGTGATTACCAAGGACTATTAATTATTACAGTCCATCTAAGCCAACTGTGATTCTTTTGGTATGCAATTTTTCCAGTTCATGGAATCAAAGAGAAATTTTCACAAAGCCCTTCACTCAACCTGGCTGGATCAACTTATGTTTCTAAAGTATTGCATAATATGCAAATCTTACATATTAATTTTCCTGCTCTGTCAAAACCAACAGAATTATATGAGCAAATATTATCTTAATTTCATTTTAGACACCTGTACATGGTGTGTGATTGCTTTCCTTTGTTGGGTGTGGTGTTTTCTCTTTTGTCCATTCACCCTGGTTGAATCACAAGCACAACACTATTGTGTTATTTTAATAAAATTATATGTACTGTCAATATACATACTATGGGCCATGTGTTTGCATTAACAAACATGAGGTCAAAGAGGTGTGATAAGAACTTTGGGAAATAAAGGAATTATGGCAACTCTTAATTCCTGTGGGAATCTGTTCTTGAGTGTTCTGCCCATCCTTGAGGAAGATGTTTCCTACACCAATATTTTAACCCAAGAAGTAATGGAAACTTCTACTGTGCCTTTAAAAAAAAAAAAAATTATCTTATTTATAGCATTTATAGCATTCCAGCCAAAGGTGTCTAAAATTATCTAGGTACCCAAGAACCTTGATAACTCATTATAAATCATTTCAACATTTTCAGTAATTTTGCTATTTTTGTGGTATCTGTTTTGGGTGAAAAGAGTCTTTTATGAAGTTTATGAACCCTTACATAAAGAAAACTAAGGATTTATTATTGCTGTTCTTTGGGTTTGGGTTTTGTTTGTTTTTTAATAATTACCTCTAAATATATCTGAGTTTTTTGGTCGGGTAATTCTTTGATTCTTCATTTGGTAGTAACATGCTATTAAAGGAAATTATTTTCCTCTCTGTTTTGAATTAAAAAGTGTAGAAACGACCCTGATAAATGGCAAAACAAAGTCATTTGAGATGTGTGAGTACACAAATACGTTTTAACATGGTGAATTTGTACAAGTTGTTTATACACAAACATAGCTATTGACCCTTTGACAAAGCTTGAAACTCTGAGACGACAATCTATCTGATAAAAATAAATTTGTTTTGATGTTATAGTAGTAGCTTACTGACCGACTAAGGATTAATCTCCAACTTTGTGAGACTCAAGTGTAAAAAGATACTCCCTGCTTCATAAAGTCTGTAGAATTTTTAAGATAACCATAAATTATGTGGGCCTAATGATGATAAGGAATTGTAAAATAATTGTTGATAAAATGTGACAAACTGAACTGGTTACTTTGAGAAAAAAAAGTAAATCGATTTCAGAGGTCCACAACCATAAATCATCTACCCGAGATCTGTCCCTAGGTAGTTTCATGCAATTTTATGAAAGTAAATTATCTTTTTTATTTTAGAAAAAGTAAAATGAGTTAACTGTTCCAGAAAAATCTCCAGGTGTCCAGCAGTGTTAGAGTCCACTCCTGAAAGTGAACAGGTCCCTTCAGCAAATGGCAGAAAGTGGCACAGCCTTTGCCACGATTAACCATGTTGACTGTACTCAAGACTGTGTGTTTCCTGAATTTAAAATGTATTGCAACTCATTATAGAAAGTATGATTGAGGTATGTTTTAACAGATGCTAAGATGGTGAGAAAAGAATTCCACAGGTTACTTGTAAGCAAAAATAAGAGAACAAATAGGAAGAGTCAGGGGTTTCACCACTCAAATAGAACTAAGTGAAATAAATTGTAGTATTTTGGTCATATCCATGACGTTTACAATATATCTGATAGCACTGAAAGTGAAAAAAAACCCAATCAAACAAACATTTTCAGCAAGCCTCCTAAAAATACTGTTTTGTTATACATCAGTATATCTGTAACATAATTGTCATGTCAGCTGAACTATAAAGAACATATAGACCAAATAATAATAAGAGCAATACTGTAATGTCATAAGCAAATACCTGTTTGCAATTGTTTATAAAGCAAATACAAGTCTATATCTTCTTGAATTCTTCTCCATCAAACCACTTTTGTATTAATGTATCACAGAGAAACTTTCAAGGCCTCATGTAGTGAAATTAACTGGAAAGAGTTAGAGATGTTTTAAAAACTAAAGTATATTTTATGATGTCTTGCTACTAGTACAGTGGACTCTATAGTCCTTGTTTAATAGAAGTATTCAAATTTGATGTTATTTTTAGAGAAAAAAAGTGTTCATTTGCTTACCACCCTCACAAGCTCATCTGAGTAACCAGCTAAAGAGGAACTGTAGATTCTT
Organism: Catharus ustulatus; assembly: GCF_009819885.2. Classification (NCBI taxonomy): domain Eukaryota; kingdom Metazoa; phylum Chordata; class Aves; order Passeriformes; family Turdidae; genus Catharus; species Catharus ustulatus. The sequence continues at coordinate 24,747,872 of NC_046226.1, forward strand.
CACCAAGAAAGTGCATTTCTGAGACAAATATAAATACCTTCCTATGGATACTAAACCAAATATATACTTAATATCTCAATATACTTCAGAGTTAGCAGTAAGCCTCAAGGCAAAACAATTACTCCAGACATTGGAAGTTACATTATTCTTATAATATAAGTTCTATGTTTTCACAAAAAATATGACAGGAAACATAACTGATAACCAACTTCCCTCAGAGGACACAGGGCTAAGTAATGATGTCCCACAGAGTTGGCATTTTATTCCCAGATAATGCTATTTCTGTGCAGGGGGAAATCCAGGACTCAGCCCCCTCAGCAACACCATAGGGTGTCAGTGTTAACCAGTTATTAATGTAAGATGGAGAATAAGATAGAGAACATAATTTTTTTTTTTTTAGTGTAAGAAATGAAAAAGCCACATTTAATTCTGAGAGTAGGTTTTCATTTTAGCAATTCCTTTTCTTTCTTCATTTTAAACAATAAATTTCTCATTTTATTAGAAAATGTAAGCTATGAAGTTCAGTGCAAAGTAAATAATCCGTGCATAATAATAATAATAATAATAATAATAATAATAAAGAATAGCTAAAGACTTCAACCTAGGTATAAGATCACTTCAGTTCAAAAGACTGATGCTGTAAAAGCCTTTGAATTCAAATAAAAGGTAATCAGCAAGAAGAGTGTAATTCATCCTCACTAATGTCCATATGTTTGTACCTAAACAAAAAACATTAAACAACAAAAAATTGAAATAGAAAGCCATCACTAGGTTGAAATTTTTTTTTTTTAACATGATTGATCAAATATTAGAAATAAGGAACTAAATATCACATTATCACAAGGTCAGATTTTCAAAGCTCGGAGCCCAGCAGCTCACACTACAAACAAAATAAAAACAGTTCACCTCACATATCAGGACTTGGCAGAGGCCAAACTTTGAAAATCTTACCTAGAGAATAACACAAATTTATAAAAAAGAAAGAAAAACCACACAACTCTGCACACATTACCAATCATTGCTAATTATTTCTGGTAAGTTAAAAAACAGTTTTCCAGGTCTAATAATTCTTTAACCCTCTTCAAATCTGTCTGAAGAATCTTTGTAATCAACTGACAAATTCCAAACAAACAGTCCCAAAATGTTACGTCCCTAAAATGCACACCAAGCAATGAAGAGGCATCATCCCAATGCAGCCTCACTGAGAAAAGTCTTCTCTGATTTCAATGCCAATTGAAATACAACATAAAATATACAGAAAGTGGAGACACTGCAAATGCCTCAACCACAAAATAGCTCTCAGAAGAAAATCAAATTAGAGAATGTAAATCTACTGGAAATGCACTTTGATACTGCTGCTGCTCATGGACTTTCACATTTAAATTAACTTAGTTCAGGTAGACTTTTTTCTAGTTTTTGTATTCAATCATAAAGGAGTCAATCTCACAAATAGGGAATGTAAGGTACTGTACATTTTAGCTGTCTTGGAACTGAAACAAAACTATCAGCCTTGCCTAGAGAGGACAAAAAGCCATCTGATACTAAATCAACGGTTTAGTTAACAAATAAATTGGCAAACTTCTGGTGAAAATCTAGGAAAGTTTTCTCTAGCATCTACGTGATGCCTACTATTACTGATATCACCTGATGTAATTGAAGGAATTCTCTTAGAGAAGCTTACATGATTTACATAACTATGACAATAAAAAAATTATCTTATGAAGACTTCACAAGCTAAATAATAACTAAAAGAAGCAATACTAGCAATGATATTCCAAATGCATATTATGCACTTTTTCATGTCATACTGGAAGAGGTCAGCTTAAAAAGAGAAAGAAGAATTAAAAAAAAACAAAACAGTTTTAAACTATAAGCACTATAATAAAAATATCACCCCAAAGGAGGTAATGTTTGTATTTTGCTATTGGCTCATTTTCATTTTTAAGGGACATTTAAAAACTAGCATAAAAAAAGAGTGAGGAATATTCTGTGATACATTAATGTCTTTATCCATTTGTTTTGTCTGGCTTCTGTGTTGTAACACATTGTAGGAGCTGAAAAAAAAATATACAACTCTTATAAAAGTAATATTTACCCAAGAGAAAAATATTGTTCTTGTTCTGGTTCATCTAGTTCCATTTTTGTGTTGTATTTCTGGCCAAGAACACTCTCCAGGAGTTCTTTGATCATCTGGTCTGAGGGAGATGGAGAAGTAGACTGCAGGGAAGCAATTATTTCATCAATAGACCTTGCAACCACTTTCACAGGCAGCACTGGGGTGGAAGTAGACTCTTCAGATTCGCTCTGCTGGAAGTTCTTCTCGTATATTTTTGAAATGTCTGGTCTAGTTACATGCCTTGCCCCTTCCAGCTCTTCTTGAGCAGACCTCACACTTGGCTGCTTACTTCCTTTTCCCTGAATCCTTCTCAATTCAACATCTAAATCTTATTGCCTTGCTTTTGAAATCACCCCGTGTCTCTTCTTACAGCCTTCCCTAGTTATTTTTGCTGTTCTTGAAATGTTTTTATTTGTATCAGAATCTGTAGAGCTAAATTCAATACTGTATTTAATGTTTCTTGAGTTTTAGCTCTTTAAATTCTGAAGATCCATCTGTAGCATACACAGTCAATCTTTAATTTTACTCACAGATTTTTTTCTTTTCTAATGAGATAAGGGAGCCATTAACATGAAAATTAAACCTGGAGTAGCTGGACTTCTGAGGTGATGGTGGGTTTTTTACCGTTACAATGTTTTTTTAGTGGTACCTGCAAATGATGCTATTACTGGCAGAGATGCAACTTTATTCATGAAATTCAGTTGTACTTTTCTGGAGCAATTTCCCTGGTTTTTTGTCAGCACTGTCTTCTTCTATAGATTTATTTCTTCTTCTCTTCACCCTGAGTCAGGAGTTTGTTTTTTCATGTCTCTTGTTTCAGAAGACACCCTTACTTTCTGTGAACTTCAGAACACCCAATGAATTAATTAAGACTATTTTTATTTATATTCATGACAGGCTCATGTGGGCTCTTCGACCTCTGGAGAGGATAATGTTCTTAACTGATGCAATTGATCTGGTGTTAAATCTTCCAGTAAGGGCTAAATGCTCATGTTTCTGAGAGCAGTAACTATTGCTTGTTTGATCTTCAGACTATCCCACTGAGATTCCTCTCATACAGTCTCATGTTCCTTAATCGTGTTCAATGCTTCCACATAATTCAGTCCTGAGTACTGATGTTTTCTAGCTTTTTTTTTTACTGTAAACACTCTGTAAACTCAAGCAGAAATGAGGATTCATATTTTACACACAAACAGGGGTGCCAGTTTGCAGGGGCTCCTCCCTTTTGCTAAGGGTCCCATTGGTGTTAAGAAGACTGTTCCAAACGAGAGTTATGAAGCACCAACAATGGCTATCAGCATTTTACATCAGGAAACAACTGAACCATTTCTAATTTTGGGAGTACATGTTGGAAGCTGGAAGGAAACCTCAAGCAGAAAAAAAAGAGAAAATGAGAAAGAATAAAGCTCAACACTTTCTCGAAGTAACCACAAAGGGCTTTCCATCTACAAAACAAACAAATGAAAAAACAAACAAACAAATAAAAACCACAACAGTGACCAATGGGTCACTCCAAGTTCCAGTCCTGCCTGTTCCACGGGGCCTCCTTACTGGTGGCATGGAGTATTTTATGAGTGGGGCCCTGGTGAGTCATTCCTCTTCTAAGGGAGCTGAAACATGTCAGCCTCACCTGGGGATGTGATTAGGAACGTGTTTCTTACAGCTTGCCCACGGGATCTGAAAGGCGCAGGATGGGCAAGAGACTTTGTACCTTTTTAGCCACATTTCTCTCCAGTGCATAGCTACCCTTGCTCTGCTTTCAGCCACAGGCTCTTTTGATGCTTTGAGAACCCCTTTGAGAACCCCTGAGAACCAAACATATGAATAGCACTTCTGGGAACTTGTGCACCAGACAGATGCTTCCTGGGTGCTATTGCAGACACGTTTTTCTTACAAAACTAATTTTTTTTATTGTCAACGTCTCAGCTTGGAGATGAAACCCCAGTCAGCTGTGTGTGGTTCGTTCATCACCATCAATAACTTTTATTGGGATTTATTTTCAGTACTAGCAGTTGTGTGCAACAGGAGAGACGCCATCTCAGAGTCCATAAACCAAAGAGCTTTGCTGTATTAAATGAGCAAAAAGTCTGAAACCAGTTCTCTGAAAGGAATCCTGGCCCCATGTCTTGCAGTTTTACTAGCCAATCCTTCAAAAAACAGAGATGTCAAGCATATTTGATAGCTGTCTGGTGAAAGTTAAATTTTAACAGTAGTTCTTTTCACACATGAAGTATGAACTACGAATGGACTTAAAAAAAAAAATAGTGTTTCAGTATCCAAAAAATACATGGAAGATAACACATGCCAAAAATAATCAAACTTCATGAAAGTAATTAAAAAATAAATTAAAGAAAATGTGGAAAGTCAAACTGAACCTATCAAGATGGTCATAACCATGGCACAAACCTACAAGGTCACACTGATCATGTTCCCAAGAAGGCTGATGGTCTAGAACACATGCAAAGCCAAGTAGATTGTAGTAGTAAGGCAGGGGGCGGCGGGAAATTAGTTTCCTTCACATAATATGAATACAAAGTTCTGGAATTTCCATTAATTTCTGGATTGTAACAGTTCACAGAATTATACTTGTAATCCCCTTAAGTCTCTCTGGGTGAGTAAAAATAAAGCCTTTTTTTTCCTTTTTGCACTTTGGAACCTTCAACAGCCATATGATAAAAAGGAACTCTAGGGATTTCAGCTGGAGATACTGGATTCAAATATGGCAATAAAGTTCTTCAAAAGCTCCACTGATCTAGCAGGCAAATGTCTCCTATTATCTTCTCCTTTCTTTGCAGCTTTCAGCTACATTTTTGTAGGTTTTTTCTCCTGCCCAATTGTATTCCTGGAATTCAAGGGGTCACCAGTGTCTTTCTTGCAAAGAATGCAACTCATATTAGGTTAGATGGCAAATTTTCAGCTTGATAATGCAACTGAAAACCTGTTGAAGATTTAAAAAGTCATTAGCCAAAAAGTCATTGCATGCCAATTAATAACAAGTTTTGTCTTCTGATAGCAAGACAGCTGATTAAAGCCTTGTAATATGCCCTAAAAAAACTCTCTATTTGATGCCTAATTTGCTTCTCTCTCTCTTGCAAGAATCCCAGAGTAGCTGGAGAAGCAGTAGGTAGAATATCAAATAGTTGTTCTGTGTTGAAAGATTCCTGTTAACAGTCCAGGCCATTAAAGCAGTTCAGAACAGGAATGAAGTGTTCGATTGCCACATTGAAGATGAATCCTATTAGCAGTTTAATGCAGATGTAAGCCTAGAGAACAGATTCATTTCAAACTAGTTAAACAGTAAGTAAAGCTTCAATGATTTCGTTTACCTAGAACAGTTCCTCTCTGCAGGAGTCACAGTGGGATGTGGAAGAAAAAGCCCTGCATGTGAAGAGGTATTTGCATCAGGAAGTTCCAGTAAGAACATGCTGAATGACAAGAAGGATTTGCATTAAAAAAAAAAAAAAAAAAAAAAAGAAGTCTTAGGAGGAAGGAAAAAACCTTAGAGACAAATTTCCTCTTTAGGTTAATAGTGGTGATAAAATGGCAAATGAGTATGCTGTGTTATCTTACTGTATCTGTTGGCTGTCAGTTCTGCCTGTGGAAGAACAGGGGCTGGTTCCCGAGGAATGTAGTTAGCTTGTGAGAAAGGTTCAAGCCTTGGTTCATAAACATGTCCTGTGTCTCTAGGTCTTGTAAGCAAAGCAAGTAACCACTCAAGGGATCTGATGTCAAGTTAAGTCCCAAATGCTGCATTTTTCCCCTATTATGCCACACATGGTGCTTAACAGCCATTCCTAGAGAAATTGTTGCCAATATATGCTCTAGATCCTTTAGCTTGAGCTCCAGAGATGACAGTTGCAGAGATTGTCATCTCTGATACACAGAAAAACAGGAAAAGATTTCTCCCTCTTTCCCCAGGTATTATTATTATCATCCCTTAATGATCACAGTGATCCCTAAAACCTGAGGGGGGGTGGGTTTATTAAGTATTTAGTTAAACAGGTTAAGCCCTATCTCTGAAGATTGCAAAGTCCAAAATTTAATCAGTAGATGAATCTTTATACTTAGCAAATGGACCTAGGTTTGGAAAACCTTCTGCGAGTTCAGTCCCTGGGTACACATTATTATTTTTTATAATTAGACCTCACCAGATCACTAAGCTTTCTAATGTCATATAAATTGTGTTATCTAAGTTATTAGTCTATTAATGTTATAAGGAAGGGTTTTTCTCTTCTTATGAAGAAAAGCAATCATTTAAAAATTGTTCAATTGGTTGGAGAAATTAAAAAATGCAATTCCTCATCTCTGAAATTGTCTGAGTCCACGTCATGTAGGAACTCCCACTCCCAGTGCACACCACTTCCATGATCCAAGCACATGATGGAGTGAGATGTACATAGTGCCCTGCAGACCCTGGGAGGCAACTGGAGTTAACTGTGCTTCCAATGGCCACTTCCATCTAGGCAACCAGAAATTAGGACAGCATGGTGCAGATGAAATACCTACAGCCTGCTATGGGCTTTCAAGAAATAGCACAGAGAGTCCTTACAAAGACGAGTAGCTGTTGTTTAAAGGAAAAAGGAAAGTAAGAGCATGACTACTTTGCTAGCTCTGTGGCTCATACCTAGTTTGACACTAAATGTTAAGCCTCACTTTGGTATCCTTTTCCAGGTGGCTATGAAAATGTTTGCACATGTCATAGTCCTGAGGCACCTCCACCCTGCAGGGGTGCTGCATTCTCCCTTCTGCTGTGCTACAGCCAAAGCACCCATCAAGTCTGCCTCAGTATGGCAGTACACACGCTCAAAACCATTCCCTAATGCAATAGTTTTAGAGGGGATAAAAGCATATTTACAATGCATTTTCACCATGATTCCCAAGTAGCATTATGCCATTTTAGAAACCAGAACCAAGAGAGGCTGAATGACTATCTGAAGTCCCCTAGTAGAACCGGTGTTAAATTCCTAACTGAATCTGTGTTTCTGATGGATAGTAAATAGAAAATCAGAGGTATGTATCCTCAGGGTAGAGGCTACTTTTTGCTTTTCCAGGGCATCAATATCTTTAACATTTTTGCCAGGTATATATATAAAATGGCCATAATTAATCAGGGTAAATGGATTAATTATAAGCTAAAATACTGAACTGTGAATTATGGGCACTGGGAATGTACTACAAAAAGTTTTCTGATGTTACACCGTGGGGGCAGGAATCTGTAGCAGCAGAGTAGAGTAAATGGCAGAGGGGTTATCTCTTAAATCATACAGTGTCAATACTGAAAAGACTTTTTGTTAGTTGCATCCAGCTAAGATGAAGGAAATACTTTTTTTTTTCCAGTGATCAATCTATATTGAATCCCTTGTGCAGTAAGCAGCCATGGAAAGGTTTTGTGGAATTAGTGTTATAAATCACACATTCAATCCCTTTGTGGACGCTGAAAGCATTGTCATTCTTCTAATCACTATATCCTATCTTTGATCCATAACAAATATGCACACCCAGCTCTACTAATCTCCATTATGATTGTAAGATATCTGTATTTGCCAGCGCCATGCCAGCAGAAATAGTCAACATTTTTCTTCCTCCTAGGATTTTGGGCTTTGTGGTTTTTTTTTCCTCTCCCCATTTGAGAACATTGGTATTTCATAATATAATATTATTCAAAATAGATACAAATAAAAAGTTGAAAAAAGGATGAAGCTTTTTTATTTTAAAATATATTTATGATGAGAAGATCAATACAACAAGAAAATCACTTGGTCATTTTGAGTGATAATGACTCACAGATTTATTTTTAGCATGACATGACTGTAATATTTCCAAGCATACTCTATTTTACTGTGTAGCCCAAGCGAAATTACATTAGTTACTTCTGGAAGTCCATCACATGTGGCTGTTATTACAGACACAAGGTCAGAGACGTTCCTGGCTTTGAATAAAGCTGTAAGCAAAAAACAGAGAAATTACAGCTAAACACCTGACAAAGTCTTTTCTGGGATTGGGCCTTTCCTTGCTTTAGCTTTAAAATTTGATTCTATTTGATCATATCAAAGATATATCATATCTCTATTCTCCATTGTCTTTCAGTTTATACAGCAGGTTTCCAATTGGCCATTCCAGTCCAGCTCTTTTGTAATCTTAGGACAACAGCTTGATAGTGAATACATAGGTGTAGATATGTATGTGTTTGTAGATCTCAGGTTTCACAGCTGAAGACTCAGCTTTGGTCGACATAACAATACCACTTAATCACAAGAAAAATCTTCACATCACAGCAACAAAAAGAAATGGCCCTCAAAGGGCAGGAAGAGTTACCTGCAGAGGGTAAAATTCCAGCTACCTCTAAGGATAACGTTAGAAAATATTTAAAGGATTTCTGGGAATGGTTGGGTTTTGGAGCAAATATTCACAGATCCTGAAAAGGGGAAAAAGGTTTGTTCAATGAGTAACGGCAAAGCCAACTCATGAGCTATGAAATTTTTTGGATGGAAGAAAGGAGTTTTCTCTTTAGGAGGAACTGAAGCAAAGTTCAGATGTTAGATTCCCTCTCAATCATGCCAACTTAACACATTTAAAGCTGTAAACCTGAAACTCCATGCACGGCAGAAATATTTAGGGAGCTACCTTGTTGGCTAGAAAGGGAGAGAGCAGGAATCAATTAAATCTGATTCTTACCTTGTTTCACCCATAGCTGCACAGAGAACTGAACCCAGATGATGGAAGCCGTGTGGTGGTCTAAATAATCTTCATTATGTGAGTCTCTTTAAACTACTCAGCAGTTTTCAAATTCACCCTTGAAGTACTTGAAGCAGCAGCAGAAGCTTAGACCTGCTGCTAGAATGATGAACCACTCTTCAAAATACTGAACAGCTTTTTCTCCTGAGAAGTCCTAACATGTTACTAAATCCAGACCTTCCTCTGCTTTCCCAAAGGCACTGGTTGACTGTACTGTTTTATGGATCTCATGATTTTAGGGTGTTACCAGTTGATGCTCACATTCTCACATTTCAGTGTAAAACTGCAGACTGTGTTAGGGTGTCTGGTCATCCTTTTCCAGGGCAAACACCATTTTTGCTACATACAGGTTACTTATGTCCTGTAATGGAGTAAATGGCCAGTGTTTCTGTATATCATGAGAAAATGCTGCCATACAGCCCACAATTGCTCACTGTTAATACAGCTCAAGAAAATGAGCAGTGAATGCAGGTTGAATTAATTTATGCTCTAGGAACTGCAAGCTGGATAACACTGTGGAACTGCTCCCTGAGGAGGAGTTTAAATAAGCCAGCCTTTTTTTTGAACATTTGATTCTTCAGAGCTCTCAGTCAAGAATAGATACTGGTATCTTTCAATGCTTTTCTGCAGAAAAGCAGTGGAGACAGACAGTGAAATTAACAATTTTTGCAGCTAAAGTAGAAGACAAAACAAAAATATGTTGATATGCCCTGAAAGAAAGGTAGCATTCCTTCACTCTCCATTGCTCAAAATTAAAGGTATCAAACCAAGACTACTTTCTGCATAGGAAAGTCAGTTTGCAAAGGAAATAGAGTAGTATATTAAAATGAGCATTACAAAGACCTGATCAGCTCTGAATCTATTGTCCAATACATAGATACTGTTTATCAGTAAAGCAGATATTCTGAAAGATAACTCACTGGAGGTTTTTGAGAAACAAGGCTCTCGGAGATTAGGAATATCTTTGATTCATGTAGCAGGTATTGTTGAGGCAGGGAAGGTGGATTTTGGTGCATTAAGTTACTGGGGCAACTTTAGCAAAGAAATAATTCTAGAATTCGTGCATAGGTGCATCTCCTACCAAGCGTTGTTTCTTATACCAGTTTATTTAGATTAACTGCACTCACTGCCTTGGTTTGCTTTCTTTGCTTACTGCAAAAATCTGTATATGTCCTGAAACACCATTTTTGTATCTTGGGTGAGATTCTACAAGTGCCATCTGAGTACTTGTGTTTATCTCTGCATAATCATATTCCCATCTCTTCTGATACTGGCTTTTCCATGCCATAGTGTTGTGGCTATTTCAAAACAAAACAACCTTTGAAACAAAATTAATCAAGTAAGATTTTCAAAAATTTGTCAAGAACAGAAACACTGATTGAAACACATTACAGAAGCATTTACATTTATGTTTCAGTATATTGTTGCCTGTAAAGCAATATCATAACATAAATAAAACAAACTATAACTGAAATTAATACCTACACAGCTGGTCTTCAATCAAATAGTAACTATCAAGTGCATTTATTCTTGCATTAAGTAAAACACACTTGGTCAATCACATGCTGAAGTGTGGGCATCCTGCCAGCCGGAATTCTGAAAACAGAATACATACATCTAACCATATTAGCAAAAATAAACTGATTGTTTACCTAGTTAAGAATTCTTTTGTTAGACTATAGAACAAAAACCCAAAACAACACAAAACAGAAGCATCCTTATTCTCATCACTGTAATCATCAGATATCAACGTTCGTAATTTTTCATTTCATTATTTGTTTCTCATTCTCCTTTAATTGGTCAGATACACGAGTATTTTCGGATGGTGGGATGTTATTTATTAAGTCATTCAAGTCTTATGATATCAGCTGTGCAGGATGCCTAGAAAATGCAATGCAATTAACTGAAAATAAAATAAAATAAAATAAAATTAAAATAAAATAAAATAAAATAAAATAATCCTGCAACAGAGCATCGCTGTTGTAACGAGCTACGCAATGTCTCCGGGGCCTGGCAGAGCGGCCAGGAAAGCAGCTCGGCCCTGAGTGAGAGCCCGCAGGCCCGGCGCCCCCGGAGCGCTGCCCGCGGCCCGAGGGCGCGGCCGCGGCAGGACCGGGGTTCGGCGGGGCCGCGATCCCGCAGGCAGCCGGGCGGCTCTGCCCGGGGCACGGAGCTCCGGAGCCGGCTGAGGGGGCTGAAAAGCCGCGGCAGAGGGCCCGGCAGCGGGCAGGCAGGGCAGGGCAGCGCGGTGAGACCCCTGGCCCTCCCTGCCGTGGATGGTGCGGCGGAGAGGGCACGTCTAGTCCGCCCGGCAGAGCCAGACCACGGCTCCTGGGCTGGAAGAGGTGATGTAGGAAAAGGGGGTGCCCTACCTTGGGCCGGTCGCAGGAAGGAGCCCACTTGATCGTCACGGCCAAAGACTTGAAGACTACTCTCACCAAAAGGCCAGAGGCAAATGCTGACCCCACGCAGTGCCCTCATCTGCCCTGGCCCGAGCGAGAGGAGGGTAGGAGTCACCTCTCCCCCGTGAGCTCCAGGGGCAGGGGCGCGGAACGACAGCCCCGACGGGGGCTCCTCCGGGAGTGTCTGAGGGGACCCCCACGGGTTCTTCTAAATGCGAACTCATCGACCGGAGCACAGAACCGGGGCTGCTGTGCCTGTGTGAGGGGGAAAACAGCCCCCCGGCTGGACGCCTTCTCTGTGGGCTCCCCCCAGAAGGAGAAGCGCAGCCGACCCCTGCTCCCGGAGCGCCCAGGATCCCTTCCCGTCCAAAGCACCCAGCTCTGGGCACAGGCGCGTTCCCAGACGGTTACTGCTTGCCCGATTCTATGGCGAAGGATTTCGGGTTGGAAACAGACGGGAAGAGAATTTCCCATCGTGGGGAGAAGGTGGGGGAGGCTGACGGGGTCCCACGGTGTTTTCGGCGGCCCGCTGCACAGGCTTGGACCAATGTGTAAATCCGGGTATGAGGGACCCTCAGCAGGAGACAGGTGCGAGCAAACGAAAGGAAGGCTGTACAGCACAGAGCAGGGAATACATACCCATGCCGAGACAACCTCGCAGCTCCTTCCCGAGCTAAACGCCTGGCCCGCGCAAGCACTGCCGAGAGAATCTCCTCCAAAAGACGATGTATTTTGGGTAAAATCGAGTAAGACCCCGCAAGTCAAACCGAAGGGCCGGGAGATGCTGCTGCTGCTAGAGGGAAATTAGGGCGGAACGAATTAAATAGCGCTCCACGTTAAAATTAAAGCTACCGCGGCTTGCATCGGCCTCCCGGCCCACGCGTGGGGCAGAGCCTGCGGGCGGCGCTCCCGAGCGGCGCTGGAGCTCCGGTCCCCGTGGGCAGAGCCGTGCCGGGGCCAGCTCCGGCCCCCGTGGGCAGAGCCGTGCCGGGGCCAGCTCCGGTCCCCGTGGGCAGAGCCGTGCCGGGGCCAGCTCCGGCCCCCGTGGGCAGAGCCGTGCCGCGGCCAGCTCCGGTCCCCGAGGTGCTGCGGGAAGCCGCTTCCCAGACAGCGACGAAAGTCCCAAAACCCAGACCCTTGCTGAGGGGCTTTTCCGGGGCCCAGCTCTTCCTGGCAGCACTGGTAACACGGTCTCCCCTGCAAGTCCTGCCGCCCGCTCCACACACACATATTTCCGTATTTTTTAGGTCAGGTTTTATGTTTGCACCCTTGGCAGAGTGCACTGGTGGAGCCAAGAGCTGAGATCCTGATCCCATCTAGCGGGGTAAAGCCTGCACTCAGTCTGCACTTTCTTCAGGTTACACTAACAGCTCGCTCTGAAAATAAAAAAAAAATCATGAAAAAGAAAAAAAAAAAAGAGAAACAAACAAAACTGTACAGAACTGGTGCTACTCGAACCAGAGCTGTGGAAAAGGCGCTGTGCAATTTGGGCCGGTACTACTGACCTGACTCCTGAAAAACTCATCAGCTAGGCGCGAGTGGAGAGCTCCTGGCTACTACACAGCGTCCCGCTCCTAGGAGAGAGCTTCTCTGCTGAGCCTACTGCAAGGGATACTGATAAATCCCGCTGAACTCGCAGAGCATCCTACATAGGGCTTCACTACATTAAGGCTCAAGTGCAGGGCAGGGGCAACTACCGAAATACCCACTTTTTCCTGTGGCCGTGGGCAGAGGTCTTCTGGACTTAAAGGAGGATATTCTCCACCAGGGCTGCACCACAGCAACCGGGCTGAAGAGAATTTCCAGCAGCGGCTGGCTTTGAATCGGGCTTGGTTATTATACACCAAGTCGAGAGCCTCTAAGCAGATTAAAAGAAGATCCTGCCTGTGCTCTCACCTCTGGGAGCAACCTCAGGAGGGAGCTGAGCCCGCAGCTGGACAACAGGAGGCGCTGAGGCTTTGCACAACCCCCGGCTCCCCGCTCGGGCAGAGGGCATCCCAGCCGGGGCGGCCCGGGGACGGCCGGCCAGGAGAGTGGCTTTGCCGGCTCCACGTTTGCTCCGCCCGGTGAAACGCCTCCATGGTTTGTAGCAGCATCCGATGAGCGTGACCGGCTTTGTGCCTGCCCTTTTTTCCAGTACGGAGTGACCCAACGTGGGCTGCCTGGCGTCCCGTCGGGTGTTGCTCCCGCGGGGCTGGGCTCTGGAAAGCGAGGCAGCACCGCCCCGAGGTCACCCGGCGGGGGGGTGCGGACAGCGGGGGCGCCGGGGCAGCTGCACTCCTGCCAGCATGCCCGCATACGTGCTGCTGGGGGGAACCATACTCCATAGACCTCAAATGCTGAAATGAGCAAGCCACCACCGAAGGGTCTCTGTTTTCAGACATACACACCGCTTCCATTAGGAAAAAAGGGAGGGTGCATACAGGAAGACAGCAATTTTAATATTTCTTAGATATTCTATTGGGGTTTGTCCCAGATTCCATGGGTGTAGTTTGACCATTTGAGAAAGCAGGAGTTTAAGCCAGTGCTTCTATATATTTTATTTCCTTCAAGACATATTTTCATATGTTGTTCTCCTCTGCTAATTCCAGAGTTTTGTTTATTTCAAGGATTTGGCTTAATTCTGTTGCCAGATTCGGAAAAAAAAAAAAAAAGAAAAAAAAAAGATAAAAAAGAAAGAACAGGAAAAAAAAAAGAGGTAAGGGATAACAGAAAATGCATTTAGAGAACAAGTTAAAACATATTTGTCAAGGCGGAGATATGCTACATCTCGTCATTTGAATCCTGTGTCTCTATAAGAAACTTTAAAATCCTGTTTGTGAGGGTGGCATTTCCACAGATCCCTCGAGAACAAATTACTGTGGAGGCAACAACTGTAGCCATGCTGAACGATAAACACATCAAATTCTGAAATTCTGACCCAGGTGTGTATTATAGTTTGTGTAGTGTGATGTCCAAACCTTTTTCAAAATCCCAAGAAGCTTCCCCTTAAATTCCCACTGTTAGAAAAGTTTTTTGGTTTTGAGGTGGGAGGGCCGGTTAAGGGCTGTTAGTTGCTGGTTAGTGATGTAGATTTTTTGGTTTTGACTTTTTGGTTTTTGTTTTCTACTGTGAGGTGATAAAAGTTGTAGCAGCTAGGTGGGAACGAACTCACAAGGGATAGGATAGAGAAACCCAAGTAAAGTCCATGGTGTTGACATAGGCTTGAAGAGCAGGACAGGGCAGAAAATGTTTGATCCCTCTGCAAAGACTGAGAGATTCCCTTCATAATAACAAAAAGCTCTGTCCAATGTCAGTTTGTTTTATCGGTGTTTTTTACCTTTTACCAGTCTGTGTAGAATCCTCCTCCCCTGATCATTGCGAGAAATCAGGTCAGTAAGCAAGAAGTTGGAAAGGAGGTACCCACTACCTATTATTTCTGCTCCTGGGCATCTGGCATCAGAGAAAGCTTCCAAATGAACCTTCTGGGCTGAGGGTTTTCCACAGTAAAGATACAAAATGGTTCTAGTGACTCACCTGATGTTTGCCAAGTGGACCTTAATATCAGTGGATCCGCATTCAGGCCTCTGTCCGTATTTATTGGGAACCTGTAGTATTATGTCTCAGTACGGTGACTCACATGGTTTCTGAGCATAAGGCACCCCAGAAAGCAATATCATTATCACCATCTACAGAGGACGGCACCCCGTTTGAAGGGCTAGTTTAGCTCGGAGAAAGAGGGGGGTAGGATGGGGGGAGGGCTGGGAGGGCTTTGGGGAGCGCGGAGCCGAGCCTCCTGCTCTCAGCCCGGAGCTAATCCGAGCCCCTGCCCCCAGGGCGATGGGGACGTGGGGCGCCGCGGCAGGGCCTGGAGGTACCTGCGCGGTAACAACTGTGAAGTGAGGAGCAGGAGAGGGGGGCAACCTGTGGACTTCAGGACTCGGGACTTTGAAGCACGTCCCAGCCATCAAGTTAAAGGAGCATCTACCGGCCTTTAGTAAATATTGCCTCTAATCTCAGGGGTTTAAGGCTGGATGGCCTTTTGCATTCTCTTCAAATAGAGGGGGCTGCCCTTCCTTCATCTATCTCATTTCATTCCCCCTATACCTCCTAGCATTTGTCCTGTCCACCTGAACGGGTGGTCGTGCCCATCCTCCGTCCCATCCCGTCCCGCCCCCTCTCCCCCCTCTGTCCCCCTCTCCCACCTCTGTCTCTCCTTCTTTCCCCACAAGCTTAAACCAATTACGCGGCTTTGCAAATAAAGTGCCGCCCCGGGGGGAGTTGCAGGCGAGGGGGACTGCCTTGTTTGCAGGTGCATCTCCGGCTTTGTAGGTGCGAACGCCTTTGTGCAGCGGACAAATGGGGAGAGGAGGAGGAGGAGGTGGGTACTTCTGCGACGTAAGATCCACATCAGCTCAACTCCACTCACATCCCAGCTGCACTTCCTCACTTTCTCAACTGTCTCGCCCCACACCGCTCCCTGCCTCCTTTTTGGCTGGTTATAGAGCAGAATTCAGCAACCCCCGCCCCTCCTGAGAGCTGGCTTCCTGCTAGGTCGGGCTTTCGGGCTCTTTTCCTACTGCCCGTCGCTCGCTCGCAAGAAGGCTGGATGGTTACACCGGGCAGGTTGGCTCCATAATGTTAGGGACTGTGAAAATGGAAGGGCATGAAACCAGCGACTGGAACAGCTACTACGCCGACACTCAGGAGGTGAGTAAATCCCAGGGTCTGGCTTCGCTGCTGCCCCTGTGCAGGGGAGGGGAGGACCTGGGGGTGGCTAGGGGTCTGGAGGGGGCAGCAATCGCAGGAATCGGTTTGCAGCCCAGATCCTGCCAACGCAAACGTACCTCCCCCTCCCTCCGGCGCCGAAACTGGCTAGGCTTCCCCAAGGAAAACACAGCTTCCAGGAGCCCTGGAGGCGTTTGGGGAAGACACAGGGCGGCTGCGAGCCCGCCAGGAGGGCCGGGGGGCCGGGGACAGCCCTCGATCTCATCTAAGAGGCGTAATGTTCTCTCGCGGCGCGCACAAAAGCACCCCATAAACTCTTGGCTCGGGGCAGAGCACTCGCCGCGCCGCCGGCACCCGACTCCTTCCCGGCAGATGGCAGGGGCCGAGGGAGACGGGCGCCCGCGCGTCCTGCTCGGGGGCAGCGCCTTCCCTGAGCTTGCCGGCGGGACCTCCGGCCTCTCTACTCGCCAGCACCGGGCCCTCACCTGTTAAAGCCGGGGGAAAGGAAAGGAGGGTTAAAAGGGCCGTTTGTCCGTACTCTGCAGACGGGCTGCCCGCGCCGTGCGCTGCTGCCGCGGGCCGGCTGGCGGCGCTGCCGGGAGCCGGGCCGGGACGGGGCCCGCACCCGCACCCGGACCCGCCGCCCCCACCCGGACCCGGTCCGGACCGCGGCACCCCGCAGGCGCTTCCGCCCCCCGCGCCTGTCTGACAGCGCCGGGCACAAGGAGGAGGAGAACCGGCCCAAGCGCCCACAACTGAGTCGGAGAAGAGGGCCACGGCACAGCCCGGAGCCTTCTCCGGCGCACCTCGGCCCTATGGGGCCTGGGGTCCGCGCTGTGCCGCTGGGGCTCTGCCACGGGGGTCCCGGGAGAAGCCGGCGCCCGGCAGCACGGCCAGCAGCCCCGCGGATCCCGCCCGGGAAGGAGGCGTTTTGAGGAAGTGCGGCAGCGAGGCAGGCACCTGGGTGTGCGCACCCGGGCATTGCATCAGCACACCCGGACACAGGGCTCCACAGTCCCCACGCCTCGTCCCGCACCCGGAGCTGGCACACGCGCCCATAGGGCCACGCGGACGGAGGCTAATACGTGTCACCCGGCTGGCATCTCCTTCAATAAAGGAAAGTCGGCTAAGGGCAAATAAGGGTCATCCTAATTATGCGCCGTTTCCAGACTCATTTTTCCTCGCTATACGCATTGTCCACAAACATAAAGTAAAGCGAACTTCGCTCTTGCTATTTTTTAAAATTTCAATCTTTTCTCCTCTCTTGCCATTTAATTTTGAATAACTGCATGAATGCAACATGGGAAACCCAGCCGCGTTCTACCATCTTAAATAATGAATGTGATCCTCTAAATTAAAAGTGCGTTTATAAGTTCGTGAAATTTGTGGGGATCAGAAATTAGTTTTATATATTTAATCGTTGCTTAAACCTCCTTTTCTTAGCCATATTTGCCATAGCTCGAGTAAACCGGGAACGTATTTCTCTCCCCTGTTAAATCGGATGCCATAGAGAAAGCACAATTTCAGGCTTTCCGGCTCTGCCTTTTTGAGAGTTGTGTTATGTGGTAGGGTGCTACAATTTTTTCCACGTCGTGCAATTGTAGAAAACCTCAGAGAGGAAAAGTTCAGGCTTTTGATACTTTGGAAGAGTTCTGGCGTTTGATTGGTTGGTTGATTGATTTTTATTTTTAATTTAAATTAAAGACAATTTTGATAGAAAATGTAGACAAGGGGAAAGCTTTCCACAGATAAAACAGGCCGACAAGACCTGTTTGGTTTGGGTGAGGGTTTTTTAAATTATTTTGCAACAAAGCGTTATTGCATCTTGTATGCTTCTTAGAAAATAAATTTAAATTATTGCTGTAAGGAAGAGAGAGATGCGTGCGATTTTTTCTCAGAAAATATAAGCAGTCTTTCTCCTTGGCGGAAACAGTGTAAACCCACCAATTTCAATATTCTACTGAGTTTAAGCATTTAACTAGCGAGACAGGACACAAAAACAACAAAACACGGGAATGCGCCGGAAAGAACACATCCTGCCGGGGCAGTGTGAACCCGCGGCGCGGCTCCGCGAGGGTGTGGAGCGGCTCCGTGCGGTCCGTGCGCCCCGCCGATCCCGGTGCCTCCCGCGCAAGCTGCGGCACGCCGGTAAACCAGGAGCGCGTCCGGAGAGAGCACCCCCTCTCCGTGTCTATTTATAAATGTACATATATGTGAAATAGACCTTTTCATGGAAACACCTGCCTTTCCGCGCGCCTTTGGGGAAGCTTTTTCCCCGGTGTCGGGGAAGCGGCCGGCGTCCCGCAGCAGGACGTTTGCACGGCTGGCTGGGCCGGGCGGGCGGATCCGGCCCCTACGGGGTCCTGCCACACCTCTCTCCTCTAACTCCGTCTCTTTGTGTCGCTGCCCTAGGCCTACTCCTCGGTACCCGTGAGCAACATGAACTCGGGGCTGGGCTCCATGAACACCATGAACACCTACATGACCATGAACACCATGACGACAAGCGGCAACATGACCTCCAGCTCCTTCAACATGTCCTACGCCAACACGGGGCTAGGGGCTGGGCTGAGTCCCGGCGCCGTGGCCGGCATGCCGGCAGGCTCGGCGGGGCCCGTGAACGGCATGCCGGCCGGTGTGGCCGCCATGGGCACGGCGCTGAGCCCCGGCGGCATCAACGCCATGTCTGCCCAGCCGGCCCCCATGAACGGGCTGAGCCCCTACGGCGGCATGAACCCCTGCATGAGCCCCATGGCCTACACCCCGTCCAACCTCGGCAGGACACGGGACGCTAAGTCCTTCAAGCGGACCTACCCCCACGCCAAGCCGCCCTACTCCTACATCTCCCTCATCACCATGGCCATCCAGCAGGCACCCAGCAAGATGCTGACGCTCAGTGAGATCTACCAGTGGATCATGGACCTTTTCCCCTACTACCGGCAGAACCAGCAGCGCTGGCAGAACAGCATCCGCCACTCGCTCTCCTTCAATGACTGTTTCGTCAAGGTGGCCCGCTCCCCCGACAAGCCCGGCAAGGGCTCCTATTGGACCCTGCACCCCGACTCGGGCAACATGTTTGAAAATGGCTGTTACCTCCGCCGGCAAAAGCGCTTCAAGTGTGAGAAGCCGGCCAACAGTAAAGCCACTCAGGAGGGTAGGAAAGATCAGGCCGGGGCCTCTAGCTCAAGCTCCAACTCCCCCCTGCACAGAGGCCACAATAAACCTGCGCAGCTGGACACGGCCACCTCTCTCTCCAGCTCCAACCCGTCCACCAGCCCCCAGTCTATGGACCACAGTGGATCAAGCACGGAGCTAAAGACCTCGGCCTCGGCTGCCTCCTCCACCATCAGCTCTGTACCCACCCTGGCCTCTGTCCCACACCCCCCTCACTCATTAGCCCACGAACCCCAGCTCCACCTCAAGGGTGATCCCCACTACTCCTTCAACCACCCGTTTTCCATCAACAACCTCATGTCCTCCTCGGAGCAGCAGCACAAGTTGGACTTCAAAGCCTATGAGCAGGCGCTGCAATATTCCTCTTACGGGGCCAGCATCCCCGGCGGGCTGCCCCTGGGCAGCGCCTCCATGGCTGGCCGGAGCAGCATCGAGCCCTCGGCCCTAGAGCCCTCCTACTACCAAGGTGTGTATTCCAGACCCGTGCTAAACACCTCCTAGCTGTGCAACCCCCGCCGCCGGGGCCGAGACCCCTCCTCCCCGTCCTGGCTTCTCTCCCCGCTTTCCCTGAGACAGACCAAGGTGTTTCCGCACGCTGCGTGCAAAGGACTGTTACTTTTTAATTGTCGCGCAAAGCGTTGTGTGTTGTTACGATCCACCACGACCTCCTGCAAAGCCGGCCGCGTCCCGCTTGTACATACTCTCTCCGGCCCCTGCCGCTCAGCCCCTCTCCCCGGAGACCTCCCCAGCCTATGCAGGGTGTTATTAAAAGGAAGAAAAAAATGTTGAGCGTGTAAACTACTTGTTTGTGCTTTCCACCCCATCGTCTCCCTCCCTTATGTGTTCTATAATCTCATGTAAGTTTACAGGTATGTGGCAATACTTTAACAATACGGAGATGAAGAAGCGAGTAGACATTTAAGACTTTTTTTTTTTTTTTTTTTTTTTTAATTAAAAAGGCTTTGAAGGACAATACTGCTGTGAAGTAGCAAAACACTAAGAGAATCTCTAAGCAACAAGAGAACTATTTACTTTCCCGGATCATCCTTTTGATACTTGTAAAATAAACCTTCGGCTATTACAACCCGCATAAAATCCAGATGTTACGGGCCGGATCCTGCACTCCCGAGGGGACCAACTGGAGCTTTGGAGTGCAGGATGCGACCCTTATCTTTTTCCAAGTGTTACCTGTTTTGGGATGTAATATAAAGTTACAAGAGGTCACAGCCAGTTGGATTTTTTTTTTTCCTTCCCATCTGTTACTGAAGATTCTAGTTCATCAGGAACGCTCATCAACACGTGGATGACATTCTTATTTAATTTGTCTTCATTGTGTACCAGCTAGAACTGTGTATCTATAACTAGGTTATTCCCCCCCTTCCCCTAGGAAACATTGACTACTACACTGATGCAAGGAAAAGAAGACAGCTCTGTCTCTCCCTCTTTTTCAAACTTGTCTAATAATTTTTCTTTATTTTTGTGGCCGTTTAATTATCTCCATCGTTAGGTTATTTCATCCAGTGTTATTGCACTTTCCACAGTTTTACACGGTGTTAGCATAGCCAGACGGGTTTTATTATTATTCCTGTTCGCTGTTTCAATGTTCTTAATTTATTGCATGGTTTATATTGTTTTCTTTCTTTACAGCTGGAAATTGCTTTAAATGACCGTAAAAAAATAATTACACGTGAATTTAAGAAATTTTGTTAATTTTATAAATGTGATTGTAATTGAAAAAAATATTTTGATTTAAAACGATAACTGAGAATTTAATGCGTGAAGTATGTTTTTGATCATTTACAGTTAAGGACTTTAAATAAATCAAATGTTATCAATGAAATACTTCTGCTATTTTCTTACCAAATTTCCGGGGCGGGTTACGGAGGATGGAGCCATGTGCAAGAAAATCAAAACGTAGTGTTTAAGTGTGGATGTGAAGAGGAAAGATTTGTACGGCCAGGCTTGCGCAGAGGCAAAGCGCTGCGATGCCACCGGCCTGTGAGGTTGAGCGTCCTTTTTTTTTTTTTTTTTTTTTTTTTCTTTTTTCTTTTTTTTTCCCTAATTCACGGCGGTGGGATAAGTTGAGGGATGGCAGGAAAGAGACACCCGAGGCGATGTAACCTGCTGGCTGTTTTGCGGCCAGGGCTGCAGGGGCGGTGGCAGCCTGACTCGGCGTTTCCCTGCCGAACGGGACGACGCCCAAGGGAAGCATCCCTAGGGCGGCTGCACACCGCACCGGCCCTGGAAAGGCCCAGATGCCACTTCGTAGCCCTGGCTCGGAACCATCCGTCGGAACGATACCAGCAGCAGCGCTGGAGAACTCTGGTCCCCAGCAATAGACTATGTCGGGGGAGGGGAGTTTAAGTGTGAACGGATTTCGCTGTGCCAAGCCCTGTTCGTGCGCGGCTGCCAGATAAAAGTACGGTGTAATTCACCTAATTATCACATAATTGCCCCCTGACGGGTTAGGGACAGCGGCGACAAACTAATTTAAGGTTCGATTTAGAAAAGAAAAGCCAAGCCAGCGTCCCAGAAATCTCACGACATTCCTCCAGCACTACTACCCAGACAAAAACGGAGGGGAAAAAAAAAAAGTGCGGGCGGATCAGCGGTGATCCGGGTGGGAGATGAGCGCACGGCTCTCCCGGCGACACGGAGCTGTGTCCCGCGTCGTGCTGTGCGGATGTTCGTGGTCGGGCGGGCATTTACCGCAGGTCCCCCCCCACCGGCTGCCGCATGCGAGTCCTGCAGCGGGGGGGAGGGGGCTCTGTCCCCGTCGCCGTGTGCGGCCGGTTACCCCATGGCCCGACTGTGTGGCACCTTCGCCTCTGAATGTCCCGCAATGGCAAACATCAACAGACCCCCCGCAGCCAGCGGCAGCTCGGGGCTGCTCGGCACCGAGTCTGGGCAGGCGGGTCCTATTTGAAGCCCCGCTTCTTCTGCCAAAAGGAGCTTCGTGAGAGTCGAGACAGGATGAAGCCAATTTTCAGCAGGACTTCACTTGTCTCCCACAGACTAGTCTATAGAGAATATGCCATTGCAGAGTGGAGACATTGATTTAATGCCTTGGGCTTATACACGGAAAATATCAATCGACTGACAGCGATAAGGTAGCAAGTTTCACATATCAGCTGAGGAGCACAGACCGTGTGTAATGGAAATATTTGGGGCGTGGGTAATAAAAAGGTTTAAGCGGACCGACGCGGCTCCAAACCTCTCCGAGATAAGGAGCCGAGCCTGTCACGGATGCAGCGTGTGCCCTTTCGCCACTCGCCATCAAGATTATATTCCTCCCCTTTCTTCTCGTAGGCAAATGGTTTCTGCGGTGGGCAACGAGCCACTGACAAGACAGGGATGCAGCTCATGCTAAAAACGCGGGTCCCTGGTGCAAAGCACGCAGCATTTTGTGATCAGTTTAAGACTTGGAAATCAACAGCAGGGCGAAGAGCCCCGTTTTATGTTCTGCTCCTAGCTGCCCTGCTGCTGCTGCCTTAATCCTGTGCTCAGGGAACCCCGAGCCAAAGGGCATAAATAAGTTAAAAAATGGGCTCCACAAGCAGAGGGTGCATACCCCCGCCCCGCAATGCGTAGAGAGGAGTTTGCGAGCATCTCCTTCCAGCCGGACCGTCGCTCTGTGCCAGAAGGGAAGGAGCTGGCGGGCGCGGGGCTTTTGCCCCTGTCAGAGATGGTGTCTCAGCCTCGCGTCCGGGACGGAGGCAGAGCGGGAGCCCGCTAGGCTTCAGCTTCCAGGCTCCGACCGACACCTCAGTTTATAGGGGGAACTTCGTCTTTTCCTGCTCGGCAATTACCTCCGACCGGCCACGTGCGAGGGAGCGAAAACGGCTCATTTAGCGTCATTAAATACAAGCGGGGAGTAAATCGGGGCGGCGGGGGATCTCTGTAAAGGTTCACGCGGAGTTTGGGCGGTGAGGAGGGCCCCGGGCCGGGACGAGGGGGAGATGCGGGGTGGGCCGGCGGGGCAGGTGCTGTCGAGGCGCCGCGGAGGGGACCCTGCGGTCGGGGGCGAGGGGACGCGGAAGGGTCTCCTGGCGCAGAGGAGCCCTCCTCTGCCGCGGGGCCCGACTGGTCCTGCGCCCTCCGGCAAGAGGGCACGATGCCCCTGCGCCCCCCACCGCGGCACCTCCTCGGAGCACCTGCGAGCAGCACCTGCCCTTCGCGGAAGGGAAGAGTCGGTAGCATGAAAGCAACTTCAGCTGCCCAAGTGGGAGAAGTAAAATCACAAGTAACTGCTGGGTTGTTTCCTGAGTGCGAATGGACAATACTGACATCTACATCGGCAAACAATTGGAGGACATTCATTACTTGGAAGGAATAATTTGAAATGTTTGGAACTACTGAAAGACGAGGGGAAAAAATTGCCGGACAGTTTTTCATTTGAGTCCTTTAGTGTCAATAAAACATAAGTAAATTGTGAAAGAACGGCGCGAGAAAACACTTCAGCCATTGGCATAGCTTCAAAAACTGTTTTGAAATGTGTTGAGTAGGTACTGAAATTGGTCCGTCAGCATAAACACGAAATAAATGAATTCCCTTGCTGTAACGCCAACTAGCCTTTAGAACAGCAATTGTCTCGGGCTTTTACAAAATATTATAGATAAAGCACCTGATCGCGATAACAATGCACTTTGTATGGTTTCTTTTCTGTTTCGATGAAACGGAATCTAGGCATATATGTGTGAGCATATGTGATTCATCACTCTGAAAAGAACATTTTAAAATAAGAGACTTAATAAATAAATAGATTCCGTGTGCATTTTCGTGATAAATTTAATTCGTGAAGAAG
Source organism: Catharus ustulatus (assembly GCF_009819885.2). Classification (NCBI taxonomy): domain Eukaryota; kingdom Metazoa; phylum Chordata; class Aves; order Passeriformes; family Turdidae; genus Catharus; species Catharus ustulatus. The sequence continues at coordinate 24,771,810 of NC_046226.1, forward strand.
CAAATTACCCTCATATAAACATGGGGTATAAAGCTGTCTCGGGAGGAATATGGGTGCATATATTGTATATATTAACATACACATAATTAATATGTATTTGTTTCCAGGGAGGCAAGTGGAAATATACATAACACACAATGACCAGGCAAAAATCACGCCACAATAGTGCACAGAGTGTGACCGGAGTAAAGAATGTACACGTAAGTCCCCGCAAAACTCCCACGCTGCAATATTGTTTAGGAAATATAGGAGAATGGTTAATAGCTAAAATCAAAAGGCAATTAGTCTGATTATTTACATGTCAAGGGTCGTGCAGCAAAATGGCTCTTTTTTTTCTTCTTCTTCTTAATGCGAAGCCAGCCTTCTGAGCTCCTAGCAAAGGCAGACTAATAATATTTTAAAAATAGTTTGTACATTTTCTGCAATTTGTAGTTTCGAAAAGTCTATTTCAGCGGGAGAAAATAATTGGAGGAAGAGAAGAGTGGAAACCGGGAAGCGATAAGAAGAAAACCTGCCTTTGTTCCCTCTGGTTATTTTCTAATAATTATTCTGACCATAGTGACAAAGTAGCAGTTAAGGATAGATTAGTGTAAGTAATGTCGCATTTCACTTGCAAACCGTGCAACTTTCTGGCCCGAGCCTTACCATGGTGTTTGTCTCTCTCCTTCACCTCAAACAGAAACTCATTGAGATTTCAGATCTTTGGACTTTGGACAGACCAAACTGCTAGCGCTCACCTTTGTCTCCAGTCATTGGGATTTAAGGCATATGTAGCCTCATAGCAGAATCCATTTGTCTCTACAAGGGGAAAAAAGGTGCAATATCCTCTCTTTCCCCTCACCCTAAAACTCCTACATTTAGTTGAATTCATAGAAAGGGTCGTTTTCCTGAGCGGCGCTTCTGCTGCAGCAGCATTGCTCGAATGAGCTTTGCTCAGGCGAGTTACTTTAGGGGAAGTTCGTCGTTGATTTGATACTATTGTTGTACAATTGGTAATCTAATTTTTCCCCTGAAATATTCCTACACCTGCTCGTTATTCCAAGGGTCAACTACCAGCAGGCAGGGTATTATTATCATCATTATTATTATTGTCATTATTATTATTATTATTATTATTATTATTATTATTATTATTCTATCCAGCAGGCGGAACACGCGCTGAACCGGGGCTTTGCAGTGTTCCTCCCTGCCCTGCGCTGGCCCAGGCTGTGCCCCCGCAGCAGGGGAAGCTCTGAAGCGGTGCGGAGGAGACACGGGGGCGGGCGGGACGGGCCCCGGTGTGCGCGGGGTGCGGATACCACTGACCTCCCTCCCTGCCCGTCCGGGTCTCCCGCCCGGTCTCGGTAGCCCAAGCCTTCCCCAGCGGACGGCGTTGCCCTCCTTTGGTTCAGCCCAGCTCAGGATTTGGGACCCCCGTCCGCCTTCACTGAGTCGCCCAAGGGAACAGAGGGGGGCGGGGGTGCCCAGCTGGACATGTTTCGGGTGACGCCAGTTTTGCTTCCGAAGTCGGGCCCGTTTCACACATCACTTGGCAGTGAAAGAGTGTCGAGTCCGCCGTGGTCCGATAGAAAAGCCACCTCCTCCATCTGGAGCGGGGGCATCCCCTTCACGGACGGCTCGTCCCTTGGCCACGAGCGGTCAGGGAGAGGTGCCCTGTGCCCCGGGACTGGCACCTGCCTCGGTGGAGGGGAGGGCTCCGGGAGCTGCCCCACGCCGCTGGAGAGGGACCCGCGTGGTTCCACTCCCCGCCAGGCTATCAGAGCACGGAGGTGCAGGCGTGCTCCCGGGGACTCTCACTTCGCTCCGAGTCTGCCCGGGCACCGAGGAGCAGGGCTGCCTGCCCCGGGAGTGAGATCTGGCCCTCTCCGGCAACCATCTCTACGGCAAATACCGCCTTTGTGCCCGATACCTCTAAGTGCTCCCTAATCCCTAATTTGCCATCTACTGCGCAATAGCTGAAATATATTTCCCCCTTTATTCCTTCTATTTCCCGAGCTTGCCCGGCGGGTTGCTAACACACATTTCCTCCGCTTATGACCGACAGAAAATGTAAACATGTTGGTAACTAGGAGGTGGGCCTCATTCTGTAAACCGGGATCTCTCCATAGTGACTCTCAGTAATGACCTCTTTAGCATAATAAAGCCCGGGGGGCGGGGAATCTTTGAACTGCAGGGCAGGAGATTGGAATAAGAGCATGTCTGAACTTATTCAAATGTATGCAACAAGTTTTCTAGTTCTAAGGTTATCTGATGTGAACAACAGACGTTTTATCACTTCTTATTTTTCCTTGCCTGGTTGCTTTATCTAAGGAAGTACTTTACAAACTTCAGGTATGTCATTAACTTATGTGAAACGGAAAGGGAATAGCAAGTGAAAAAAACAAGTCCCAACCCCACAACCACCGCCCGCCCCCCCCACCCCCCAAATTCCCCGCAAACTAATAATACAGAGTCATGTACAGAGTCATGTTTAGAAAGGGGGGATGCCCTCCAAACATATGGCAGAAAACCCAACATCACACCCCGGCCACCAGGAGCCCTGGCAGAGCGAAACGGCGAGCAGAGGCGTCCCTGCGCATCTCACCGAGGTCCCCCTTTTTCTCCCTCAGCGCAGCCCGTGGTCGGTGCATACCGCTTGCCTGTCTCGGCCCCCTGGACACAGGAGCAAACCAAGAGCCAGGGAGAATATCTTCGGATCTCCCTTAAAAACACTCCCATAGGGGCATCGGTCCAGAGGACGGGGGGGAAAAAAGGAGCCGCTGGACGGTGCGGAGAGGAGCTCTCCCCACCCCACCCCCAGGGCAATTGTTCCCTTGAGCCCCTATTAATGCGGGACATATGTTATCCACAGGCAGTAGGCAGCGGGAAGACTTCGCCATCTAACTTGTTGCTCAACTTACGAGGCGGTTCTCATCTTCTCATCAAAAGCCGCCGGTCTTTCTTCAGCCGTATGGACAAAAATGTGAACAACAATGCCCGCCTCCCTTCACTTCAAAAGCTGCCAGAGCAGAGGCTACCCAGAGAATTTTCTCTCTGCCTTTCATTCCCGGTTTGAAAAAAGGCACTACAGGGCCAAGGCGCTCCTAATACTCTTTGATGGGGATTGAATTCATTATCTCCAATAACACAATTGTGCTTGGCCAACGAAAAGAGCAAAGTAATACTCATCTAGAATTAGAGAGCAGGGCTCAGAAGAAAGGGAGCGGGAGGGTGGTGAGGGGGTGCATTTCAAAGGAAAGGAGGGGGGACTATAATGAGAAAACACCTATATCACAAATCGGCTTGAAAGGAGGGGGTCCCCAGAAGTTTAAATTGCAGAAGTGTATTAAGTGGTGGATTGTACGGCCCCGGGCATGTTGGTGGTCTCACTGCGTATTCCCCCTCCGCCGACCAAGCCGGCAGCAGTGGGCTTGGAGGTTCTTGACGTTTCCCTCCAGGGACGCCCCGGGTCCGGAGGGTTCCGCCGCTCCTCTCCCGTGTCAGCGGGCGGGGGTGGCCGGCTCGGGCTTTGCCGGGTGCAGCGCAGTGCCCGCCGCCCCTCGCTGCTGGCGCTGACTTGCGGAGACCCGCGGCGGTGGGAGCAGCCCCAGGCACAGAGCAGCCAAGCTGGCGGACAGTCCTCTCCTCCGGCGCCCCCCGCCTCCTCCAGGACAGCAGGGATACCCAGGAACCTCTCCAAGGGATCGGGGTGGGGTGTCTCAGCACCATCACACCCCGACACCGTGCAGGGCTGCGGGAATGCAACAAACCGAGGGCCGCTTCTTGCGGGGGGCGCCGGGCGCAGCCCGGGCTACCGCTGACCCAGCGGAGGAGGGAAAGTGATGGAGGAGTGAATGAATGACGGAGCGGATGAATGAATGAATGAACGAATCGAGCGAATGAATGAATAACGCATACACAAATAAATAAATAACAGAGCACAAAAATGAACCGATTGGAAAACCGCTATGTTAATATGAGAGATTAAAATATTTGCCTGTTTGGCTTCCAGCGTAAATGTTTTCTGTCGGGTGTTATCCAAACAGGCTAATTTTCAAAGCCAAGCAAAATATAGCAATGAGAGGCTAAAGCCGTTGCACGTACGACGGGCGGTGATGGGGCCCTGGGCGGGTGCATTACACGCGTGTCGGCGGGCACAAGGAGCAGCGGCGAGCTGGGCTAGAGATGCAAACTCCCGTGCCTGACGCGTTTCTGAGTGCCGGCAAACACGCATCCGTCCTACCACCGAGCCCTTCTGCGTTTCCAAACTTTCCAGCGCCAACCGCAGGAGCTCCATAAGAGCTCATGCAAGTGCAGAAGTGGGAGCCGCCAGAGCCCCCAGAGCCGCTTTTCCGAGGCAATGCCCTCGAGGGAGTTGGCAGTCACACGGAAGGTGCCCAGGAAATTGCATGGGTCACCCAGAAACTTTTGTCTTCCCTGCAGGCTCAGAGGGACGCCACGCTTCCCAAAAGCCAAATTGCGCTCTGGGGAACGGGGGTTCTTCCCCCCCACCCTAAATGGGGAGCCTGGAACCTTAAGCTGGCCAGCCGAGTGTTTCTGTCAGGCAATAAGAAATCTCGTCACCTTCGTTAGCAGGTTTGCCCCCAGAAGGGACACGCTGGCCAAACGAGGAGACAGGAGAGAGATGACCTCCTCCAGCCCCCGTGGGGGTTTCATCATGTGCAATAATGCTGACCCTGTCACCTTTCCTCTTACAAGACAAAGCTGACCTTCACAGGACTGGTTTCAGTGGATCCACACTCATCCTTTTAAACACTCCCTGGGCAGGGGGTAGATTTTTCCTTTTTTCTTTTCCTAATGAGTGTGACCGAGATTACATGGACCTCAGCAGAGTCCGAGGTTCAAGGATTTAGAATATTTCCCACTCTGTAGAGTGTCGCAGAGATTTTTTTTAAGGTTTGTTTTGCTGTTGTTGGGTTTTTTGGGTTTTTTGGATTTTTTTGGCTTGTGGGTTTTTTTGGGTTTTTTTTTGTTTTTTTTTTTTTTTTTAATTGGACGGTAAGGGGCTCCTTATTTATTGAAGAAATTTAAAGAAATTTAGAATAAGGTGCTTGTTCTCAGGAAAAGCAAAATTAAAATAATTGTGCTTTCTGCAAAAGTAGGAGCAGACCTCACATTGTTTCTGCTGAGGTCTGTTTAGACCAATCATTCACGTTAAAAGGCTAACTAAGCATTTTACAGTTTGTAATTTACCTCCCCACTCATAATGACTGCTCCAAAGTGTACATTAAATGACGGTATAGTTCATGTCCAAGAATTACTCTTTACAAGTCTGCTTACCTTAACGATCAATGTGCCATTTATACTTTTACACAATAGACTTTAATTGTTACAAGGATGTCCTTTGCTCTATGTGAAATAATGTTGTTTGTGCCATAGCACAAACAAGGGATTAGGAGTTCAGGTAAGGAATAAGCAGCAACAACAACTTAATTCCTAGGCAACAAAGATCCTGCTTTCACGCCAGATTTCTTTCTAGTAAAAAGCAGGACAGAGCACCATCTCCAGCTCCCTGGACCACTCAGACATTAGTTAGGTTGCATTTCTTTCTGGTTTAAATCTCTCCAGAGTTTCGTGTCTTTCATCCCTTTCAGAGCAAAAAGTTGCGTGTAATGCTATGCAGTGCTAAGTAAAAATAAACACAAGAGATTCGCCAAATTAAACAGAGTTCAATTTTTTTTAAAAAAATCATGATTTAACAGGTAGAGGTCAAAAGCAGCTCTGTAGACCTAATTCTTAGTATTCTGTTTTTCCATTGAGATTGGTACAAAGGTCATTGTATTTTAAACTATCACTTTCATTTGGAATGACAGCTGATTCCCCCTTCACTCCCCCCTGCCTCCTGCAATTACCAGCATATCCCAAATTCAAGTAGAAATTGTGAAAAACAGACAGGTTTAGGACAAAGATCTTCTTTATTCTCCAGTGGCTGGGCACTGGCAGAGTATTGTGGTGGCCCAGTCCTTGCCCCTCACCTCTGCCAAGCAGTGGGTGGCTGGGGAACACACACACCTGAGTTTCCTTGGATGTTTCAGTAGAATGAACAACCTGTGTGCACATGGCAGGCAAAGCCACTCAGAACATTTCCATCTTTGAAAAGGAACCCAACAACAAATGGATCCTGAGCTTCAACACGCCGGCTTCAGCCTGTCACAAAACTGGCCTGGGCGTTATCAGTGAGAGACCAAATGGGGTTGGGGGCCTGGGGGATGTTTGTCCTGTGGGCTCCCACCACCCCATCATGTGTGAGGCACCATGGGGAAAGACATGGACAATCTCAGCCTGGCTCCTTGACCCTCAGATGCCCCTGATCATCCCCTCACCTTTCCAGGCTGCTGGTGCTCTTTGACAACAGCGAAGATGGGAATAACTTGCTCAGACCATGATCTCCTCAAAGATTGAATAAATACAAATGAGGGACATACAAGTTGATGCAGAAACATCTTTTGTGTGCAAGACACTAGGTCAAACCCACTGAAGATCCGGTATGGATAGGTGAGACAACCAAGAGGTAGATAGAAATGCTCTGCTGAATGAATGTAATCTCCAAATGCTGCTTCTTTCCTTGACACAGTCTAGAAAAAAACCATCCAAGATCACCCTCTTAATATCAATAACCAAGGGAAAGAGGTGCTTAAGGTTGCTCAAGGATGACTGGGAGGACTCTGGGATGCAAATAGTTTATTCTCTTCCATCACCAGCAGCATAGATTATTGTGTTTCCTTCTGTTGCTCCTAGGAATCAGGGGGAGACCGACCCACTGATGAGTTTCTTCCCCACTGGGACAGTCTCACATACAAGCACAAATACACAAACAGGCACAAACACACACACACACAAAACCGGGCTCAAAATTTCCCTAGGGGAGGACTGCACCAGCAGGTCACCTGCTTAATGTAGGCTCCTGAGGAGATGATGCATGGGACTCCACCATACTCAAAAAGGCTGGAAATACTTTTGTGCCAGAAGCAAGAGGTCTTCAGAGGTACTTTCAGCGTTTAATCACCAGCTCTGTAGCAGAGACTGCTGTTTCACTCTGTTACAGAGAAGGTTACAACCAATGGGTTACTGGAATGCAGTAAGTAAATAAGACCAAATTAAATAATAGCTGTTCTAAGTGCCTCTAAGAGATACACAGCACTTTAAAGGATGGAACTGCAAGTGACTTTCAATATTTTAAAGCAGTAGTTCAGATTTTTAAAGATTGGAAAAAATGTATGTGTTTCCAGACTCACCTTGATCCTATGACAATACGTTTCTTTCACTAAAATTAAAGGATACAGTGTTTTTCACATATTGTCTTATAATAGGGTTATCTGCAGAGTAGTTCTTAAGTTTTTGGCAAATACATCTGAGAAGCTAGAACATCTCAGTCTACTGTGCTGGCTTAAAGGTTTGCCAACTCCTTTAAGTTCCTGGTAACATGCAAGAATTTAATATATATTAATATGTTTTCTAAATCATATATTCTCATTGTGTATATTGTCTTCATACTAGAAATGTTGGAATAGAATAAAAGCTACGGTATATATTAGTCAGATAAGATGTGTATGGAAAGGAGTACCTTTCAAATTTTGTAATTTCAGAAGGAGGGAGGTCACTGTACTTAACCAGATGCATCTTTAGCGACTGGGAAACCTAAGAACAAATAATCAAAATATATGTATTTTGGATTGAGTAATTCTTAGGAGTCAGATTCTCCAGACTGCAACAAATACACAGCACACGTTGATGAGGTGAAGCATGGCAGTGCTGTTCCCATGCAAGTGGCATTAGTAAGGAAAAAAATAAAAGAGGGAAAACCACAGAGAAGCATTTTTAAAAAAAATCCTCAATTTTTCTCTCGAAGTATCAATAATGCCTTTCAATATTGAGCTGCTAACCACTTCTAAACCCCTATGAAAATAGTCAATGCACAGACACACGAGGACACAGAGCTCTTTACTTTCCTGAAGACACAGGCTGGAGCTCTCCTCAGCTGCAAGGACCTGTGCTCTATAGGCTTTGCGGTTTGGCACAGGTTCAGCCTGAGCCGGAGTGAGGGAGCGGGGTACTCAGAAAATTAAAGATCTACGTAGGGAAAGGAAAAAAAGAGTTTTTCCAATATAACACCGCTTTAATTGCAAATTTATTGCTCGGCTTACAAAACACAGGGGCGCCTCGAAATGCTCAGAGGAGGAATCAAAGCCGGGGCGGACGGGCCGTTTCCATCGCGGCGTAGCCCGGCTGGGCTGCCCGGTGCCCTCCCCTCCCCTCGCCTCCCCTCGCCTCTCCGCCCCGCGGTGTCCGAGCGGCCGCGGCCCCTCCCGGGCGGGGCGGCTCCGGCGGCTGCCGCGGCCCCGGCGCCCCGGGCGGAGCGCGCTGGGCGGGGGCCCCGCACACCGCCCCGGGGGATTTCCCCCGCCCGCCCACGGGCACGCACGGCCCGGCTGTGCGGGGCTTCCGACGGCGGAGCGGATTATCGGCCCGGACGGGGGGCTGCGGCCGGGACTGCGGGCAGGGCGAGCGCCGGCCCGAGGAGCTGCTCCCCTCCAGCCCTCCCGCTGCAGGGTGCTGGGGGTTCGGCATAGGCGCCAGCCCGTGGCTGTTGGAAGCCACACGCACACAGCTCCTACAGACACGGGCTGGGTGCCCCCCGCCCCGCCAGGCCCGGCTACTGAGCCAGCTCCGGCCCAGAGCTGCCCGGGCAGGGAATCCCCGCACGGCGGGCACATCCCGGCACGGCGCCTGGAGCGCCGGGGGATTGACTCTTCCTCTTCCTCCCCCTCCTGTTCTCGCTGCCAGCCGAGCCCCGAGCGAGCTGGAGGCACCGGCGGCCCCCGGGGCGCGGAGCCGCCTCCCCGCGCTCCCCCCGCGGCTGCGGCCGCCGTCACTCCCCCGTGGGGCCACTTGCGCTCCCAGCCACCGCTGAGGCGCCGGGGATGCAGTTCCCTGGCGGATGGGTATCCACTAAAACTGCCTACCTGCCTGGAAGGTTATTTATTTATTTTTTAACTGTTCTTCTGATCTGTGGTTTTCTTAAAATAAATTGAAGACCGCCCCCTCCCCCAGTCCGCCTTATCTAAGTCGGGCTTAAATGTATGCCAATGGCCCCTGTAATAATCGTGAAATCAAGCCTCCTCCATGCCAACGGGTTTGTCGTGTGTGTGAAAATGCCAGCCCCGTCGAGGGTGCATGTGAAATCTGATCTTGCTTCAGTCTCAACCGAAAGAAATGATTCATGCTTGACCGTGTCTCCTTGATATTTCTTATTTCGATTTTTCCTTCTTCCTCTGTCCTGTCTCCTGGTTGACAGTCTTTCCAAGGGATCCTTCAAACACTCGAGGATTGCAATAACAGTGCTATATGCAGTATTTCCTTGAAGGGTATTATTACTAGGCTATCTAGAACAAAAACAAAAGGCATTTTTCAAAATACCTCTTGAAAAGAAAAGCAGACAGCAGTTGTTAAAATAAGGGATAAGGGAGGTTACATGACAAGCCACTGGTGCATTTAATAGTATCCTCTCTTTCCTTCTGAGCTCAGTATCTGGTCTTTATTTCAAGAAGCCATTGTGAATGCCTGATTCCTGCCTTCAGTTTTAAGGAGTTTTCTCCCTAGATGATGGGCATTATTTTGCTAGCAGGAGTGGCACCACATATTGTCCTCTTCCAGACATCTGCCACACCTGCAGGCAGGTGAAGGGATGCAGCACTTGGTGCTAAGGGCTGTGAGTGTGGGGGATTTCAGAGCTGTGAGTGTGGGGGATTCAGGCTCACACAAGACCCTGGAGAACCAGGGAGGCGGCCTGTGACTGTAGAGAGTGACAGAAGCAGGGATGAGAATAATGAGCAATGAGGACTTGGAAGAAAGATTGAGGACGTGGAAGGGAGGGATATAAAGCAGACAGTAAGCAGGGGAAAGTGGACCATGTGGTCACAAGTCAGGAGAAACGAGGGATGCCGGGAAAGGGAGATGACTGCAGGGAGCAGATGGCTGATAGGGGTTAGGGGACAACATGAAGGTGGACCACACCTGGAGCAGCTGTCTGCCTTTTCTAGGAAGCAAAAAGTAATAGGAAAGCAATCTACTGGCTGTTGCCCCCAGTGCAGACAACAGGAGACATACAGTGGAAGTCCGCCTCTGAACAGCAAACAAGGAAGCTTGCTTTTTTATGTGTGTGTTTAAGGCTGAATTTGACCTCAGACTGATGTCATGCAAATCAAGGGCTGTCTGCTTCCCTCTAAAAGGCAAAAGAAGTCCAAGGAATCAGCTTGAAATGAAGAGCTACTTATGTTTAAACATCTCCTGGTTTGGGGAGTACAGAGAGGCTGACTCAGGGGCTTCAGAAGCTGCTGTCACCTTTGCCAGGGGTCAGAAATAGCCACTGCTGTTTATTTGCAATGCACACTAGGCCCTTTATAAATCTGTGGAAGGACAGTGTCTGCTGCTGCACTGTGCAGCCTGAGGATCTGCAAAATGGGATCACTAGTGTTTCTTGCTATTATAATGTCACAGTGTCTCCAGGTTGGTTTCAAAGCATGTAAGAGCATGTGGAGAGCACTACTGCAAAAGTTCCAAAGCTATAGGCAATAGAGACTCAGGTTAGATAAGGGGCTGGCTGGGTGGAGCTGGTGAACAATGCACGAAAGTGCTTTTCTTTCACTGATCTTGGTTCAAATTAAGGTTAAATTCCAAGGGGAGCGTATTTTTTTTCCCTCTCTCAACCTCTCTCTCTCTCTCTCTCTCCAGGAAGAGGTTTTAAAGGCCATCATTTTCAGTTAAAAAAAAAAAAATCACAAAGAAAGATACATGTTAATACAAATGTAGCATTCCACAGAGGGGAGCCAAGAGCTGCGGGTGTCGCACCCACAGCTTTTATTCAGGCGGAGTGAGTTCAGCAGTTTCAGCACCTGGCAGGAGCAGGATTGATCCTGCTGTCAAGAAATGGCTACAGCAAAAGCAGACTGCTTACATGCCTCAGAGTCTATACAGAAAAAATGCTGATTTACAGGAGTGGGAAAAAGGATTATGGAAATAATACACAGAATTCAAGTAATTTGTACTAAAACAACACACTTCTTGATTTGTGTGGCTCAGAAATCATTACCTTTAACCTTGTAAAAAAGGTATATTAACATCTACTCTATGCAAGTATGTAACAGAAGGAAGTGGAATGTGAATTCTTCTATTAGATCTATGAAGCCTGGTGCTGTAACTAAAAGAAAATGCAACAAAGCTTGCAGGTAGCTACTCTTAGACCTGTTTTTGTTGGAGTGAGAGGAGAAAAGTAAAAAGGGAAAAAAATGGATCAACTTCTTCACAAAGCAAACTTCATGTAATTTATTTTGCAGTCAGTCCATCATTACTTTTCTGCTTTAGAGTTGGTGTTTCAGGGCATTGTAAGAAAGTGCAACAGATTCTGTGTCCTCCCAAAATTTGAAAGCAGAAATGTGGCCTCTCCTGTGATAAGACCTTCCCAAAGTGCAGGGACAAAGGTGGCACACATTTAATGCTGGCTTTTCTTTGGTATGACAAGAGCTCTTGAAAATCAGTGGGGAAATCTGTGGTCTTGATCCTGTGAGATAGTACAAGTTTGCTATGGGGGAGTTCCTGGCTCTCAAAGGAGTACACAGAACCTCCTCCCACAGCCTGCTCTCTATCTAGAGAGAAGCAGTCAGTTCTGCCATAGTCGGGGACATTTGTCATCCCTGTGGCTGCTTTTGTCTTTAAAGGTACATGAGACATCAAAATACATTATATGCCAGCACAAACTACCATTTCCCCCTCAGCAGTAAGACTTATATGCCCCATACACAGTACACGACACAAAACCACAAAAGACAGCCTATGTTTTATGAACTTTGTCTCTTTTCCCCCACCAAAATAAAATATTTTGGCCAATCAGTACAATGACTGCTTAATATTTACACTCAGTAGCTCCTCATTAGCCTTAGAAGGCTGCAGCATGGATTTAAGAATGAGTGCTTCACATGTCTTATGGCTGTGCAGTCCAAGGTAGCTGTGCTAGGTGTATTTTAAGCAATGTGTTAACATTCTTAGGAATACTTCAGTAAAAACACAATGCTACTCCATGTCAGTCCACCTAAACCACATTTAAGTAGTTTGCAGAGCACAAAACATTGCTTAATAGAACAGTAGTAACTTAGAGTCCATCAGTGCTGATGATCAAATGCAGCTGATGATCAAATTATTGATGGACTCAAAAGTAAAGTTACCAACTGGACACTTCTCTAGCCATGAGGGCAGAGACTGCTGCCAGATAAAATGAAAGTCAAGTGAATTCAGGGTTCAGCCTCACAGATGAGAAGTGCCTGCTAGGGAAGGCAGATACTCAGTGCTGGTATTCAGCTCTGCAGCTTTGTTCCTGTGATATCCTTCCTTACATCTTTGAGTCCTATTTTTGACCTCCTTTTTAACCAGCATCAGTGCAATGTTTCTCACCCCTTTTCATGAATAGTGCAGTATAACTTTTCCTACTCAGCAACTGTCATCCCTTCCTGCCAGCCCTAACTGCCTCTTGGCATTGCTCCCTCCCTGTCATACTCATGCCAAGAGCAGCCTCACCCCCACTCTGGAAGCACAGCAATATTTCAGCCCATCAGATCTGCCCCCCAAATCACTTCTTTCCATTGACATTCCACTAACCTCTACCCAGCCACTATTCTTACCATCCTTTGACTTGGCTCAAATTACAGTATAATTAAAATCACCATGGAACACAACTAAACCAACAAGATTAACTACACAATCACTTTGGGGCTTTTTTTTTTTGCAGCAGCCTTACAAGACATCTACCTGGCTTCAGCAATTCTGACTTTCAGATGGTTGTGACAAGGATATATTTCTTTCCATATTGGGCAAAATTCATTGTCTAGCAACAAAAATCCAGGATGCAAACATCTTCATCATTAATGAAGAAGAGTTCACTGAAATGAGCTTCCTAAATCTATTTTACCACTTCCCCCCCCCCCCCTCCCCCCTTATTACTCTTTTATTATTGTTTTCTACCTCAGATAGTTTTCTGCCTAGTCTTTTCCACATCCAGAAATTCACAGAGAGGAATGGAAAGGCACATATTCTGAAGAGCTGTCTAGGACTGACATCGAGCATGAGGCCCTAGGGTGATGTTGAGCCTTAGAGAATGCTCCTTGAAATCAGGAATGTGCACAAAACCAGCAGGGAGACATCAGCTCTACATAGACCATATCTGAGTGCAGGAAAAGAGTGTTGTGTACAAGTCAAGCATCTGCATGCCCAAGAATTAGAAATGCCTTAGTGTCTGAGCAACCTGATAAGTGATATCAGAAACTCATCCTGTTCAGATTATCCAAAAGAAGATTAATGGTAATCTGTTCACGGTACCCAGATACCAAAATGGGGAAGGATTTGGGGTACTAAATTTGAGTTCTCAGGAAAGGAGGCATGATGAGACCTATTGGTCTGAAGCTGAAAGAAGACAAAGACAAACAAGAAAACAAGTTCAATGTCATCTGTGGAGTCCTTCATCACAGATCTGTAATCCCTCACACATATGTAGTTCACCTGAAGGCCTGGAACTTCAGGTGTAACAAACCAAGGAGTGCTGGAATTGATGTAGTCATGGTTGATACCCAGCTTTCCTAGGGCAAGTACACCAGGAAAGCAAGAGTAAGTAAAGAAGGAGCCTGCCATCTGCTTTTTTGTATGTTGATTCTATAGGGCTTCTCACATTTATGATGTGTAATAGCTTTTCAAGCTTTTTAAAGTTTTTTTTGAGAGGGTTGAACACAATATAATCACCATAACTTGACATGGCAGCTAGCTAGATACCTGTGCTGTATATCAGTCATTTAGGTAAAAGAGTAACTGAATAGGAACTAAAGACATAACTTACAGGTTTTGCAAGCAGGGGGTGGGGCAGAAGGAGGGAACAGGACATGCCTATGACAGGTGGTGGTATATCTCCTACACATCCTGGGTCAAGAGGGTAATATGTGGCTCAGCCTGCCAGACCTCAGCTTGCTTTACTACTAGCGGAAAGCAATAGTCATAGCACCTAGTTAGACACCTGCAGCAGGTGGTTTTGGAAAAGCTCTAAAAGGATAAAATGTTAATAGCACTGAGGAAATAAAAAAGACTTTTAATGAGATAGTAGGCAGCAGGTCACTCAATAGCAATAGTTGGCTCTACAGGAAATGAGGCTGTGTGAGGGTAAAGTTCTGGAGAAAACACCTCATAACATGCAAAGCTGGCCATTTCAGACCAGATTTCAATGAATGGAAAATTACAAGGATAATGCCATTACTGGAAAACCGGGTGGATTGTTATAACAGGAAGTTGTGGATTTGCTATGTTGGACTATTGAGAAAAGTCTTGAGGGATTTAAAAAAAACTCCCACTGATGAAAGCGTGTTTTCTTTAGGCACAAGTAGTTCAGATTTATAAGAGTCTTACTCTAGTGGATGTTAGAGCTTTGGGGAAATAAAGTTATCCTGAACAGACAGGTAAAATGTGGAGCAAGCCTGGCATTTAACTAACTGCTTGAAAAGCAATTGAGCTGAGTTTCTCCATTATGTGATCAGAGAAGAGTAAAACTGCAAACCTTCCTGACCTTCACCCCAGTATGTGCTATGGTGGTTGTGTCTGTATTCAAATGTTTGGTGCTGTAGCTGTGCAGATGTGAGCCCCTCTCACAGTCCACAGATATCGCAGGGTGATATTGTAAAGTGAGTTTGTGCATCTTTGTCCTTGCTTCTCTGTACTTCAGGCTCTCAGGAGGGGAGTAAACTGCAGTCCCAAAATACTATACACTGGTGCAGTTAGTCCCATATGCAGTGCCTTTGGGACAGAATGTGGGAGTGAGCCCTGTTCTGTGCAAAAGGCCAGGCAGACAGATAGCTCTGAATAGCAAGTTCCTGAGGCACTTTTCACTCAGGATGCATCTACAGTTGTGTTTTCTTTATGTTGAGGATGTACTTTAGAAGTACTCCTATCTGGCTTCACTTTGCAAGCTTTGGTGCATGTCCCAGATCAGTCTCAATGCACTCAGGATCCCACAGAAATGACAATAAAATGGAGAGATGTCATTCTACTGCCTGCCACCAGGCAGCCCAACCCAGGGATTTCTGCAGAGCCAGTTCCAAAGGTACAGTAGTTGGCTGTGGGGGCTACATGCCATCTTTTGGCTCCTGCACTGCCTGACCTGGTAATCCAGACTTAGTCTCAGCTCTTCCAGCAGAGGGGCAGCTACCAGCTGAGCACAACCTTGGTTCATGCATCAGTGATAGGTTCCTCACTCTAGCAAGGATGCACAGAAACACTGAAAGTAGTCCAGCAAGCGGATTCTGTGAAGGATAGGCTGAGATTTGATTGCCTGTGTAAATCAGAGATGACATTGGGCACAATCTTAGTTGTTAGCAAGCCTGGGTATGGTACTAGAAACTGACTTCTAGTTCTGTGTGGAAATGCAGGCCAGTGTTTCCCTGTCTGCTGGGACCACACAGCCAGATGGAATCTCAGGATCCTACAAGGATTTGCAAAGCATGGTCACCTCTACCTTTCCTCCCTCCCTTTCTGTCCTGACCTCTTTTTTCCTTTGGTTACTTGACCAGCACACACAGCACCACCCCTCCTGGCACAGCTGGTCTGATCAATATTTATCTGGCTGCCTTTCATGGGGACATGTTGAATTACAGAACATCATCAGTATGGGAGATTTCTGGCCCCAAGCAGTCAGCTGGTCTAAAGGCCCAAGTGAGGATTTCTATGGTAGTCCATGTATGTGCACCAGGCAAGGAATCCTGCACCTGTGGGGAAAGGGGAACATGGATGGGCTGGTTGGCAGAAGACACGACCACCTCCATCATGCTGCTACTGCAACTCAGTTACTGCACACAACACAGCTGTCCCCATGGGATAACATCCCTTGTGGGAACAGCCTGTCCCTAAGACCACACTAACCTTTCTGAGCTCCACTCCCTATGACAGAACTCCTAGAAATCCCTTCATTTTCAAATGTATCTTCAGATGCCCTGAAACTCCACAGCTTCCTCTTTGTCTCCAAGGAGCCACTCTTCCTTCCACACAGCTGAACATTGCTGCGATTGACAACAGCAGAAACTCAAAGTAAATTAGGATGGTGCAATTCAGTTTTGTTGACTCTCCGGTATAGTCCATGGGAGAGGTACACAGTTCCAAAGATTTTTCCATATTTTTGGCCCAGCAGCCAAATGTTAGTTTCCAAAGCAGTCCAACAGGGATACTATTTTTGTTAAGGACTACAAGATTCCTTTTGTATACATAAAATTTGTTGCCGATACGACTTTATAACTTTTCTTAAAGCAACTACTGAGCAAATACATGACACAAAATGACAGTTTTTCTTACTTTCATTCATACAGTGGCAACTGATTGTCTTGGATAGCTGAGAATGAATCCCTGAGAGCTGTAAATTAACAGAGACTAGATCTTCCAGACATTCCCAATGGTCATCAGTCAGGTCCACCGAAAAGGCTGCAGCCCCTCAAGCTGTTTGCCACTGCCTTCCTACACAGAGCTGCCCCACATCTGGCCAGTCATACAGGCAAATGCTCATTTAGGCACTTCTGCCAACCTGGGGACTAAATACTATTAAGTTTTCTTTTAAATGTGCTCTGAGATCTATTGATGAAAACTGTAGAAGGGTTCAGATCCTACTAAATATAACTCAATATTTGGTATTTGAATACAACTTTTTTTGAGTCCTGTCTATACAGAGAAAACCTTAGCAATAGGACAACAGAAGCAGAGGGGACACTGGCAATTTTCATACTCATTATCTATTGACAAAAATAGCTAAGTGTTAATTAGAAATGTTTTATCTGAAATTCAGAACCAAGGTAGCTTGTTCTATCAAAAACAAATTTAATGAAGAAAATGAACACAACCAATTTTCAAATAATTTCCTAGTCTTATGCTGACATACCAACTTTAACCTTACCAAAATATCTACTTTTAAATCTTACAACAGCCGTGTCTTGCTTTGACTTCTGTGAAGGTTTTCAAACTCTATATGTAAGCATAGCAAAGTATTTCTGTCACTCATTTTAACAACTTTTTCTCCTTTTCTACGTCTGAAGCAGGCAAAGCTTCCACGCATGCATATTTGGATTTCACCCAATTCTTTTTAGTGTTCTGCTCAAAATTTAATTGCTATCTTGAACTCCACACACTGTTAAGGGTGACAGAAAATTTTCCCTGCCTAAAGTGGAAGAAACAAAGATGGTACTTTTATCTATCCTATTAAAGCACCAAACGGGATGATTTTAGTGTTATGAGCATGTATTGATGGAGACCATACTACTTGTTATCTTATTTCTAGTGAAGAAATGAATTAACTTTTTGATTTTACTTAGATATATGTGAAATCTTGTATTTAAAGAGTACAACATCTAAATTGATAGCTACATCCACTTAGACTTACATCCACTCCAGTAGCCTCATTTCTCATAGACTGATTTTTAAGACATTTATCTCCTTGATCATAAAACCTGTGAAATAGGGGCATCACATCAGTGAGTCAAATAATCATGGACAAAGTCCTGTGACTTCATACACTAAATTAGAGTAGTACCAAAGTAGCTTTTCATTTTTGCATCTTAATGTTTTGATTTTTCTTATAAGTTTGTTTCAGAAATTAGTTGTTAATACTTAGTTCATGAACAAAGAAAACAGTTTTCATCCTTTGAATTATTCGGGAAACCACTGTATTTTTTTGACAGTGTGTGAAATGTAGTGTGCACATTCATGTGAGAGTACCAGTCATCATAAATTTGTGTTGTATTCTGCAAGGGCGATCCTAAACATGTCTTTTTGTGGCAACTGGGAAGCAGTTGTGACCAATTCTATTAGCTTTATTGCTCTTCTACCATGTGAAAATGGATCTGCATCTATCATGTTCAGAAGTTGTTCAAACCATGATGAACTTCTGTCAACGTGGCACTGCATGGACCTTTGGCCTGAGGTCACCATGAGGGAACATGCCCAGCTCCCCTGATGACAGCTTCTCAGAAAAGAGTGTGACCCTTTGCAGCTGGCAACCGCCTGGGCAACACGCCAGAGCACGAACACAGTCGCTGTGCTCAGGACTCCTGAACAGGGGATTGGCAGGTTTTGAACAAAAGATGGTGATTTCAATTCATAAATTCTCAACTTTTCATGTTTCAGTACAAGTTTCAGGTTAAAACTTAAAGAAAATAAAATTGATGGCTTTTTTTCTTTTTTTGTTACGGTGGGTTTGTTTGTGTTTTGTTTGGATTTTTTTAAAAATTAGACTAAATATCATCCTTGCTCCTCCTTTCTGCCAAAGGAAGGAAAAGAAAACCAGTTCCAGGTCAAAGAATGCTCTTCCTTTTCCTCAGCTGTTCTATTTCATCAGTTCAGTACAACTTTTCAGTCTATTTTCTTTATTTCCTGGCTTTGCACTCACCAGCAAAGTTAGTACTTATCCATCACAGTACGTAACAGGACGAAGAGTAAAGCACTGCAGGATTTGCTCCCACTATTACTGTGTTCCATTAATTTTACAACCAAGTCTTGGCTACCAACATAAAGTCCTAAATTCTGAAAACACTTGTGGCTTTGTATTTCTGACATTTAGTTGAATAGAGTTACCATATACGTTACCTTAAAATTGATTTTTAATGACAATATTTTACAATTAACAAAAAAAACCCCCACACTCCAAACCCAACTTCTTTTGCAGACTATTTTAATAAAGGGATTATAAAATACAAAAGAGAAAGAGACAGGTAACCTGAGATGCAATTTTGGAATGCAAACTTTTAGTTCAAATGTGCAAGCTCGAACTTAACAAATGTTTAAAATATTTGAGTTGGTCAAATGGTGCCAAAATAAACCATGTCTTTTCTAAAGACTACATATTTAGCTAGGCACTGGCAATGTAAATCTTTCAACCATTTCAAGTATTTGTTTAAAAGCCTCCCAGAACACGTGGGCTCCCAACAAAACTGAAGAATGAAATGTTTAGAACACTGAAGCTCAACAGCTGACTTATAATCGACTTAATATGAGAACACTACTTTGTCTTTTTGAACTTGTGAATACATTTTATTTACCAATGCATGAGAAGAACAAACAGAGAAAGTCCAGTTCTGCAGACCTGATGTGAAACGTTACAGCGATAAGAGTCAGCCCATGTAATGCTGTGGTCGCAGCAAGAGAACTGCCCGTCAGGGATCCCATGTGCCTCACAGCTGATTCTTGCATGGGAGGAAGATCTTCAGCAGCGTAAGTTAAGAAGAAGAAAACCCATCAAAACCAACAGCCTTATTCTAATTGAAGGAAATAAAGGCAAAGAGAAACCCTGACATTTAGACAGCAAGCTCATTTGTGTACATGGATTGAAGAAGTTACAACTCTTGACCACCTGCTAAGAATATACATAAAGTCAACCTTGTAAATGTTCCTGATTTGGAATAAGCAAATAAATAAATGTGCATATGACCACATACTGACATCACTAAACCATTTCAATATGGTAGCTTATTTATAAAAACAGTTTTAAATATTTCTTAACATTAATGATTAACCAATGAATCTTACTTTGCTGTGAATATATTTAATGAGGAATCAAACAGACTTCAGCTAACTCCACCAACAAGACTGAACTGGCTTTGAACTTTTCAAATATCATCAGTTTTTCCAACACTAGTAGAGAAAGCCACATCACCAGTTTTCAGCTGTGGCCTGCATGAAAAATAGTACTAAAAGACTAAAGGTCCACAGTTCTTTTCTGTTAAAGTTGATTTGTCACAATATTGTTAATTAGTGAGGGCTTAGGGAAGGCTTACTAGGAATATAATTACAGTGCTGAAAAGCATTAATAATGCTCTTATCCCGAGCCAACATGATGCTATTTACATATTTTACCCTGGCATATACCAGAAATGGCTCCCAATGCATAACGTGCGGCAGGATCATCAAGAGAGAGACACAAAATCTCACAGGGGAAGAACATTTCTGAGTATCTCTGTTCTATTCAAGACAGCAGGGACCCTAATTTGACCAGTAATTACAGCTGTCACCATAAGAATCACCTGTGGTGAACCACCTTTCATCATGAACTGTTTTCCATCAGGAGGGAAATGAGTTGCTACTCCTGGTACATAATCGGATGCAATCTCATCTTTCTCACATACATTAGGACAGAAGTGACAATTGCATTTGTCTGCGGTATGGGGGCAGGATTCTTCTTCCTTTCAGAGCTCTGCACCAGCATCAATCAGTTCTCAATGAATAAACCATATGATAAGCCAAATAACCCATGTTGTTGTTACCACCTATCTCTACTGACCATTTCCTCCCCTCATCATACTGAAAGCCTGAAGTTAGACTGGGCTCAACAGGGCCAGAAGTTCTGCTGAGGGCACTACAGGCTGGGCCTCCACTACCAGACCTATGTGATTTACGCTGCTCACTTCAGCAGGTGAAGAATTGAAAGTGTTTTGACATTAACCACATAGATACTTTTGCAAATTCGCCAGAGGAGCCCAGGAACCTCTTCAGGGACTGCATGCCTTTAATGACAGTCACTAAGGAATTTGCCAAAGACCACACACCAGGTTGTTAGCAAGGAAGAGGGAGAACCCAACTGTTTTTGAATCTTTCTACTCTCGACAAAGTAAATTTCCCACAGTCCTTTCCAAACAATAAAAACATTTCCAGCTGAATTTTTAAAATCAACACATCTGATTTAATTACAATTCAAATTGATTTATGCACATCTGTCATTTATGACAAAACACCCTAATTTTAATTACCACTGAATTCCAGGCTGCTTGGTGCAAGACAAAAGACAGAGACAGGAGCTATTTTTTCACCTTAGGTATAATGTGTCAAAAGGAAAATTACGGAGCAAAACTTTAATTAAATTTTCCCGAATCAAGTATCACCTGCAATCAAATGTATCTGATATCAAGCCTGCTAGATGGCTTTTGCATGGCCCACCCTACTTTTCCAAACAAAGCCAATGGACACAAGAGGCTGGAGGTCAAACAGTCTGGCTGTAGGAAGCCTGCATTCACAAGATTATTCACTTGAACACAGAAATACTTGGGGAAAGGTGAGGAGCTCTTGACACTCCTAGGGGAAGGAGGAACTTAGCACATTCATGCATGGAGCACAAGCCCTGATTTAGTAAACTTACATTTTCAAAATAGCAAGCAACTTCCTCCTAAAAGCTGCCAAGCAATAACTAATAATTTTACACTGAAAAATAAATGCTTTAAAGTTAATTAAAACAATGTATAAGAATAAATGTCTAATTTTCACAGTGAAGGAAAAACTACCTTATTGTCCTACAGGGATCTTTGTCCCAGAGGTCATGTTAACTTAACTAAGAACTCCTCTTGAAGAGGGTGTTCACTTGGAGATGGCAGTATTTCATACAACCATATTCAGCATGGAAATGCTGACGATACTTTGCTACTGTGAGTATTAAAGAGGAGCTGTGAGAAGAGATGGAATAAGAGCTCTTGGTTGCCAGGGAATGCTAAAACAACAGGTGACATTCAGCAGCCATAAATGGTAAGTTATTCAGAAAACAGTTCTGTCTTCATACAAGCTATGATGAATTCTGAGCTGAACCTTACAACTGAGGAAGGAGATCTAGAGCTGTCATTTTACTACATAAATATTAATACCAATAAATAATCTGTCATAGAACAAGTCCAATGCTAAAAATGCTTACAAATAGCACAGAGAATAAAACGGACATCATAAGTATGACAACCATTAAAGTCACATTTTGTCTGTATCTTGAACACTAGCACAAATCTGGTTGCATCTCAGTAAAAACACTGCAGAGCATGACAAGGCCAATTAAAAACACGAGACAGATCTTTTAAATGAAACTAGGGGTACTTTTGGCAAAAGTGGGGGAAATGATGCCAAATATGTAAAATCACATGGGACACAGCAACAATATGAACAGGGAATGGTTCCTCACCATTTCTCTCATACAAATCTAGGTGATAGTGAATGAATACAGCTGGTTCATAACAGAAAAGGAAGTATTTCTTCATTCAATGCATCATTAACTGCATAACATCTTGTGAAAAGAGCAAGTAGATACAGACAATTCAAATGGATTAAAACATAGGTCATGAAGAAATGCTGCTCAATTCAAAGACACCACCTCTGGCTTTGAAAGCCTCTAACAAACAAATTGCTGGGACATCAGTTGGCAGAGTGGTCACCAGTGCTGGTCTGACTTTAACCCCTTCCTAGGCATCTTCTATTTGCTATTGCCAAAGGCAGTCTTTGGGCTTTGGTCTAGCACAGCATGATAGTCCTTACATTTTTGTCTTTATTCTTTCCTGACTACCTCCTTTGAGCAGAAATGGTCATCATCTTGTCATCCACCTTGTGCACAAAGCTCAGAGAGGACAGTAGGACAAAGAGCTGTTGAGTTACCCAAAGAGCTGAACAGCAGCACACAGGAGATGGTGAAGGGGCTGCAGTCTGGGGAGTGGCAATCCTCTGGTTTGGAAGCATTAAAATTTCTTCCCACTGAGTGGGTGTGGGGGAGAGGCTCCAGACTCACTGACTATCTTTGGATTGACCAAAGGTCAAAAAGGAACACTTCAGAAGTTTCTAGAAGTGACTTGAGTAAATGTGGCTCGGAGGGATGCTACTTATCTCTCTGCAAGAGGTTAGGTTTGGTCAGCTGAAACTAGGAGGGGCTTAGGTCTGCAGGTGAAGAAGGTTTGAAAGAAAAAAATAGACATTAAAATGTGTCTGTCTACATCTAAAATTAAAATTTCATTTTCTTCAGATAGACTGCACTATCACAACATCTGTACAAGGAAGCATTAAGAGGTAAGACCATGAAACAACATTAAACACAAAGCAAAACAAACAAATGGAAGTTTTAGGAGCTACATCTACCTTGCCTGAGTTGGCTGGTCCTGAGGAGACACTAAAGCTCAGCTGGCTGCTGAGATTCTTTATTGAATTTGGGGTGCTCAGAGATTACAACTGCTTTCTTGAGCAGGATTATATGAGGACTGATCTGACTTATCCAGGGAGATGGCTGGGTCACAAACATAACTCTAAGTACAACTCCCACATATCTGCAAGGTCTATAATGTCTGTGTACCCCAAATTCTCCTCCCCAGCCCTCAATTTCTCCCCTCCCTGTAAGAGTCTATACTTCAGCCTTTAAGTCCTTCATGAATACAAAAAGCTGAGGATTGGCGCTTTGGACTCAAACCCAGCCTGGATGGTACTCCTGCACTGCAGAGCAATCGGAGGTTTAGAAGCAGACAAAAAGTCTTGTAGGAAAGGGATGAGAAGAGGTAATCACTGTGAAAAGGTGAATTTTTAATTCATAAGGTGCTTTCTGAAATCTGAGAGCTTTTCCCTCATATAAAAGGAAAGTGGAGTGACTAAAAAAAATACAGGAAACTTTCTGCACTGTCTGAGATACTGTACAATGTCACAAGGCTTTCATGTTGCAATTTTTCAAGCTGTACTTCCAGTGAAACCTAGTTGTAAATTTCTTTTTAATGTACACTGAAAATGCCATGTACTAGCAGAAGGTATTCAACTGTTGTATAAAGATATGTATTTATCCTGCCCTTTGATGTAGCAACAGCTACTACCTGCAATTCAATGGGCTATGAGTAAGGAGGAAAAAATATCCAATATACCAGCGAGAGATATTTCTTGAATGCCAACCTACTTTATCAATTAATATATTTAACATACAAATACTGGAATATTTGCAGTCTCACAAATAAAATTAGGAATTTAAATTTTGAACCTGCTTTGCAGCATTTTGAACCTGAAGCCTGCAGTATTTTAAAAAATGACCACGCTGCGCCTTGCAGCAGAATATAGCCTACTAACACTGAGAGGACAGACTGTTAAATAAGCACCTACATCTACATAATTTTTCACAATATACAGTGCCACAATGCAGTTGCTTAAAAACAAATACATGTTTGCAGTGAAACATTTTAACAAATCACAGAACTCAGCAGCAAAGTAGTTAAACATTTATGATTTGATTTTATCTCAGCTTGGAATGTCGCTGGAGTGTCCCACTTCTAACAACTGTTTGCTAAGTTAAGGCTTCAGTGTTTACACAGTGCTGAATGAAGCAGCCTGGTCACCAGATGTGAAAGCTTCCTTAGACTACAGCTTTCAATCAGATCACGGTCCTAATGGTCCCTGCTCCAACCTTCTTCCTCAGGACGTCCACCAGCCTTTCCAACCTGAGAGGGGGAAGGGGAGAGGGAGAGGAGAGAAAAAAAAAGGAAGCTAATGTTAGGAATGTTCTGGCTGAAAGAGACAGTGTTTGCACTGAACCAAGCTGTCCTGGTGGTGGTCACGCTCAGAAACAAAGCACTACTGTAAAAGACAGACATTAAGGGAAAATGCAGACAACTTGTGAAAAACTTTTTAACCTACAAACCAACCCATCTGCAGTCAGTGATATATATCAACTCACTTTTCCTTTGTAGTGCGTGGAGCATCTGAGGTCCCTGTACGGCATTAACACAAAACCCCGTGCAGCAGTCCTGTGGTACAGATACACTTTGGTGTAAGCAGGACAATTAACTTTTGCACTTTTAAAAATACGAGCTGTCCATGGCTCTTGTTAAATGTAGCACTTAACTACTGTTTCCCCTTAAAAATATCTTGTTCATTATCCCACAGATACTTTTACTATCCAGTTGATAAATTTATGTCTAAAAGCCTATGTGTTTTAAGTAAAAACTTTTTCAAAATACTCAACAAGTCAAGTTTCTGAGGATGTGGATGATGATATTTTGAAGGCGGCCTGCATGATGCTTCTTTCAATTCAACTATAGAAAAATTCACAGTCTAAATAAGTAGGACAGAGAGCTGCCCAATCCTCTTAGTTTTAAGGCACAGGCACTATAAACATGTTCAGAATCTCATTGGCTTAATTTGATCCTTCTTTTGTTACAGTAGACAAATGCAAAGGACTAAATTTGTTCATCATTTTGCATCTACACACATTCATCTTTAGCATTCCAAAAATCATGCATTCAAGATATTTCTTCAATTTATCTGTATTTTATTACATTCTTCAGTCAAAGCTCTCCCACAAATAAACTATCTGTATAAAAGCAGACACTGTGTGTAGCAGAACACTTTCAGAGTCATGTGCAGAATGTTGTACACACAGCTTCCACAATGGATAAACAGAGCTGCAGGTTCAAACAGCTGTATTCATTGTTACAAAGTTGACCATATTTTTCTTATCTTGAAAGACAATAAAAAAATATTATACAACATGAGAAATGCAGATAGGAAATAAAAATAACACAACTTTATCAAAATTGCAAAATGCATTTTATCTCATGAATGCATTAGTAATTTCAGTGCACATAAACTAGTCAACATGGATTCATTGCCACAAGTCATGACTAAAGTGCTTGGTATGTATTGAAACACTCTTGTTTTCCAGGAACCACCAAGCACGATGAAGCTACACCTTTCATTGTACTCACCAGGTGACTTAATTCCTGAAATGAGATTAAGAATTCACCACCCAAATGTAATCATCAGACACCAGGAAAAGTACGTGGAAAGTTCAGCTTCTTCTAGCTGTTCCACAGGGACTCTGAGGGAATGAATGCACAGGTAAAATCTGCTGCTTAGGTACTCCTCTCCCTTCAGTTTTCCAATAGTCACTTTTCCTTCTTAACTAACTAATGCATTTTCCCCTGATTTTGTAAAATAATATCTGCACTTTGTCTTTCTAGAGGCAGCACCCAAACATCCATAACTCAATGCTGTCAGTCCATGCAAGTATAAAGTCAGGGATTTCACAAGTTATTTGCTCCTGGAAGTTTTCTCACATGGATACATCAATGTTTTCTGAGTTCTAAGAATTTTAACTGAGTTACTGATCCGTCACAGTTTTGTCAGCCTTTCTTATTGGGCAGTTTCCCTGTTACATCTGTTGTCAGTGTATGTGCAATTTCAGAAATCAATGGCAGATTAGTTCTCTTTCAATAGCATGTGTATTCAGAAGCACAGCAGCTTTCTCAGCCATTTTAACTCTTGCTGGAGGTCTCTTTCATGCTAGCACCCTCTCTAATGTGCTTCAGAGACATAAAAGCACTGGAGAAACATTTCAAACTGCTTGGACAAACAGAAGGTTTGGGCTGAAAATTGTTTTTCTGGGAGACAGCATAAAACCTGTAAAATCTGAGATCATGGCTTATTTAAATCACTGTTCAGTTAAAAGAAATATTGTGTGGCTTATACAAGGCCGGGGAGGGGGGGTGGGGATGACTTCAGTAACTGAGGCTCCTTCTGGGGAAACACAAGCTGGATGTCACAGCTTACACACTGTCCTACAACTGGGCTTAGATGGGCTCAGATGTGCACCACTGTGTGACCAAGCACTGGCACTGCACACCAGAGCAGAACAAGTCAGCAAAGAGCTCCCCATGTTTGAAGAGAAATACCACTGGGATGAAAGTAGCTGTCTTCTGTTTAACCTTGAAACTGTCAGGCTTCATTGAAAATAACGAGGCTTAACAATCATAGTTTCTGCTTTTCAAATGAATGATGACTGAAATCATCAAAATGAGGTATTCCTTACCAAATACAAACCATGCAGAGCTTATTTGCCTTTTGTTTCAGTCATTTGTGGATTTGCAAATTTATTCATTCTTTATCAGAAGGAAAAAAAGGTAGTAGTAGATTAAGACATTGTACCTCTGAAAGAGATTTAAGCAACAACGTAAAAGAGAAATTGTAACAGCTATTTATAACATAAAATAACAGAGGGCAAAATTTACCCCTATGCAGACACAAGACCCAATATACCACTGAAATCCCACTTAAGCCTACAAAATAATGCTATGCGCTGAATCAGTGGTTAATAACTCTTGATACAAGCCTCAGGGGGCTTTTTGGAATGATAATCCTAGACTCTTTGTTCACCAAGGGCCCAACTCTGACATCCTAACTCACACTAAGCAACATTTTCTTTGTGAGTAATAAAAGGCAGCTGAGAAGGGCATTCGTGCCAGTGCGGTGCTGCCCGCCAGGGTGAGGGTGGCAGAGCCAGCCCTTGCTGATAAGGCTTTGTGCCCAGCCCAGTGGGACACTGCAGGCAGCTCCCTCTGGAGACTCAGCAGCTCAATGTGGAAAACTGCTGTAGTAGTTTTTCACCTCAAGATTAAAGGTAACTTAAAGAGAAGGATGCAAGGTGCTAGGAAGAGTCTGAATGTTTGCAAGATTTTATTCAAAATATGGAAGACATGAAGACACGCAGAAAGCAACTTCTGTTACTTTGTGTAATTTCACCAAATCTTACTTCACTGAAAGCAGCACTCACTACATTTGAGACAAATTCTACCAAATCCTAACATTCTAACAAATGACATTTGTCTTTGCTTGTGCAGAGTCCTCATAGTGTAAGTTAAATGTGCAACATGACACTTCCTCCTGCAATGCGGCAAGGACACTCACTGAATTTGCATCTCATGAAGCAACTGAGTAAGTCATTTAAGAAGAAAGTATTTGAGCTCATATTTTAAATCAGACAGAAGCATGATATGGGGGGTGGGCTGTTCTGTTGCAGTGCTGAGGGTCCAAATGTGCAAGGACAGACACACACCTTTTGGAATGCTTTACAAAGCCTCCCAAGGGCTCACTCCCCATTCTCACAGATTTCAATTTCTTCCTTAGAAATTTTTGAAAACTGCAGTGGATGACCTTCATGATTTCTTGGTTCTTCAAATACTTCCAGAAAAGCTGTCCCTTAACAAATAAATTCTCTTGACAAATGCCACATCAGCATCCTTTACACAATTATTTTATGCATGTATGCAAAGTGAATACAAAATGACATATAAAATTCAGGAAAAACTGTGGATTCAGATGGATAGGTACAACTTTGGATTTATTTCTAGTGATTTACATATATCCAAAAATAAAAAGTAAAAATGTCCAGTGCTTTTCATGATAGACGGAATTTGCATTGATGAAAAGCACAAAGATGATGGCTAGAAATATTTTTTATCTACATGAAATACTTCTGTAATGCTCCCACAAAATGGAAAAATTAAATAAAACACACAGTTTAGGAAAGGGACACCTGGCCCATTATTATTACTAGTTAGCAAAAGACACAATGTTAAGAGTATTGAACTGCAGTGGCTTAATGTTTCCTCCATACAAATTCGGAATTAAGCAGTTCAATCTGTGTTCTATATAGAAATAAAAGAATTCCATAAGGGGCTTGCTGCTATGATATTCCAGGTTTAATTATGTCATTTTAAACATGTTGCTAAGCTTTAAGAAGATCTTCATCTTTAAGGGAAAGCTATTTGAACAAGATCATTACTAGGTGAGTCTTCCCCATGACAAATTCTCAACCATTCTCAACCTCTCTTGCAGTTATTTCAAACTGTGTTCCCTTGTCACCTATGCACACAGCTGTCAATGCCTGGGTGCAGTGTATGTTGTTATGTGGAGTGTTCTTACACAGATCCTGCTCTGACTTTTAGCAAAGCTTTACTCCTGTGTGTAAAAACAGCTTTGGTTTTAGACTTAGTGTCCATAAAGCAGACTTAAAATCCTAACTGACAGAGAAGTTTGCTCTGGGAGCCCAGAAGCTGAACAGGTCAGTGCAAGTAGTAGTTACCTACTACTCTCTACTGGTCACTCTTACACAGACTTTTGGCTTGCTTCTCTCTTTCACGTATTCTGCTGAAGAAGTATAGCTCTAACCTGTAGTTTGGGATCAGTAAAAACTATGCAACTGTGTAAATCCACACAGGTTGGTACATCCTTCCACAGTGCTCAATCTCTGGCCAAAGGAACTCACCCCAAAGACAACAGTGGCCTTTACTCCCAAGTTCTGAATATGACACTTGTACAGCTATGGAGTGACCTTCCTGGGAATCATGCCCCAGAAACAGACAAAATGGACACACAACTGACAGAAAGGGGACCCTTCAATTAGCCCATGTCCTCATCTGCAAAGCAGTATATAGACTAGCCAAAAACAATGGTTTCTACCTGCAAATGGGGGAGTTAAGTGATAAAAACAAAATCATCCTGGATTTTGAAATGCTACATAATGGCTTATAAACCTAAGATATAACCCCTGGTTATCTTTCCAGTAGATAAGATTAGGCTCAGGCTATGAAGATGGCCTTACTTGCATGATTTCTGGCTTCTTGTGGAATGTGTTTTGCTGACACTAATTCCCTTTAGAAACTAAGCTTCTGAAAATATATTAGATAAATAAAATGCATTGGACAAAAGTACTGCAAACAATTTAGCAGTGGAGTTCAGTGAATGGCTGTTTGATGAGTGGTCATATAAAAAAGGTCACTTAATTTCATTTAGAATTTCCCTCACTTTTCCTTTACCTTTCCTCTCTGATAAACTTCATAGAATTCTAAATGGTATACTTGTTTTCAGGCATTTTCTGTGAATTCAAGGAAACAAATGACATAGAGAAGAGAGGCTGCTGTGATAACTGGTCTTGTCCAGAAACCAGTCACTTGGATAGGATCATTTACTCAGGAGGCTGGAGCAAACTGGTTCAGTTCTATTATCTGCAAGAGAGAACTGGACCACAGCTGCTTCCCTCTGAAAGGAACAGCACTGTGCTAACACTGGGTGTTGGGGTGGCTTGTTCTCAGTTTCAAAATTTGAGGCTGCTTTGATTGAATAAAATACTTAAATACACATTGGTTTGAAGCCTGGTATCAAGGATAGGACCTTGCAGAGCATGACCTATCTACCATGCTATACAGCCATCACCCTCTTACTGCCGGCTGATTCAGCAAATTTTAAATTATCCTTATTCCTCAATTCAGGTATTATTTTTGCCACTTCAGAAGCCTGCCTTTTAAACAATAATATTTTTATCATCTCAGTAAAAATCACTGTCCATTGAATTTAATGGTCTGTAACAATTCTTTCATAAACCACCATAGTGATAAAGACCACATCTAGTTCCAATGCACAGGCTGACTCTCTCTTCTCAACAAAGTTTCCTCTGGATTTTTTGGGATCAGAGTCTGTGTGTCTTTCTAAATGGCATGCTGGAGTTCAGCCATGGTTTTCAACCTGATGCTGAGTACAATTCAGTGCCCTCTGTCAGATAGGTGGCTGGGCTGACTGGTATTCATGGTCCTTTCTGGTCGTAAAACACAAGTCTTAGAGACTGATTTAGCAGCATCAGTGAACTCTAAACCATGGCAGACCACAGTGTTGAATCTAATCACTGCAGGCACTGCCACCAATTCCTGCCTGCCCAACACTGTTTGTAATGTCACTCCAAAAAGTATGTTCCATTAAATGTACAGGCCTTACATTTGGCAGGGCAAACCATTCTGCTTCTGAAAAGCACAGGCACCAAACAAGCATTCCCATTAAATCCCTTTTAGTGTCTTCTCAACCCAAAAGAGTAATTCTGTATATGATTAAACTTAGAAGCAAATACAGACAGTTGGGCTCTTGGCAGCAGACATATTTCAAAATAAACCTGGCTTACACAGGCCTTGGCTAAAATATTAAGCCTTTATCTGTGGTCCACAACAACTAATCTTGTCAAACTGTTTGCCCTCTACCTTCTGTTTGGAAGATTATGAGCTAGCTCACCATTACTATTCACCTTGTGCCATCACTAGCAGCAGGAAAAGTGAGCAGCAAACACAGTTGGTCTATTTTGACAGCATTTCACCCTACTTTGCATTGATGTAGATTGTTACACATTGCAGAATAATACAAAATCAGGACTTTGCTTCTACACTGGCTTTAATGCCACCTTATGAAAGGTCTCACTCCTTTACTTTCAAATGCTTGCTCAGGACAGCTTACAATGATTGCCAAAAATAAAGGATCCTCTGAGAAAGAAAAATAAACCCTGAAACAACTACACTGTATTTCAGAACACTGAAATCTACAACATATCATAAAGACCAGGATTCACATCTGAGCATGCAGCTGATATTAGAGATAAAATATTAACAATAGCTGAAATAAAGAAGTCAAATGATACAAATCAGATTTTTAAATCAAATCTCCAAATTTCCCTCATTACTCTAGCTTGAATCTAACAGTTTACATGGCAATTTTATGTGAAGTTTACTACTTATATTTGAACCAGAAAAACCTTTTCTATACCTTCTTCCATAAGCTTGATTTACTTTTAGCACTGAAAAATTCTGTTTCCACACATTTGGTGACACAGTTCTCCTTTCTTAGGAGAAATCTTGACATGGGAACCTACTCCTTACAGTGTACCCCTTACATTTCCATGAAGTTTGTGCTGATATGAGCTGGATTTTCTTGCCAAAGACTTCCTGGCAATCTGTGTTGCCTGCTTATGGAAAACTAGCAGTTTTACCTCATGCTAATATGTCTTTCCCACAGAAGGTATTCTGCCATAGTATTGATTCATTCAAAGAGAGAAAATATGAATTCCTGAAAACTCCTGATGCCCCTTGGTAATGATGTTTGGTACCATGAGAGTGCCATGAATCATGGACCATCTTATTGTGTCTCTGAACTCCTCCTCACATTCTTGACAGCAATGCAGTCTCAGATCTGGTCTCATGCGCACAAACACAATAATAATAATAATAATAATAATAATAATAATAATAATAAAGTATCCTGCTGAATTAGAGCCTAAAATTGCTGAATACAGAGCCTTTTTCTCTCAGCTTCTCAATTTGTGCTCTGAACTGTGTCTGGCAAAAGTTCGCCAGTTTTTTAATGCTATATTCAACAGAAACGTATTTCAGGAGATGAACAAAGGACTTCCTTTTTAGAGGATTTTTGTTTGTTCTAAATCCACATTCAGGAAAATTTAAAAGCAATATCAAAAATTTATTATCTAAGACAAAGAGTTTCAAATTTGCTCAAAATGAACAGTAAGCATTTATTTACAGATCTGCAGAGAATGGGGTTATTAAGAGACTCTAAAAGTTGAAAGAATCAGTCTGAAACCACCATATTACACCTTTCTGCATGTTAGACTTCTTGTAAAGTCAAGTCTGAACTTCTCAGCTGCCTATTCCAAGCAATTCCTCCTTCAGTCGTGTTCTGGTCAAGTCCTGTTTACAGTGAGTTTGTACAATTGCAAATACTGATGTACTAGGGTGCTGGATTTGGCTGGAGTAGAGATAATTTTCTTCTGGCTGGTATGGGGCTGTGTTCTGGATTTGTGCTGAACACAGGGTTAATAATATAAACACAGGGTTAATCATACAGACATGGTTTTGTTACTGCTAAGCAGGACTTACACAGAGCCAAGGCATTTTCTAGTCTGTGTTCTGCCACCTCAAGGCAAAGAGGCTTGAGGTACATGGAAGGTTGGCAGGAGACCCAGCTGGGACAGGCAATCCAAAGTGACCAAAGGGATATTCCAGATCACACAACATCGTGCTCAGTATAAAAGGGAGTAGGAAGGAGGCAGGATATTCAGAGTGATGGAGTTTGTCTTCCCAAGCAGCTGTTCTATGTGATGGGGCCCTGTTCTCCTGGAGATGGCTGAACAGGTGTTCAGCCTGCCATGGGAAGAAGTAAATTAATTCCTTATTTTGTTTTGCTTGCATGCGCAGCTTTTGCTTTTCCTATGCACCTATCTTTATCTCTACCCATGAGTTTTCCAGTTTTCACCCTTCCACTGGTGAGGGAGTGAGTGAGCAGCAGTGTGGGGCTTGGCTGCTGGCTGGGGTTAAACCCTGACAACTGCTCAGGCTGTTTCCCAAGAACATCCCATCAAGGTGCAGCAAAAAGCTCCCCTTCACATCATTCACAAGAAAGAAAACGTGAACTTTCTTCTTGATTCCACAAGTATTTTAAAAAACCCAATGCAGACTTGATGGCTCTAAGCAGCTCTCAATCCTGTTCCAGCTCCCTTAGGTTGTTCCACCTCTCGTCCAAAATTAATCTGGAGCTCATGGAGAGAAAATTCCTTCCTATAAACCATCATCAAATCCTTCCACATTAAAAATAGGTTTGTTGTACTTTATAAGTGATGTGATATTGCCCAAGCACTGAGAGCTCAAGTAAGCAATGGAAACAGGTATGGATGTAAAAGGAAAGCATTTTACTAAGCTCTTACTAGTGGTAAGTCCTTCATAATGGACTCACACTGGTAGGTGAACTCCTTATCCCCTCGGTGATTTCAGGCCAACTTCTGAAAAGTATTTATTGAAAAAAGGGCACTCTTCCCTCAAAAAATTCATGGACAAAACCTCTCTTCCTCCTAATGTTTCCCTTGGTGGCAATTCTACCTGGTGATGACATGAGTGGAATGGATTGTAGGAGAAAAACCTTTTAATTTCTGTTGATGAAAGCATAAAAATCTGGCTTTATATAAAGAGTCACAAAATTATTCAAAAGCATAGAGTAAAATCTATAACGTGTTGGGTGCATCACTTAGATATTCCTTTTATCTGATATGCATACATTATATCCTTTAAATAATTTATTGTTATTTTATCAAAGATTGAAATAGAAATTATAGTAATGCATATATTCTGAGGCCCAAAACAAATGGTTAAATAAAATATTTTTATTGTACACATTTCAATATCTGCGCAATACACAATACCTGCTGTGTCTTTCATTTAAAGACTGAATTCTGATACTTTCTATGGATAATAATTCCACGATCTGATGCTAAAATTTTGTCCTAAAGATTTATGGCTTCCAACAGCTCAGTGTTTGGATCTGTATCCTTATACCCACATCACAGTATAAATGTAGAACAGGAAAGTCAAGCAACTTGCCAACAACTGTGCTGATTATGGGGTTAAAGCTGTTAGCTCTCATAAATACAGTTGATGCTGCCCTTTTACAAAATCTTGTTAAAAAAAAAAAAAACCTTATGCAAAAATCTGACTATAAATTAATGGCTCAGTAGTAGTTCAGAAACATGAACAGCAATTTTTTTTCTCAGATAACTAGCCCCTGGTTTAGTAAAGGCATATTTAATTTAAAGTAGTGGAAAAATTTAAATTATTTCAAGTTTGCTTAAAATAAAATACTTTGTTGGCTTAGTCAGTTATTTCTTTTTGTTGTTGTAAAGAACTGCCCCAGCAATTCTCTAAAAGGTTATACGTAATTCAGTAGCTTCAGAAAGTCTGGGCTTTCTTTTTGAGCTTCTGCATATACATTTACTATAGTCAATCTTTTGCATATGTTAAGAAACAGTATGAGTATTAACAGAAAGAACCGCAAATTTATTTTTATTCCTTCAGCCAAGCCACAAATAAATGACTCTTGCAAACAAACCAAATACTATTTAGCAACGGCAATGTAAATGCCATGGACTTATTTTATTTGGATATAAAATATTAAAGTAAATGAGTATTTGCTGTGACACTCTTTTTATCATCTTGGGAAAAAAAAAAGTAAGTCTGATAAAAAGTTTTCTTGCTATTCTTCAAGGAGCACTCAATCTGCTGTTCAAAGTTATTTAATAATTTGTCATAGAATAGTTAACTATGAGTTTACAAATAGTGTGTCAGTATGCTTCTTCCTATTGGGCAAACAACTTCAAAATCTAATTTGTTTGTGTTATTGGTCTTACTAAATATTAGTCTTTGCAAGTCTGGTTTACACCACTGAAGTTAACTATGCCAACATTCTGATTTTGTTCTGAAGTATTCCACAACAAGTTGATATTATACAATACAAGCCCAAGAGCTAGCTGATCCAGTTTACTGAGTGTATACTTAGTGTATTTTGCTACTGATAAATCAATAAAACCATGTTGTAATCTACAAACTTCCATCTCTCTGAAGCAGCTATAAGTAAACTGTAAATGAACACACAGGTCAAAAACTAGGATGCTGTGATTATGTTGACTCTGAAAACATTTGACTTTCATAGAATACATTTTAGTGTTTGAGAGAATGAAGTTCCAGCAGTGCTTTTATTTTTGCGAAAGGCTGAGATGATAAATATTCAAATGATGATAAATATTTGTGTTTATATTGTAACTACCCATACTTTAACAAAACAATATCTGCACTGCAATCCACAATGTACAGAGGTTATGTAAAAGTAAACTACAGCTACAAAAAGAAAATAAATACTTGACTTTGACTGCATGTGCAGTTTTGCATTCTTCATGAATGTGAAACTCCCTGAAGCCAATAGGTATCTTTGCTGTGCAAGGAATGCAAAAAAAAAGACACATTTCCTCTGATTGGGATTTTTTGTCTTCATTCTGTTAAGTGCACCATTGAGCATAATACTGGTACTGATCATAAACTGTCAGATACTACAGGCCTCAGTACAATTTATGGCACCCAAAATATCCAGGAGAAGGATATCCCATAATCTCCTCTGGCAATATCCCACATAATAACTGTATGAGACTTTCAGTACTGATACCACCACCTGCTCTATTAAAGGCAGTCCCTTGATTTTAATGTCTTGCTCCAGGCTGTGCAGAAATCCTCAAGCTACCTTCTCTAAAACTAAGGCCACAAGTTTCTTTTAAGGTGATAAAGACAACAGCAGTGCTACCAATTCTCCTTTTCAAGACAAGCATAAAAAAGCAATGCTTTCAGTTAGAGCATTCAGCCAAGCTGAGGAAAACCTGCTTTTAACCCACATCTGCCACTTCTTAGGGGAGCAGTACACACCAGGGTTGAAGACACTTCTTCACTTTTCTTTCTGAAGCTGTACATTTCTACAGAAGAAATACTCAAAATGCTATTAGACCTGAAGTTGTGATTTGTGGTTGGCAAACAAGGGTACCCACCTGGAAAATGGGAGGTAGAAGTTCTGATACTGATTTTGTGTTTATGTTCAACAGGTATTGGATAAAAGAAAAAGCCCTAAAGGTAATTGTCAGAAACATATCTTGTTTCTCAGAGGTGAGTAGTCTATTTGTTAATCTCTGATCCAAGCCTGCACTATTACCTGCTACATGGTACTGCTTCAAAGCAAGGAACAGGAGCATCCAGACAAGACCTGTGTGGCTAAAGTGCCCCTCTGAGGTGCAGGAGGTGGGAATATCCACAGATGAAGGAGAACACTCACATCCATTCTGTCACACCCTGGAGGAGAATCCTTGCTCCCAAACAATTAGTCAGAAAACTAAGGGTGGGATGGGGACAGATGCCACTTTTGAAAGAAATGTTTGAGGTCACACTGCTCTGCATGGATCTCTGAAACCAGTGTGCCTCACTCTGTCTCAGCATGTTCTTCTCCATTTGGGTTGCCAGGGAATCCAGGCAGAAAAGACAAAAAGTCAGTTGTTTTATAATTTTTTCAGTTAGAAATTTTCTGCTTATGCTTATCCAAGTCCTTCTATCCCAAGTGCTTATCTAAAGTGCTTCTTTGGGATGAGAAATTACCAGTATTAATGATACTGAGTAATTAGGCACCACAGCCTGCAAATTTTTAGCTGGACTGCAAAATGAAGTGCCCAATTAAAAAACTAGTGTAATTCAATAAAGATAATATAATCCAATAAGGAAAATACATTTCATTCCTGCTTTCCAAAAGTTCTATATTTCCTTTTGTACAGTGTGAACAATATGTTACACTTACCAAGTGAAAAAAGATCTGCCTAGTGATACAGAAATGTGTAATGACAGTAATCCAGAGAATATGCCAATGATGACTGAATTTGTTCAGCTCACCTTAGATTTGAATAATAGTTCAATATTTTATTTCCTTCAGACCCAGAAAATTGATTTCTGTCTACATGTTGAATTTCTCTGAGGCTGCACGTAACCTCATTGGCTTGCTCTTTTTTTTTTTTAATTACAACAAACAGGTATTTCTACAAGACTGTTTAATTCATCATTTCTCCATGCATATTAGTGCAGTCTGAGGGGAATTTTTCTGAGAGGAATCACTGGTGTTGGTGCAGAATTCCAAGTATGCAAAAAAATTCTGACCCTGCTATGTACTGCTTTCAGTTAGATCAAACATGACTTTTTCTACACATTTCAATTAGTTTTATTTCCTCTCTGACTAAACCCGAGTACTCCAGCCTATTGCCCCTAAATCCAGTGCATTCACACTGCCTCTAATTGCTACTCTGTGGCAATAATTTCATATGTGATATAAGCGACTGTTACTAGATTTTGTGTATTGGACTTTCTCATGTTCCTATTCATGTCTGGTATGCCAAAAAAATTTGCATCAGCTCTGCAGAATTCTTCAGAGTATGTGGTAGTTTTGCATGTCTGGGAATCTTCCATCTGGCTGGTGTGGGTTTCCTAAACACCATAAAACCTTGCCTGTGGAGATTGTGTATCTCTTACGGACCCACAGAGCTTATAATCTGCTTTTAATCATTGTATGAGACAGCCAACACATTAGTCCTCATCAAGGAGTTTTTTCCATTTTGAATTCCCTTTAATAAGTTTTGATGCAATTCTGAAAATACAGAACCTTTGTTAATTTGCATTAGTATCTTAGACTGCTACAAAAATTGTCTTCCTTTGCTTTCCATTTCCTTCCATACAAACTCAGCTATCCATTGACTTCTGTGGATTGCTATAGCAAGTATAAGATTCTTAGCACCTTGCCCTCACTCACTTGTCTTTTGAATGTACCCACCAGCATCTGTTTCTCAGTAAACTACAGGTCATACCCTTAACTGGGACAAATGAATGCAACTTAGTGTGACAGGGCAAAGTCAATTTGTTGTAACTAAGAAACTAGCTCTGTATCTACATTCTTCAACGAAGACACCAGGACTTACTTTACATTTCAAAACACCAGCAGCAGTTAAATTATTCCCCTTATGATATTAAAAGATTACCAACTATTCAAACTCAGCAGAATTTCACAGCAGCGGGAAGCTCAGTAGTTATCATTAAAAGGAAAATCACTTTGGACATGTGCTAAACTATTTACTGACACAAATCAGTGAAACTATTAATATCTGTGAAATTGTATTCCTAGTTCCAGTATTTCATGTTTTGATCTGACATGTACCACAGTACAATTCTGTAAGTAAAAAAACAGTAAAAAAAAGCACAGTATAGTTTTAATAGAAAAGCCTCAACATTTAAATATAACGTCCTAAAAAAGTAAGAAATCAAATCATATTTATTGTTTTGAAAGAAGAAAATAAAAGAAATCTCTCACTCTCAAATTTAAAATAAAGCCAGCTGAGTTCCCTAAGACTTGATGGTTCCTCCAAAACAAACAGCTTTAAGTCCCAGTGAATGTACAACTTGTTTCTTTTGTGAAGTGCTTCTGCCTGCAATTTCTAATTAACTAGCTCCATTCTTTTCTACAACAAGTAGCTCAACGCATACAAGCTACAATGTATACTTCAGCCAAATTTATGTAGGTATGATTTTAAAAGGGAGATAACTAGTTAACAACATTTGCATGTTGCAAAGAGGCTCAATTAGTATAATAATTCAGAAATCTTGCTTTTAGCCTGTTCCCTGCATAGCTGCCCTGTACTGAATATAATCTGCACACTAAAGATACGTTTGTAGTTAAAAATCTCCAGAGACTTTAGACCCATACATAAAGATACTTATTTCACTCTTTTCTGAGACACTGACCTGTATCCTCATTTAAAAATGAACACCACATCTTTATGTTATTAAATCTTTGTTTTGATCTATTAGTATTCACCAAAGTGCCATTTTATACAACCTCACACTGAATAGGCAAGGCTGGAGGTAACCATCTGCAGCTTTAGAGTCAGCGTTTGAATTGATGAAAAGAGCTTTGTGTTTTCATTGCCAAGTTTGATTCTTCCAGTCATTAGACATTCCCCTCAGATCGCATCAATGAAGCAAACTCCCTTACACCCATGTGTTAAATTCTCTTCTCCTCATGGTTTCCTTTGCCAGCTATACTCCAGAAAGACTACTGGGTCTTAGCCACATTCTTCTCACAGCTGTGTTAAAAAAGAGCATCAGAGCTTCTTCCCAAAATCCATATGTGTATCTGGTCAGTCCCCTGTCGGAGGGTCACCTCACATTGTGGTGTGATTATTCAAATATTCATCCTTGTTCTTGAACTGCACTGCTCTGATCATTCTGGGAAAGATTAGACCCTCCAGCCAGCACTGAAGAACGTGTTGGA
The DNA here is from genome assembly GCF_009819885.2 of Catharus ustulatus. Lineage (NCBI taxonomy): Eukaryota > Metazoa > Chordata > Aves > Passeriformes > Turdidae > Catharus > Catharus ustulatus. The sequence goes on from NC_046226.1 coordinate 24,810,900, forward strand.
CATTGATGTGAAACACACACAGCTCCTGCACTCAGAAGGCAGATTAGTTTTACTTGCAGAAGAGGGGGACACTAACTACTCAATAAATGCTTGCTTCTTCTTTCTTTACATTTTTTGTATTCTCTTCATCCGTGTCAATTCTTGATAATAACTGTTTTTGTTGTTTCACACATCAGTTTATATACCAGCATCAGCTAAGGAAATAAATGAACAAGTACAAAAGCAGAGAAAGCATTTTAAAAAATGTTGGAGGGAAATTCAGGATGAAACAAATAAACGGTGTGTTGCAGTCATAATGAAATTTAGGTTTTCAAAAAAATTCAGACCTGAAGGTGCAAAGCAAATGCTATTAAGGATAGAATTTAATTCAGAAGACCATTTACTTCTCTGATGCATTCAATCAATTGAAATACTTTATCCAAAGCTGTAACTCTCCTGACTTCCTACTTAAAAGAAAGATAAAAAATTGAAAGAAAAGGTCTCTAATAAGCAGTTAATGACAAATGAAGCAATGAATTCTGGTTTAAATCACATTTATGTTAGTTTTATTCATAATCAGAACTACCTTGACAAAGTACACAAACGGAATTCTTCTCACCATTCATGCTTATTTTCATACCTGCATATTTTAGCATTGTACAGTTACTTTGTAGATTTTGGGGGGCTTTCTTGTGTGTTTATTTTTAGAGGATTACATAGAAATTCTACCCACTCACCCTCCTCTGCACTTTACACAGCTACACGAAAATGCAAGGGTAGTTGTGCTCATATGCAGAGCTGCACTTTACTGAGCTAGAATCATTAAAGTATGAGGAAAAAAATAGAAGTCCCCAGTAGAAAAATTGCATTAAAATTCACTCCAGCTGCAAAGCTGTTGCAGAAAAATAGAACATTTCCTGGAAAAACCACATCAAAAGTGGCCTCAACCTTTACTGATAATTGGCTAATATTGATTTGGTATTACATTATAACCTCCTCTGATCTCACTGACATCAGCAACCACTCCACAATCCCAGAGGTTCCAGCCGGAAGGACATTTTTAAAATGCCTTGCTTCCTCTGTTGGCACAGGTATTAATTAATTCACAGGCTCTCCCAGCCACCTTCTCCAGGTCAGCCCCATTTCCCTGCTGGGACTGCACCAGTTGGCTCCTGGCTTCTCTGCCAGGACAAACTTGCAGGGGGCCTGGGATGTTATACCAACACTCCTGGTGAATTCTGTGCTGCTGTCCTAATTCTTTGTAACCATGAAATGGAAACATTAATTAAACCTAGAAAATTATAGTCGTAGCTATCCCAGAGTATTGATAAAAATATTATTGTGCAGATCATAATAGCCTATTGAATAAATATATAATGCATGTATTTATTTACACAGACCACAGCTAAAATGTGTACTTGCTTTATAAAGAATAGTACTCTCTTAAAAGTCTAAGTGTATCCTGATAGTGTCTCAAAATCAAAACAAATTCAAGTAAATGCAGCTAGATCTGTGTGGTCACTCTCTGAGCATCAATGTTTCTTGTTTTACACAAGCACCCCTGTTAGGATGGTGCATCATCTTCAAAGCAACAGCACACAGTCTCAATTTCTGTCTCACACTGCAGTGAGCCAGTGTGAGGTGTTCACACTAATTCAGTACAAACAGATGTTTACTATGTCCAAGTTCACCAAAACATCCCCCTTCTCGTTCTGCTATTTCGTGTGGGATAGGATCAAGAAATTTTTTAGATGCTTTTTGTCCTGATGGAAAGCACAGGACCAGTACTTTGACTTGGGTCTCATGTTTAGAAAGCAACAACTCTGGTGGGTACACAAATGGCTGACCTGATGGAAACACTGTGGAGAATTACAACTCTCTTTTAAGCTCTGCATATCATGCTGAATGCAAACACTGAAGTTTTTAAGAATATTAAAAAATTCTTTAGTGTTGCCAGAGAACAGATTAGCAAAGGCAGTGTAAAACAAGTAAACTGCATTGTATGGTGATAAAAAGTTCACCCTTTCTCAACAATATTTTATAAATTACAATGATGTTCTTTCTTAATAATGATTTCATTAGTCTGATTTTTCACTGTTGCTATTTTACAGAATAATATTGAGAAATTACTTTATACAGCTGATAAAATGATTTCCTTCATATGTCAAAATTCAATTTTAGTTGAGCATTTAAAAAGTCAAGAAAACAGATATTTTTGAACGGTCTGAAGTCTATGAATTTTAATGCCACATTTTAAACTACATTAAGCATCCTCTTAAGGCAGTGCTAATAATTAATACTACTGCAATTAATACCAAAAAGACTTTCTGTTGACAGGTTTATAAATTGTCAGTTCTTTTTCAAAATGTAGAACATCCTACATCTTCTAAATAAAATGGTAAGCTAACAAATGAGTTCCTGCCTAATTGCCAAACACTGATTTGTATGAAGCAGTTGAGGTTACAAAGAAATTGGGAATTCTCAGCCCGGTTTCCCTGCTGATGAGTACGAACTGTCTGTGTAGCTCTCCCAGAGGTGTCAGAGGAATCTCTATAGTGTCACACAAGGGTTCTTAGCTCAAAGTAAACACACTTTCCACAAACTCAGCTGCTTAATCTGTTTGCAGGTTGAATTATAAGATGGGGGTGGATGACTCCGGGTGCTGGGAAGACGCGCAGAGCATTTCCACAGTTTCGTGGTAAAAAGGGCATGCTATTGTCATCAAAAGACTTCAACCAATTGTTTAATTTTGCTATAGGCTCAGTCGTCTGATCTCAACAATAATGAAAACTAACCTGACCAAAATTTTCCCAAGTAGTTAAGCATGTTAAATTACGTAAATTCTTTTCACTATAGCGGTGCATCCCCACTACTTTAATTCCGTTTGTGGCTGCACTTCTACTTTAGCCACCCTGCGTACATGGGATTAAACAAGATTGTTTCACTTGGGGAAAAAAGAAACAGCAAAACTCCAACCTCTGCTTAAATAGCTATATTATTAAACATCTATAAATAAAACTAGATGTAACAACTTAAGACAGTGTACAGAAAGGTTCAATCAATATTCTCTTTACCATACTTTAATATTTTTCCGTAGGTTTATTTTTATCAAGTGCACACCTCCTGAAGTTTCAAATATATCTAAGTGCTCAGAATAAAAACTTGAGTGATTATCAACCAACCACTGTAGGTTTTAAAGAGATAACTAAAAGTATGCATTTTCATATATAGATACTTTAATTATATTTTATGCAGTTACAAATAAATTAAAAAAATATAGAAATACATCTAGTCTTAAACAGAAGAACTCAGCATGTATTTTTTTAAACAAGAAAAGCTTTTGTTAGGTCCTTGCAATATATTATAAGCCAATTTCTAGCTACTCTGTAAATACGCTGTAGGCAATAAAGTTGAAGACATATATGGGCAGAAAGGACAATTTGCATCAGTTCACCATCGACCACCTTGGAAGGGTGAGAGAGGAGAATTTTGCAGCTGGTGAATGTAATGCAGAGATGAGAAGTGCTGGACTGCCAAGAGGCACTACTAATAACAAACATGACAATAAGTACTTCACTAGAGAGGAACTTCAGGTTTTAGAGTTCAGTAACCTTTTAACAGAGAAAATCATGATGGGAAAAGAAGTACAGTCTCTGTTCAGTGACTTAGAGACTTCCTGTGGTGCTCAGTGAGATTTTGAAGCCACCCCTAAACATCCCCATAAGCATTTACTGTGGCATGAAACCTGCCAGATGTGTAACAGACCAAAAACGAGAACTGCAATATTCTACCATGCAATTATAAAGGCAAATACTCCGTTGCCATAGGATTGCCACAGGGTAAAAAGACAGTGAAAACCATTCATAGGAGATGGAAAGACTTTCCCTGTGCTTTGCACATGTAGGAAGCAAGTTCCATAACAGTAATGAGAGGTACCCTGACTTGCCTAATAGCACAAAACTGTTAAAATGATCAGCTTCACACTGAGTAGGAAATGAGCTGAAAAAGAAGGAATCATTTTAAAGGATCTTTTCTGAGTACTGCCACATTTTCAGTTATGGACAAAATATTAGAAAAAAATGCTTCACGTGGATTACAAATGCAATTTTTGTTGGAAGGCAACTGACTTACTTTTGAACTTTTTCATTGGCCTCCTGCGAAGCTTCCAGGGCTTTCTGGAGCTTCAGCTCAGTGTCCTTTTGCTCTGATCGGGTTTGCTGCAGCTGAGCTGCCAGCTCTTCAATCTGGCCATAGGTAAGGGTCACAGCATCCTCCCTTCCCTGTGCTCCACCTTCAGAAGTACTGAAAGCACAGTTAGGTTGGCTCTTCAGACCCATTCCTTCAGACAAAGACTTGTATAACCTGGGAAAACCAAATCATTCATGTTATTAAATTTCAGTCTAAGGCTGAGCTGCAAGAACTAATCAATACTTTCAGTATTGTCATATATGGACTCACATGTACTAGTAGCAAAACAAGTTATATTTCAGAAGTGACAGAGAACAAAAAACCCAAACCTTTTCCACAAAGCTCTTCTAGAAGTATGTAGCAACCATCAAAATTTGAAAAAGTAAAAAAAAAAAAAAAAATTCCACAAAAACTCAAGAGGAAGCATTTTTCAGCTGTAACATCTTGCTGATCACCTCTGAGCTGCAGCAAAAAGATTTATTGTGATTTACATGAAATTGAAATAATCAGTGTAAGTTATTGATGTGTTATTAACTTGTGCTGCACAGGAGTCTCTTTTAGCAAACAGACCCACCAGCTACAGTGGATTTATTTGCAAAAGAAGAGTTTTCAATAAAATGAAAGGAATAAAAACACTACAATTCAAAAATTTAAATCAGTAAATCAGCAGGATTACTTAGAGATATGATTTGCACATGCTAAAAAATTGTAAAGGTCCCCATTCAGTTTTATCCACGATTTTGAGGTAAGTTCATAGAAATTCCAAATCACAGACCACAAACCCAATACTCTTTCATTGCACAAACCAGAATATCATATTAAATCCTTTGTATTTGTGTGCCAGAAAGTTCTGGACAAATCAAACATTATTTCAGTGTGGATTTCTAGTAGCTGTACACACTGATTACAGCATTCAAGACAGTTTACCTGACAGCTGCTAGTATGCAATAGCTTATTTTCTTTCTTTGCAGTTTATTAAGGTGTTTGCACATAAAACACTGTCTGTTCCAACAGCTCATGAAGGAAAACCATAAACAAATTAAAATATAATATACATGGAAAAACACGAGAAATAGAGAAGTTAAAAGGTTAGAGTGTTGACATGTCATCATGCATACTGCCTGTGATTATCTGAAAACAATGTGAAAAACCTTTACAATTAAATGAAGACATATTGAAAATATAAATATTTATAAAGAGACATTGAAATTCCTAGAATGGACTAATTAAAAAACATTACTCTAGCAGTTGCACATAAAATTTACTGACAGAAGTTCCACTACACTTGAGCATTGATCACCATGGAAAAACACAAAGGTATGCAAATAATGTCGAAAGCAGGTTACTGAAATACTGCTGCTGCCCACTTCTTAAACACCTGGCACAAGATTAAAAGAAAAAAAAGACAGATGAGAATCTATACTGTTCAGTGAATATATGGGTCCCTGATTAAAAAAAAAAAAAAGGAACAAAACCTAGAGGATAAACTAAATATTTTACCTTGGTTACACCAGCTCAGAGTTTTTTTCCAGAATACATGAAAATAAAGTAATTTATTTAGATCCCGAAATACTGACTCTCTGTGGCTATAACTGGGCTCCTTTTCAAAGACTGGCCATGAAAACCACATATATACTACTACAATTGCAATATACTACTACATGTCTTATAATGATTGCATTGGAGGGACCAATAGATTCTGATGTATACACTTTGTAACCAGAGTGATTCCTCCAGACAAAGGCACTGTGCTTGATAGATCTTTTAATATCTTTTTTCAAAACCATGCGATTTCCAGACTTCCATCAATATGTGTTTTGGTAAAATACTTTTTTTCATCCCTTCTGAAATTTCCTAATTTGAAATTCCTTCCTTCACCTGAAGATGATTTCTTCAACGAATATTGATGCTATAATTAAAATAATAAATGGGAGTTATGGGCCTGAAGAATGGGTCACAGATGTATTCGAACACTTCCTGGATTTCAGTAATTCACATGCTCTTTGTACTAACCCTTTTGTTTACTATGGCTGCATGGCCTTTTTCCTGCTCCAGCTTGGGTCTGAGAGCTTCAAGGGCCCACCTCAATTGTGTCTAGGCAGAAGAAAAAGTGACGTGAATGGTATCACTTGTGCAGCTCCTGTAGAGAGCAAGAGGCTTCCTCAGTCCTCTAAATCAGAATAGCTTCAAACCTGCAAAGAAATATCACCAGTTGTAACTGCTCCCAGAGTGACCTGACTTTGGCTGAAAATCAACTTCAATCCTGTGAAGTGCTGCTCCTAAAACACTCCTCACCTTGCCAGGCATACTTTTGCTGCAAGGTGGGAAATGATTTTCCACCCGAAGCAATTGCTGAACAACGTAGCAAAACCTTCCACCTAAAGGAACAACAACAACAACAAAACCACACAAAAAAACCCAGGGAAAAACCAAACATTCTCTACCTGTTCCCTCCCTCTGCCTCCACCCCCAGTGATAAATATATCCAATGTTCCCAAAGGCGTGTAGGTCTGACCTCAGTTTCCACCACAAACGTTTCTCACAGGTCCTGGAGACCTCTCAGACCTCAGCCTGCACTCAGGATGGCTTTGAAGAGCATACCCTCATGCCACTGAGTGCACTCAAGGGCCAGGCAGCATCGATACCTTGAAAACACTGCCTCAAAGGTGCTCTTAGGAAACACTGCAATAAGATGATTTCAAAAAAAGCCCATAAGACCTAAAAGGACTTTGAGATTTTGCTGTGAAGTGGAGGATGTTAAATAGTCAAGTTTGCATTACATGTGAGTCAAGAGCCTGACAGCTGGTAGACTGGTAACTAGATGATATTGCCCTACCATAGATAAATATTTTACTAGTCTTCCTTTGCCTGCATTTACACAAGGTAAGAGGACATGTTTTCTCAGAACAACAAACCATCTCTCACTAATTTATCTGAAGGCAGCAGCCAAATGCAGACTCTGGCACACAGGCCATGGACCATGTTACAACAGGAATTGCACATTACACACAGAGTATGCTCTTTGCATCGTCACAGCTCATCACAGAGTGCCACTCTCTAGTGTAATGTACCCACGCATTCTTTGTCTAGGATGAGCTCAGGCAACCCCAACCACTTGTTGAACAGAGGCCACCATTGATTTTCTTCTTTGTGGTGGCTGGGCATACAACTTCAGGATTTCACAGGACATTATGCTGACAGATTGGTGCTGATCATGCGTGTCCATCCTGTCCAGACTCAGTTACACATGAGTATGGAACAACAGTGAGCAGCACCTTGAGATTCAGCCTTATCTCCTGAAATGGTCTAGAAAAATCTGCAATCTGTACCAGGGTCCTAAGAACCTGGACATTAGATGATTCAAACAGGTTAATCAGCTAGAGGGAAAGCTCAAATTTACCACCATCCATCTTAGAATTTTTATGTTTCAACAAATATAAATTAAAGGCCACTAGCAAACACATTTTTCCTCCTTGGGCTTCAATCTTCTTATCTTTAAATAAGAGCAATCACAATGTTACCTTTGCAAAGTGCTCTGAGCTTCACTAATGTCAAGAGACTTATCACTGTTGAAAGAGCTAAGTAGATGCAGCACAATCAGAATTTAGGACAAAACTAAACCCAGACGGTTTTCTGGTGATGCCAAACAGCAAACGTATTATTTTCAGCTTCATTTTTACTGTCCAGGACCACTGAAGCACCCATAGCGTTTCCCTGTGATTAGCCTGGGAGAGGGAGTAAGGACATAGAGGTAATAATTCAAGCCTTTCTTGAAGCTGAAGGACTACCAAGATATGCTCTCAAACAAGACATAATTGGAAACCATGCCTCCATTACAAACTTCATTTAGGGAGTTGCACTGTAATCAAATGTCTTCTGTTCACTTTATGCAGCTCCTGGGCAAATTGCTCAGATAGCACAGCCTCATGTGAGCAACACGCACACGACATTCAGCATCACCTATCATTCCCCACATTCCCCATGCCAACAAATGGTCTAGGACCTCCACAAAGACAGTTTCTGGATTAACAGTGTTTGGTTGAAAAAGAGCAAAACATGCATGAGACTGATGAGTAGAAGGAAGTGTTTTTGAGGTGTTTGCAGTTATAGTGCTATTTCCTTCAGCTAGAGCACAGAGCCACAGCTAAGGAGCTAGCTGGTAGCTAAGAAATCCACCTGAATTCCCTGGGTACATGATGCACCTGGGGCTGGGGTCTCTGCTATCTCTAATTGACTAGAGACTCAAGATTGTAACTTAGCATCACTTCTTTTCTCACACAGAGATATAGTGCACCTGAGTTCACAGAAAAGACCACTGTAGATCCTGACTATTACTTGCTACATGTTAACATTAATTACACATCTTCAGGGTTGCACAGTGTATCTCTGCTAATTGCAAAACACAGATTCACAGGCTCTCAAATTTATTCCATAAATCAGAGGACTGTGTTTGCAATACAGTAAACTATTGCAGATACTCTTTGCAGTTTTCCCAAGTTACATGTTATTCCTAGAACCAAACTTTCTACAAAATTTTCCTGTCATATTTTGACAGGGAATTTGCTGCGTGAGTATATTCTAGCCTAAGCATTTACCGGGTGCATCATGAAGGCTTGCTTCTAAGTAAAATCAACCTAAAACAAAACAAAACAAACAAACAAACAAACAAACAAACAAAATTTGTAAGGTGTTTGCTTTATCCCACTAGATGCTACAAGTAAGAATTTTGCTATCTTGTATCTGTTCTTTATTGTCAATTCATATGCTTTGGCCATTCTTAAATATTTGCCAATGGCTTTAGTTAACAAAATAATTTAACTTAGTATTTGTAATACTGTAGTTATTCCCTACAGTAATAGATTATTTAGGTAACACTGCAAATAGAGAGAGAACCTTATCTATTAATCGAAGACAGAGCTGGCACCAAGAGTGACCTCAGGATGTGAATATAATGGACATTTAAGATGGTGCCAGCGACTCTGTGTTTTACCGTGTATCACAATCTCCTGTCTGCTCTCCCTGGGAAGTGTGAACATTTAGCAGGGGTAGAGCAGCCCCTGGCTCAGCTGTGGGCTGCAGGCAAAGAGGAGGGGCACAGCCAGCTCACAGACAAGAGGCATTGCCACCTTTCCCATCCCGGCTGAACTGGCAGCACCTGCGCCTCTCTGGAGGCTGCTGGGTTGACATGGATCACTGAAGGGGTGTGTACGTGGGTGGTGTGAGCCAGCAGCTCTGGCCTGGGGCCAGCAGGGAAACTGCCGATGTCAGGGATTTGCAGAAACACAAGCTTGGTGGAAGAGACACAGAGGATCTTGTCCTAAAGGTCATAGCGATTTATTTTTTTATACTGAGAGTATATGTTTTTAACAACACTTCTGACAACTGTTTGAAGAACAGTGCACCATTTTCCTCAAATCTAAACTGAATTAAGAAAGCAGTAACTCTTGGTAGTGCATTAAAATAACAACCACTGGCATACCAACAAAAACTGGTAGAAAACAATGTACTACTTTGTAATTTAAACCACCATGTATTACTTTTTGTCTTCTTCTGATGATCCTTGCCAAGACCTTCTTCCTGAACAGTCACTCACAAGAAAACCAGGGTATTACCGCACGAAGGAACATCAGGCATTCTGACCAGGCATTTTGGGATCAGCTCCTACAGTCCCCACATACCCACACACCCACCAACTCAGTCTAGACCTTCAGCAACCCCTTCAGCTCCCACAGGCTTGACAGTACTGCTGGCATGAACATTTACTCTCCAAAATGCCAACCATCGAAATCTTCCCTGATGACAAAGAATGGGTGCACTCAAGCGCCAGACATTTCTGTTAGAAGCCTTAATTGATGTTGCCTGTCACCATAGTTTGAATTTAGATTTGCCTGCAGAACTAATAAAACCTAATAGACATTTCATTATTAGAAATCATGCATGAAGTTAAGGCGAATGTGGCTTGGGCCTTTAGTTTCCTTTGCAGCTTCTCACTGGTAAAGATAATGGCATCTGACTTCCATTTTACATGATTGATCTACACACAGAAAATTTTATTTCAAATGAATAAAATCCTTTGGCAAAAAGTAGGAATATTAGTGAATTAACTCAGATAAACTGCAACAATCCAGATGAAATAAATAAGAATCCTGACCCTGAAAACTGAAACAGTCAGTGAAGTGTCCACTCAGTGCAAAGGGGCATGCCATACATACATCCACATAAAAGAAATCTGATGGTACTGATACATATCACAATGCAGGCATCAGAATCACCTGAGAACAAGCTCAATGTAATGACTGTGTGGTGTTGACTTTTATTTTTGTCTCCAGGGAATAATGTTTACTTTGCTTTAAAATTTATATGAGTCATTTTGTTATGTGCCTTTTTTTAATTAGTCGGAAAGAAATAGCCATTTGAGAAAGAGAGCGGAAATCAATTCTGATTCGATGCCGATAGCTACTGTGCGATGTAAACTGTGTGTTCTTTCTAATTAAATGTAAACACGTGCAGTTCTAAAGTCCAGCAGTGATGACAACTACTAGAAAGGATTGCCTAAGACCTGGTCAACTGATCCTTGTGAACCTTTTGTTCATACCGTAGGCGAACTTGTGCAATCTGTCTCAGGTGAACGCCAGTTGTAACTGACTTTATTTTAGGTCATCTTCAGAGAAAAGACTTGACAAGAATGTGGAGAGCTCTGTAATACCTCCAGTTACCCATTAACTATGTCCTTCTGATAGCTAATCAATAGCATTGCATGGAGCCAAACACACTGCACTGAACTGCCCCTCTTCCAAAAGCCAAGTCTTGGTAAATATTTAATGGCAGTAAAGGTGTTTTGACTCTTATCAATCTGATATGTTAAAGAACTCTTGAAAGAAACTTTATCTTCCTTCTCTCTGCATAAATAATTTGTTCGGTTAGAATTTTAGTCTTATGCAAAAGCACTGAATTTAATGATCTAATGCTTTTAAATCAAAGCTTTGGACAGAGAAAATGTAGTTTCAATCCACATGTCACAAAATAAAGAAAACCTAAGGTTTATTTCCTTGATAAAATGCCAACTAGAAATATACATCAAGGAACCTAGCCCTTTATACTCTAGTAGTAAATACTGTGCCAAACTTGCTCAAAACCTGTTATACAAGTGCACATCTGAGATTTTCTTACAAGGCTTCAGTTTCTGAAAAATTCTTAGCTCTTATTCACATCAAGGCAACGTAGGATTTTTAGCTGTTTTTCACCAGAGGAAAAAAACCCAACTCTAAAATAGTTATACTAGGATCCAGAGACTTTTTGTACCCATACATTGAATATTCCCATCTTCAAGTGGATATATTCATGTGATGAGTTTTATTAAGCATGTTTCCATTTTCTGGTTTTTTTTTGTACAAAGCTGTTTGTTTAGATCCCTAACAAAGCAACTTTTGTCCTGATCCTTTAACATCATGCAGGTATCCCTCTGAAACAGCCTGATAGGATCTAAACACCATGTTAGATACTTAGATGGGCTTCTTCCATGCCTCTGTGCTAATGTCAGAGGATGGAGGAATCCTCTCCCTCTCCCACAGCACAGCCTTCCAGCCTCTTCTGTATGATCCAACTTCAATATGAGCCTAAGTATTTTGAAGAAACTGATTGAGCAATGGATCCAAGCTTTTTCTTGGAAAGTAATCTGGGAATAAAACACTGATAGTGTTTCAGTTTCCAAAATGTGAATCACCATAAATGTTTTCCCAGAAGTATAAGCATTACTTTTCCCCCAGTGTTTACATGGTCTCCTTGATGCCATTCAATAGCCTTCAAAAATAAAGATCACAGGAATAATTCCCAAACACTGGCATAGATAAAGTGAACAGTCTGAAGTTTTCTAATCACTAGTAATTGCCTCTGGTGGAAACAGTATTAATTAAAACCATAAAGGCATACAAATTAATCAAGTAATGAAGCGCATGGCACCATTTAGGAATGATCAACTGAAGAAAGCCTGTTACTAAAAACCTCAAAAAATATCTGGTGCTTAATACAATGTTATCTTTATAAATCAGATATGATCGTGAGTTTTATAGCTGTCCTGATTTGCTATTGTGGTCGCTTGGCTTAACTCCTCCACCGAATCAGAAAAGCAAGAGACAAAGCTGTCTTGGACCCCAAGCTGGAAGCCAGCCTGCCTTCCAGCATGGCCAGGAACATCCAGCTGAGGAAGAGTCTCTCCAAGAGAAGGCAATTAGAAGAAACACAAAGGATGGAAACACGTTTCAAAGATGGAATAATTGAATACATATGGTATTTCAGAGAGGGATGATCTCATGGATGAGCTGAGCAGCCTAAAGCTAGAAACCCTCAGTGTGACTAACCTGACAAGGGGAATCAGAGCTCTGCTCCTTGTCCCTACTTTCTTACCGAATGAATCAGTGGTTTAAAAAAAAAAATCTTTGAATGATTTAAATAAAAAAAAAGAAAATGTAACTTTAAAATTTGAGGACACTTCCCTGTCTCATGAAAATAAAACAGAAGATTTGAACAGTTTTGTCTGATCTTACTCAAAGGTGTTACTGAAATATATTATGCAACTCTGACGAAAGGCAAACATGGTGTACTGTGCTCCAGTCCATGCTCAGCTTTGGTCACTAGAGTGCCAGTAAGTGAGGTACTGATGAACTCTAGGTGAGTGTGCCCAGCACATTTCCCCCACGTTCTTGGTACTGCACACAGCAACATGTACCACTCTGCAATGGCCAGTGACTCACTAGGAGGACTGCTTGTGCTGCAGTGTGAAATCTGTCCTCCACACAGGTAATGACACCCAAAATACTTGGATGCCATCATGGCTTCACCCATACAAAAATGCCGTTGGTTTGGGGATTGCTGTGTGGATACACACTTAGCAACTCACCTCCTGAACGCCAGGTAAATGACACAATGGCAACTACTCAGTAAGTGTGTCTTATCCAGCTGCTGCTGCCAAACCCTTGCTCATATAAATCATACAGCTCCTTGGACAGTTAAGCGCTATGAAACAAGGCAGTTAAAACGATGGCTTAAATGATAAAGGGAGCGCCTGGGAAATTTAATATAAGGGAAGTCTGCTTCCCTATTGTACCAAAGCTTACTGAAGCAACTGGGCAGACTTGTCTGGGCCATTCTCCTTAACATGAAACAAGGACACATGCTAAGGGAATGATTTAGTGGATTGGGGATAAAAGCTTTGTCTTGAATTCCCTCTTCTATTTCACGTCTTCTGTGTGGTACTGAGCAAGTCACAACATGCAAATCTCTGCCTGCCATGCTGAAACTGGGAGTAAAGTGCCTTCCCCTAGCTCATTTTCTTTAAAATCTAAGCTTTTGGGATCCTGGATTTCTTCTTATTACCTACATGTGCCTCATCTTGGAAACCTGAGTCCCAGATTTGTTTCTCAGGTCTCAGTGCCAAATATTGTTAATGAAAAGACACTCAAGAGCTAATTAACAGTATGCATGCGTTATCAATGCACGTCAACCTGGTTAACCTCAGCAGACAGATCCAGGTTTGGGACCTCAATGAGAAAAACAGTTTTTCACAAGTTTTTGTCTCCCCATTGCAGATTCAGTCACCACTGTCACCACGGGGCATAGGCAGTGACAGCAGCCTCCTGTGCTTTGTTGATCTGCCCCAAGCACAAACATCCTTGTTTTCTGAGAAGATGTTCTTTCTTTCCTCCCAGTGAAAGGGGCCATCAGCTGGATATGGCACATGACTGGAAGCCAAAACACACAACTTTCATACCTCTTGAAAAGCAAGAGATTAGACTGGTGGCTGCTGGAGAAAAATCAGTGAAGAGAAGCTCCAAGCGTAGGGGCTGGAAAGAGGCTGTAAACAGTGCTGAATTGATTTCTGAATCCTAAAAATTTTAAATCAGCTTCCCTCACTCTCTCTTCCTTTACCCTCATGAGTTTTAACCATTGAGATATTGAAATAAAATGTGTAAAAAATAATAGAGTTGTGGACTTTAATTTAGCTTGGTTGAAGAGGAAAACAATATTTTTCACTTTATGACACAGGATTTCACAAGAAAAACTGCAGTTTTTTCTTTCACTTCACCATAACCAGCAGGTAAAGTGAAACACTGTAGCAGGAAATATATTGGTTGCACTGAACCAAAGAATTAATTATTTTCTCAGGACCTGACAAGGAAGCTGAATGAGTATGAAAGCTCTTGTGAAATCCAGCCAACATGGAATTTAACACTCTTCAATTCCTTATTTATTTTTTGAACAGGACAAGATAATTATTGGTACGAATTCTGCCTACTATGCTTATACACATCCAACAGGTATTATATCCTCCTCTGATATGACCAGTAACATTGCTCAAGAGGGAAAACTAAATTCCTACATCATGACATTCCTCATTCTACTGTCACAACTGTAAAAGTATAATAAAATGACTCCTTTGGTACAGACAGTAGGGAAGAAGAGCTAAATGATAGAAGAAGAGTTAAATGATAGAATATGTATTTCTCCATCTCCATCAAAACTCCATCCAAAGGGATGGAAGTCCCTTTTATAGAATATGACTGAAACAAACAGAACATTATCTTACATGAGCCTGGACAACATTAAGATCCTGCCTAGCTCAGAAGCAAAAGAAACATAAATAATTATCCATCCTTCTTCACAGTCTTTTTGGTGAGGGACAAATTCACAGAACTTCTTCCTCTTTGGTGAAAGTTCCTCCCAGTTCAGTCTTCTTTAATGATAGTGGAAGCTATTAGTGCATTTCCCATTGAGAAGCAGAAGAAAGCCTAGTGAAGACTGCTTTGAATTTATTTGTATCAAGAAGCTAAAGGCTGTGGCCGTAGGTAGGTGCTCTTCTGGCTGCCTAGTACAACTAAATACTTCCTGGAAACCTTGCTGCTTCCCCTTGATCTCTGGGAATGGAAGACCAGAAGAGAAAAAAAGGCAAGAAAACATTACTTTATAGAGCCAAAAATAGGGACAAGAAGAAAAAGTTCCTTCAAGAATAAAAGAAAGCAATAAATAATCTATATGTCTGCAATTTTGGCCTCAACAAACCTTGCTTGTTTCAATGACCAGGACTGGGTATGACACAAGTCCTTCATGGTATATTTTCAATACAATGTACATAGTTTTTACCTTAAGGAGATATGTAAGATCAGAATCAATGAATCAACACCATTATATGCCCCTAAGTTATTTTTTCATGGACAGCAGGTGAGCGGATGTCATTCCTCTGTTTAATCAGGAGTTAAAGCGTGTACAGTAATTCCTTATTTTCACAATATTCCTTCTGACAAAGATAACAACCATAAGAATGGCTCCCAGCTGGCTAAACCTGACATACAGGTTTTGTTAATAAAAAAATGCATGACTTAATTAATGAAATGGATCTATTAAGACTGTCCCCCAATCAACCAGAGTGGCCCCACCTACAGTTGAACTTCACATGACCTATCTTATGCAAAAAGAATTGTAATAACTTGCACTGGAAGCTGCTATAGAGGAAAGGTTGCTATGAAGAAAAAAATATGACTTGGAAATGCATACAATGCCCCTAGAGGAGAAAGCATAGTATTTTCACTTTTACTCAGCGTTTTCCTTTACAGTGAATAATTGAAACAATTTTGCTAAACTGTGTAAAATTATTTCACAAAGTATAATTACATTTGATCTATTAGCACCTGATACTATCTATTGTCTAAATTGCTTGCATTCAATCCTTTGAGTAATGTCAACAGTATTAACATCTATTATGGAACAATTAGCTGAGCAAAAATGATTTTTAAGTGTTTGATATTCTTGTACCCTTTCTCTAGTGTAATTTTCAAAAGAAGTATCATTATACCAACATATTCTTACATTTTTTTAAGGCATGTCCTTATTTTAAAGTCTGCAAACTCAAGGCCTTTAAAATCACAAACAATTTTCCTGTTTTGTTCTGGCAAGCACAAATCTGAGCAATCTACTCATTTTACATTCTTCTCTGTTCCATCTAGCTGTCCCACACTAATTGGCTGTCCAAATTCACCTCCATCAACTTTGGCAGGTTCAACACCTCCTTCAGAAAACCAGGTTTTTTCCCCTCCAGTCATAAAGAGCTGCACTGTTACAAACAGAAAAAAATGAACTCCACAACATTTCTACAACAAAGTTATATATATATTAATTTGATCATACACACACGTACATGGCCCAAGATGAACGAATGCAACAGCAGATACCTATTTTCTTCTCTCTTGCAGCTTCATTCGTATTTCAAAGACTTCTAAATTCGTGCCTGCCTTTTAGCAGAGAAAATCCCAAGAACTGTTTAAGATTACATTCTCACTGAAAGCAATGAATGCCACAGTCTTCTCCAGAATAAAAAGCTACTTTCTCTCCTTGGAATAGTAACTTTACAGTAATTTGGAGGAAGCAGGAGAAACAGTTGGTCATTAAACATTAAATGTATTAATGGGGCCCTCACAGTGTATGACTCATCTGGAAAAGGCAGTTCTGTACTTGCATTTCAGAAGGACTGCTGCAATACAATAGCTACTGTGATAAATTTAGGTTTATCTCACTTAAAATTTAGCAGAATCCAATAAAGAAAACTTAAATCAACGCACTTTCCAAAAAATGCATGAGTAGCACTATTTACATCTTACAGCTAGGGGAATTGAGAGGCAAAGAAAAAACATTCCAAAGGAGGTCATTCATTTCCACTCTCCAAATGGAGACCTCCAGGACTTGAAGTTTACAGCTTACAGGGACTTGCGACTCCAGATGAAAACAATGACAAATCAGAACATTGACAACAGGAATCCCCCAAGCACTTTAGCAGCAAGAATAAAATCATCCACTTCTTCAGACTCATGTTGGTCTTGAAGTGCCTGCTCAGTTCTCTGGAAATCTCAGACCTGTGAATATGGGTGAAGCACTTGGTAGCAGTTGCTTGTTACATGGCAATGTTGGAAACTGTGCATCTGCACAGCTCAGAAAAATGATTTAAAAAAAAAAGAAAAGAAAAGAAACCAACCCAACAACAAAGAAAACCCCCAAAAAACAAAACCCCAACCTCCCTCGCAAAAAAACCCCACTAAACCAAAACAACAACAAAACCCCCTAAACAAACAAAACAGAAAGAACCCTCCAAAAAAACCCCATGCTATATAGGATTCTGGCTTGAGGATTCTGGTTTGATTAGTGAAAAGCTTCATATGATGCCCTGGAGTGGAGGGAAAAGTGATTAATGTAAAGTCTGATACATTAGGAGATACAAAGAGAGACATAATTCCTAAGGACAGAAATTCTGTTTGCCCTCAAGACATTGTGAATCTGTGCTTTATAGTTGGGTTTTTTTCACCAGTCCTAGTTGCTCATGATCTATTGAGCCCTAAAATCATATCACTTTGATGAAAGCTTTGTGCATTTCCTTACTCTGAAGTTCTAACTCATTTAGGTGATTAGGAGGCAGAACAGTAACAGAGATAAAATAACAGGACCACTTCAGAGCACACTTAAGTCACTGTGAGAACTCTCAAGTCCAAGGTAAATATATCTGTTCATAAGGAACTCCAGAAATGGAGACACTAAGAGAAACAGGCATGTGCATTACATCTCGTGCTTTTGGTGTAGACTTTTGTTCTTTTTTGCCTACTTTGTAGCAAACGAGCTCTTAGTTTTGTCTGAGAAAAAAATTAGTTTGCAGGAATCTGAAGAACAGAAACAAAATAATTCTGTCTAGAGCTAGGGAAAATGTGACACAGTTCAGAAGTAATTTGTAAGAGCAGAGAAGGTGACAGAATTTTGTAGATGGTGGACAAAAAGCTTTGGGAGACAAAATCGACATATTCTACAACAAACAAAACCCAAAATCACCTCACCAAAATAATCAGAACCCAGAGTCTGATATACTTTTATCAAAACCCAGCAACATCTTGCTTATGTTTATGATGAATAAAATTCACTGGCAGTTCAGGTGCAGGCAAGGCTTCAGAGGGAGACTGTGAAAAAGAAATGGAGTATGACATTCCTGGAGTAAATACGGTTTGTGTGAGGAAGAACTTCAGTTGCTGGCCCCATATAGTCCTGACAAAAGGCATGTGAGAGCTGTTCCCAAGGTGAAAGAAGACAGGCTGAACAATGTGGCTAATGGGATCTCATTGAGCTAATGGGATCACCACGACTTGTTTTACTTCTGTTGGTGCATGTCAAAACTCTGATGTGCTTTAAAACACATTCTACAGCAGTAGGCTAAATCTTGAGGCATTTTGGAGGGAATTTACATATCTTCAGGTTTTGAGCCTGGTGTAGAAAGAGTCTACGGGGTAAGAACTCTTCAAGTTCAGAAATCTGCAAATCATAAGTGCAGATTCTCTTCTGTCAGACAAAGAAAAAGAAAACAGAAGGCTCAAATACATTAGTATCTTATTAAACAGACATTTAATGCTGCTGCCCTCACATAAATCTGCAGAGGTTACTGACACCTCACACTTGCACAAGCCCCCAGTTGCTATCTATCACAAGCCAGGTGTAGACAAGAGAATAAATGCAGCCACACTGCAGCATGTTTAGATTTGGCAAGTACTGACAACACTTGGGAATGCTGTCAGTAATATTTCTGATTTCTAAAAGCTCTGAAAACTCACTTAAAGCTCTTGATTATGGTATCCTGAAAGTATTCTAGAATTATCCTTAGTCAACACATAAGGTTTAAAAACAAAATTGCTCAGGTCAACATGACCCAGCTTTGGCACCTACAGTTAAACTATTGCTGCAGAAAATCACTACTTTTTCAAAGGGCACTTGTGGGTCCCTCCCCAGCTCCCTACATGCAAACTCAGGTGTCTAAATTTACATATATGAAACTGAAAATTTTGGCTTCACTGTTTAACAGGCAGATCTGCTGGGAGGTCTCTTGTAACCAGATTTTTTTGTAGCCTCATATTTATTGGACAGATACTGGCCCAATTCCAATCCACAACTGCAAATCCAAAGAAACAGCTCAGAGCAAACCAGCAGCCTTATTAGCTTTTAAAGATTTCATTTTCAAGAACTCAAGACCCTTTATTGACTAATGAAAGGTTGGGTCCCCAAGCCCACAGACTGATGTTGCTTGGAACATATTTTAATCATTTTGGAGTGCTAGCAGCCATCTGTCTAAAGAGCTTTGATCACATAAATGCACTCTGAACTGCAGCTCCTTCCGACTCCAAACCCTGTCCAAAAGCCAAAGGGAACCCGCAGGCATGGCAACTTTGAGACAATTCAAAGCCTTGCACCGTGATAAGGCTGCTTTTATTATTTAGCACATCATTAGATTTAATGACACCACAGATAAGAGATACACTAAAAAGATACCATTGTCATCGGCTATCTTATAACAGCAACATCCAACTGTGACTTTGCTTTGTTTCTACCCAACACTTGTTACTTACTATGCTACTTTAAAAGAATCGTTAAATGAAAGAAAAGGATTTATTTTCCTGCTGCAAGCATCAAAAATAGTAAAAAAAACCCTAACAAAAATAAAAAATATAGAACTTTGTTTTTTTAATACTTTCCTGCGTAGTTAAAAAAAAAAAAAAAGACACAAAAGACAAGCAGAGAAATCCTAATCATCTACTGTATTTTCAGTTTAGACTGTTTACTGTTGGGAAGATACTGCTTGCACATACAAGCCTACTTTGACCAGCACTGAATATAAATTTACATTGAAAAGAGAGAGATTCTTTACACTTAGAGCTCTTAACATTATAACATTTATTAACAAATTTTACATGATTCCCATTATTATTTCCTAGTTTTGAAAAAATTTGGCCCATCTCAAAGCTTATTTTGTGGTGATCAGTATTTTTTGTTGTGATGCCTTGTAAATGGTACAGACACATGCTATTAACCATGAAAGCTTGAAAGCAATGACAGTGTCAGGCATGAAGAAAATGTATTTTAACTACCAGAGTTAAGAAATTGCTCTCAAAAATCAAAGTAGAAGCCCTAAGAGAGTGGTAAAAACTGCATGAAAATATCTATCTTGATGACAGGAGAGACACAGTGGTGGAATGTGTGTGACAGTGCATGACTTTATTTACTCCAAAAGTCAGCAGCCTCAGTGAGTTCAACCCTGAGATTACAGTGCTTGCAGGTTTCTCTTCATTCTGAGATCTCGTTCCTGGCTCTCTTCCTCAGGACATTAGCCACCAGTAACCAGGAGAAACTTTCAGTGCTGTACAGTATAATAACATAGTTTTCAATTCACAGTCATACCAAGTGTGGCTAGCTAGCAGTGTGAAGAAGGTGAAACAAACAAACAAATAAATAAATAGATAAATAAAAAAGAAATAAACCCTGCACTTCTCTGTCATTAGTGAAAACATTTTCAGGTGGCCATTCTGTAATGTTGATACAGCACAGATTAAGGAAGACAAACCATAACATGAAATGGCTCAGGTAGTGGAAGAGCTTCTCTAAATTCTTTGCTGTCAAAGAAAATACAACACTGATGGTTCACTCAGTGTAACTCCCTCCTTCTCCTTCTGTGGCTTTTCCTTCCAACTCAGAGTCATGAAAGCTTTTCTGCTAGAGAGACAGCAGCTCCATAGCCCTGCTTACATGCCTTAGTGGCATCAGGAAAAAAGACAAGTGGCTCTGTGCTAGTTCTCCTTCCTGTCATGACCATATAAACTGCTGCTTATAAAAGCAAGCTATTACTAGTATGTTACACTTCACTCAAATATCTGAGAGACTCAGAACTGAGCAAATCCCAGCAGGCCCACTTATTCACTGGAAAACTGTGGCTGAAACTTCCAAGTTGGTCTCTACTCTCCTAAAAATCACCGTTTTCACACCTATGCTGGCAGAGCTACCCATACCAGAGGAGTAACACATCATTATGGAATGCTGGACACAGGTTAAAAACCTTCCAAAACACAAGACCTCTATCACATTAGTTAGAAAAGCAGTTTGTCAATGGGAAGTTAAAATGGAAATTTTTCCAATAAAGGGCATCAACATGACACACATGTATCAATTCAACAAAAGCTCTAAGTTTAGACAGGAATTGAATAAAGAAAATACCTTACTCTTGACTTCTCTTTTTGTAAACAAAACAGGCGGTCAGCCTTCTGTTTTGTGTTCTGTGACAGGCAGAGGACTTCTGCCACCTGCATTCTTAGCTGCTCCCTAAATATCTAAGGAATACATTTTTCCACTGTGAGCAGTGTTAAGCACAGAGTAAGAAACGCAATGTTATGTCTAGCACTGACTGAAAATCGCTCATGTAGAAAGTCTTCCTACCAAAGATTTTTTAAATTGGGAAATGTAAATCCAACACAAAAAAATATGTTGTCTTCCTGTGGTAAGTTTCTGAGCGAAAAGTTTTCTTTCACCTTAGTATTTCAAACTGAAATGCCATTTTGTTTCAGTTCTTCAGCTGAAGAGAACTGAACTGAAAGACATCAAAATCATGATTTTTTGAAATTACTGAATTGACATTTTAACATAAAAACATGTCCTGTGAGAAAACAACAAAAAAAGAAATGGCCTTTTAAGTCCTCCTGACAATGTTATTACTTTATTTCCAAATATCATATTAATAACAAAAGAATTCCCTTTCATACAATATTTATAGGGCAAGCCAAATTTTTTTTACACTTTTAGATTTTCTTCCTGACTTCTCATGGGGAAATCTGTCTTCCAAATAGCTCTTATTACACACACGGTTTTCCTGTGTTTCTTTAACTTGCTCTAGAGAGGGCTGCTTCTTATTCTCTATCTGTTTTCCTTCTCTCATTTTAAAGCAAGAGTACCTGCATTTTCATGGTCTCTAAAGGTGTTATGCAAAAGGGTAAAACTTCTTTTTCAGTTTATACAAATAAAGCAGCTGAAGCCCAGTTTAGCCATGTGATTCATCTATATTCATCCTGCATTTCAACATTTTAATGGTAGAATCAGAATATGTATCCTTTGGCCACACACTCTTTCTACCAGATAACAGATTTCATAATCCTGCGTATGGTCTTTATAGATTCTCCAATTTTGATTTTGCATATTCTTACACTGTATAGAATAGATATTAACTTTAGTGATCTCATCATCCTAATTTTTACAAGTATTTCTACAGGAGTTTCATACTTTGTATTGCTATCTACTCCAGACTACCAGTAGCAGTCGTTGGGTTGACTGCAGGTAACTCTTTCAGAGACTTTAAACCTTCCAAGAAGTTAGTTTTATAATGCTTAAATGACTTTGGAAAATGGCTCCTAGACATCTCTAACTATGTGCTTATTTCAAAAAGCACAGAACAAAGTTACACCTCCTAAACTTTTCAGCTCAATGAGAAACCAAGGAAGTCATAACAGAAAATCACATAGAGCAGAGGTAAAAAAGAAGGTGATGGAATCAGCCAGGCAAAGGACAGCTGTGAACAGAATGCCAGCAGGGCCCTGTATACAGAGTCGTGAGACCATATCAGCATCCAATGGCAAGGAATTCCTTTCTGTCAAGCAAATCGTTGCTCTTAGAGAAGAACAGAAACTCATGTGAAAAGGCCCATCCCAGCAAAAACGACAAAGTAAATGTTGTTTTAGTTCACATTACCCCACCACAGCAAATAAGTAGAGAAGAAGTCGGCTCAAGTCCGGTGCAATACAGAATAAAGACCTGTGCAGACTTCTGGCCTTAATGTACTTGCCACAAAAAGTGACTGTTTGGTACTCAACTAATTTGAAAAACTTAAGAAACTTTGTCACTACAACACCCAGTAACAGAAGTAGCAGTGGAATTAGCATAGTGCATGGTGCAAATTAAAACTGCATCACAGAGTGTGTTAGCTTCAGTACATATTCATGTTCCTTCCTCAGACCTGCTGCTTAGTGTTTCTATTGGCAAGGCACCTCTGAAGGCCAAGAGCCAGCCTCTGGAAACATCAGGCACAAAGATTTCATATTGGCTAGATCAATCCAACAGCAGCACAAGGCAATTTGAGTGTACAACATTCTGGTTGCAGGGATGGCGTGAGGTGACTTGTCATTCCATCAGGTGACTTGGATCTTTAACAGTTCAGTTCTTCCTCTCTGTCAAAGTTTTCATAAATCTGAGGCGGAACTCAGCTAAAGTTGAGTTGGAAATTGCTTTTCCATGCTGAATTTTTTTTCCCAGTGAGATAGAAAAACTTTCAAAGTCCTGTCAGGACAAGAAGCAAAACATTTAAAAGTTGGTTTGTTTTTTGTTTTTTTTTTACACAGAAAGCTTAAAGAGCATGCTGATGACTAAAATATTTAATTGGAGGGCAAACAAAGGACGCTCCCCAGCCCCCAACAGGTTTGGACACTGATTCACCTTTTCATTGCCTCCCAAACTGCCACTGTAAACACCAAGCCTAGGGTATATACTGGAGTTTCTCTCCACCATCCCTTTTCTTTGCAAATGGTCAAATACTAATTGGAGAATGGATGTGAGTCTGGTCTGCCATGCTCCCAAGAAATTTATCTATCCACAGATTTATTTCTGAAGTCAGTCTCTTTGACTATACAATTGTTAGAAAGTTGAACAAATGCAGAAAGTGAGACAATAATCAATTCCAAGCTGGAGAACAAGAAGTCTGGGACTGGGGTAGGGACAGGAGGATAATAAATTCAATAAAGTGTGAAATAAGCAAGGATAACAAGGGAGGGCTCTGCCTGTACTGCTCACCTGCACTAAGTCACTGAGGAATACAACCATCTCAGCAGTACCAGTAAAACTTCATGCAGCTGCTTTCCAACGCAGAGCAGCTCACTATCAGTCTTCCCCCCTTCAGCTGTCTAATCTAGTTCATGAAACAGCCCCCAAAACTTGGACTTTTATCTCCTGTAACACTAACAAGAGCTGTGATTGCACAAGCAATCAACTGACAAAGGAAAGAAGTCATAGGGAGACATAGGAGCTTACTAGTTGGAAAACGCTTATGAGACCACAGAGTGAGAAAGACCTACCTAAATTTCCAATTCTTTTGGGGCTGCAGCACCTCACTGGAAAGTGGCACAAAACAGAGGAGGAGGAGACTGAACACATAGATTCCAAACCCTAGGTCCAAATTATGAGGGTGCTGGCTCCCCTCACCCCCACAAATTGACTAAAAATCCACTGAAACCTCCATGGGTTGCTGAGAGATGTGGTTTCAATCAGTCTGATTTAAAGACAGCAGTGTTTCCCCACCCCAATTTTCTACTAATTTTAGCAGTTCAATAAACAAACAGAAAGATGGTCCCTGCCTTTTTCTTTGCTGTAACAGAAGAGAAACAAAGACTTTAGTATTCGCTTACAGAGTCATTAATTTCTGTATATTTGGTTACATCACACTGGAGCAGGTTAGGTTCTTCCAAAACATGTATTACACAGACTCCCACTGCATAGCCAAGCCCCTCATCTCTTTGGTACGAAAAAGAACCTCTTCTGTGCTTGTAAGTGGGAAATTTAATTAGCTCAAGGTTTATGTTTAATGTCAGGTGTCTGAAACTCTTTGATAAAATAGAAGTCACTGCTGCAAGGACAGAGGATACTTAAAACACAACTGCTGTCTTCTCCATGATCTCCCCAAAACTGCTTTGCAAAAAGAACAGTGCGGTTTACAGTGACATCATTACATGCTCATTCTTCTTAATGACTGTAATTACACCATGCTATGTCTAAAACAACTAGTACTGAAACAATGACAGCAACTGCCAGAACAGAAGCAAGCAGACAGGATGAAAAGAGCAGGAAAATGAGTCAACGGCCATAACTGAAAAAGTGAGATAAAAAAAACCAACAGGTATGAAAAGACCAGTTCTCTGAGGTAAATTGCTGGGACAGGTGCTCAAGGTAGTCTGCTATTGCTTTAGAGGAAGGACTGACATCACCTCTCTGCATTAGTGGTTGCAGATTCACTAATCCCACTGTAAATGGCTTCCAGTTCATTTAGGCTGGGAAACTGGATGTTAGAGTAGCCCAATCTTCTGCTACATATTGTGTTCCCCTGAGGGAGATCTAGACTGAGAGAACTCTGAAGAAGACTGAAAGATGGCAGAACAGGCTGGAATGTTTGAGCAGGGGTCAGTCAGAGTACAGGAAACTGACTATTTAGGCTGTTTATTGTAATCTGACTTGTTACTGCAGTGGCTGTGATGAATATTGACTTTTTAGGTAGAACTAATTTATAGATTTTAATAGCCCTTAAAACTGGAATGAGAGCAACATTCTAACAACAAGAATTACACCATTTTATATCCGTACATAGAGCCCATGGAGCATGATTGAATGGCACTACCTGAGTATTATATGCCATACCATCAGTCACGAAACTGTAGAATGGAAGTAAATTAAATGCACACAAACTTTATCCAAAGTTTGAATAGAAAAGTCTTTTTATCCGAGACTAGGAGTAATGGCTTACAAAATAACTTTCTTCATCTATTTCTCCTGTAACAGGGTGATTCAGTTCTGTAGTTGAAATGAAAATTGAGTTTGTCCCTGTGCCTACAAGTCCTTCATTTGGGGAAATAAAAAACCTTATTGATTTCCTACTTTCACATCTATCAATTTCAGTCTTTAAAAAGATGAATTTCCATGTCATTTTACAAGAGGTTTTGCGGGAAAAATATGAGGACCTCCACAAAAACAACTGCTAATTAGGCCATTTGCTTGTGACACTTGAACATGAATCTCAAGCATTCCAATTGAAGTACTGTAAGCATTGAAACATGTAGATTTAAATTCTGTTAAATACCTTCTCAGTTTGCAACTTATAAAGTGCTACAACTAGTTAGGGAGCAAGAAAACTGCTGGCATTGCATGCAGAGAAGCTGCTCATTAACTGAGTTTGAATCTAAAAAACTTACTTCAGGTAATTGTACTTATTAATACAAAGAGCCTTACTGAAGTTATTCTTCTATTTAATTGTTGAGAACCGTCACATAACTGTAAAATAAACCATCTTTTTCTCCCATGCTCAACATAACTTACAGACTACAATTACTTTGCAACATTATACTGATTTTGACAGGGATACAGTTGATTGTCTTCACAGTAGCTGGTATGGGGCTACATTTTGGAAAAAAGTGTTGCTAACACATGGATGTTTCAGTTATTCCTGAGCAGAGTCAATCCCTTTTCTGCTTTTCACACCACTCCAGCAATGAGCAGGCAGGGGGTGCCCAAGAATTTGGATAGAGACAGAGCTGACTCCAACTGACCTAAGGCATATCCTATACCATATGGTGTCACACTCAGCATATAAATCTAGGAGAAGAAGGAACCTGACTATAAAATTAGACAGATCACATAACTGAAAAATATGCAAATAAAAAAAAAAAACTTGCAATGATGTTCAAACAACAGAGGTATGTGAGAAAGAGGTAGTAGGATTAACACCCCCATGTACTTCAAAACCGGTTATTTGGATACAGCCTCCTTTGGTCACTGAGGATCTTATGATTTGCATTAATCTCTAGCTTAAAGAGTGCTGTGTTGAAACAATATATTAGTAAGCTAGAAACTCTATGCTATTCCTAACTCTTATGCAAATTTTAATTTCTAGTATGTATTTTTGAGTTAGCATCCAGAAATTGCAATTTTCTTTTTGAAACTTGATACAGAGACAACACGAGGAAAACAAACAGAAGCACAGAATTTGCCAAACTTTATTTGCAGCCAGCTTCTTGTTCCTTATGTATCTGAATTAGATTCTTCCTCCTTTTTAATTCCATTGCATTTCTCTGCCCCTTCTAAAGAAGATTGAAATAGTTCTAGGATATGTATTCTTTTCAGAAAGTCAAAATTCAGAGGGAAATAAATGTTTCCTCATATATCTGCAAAAGCTCATTTTAATTTTGCCATTCTGGCTTTCCATGAAGTTCCAGTTTCAGCTAGGATTCGCTTTTCACCTGAAAAGAAGTGTAGTTTACAACATGGACTTCTTTCACAGTTGGAGGAAAAAAACCTGAATGTCTTCAAACAGCAGCAGCTACCAGATCAGAGAATTATAGAATAATGAGTTGGAAGTGACCACTGGCAGTCTCCAGTCCAACCCTTCTCAAAGTGATATCAATATGTGATCACACTATGTTGCTCATGACTTTATCACATTAGACACTGAAAATCTCCAAAGATGGAGATGATAAAACCTCTCTGGCAACCTGTTCCAATGATGGAGAGCCCTCGTGGTGAAAAAGTTTTCCCTTGTAACCTGTCTGAAGCTCTTGTGTTTCAATTCAAGTCAGTTGTTTCTCGCCCTGTTGTCATGGAGCACTGTGAAGAGGCCACCCTTCTTGACAACCTCTGCACAGACTCTGTCAGGCTGCCATTAGGTCTCCCTGGAGCCAACAAAGAAAGGAATATTTTTTCTTTCCCAGGCTGTACAAGAGCAGCACCCTTGGTCTCTCTTTACATTGCAAATGCTATGGCTTCCTGACCGTACCAGTTGCCCTCTGTCAAAATTGCTCCAATTTATAGATGGCTTACTTTTACTGGGGACCCAAAACTGGATGCAGTATTCTAGATACCAAGAATCTTTCCTCTGGAGAAAATAAAAAGGGATTCTTTTCCCCCCTAAAAGTCTCCACTTGTTTCCCTCCTTTGGGCTTGCCTGCATGTATTCACTTCACACATAGAGATCTGGACCTAAGAATCTCTCCCCTGATGTTGTATGGTAAAATGATACTTTGCTTTTCCTGGATTATACTAATGTTAGTGAAAGTCAGATTGGTATTAAAATGGACATTTTAATGTTTTGTTTCACACATATGCATCCAAAATTGTTAATAGATGCACACAATCATTACTTTTGTGACCAAATTCTTAAAATGTTACTGTGTGCTAAGGCACAAGTACAAGTGATATAAGTATCACTTTTATGCTTTAATGTGAGCTTCTAGTTTTTTTTGTTTCCTCTGTTGTTGTTGTTGCATTTTTTGTTTTGTTTTATTTGTTTTTGTTTCCTTAAATTTGCTTCTTTCAAGTTAAAGGATGATGTAGTGTCCCGGTTCTGGCCAGGACAGGGTTAGTTTTTGCAGTAGCCAGGAAGGCGGCATGGCTACAACCCAGAGGATATTCCATATCATCTCATGACATTTTCCAGTTGGGGGAAAAAGGGAGTCTCTTCCAGGGAGAAGGGGTTCCTTCCCATTGGGATAGTGTGGCTGTGGTTGGATTGGGGTGAGAATTGTGCATGTGAATCACTCTTTCTCTTTTGTACACTTTTGTTATTAATATTGTAGCTGCTGCTGTTCATTTTCTTGTCATACTGCTGTTTCCAGTAAATTATTCTCATGTCAACTCCTGATCTTCACCTTTTGTGCCTCCAATTCTCTTTTCTGTCCTATTGCAGGGGAAGCAGGAGGGGGAAGAGGGGAATGAGTGAGCGGCATGTGGACTGGAGGGTCTCAGCGGGAGCACTGAACTGGGGAGTACCACTCCTAAACCATGACTCAGAAATCTCAGTTAAAAAATGGAGAAAAAGAACAAAGTAGGAGAAATGCTTTTTGTAAGGCCAGGGAATACCAAGGAGCAAAAGGAGAAGCCATCAAATGAGCCAAAATTCTTAAGCCTGGGTCATACTGGCTCAAGATAGGAAGTGTAAGAATCTGGCAAAGACATGAGAGAACAGCTGGTGAAGGGAATGTGCACCCAGCATTATCACATTGCAGCTTTACAGTTCAGATGAAGATTGGAGCATGTGTGGAAGCCTGTATTTTGCTCACTGGGGAATTCTAAAATCCAAAAAAGAGAAGAAACTCTGGGGAATGCAGTCTTGAACAGAACTCACTTAGATCAAAGCAGCAAACTTCCACCTTCAAAACAGACTGTCTAAAAACACTCTCAATGCTTATTCTAGACTACCATAGCATGGCAAGAACCATGAGGAAATAAAAAGACCCAGTAGACATCTGTACATGTGTCCCTTCCACATACAAAACAAAGTGCAAATTTTCATTCATTTTGGATGGCTTGGGAAATGCACTGTCTACCTTGTCATTCATAATTACTGTGGCCATTCCACTCTTGGCCTGGTACAGTCCCAAAAGCTTTATGCACGTGTCATATATTCTTTTCTGTCTCATTTGGCATGTGTTTGAAGTATTGCTGCACTGTTGGATGACATGGACTGTAGATGTTCACGTAACTTACAGGAAACTGTAACCAAAATGTTAAGAAGTTCATAA
Organism: Catharus ustulatus; assembly: GCF_009819885.2. Classification (NCBI taxonomy): domain Eukaryota; kingdom Metazoa; phylum Chordata; class Aves; order Passeriformes; family Turdidae; genus Catharus; species Catharus ustulatus. The sequence continues at coordinate 24,840,227 of NC_046226.1, forward strand.
GAGTCTTCATAATGATGCAATTAATTTCTAATCAAGTCAAAAGATAGGCCTGAGACACCAAATGTAGCTGCTTACGCATTTACAGGAGTCCTTGTTGCCTTTTACAACTCTTGCAGGTTCAGCTCCAGGTGACCTCTGGCTTTTCAAGTATGCAGTGTTTTCATACAGAGAGACTCTGGGATCTCCATACTTAAAGATATTCAAAACCCCACTGGACATGGTCCTGGGCAACCAGGCTTCAGTGGCCCTGCTTGAGCAGAGGCTGGACAGGATGACTTCCAGAGGTCCCTGCCAACCTCAGTCAGTCACTCTGTGGGTCCACTTTGGAACACATCAGCCTCCAGAACTGTGAGGTAGGTAGAGATAAAATCTTCTACTTTAGATGTTATAACTTCTATAAATCAGCAGTGATACATGAGTTCTTGCCCCAGGGGATAATCAGGTGAGCATTTCCACACCTTATGGATAGATTTTGCAAATGCTGTCAGCCAACTTACAGTGAAATTTGACTGTTCAAATTAAGAGCCATAAGTTAATAATATGGTACATTCTAATGCTGATTCCTGCAAGTAATTATTGTTAATATTTCTGGGATTTAAAGCATTTATACAAAGAAAATGCTGCCTACTATACTCCTTAAAGATTGTATATTAGTGCAAACTTGATAGGCTATGCCACAAATATCACTCAAAAATCAGTGAAAATCTCCCACAATGCATATTAGATCAACACAAGCAAATTCTTAATTTTTGAAATATCAATTTAAAAAATTGCATCTCAGTTTTTAAATTATAAAAAAAAAACCCAAACATTTAAATTAGTATTAAGAGCACCATAATAAATTTTTTCTAGTTTGGTAAATCATACCATAATTTGTGCACACACTAAATGCTGACCAAATTCATTAAATGCAATAATCACAAATTGCTTGGGGTTTCTATTCACTATTAACAGGCTTTAAATAAATGCCTATGAGATTTAGGAACAAAAGTTGTTTTTAAAACTTCCCTCCAAGGTTTTAATAAACTTAATGAGAAGGGAAAACTTGAAAAACCTCTAGAAACCTGAGTATTTTTCACTTTGATTGCTGAAACACTGAAAACACACAGTTCTGCTATTGCAAATGCTTTTTAGACATGAATAACTAGTCCTCTTTATTTCCAATGAGTATAGTATTCACACTATATTTATTATTTACCTCTGTAGCCCACATCCCTCATCACAGACATTCAGCCTTCAGATTCACAATTTTCTGCTGTGTTGATGCCAATTCTCCTGCCTTTAACCTGCTGGCAGCTCTGTATCCCCTCTCACACAGGAGGTCAGGATGAAATGAGAGCTGTAACCCAACATCACTCCATAAAACAACCTAACTCCTTCACTGGACCACACAGAGCTTTTCCTTAGGGACTAAAACCTGCTGATTCACGCAAATGTTCAGTGCAGCCCACCTAAAATAATGAGAATGGGTATTTTTCTCATTCTACATACTGCTACAGAACATAGGGAATTAAAAGGCACATTTACTTGGATTGAAGAAGAAAACAGTCTTTTGGAATTACAGAATTTATTACTTTAAAATCTATACTGACTAAGGTTTGTGCAAGCAATCAGGGAAGAAACAAACATTTATGTAATCTGGTTCTTTTGTCCATGTTTTTTTTAGGTGACCACATTGACACAGCACCATTTTTTAAGTATGAAAATCAACCAACACCAACTTTTCACTTCCCTTAGAAGAAACTAGTACAAAATTCAGGCTATAAGAAAGGGACTCCTATTTCAAAGACATGGTTGGTGAGCAGTAAAGCAGAAATGCAGGCTTTGATTCATTGATGTATTCACATTTTTCCAACAAATACCTATTTGATAAGGCCATTTCCTCACTCACTCAGACATCGTACAGAAAATTTCCCCTATGAGTCACTCATTCATATTAGAATCAATCATTTTACCTGTAATAAACACGTAATGTTTGGATTTCTTCTTCTAGTTTTTTGCACTGTTGAAGAGCAGTTTCCTTTTCTTGTTGCAAAGCTGTCAATTCTGCCTGTGAAACAATAAACAAATGATAAACAATTTATTCAGAATGCCCATACTTTTTTGAGTACATATCAATGTGTGTAATAATTTCAACCATTATAACTGCACAGAGTTTAATAGAGTTATACTGTTATGTAACATAGTTTTGTGATTTAACCCCAGCAAGGAACGAAGTACCACACAGCTGCTTGGTCACTTCCCCTTCCTCCCACTGATGGACATGGTGAGGAGAATCAGGAAAGAAAAGAAAATCAAATTTTGATTGAGATAAGAACAGTTAAATAATTGAAACAAAGTAAAAAATAATAGTAATGATACTAATATGAGTAATTGTAATAAAAAGGAGTGGGACAGAGGGAGACAAATCCCAAGACAGACAAGGGATGCACAATACAACTGTTCACCACCTCTGACTAATGACAAGCCTGTCCCTGAGCTGTGACACACCCTTTCCTGGTAACTCCCCCCATTTTATATACTGGGTGTGATGTTCTATTACACAGAATGTCCCTTTGGCCACTTTGGTCAGTTGTCCTGACCATGCTCCTTCCCAGCGTTTTGTGTACCTCCCCACTGGCAGTGCAGGAAACACTGAAAGTCCTTGGCTTGGGGCAAGCACCACTTAGCAACATCTAAAACATCAGTCATCAACATCATTTGCATACTGAATCTAAAACAGAGCGCTGTACCCGCTACCAGGAAGAAAATGAACACTTACCCAGTCTGTTTAATTCTTATGAAATATTCTTCCTTTTTCTAGCATTGAATTTGTTTCTAGGGGGTGTTTTTTTGTTGTTATTTTTCCCCTAGCAGAATTATATTTTGAATGGCTTCTCCCATGTATATAGCAAGTTTTTTGAATACCTCAGGTTAGAACTACTCAGTTCAGCCAGGTGCTAATAAGCAAACATACTTCATATGATATATGTGTTGCTATACTGCATATACAGTATATAGAAAGTGAAGCAAGGCCCTTGGCCACGAACTACTGATACAGACTCTGGTCTGGACCTGGCCCCCTGGCTGCTAGGGGCAGCTCCCACGGTGGCAGCCCCCGGCTGCTGTTAGCAGCAGAAGAGCTGTGATACCCAGGACCTTGAGCAGTGGCAGGCAATAAATCAGAAGGGACTGCAGAGACGGCACACACCGGGATCTGGGTGCATTCTCACCCAGGATCTGGTTTATAGAAGGGTGAGGGAATCCCTGAGCAATCAGTCATCTCCCATCTGTGAGCCCCACCGGACACTCCCCCTCTTGTCCTTAGTTCTCACTCAAGGGAGTGTGACTCATGACAATAATGGAAATTGCAGCATGTGGCTTGTAAGTCAGGAAGGTAGCCAGCCCCAACAGGCCTTACACTTAAAGAGGAGGCAGTGAGAAATGAGTATTCATGCATATTTAATATTAGTCTATAGCTTAATCACCATTAATTTTAAAAGTCCAGTTTCAATAGCACTGCAGGACTGTCTTGAGGGCCCAGGTACCATATGAATTATTTTTAAATCAGCGGATGATTTATTGTTGTAACAACAAATAAGATCAGGCTTCCACAGCAATTCCTTGACACATGAGCCCGAGCATTGGGCTGTTTTCCAATGTTTTTAATTCATGGTGTAAGTTATTAATTGTACAAATTGTAGGGCCCTTAACCAAGAGGCACACGTGTGAGAAATGCCAACTGTGGATTCTGCCAACTCTTCAGGACAGTGTTGCGGAAAAATTTCTTGGTAAATTAAAGACCTGTTATATGAGCTACAAACCCATGAAGGGAAATGCACACAGTTCAGCAGCCTCTAAGTCTGCCAAACTCACTGTATAATCATGAACAACTCTGCCTGTATGCCTCAAAAACTCTCTCCTAAAACAGGGCTCCCACTTGCTTCTGTTTCCTGTTTGTCTCTAAAGACTGCAAGTCTTCAAGGCAGGTGTTTTACTGTTTACTGTCAACTCCCAGTCATCTATGGGCAATTCATTCTGCTGGTTGATTAATCATGTCCTGGATACTTGGTTGATTCCTGGCAAATTTTACTGAACTCTGCATTGCACAAATGCAGCTACACAAGCAGTCTCTGAACCGTGCTGCTTGGTGGGTCATGTTGCACCCAGGGTTTTGCACTGCCCAGGTACAGGACTCACTGCTGTAATTGCTCCTGTGAGACACATCCATAAAATTTTAACAGGAAGTTCCCTAGTGAATAAAAACTTTCTTACTATATGGGGGGGCGTTCCTTCAGCTTTAAAAGCAGAAAGCGTTAATGTTTAACGTCTGAGTGACAGTGGTTTTGAGCTTCTGATACTGAAAACAATGTACTGGATGCTGGCAAGCCCTAACTTCTGTCAGCAAGAGGTTAAAATCCTCTGCAGGTGAGCCTCTTGCCTCGTGTAGCTTGCTGCCTTGCAAGCAGAACTCACAGAACACAAGATGTTAGCCAAACCAAGCTATTTTCTGTAATTATACTGTTCTGTAGGTGAAACAACATTCTTAAAAATTGGAAAACACGCTTGAATCAAAGTAGGTGGTTTGTTCTAGAGGCCAGTAATTAACATCCTTGCCAATTTTCAGTGTACTGTGAAGTGTGATTGAAATGGTAGACTGGAAGGAAATGTTTGCAGCTGACACACCTACTCAGAGAGATTAACGGCTAGTCTCTTTGGAGAACTATCATAAAACATACACCTAATGTTCCACTTGCCTTTCAGGACAAGAGTCAGAGGCACTAGAGTTTTAAGACTATTATTTATGTCAGTTTTTCAGCAGAAAAAACTGCACTGATTTGACTGGCTTTGCATCTGGGTTTGTACCAATAAAAATAACAGCAGATTCAGGTTCTTTGGATTTTAAAAAACCCAACAAAACCAAAAGCTACAAAAAGTGAAGGGAAGGAAAACAGACATTTATTAGCCTCCTCAGTAACTTCTAGTGGAGTTGATACTAGGAAGCTTCATGAGACCAACAAAAATCCAAGCACAAGAGTCTCTGTGCACAGCATGCAGCCATGTGACAAAATGACCCATTGTTCACAGGCCTGAAAGGGTGGTAAACACAAATAAATCAGTCAAATATCCTCCCAAGGCAGAGATTTAACAATGCCCATCACAAGTTAAATTGCTAAATAAAATAATGGCATCTGCTCTACTATAAAGAATTTGGAAGACTCCTAAATATATATTGAAATCTATCCATAGTGTATATGGCAAAAATCCTGCATGAGCTCACCTCTAGTAATAACAATAGCTGTTTGAGAACTTTTTAACAAAATATTGTTCCTCTGGAAAATGTCAAGCTGGGGAAATCATAACTTTTCACAGAAATTGATTTGTTTTGATTAAATTGTTTTGGAAGGTAGTGTAAAGAAGGAGCAAGAAGAAGAGTTACACTCAGGTTCCTCTGGTGGTGGTTTCCCCTAAAAAGGTCACTTCAGAAGTGAGCTTGATTACCTTTAGATATAGGTGTCACTCTCAGCAAAGTTCCTGTTTAACCCTGAAAGAGTATTCTGATCACTTAGGTACTGTGAAAAAATATTTCTGAAGATTTGTTTTGTCCAGAAGTTCCTACATTTTCATATTTGGTTTAATGTGGATAGATCCTTTCCCATTCTCTGTCCCCCTATCCACCTTCCTGCAAAGGAGAATTCTTGTTTCTTTACTTTCCCATTTTGCATTTTAGCAATTATTTGGTGAAAATTTAAATTTTCCAATTAAATATAAAATCTAACTGCTACCTATCAAACTTAAAATACCTGATCTCAACTACAAAATAAAATCTCAGTACTGATCTTTCTACTGTTGCTTTTGCTTCAAAACATTTAAAGGAACAATGTTATGTGTTTTCTTTCCACAAAGTTTGGAAAAATACAAGACTTAAGCAAAACTAGTTTTATCTTTTCCTAATTACTCTAGGGGAAACATGAGCACCCTCAACTGTAATCCAAAGTTATAGATGCAAGAACACACAGCTGTCAGGTTCTCTTTGGAACTGTACCTTTGTGTGAGAGATGGCTTTTGTAAGACTTCTCAATACCCAATAGAAGGGAAAAAAATTCAATTAACTTGACCAATAAAGTTTTATAGTTTTATTTTAGTTATTTATTTTCTCATGCATTTATAGAGAGCACATATATTCTTATAAATATATATATATATTTATACTATGCATTTATTTTTACTTTCTGAGATAGGCTAAACAAAAAACCTTTTCTGTTACCTCCCACTAAGCAGGGTCTTCATTACCATGATCAATTCAAACACATCTCCCCTTAGTACTCTGTACTAACGCCAGTGGAAACCTCTTACCTGACACATTCTTGCATTCTTTTTGCTCACAGTCACCCTCCAGCCTGTTCTCCTGCACACTTTTTACCCAGTTGACAGTGGAAACTCTTATTCATCTTGAAAAGATAATACCTTACACTTGGCACCAAAATTCCACTCCACTGCTTTTGTTTTTCCAGTACTTGAGGTCATCCCAATCTTTCTGCAAGACAGCTAGAACCTACTTTGTATTTATAATATCTCCATGTCTTATTAAAAACAACTCTCAGCTCTGTATCACCGAGCAATTTTGCTGGTACACTGCTGCTCTTCATGCCAAAGATTCTCAATGACAGCATTAAGGAAAACTGGTTCAGCACCAACTGGTAAGAAATTGGAGAGAAATTCCACTAGTGAAATCCTTGGACCTTAACATTTCTTCCTTCAAAGCTGTTTGCTTCTGCCTTTCTGCTAACTAGTTCCTTATTGCCTTTGACTAATCCCTCATCTCCTTCATGGGTACATGACATTTTGCAGACAGACGTGAGCTAAACGTGCCCATTCTTCCAAACAAGAGACGCTGGGTGAACCCAGCTAACAGCAAGCAGCATTTCCCACATTAAGCTTGTGCCTGCTTGTAAAATAACAATATACACATTCCCCACTGTAATTAATAATTTTCCATATGGCACAACCTATAAGCTTATGTGTCAGGTTATATTAAAAAAGTTTCCTTGTCTAAATAACCATTTATCATATCAAAGAAGAATTTCTTGCATGATCATTCTCGTGTGAAAACTGTACTTCAATTCGCTCTTGATGGATCCACGCTTTAAAAACATTTTTCTTCTAAATTTACTCTGAAGCCTCACAATAAAGACTAATTGGTCTCCAAATATCAAAAACAAATTTTTTGCCCTTCTAAATATAGATGCTGGCTCTTCTAATTCCCTGTCATATTATACTGCACATGACCTCATAAGATTTATTAAAGAACTTTACTATCATTCCTGGAATTTCAGGTACCAGTTCTTTCAGAACTGGGGATGGAAACCATCCATTAAGCCAATGCAAGTACAATAATCTATTGAACAACTAGCACGTTTGCATACATTCACTTTTCTTAACCCTTGTCCTCACAGCTGGCATCTTCATTGCCCAATGCAGAGAAAAACAAAAATTAAAACCACATGCTTTCAGACATAATTCAGAATTACCCCTGAACTCCATGGCATATTTCCTCTTTCCTTGTTCTCATTTCATTGTTCCACTATCGTTTGTTTCAATTTCTTTTCCAAGGGCAAATTTAGCTTAACCTCAGGCAATTTTTGTTTGTCTCTAGATCTCCTGTTTTCTAAGACCTAACTTCCTTGCTTAATAAGTGCCTTTCTTGTGGACAACTTACTTGCACTTTATTTGTATGGAAATTATAACCTACCATTACAGTGGGAACCAGTACAATTTCCCTTGGCTTGACTGAGATACATGTGAATGCATAAGTATGCCTTCACTCAGGAATAGTCATCACCAACATCTTGCTTTCTACTGACACAGGACATTCCTGTGGATTAGAAGAAGGTTAGGTGAGAAATCTGAGGAGTCTCCAAGTTAATTTCTACAATTTATGGTCTCAGTAACTTACATTTGGTAGAATCGCAAAGGGGAAAAGGGGAAAAATGGCACGAAGATGTCTTTCTGCCCTAGGTCCTACGTTATCTGGAGTATCAAATGGGATCTAATCTCAAACAGACAACAGAAAATTGCTCCCATTTCGTGTGAGGAAGAATAATGTTTCTGCTGATATAACCAGGCTGGTTGGATAGGAAGAGCTCAGGTGTCTTCTCAGGGCAGCAGGAGATTGGGAAGAATAAAGGTTTCTTTCATTATGAATTAGAATGAACATGCAACAAAACCCCAAATCTGGAAAAAAACATTTAAACAACTGAAGAAATATTTTAATCTTACACTATTTTTAATGCTTTCACATTTTACACACTATGTCAGTAAGAGAAATACATACTGCCTGATAGATACTGCCTGATACATACCTGCCAGGTCATGTTGTGACACATATGAGATCCAACTTCTAACCGTTCTGTTATTTTTACATTAGCAGCTGCTACTTAGTGCAGATTACAACAGCTCATCTTATTTTCTGTATCAAAGTGTCAACATATCAAACTGTTCCACCAACAATAGGAGTAGGTGACGCTTTGATCTAGAAAAGAATATAAGCACTTGTCTCATTAATTAGGGGATCAGAGGTTTTCAGGGTCAAGAAAAAGACTCCAGCTAACATGAGAGGACTGAAAATGGCTAGCACTCTAATAACACACTCAGCAATCTCTCTTTTTTTTTTTTTTTTTTAATCACAGTGTTGAAGTGTCAAATTGTTCCATTACAATAGCAAAGAGGACACATTGACCTAGAAAATTAGATAAAATGTTTCAAATTGCATTTAAGTATCATCCGGCCTCGATGATTTTAAAACTTAAAAGGTAAAATTAGAACTTAATATAGTAGTTGTTAAAAAATATTGACACATCATGAAATACATAATTAGCAATAATAAGTCCAAATGTAAAATGTAAAAAATTAATGTTTTATTTTTGAAGTTTGAAATGTAGGTTTCAATATTCACCAAATAAAACTTCTGAGAGATAAGTTGAGCTGGAAACATTTGAAATAGTAATTGAAATTATTAGAAATTCATGCAAAGTTGTTTCTTAAAACACAATTTTCTAACAGAAATAGTTTTTCTATACCTGCCTTAACTTGGAGTAAATGAGCCAATTTATTACTGATCCCTGATGAATCTGCACTGTGGAGGATCAGTAGAGCTAGAAAAACAAAATGAAGAACCAGCTGAGGGTTATTTGCGTGTGCGAATTTCAGGGTAAGGGTGGCAATTGTGGGAGCTCTAACAGCCCTCACCAGCCCTCTGCCACAACCACACCCGGGTTGACAAACCCTTTGGGCACAAAGGAAAGGTATCTCAACAGCAAACATGACCTTTATGAGTTTGCACCAGGATGAAACAATTAATCATGATATTTTACTCTACAGTCTAATACTACTGTTGGTCCAAATAAGTATCTGTAATTAGACTTCTTTTTCTGTTTTTTTTTAATAAGAAGTATTATCTCACTGCATTGTGAAGACACACTGGTTTAGATGGAAGTATTTCTGAGGAACATCAGACAGGATTTCTGACAGAAAAGAGAACTCCTCCCCAGCCATGTGATTAGGTTATTTGTTTTGAATGCAGAAACCTAATGCTGAGTCCCAGCTTTTGCATTAACCCACTCTGGGCAGCCTGGTAGACTCCTCCCAATGAGAATGATTCCCTGCTCCAAAGTCACGTGAATTATCCATGTTTCTGGGGACTACATTGCCTGTCTTCCCTCTCCATGACTGACAAAAATATTTTTTTATTAAATGGCCAGGTATGTGAAAAAGAGATACAAACAGGGATAGATGAGCTCCAGAATTCAGCCATCAAAATGTCTGAACGTGCCAAATAAGGGCCTTCACATACATAGTGTGAGAGCATCAACACTGCCTTTTTAACCTGTATAAGTTTAATTTATCTTACAAAGAATATATTTATGTTTTCTCTTATTGGAATTAAAAAGTTTAACCCTGTAATCTTCCTTTTTGGCAAAAATGGAATTGCCATTTTCAAGAAGTGCTGTGCTTCACATCTGTCTTACGTTACCTTCCTCAACTCAGCCTTTATACTATCCTTAATTTAATATTTTTTAAGGAGTTTTTCAGAAGACTTGTAAAAGATGTTACTATCTGACTGACATTCAGACTCACAACAAATTCACCAGTGAAAATATATTATCATATCAGATGAACATTGCTTGCACTATTCATTTCTAAGAGATCCTGTAGTGACTGGGATGCCAGCAATAGGCCACAACAAATACTACACAGATTGTGCAACTACAGAAAAAAAAATTTAAAAATCACCAAATAGCATTTTAGTGCTCTGAGAAAGAAAATGAAAGAATACAATTGCAATTTTGCTGAGACTAGGTACATACCTGGTTAATTTTATTACAATAAGAGCAAACAATATCCTGAGATGTGGTGCCTTTTTCTTGTGCTAGGTGGTCACACCACATTGGGAAGAAGCTCACTGTACCAGCAGTATTTAACAACCAGTTTGCTCTTTTACAAGCACATATTACAGGCAGATTTGCACAGGGAAGTAGGCCCATCCCTGGAGGTGTTCAGGGCCAGGCTGGATGGAGCTCTGAGTAACCTGGTCTAATGAAAGGTGTCTCTGCTCATAGCAGATGGATTGGAATTAGATGACCTTTAAGTCCCTTCCAACCTATGGTTCTGTAATTCATCAATTATCACATTATGCAAGTATCTATTTGAAATGCTCATGATAAATTTCAGGAAGAATTAAGAATTTGCTCATTTAACCTTAGCTATGATGAGACAAAGTTTCTTCATCATTTGCCGTATTATTCTATATTCTATTTGCTGTATATATGCTATACTTCTTCCAAGCAATATACTGATATACCGAAAATTGCAGGAAAAATTATCTATTCAAAGGACAATCTAAGGCATGTGATAAGAGTGTGAGACTAATACTTGGAACCATTTTATTTTAAAGAATGATTTAGGGAGTGAAGACAATTCATTTGTCTTGTGAGGTTGACATGATACTGCAATTGACTTCCCAGGGTCAAGATTTAATTTATGGTTTCCATTCATTTGCATACATAGGCAAAACCCCCGGAGATACCATCATACATGCCCATTGTACATATGGATAACTGCCTAATGATACTTCAAGTCTTGTTTTAGGCAAGATATAAGCATAGTGGATGACAAAAAGTCCCCTGAAAACTTCTGAGAATGACAGCTCCAAAATACACACCTATAGCTGGACTGGGCTTTGCACATAAGTAGCGCCACGTGCAGAGATGCTGACCTTTTAGTAGGAGGGATTTTATTAAGAACACAAGCTGGGGGTGCTTTAAAGAGCAAATAGATATACATATACTCCCTATACAGGTAGGCAGATACTTGCCTCACTACTGAATCACAATGTACACTATGAAAAGAAAACAAAAAAAACATATCAAGAATACTTTGTTTTAATAGAGAAAGAAAAACCCATTCACAACAGCAATTTCTGTGCAGTAGCCACAGCTTTACAATCTATATGAAAATAACACATATTAATTAATTTCTTTACTTCTCAGATTAAATACTATTTACAGCTGTGGACTTGTGGAAAGGAAATATTAATTCAGGATTGGTCTTGGTGACATCACATACTTTTTTTCTCATCTAAAAATCAATTTAGAAAATGCAAATTCAAATTAACAATGGAAAAATATCAGAAATACAGAGAAACTTGTGTTATTTGAAGGTAAAATAAAGGATATTGTTTTGGGCATGGTGTAACCATGTACCTCTTCATGATTCCATAGGAAACTGCACTGGAAAACAGATACACCCCTTTAAGATATATCAGGTTACCAAATATAAGCTTAACACAAAGGACAAAAACCCTCTCTGATTTACTTTAATAATAGGCATGTTTCCCTCAATCCTCAGAGGCCTGACTTCATACTATGGAGACGATTGCACTATACATGAAACTTTACTGGCAATCTTCTTAGGGGAAATCAAGAAGAAAACAACTGTGTAAGCTGAAGCAAGCTGAAGAAACCTTCCAGGTGGAGTCCTACTGGCAGGTTACTCTGGGAAAGCTTCAAATGTCAGCACCCACGATAAACCCATTGTCCACAAAAATTACTTTGGCCACCTATGATTTCAAGTCAGTATCTGCCACAAACAGCAAATTGTCAGCACAGGATCCAAAAGGTAATGTCATGTTGTCTCAGAAGCTTTGTGGTAACAAAGACCCTATTCAATAAAAACAACTTTACCCTCAGCCCCAAAAGTGTCTTATCCAGTTTGGGGCGGAACTGAATTGGCAGAATAACAGAAGAAAGTTCGTATTACAGCCAGTCATATTTTATCTGTGCAGCAGCCAGAAACTGTGTGCTCTCAGGGCTCTCCACCTGGCACATTTTTGAGGCCCCACTAACAGACCCCAAACTAACCACAGCACTCAATTCTCTATTGCTAAAAAGAGCAGACCAGAAACTGTGTTCCAACCTTGAGATCTACTGGCATGACCTGACTCATGTTAAAAAAGAGTAAGAAGTTCTCTTCCATTCACCTCTAAAAGGGAGAGCTGCTTACACCAGACTGTCAAAGGGCCGTAGGCCCTAGCACACAGTGTGGTTCAAAAGCATCATCTGGGAGAGTGGGTTAAAACCATGCCAGGGAACTCTCTAAAAGAACATGAATGGTTGCATGTCATTGTGCAAGTCCATGTCCTGATCCTATTTTTGTTACTAGTCCAGGTACAGACAACTGTTCTTGTCAACTAATAAGGGCTTAATAAACTTGATTAAGGTTGTTAAATCTCACTTTCTCTCATTCCCAGTAGGTTGGTGAGGCACCCAACTGTTAAACAGGTGTCACCCAAGTCTCCATTTCAATGATGCAGGAGTGACTCTTTCTCAGGCAAATCTTTCTAACCTTTCTTCATCAATCTGCTGCAGACTCCTCCTTATAAGTAAAGTCATTGGCTTTGACCAGCCATTGAAGATGTCATTTCATTGTTCCCTGAACCACTCCCTGAATCTTAGTTTCTCCACAATCTTACAGCAATATTTTCTACCCAAGTAGAACTCAGAGGAAGGATTTAAAATTAAAGCAAGTAAAGCAAATAGAGGTGTTTGTGAGAACATACATTTAAGTCTTTATAGGAAACATTTTTCTGATGGAAATAATACAGGAGAAAATTCAATAGAGGGCACTTTCCTATCAAATCAGCAGGTGATGGATCCCCATGGCTTGTTATGGATGTTATTTTGTTGGAGGAGATCTGTTGGTATAGGTGAGTTACTTCCACTAAGGACTCAAAAGTATGTTCTGATACTAAGGATTTCTGCTCCTTTATGTTAAAAAAATCTATTTACAAAAATTTTTATGAGGTAATCATATTACCTTCTAGTGCATATCTATTCAGTTAGATTCTAATAGATCTTTGCATTGGGCAAAACATTATTTCCAGTTCCTGTGTATGTTTTGGTGCTTAGTTGCCTAAATTTCTGTTGAAACTCAGACTCAACTACATTTCAACTGGGGAAAAAAGTAATATTGTAATCTTTGGAGTAAGGGAAGTGAATGAGAAAAGGGATACGTTACCCATGATTATTTTTTTTAAAGTTGTTGACTTTTTAAATAAAATAACATAATCCACTGAAAAGATAAACATTTTTCTCAACTATCAAATCTTCCAGGAATTTTCCACAGTTTACTGTAATACAAAAGGTTTATGTCTTCTTATTTGTTCAACACTAAAGAAATAATATTGATTAACAAAGATTGTTATATAGAAAAAAATCTTCCTGATAATCCCTGAAAGTAAACACTTATGTATTACTATCTTAAAATTTTAGCCAATGCTTTTGTTTTTATTCATTTAAAGTATATATTCTACTTTTCCACTGCACCTATTAGACATTTCTCAACTTGAACACCTGTAGAACTAAACTTGTCTTGCCAGAATATTTTAAATTATGCAATCTGTATTCTGTCAATGGCAAGCACTTGAGTAGAATTTCTTTTATACCTTTCAACATACCCAGAAGACAATTAAGAACTCTGAGTACAGAAATATTTGCCAACTGAAATGTTAGTAAGGCAAGTTTAATCAAGTGATCTTGACTAACTTTTACCAAAGAATCACAATTTTCATAATCAGTTTATCACTTCAAAATACTACTTTAAATGCTATTTCTTAGAAATTTTTATTGACTCAAGTCTTTCACACAATCTGTAATACATGCCTGACTTGCATAATACTTCAGCCATAGATCCATTAATGCTTGAATACTTTCTTTTCATGGGTAGCACAATGAATGCCAAATTTGCCTCCAGCTTTTAAGAAAATTTGGTTTTGCAGGGAAAATCCTGACCCATTGAAGCCAACAGAAGTTCACTGTTGACTTCAATGGGATTAACATTTCCCTGTATTTGTATACATGCATTCTCTACTTAGTGATGAGTATTTCAATTACATGTGTGCTGTGCCCAAGGATAAGTCTAATTAAGAGAAACGTCTTTGAATTAGTGTTTGATGACTGATACTATAAACGTAGATATTTAGACAACCATTGTGCAGAACCCTCTACAATTCTGTAGCAATAAAATGGTGAGATATTTCTGCGTGCAAGGTGCCACCTGGCATTTACTTTTCAATTAACCAATATACGTGGGTCTCATCAGAGAAAAGAAAACACTCTACAAAAAATTTTGCAAAGCATCTGAAGAGCAGTAAAAAAATTCTGAAATAACCACCACTTTCAGAATGATGACACATTTTTGGGGAAGGGGTGCAGAGATATTAAACTCATCCACACACAGGGAAGCCCATTACTTTCTTTTGGAAGCTGCTGGATAAGCATAAGCATAAGCATAAGCATACTGTAGTTGATTATCTCCGTTATATGAGACTCCACAAAATGCTTTTGATCCATTTTATCTTGCAACTTAGCAAAGAAATGTTGCAATAAGAAACAGCACCAGAGATCTGAAAAACCTAAGCTCTGGATTACCATATTGTGCTGTCCTGCCATTCAGTGTGTCAGACAAAGGCAGTGGTGTTCAAAGTAGAAAAAGAAAAAAAGACACTGGTCACAGAAAGTGCCGAGAACAAAGTAAATAATATTCCTCCACATCCCTACTCTTTCATAGATCTGTTGTTAAAAGAGTTGCAGCAATTAGGCTTTTGTTAATTACCAGCTGTTGAAACAGATGTGTTGACTGTCCTTATTAGCCAACAGCTGGGACAGGAGAACAATTGATGCTCTCTAAAATCAACAGCCAGCTGCTTTGCAGTAATTATCTCCTATGGATAATACAGGTGATAAAAGCAGCAAAAAGGTTATGAGTTTCAATAACCAACGTACTGTTATTGAATATTACTGGAATATATGGTTAATTTTAGAAAATGAGTGGAACAGTAAATTGCTATGTCTGCTTCCATCAAGGTCATGTAATATGCAAATACTAGGGGAAATATAACCAGAAAAAAACTCATAAACACCACAATTTTTCTAGATTTTTAAGTCTCTTACTTATTTTTAATGTCTTGCTGATTAAGAAATGCATTCTCTTTCAGGTGACTATAACTAGATGTCAGTCATTGTTCACTCAGTTTCCTATATGCCTCTCTTTACATTCAATTTTACCATAAATGTCTTTGGAATGTGCAGACGGCTACTCCTACCTGTTGGGAAATATTATTATACAATATGTAATAAAGAAATGATTAAAGAGGGGGGCCATCCCTCTAGAGAGTTAGATTCTAGTCTCAGGCACGTAATCAAATCCTAAGGAAATTCACTTCACTTCTTGGAATTAAGTTTCCCTAGCACTAAAATGGGGAACTATGTTTATCTTAATTGATCACTTTATGATTGATGACTTTAACATACTATTTAAGTACAAAGTAATGCCTGCATAAAACAATACTGTAAGAGTAAAAAAACTCGCATGCTTTTCTCGTAGTGCTATATGTCAAAGGTTATAAAATGAATAGTTCTTTAAAAAGCCCAGGCCTGGGAGACATAGGGTAAGTTCCAATACCTAAATGGATATAATATCTAAATGGAATATACTAACATAGGTAGTCAGATAGTTTATATTTACTTTTTCTCCTGCTTTGATTTATATTTTCTCATCTTGATACCCTATTAAATGCATTCAAAAAAAAGCAAAGCAGAGATTTTAAACCATTTCTATTAGCCGCTCAGTTCATCTCAAACCAACAAAAGATATGTCTACAAGAACCTACAACCATGTCTATTCACTAATTAGTCTGTACTTAAAGACACTGCCTTACTGAAAGCAGGGATTAAGGCTGGTTGAATACTCTGCCTTTCATAGACCTCCCTTATGTCTCTGTTGGGTCATCATAAGCAGCTTGTTCTCTGAGCTTTAAGTAAGGAAGCTTGAAAATCAGTTCTGGGCTCATCAGTAGGCACTGGGGCAATTAACAGGAACCACCAAGATTTTAAGGGACACAGGAAAAAATTAACTAGCCAGATTTTTTAGTAAAAGGGATGAGTAAAAAACACATCATACTCTCCTGGTAGCTGCATTTTAAGAAACATACACTGCAGTCTAAGAAACAGCTTGCACTCTTATTTTGAGATAAAGCAAAGCAATGTACTTCTCTGCTCCCACTTCAGACTAAAAAGAAAAGAACATGTCATTATACCAAGAAAATTGACATGGGTCCTTCAACACACGTACTTCCATCTATTATCAGGAATCCACAGCACACTATCAAATAAACAGAAAAACTGAGTCTAGTTTTCAGGTTTCTACTTTTGGAAGAATGATAAAACTAATGAGAAAAGAAAAGGAGAAGAAATTATTTTAAGCAATGGCTTTTCATTTGCTTTTCATTCTCTCATTTCTCTATCTGCTTCTCTCTACTTTTGCAGTGCTTTGAAGCCATTGCACTAGGTTTTCCCCTAGAAGGCAAAATCTGGCTCTTTGCCTTTTGTTTGTCATCCATGAATGAGTTGGTGGGGGGGGACTGGGGACAGAGGAAAGTTTTGGTCTCACTCTGCTCACTCTGGTCTACCAATGCAGTTTTAGACTGGACCAACGAGGATAATTTGAGCAATGACAGAGTTCCTCCGCCTTACGGAGAGGTCTGAAGAAAGGTTTCTATCCAATGTGGACAGATAATTCAGGACAGCATTAGGAAATTGTGCAGAGCTGCTGTTCTGCATGGATTTCCATGGCAGAAACTACCACAAAGAAAGCAAGAAGTTGAAGCCTTACAGATGAAAGTGATGGTGAACATTGTTTCATTCACATCCTGTAGGAAATTTTCAACCTGCATGTACTCAGCAAGGGCCTCTGCTGCCTAAATGCTCCAGCTGAGATGGCCATTCAGGCCTCTGCAGTGGTCACAGTTGGAAGTATATCTCTGCAGGATTATCCACCAGCCCCTACTCTGAGAGCAGAAAAGCACCTGAGGGCGTGTACTGTGTGGCCACTGGCATGCTGACAGGGAGCTGAAAGCACCTGGACTTTGGTCCCGTGTCCTGCACCACTCACAGCCTGGTAACACACAGTTTTGACTCACCACCTAACTACAGCAACACTTCCCAGCTGAAAAACAGACCTAAAGATCTGAATTAACACATGAATCGAACACATTCTGTCTGCTGAGCCATTGTGAACCTCCCCTGCACCAGGGCCACAGAAAATCCGTCCCAGTGAACTGAATCCAATATATTTCAATTTCTTGGTATCTACCTTGCTAACAACACCTACCATACATAACCATGAGCCAATGCACAACGTGTTTTTCTTTGTCTTTTGTTTTCAAATAAAACATCTAGAGACAGACAGGCCAGTTCCCCGAGAATGTAAAGCTGAAGACTGCTGGCCAAATAAAAACTTTTCTGATATCTCATAAAATCTTTGTAAATGTGACAATCAAGCCCTCAAGAAAATTCACCTGGCAACAGTGCATTGAAACAAAGTTACTGCAGCAACAAGTAACGTCACAGTGTTAATAATTGACATGGAAAGAATGAAAAGGTGAGTAAGGGATAAAGAGGACAAAGGAGAGATTTCAGTATAAACTTCTGCTGGTAAGTAATCAATCAAAATTAGGATTGAAAGAGTGGTATGAATGTTATATTGAAAACTGGAGCGAGTTTGATATCTTGGACTGCTGAATGGGGCTTGTAAAACTCCATTTTCTGCAGCCTGATTTGCAAAATTTGACAAACAAATCCCCTGCTGATTTGAATCTACTTTCATTCAATTCTCTCCAGAAACTAAAGCAAACGCAGGAACAGTGCCTTCTCATGTTTGCTGTATGCAGGAAAAGAGTCATGCAATGCCTGGCTCTGCAGGTTAAGGCACGAATTAGCAACACAGTGGTAATGAATGAGTTTCTCAATTTACATAATCTAACAAAAAACCACTCCCCTTGGAGGGAGGAACTACATCCTAGAGACACTGGTTAGAAGAAATGTTCTGAGGATTGAATTATCAATATCCACCACAACTACTGTCAGAGGTCAAAGCAGCAAGAAAAAGTGTTGAGACTGCAAGTTAAAGTCAAGTACTAAGAAATCAAGATTTATTTCCTCAAATCACATTTTTTCTGTATTCCATAATGAAGTCCATAATGACCAAATTTGGATTTTTATATTAAAGCCTGTAACTTATCACAGTTTCATTTATACCGATATTACTTATCCCTTTGGCCCAGAATCCTGGCAGCTGGTAAAATTTAACTGTTTTCTACAAAAGATATATCCTAAATTTGAATGCCAGAGTTAACAAAATTAATAACTCATTCAGTAAAACAAAATAGTTCAAAAGAGTGGACTCACAAAATTAAGGAGTTTGCAAGTTCAGGCCCAAAAGCTACTGTTTTTCAGTGAAGTTGGTGGCCAGTCTCTGCTCATGATCTGTGACGATACACTGAAGTCCCACCATTTCTCAAAGATGGAAATCCAGCTGTGCTCCACTTCTTGAGGTGAAAGAAAGCGCGAATGCACACCAGCTCTTAGCGACATATCAGTAGTGCCCAATGAAGATGCCATCAATATGACTTTTTAATTTGTTTTTCTGTTTGTTTTTTGTTCCTAGGGGTTGGTTTTTAAATTTTTTTTAAAATAAAAATCTTCTAGCAAAGAGTTAGTGATACCTTATGAAATGGAAACAATTAAAGATGAACTGCAACTGTCAAAATTATGTCACAGGAGTCTTTGCAGTTCACTGGACTTAATTACTTAGAGTCCAAAGCTGCTTCCATTGACGTCAACACAAGTTGTCAGAGTAGGGGCAAGGGGTTTCTTTCGAGTCTAGTCACTAATAAGCTGTTACTGTTGGCAAGAATTAATAAACTTCTTCTTTCCTACAAAGATTAATTAATTTTTCAGGCTTCAAGAAAATGATACTTCTACAGTCAAAAAAGCATTATTTAATACTTGGGCTGTCTGCTGAGGCCACACAGTATGACACAAATTTAAAATACAACATATTATAAAACTTAGCTTTCTTTTTTAATTTACTGCACTGTGGTATTCCGAAAAATTCTGAGAACTTTATCCAACATCAGGTGGTATATAACCCTCCACAAGAAGTCTTAACATCAACCAAATGGCACTTTGCAGTTTCTCTGGAAACAAGCTGTTTTATATAAAACAAAGTTGGTATCTCTCTTAGATAAACTGCTAGGACAGAGTCTGTAATCAACAATGCCTTTTTAACCCTAGGCAACTACTCTATTTACAGGGTTACTAGCTAAACTCTTTCCTTGTCCTACGCTCTTAAAATTTTTTTATTTTATAGATATATATATTTTAAGGATCTTTTGTAACCCTCCTTATACTATATTCTGGAGAATTATGATCAGGGATAATTGCTGCCTAGTAGCTATAAATATAATTGTTATTGCAATTATAGCATTTAGGTTGAAATACTTATGCTACAAAGTATTTCAACCTAACGCTGGTATAATACAATATAATACAGTAATTTAACCATTTAAAAACATTTTTCCTCCAGTATAATTGTAACAAACACATTTTGCAGTTGTTAGACCACAGGAAGAAACACTTCTAAGGAACAAAGATTAAATCAAGAATATTTATCAAGAAAAGTTTCCTACACTGACACGCATTTTAGGAATTCAATTTTATGAAAAACACTTTGCTAAGAAAGTAAGTAATGGCTAAATGTTTTTACAAACTAGAAATGGAAGGACAAGACCAGGGAACCTGTCTCAAGGCTAGCCTCATATCCTAAAATGAATATAAAAAAGTAGATATCATTAGCAACTGATAGGACAAATAGAAGGACAAGAAGAAACATATCCCTCGATTTCCAGGGAATATATCTTTATTTTGTTTCATTATAAAGAATAAAGGACAAAGCCGTGTGACCTCTCACTGTCAATGCCTTACCAAGCTCCTGACAGAAACCCATTCAATACCTGCACCTTAAGCAGCTCTGGTCTCGTTTGAAGTGGAAGGAGCTACTGTGCACCAACCAGAGTCACCTCCTATCACTGCTGCATCTACAACACACAACCTCTCCTCAGTAACAGAGGAGACATTAAACAAAATTAAAACATGATCCAAACTGAGCAGCTCAATTCAAATGCTATGTTAACACAGCTAAGGACTGATTTCAGATTTCCTTAAAACTATTATAAGTAGAAAAGACACAAAGTATTATGTAAAGCTAGATCTTAATACTGGGTTATATATGGCCACACACATCTGAACACAACTGTGAGTGCACCTTTCAACAGAGATCTATGTTTATAATTTACACACAAATATTACACACAGAGAAATTGTGCCGTTTATCTTCCCTTCCTTCAGACACCTGAAGCGAGATGGCACTTCCAAAAATCATTTCACCTATCATCTGCATTTATCTTAAGAAAGGACAAACTGCCTTGTGGTGATACATCCCCCTCTTTATATTGGCTACAAATGGATCCCTGACAAGTGGCAGCTAAAGCTGCACGAGCAAACCCCTTACTTGGCAGAGCATTAATAAGCCCATGAAGTCAAGTACAGAGATATTAGGAAATGCCAGAGGTAAGGCTACCAGGACATACACATCATGATGCTACTTTTAACTGCATGGTCATTTTTTTGCAGACATCTGTTTAATTGTTGCATGGGGTGGACTTATACCTTGGCATAACTCATCACTGCCCAGTAAAAGAGCCGGTAACTTGTTTATTCCTGTTTTTTTTTTTTTTTTGTTGTTGCAGCCAATGGGATGAGACTGCAGTAAGAGAGCAAATATACTTCATATTTAATATAGCTGAATGCTGCTCAGTAGTTGTGGAATGTATCTATCCTTTGGTGACAGCATCTTAGCATGAATTTACTGAAAGTTTTCCGAGGGATTGATAGTATGTTACCCATTTTCTGACTGTGCAAGATAAATCCCTTGTTCTAATCTGCCAAAATACCCTGCATTCACAGCTGCAACTGGAGTGAATGGGAAATGGAACATAAATGATATATAAGGCCTTCATAGCAGAACTTAGATGAAATTTCTGAAAGCTTTTACCGCACTGAAAACAACTTAGAGGAAAATTAAAATGTAATTTGCTATCCACAGTTATCACAAGTGAGAAATTTTATTTCCAGCATTTTCTGCCAGTCATCCATAACTGAAAAACCAGGCAGACTTCAATCCGTGAAACAGCACATCAGTGAAAGAAGGGACTGTATGAACAGGGCCGACTACACCACACAAGTAGGAGGCTAATCTTCTCAGTTGGAAACTAGCTGGAGCAGCCAGGATATTAAATCAGCAACACAAGGGGAGATTATTTGGAAGGCAAATGAGGTACATGCTCAAATTCAGCACCTAACGAGCAAGTTGAACCAATGTGGCAAAGAATATAATGAAAAGAATCTCGTCAATTGTTTATGCTTTGATCCTAGGAATCTGGGTAAGCAGCGAGAGGAAACTCTCAGTGATGGTAATAAATTTTATATAACCAATATTACTAAAATCTGGTGGGCAACCGGCATGTTAAAGTCCCTGATTAATAGGGAGAATAAGAGAGGCAGAATGGAAACAGGATGCCTGAACACAGCCCTCCCCCACCATGCCATTATTCCTTTTAGAATGATCAGTAACACAGGACCACAGCTCTTGAACACGTAGAGGTCAATATGCTTAAAATAACTTAAGAAAGGCTTTCTGGTCAGCTAACAGGGCACAAAACAAGTTTTTCTTCAGCACATTTTTATAATCTTTGGAAAGGAAAAAAATTATGGTATAGGGCCAGTTTAGGACACATATTCTTTGCGTCCTTAGTAAACAATTATAAACTAATATCATACACTTCAAAAACCATATATTATTTATGAGCATGAGGTAAACAATCTCATTATAAAACTAGAAATATCAATCACTGAAACCAATATTGGTATCTACTTGGAGATAAGTGATAATAAACTAATTGAATTCCACATGGGAAAAAGCGACCAGAATCTTTACATGCACAGAAATACTTCAACAAGTATTCAAAGTACTTGAGAGAAACAAGGATAGCAGAATATTATAGAAAACGGAGGAGTCCTTTAAGGGTGGCTATAAAAAAAGTGGCCTCACAACCAAATAAAAGTACAGCTCATTTTTCATGCAAAAAGGAAATAAGATTAAGATTTAAAAAAAAAAGAAAACCAGGAGTGTTCAGTATATATGCGGTCTGTCTTCATAAAAATCAGGATGGTATAGTTGCAGCTGATGTAGAATAAATAAACACTTTCAGTTTATCAGACTTTAAGGATGGATAGTTGTACATTTACAGATTCAGACAATTTTCACTTCAGGTGTTGCAGTGTTAAAATATCAGGACATTCCCAGACTGGAAGAGCACTAAAACGTGTCAATAGGAAAAAGAAAAAGACTAGTGGGATTAAAGCTGGGCCATGAGAGTGAAAACACTAGATTCAATTAATACAGATTTTAATGAAAGACTATGATTATTTCTAGTCAACATGTTTTTGGTAGAAGTGGTCTTGCCACACAAACCGGATCTTCTTGGATGAGATTAGAAGAGGATGTTGTATAGTGATGTTAAAGGCTTTCACTTGTCAGATGTAATAAATTGATAAAAAGTCACTACACACCATCAGGAAAAACTTCTTAAGTGGGTTCTGAAAGGTAAAAACCCCACAAACTCCCCATGTTCCAGGAGGTAGTTGTCATTGAGTACTCCTAGAATACTAGCAAGGTTGCACAGGTATCAGTACTAGCATTCTCTTATTTAACCTATCCTTCAATAATTCGGAAATAGGTACACAGCTAGAAATGTTCATGAATGTAAAAAAAGTAAATAATGATGATGAAACAATGTTTTGGGTCACTTGGTGGGGTATTCAAACCAAGGGTATTTTAATAAAACCAAATGCAAATAAGTCTAAGAACAGTGAACACAGACTACACTTAAAAGTAAGAGCAATCATATTCTGAAAACGCTGACTCTGATAAAGATATGAGACTTCAATAAAGGTGACAGTGTAATGCTCTGGAAAAACTGAGAAAAAGCAACTCTATTTTTTGTATACATAATAAAATAGTATCACCATGAAGAAATTAAGGTTACTCAACTTTATGTATGACACTGAGAAACAAAAGATATAAAAATGTGACCAAATTTGAAAACAAAAGGATGATAAAAATCCAGAGAAGATGTAGGAAAGAGCCACACCAGTAATGCAAGCACTAGAGAAAAATACATTCAGTGAAAGAACCTGCTCTGTTCAGATTACAAAAACCCCTGAGGACATGTGCTAATTTTGAACAAGTATCAGGAATGGAATTGTTTTATGTTGCTAGTGATTCTCATTGTCCCTTGATAAATGGAAGAAAATACAGTATGTAAAGGAATTCTTAATCTGGTTGAGTAAGGGCAACTTGAATCACTGGAACAAATGATCAAAGGGAAATGGTGGTCCCTCCACCTTTTGTAATTTTTACACCAGACCCAGATATCTTTCTGGAAAGCAGGTTTTAAAGCCCCATAAATTTCTAGGCTCAATACAGTGACAACTGGTAAAATCAATTACCTATGATATTCAGAAGGCCAACTAAATGACATAAAAATATCTTTTGGTCTTAGGAATTTACAAATGATAAATATTCTGAAATGTAAATCCTGTACATCTTAAATAGGTGTGCAAAATTTGTGGGTACTTTTGACCCTGGATTTTTCATTCCTTGGGCTTCCTAACACAGCACGAAGAAAACACTTCTGCAAGAATACATTAAATCATTGTTTATTAAGCCTTTGGTTACTATAACATTGAACACTAGAGAAAATCCCCATGATGGTTGCTCAAAATTCTGTTTTCAGGGAAAGGTTTGAACAGTATCCAGTAAACAAGGGATTGGCACACATAATGAACAAAGAAGATAAAAAAATATATTGATTGGCTGTTCTCTGGATACTATGTGGAGCAGGAATGCTGTGAAATAAAGCACACATGATCCTGTAATGAAAAATGTTAACATACTGTTTCAGGGGAAAGGGAAGTAAATGAAGATGCTTGCTTCAGAAATGCCAGAACTGAGGTTAACTCTTGATTAACTGGCTACCTCAGTGTAGCATTTTGCACGTAAAGCAAATAACACTGTACAATTGCGCAAATGCACAATTCTCATAATTATTGTCTGAATAACCTGCCTTCCTGAAAGGAAGGAAAATGTTCTGATGAATAACTTTGCTGAAAGCAAGGCCATTTGCTTGCCCTATCATGCACTCCTTAAATCCCCTGCAATTTGTCAACTTTGAAAGCAGTATTTCTCCAGAGGCTACCAATGAGCTTTTCACATTTTGCTCATGTCATCCCTTTTCCATTTGATTAGCGGAAACCTGAAGTAATCTTTCTCCCTCACAGAACAACTGTGAAGCCAACACACAGGAACAACAACAACAAAGCCAACACGCAGGAAAATAGCAGTATCTAGGTACAGTTCTTAAAATGGGACAAAGGTCTTTGGGGATGGTCAGGCTTTTGGTGTCTTAGTGAAGTGGCTGAGACTGATGAGGAAGAAAAAAACACCCAGACCAAAAAAAGGAAGCATAAGTCAGGAAAACAATGAAGGAAGACAAAAGAAAAAATGTTGATAATGGGAATAGAAGAAACCTACATGATGTTGAAGGTATGGTGTAAAATGTGAGAAGACAGAAGCCATAATTTGTATGGATCATGGAAGAGAAGAAAGAAGCTCAAGGTACTTTGCAGAGGTAGGTAAAAAGATGGAAAGCACAGAGCATAATGCAAGAATAAAAATAAAGATAAATATTTATTCATTTCCCATTTTATTTTGTGGGACAGAATTTATGTGATTCATTTTTATATTACACTTTTATGAATCTTTCTCTTTTGAAGTACTCACCTAAACAATGTGTATCTTAAACAATGTGTATTCCCATATTAAATGGGAAATTCTTCTAAAGACAAATAAGTGATATTATTCTAAGATTTGAATTCTCTGGCTTTGTTAACATCTTTTAAATTATTTTTAAAATGTTTTTTCAAAGTCAGAAATGCCACTGAATGAATGTTTGACCACAAAAGTGAATGACTTTAAAACTTCTAAAGGTGTTTTTGGTGACAGTATCTTTTCAACATCAACTTAATTCAAGTGCCACCTCTTTTAATCTTCACTACTCCCCCCAAAACTCCCAGGGAACAGCTAGTGTTCACATCATTAGAAATTAATGATAGGTCCAGATTTTAATTTGATAAGTTAAAACTCCTTTAAGGCTTAATGTCATCACTTTAAATGTAGCATAAAAAGAGCAATGGAAAGAAATGACTGAAGCTCTTCATGGCTATACTAGCCTTGATAGATTTAAAATTTGCAGTTCTGCTACTGGAGGCAGTATTTTCCTATTTAAAACAAGAAAACAAAAAACCAACCAACCAACCAATAATTTTACAATGACATTAAGGTGTTTGTAATTCCATGAGCAAAAGGATCTCTCTAAAAACAGTGGAAAAATCAAGTAAGTTATTCTGTACCAGCCTCTCTCTCTCCCAACCTCATATTGCTTCTTACGTCCACATAAAATTAATGGATTCTACCTATACACTTTACAGGCAATACCTGCAGCTCACTCCATGTAATTTCTGTGGTCCATCATTTGCATAGTAGTGATACCCTGTTGCACTGCTGCCTTCTACCAAAAAGTAATGCCTACTGATAAAGCTCACCTGAACTTCCCCCTGAGTGGGACTTCAGGAGTTCCACAAAAACCAGCAACTGAGCAGAAGACAGAAACCCCTTTCTGGGTCCAGTCATTATTCTGTCAGATTTGGTTGAAAGTACCTAAAAATTGGAATGTGAAAACAAAAGGGACTCCATAATCATATATCTCTTATTTTCTTAGGGAAATGTGGCTAAAAACTCCTGTTTCCTCAATATTAAAAAAAAAAAATCTCTTTATTTTTCCATATTAAAAGTACCTTAAAATTAAGGCACGTCTTATGCCCTGTTTCTTGAGAAATCATTTCTCTCCAGAAGACTGAGATCTAAAGACCACAGAAGGCTTCTAGCCACATTAGTACACAAAAAAAAAAGAACAGAACAGTGAAAGGTCATCAAGAAGATGAAGATGAGCCTCATATTTACAAACCAGGACATTTTTTAAACAATTGTTTCCCATGGATTATATATACAATTACTGCAATCACAGGCCTAATGAACATCTTCATTTCATTCATGTTGAAGAGTCTCAGATTGAAAAGTGAAAAAGGCAGATGCATTTTTGAGTTTTTATAGTGAGTGGAAGACCCACAGTTTCTATAAATTAAATATATACATCCATAAAGACTTTGCAGGTGGCAACTTCCCGGACAGTATCAGAGGTAGCAGCTGATCTATTAGGTGGTTAAGAAAGCAACTTCCCAAAATCAAGCACTGAACAGAGAAACCGAATCCACAGGATGATGTTTACAAATAAGAACTGGGTTGCAAATCTCACATATTGATATATTTTAAAAACAAGCCAAATAAACTGTCTGGCTTCCCTCCAACTACACCTTGATTAAGACCAGGTGAGACAACACCATGTGGTCCATGTAGAAACAGACATTCCTCCTCTGATGATGTGATATCCCTGGAAAACACGGTAAGATGTGGGGCTGAGGCTGATGGAAAGACATCCTACCTTCAAGATGTTTCCTCATCCCTAGATCAGAAACATGTAAAGTGACCAAAAGCAAGATGGTACAAGCAATCTTGCCAGCACACAGGCCTTGACAAAACAGAAGTGATCAATGATATTTCAGTGGTAGCAAGTTATACAAGATCTGTGGTAAAAAATACACTCTTGAGTAGGATGAAAAAACCCAAAGCTGAAGAGACTAATCTTCTGCATTTGCCCGTTTTTGGCTGTACTGTCTTAAGATAGAAGATTTCTCTCACTATTGTTGCTATTACAGTACAGGAACAGAAAAAGTGCAAATTCTGGCAAATTCAGGAGGGATGCCAAAGTCCTGTTTGCAGACTCTACAAATGGGCACACAAACCCTGTTAAAGCATCTATATGAAAGTGTTCCCAGGTGAGATGCTAGGTATCATGTGTTGATAACCCTAACAGCTAAACAGAGACAGGTCATCTGTGGCTGCTCTAACCACATGAACAACTGTACCCATTTGTGTACAAATCCATCGCAGGAGTATTGGTCTACAGCTCACATCATTATGACTTTTCTTATGTTGTAGCCTGATTTTGTCTTACATTTGTAATGAATGTGGTAATTCACTGGTACTGTAATACTAAAACTAGATTGTCACAAGGATATACTGAATAAATATATTTCATAAGGGCAATTCCGTTTTTAAGAAACATTCAAATTTTAACTACCAGAAAATTGCTTTTTAAATTTTGCTTTTATTTAACCATCAGCCTTTAGAAGGAGCAGGGAGTAATTTTAAGACATGTAACAAACTGAAGAGACCACTAGATTTATAGAGGTCCTGAAGCAGATCAAGACAGGTACTTCATGGGATTTCAAAAACTGTAAGTGGGTTAGATACCAAAAAAATCATTGAGAGTCTTGAGAAGTAGGTATCTGAACCACTTAAGACATATTTTGAACACTCTCTCCCTGTCTCCTTCTTATCAATACTGCAGTATTACCTTCAGAAAAACAGATATACGCAGAAAGCTTTTTCTTCCCCTTTCACATATTGACATTATCTAGCTTGATTTTAAAACACATCTACACACAGCTCCACCTGATAATTTAATAAATGTGACAACTTCCTTATCTTTTTGAAATATCATTTAATTACCTTTGGGGCAGTATGGATTAAATTCTGTGAACTCTTTATATCTCATATGCCCCCCATTTCTTAGCCAAGGTACTGCCTTATGTCCTTTACTGATACGAAAGAATGCTACTCCTATGAGCATTTTGGCGATACAACTGTGCAGATATTCAGGTGAGGATTTACCTCACAAGCTCTTCCCTGTGTTCAGAGCAGATTCAGGTGAATATCCTCCAGATCTGCTTGTAGAATCACTGAAAAAAGGGAATGTTAATGCCCTTATGTTTTGAACACCTTTCCTCTCAGTCAGTTGAATGCGTTTTGCCGGAGCCAGCTTTGTCAGAGCAGGCACCCATGCTGCTGCTCCTGCCCCTTGGAAACCCATGGCAAGGTGGGTGCCCTGCAGTGTATTGCCAGGAAAGATCTGACTGGTATAATTTCTCAGATTATTAGAGGTTTCTGATCTGAAGAGGATTTGGCACATTCCCAGTTTGCTTTGTTGAGTCATTGTGTTAGACCAACCAGTATTAAATCAACTGTGCTCTAGTTAGGCTATGCTTGGTCAAGGGGCTTCATATTGCTGATCCCCATACACTGAGTTTGAATCTATCAAACTCACAATTCTAAAATGAAATCAGTCTAAGGGAGAAATCACCTGTGCTCCTGCACCAACAGTATATTTTCTTTGATTTTTCTTTTGCCTTTTTCCCCGCTTTCAGGAAACAAAACCTGACCTATACTGAGTGATCCGCAAAGAAAAACAAGTGTAGTTATGAAGCAGATGTATTTTTATAAACAAGAATGCCTTAAGTAGAAGGCAGAAGAAATACTGCATTAATTTTAAAAATAGTAGAAAAAGCGGATGAGGATTTCTTTAAAAACTTAAGAAAGTTTGTGAAATGAACAATTTTAAAAGGTAATAATAAATAAATTTGGAATTGTATAAAATACACTTCTCATCAGAGGAATATCTCAAATACTGACCCACAAATGATTTTCAAATTTCAAAGCAAGCACTGAAATAATGTGATATCTCAGTTTGTCTTTATGTCACAAATTAATGTTGCAGAAGGTTAATACACATCAAACATTAGGATTTTATGAAGCAAAACTCTACACAGGAAAAAACTGTAAGACGACATTCTTTCTTTGCAGGGAGGGCAGCAAAGGGACAGTTGTGCATATTTTTAAATTTTTTAAAAAATTGTTTGCTTTTAAAGCAGAGTACTAGTACACCTATTCCCAAATACTCGAATGAAATATCACTTTGCAACAAAAATACTGGTTTTCATTATTATTATTATTTACCACTATTATTATTTACCACAAACCAACATTAAGCTTATTTTTTTCTTGCTAAAAAATAAAGTAGCAAAGATAAAAATTTAGCTTAATAGATTAGGAAGAAATACAGGCACTATCTGACAGACTACAAAAATCTAGAAAAGTTCAAAATGTTTTCAGCTAGGCACAAAAATGCTGTTAATGATTAGCTGCATAACAAGAGATTTATCTCTGTCTTTTTTTCCTTTCTTTTGTGTGTGTGTGTGTGTTGCAAAGGCAACACAGACACACTGCAGGTCTGTCTGTGCCATTCTTAGGCCACTTTGAGGCCGATTGAGAAAAGCTGGAAAGTAAACACAGGTGTTTTAAAACTGGAGCGCTGTCATGGACAACCACAAACACCCTTAACTCTGATGTGGCAACGCCTCTTTCCCGCCCTCTCTTTTTTAAAGTATTACCCAAAAAGAACATGTCAAATGTTTCACCTTTCACCACCTCAAAATAACTTGGAGCTTATAGCATTGTTTGGCAAGTCTCAAGCAGAGAGATCATTTTTTCATCCCTTTTCAGATACAGCCAACTCCAAATCAGTCACATAAAATAAAGAGCCATTCTATTTCTAATTTTTTTATTTTCAGTGTCCACTGATGTACCTGCAAGCGCTATGTTTAAAGTTGAACACTTCCTTTCTTAAATGTAATTCAGGTTTCTTGTTTTCATGATTGAAGTTCAACTAAAGTGAGGGGATTTTGCAATAACGAAACAAGATTTAATCCAGTGGATAAGAGAATAAATCAAAAACTCAACAACAACAAAAGAGTGCTATAAATCCCCCAAACCAAAAGAATAAACCTTGGGGTTTTCGATTATTGTGCAAGAATATATACAACACTGCAAAAGTACTTGCTTGTAAAGCAGCTGTTCCAGAAAAGAGCACATCCTGTTAACTGCCATGAAGTACTGACTAGCTAGAGAAAAAGTATGGAAAGAAAAAGCAGAACAAATCCCCAGAAATTATGTAGCCCCTACTCACTTAAGCAGTTGGGGAGCGTGGGGGGGAAAAAGTACCATATTAACAAAAATGAAGCAGATACTGACAGTTACAATTTAATTCTGAAAAACTGGTAAACAACACAGAGATGGTTACACTTGGACTGAAACTAACAACCACAGCAACCTCACCCCAAAAGGCAGAACTGCTTCAAAATTTAAATATCAAAATCTGGCTCCAGCAAAAATCCTGCAATCTTACACTCAAAGCAGTGCAACCCTCAGAGCTGTACCAACAGTGAATGTATTGCAAACACAAAACATTGCTGAAAAGTTAACATATGCCAAAATCAGGTCTTACTTATTGTAAAGGATGATTTTTCTTTCCAGCCTCAGCCTTCAGATTCCAGAATGATTTTCTTTTTGACGTAGACGCTTACACACCCCAGTTTCAAAAACCAGACACCAGACTTACTGTGCGTCCTGTGCTCCAACTTAAACAAACACAAACGACTTCTAAGACAGACAGCGCTCACGCATACATTTATTTATGTTAGGACACAAGTGAGATTTTTCTTTTTTCCAGATTTTGTCCACTGTGGTAAAGAGATGGTGTTATTTATTAAAGGATCTGTCTGCACAGCTCGCCTCATCCCCTGTGAACTTCACCGGGCATTCAAAAGAGTTTACAATCTTATTAAACAGGCCTCAAAAGGTGACTTGCAAAATTGAACTTTGTACTAAAAACCAGTTATCATTATTTCCTTTAAGCCATTTAATCTAATTCTTGACAAAAATTAGGAACTACTTTGTGTACTTTTTTATTAATCAGAGCAATAATACATCTAAAGCTTGGCCAAGAAAATGCAACCATAGCAAATACAAAGTACCAAATTTTTGCCAGCTGCCAGCATCCCTCAGTGCTGTGCATTACCTAACAAAAAAGAAATCACACACACAAACACACTTATTAAACTACACTATTTCACCTCATTTGTTGCTATTTCTGGCCACTGCATTAAGCACACATGACATGAAAATCATATACCATTGAGACTATTACACATAATAGACAAATTAAACCAAACAACATTGTGTATAAATTACCTTGTTCATTGGCTTGCCTTAGAAATACCTTCCTGCTAAAACAGAAGGGATTTATGCTTGGCAAAGCAACAGACTTTAATCTGATCCATTAAAAAAAAAAAAGTGCACTAGTACAATAATGGAGAAAACCATTGAACATTCTGATAGCAACTATACAGAGACAGCTATAAAGGGAGAAAAAAACTTGTTGAAATAAACCTCTTTAAGCAAAAAAAATTCACCCCATAAAAAGATGCAGCAATAATGGTGGTGTTTACCTGCAGATCTGTGAAGTCTCAGAAATATGTTTAAGTGAATGAACTGAGCTGGGGGAACTTTATCAAACCACTAACTACCATTAAACAGCAATGACAGGTTTATCCCTCAGCAATATGGCAACCTGCTGGCCAAAAGCTGATTTCTCATTCTTCCAGCCTTTTGTATTCAAAGTCGTTACTCAGTCACAAAACTAGCTGATTTTTAAAGCAAGAAATTTGTGTCATCATTTTGAGACAGGACAGTGTTTTTTAATGTGTCTACTTCATAAGAAATTGTGCATGCTTAGCAGCTCTGGAGAGCAACTTCTATATGCTTTTTTTTTTTTTTTTTTTTTTTTTTTTTTTTTTTGTAAGTGTCTTAAAGAACCAGGAGGGGATATACTCTAAAACTACAAAAAATACTAATAAGCTATTAACTGTGACAAGTGAGTCTTACTTAATGAAACAAACATTTTGTCCTTTAAGAAATGGGGGAAAGAAATCATACAAGAAACTGATGAAAAATTGATTCCTGATAATCTGATTTTACTCAGAGGAATAATAGGTACTTACAGAAGTATCTTCCTGCGTGAGGCTTGCTGGATCAGGCCCCAATTTATGAAAATGTTGTTTCTGGACTCAGACCTGCTATTCTATGTTTCAGGACAGAACGAAGCTTTCAGAGTTTGAAGTTCTAAAGATAGGGGTCAGAAAGGAAACAATGTAGGAGCACAAAATGCATTTGTTGCTGCTACATCAACTCTGGTAATTTTTCTCTAATTACCAAAGAAAAGAAATATGATGCCTGATGTCACTTTCTTCAAACATAAACACATCTCAGCAAGACAGTGAGTCTTTTTCTCCTAAAAAATAACTGAAAAAACAAAAATATGAGAAGCAGACATTCCTTTGTGAGGACAAAGTCAATAAAACATTTTATTTGGGTAGTAGACGTGATACAACTGGAGTTTGAAGGTGAACTCAGTTCCAATATTTTAAATTTGACAACACTTGTCAAAAGATGTTAAAATTGTTTTGTGGTCCAACAAGTCACTCAGCAAGAATAATTTTTAAGCAGCTTTTCTTTTTGTTTCAGTTAAAATTAAAATCCATGCTGTGTAATCCTTGGAGTCAATCTGTAATTAAGGGGATTTGAAGAGGGACCACGCACTGCATTAATGATAAAATTTAATATCTGTTTTAATACTCTAACATAAGAAAAAAACCCTAAGCAACATACAAAAAAGCAATCATCTCCCTATTTTGTGTGAATGCAGCATACATACACCATTACTATGTCTAGCAGTAATTCTGTATTTGATGTCAGCTTTTTGTTTATAGACCAAATGTTTCAGGATTTAGCATCTACACAGTTTAAAACGTCATCTGCTTGAAAGCTGGCACCCAGCTTTAACAGGCTAGATAAACAGATTTTATTTTATCTAGTTTAGAAAATGAATGCTTTTGTTGTTACTGTTACAGAGCAATTCCAAAGGGAAGGAACTATCAACAGCATTTCCCAGATTTAAGTCACTTTCTTCCCAGTCATTCAGCGACTCTGTCCTCCAATAATTGCTGCTCAGTTGTAAGAAATACAAACTGATAACCAACTAAAGCCAGGCAATTTTATGTCATACTCTTATATGGCTAAAATCCCTTAAAAAAAAAGAAAAGAAAAAAAAAAGAAAAAGGTGCCTGGTATACTAAGTCTCTCCTCCAGACTATAGGCTAGGAAAAGGTTTGAAACCTTCAGGTCTTCAAAATGCATCTAACTGACAACAAGTAATGTATTCAAATAATTTACTCAGAGTGAGCACCCCTGAAAAGTGGAGCAGAGTTCCATTTGAAAACTAGAAACCTGTGTTAAATAGTTTCATCTTTTCAGAAGATGAGGTGAAGGATTACAGATCCAAAGAACTCACTGAGAAACATAGTTAAAGTAGAGATGATCTTAATGATCTTTTGTGGGGAAAGGTTTTGAAGGACTATGTTTATCTATTATCCTGAGAAAGGATAATAGATTCTTTTAATGTTTACATCAAGGATTTTTCCTGTTAAAATGTCTCCTGGCCTGAGCTCTTGTGAAAGAACTAGCAAAGCATCAAGGTACTCTTACCACATCTTGTATCATGTTAGACAGCTAATTTACAAAAATAAATTTTAACAGGATTTCCTCTAATCTCTGTCTGTTTCTTACTAGTCTATATGGGTGTATAATAGCCTAGTGTTTCAGAGATTTGGGACATAGTCCCATTAAGTACATGCAGAATTCACAAGCTACAAGGTCAAAGCAAGAAAGGGTTCATTTTTTCTCCAAATTTAGGTGCTATAACAATAACTATTACTGTCAGCAGAACTGCACTCTAGCAGTCACTGAGACGTGTGTGTGCACAGAATCTGGCCTATATACAGATATATACAAGATCAGCTTCAGTGTTTGGAAACCTGGTCCAAATGCTGCTCCTAACATCAAAAAATAGTTGAAATGGTATAGATTTTTTAAAAACAAAACTTATCAATTTTCAAAATGTGTGGTCAGAGTATTTGTAAACAATGAACTCTATGTGCTGGTCATGCCGTGACCACCAGCTTAATAACCCCTCCAGCATACCAGGTATTTCTTTAATAAACAAACTAGCATTGAAATAATCATCTTGACTGTGATCCACAAGGAAATGGGGAATTTGTGAAACTGTATGGAATCTAAATATGTCTAGTAAAACTGTGGAAGATGGTATCTGTTCTTCAGCGGACAATCAATTCTGGAGATGAAAAATCCAGTATTGATCAACACAATTCAGAAAATGAAGCCTCTGAAGATTTCTTCGCATATTGAATCTAACTAAAAATGACATTTTTGGCTCTGTGTTTAATTTTAAATTTTAAATTTGGCTGCTCAGCAGCTTAATACAATCACCAATACACATTAATACCATGTTCAAGCAATGCAATATACACTTAATCGCTATTACCCAATTGCATTGGTTACTTCAGCTTCCTACCCAAAGTTTAAAGACAGCTCTTTTCTCATTTCACCCCTCCATTCCTTTTTCTTTATAAGATATATTTACCTTACCATTAAGAGAGGCTCAATTTTGGAAGCAACAACACAGATGACTGAATTTTGGAGGCACAAAAAATTGAAGTTTTAATTGCAAACACATTTTGAAGGAGAAGTTAGACCCTCTTTGAGCTTTGTTAGTGAACAATTCTATTTTTCCTGCAATGGCAATGAACAATTTTGATTCAGCTCCATGACAGAGCTAGTAATGCAGTGTTTCTAAATATTAAGATAAACCTAATATATGCTGAGTTGAAATCCTAACACATTGATATACTTCTGATGATATGAACCTTATTTTACATATTGCAAGACTTCAAATAATAACAAAATATGTCAAAGCATATGTCCAGTTCCATCTGTGCATGTATTAATCCTGAATAGGTAGTGCACCAGGGTGCCTGCACAAGGTGTTTTAAGGTTAGAGTCTGGAAACTCAGAATTAGCAAATTATCAAATTTACTACTTGATCCCTACCATACTCCACTCCACTAAAGTTGACTCCTAGAGAAAAGCCCAGATACCACTCCCAAATATCATGAGGAATGCTATGGAAATCTGCTGGAAGGCAGAAGAGAAAGATTTTACTTCATTAAGCCCACTTTCATTGAAGGAAAAAAAGGTTCAAAATAAATCCTCATCCATTCTTTACTTCTGGTCTTCAAGCATTTTCTTGATGACCTGCATATTGCTCGGGTAGAACTGCACACTGTGCACAGGAGGAGCACATCTGTTCCTCTTGGCAACCTGAATGTGTGAACAGCAAAGTTCACTTTTCATCACACCTCTTTGCGGCCACACACGTGGAAGTAAAATCAGAACCTTCCTCTTATTTATGGGCAAAAGAAATTGTCAAAAGCCTCTCAGTGATCTAGAAGCACAAGTGCACTAACATCAAAAATGTGCCTTAGCACCAGACCAAATAAATAGATGGGAATTAAGCAGGATAGGCAAAACGATTCCTGACTCCTCTGGGTAAGTGATGGCTAAGCACCAAGCTGCACTTTTCAGACATAGACACTTTTGAATTCATCTCACTCTAAAACCTGAACTTGCTTACCTGGGAACAGGAGAGACATACAGATTGCAGTAAAACTATAAATAACAGTAAACATGTTGGACCTTGAGGCTTCTGAATCAAGGCCAGTCTGCAGCTTTAAAATCATAAAAAGACCTAATGTTTCAGTGTCTTCCTTCAGCATCTGTCCCCCTTCTATCTGAAGCACACTTAATATTTCTTGTATACAAAATGCTAGGAAAAGGTCCTCCAATTATGAACAGGTATTTGGATACACTTAAATATACAAAGGTCAAACATTCCTTTTTAGTAAATATCTAAAATTCTGAAATGTTTATATTGATCCTTTATCCTATCCTTGATTTCCTGCACCCAAGATCGAAAGAAGATTCTATCAATTCTGAGAGGTGTTTCAGATAAGGAGGTCACAGATGGGTCAGAGCAAGACCTTTGGTATTTAATGACCCTGTAGCTTGTCTTTTGCACAAGAGCTTGGGTTACTACCTTTTATATGTTTTATTGAAGGACAAATAACTCGCATGTCATCATGCATCCAGGCTCAGGATTTTGTTTACAGTTGCTGTTCAAACAAAAGATGATCATTTTCCCATGCAGCATAAAAAATGAAGAGTGTATGGTGTGACATTGAAAAAAATATTGAAAATTAAGATTTACCACACTTCTTTCTACATACATGGATAACAGAACTCATACGGAGAAACAAACAAATTTATGAAATAAAATAGAACACATAACCATGATACTCCTTCTCTTCATTAATGAAATTTGATATCTAATCTCCAGCATAATATAATACATTTAATATAATTTAATAACTTAAATAATAAAAAGATACTGAACTTGGCTAAATATTTTTGGTACTTTTGAAATTTTAATATGGTACAATGGATATTTTGAAAACTGTGCCAGTGGGCATAATCTTAACAGAAAGTGACTCTAAGGCCACCTTTAAAGGTTGCAGTTACTTTTTTATGTACAAAGTAAGTTCAGATTCAGAATATCCAAATTTTTCTTATAGTAAGTCTGATACATTAGACTTCATGATTACTTTAGAGTTAGATGAACATATGTCCTTAATTCCTGATCCATGTAATCCTGAAATGAAGGTCCATACCAGCAGAAAAGTAAAAGAATTTTTTTCCTAACTGTTTGAAGTGCAGCAATATAACACCTCCTCAGAACTTACAAAGGTTCATAGTGGTACTACTGTTGACATTCTACTGGGCAGAAGGAAGGGAAAAATGAACCCAGGACTGCGGCGACAAGTTACACCATTGGAGATGGTGACAAGGTTTATAACTACAGTTAGAGTTTCTGATTTTATCAGAACTCACATTTCCCTATAATCAGAGAATCATCACAGTATTGTAAAGGTTGAAAATGATATCTATGATCAAGTCCAGCAATTAACTCAGCACTTCTAAACCCATGACTAAACCATGACTGTAAGTACCATATCTACACATTTTTGAACACATATAAGCAGCTTTCCTAACATGATTGTTGTTTCCACAGTATGTTTTGCTTACATATCAGACTCTGTGATTCTAATTTACAAGATACTGATGAATTTCAGAGTATTTTAGAATACACCATTTTTAAAATCACATGTTTAAGGCATTGGCTGTCATCTCTGTGGAGATAAGGAGTAAAAGAGCAGGTAGAAGACAGCTTCACAATTGGCAACAGGATGCCTGTATAGTTTGTTTCACCTTCTACAGTGTCAGAATATCTCTTTATTTCAGAATACATATTTCTAGAATGTTTCTGAGATCTGACCCAGGCCCATAAACTGTTCCAGTTTTGAGGTCCTTTAACAGAGTTTAGACAAAACCCTAAAAAATGCTGCAGAACATCGAAACGTAGCACCCTTCAAACTCTAAGACCAAGTGGCAGTGTAACTCAGTAAGGAAAAAGCTTCCAGAAACCCAATGTACCAATCATACAAAATGGGATCTGCTCTGCTATAAGGAAAAACAAGTGTGTGGAAGTGCAAAGTATTTCTAAAATGCTGATTTAATATGCGCAGAACAGAATGGTTAAGTATGGAGCTACAGAATGGTAAAATAAAAAACATGGCTAAGAGGTTCTTGTGGACATGGTCATAGAAACCTATTACCATGAAAGAGATGATTCTTCGCATACCAGAAGTGATAAAGTGAAAGCAGCCTAAATGACTGCAAGAATGATAGTCCAGATTTAGAGCCACCTGCATTAATCAGAAATAATACTTCTGGTAATCAGAACCATTGACTGAACTTATGGGAAGACAACTTCTACCTATAAAAAGGAAGCCAAAAAATAGAAGACTCAGCCAAAAGGTTTGAATGACCACATCACCACCACTGAGAAAGGGGGCTATATATGGTATATACAAACAGTTGATGTTTGTCAGGAGTAATCTGTTGCCAAGAGAGATTTGAAGGCTGTTAAATTAAAAGCAAAAGAACTGCATGGAATTAGTAGTGGAGCCGATCAAAGTAGGCATCAAACACCAAGTTTGAATGAATAATGAATTTCTTAATGCTTAGAACTGAATCAAAGTTCAGCAAACATACCCGCTTTGATTAAGAGATGTTCTGTATCTATTAACAGGAGAGAAGGAAGAGTTACAGTCCTCAGGCAAGGTGAACAGACCCTTTGAGCCAAGATGTTGCTTGTTCATTCTACCAGGACACATTCAGTGCCATTCTTGGGCAGTTGTTTATAGCAATATAAAGCATGCTACAGACATACAGTGCTCTAGACAAGCATTGTTAATTATACAGATTCAACTCTTCTCAGGATGGACAACAATTGTTCACTCTCACCCACATATTACTTTGCTTTGAAATGATTCTGGAAGACTTGAGATCACAGCAGGTAAGAAACACCAGTGTTTGGTCTTTTGTTTGAACAGAGTCCAAGAAATCCTGAGTAGTTGCTGTGCAGAGAACACTGTACACACAGGGCTGACATGTCAGATGGTGTGGTCAGTGAAAGAATAGCCTTAAAGGTACAGGAAGGTGGCATGGCCAGGGCAAGCAAGGAAGTGAAGACAAGAACTTGGGTATGTTTATTTGTTTCCTTCTATTCGAAAACAACCCAAGGTTTGAGTGCATTCAAAATTCTGGCCTGCAGCAATGATTTAGTGAACCAAGACCTGTAAAAATGTCCCATCTATCCACACAACCACTTAATGTCATCAGAAGCTGATCACTGAAAATCATGCACCTACTAATGTTACCAAACATAATTTCTTTTCAAGTCCCAGGTAAACATTTCATATTAGCTACATTTATTGAATTCTGGAAGCCTGTGTTTCTGGGCAACTTTACTCCCAGTGTTTTCCATTAGGAAAAAATATGGTATTATTTGCTTATGGCACATTTAAGCAATTATTCTAACTTTCAGCTCCCTACACAAGATATTTTTGATCAATGAATACAAATACCTAGCAGTGCTAAAACATTAGCTACCAGATGGGAGGAGACTAAGAATGCTACAGCATTTGTGAACAACTTTCTGTCAAAACCTACATAACTAAATAAAGCCTACCTGCTAGGTTTGATGTCTATAAAAAACAATTAATAAAACTGGTCGCTGATTATGATACTAGTAAATCAGATTTCAGTTTATGGTCAAATACATAAAATAAATTAGTCACTTCCTGTTTATAAGGGATACACATAATCAAACTGTTACACTCCCAATATAGGACAGCAGATGAAGGAGACGCATTTACGGAATCCTCTGAGGATCTCTAGCCCTGAATGATGAAATTTGACTCAAAAGAACAATTGAGTCCAAGGAAACTTCAAATGACTGCTTTAAAGACCAGTCAACAAGTGCTCCCATTTTTTCGACTGGGCTTGAGGGGGCATGGTGGTCACTGTAGGACTATACAAGTTATTTTCTCCTTCTCCAGACATACAGTTAACTTGGCGGGCTCACTGTTAGAGTCTGTAGCAACAGCTTTTGGAGACACTGTATCTTAAAGAGAAATAACGCAGAAAATTATTATCTAAGTGGAACATGAACAGAATTACTTCTGCAGGAGTTTCTGTGGCCTCATTTTAGTGTTCATTTATGACACAATGCAGCAGCTCTCACTGATATCCTCTAAGGTGTATGGTGCTATTTAATAACTCCAAGCCATAAAGTCACCAATCATTCTTCTAGCATGGATAAGAGCTGAACAGACTTGTGTCTAACCTCAGTGACATTCTTTAAGACCTTGTGATTAAGTGTTTCTGGGTGCAGCAAAAGCAAAGGCAAATTGTTCTGTGCAATTAAGATTGCAACTGTGTCTACCCTGTCTGATAAAGTGTCTAGGAAGCAGCAACGGAAGAAAAATGTTTGTGCATTCTTATTCACATCCAGGTTGTCAGCAGCATGCTCCAAGTTTTACTAGTCTTTTATTTTCACCCCCACTATGCAATTAAAAGCAATTTAAGCATTAAAAAAATCATCCAACCTCCACTCTAAAAAATAGTAGTGATCTCATTTGAATTATAACAAGTTTTA
Source organism: Catharus ustulatus (assembly GCF_009819885.2). Taxonomy (NCBI): domain Eukaryota; kingdom Metazoa; phylum Chordata; class Aves; order Passeriformes; family Turdidae; genus Catharus; species Catharus ustulatus. The sequence goes on from NC_046226.1 coordinate 24,880,671, forward strand.
CTGACAGGGTAGCAAATTTTTCTCTCACATTGCCCAGGCATTTAAATGAGGGCACATCCCGTTTTAGGGTAGGTACTGACAAGAGAAAGAAATTAATTATGGCTCTCTACAACCTGAGCAACTCTTCTGAAAGCTGAGTAAGAGGACTCCTTAGGAGAAGAAACCAAACTACTGAAACAGCTCTTGCACAAAGTTAGAAATTGCTGCTTACTTTGACAAATCCTGTATTATTTTATTTTAGAAGAATAGCATGAAGAACCTTTCAGGATTAGCTGTAACAACATATTACTTGATGGAGATAACCTCCAAGAAGTCTGTTAACTATTCTCATGGACCCTGAACTGTTCCTTTAATTTCAGAAAAACAGATACAGACCAGAAGTAAATGCAAGAGCACAGTGTATCTCCTCTCACTGTGTGACAGATTTGCAATCTACTTCACCCCTTCCATTTCCAACATGAAGCTGGCATTCTATCTTCAAACATATCTATAAAATAATTTGCAAATGTGACAGCAGTCCTTTATTCTAGATAACAGCACATGACATACAGGATGAAAAGCATAATTGCTTTTGGGTTAACTCCACAGAGTGAGGTCTTGAGCTGAACTTCCACAGGTTGCTGTTTCATTGGATACAGAGGGAAAAATGAACATTGGCCAGGGGAATTAATAAAAAAAAATGTGAGAGAGAAGGATGGGTTGTCCGACATATGAATACTGCCGAGTTGGTTCACTGAAAAAAAAAACCAAAACCAAACAACTGAAAAACAACTGCTGTAAATAAAAAGCGATCTGTACCAAACAGCACAACAGCCACAACAGCTGAAGGTGGCAGAGTGCTGCTCTGGATGTGGCTGAGCCTTGACACATTCCCAACCCACATTCCAGCTGTCCAATGAATTAATGTGATCTCTGCCGCCCAAGTAAAATTATTATGAAAAGATGAAATTAGTGCCTATTAGAATGTAAAAATTAGATGCTGAACTGGAATTTGAATAGAAGAGATTGAAATAACTTAGTTTCCCATCACTGATTCAGACAAGTTTCCCTGGATTCCTTTTAAAAAGTATGTGTCTCTGTTGAAGTCAGAGGCTTTAGAACCATAACCCACCTCTAAACTTATTAAACTTAGGAAACTTCAGTTCTGAAGCAGCAACCCTAAAACCAGTTAGAATTACTCAGTTTTTGCAAATAATGGCCACATCATCTGAAAGAAGGACTTTTTTCCATAGTTAATAGTGTATGCCTCAATAGCACAAATGGCATGTGCTTTTCAGCAGTAGCAAACATTTTATACTTCATCTTAAAACTTTTGAAATTTGTTTTTAAGCTCTTATACCATGAGAATCTCTTGTGATGATGCCCTTCACAGATGACAGGTTGACCAGTCAGCTGAACCCTCTTCTGTGGTTGATGTTGTCAAGTACGTATGAAAAAATGGTTTCTACTTTAAGAAATCTGGGAAATTCTGGGAATCAAAAATAACTGAAGACAATTTATGAAAGGCATCAAGGAATACTCAAATTAAGTATTCTAGAGTAACCTCTTCACAGGCATCATAACTGGAACAGCTATCAAACTGCTATGCATTGTGGATTTCCTGCCCCTGACCTGATTCTTACATGTCAGCAGAAGGCAGATTACACCAGGCACAGTTGCTTTATGACACTACTGTAATCAAACTTCTTATGGTTCCTTCAGGTCACTTTCTTGGCTCTAACTCTATTATATTCTTAATAAAACTATGAGAGCATGTAGGATAAATTCTACAAAAAATCACAACTAAAAAGAGAGGCAGACATTGCAAAAAAAGCCAATCATAGCAAAAGACATAACATCTCAACAGCTCTGAAGAAGATAAATAACCCTTACAAGTTCTAATGACATCATAATTGGATGGAGTAACCTCATTTAGTCAGTAAAGGGCACCTGATTTGTATATCACCATGAAATAGTCCTCTTTTTTTCAAAAGTTTGCCTTGAAAATAAAATTAGTATGTCTTTCTGATATCTAAAGTACATTAATAGCTGTTTTGAGAAGAATATACTATCCGATTAGAAATTACAAAATAGAAATGGGCTGTGGGGAAAAAAAAATCTTCCTCTCTCTATTTCAGTCAAATCCAGTTAAACATTTTCCATGAAATTTCACATTAAGTTATTGGTTTCAAAATAATTATTTCCTGTTCTTCTTCAACTCAGTAAAGAGGGCATGTACACTGGCAAAATTTTTATTTTTCTTTAGAAAAAATGTATTGGTGAAAACTCTGAATTCAAAAATTACACACTACAAAGCCAACAAGAGTAAAATGAATGAATATTTGAAAAATAATGAAAAAGTAGCAATTCTTCAACTTCTCTGCGTTTAATTGAATCAGTTGTTTCTGTGTATTATGGGAATATATTTACCAGAATCAGTAGAGACAAAATGTTAATTATAGAAAAATAGGAATAATGAAGAATCTTACATATACACCCTGGCACATTAGAACTGCAAAGCACTCTCAGGTCTTATTTTATGAAAATTTACTAAGAGCACAAATGTATAGACCCTTAGGAAGCAATTATCCCTAAAAGATTTAGCTATAATTCAATGTGAAATATAATAAGAGATTTTAAAAAATGGTTTCACAAAGAAGAGGATTATTTTACTTTAACTGTGGAAATAGGGGCCCACATGCTTCTCTGTATGACATCTGTGCAGCTGTGGGCATTGACTGGAGGGAAGATTTGAAACTGGTCTTTTCAAATTAATACAATCCCCTATGACCAATAAGAATATTATAAAAATTAGGGGCACCAGTTTGGCATTGTGGGGCTGAATGGCCCACAATACTATAAGGAATTTTCTATGCAATAAATGCATTAAATATGGAAATTTTAAATCACATATTACTAAAATGTACACAGAGATAAGTTAAGAAGAGCTATCTTACCAAGCTGTGCAGATGTTATATGGCACAGTAAGATGAAATAGCATGCTAGAATGTGCACTGCATGCCTCCTGTATCATATGTTTTATTTGCCACATTATCCTCAGGTGTGACATGGAATCTAAATGTGTAAAACCAAAAATCTGCAAAAGATTGCTTATATCATCCTTGTGATGCTGAACCTAGCCAAATTACTGCCACTACATCTCCCACAGTTATAAAGTCTCCCTGCCTCTTTGCTTCACTCCTGACTATGGATGGCTACTGCCCCAAAGAAGGGTGGCAGTAGCCCTGTGAGATGATAGATCAAAAAATAAATCTGAAAGCTTGCAGTTTATTTTGCCTAATAGATCCTAACATCAGTGGAATGAAATAGTTTTCTTGTGGATTGATCTTACATTTTTTTCCTTCCAAGCAACTCACTACTGTGAGATAATTCTAAAAAGTAAAAAAGAAACAATGGCGATTGTTTTGCTCTTAAAACCCCGATTTGTGTTTTGCTCTTAAGTGTATTTCAGGGTCCCAGAGAGGTAATGATCTCATCTTTTATCACAAACTTTCATACCATCCTTAATCTAGCTGATTCTGATTATTTTTATCCAGCTAAGATTGTAAATATCCCTGCACCACAATAGACGTTTACACTTCCGTTCCTCCACTAAGAAAATCTAGAGCAGACCAAATTCCTCACCCTCAGAAACTGAATCAACAGATTGCCTTGACGTTAACTAAGTGTAAAAGAATAGGGAAGATTACAGATTTTTTTAAAAAAAACCTTTCTTGATACAAACTGACCTGGACAGACTCAGAAGAAATACCTGTATTCCTTCTGCTGGACAGCTTAATAAGACATAGCACAGTTCCCCAGTTTGCATGTGGATTAAAATAAATGTAATTCCTCAGATGATGGTGACAATAAAAGCTAGGTTGATATTTACCCTGTACCACAGAGACTAATGATGTGTCCTATTCCTCTGAAAATGGCCAAATGTCCAGAGGGTGCTCTGCAGTGGAGACGGGACAGGATGGGATGCTTGGGTCTATACCTGCACTCTGTGTGCAGCCTTGCAAGAGCTACTGAGTGCATACAAGAGGCAGGAGGTGACAGCCAAGAACAGGAGGGTTTCACAGGGGAGGTGTGTGACCTGTCACAGGGCTCTGGCTGGCAATTTCCTTCTCTGGGAGCTGTGCTGCTGACAGCAGCAGGAGTGCCCCAGCCATCTGCAGCTAGCCCCAGAGCACCAACCAAACCCACTCCTCAGTGAGACACTGACATGACATTCAGCCTCACCAGACATCAGTTTTCCAGGCTGTGGTTACACTGAAAGTGGTGATAAGCTTCTCATTTACATGAGGTCAGGATGCATGCTCATGTGCTGTATATCAAAGCTAACTACTATTGGCAATATTTCATTGGGGTATTTTAAAGTTTTCAAGGTCAAGAATACAACTTGGCCTTTTAAAAAATATTCCAAAGGACCTGTCCTCACTGTAGGCAACAGTAATATGAACTGAGTAAAATGGTACAGAGCTACAATATTTAAAAAGTTCAACTTAAAATTGAAAAACGGTCTTTTTTTTCCTCCCCAGACTCTCATCTCTAAGAGACTATGATCAATTAACCTTTACCATTGAAAAATAAAAAAAATTCCTGTGACAGTCAGAAATGAAATTCTTTAAAGATTAGGTGCTGGGAGAGCAATATCTGGCTTAGAATGAAATCCTAGTAACGCTCTGAACTATCAAATCACTTCTTGCTCTGAAAATATAATTATTCTGTAAGCGTTATGTCAGACAATATTAAATGCAAAAAGCATAGCTTAAATAAAACTTTTTTCTAGCAGAAAGGCTCTCTGCACAATATTTTCAATTACATAGAAAAAACAAGTCAGCATGCAATTAATGAAAAACAATACTATGTTCAATAAGCAGCATATTTGGCAAGCACTAACTTTTAGTGACACCAGATTTAAAACAATGCTGTTATTGCAGTCAAAAATAGCCCTGAATGTTTATGATCTTTATTTCTAGTCATCTGCTTTCAGTATTGCACACCTGATTTTGTAATATTCAACATAGATTTTGATGGCAATTACAAACCCATGGAATAGACAGCATTTGTGTGGCACACAGCTCTCTCCATTTATTATTATATTTATTGTTTTTCTTACTGAGAAATGTCAAAATACACAAGGATTTACTTTTATTCTTATACTTTGCTTTGGTAAAGTTGTTGTGTGTATAATGATGTTTCCCAAAGGAAAAAAAAAAAAAAAAGAAAAAAAAAAAAAGAAAAAAAAAGTAGAAAAAGAAGGCAGAGAAAAATCTATCTATAAATGAGATACCTTTGGATCTTATGGTCTAAATCAAATAGTTTTGAAATGACAACACAGTATAAACAGAGTAACTTCTGTATTTGTATTGTATCTCCACTACTGATAAAAGAGATTTTAATGAATAAAGTGGCTGAAGAGGTGTGCACAATGCTTGCACATCTTACCTGGCATAGTCTCTTATCCTGTGCAGCGGTGAGATTGCAGGCTATGTAGCTATCAATTCCACTGACATTACAATTTCCCTTTCTCAAAGCAGCAATAACCTGTCACTTTACACTGTCCTTTCTCTGACCCTCTCCTGCCTCTCTGCCCATTTTTATTCTTATTGACAAGACTTATTATTCCTCCTCCCAATTCCAAGTAGCTACCCTTTTGCAAATAGTAGTATCAACTATGTGGTCACTAGTAGTATCGGTCAACAATGTTATTAATATAGCACACACTGCTGGGAGCAGATCAAACAGCCATGCTTTAAAATATTAGTTTTTCAAAGGTACCATGAAGCAAATAGTTGCAGTTTCTTCATCTTATACAATGTAATATTGCAAGGACAGACCTCAAGAATTTAGTGCTAATTACCAGTCCAATAATTTGGAGAATATGGTTTTTTTTCTTGTTGCTTTCATACGCAAAATAAAATAAAACCATAACAGAAGGGTGCTGTATCTGTGTTTAAAGAAGCAGTTGTTGGCAAACACCATAGCTCACTTCTGCCGAAATGTACACAACTGATATATGCAGCCCAGAAAGCTGGCACCAGGGGCTTACAACCTTAATTTGCCTGCAAGAAGAAATGGAGATTTACCTTCAGAGCACGTTCTTGATTGTTTTCAGCAGTCATATGTCTCGTGTTGTTTGCTGAAGTCTGGTTCTGCTCTTTCAGATGATGAAGCTCCTGCTCCAGCCGTTTGCACTGCAACGAGGAAAGAATCCCATTAAGTAGAGGAGTGTGGGCATATTTTTTTTCAACAAGCCAAACGATTTAACGTAAATAACCCCATCACTATTTCTGCAATAGTGAATGCATCAGACAAAACCAAGTTACAATCCCAGACAGTACTAAAGCTAAGTTTTTGAAATGTATATTATTATTCAGTTTCCTCCTGGTCCAACAGTATGACAAAAAAGCTATGTATCAGATAATATATTTATCAAAATGTTGGGTTGAATTTCTGCTCCTAGTTATGCCAAAATATGGCTAGATTTTGGCTTTTATGATTTAAGTAAGTAGATACAAAAGAAAGAATGCATGCTTTTTGAAATGCAAAAAAATGAAAGACCCTCCTCCCAAATTAATGATCCAACCTTTTATTAGAAAATACAGATGAAATTTTTAGACTTGTATTTTTCATACTAAAAGCTTACTCTAATTCCCCAATACACACAACATATTCAAAGAAGTTTTAAGATTTAAAAAAAAAGTATTTATCTTAATGACAAAAAATGAAAAAATTAGTGCTTGTGTGCCTATACATGTAGATTTACTGCTGTCTGCTGAGAATTTATTTTAATGATTAAAAATCTGCAAGTTGTAAACCAGATTATATTTTGCTCTTTTTTACTTCAACTATAAAAGGTCTTGCCCAGTTCCTTGGTTTGAAAGCTGTCTGCAGACAGTTCTTTGCCTTACAAAAAGACCTTGTTTTAAAAAAACCCAAAAAAACAAAAAAAAAAGAAAAAAAAGAAAAAAAAGGACAAAAGACATATGGGAACAACTGTTAGAACTAGGAAAAAGCAGAGTACCAGGAGAAGCATTGTACAACAATGTATTACAAGCAAGTAGTTTGGATATGATCACCAAACCCCAAAACTCATAGACTTTGGAAACAAAACACAATTAATTGATAAAAAAATATTTAATGCATACTTTTTGAAAGCACTAGCAAAAAAGGAATAAGAATTGTTATTTAATGCCCATGTAGCATTGCTGTCTCAAATGAAAGACCTGGAAACATCAGTCTCTTGTGGTGTCTTAGTGACTGTGGACAACACAGAATTGAGCTTCCCATCATGTATATGCACCCTATTCCTGAGCAATTCAGCATATGGGACAGTGAAGCCTGGCTCATGTAAACTCTATAAAAAGAAAAACTGTGAAACAGAAAGCTTCAGAACTGAAGAAATTATATATGAGGCCTAAGCAAAATAAAGAATGCTAAAGAATCTTGAGACAGAAATTTTAAAGACATGCCAATACATATAAATCTTAAACACAAAATAAGACCTAACAATATAATGCTCATCAGGTATCTAGTATAGTATATAAACCAGAATGATCCAATCCTCTATTTGGATAAATTTAAAACATTTGTAGGAGCCCAAAAGTACTATTAAAAATTCCATTCACATACCTGTTGTTATATTTCATTATATCTGTTAGAAATCTGAGCTTATTTGTAATAGGATTACCTATTTTAAAGGAAGTGAATTTTCCTGTAGTACATTCTCTCAGTGTGTGCTTGTAAACTTCCTTAATGTACAGTTTCATTTTGATTGCAAAAAAGATATTTTCCCATAAATAGGGAAATACAAAAAAAAAAAATTAAGATAGATTTCATTGTAAGAATTTTCATATACTTGAGACATTTAACATCTGTGTTTATCTCACACACACACACAAAATCACAAATCACAGAATCACAGATGCAACCCTTTTTCCATGTCCAGCATGAAAATTATGTGTTTGAAGATATGAAGATGCTAATAAAACTACTGAAGAACAAAACACGGACTATGTTTGTTTTTTGGTTTTTTTTCTAGCAACATTTTTTCCTTAGTTTATGTGATCTAAACACCATTAAAAAAATCCAACCTACCATAGCAGACACTGTACATTACACCATGTATAATCACCAGGACACTGACTTTTATGCTTCGCCAAAATTCTTCTTCAAAACAGTGTTTTGGAATCCACAATTTGACAACCAAACAAGTTTATGTAGAGTAAATATTATTAAAAAACCTAAAATCTCAATTTACCTTTAAAACCTGAATTTATAGTCATGCTATTCTCTTGAATCTAAAAGGTATGTGAAAATATGCTAAGAGCAAAACTTAGCAACAGAGTTGCATGAGAAAAGATCTTGGTGTACAGAGCATATTGTACCACTGAGAGCATGGGTGCAATCTTAATTCCAGGCTCCATTTCACTCCTTCGAAGAGAGGACACTGAAATAACAGTAGCAGTGGGACTTCAGGATCTTGCAGAACACAGAACAAGTGAAGTACAGTGAAGATGTAAGACAGATAACATAAAATGGATGAACCTCCCTATCAAGTCAGTCTTGATATGATTACATTTACATCAAACTTGAAACATTTTCTAATTTCTCTCTCATTTCCTTTCTACTGAGACTGTTGATATGTGAAAAAAAAACAAACCAAATGCCAAACAAAAACCCAGAACATTTTCAACTAGAATACTGCTTGAATCTAATTTGGGGCATCAATGAAAGAAATGGTGATCTAATTTGACCTTTTCACCTAAGAGTTTTACTATGTTGGAAACAATGTATTAACAGAAGATATTCTGATTTATTCTCAGTTGTCTACGAAGTAAAATGTTCAATTACTCTCTTTGTGAAAGCATTATAATAATAGTCTTAAACAGTAACATTGTGTATGTTTTAATAAAGTTTTAAACTTTGCATTTTTATACTGAGCTACTATTAAAATATTAAAATAGCATTCTAAAGGCAAGCACTCTTTTTCATAAAGGCAAGCACTTTTTTCGTAAGGGCAGGAGCATATGAAATTTTAGTGCAACCTCACTGTAAAGAAAAGTTTTAAAAATAGAATTTATAACAATGCAACCCTTCTATTCATTTGAGCCAACATTTTTTGAATTCTGTGTCACTAGTTGTTAGCAAGGGCCAGTAAAAATAGATATTCTTTAAAAGAACATGTGTTTTTATTGGTTCACTCCAGGGCTCTAAAATGCCAACAGCTGCAAGTAAGAAACTGAATTTCCTTCTAAAAACATACATAAAAATACTTTTTGGAGTACAGGGAAGAGAAGACATCATCCAACTTGGTACTAACAAAAAGGAAATGTTGGATGTATCCTTTTAAGAAAGCTGAAAGCTAAAGGAAGTGTTTAATTTGAAATACGATGTCTAAATTCTGTTATCTCAGACTTGTGAAAACTTGCACACTTGGGAAAACTTCAATCAGACAATATATTTTGTGCAAGACAGGTTACCTAAATACTGGATCTGAGGATTAATTGTGCCCTTAAATGCAAAATCCCATGAATTCAATACATTAACAAACAGAGGCTGTTAATTGAGAAATCTGCTTCTCTAACTTTGATTCTTTGAGTACATCAAGGAGTATGAGAGCAGTGTAGACACATGTCAGTGAGAAAATGTCTTGATCAAAACAGTGATGACTTTGCCAAGTAAAGGATATTAAAGCCTTGGAAATGGTAACATAATTTTGTAAAAGTATCACACAAACAACTTTCTAAGCATTAACTTTACTGTGTGGTTTGTGTACATTCACATTTCTGTAGACAGAGAGGCAATATAGACAATTGAAGGTACAAAAAAAAAATCACCCCCAAAATCAATCCTGAAAAAGACTTCCTTTCTTCTTCCAAACCCACAAATTTGTTCTCCTCTCTGAAGGTATTCCCCCCAAAACTCTCCTATCTTATCTAGCCTGATACAGGTGATAATGTACTGGACAGACGGGGAACCTCATTAAGCCTACTCCAAGTGTTCCTTGAGGAATCATCAATGTCCAGCTGTACAGCTGTCAGTACATCATTCACTCCCAGCAACAGGGACTCAATCTTCTCTTCAACTTTATTTCCACCATGCAACTCTTCTAAATACACTCAGTCTTTTGAAATACATACCTTTGAACCCAGCACAGGATATATCAAAAGCAGCTAAGACACAAAATGAAAAGCAAAGCAGGTAACATACCAAAAGGATAAGAAGAGACTCAGCTAGGAAAGCAAGGATAGACAGCCAAGTAAACAAGTCCCTCTCATCTTAAAATGTAAACTGTTAGGCTACTGTTGAGTCTTTTTTAATGAGCATCAGGTAACATGATTCAGAAGAATGAGGATGTTTGTGAGGGGCATTGGTTCAAGCTGCAGTGGGTGCTGACCCCATTCAGTGACTCTCCAGGGAGGAGTGTTGGAATACCAAAGGAAAAATCCAGACAAATTGAAAAAGGAGCATCAGCTAAAAGGGACACTGTTGCAGAGGTCAAGAAAAGGACCAGAAGAATATCACTGAGTAAAGTCCATGAGGCCCACCCAGAATGTGCCTGTTAAAAGACAGCCCCAGTTCCAGTTATACAAAAGGAGAAAAGATGGTTTACCTTGAATCAAGTATTTCAGAAGATAGAAAAATCAATGCAAATAACCACTTAATAGTGTTTGGCCTTTACTAGAAAATGAGGTTGCATTAACATATCAAACATAACTTTAGCACTTGTATAAACAATTCATTTTTAACATCCTGTCAGCTTTTCAGCATTTTCTCCTTCAACCTGTACCTGTAACACGTTAACACAGTGTTACACTGCCTGCCACATCTGCACTGATTGATGAGGGTTTTTTGATCATTATTTAACGTGATTCTTCATTGAGGTGTTCTCAAAGTAAAAGCTTCAGACACTACACAAAAGTAAAGAAAAATCTGCAAGCCACTGGAGAAATAATGTTAGTAGGGACAAAGATGGAATACAGTAAAGCATTAACATTGAGCAGACCAATCTCCTGTCCACAACCATTTGGTCCCTGTGTAGTTTGTATGAAGACAATATCTATCCCCAGAGGTTTCATGCAGAAGCCTGTTTAACTCTGCACTTCGTAGGTCAATCAGGCTTTTCCCGTGCTTTCAGAGACATAAATATTTTGCTACACCAGGGTCCCTCGCTCTCATCTCTTGAACTAGCATGGTAATGTCAGATGAATTTCGCATTTTGTATTTCAGCACAGATTTGATCCGGAAAGGGTACTGTGACACAACCTGGTTCAGGAAGCAACAGCTAAAACTGAATATAACAGAAAACCATAACACTTCCTTACTACAAATGCAGTCCTGGTGGCTATTTAATCCTGTTACAGCTATATTTGCTTTTAATATTACTATATGGCATATAATATTTTTCATTGCCTTTCATTAAAGGGAATCCAAACTAACCTCTCCTGAACTTATGGCAATATGTTGGGGGAAAAAAGTCAACACATTATGCCATTTATATGCTAGGGGAAAAGGAAAGCAATTGATTTGTCTCTGTTATTAAAGGTATGGGGGTCAAAGTCTAATGAAACAAATGTATTAATATGAGGTAAAATTCTGCACTAAGTTCTTTCCTGAATTATAAATAATATTTGATTGTCTTATTCAATTAGTACATACTAAAGACAATATTTCATTAGAATACATTAGTCCAAAGTCTTTATCAAAACTTGCAGTGCTTACAAACTTAAGAATCAGCACTGTCATAAACACACAGGAGCACACCTGAAGAGCTTGTTGAAAAAAACCACAGTGCCTAGATGCAGGTATTGTAACGTGTTTGTTCCTGTACTGACCTGAGAGAGGTCAGGCTGCTGAGGCAGGTGGATCTTTGGTCTGATGTGATCACACCAGCCAGTCTTATGAGGCCTCCCTAGTTCAAAAGCACATAACCACAGCCTCCCACAAATAGCTTAATTCTGTCATTAAACTTAAGGCAACATATTTTTATTCAAGTCACACAAAAATCAAAAGTGAGTGCTAAGTCACTCACTCTGGGTCAGCCAGTGCATAATGACTTGATTGCATATCAGTGCCTTCACTTCAAACACTGAGTACTCTGCCACATTATGTGGACTTTCATGCACGAAGACCTTGCTGAACTGGAATTCTCAATTACTGAAGTAGTGTGAAATAAAAATAACCTGGTTCCTACTGAATCACTTGGGAAAATGGTTTATGTTCTCCAAACTCTGGGAAAGTCAGAGTTCTTCTGAATTGCCGAACTACTTTCCAAATCCATTTTCTTTATGCATTTTAAGTAAAATGCTCATGAACAAAGTGACACACCATACATTGATGGAAAATGCATCAATACCACTGAAAGATAAATTTATGGGGTACTGAGATCCTACTGCTACACAGTAAAATACTTTCAGAAGTGATATAGTGCATCTATGTTTTGAAATTAGTTAACACATATTCACTGCAGTGAACTGAAGTACAAATAATTATTCCAGACACCAAACATGAAAAATATGAAGAAACAAAGCTACTTTTTCATGTTATATTTTTAAGTCTTCACCTGTGGAAACCTGAATACACTAAATAAGCATGCGAAGCAAACAAAAACAATTTGACTAATTCTTCTCTTAGTTGTTATTTTGTTCACCTTTTCTTACTTTGTTTATAATGATCTGTACTTCAGACTGGCTCCCAGCTCAAATATGCCAAATGGAACGCGAGTGTTCTCACTCTGACTGCCCCTCTTCCCCCTACACTCAATTTATTTTTTTTTTTTAACAGTCTGCCCCTTGTCCCAAATTCATCACAATTTCTGGAGAGGCAAACATCTTGCACCACTTGGATGCTATACACTCTTTCCTTTGCAGACAAAAATAATACCAAAGTCATCCAGTCAAAACACAAACCAACCTTTGGTGTCACTGTGAATTATGTACTTTGAACTGCAGATGTTTGGAAGCACTTATATAAATAGGATTTATCCATTTTCTTCTAAAGTAATAATTTTTTAAAAAATAAAGAAATAAATGAGTTTCTACATAATAATCACTAGAAAAATTTTCCATTAATAGTAATTTTAAATTAAGGTTTTCTAACCTCTGAGAAAAATTACTTCACTTCAAAGTTTTGGCAAATCATCAACAAATGTGTTTGAATGATTATTTATACAATGCCCAGCAGCTTAGAACTACTGGAATTTCAAGAAAAAAAAGTGTTTTGGTAGAGTTTAGGCCTCAGACACATACGCATCTTTAAAAATTTCTCTTCTATTAGTAAAAGAAATGCTTAGATGTAAAAGCTTCTTTTTTTTTTTGTAGCAGTGCAATCGTGCCTTGCTTCAAAAAGCTACAAAAAGAAATGAATCTAAATACAAATAAAACATTTTTGTTTTCTTTGTCACTATGAGCCAGTTGCAACCTGTAGCATTACGGCAGATAATGTGGTGTTCACATGACCAGGTTTCCTCCTACCATTCCCTGTCTATTTCTGAACACTCCAAATGCAGCAAAACAAGTTTTCATTTATTTTCATTTTAATAGTTAAAGGAACTGTAAGTGCACAGTAAGATATTCAGAAAATTTGGACCATAAAATTTAGCTGTTTACACCCTTCATGTTAACCACCCTTACACGTGCAGTGATTGCACAGCCCTGAGTCGCACTGATCCCCACCCAACTGCATTCTCTACATATTCTTACTTCCTTGCAATGATAACATTTCAGAGATCAAAACAACCCTGAACTACTTTATAATGAGTTCAGCACACAGAGAATTTCCTAATCAATGAAACTCATTATAAAAATGTGCAAGAAATAGAGAAAGGAAAAGGTGATGTTGCTGAGTTGTGTGTGACTCACAGGCCATTCAAGCAGGGTTCCTGTGCTGGCTGTGCACTGGATGACCACGCCTGTGCTAACAGGGGCTGCTGAAGCCTCCTAACTGGGTCAACTTCACATTTTCCTGTGTCCATTGCATATAAGTTAACAAACTTACCTCACCTCTGAGTTGTTTCTAATCAAAACACAAACCTAGTAACCTGGAGTCAAACATTTATTCATGAGGCTGTACTGGGTCTGAAAGGAAGCAAAAATGCATTCAACCAAACTAAGAGTGCTTTTTTCCTAATTGCCTGTCATATATAAATAAGCAACTTCTGCTTTACATCAGTCACATTATTAATTCAATTTTTAAATTTCATGCCTGTAAGTCTAATAAATAATGTATAAACTAAGCATGTAAGCAGATGAGTAGTACACAAGTAGTACGCCTGCTCATGCCCCACTGCAGAGTTTTAGAAAGACTAGAGACTGTCACAGTACAATGACATTATAATTCACATGTCAGCATAATATTTAAAAGGAAAAGAAACTACCAATACTCCCAAATAATTCAGCAAATGAAAAACACTAATTAAAATTTTATCATAAGAGCAAAGAGCACTCAAGAGCCATGATTCTCTTTTAGTTAAATTCTAAATAAAATAAATTCTAAATAAATTAGCCAAATTCTAAATAACTGAATAAAGGTCAGCAAGTACAATAATAGCTATACTTGGATCAGTTTAACCTTCAGTGGACATCAGCAAGTCCAGTATACAGATACAAGAGAAGGTTTCAGAGCAGAAACTTCTGCATAGAAAAGAATCCAGAGTAATTAACCTCAACATCTTTAAAAACATTTAACGAATAAAAATACACAACACCCAAGAGGTTTTGGAATAAATTTGCCACTTAAGCAGAACATGCATTAATACACTAATTACATGAAAATCAGGATCTAAACACCCTGCTGAACTACCTGAAATAATTTCTACCATAGTAAAGTACTAAGTAGTACTGAAAGAAAGGTCACCAAGAAGCAAGTCAGAGCATCTGAACATGAAAACATTATTCTCATCTTATTTTATTTATGGTCTTAGTATGCATTTTCCAAACCAATGCAACTCCCACATATTCATTTGAAAGGTAGCCTTGGTGAAAGATTATACGTTACTAATGGATGGAATACAAATTTCAGAAAGTCATAAACTAGATTTTAAAATAACTTTTAAAAAGAAATTTACTTCTCCTCCTTCATTGCTGAAGGGAGAAAACATAAGTTTTCCCTCTCCAAGTTCCTGAGTTTCTTCCTCCTTCAAATGTAGCATTTTTCTTCCCTTCTTTTGCATGACAGAATGTACACATAATGTACACTTTAATTCTCAGTTCTTGTCTTAGCCTGAATAAGGTTCACTTCACTACACCACTTCATTTTTTTCCCTTTTTTACTTTACCTTTCTACTGTACATATTCTCTTTATGACATGATTCTTCTTTAATTATACTCATAAATAACTATGTTGTAACTTTCTGGAAACACTTAATCACTTTTTCCGACACTCAAATCAATTTAGTAAATAGTAGTTTCTTGTTTTGTGGGATGACAAATTAGCATAGAAAGTTTAAGAATCTTAATCAACCAACAGGATCATGTCAGAAGTGGGATTACAACACCCTAAACCTTTGCTTTATAGACGTGACCAAATGACATGGAGCTATTGCTGCGTGCGGCCACATGTTTTGCAGGTTCCTCAGAAGAGCAGTCAGCTCCATCACAACCACATGGCCTGTGGCCAAGAGACAGCTTCTCAAATATCTGACAACACACCATGACTGAAAGCTGACAATCGCTTTTGTTTAAAGCCTTTCCCTCACCCCCACTTAATAATCTGCAGTGTTGGTAGTTGAACAATATATATAGCAGAACAGAGGTAGAGAAAACATGGAAGTTGTATGAAAAGGAGAAATTTTAGAAACATTCACAGCCTAATGTTCCAACTAGATCTAGAAATTAGGAATCTGATTTGCAGATATAAGTAAGGCACTCAGCGGCAGACTGAGATTGTTTTTAGAAAGTACAACCTTGTTTAATTGAATGCAAGCAATATTAGTTGACAGGAAAACAAAATTTGGTAAGCAATCTGTCATTCTAATGAGCTGATTTTCAAATAATCTTCAATGGATTTTTATAAAATCCATATGCAAACAAGGCTATTGCCGAAACATTAAGTTGGCATTTACTGCACAAAAGGACAGGAATACTTTCGGTCTATCTTCAAATATCATCACATTTTTCAAGAAAACAGTATCATGGATCACTGTATAGATCGTAGAGTTTAAAAATATTTTTATTCTGATATTGTAATCATGGTATCGCAGGTGTACCTTGTAGTACATATTGTCTGCTTGTCCTGATAAATTTTGTACTCTCAGTTGAGCCATCAGTTGCTTAAGTAGCAGTTCTTGAATATTTTCTGGTGTTCAATATGTCCACACGAAACTTGTTTAATGTGTAATAAAAACTAATTTAAACTAGAGATTATTACAAACTAAAACATCAACTAGGTAGGTGAAAACACAAATCTCTGCAGATAAGTCAGGGACAACAGACACTTTTTCTAATAAATTATCCCAATCTGTAGTATTTGCTCTTTTCCCATAGATTTTTAGGAAATTTCAATACTAAAGGACATAACTATGTAGAAGTAATATTAATGGCAGTGTTTTAAGTATAAGGATGAAAATGAAGCAACTAATTACAAATCTTTAAATGTTATTGTGAAAACACTTTCTGTCTCACCAATACAGAGAAAGTAACAGCAAATACAGTTAAGTAGCAGAAAACACATAAATTGTATTCCAGATAGCTTTTACAGTTAGTTTATATGCATTGAAAAGTGGAATGAAAATAATTTTTAGAAATCAAGAAATTAATCAGCTTTGCACAAACTTTAAATAAATCTTACATAGAATACAAAGGCATCCACAAAGAAAGATACAAGAAAGTAATGCAAAGCTCTGCAAAAACTAAAACAAAACCACACATCTATGAATTATGTATTGTTCATTTGGTAACACAGAGAAATACCTGTATGAATTTGGTACATGAATAAGACTTTGCAAATATCAAATAGCAATTAAATCTGAAGATTCTATCTCTGACAAAATTTAGCTTTAGCTTCATTAAGGTGTTTTACAGAGAGCGATGTAACTAGATACCCAAATAGATGCACCTTCTCAAGTGGGCTGATCCTACAGCTTTGGATAACAGTCTCCTAAAAGCTTTCATATACATTACTGAGAAGCAGAAAGGCTTGAGCCTAAAATCAGCTGCCTTTGACCTGTGCAATTACCAACACTGCTCTCATCCCGGCAATTCTCCGTGTGTAGAGGATAGGACACCCTAAGGGGAGAAGAAATTAAGAAAAACACAAAGATAGAAGAATTTTATGAGAGCATCTGAAAGCAAAGTGATAGGCCTGCCTGCCAAAACAAACAAAATGGGTAAAATGCATGACTACTGCTGAGAAGAGTCTAGATACCACAGAAGACGCTGTACATGACATAAGGAGAACATGTAAGGAGAGACATAGCTGTTGGTTACAGTAGAAGGCCAGCTGATGGCACAAGGTAATAATAATTTTTCTGTTTCTTCTTGAAGGCTGGCACTAGATACTCTCCTATTCACAGTGAGTATTTCAAGATCTGGTTTTCAGACTAAGATTCAGTTGAAGTCCTAACATTCTGATTGTGAACAGGACCCCAAGCAATGAGGATGAAAAAATGCTTGTAGACCAAGAAAGAAATCTTTGTCCTAAAGACGAAGGAATTAAACTCACAGAGAGGCCTAGTGTTCATTCCCATACTGAATACAAGACAGCAGACCACTTACAGGAAAAAATAGTGAAAACTGTTGTTTCCTAACATTGTTGGGATCTGGGATACCATCTCTGAAATAAGAAATGTCTCATCATGATTATAACAAGACTTAAAAGAAATCTTAGCTATTGGTGAAAAGTCATCTCAAGAGACAACTAGGAGCAAAGTGTTCCAAGCTGTTCTTTCAATAGAAAGCTTTACTCTGTGTTTTAGGGATTATCTAATCTTTGGGAATACTTCTGCAGACAGCAAAGGAAGATGATACAGCTAATTAAGAAATAAGCAACAGCATAACTGAAAGATGACCAATAACTGTCACACAACTTTGGTTTTATATTTATATATATATATATATACTTAGATTTACATATTTATTGGTAGCAATTAATAAATAAGAGGTAATGTTAAAATTCCTGTCTCAAGAGATAGTTAACAATTCTATATTATTAACAATATAACATGTACACATTCATAAGCATTACTGTATCAGTATTTTACACCAAAAGAGTACTGCATAGTTAGCCACTTGTATTCTGTATTTCTGATCACAACTCCAGAACTGCAAAAAGTTGCCATACTTGTGTGATTTAATACTGTTGTTCATCTGCAATAATTTTTTTTAATCTAGCTATAAGTATACTTTTTACAGTCACAGCTTTCTAAGGGCCCTTAAGTATTTCTATATATTTGAATTGTGTGATTTAAAGAGGTATTTTCAATACAAAAGTAAAATACAAACCAAAATTATATTTTATGCTTCATATTCAACAATAAATCAAAATCAAATGAAAAGAATGACAACAAAGCACTAACATCAGAAAACATTAAAAATTCCCTTACAAGAGCATCTTACAACTGCATGCAGACATGCAATAGGAAAGCCTGTCCTTCATTTGCAATAGAGGGTAATGGAAGCTAAATTTTTCTTGTTCTCAAGCAACTCAGCTTGAAAAATAATTAACAGTGAATAAACAGAACATGGAAAAGAGGCTAAATCCTAGATACTCGCAATCTGAAGCACGAAACAGTAAAGCCATACAACAAACAAATGTAGGCATACTTGGTGAACCAGACAAAGATAAGTTAATGCTACTGTGAAATCTCTCTTTCATAAAGAGAATATTGATAGATTTTCTTGTTCCTTTTTTTTTTTGTAAGAGTACTACACACTTTAAACCAGAATATGTAAAATAATTTCATCAAGCCTAAGGACTTGGAAAAAACTGCCATTTTGGTAATTGTTACCTGATCATTTAAAACCAGTCAAAAATTTAGAAAGAAATGGAACTAACAAAAACATTTTGAAGTCTCAAATTTCAATCACAATCACCTACAATTCTGTTGAAGATTAATAATCAGCTTATCAACATCACAGTAATTTTTCTTTACATCCTCTGTTAATGCTAGACCTCAGCTACCTTACTCATCTCCTCTCTTTACATGCTGAATCATAAGGATGACTGTGGAGGGTATTGCAACACTGGAAGAGAGGTCAATATTTCACCTCAGGGACTCTGGAAATAAAAATAAATTAAGTCAACAAAACGTAGCTCTATTCATTCTTCTTAGCTCCTTGTCCCACAACACTTTACTCAATTACTGATGTTGCAGAAGTGGCACAATCAGCAATATAGCTTGCCTGCTATTCTTGGAAGATACCTCCACTGCACAATTAAATCCAAACTTTCTATTCTGTGTATTTTATGCTACTAGTTTGAAACCTATTTCTCCTTGAAGGAACCAAGTTCATTTACATTTGACAGACAAAAATCGGCACTAGAAAAGTCTCCATATAAAGTAGTCTAATAATTTTCAAAGGAAAAGGTCTGAATACAAACATACTAGAAAACTTTCCCCAAGAACATTGATAGCTTTTACTACCCTATTTATTTTAATAAATCTCATTCAGTTTCTTAAAATAATCTCATTTTTATCCTTAATTTCATATAATACACAATTTGCATGCTACTTAGCACTTTCTCTACTTATTAAGCTTTGTTCTGCACCATGGTGTGCTATCTGAGAAAACAATCTGGATTCCTTTCTGATTTAAGCCAATTCAGAGATTCACTCCAGGAATTCACCTAGTACATCCTGACACAAATGGTATCCTGTCTATAGGACCTGACTGCAGCTAATCTGACCAAAAAAATCCAGACAAACAAAACACCCCAAACCAAACCAAACAACAACAAAAAAAAGTCCTCTTCCCCATTCTGTAAAGGGGTTAATGTGGATGTCAGATGTTGAGAATTATTTCATACTCCAGATCCACCACTATTTGTTCACACTACTTGCTAATACAGGCATAGTAAAACACAAAATTGCAACATATGAGCACTGATGAAGGGTCAAGTCTAAAAAGTGCATTGACTTTTTAGACTCCAGATTAATGGTAAAAATGAAACATAAAAATTTTCTTTGTTGATTATCAAAAGAATTCTTATGCAAACTCATCTGCGTATCCAAAATAACAAAGTAATTTTGCATGAAATTTCCTTAGAAAGCTGACTAAGGAAACCAGATTTTCATACAAACCACACAGGTTTGTTTTTGTTTTTTTCCCCCCCAAATTTTTAAGAAAATCCAACATTTTATCCAACAAGTAACCAAAGCGAAATTGATTCAACCCTCAGTACCTAAATAGAAACTGTGAAGTGTTAAGTATCATGGAAAACTTACTTAAGGTACCTCTACAAGACTTTTGGTACCTACAGACCTTATTGCATTCAGAGTTTTGGTACCTATAAACCTTATTGCATGCACAGTGATACACTTCAGAGGGAATACTGTTTGAATTCTGCTTTTATCACATTGAAAGTTTCCTCTACAGGTTGCTGCTACTGAAACAGGTGATCAGTAAGCATACAAAATATTTTTCCTCTCTTTCGTCCCAGGGTTTTGACATTAAATATTTAAATTAATTCCAGAAATTGGTTTGAAAGTCTAAGCTGTGTGAATATAAAGCTTAGCCCATGATAGATGAGTCAAATAGCAATTAATGGAACAAGCTTGCATGCAAATTTACTGCCATTTTCAAAGGGGTGAGGAGTTTCTAGGTACTGAAGAGAGAATGAACATTCAACTGGAAATTCATTAAAGTTTACAATTAAAGATATCAAGCTTGATCATGCCCTCAAATACTATGCAGACATGTATTTTCTGTATTCTGCACAACACACTGTTTGCAGAGGAACAACAGGTGATTTAACAATGCAAACAATGATGTGTCTCCAGGCATCATTCAGTCAAAACCTTACAGTACAAAAAGAAGAAATGCAGTATCAATTAAAATTTTGCTTCTAAAGCTCAAAAAGAAAAACCGTAATCCCTCTCTTCAAGGAAACACTTCATTAACATTTACATATTTACTCACACTTAGCATTCATGGACTAAATACAAAAGTTCAGTATGACAGCTCCTCAGGGTAATTTCCTTCGGATTCTCCTCTCCCTCCACTGATGACCTACCATCTGACCTGCACTTCAAGCTGCAAGGAGCATTAACTCAAAAAATGCAAGACCTCATGCAACTAAAGCCCTACAGAAGTCTAAACTAAGCTATAAATTGAAAAATGCTTGCTTTCACTACTGAAATTCCAACTCCAGTGAAACCAAAGAGTTTCATGCTCTATTAACAGATACCTGCTTACAGAGAAATCACAACCTCTGCTATGTCAGTGTGAGAGATAAACTGACACTACAAACACGGATTTGTAGTGTCCCGAAACTTCCTACTATCTGTTTGAACATCTCACCACTCCTCAGATTTTTTAATTCTTTGAAAACTGTGAATAACATACCCTGATCAAATTAAACAGAGCGCTACAGTAAAAGATTAAACAGGTGTTATTTTTTGGGGGGATAATCTACACAAAACAGAAAACCCACATAAGAAACCAAGATTAGCCAGTTTTCTCTCTAGTTAAGTCTCCAGTGGACTAAAGTTCCTGCCTCAGAGGCATTTCATGATCTCCTAAACGTAGCCAAATATTTAATGGAATTTTCTCCTGGAAAATATTCATGCTAAGGCCAGCACAAATATACCCAAGGTAGAGAGTCAGAGCACACCTAATCAACTTGGGAAGTAAAGAATTATTATATATTTTCAAACTGGGGTTGTTTTTAGAAACAATAAGTAGCCAACTAGTGAAGAACCTGCCCTTTTCTGAGAAGCAAAAGATTCCTGATGCTCTTCAGCATCATTCACAACAGTTTTACTCCACATGTCCCAAATACAGGAATCACTGGCTCAGTTTGGCGCTTGATGAGATTCACTTGGTTTATTCCGAGAAGCAAAGAAAACATAGATTTAACCATGTTCAGTACAACATGGGCTTCCTAAAACATTAGTTTAGTCAAACTTTCAAAGGATTATCTTTATTTAAGTATAGAGGAAATGAAATGTGACATTTTAAAGCACTGTTGCAGTGCAATGCAATTAAATAGACTAAAACCAATATTGCTAATCACAACCACTGCTCGTGTAACTTGACTTTTTGTGATCTCTCTTCAGGATCCCTTTTACTCAGCATTACCTCCTAAGAAGAGAGATCTGTGAGCTTTACTTGAGTCCACTGATGTGAATAAAATAATTAAAACTGTCAACTCCTCTTTCTTTACTCCCTGCAGTCACCATGTAATTGTTAATGTTAAATTTCAAATTATTTTTCTTTTTAAATTGACTCTCTATCTTACTCCATATCTCTATTGCTTTCTCGCAGGACTTGGACTAAATTCACAGCACAAAAAGGGGTATCTTGCAGACAGGTGTCCCCTCTCATTTCAACCATCCTGCTGGCAAGTAATTTCCCCATGCCCCTTCATCAGCTACCTCTCAGAGAAAAGGATGCAAATGAGAATAGCAACTTGCTGTTGCCTTCCCAAAGGAAACCAGTCATTAGTGAATAAACATGGTTCTTGAAGGATCCTCAAAGCATAATAAAAATTTCCTTTACTTTCGCCTTCCTCCTGAAATAAGTTCATGACCAAAATCATCAGTACACAACAGCAGCTGTCTGGTTCATAAACAACTGTGAATACAGCATCCTACCTCTTCTTTTCCTGATCCCAAATATCAGCGGTAAAGGGAAAAGTAGGGTAAGTACTCTGAGAGAGCAGGTAGGAGGATGCCATCAGATATGCTCCTGACAGCCAAGAACTTGATTAGCATTCTTAATCAAGTAGTGCCAAAGGGTACCAAAACAAAGAGTATAAAACCAAACTTCTGATTAAAAGTACAAAAAATAATGTCCCAAACTGTGGTTTGACTTGCAAAAGGATCATTTCTGTCTCAAGACCCACGAGGCATTGTAATCTGTCACCTGAGTATCGTCCATTAAGGATCCAAGACCTGTAAACATTTTTTTTAAATCTACATTTCTTGTTTTAACATTTCACACAGCTCTTGGGTTTACTACTTCAATCAGAGCTGTTCACTCCTGTGCTGAGGATGCTTTAGTGTTCTGTGAATCACAGGCAACACAGAGTTCTACTTGGTGTAAACAGAGAAAAACCGCTTTAGCAGAACAAAAACAAACAAACAAAAGCCAGCAAGAACCTGACTAGTTGTAAGCACAGATATTTATCAGTTATTAGTCACTAGTCGAAACCGATGATGATGGGAAGTCAAGCGTAGTGCATCTCGTCATTGTTTTCAATGACGATCAAGTGCCGCCTGCTGCCAAACAGCGCCTCAAAATGGAGAAGGATTCTTTAACTTGCTTCAGATGAGCAACTGGGTGCCTGCCAATTTTTTACATGAACAGTCATAAGCATGTTCCTGCACAGCAGGATGTGGTTGAACTATTCAAAGCTGTAAAACCAGGTTTGCTTGCCAGTTATGCTATTGCTTCAAGATCAGTGTACTAGAGATGATATTTTGCCAGCCATGAAACCACCGCTATTCCTTAACAGCAAATTATATATATCTTTAATATTTAAAACTCTGTATAGAACTGACTGTTACCAATTTAAAAACTCCTGCATTTACAGAATTAGTTAGGACTGGAAACATATCAAACACACAATCTCCTAATCTCTTAATGAGCTTTAAAAAATCACTTCCTTCAAGCTGTACCAATTAAAAGGTCCCCTTTCTTGTCTAAACCAGAAGAAAAGTAATTGTAATGACTTACTCAAGTCTTCAGCTGTCAACCTCGTAATGATATTAACATTCCTGTCCATAAGGTGTGATGTGGCTAATAGATGACTGAGACATTGTACTGTATTGCCTCCTGCTGGAAACCACTTCTTTAGAGTAGTTTATGAGGATCACACAATGTGACTATGCCATATGGAATCTCTACTAAATGTCTGTCACTAACTGGATTACTCAAGCAAGAAAGATTTCTCAAGAAAGGTAAAACTGTATCATGACCAACTGGACAAATAATTTTTTTCCTTGAATGGGTTAAGACAAAACTGAATATTACAGGCAAGAAAATGGTGTTTTATGTCTTTCAGAGGATCAGTCATAAAACACACTGAAGATCCTCAGTATCACACAATATCTGTTCACTAACAAACATATCTTAGCAAATACAACCAAACTGTTGAGTTTGTTTTTTTAAAGGGGTTGATACAGGAGAAGATGGATGTCAATGTTTAGCCATGCCTTAGTTGTTTGTTTATTATTCACTTGAAAATACATACTAAAAGTAGTATCAAATATTTGAGTTTATACCATTTCATTTGTTTTCACACATACAAAAAGTAGTTTGCATATTTGCTCAGCAATCTAGCGAAAGATCTGAGATTACATACACTTGCACAGCTCAACACAGGCATAGAAGTGCCTCAATCTGCTTCCTAGTAAGAAGCAATGCTCATGCTAGAAATCTCAAAAAATACACAGAGGCTTTTTGGATGTTACAGCTAGAAAAAACATTTTCATGGCCTTTCTAAGACACGGACAGTGCTCTTCATTTTTTGAAGAATAAAAAACTATTCAAGCAAAATTCAAACAGAAGAATCACAACTAACCAACCACTGAGTATGCTGCAAATGCAGTCCAGTTAGATGCAGCTCAGTACTATAGCCACCAGAAAAAGCATTATAAAACCAAATTTAATAGACTAGTTAGAAGTAATCTGCATTTACCTGATCATAGGGAAAGGCACAGTTTATAAAATGTTCATTCTCTAGAAACGTACTTTATTCCTCACTTGAAATCAAAGTAACGTGTTTGAGCTGTGAAGACTTGCACATTATTGTTCCTTACTCAGAAAAATCAGAAATCCTGTGAGTTGAACTCCAAAAGCTGGACATTACTTATGTTTGCTGTGCTCAATTACCAAATGCCAGGCTACTGTGAAGAAAATCACAGCAAAATGTAATAGATGCAGCTTCACTAAACACAGCCAGTCCACTTGTTATCGTGTAGGTAGTTCCCTATCATATGGAACCAGCTATGGTGGTCACTCACATGACATTGGTGTTTCCAGCACCACATGACAGCAACCAGGAACAAAGCAACACCAAGTGTCATGAAACATTCAGCCTCCATTGGCCAGTGACCTCTGAACTTTACAAATGTGTTTTCCTGAGGACAGCCACAGCAGGCTAATGGTTTACTCTATTTCTGCTTCTTCTCAACCTGCTCTCAATTCTCCCCTTCATATTTGATGTCACTTCCACAAAAAGAAAAAGATTTTAACTTGCAGATGTTATGAATGCCTGAGGCAAACCCAGATCTAACTTCCAATAATTTGCATTTGTTATGCTAAGCATATACATCCCCTGAATTATATCTAGTCCCTTTGTGGTCTGTTGTAGAATCCCTTTCCCATTGTTCTTGATGTTAGCACTGTAATAACTACTGCTATTGCAATGTTAACAAAAGACTACTAATAATTCAAGTATGGTACGAATTCCCAAGGAATCATCAAGTGAGAAACACAGGTAGAAAAGTAGCTTCAATTCCAAGGACCTATTTTCTAGATTCAGCAGTAACAGCTGTAAAAGCATCATGTATTTGAAAACACAAGATGAATAATTTTATTAATAACAATTCATTTAAAACAATGGTGGTATAAATGGCTAGTGATATCACAGTACTACAGCTTAATACCAAATATTTACATCTTTCTTTTGTGAGGATTTGTTATTCAATTAATTTATTTTTTCAGCTTCAGTATCTACTTAACATTACCTGTGCTTTTTGCTGATATGCCTAAAAATGGCTTTGCTAGTGGTGACACCTGAGCCATTACTATCTAAAATAATTATCTTTATTAATTTTCAACCTGATTACTTGGAAAATATTACTCCTTAAACAGGCAGCTTAAAATCAATTAAATTAAAATGCGTATTAAAATGTCCAACAATAAGATTCTTCTGACATTCACAGAAGTTTTATGGTCCAAGTACGCCTGAAAGTCCACTTCAACAAAGAATCAGAAACTGAAAAAATGAAAATCAAACTATGAAGAGATCTTTCTTTTTTGCTGAAAGCTTTCCTGTTGCAAGCTGTTCACTTTTCAAATGCCTTGTGCAAAGAAGAAAGAACATAAACTTTTGGAAGGGCTGTTGGATATATCCCAGTGACTGTGCTGGGAAACAGCCCAGCAATATGATTAGAAGAGGGAAAAAATAGACTAAGAAAGTAAAATAACACCAATAATACATTAAGATTTTTTTATAATACATACTTGACAGACACAAAATATTTAAGCAACAGGTAGATGGGACTTTCAAAGTTAAAGCAGGAGAGAATGTAAAAACAGTGACTGGAAAAAGGTGAAAATTGCAGTTTGTAGAGGGGGCACTTTTATCAGAGGACTTTTCAATAGAACATAATGTCAATTAACATGATTGATATCATTAAAGATCACAAACCTGACTTTAAATCCAGTAGAAATTACTTACATGTGGGCCAGTTTTGGTTACTTACATTAAAAATCAAAATTTTCAGTATTGGAAGAGTCAGATGAAATTTCTTGCCTGGCATAAACACATAAGGAGTTTCATCCAGTCTAAGATCTTTTCTCAGGAGATACCTTCCCTGTTTGGACTGTTCCTCCCTACAACTTATTCCTTTTGAGTTAAAATTCTGTTTAAAAAATTGTGGGTAAAAAACCTAAACTCAAACCAAGTTATCAACAGAGAAAAACTCTTCCATGAGATGTGAAAAGCAAGAAGACTCTCTTTATGGTGAAGAGAATGAAGACAATTACTGTTCTCTCAAAATAGGAAATTGCAGGCAATGAGTGACCTGAGCAGAAAAAAGAACCCAGATTCTTTCAAGTCACATATTTGATGGGTAAGACTTTGAGAGTCAAGGACCACATGCTGATTTTTATCTCCTGGATGTGAAGCAACAACGGGTGGAATTGCTTGCATTGTTGCATGTGGTACTGCTATCTTCCTTTAATGTATATTTTTGTGACTTATAACCCTTTATAAATTCTTCCATCCCAGTTAATTGTCATCCAATGCATGACACCAATACAGCATACTCCAAAACAAAGTCCTTAATAGCTTTTTAGATTGGTCAACTCACTGAAAGCTATTTCGTTTTAGAAAGAAGACAGATATTAATGAAGCACAAAAAATACAAACAGAACTTTTCTCATGAAACACAGTGATGCCATTTTAATGGGCACTACTCCCATGAAGAAAAAGTCAATCAGTAATCAGACATTTACTAAAAAGGCTGTCCTCTGAGATTTTCAAGAGAGAGAAGTAAACAAAATAATTTTCTTCCCCAAAAGTAAACCAACCCCTGCCCCTCTCCAAAAAAAAAAAAAAAAAAAAAAAAAAAAAATTTGCTACTGAGTCATTATATACTTGTAGAGACTTACTTGAGATAAAGCAGCATCCCGTTGTTCTATTACTGCATTCATTTCCTCAGCTATTATTTTCTTTTTACGTTCTTTGGTCCTGTGTATCCGGTTCAGAATTATAGCTCCATTCTTCAGTATATCTATCCCTGTGTCTGCATTGTTTATTCTGTTCAGTAATTCCTGTAATGTCTACCAACAGCATTATATGTTAGTCAGACATGAAGTTTTAATATATTTTATTTAATATAGGGTTTTAATTAATAGGCACATGTGAATTGTAAATTGACTGAGTGAAGTTATTGAATTTTCATATTGCAGCAAAGATGTACATTATTAGTGTGTCAATTCTTCTTTTTCCCACATCTTAGTTCTTGAAACCCACTCAATTGAACTTAAGCCTCTAAGATATAAGACTGACATCAAGAAATCTCCTCAGAGAATGGCTTACCATGTCATTTTCTTCAGGGTTAATATTTTCTAGCCTAGAAAAAAGGGACACAGAAAGCCTGATCAGTAGCATTTCCTTAGTGCAGCAAAATGAGTTCGCTTTTTAAATCTTTAGAACCTCAAGTAATTTCATTCTACTAGTCTTTAGAGTCAACCATGACACTGAACATATTAAAGTGCCACCTGCTCGACTCCATCTTTCAATAATGCTCCATATCTTCAGCACTGACTTCAGACTGTTAAGTTATTAATGTTTACTGCTATATATGACTACAAGGATCAATTGTTCATATGTGCTTAGATGAAAAAAGTTCCCCAGTGATAGAAATGACTGATGCTTTTATTTTATTTATTTCTGGGCTTACAACTTTTACATGATTTTTTGTTTTGTTTTGTTTTTACTGCACCCCAAATGAAACAGAACAAGACTTTTGTTGATAGGGTTTTTTTTAATTTTAAAGTAATTATTTTCCTACCTCTTTCTTCTAAAATGAGGGGGAAAATCCCAAATCAGTTGAAGTTATTTTAAAAATATTTTGATTTTTTATCTTGCATAAAATAGGAAACTAAGCCAATTCTCAGCAAGGTCCTTATTTAATTCTGGAACAAACCTGCCTGCACTTTCCTCCCTTTCTATTTCAACAGAACATATATTGACCTGTCAAATACAAAGATGATACGAGGAGTTTAGTCATACAGCATTCAACACTGGTTGTGTAAAAGTAGTATGTGATAGTACAAAAATCTAATAAATGGGATAGTACACATTTTATTTTACCCAAGGTTAGTTAAATGGACAGAGATCTCTTCAGGAAAAATGAGCATATTAAAATTACCTTACCACTCCACTGCTACTTACTTAATGGTGACTTCTATTAAATGTAGCCTATGATGTTTTAAGACAGACATAGTGCCACTAAACATCTTCCAAACAGCAACACTTTTTCAGCAGTGCTGTGACAGGTACTGCTCCAAAACCATGACTTTATAGACATTATAGAACACTTGACAGCCACCACATTTTCCATTAGTTTTGGCATAGTAAATCAACCAGTATAGGAATTTTAAAATTAAAAATAATTATTTCAGAATATGCTATCAGTATACAATAGCTGGTATATTTATACAGTTTTCACAACCAGTAACTACTCCAAAATATTCAGTCAGCACCAGAACTAAACAAAATAAAGTAAAATCTAACCTTTGCTGGGTTTGACTTATATTCATAAAGTAATACAAATAATAAAATAACAAACATAATATTAATTATTGGATTAGTATAATAAATTCTCAGAGCTGGATCCTTGTAGAGTGCCAGCTTTACGTTTTTACATTGTTCTAAGTGCCACTTCATGTGGGACTTAAAAATGGATCTCCAGCTAGTTTGTATTCACAATGAAAAGAACGGTATTTGTCAAAGTAAATTGGCAGGACTGACCCAGCTTCTCCAGAGGACTTCTTTTCTGCTAAAAGTGCGGGTCAACAAAATCACCCAGTCAACCAACAGGCTGGGTAAGCAAGACACCTCAGGGAGAAATGGGAGTGGGAAAAAACCATGAACTTCTGCCATAAGCATACCTTCAGCATATTACTGCCACATGGGATCTGTCTGTAGGTATACAAACACCTCTTTAGGTAGCAAAATGTTTTTTAAAAAGTAGCATCCAGAGCTGTGTATTTGCCCTGTTAAGTTTGCCTGTGCTGTGCATAGACAATGAATGAAAAACCTCATGATTTTAAACAGCAGTAACCAAGGATTCCTTCTCCCCCATTTTTAAACACCTTCTGATAGCATAACCCCTAGGTCCAACAGGGCTGAAAGAATTTTGGTTGTTATAGTTAAATAATGACAACAGAACTGCTGCAACTGCTAATTTAAAGAAAGCACTAAAGCATTTGATAAAGGTTGGCAGGCTGTTCAATATTGCACTCTTGTAAAGTTCTCTGATTGGAATAAGTCCAAAGCAGATGGAAAGAGTGACCTGTGCTCTAAAACTTGATGAGTGTGGCACAAGTAGCCAATGTTCTTTATAAAACCCCAAACCTCTGTGTGCTCCACATCTGAGTCAGGGAACTTGACCTTTTGAACCACCATAAGTAAGGAAGAAACTATCAAGGGTGGGAGTTAGAAAAGAAAGTTGGTGTTTTCCACAGGGAAATCTCCTATACCAGTTCTGAGATTCTGAATGGCATCAGGGTATCAGACCTCTCTATAAAGCATTGGAAAGAACACCCAAGTGGATGACAGCTAGTACAATTGCTGTTCTCTAAATGATAGCAATAAAATGTAATAGCTTGGTTTCAAAATCTCAGTCAAGGGAGTTACTGACTCTCCTGGGAACAAGTACTACTTTGGCATTACCACTGTATCCAGTGCCTTCTGCAATGACAGCTTTTGAGGAAGGTGCTACTCATGGTCTCTGAGAAATGGAGTTTCTTCTCTTTTCTCGTACTTTCGCTTAGAACTAAGTCAGTTTTCAAGAACATGAGTGAAGCAGACAGAAGGGGTTGAAGTGAAAACAGGTGAAAGTGTTCTGAGGGACTCGTTTCAAGAACTGCCACCCATGTGTCTATGGACTCCATTGAAGAAAAAGCAGCAATATGCCAGAAGCCCAGAAGTCATTGACCAGGTTTGTTGACCAGAATGATTAATTCTCTGCATTACTTGATTGCTTTAAGATCAAAGATCTTGATTTTATGCTAGCTACTCACATAGGATCATGTGATGTTTGGAGCCAAACAAAACTTTCTTTACTCTTGGAACACACAAGATTACAAGATGGGCAGAAGAAATTGGGAGTCAAGGCTCAGAGTTATGAAGCCTCTTACAGGGATTTAAAGTGCATCTATAATTTTCTCAGAGATTGCTGTTTAAGGCAAGATTTCAGATGTATGTGCACAAAAGTAGGGCTCCGTAGAGATATTTAACAAATCATGTACTAATTCTTGTGGGTATGCAATCTCCTAATTTTGCTGCTGAGTTATACTTGTGACAAACACTGAGGCTGTGACAAACTCTATTAACTTGTAAATTCTACAGAGTAATGCTGGACAAACTATGTGCAGATTATTGAAATTAATTTAGATAATATTCTTTGGTCCTAACTATAAAAATAGCAAAAGCAGATGACTGGTTTTCTGCCCTAAAGAGTAGTGTTCTCAGTAGAATCAATTATTCAAAACATAATTGCCTGTCATTTAGTTAACTAACAATTGCACCTATTCTGTCTCCTGACATGAAAAGCTTGTTTGCTTTCTATTTCTCCAGGCAGAAATGTAGGAGAAATCTCTCAGTCACTCTAGTCTTTAGAGGGACTCCCCTTTGAGGGACTAACAAAGATGATCACCAAGATCATCACAACTCAGATGGACAAGGATTGTATGGAGAAGCAAACTGTAGTTTCAAAGCAGCCTAAATCCCAAAGGGAGAAAGAAACCACTCTTGACAATTTTCTCCTGACTTAGTTTTGTTTATCATAAGATTGCCTATTTCTGTTGTGTTAAACGGCATAATAAAAAACCTATGAACTATTAATTTTACCCTTATTACCTTACAAATTGCTTCCACACTAAAGACAGGAAAAAACCTCATATATTTTTACTGTGTCACCCATATAATTAGTAGAAATTTTGCTGAAGGAAATGTCTAGTGGGCTTAAAGGATTGATTGATTTCCTATATGTTGCAACTTTTGACTGACATTCTGGTACTCTGTGTCAAAAGATCCCTATAAAATGTCACATTCATCTTATTTCTCCCTCAATAAATCAATACTGAAACTTTTGATTATATTTTTAATTTTTGTGATCAAAATTATTCACCTTCTCTCAATCTCCAGAGAAAAAAATGGTTTTACAGAACAGCTAACAAGTTAACCAATAACACAGTAAGACTAGTCCTAGGCTATTTTATTGCACAGATAATAATGTGCTAAGTTTTCCTATAAGCACTGTTGAGCAGTTTATGACCGTCACAGACCGACACAGCAGCCTTTTTACATGGTGCAGGATATGTACACTTACTCTTTGAGAGACTCTTCTAAACGCTGGACTCGCAGAAATGCTTCATCTCTCTCTTCATTGGCCAACCTAAGCCTTGCCATGACAGCCTCATCACGTTCCCGTTGAGCAGAATAAACTTCTTCCACCAGAGCTGCAAAAGTGTGTTCAACAAACAAATTTAAGAGGGAAAAGCACTATTAGAGGCACTTACATTGGCCTTTGCCACCACTTCCTAAAATCAACACTTCTCCAATAACCCTGGATTATTCTGTATAAGGTCTATATTATTTCTTAGACACAACACTAAATCATTATTAATTGTTAGAGTCAATACTTTAAGGTATTAAATATGTTTTTATTTATGTATTTCAAATTCACCCCTATAAAATCCAACAGGGAAAGAAAGTAATTTGCTGGGCATTCTGAATACTTGCTTAATGGAAAAGTAATTCTTAAACCTTAGAGTCATGTAAGACACTAGCAAGTTTCTTCTAGGATACAGAGTTAAAAGTAATCATACATTAAAAATACTACCATCAGACTGCTTCCTATCAGGGTGCCATAGTGATATTAAAAATTCTAATATTTTTATAGTCTGTCTGTAGTATCACAAGAGTGGCACAGCTGGCATCTCTCCTTCTCTGCCAAGCCTTTACTTTATTGTGTAATATACTGTTATATTATCTGTTACAGCATACATGGACCTTGGAGCATTAGGTACCAATAAACTAAGATTTACTGTCTATCCTTGGGAGCAAACTAACACCTTCAAGTCATTCCTCATCCTGAGCTTACATTTTCTCCCTGCCTCTCCCCTGTCAATATGCCTAACACCATCTCTGGCACACTGCCAGAATCCTTACCTCGACCCTGCCTCCACTAAAATCTTTATTCATACTTTCATCATTTCCCTCTGCAATACTGCAAATCTCTCCTCACAGTCATCATATAACCATGCATTCAAAATATCTAGGGACTTTCAGGATGCTGTAAGACTGCTGTCACTCCAAGACAGAGGACTATATCCTCTTTCACAGGAACCTCAAGAAACTCAGTGGAGATCTGTAGGTTCCTGAATTCTCCGTCCTCCTTGTCCCTTCTAGTCTGTCAAACTGGGGTATAGCCATAGTCTCCTAACATCACACTAGGATGTTTTTCAAATGTTTGTGTTTTCCAAATTTTGGTATTTATTTCTCAAGAATTTTCCCTATTAAACCATTGCTGCTAGGTTTCCTGACTCCCTTTAGAACTATCTGCTCCTCTCTCAACCACTGCTTAAGCCATTAAGATCTCAAAGCAAGGCTCCCTCCCTCTTTACTTCCTCCCTTTTACTAAAAGCCTAGAGCTTTTGTCCCTCCATTCTTACCTAAATTGATATTAACCTCTTTTACCTTTAATTGTTATTTTACTCTTACTTCACCTCTATACACCATTACACAAAAAAACTTCATAGAGGAATATATCGTGAAACACAATATTGTTCTTCACAGAATGGAACAGTAGAAACACAGTAGCACACATTTTTGTAGCACCTATATTGCTGACAAAAAATACATTTAATCAGTACCAAGCAAAAAGGAATCTTCTTGTCCTCAAGCTGGGGAGAAGACCGTCACTGAGGAGTAAGGAAGTATTTTTTGCAGGCCTAGTAAAAGGTTGCAAGCTAACAGCAGATTACACAAAATCAGACAGGGAAAGGCTAAATGTTACTTCTGAAAGTGCAGTCCCTCCCCTCAAAAAAAGTCTGCAGAGGAGCTACAAGCCTAGTCAGCAGGTCAGAGCTGCAACAAGTTGTGTCCCAACACCACCACCAAAAGAAATTCAGCACTGGGAGCACAGATTTTGAAATGCATGCAAAAATTAACAGACACTGATTAAATCCTCTTTAATCCAGAAGAACAGTGTCTTTTTTCCCTTGAAGATCTATTTCCCTTGCTTGCAACAAGAAAGCTTTGCTTGACGTGGAATGGAAAAATCAAGGCAGGATAAGGCAGCTATAACACTGCAGTGGTTGGTATCCAGCAGTAAGTTCGCAACAGAGAATGCATCTGATATCTGCAAAGATAGGTGGCTCAGCAAGGACAAGAAAAAACCCTATGAGGTAACCTAGGCTGTGCATTTCAGCCCACCAGACTTCCACTTTGATTGCTGAGATCTGTGATGGCATGGAAGCTACTGCCAGAGCAATGACTGCCTGGGTAAACTCCAGTGCAACCGCTGTGTCCTCACTGGATCTGGAATACACAAACAGCTTGATTCTGTATGGTAATTATTACCTATCGGTGCCTTAGTATATTTGTTTGCTACAGTTTCTCCAGTAAATTATGTCAATTTATTTAGCATCATAACAGAGACACTTCACAGAGAATCCTTTCCACAAAGCTGCAAGTGGAAACACCATGCAATTTTCACATTGAAATGAATAGTTGTCTAAAATAACCGAAGATTTGGCACTTATTACTATTCTGAGGTTAATTATTTTCCAGTTTAGTTAACTTCTTTCTGCCCTCTTTAAGTGTACCCCTTTGGCCAGGTCTTAGAACATCCTAAATTTGTTAGAAACCCCACAATTTGTTGACTCCTGCAATGGATCTTCAATGTACATGTACACATAGAATACATGTCTTTTGACATATCTAGAGACTGTCTTTTTGCATATCTAAGTTCCTCTCTGTAAATAAACCCAGTGGTAATAATGACTATACAGGCTTTTAAAGAACAGATTATTGCTTATTTGTAATTAAACCAAAGTAATGTGCATATAACAGTTTGCAAGCATTCAGAAAAAGACATTTTTCAAGTTATTTAAGCATCCTGCTTATCTAAAATCTTACCACCTGTGATAGCAGCTCAGATTGCTAATTGCTAACAGTGAACCCTTCCCCCACTCAGAAGTCTATTACAAAACAATGTCTTTTAACTATCAGCTATGAAAAGTGACTTAAATTGACCAACTCTTTCTTATTATGCTCTTATCCTTCCACTAAATTAAAACATTTGTGTAAATATCCCACTGACCAGATCCACCAACTGCATTAAAAAATATTTATAGTCATTCTGTATCAATTACAAGTGTCTGGCTTTTGGTTCTGTTTCTTAAAAGTAATACTGCAAGTCAATTGTTTAATACTAAAATAGATGAGGGAAAATGTAGAAAATAATGTAAGATCCTTGCATAGTAATCTAACTTAAAAAAAAAGAAAAAAAAAGAGATACTTAGATACAAGGTATTTTAATCCAATATAGCAATACTGACACTTCCGAAAGAAATCACTTATTTAAAAAATACTCAAAGACCTCATCTAACTCATTTTAATGGTCTACATAAGACTAAGTCACGTGATTTCTTCACCAGCCAAAGCTGAATTTAGGTTTGATGTTTGCCCCCCAATGGCTACAAATTTCTGACTCTTATTTAATATTTTATTAATTCCTTGTTTCCTACTGTAGGGAATATTATGACAGTCACATGACTGCAGGTAGTCTGAACATGCCCCATTCACACTGAGCCATGGATGAGTCACAAGGAGAAGTTCAAGACCATGAGGACCACAGCATGCTTCAAATAAACAAAAAGCATTTAGGTCTCAATGCAGCAGCAAAGCAAAACATTTTGAACGACATCTAGGAAAACAAGTGATATATAAGCTGTCCAGTTAGAGCCTATGAAAGAATGACATGAAATTTCTTCATATTAGAAAGAGTAAAAATTATCCAGTTATCATCTCTATGCTTCTTAAAAATGTGAGGTGAAAACTGATTGAGAGTAATACCCAGTCATGCCTCTATATTGCATTCAAGATATGATATATGCAGCAAAATCATAACTCCATACTGCCACACTGACTTGGCACCTGACCCAAAGGAAAAATAGATCCAGCTACTTTTTCACCAACTGCTCTGGTTCACATGACCAGGTTTTCCTTGGAGACCTTCTAGTGGCATACCAACCATCCCTATCCTTTCTGTCTTAAGTCCTGACCAAGAAGAAACACAACTTCATACAGAATTAATATTTCAGGTAAGAAAATGACACACAGAAGTGAAGTATGAGTAGTCTAGTATTAAGCTAAAATGAATTGTGTCACTTATTGATTCATATATATACAGTGGCACTCAAGAGTTAAAATATTTAAATCCCAGTGAATTAAGACAAAAAGGATTATTTTCCCATGCTTGCAAATATTGTAGTATATAAAAGTACAGCACTACTATTTAGTTGTATAAACTTGTTTTGGAAGAATTTAATAACATCTTTCTCCTTGTAACTAAAATCCCTGCACACTCTAAAAGAGCTCTTTATTTTAAAAGAATCATTATGCTAAACTCATCAATTCTAAAACATTTTTAGTTTTTAGTAAAGAAAACAATTGTAAACAGAGAGCTTTTGTAAGGTAGATAGCTATTACAAAGTTCACTTAGAAAATCAATATAGCATTTTAGCTGGAATTTGCTCATTAAACACCCACAGCTCTAATGCAAATTATGATGGAATGAATAAAGCAAATACATATGCTTCTTTCTTTTTATTAAATGTAAAATCTACTGTTAATTGCATCTGGTATGTCATATAAACTTTTCTCCTTAACTATTAAATGGAAGCTTTTACAAAAGTCATTAGAGATTCTCTTTCTTTGACTTGTATAAATTTCAATATTTGTTCAGTAAAGGTTCACAGCAGTTAAATTACATTAACAAATATTATTAGCTACTATGTAAGCCAACTAAGTAAAATACTTATATTGCAGGTAAAACAAATCAATGGGTGTTTACAATAATATTTGGATATGTCCATTTTTAAACAAGCTTATCAAATATCATGTAATTCTTAGTCAAATGAGAGAGACTCAAAGTAGATTTTTTTATCCCAAATACTCAAATTTGTTTAGTAAGCTAATTGTTTTCTAATATGGGCAAAAGTAAATATGAAGAAGATGAACCATACCAAGTATGAGTTTACTGAGTCAAAGCAGTGTACATATTTTCTTAGTTGAACCTGATTCTTTTGGCAAACTTGTCTCCTATACTTTTTTAAACCACCTTTAAAACAGCAGCACTGAGAAGGTGTGCTGGAAATCATTCTAGTTTAAACAGTGCTTCATGATTTTCCAAACATGGAACTTTGGGGGAAGCAAGGAAAACACGACTCCCAGGATAAAAGTCTGTTTGCTTATTTCCTAGAGGTCATCTGTGTAAATAAAATAAACTGAGTAAGAGAGGTAAAAGAGGGAAATTTTGTGACTAAAACCATTTATGGCAGCAGAAATCACTTCACATTACTCATTAAAAAAAAAGCAAAATTAGAATATAGTCCAGGCCTTATGAAAAAAAATGAGATCACTATCCACAACGCTACTGTACTTCAGAAGATACAGTAAATACTACAACACTCCATAACTGATTTTCAATAAAGGTCAGTTTTACAGATATATTAAATTTTATTTAACCATATGGGTATATGCTTGTTCTCCTTACAGAAATACAAACATGTATATATTTGACATACACACAAATTAGAAATCAAAATCATCTGAGATTTCTTTCTACTAAATTTAATGACTATGCTCACAATTCCTAAATAAAAATGAAGAAAAAAAATCCTGAATTGCCATGAAAGCCTTTAAAATGTGTCATTAATTGGTCTCTGCTTATACATGTTACAAAATGCAGATAATCCCTAGAAATGTTCAAATTCTAAAGCCCTTACAGAGTTCTTATTCAGGTTAATGGCAAACTATCAGGAGCTCCAGGGCTCACTGTCAACTTAAAAATAGTGCTGACATGTTCTATTACGAAACAGACAACTTAAGTTCCTCACTCTTTTTGAAAGCTACCATACATTTACTTTCAGTTATGACGTATAACAGAAAAATAAAATTGCGATAAGAAGATCATAGGAAAACTACTTAAGAGTTTTCATCAGTCTGTACCAGGAGTTATAGACTAAAAGTAATTTACACCTAAATGTGACTTCACAGATAAAGCAATCTGAACAAACACTGATAGAACACACTGACTTCTTTATTACTTTGTGTTTGTTGTATGTATTTAGTGCATGGCATTCATCTGCTCCTACATTTCCAATGCTATAAAAAGAGTGTTCTTAATAAAAGGCCAAAGTTGCTTAGTGGCAGCTCTGCATAGGGTTTTCTTTGTGTACTCAGATCACAATTCAATTAAAAAAAAATAAAGTGGAAAAGAATAGGAGAGAGTATTATACACAGACCCCAAGGCAGTTCTTGTGAAAGCCAATCCCTGTACAATACTTAAGCCTATGCCTCTAATACACTAAACACAGCTGACTTCCAAATTCAAACCATAAAACTTTTTTCTTCAGTGAATAATTGCTGATGCCTGAATATTTACTTTTAGGGGGAAAATATAAACATTACATTGAAGTTTGCAAGTTATAATTTGTCATGTTAAAGGAAAGTTTTGTAATACCCCAAGAAACAGATCATTTGCAGACCTTTTTATTCCTGAATAAAACCCAATTCTTTATGCTCATCCAGCACTTGTGTGGAAGAAAGAAGGGCCAGAGTAGTCATAAAAAATGCAGAAGAAACTGGCTTGCTTTTTGCATACAAACTCTACCAATAAATACCTTAGTAATTGACATTTTAATCTATGTCAACTCATCATATATTGTACTTCAAAGAGCTGTATGCAACTTTTTGACAATCAACAATTCTGACAATCTGAAGGTAAAATCACATTGTTTCAAATTAAGCTGTTAAAAATTAAGCCAAGAATCTCTCAGTCACGATGTCCCTGCCTTAGGGTTTTTTTCTATTCTTTAGGTGGATTGCCTACCTTCCTATACATAGGATTCAAATCCTGCAGCTGTTTTCAAAATTGGGTTATTTATCAGGAAATATTTTGAAAAGATATTCAGGAATTAGTATTCCATAATTAAGCATTTAATAGGACAAACCCACTAAGAATTATAT
Organism: Catharus ustulatus; assembly: GCF_009819885.2. Classification (NCBI taxonomy): domain Eukaryota; kingdom Metazoa; phylum Chordata; class Aves; order Passeriformes; family Turdidae; genus Catharus; species Catharus ustulatus. Next base: position 24,919,542 of record NC_046226.1, read on the forward strand.
CGACTAAATATATAAATAAATCATGCACAGAAAATTGGTTTATATATATGCATTACCTTCTTAAACTGTAAAATATCATTCAAATTTAGGTTTATAAACACAAGAGTTGGGAACTATTGAGTTCTTTTGGCTAAAGCCCAATATTGGCCTTATTTCAGTTTAATTGGAAGAGGATCTTGAATTCATCTTCTCCATGAGATATCAGGAACCTGGATTTCTGTTTGTACCAAAGGTTAATAAGAAATGTGTCTGCAAAAGTCAAACAGCATTAAATACCAAAAACTGATTATTATTCTGCAGGAGTTGTTCTGTCATTCATAATCTCTCCATGCTCCAACCTTCCACAGCTAATCTTTAATGGATGACATGCAGGAAAGAAAAATAACATCTAAAAAGGGACTCTAAAGTGAGCTTTGAAGAAATGGAAAATACTTTTCTTCTGTGCTGAAAGTTATTGCCACCCAAAGTTTATTACTGGCAAGATTACTTATTTCCTCTTACTTTATGGATATTGAATTAAATTAACTCTAAGCTAACAGCCACTTGAATATTTGTTTTTACTTTTGCTATTAAATCTATTGCATATGCATATTCAGTAATTATTTTTCAAGTTAATTTAGAAAACTTCAAATAATGTTCATTAATATTTCCACACCATATTCAAGAATTCCAAAATACCACAAACATATATTCACAACATTTTCATAAAAACAGACCTGAAACAGGGACTTCATTGTAGGTACATTGCCACAGTTTCCAAGAGACTGAAAGTGGTGTAATATATACCACCATGCTAGAAGTACTGCTCTCCTCTTTTTCCACACTGTATTTCCTATCATTACCTTGGTCTTTCAAAGAGCATCTACAGAAAGCTAATACAGTTTTCAGGCATTAAAAATGGTGTGAAACCCCTAACACGGCTGGAATCAATCCCACTGAGCTGATGTTGATTTAAGAAAGTGTTAAATTTTGGTAACATTATTGCTAGATACTGGCACAAAACCCGACTCGTGGAATAGCTGTTGTTACAGAAATACTTAAGGATAAATATCTTTATTGTATTTTCATTCATGATTATTTTAAGTCTCAATATAAACTCTGATAGCAACAAAAATATTACAAGAGCTCCTGTTCTGATGCCAGCTATGGTATATCTTGCTGCAGTAATGGTGCTGTGAGAATAGGTCTTTGATATTTTTTCCAGTCTAGATAAGTTACCACTATATCCTATAACTGTCCCTTACACTCAACCAGCTCCTTCCTCTAAAAGTTCCTGTATATCCCCTGTTTGATCCTTCCATTAGGGAAAAAAATGAAGTCGCTTACTACGTCCATCCAAAGTGAGATCTGTTCTTTCAGCTAGTTGTTTTGAAGACTTAACTCCTTTGCAATGCCTCCATCTTGATTTTCCAGTCTGTCCTTGGAAGATGTATGCTCCTTCCCCTTTCCACCACCACAGGTGGCACCCACCCTCTTTTCTGTCCAACATATGAAAGTTCTGCACACTCAAATTTCAAGATCTGGCTGTCCTTCATACCCACTTCATATGTGGAGTTCCCTTTTGTGCTTACACTATCCTGGTGTCTGTTCTTTCATGATGTACTCTTCCCTGAGTTTTCCTGATGTTATCTATGAATTTGCCTCTTTTTTCTTCACTTTTTCCTTTGAACAACGTAAAAATCATAAACTGACAATCTTTGGATTATTTGTTTCTGTAGACTGCTGTAGCTTCATTTCAAAATGCCCTTCGGCTTTACTCTTCAATTCTTTCCATAGGACTTGTCTAGGTAAAACCTATCAATTAGAGGGTTACCTTTTAAAACAGAATTCTAATATTCCTCAAAGTAGATAACACTTTTATGGTGTACCTTTCTTATGTTCTTTACAATATAATTTTGTGGAGTCCCTTACTTATCATAAAGTCAGTACTAAGTAATAATAAAAATGCAAACACCCATATTTACAAGCTTCACTCTACCATGTGTTACACACTGCAGTAATTAAACATTAACTAGTAACCTGAAATCACAGTAGCATGTGTTCTCCCTTCCTCAAAGAACTTAATGCAGAGGGTTAAGTTTTTCCTTAAACACACCGTCTGTTCTTTATTAGGTTCTGCTTGTCCATTAGAACTCTCCTCAAGGCTTTTATGGGAGAGACACACAGAGGCTTCCACAAATCCAGTTTGGTTCACACAATTCCAGATTTGAAACCATTTATCCAAATTTGGTAACGTTCTCAAAACTGTAAGACAGGAAGCAAAAAACTGTGAAATATTAACGATGCTTCCTTTTGGCAAACAGTTTAAGTAGCAAGGAGCCTCTTGCCCTCTCTCTTCAGTATTTAAAGGATTTTATACTTCCTGCACTCATAAAAGGAGAAAAAAAAGATTATTTTTAAAGGTCATTGTTATTACACTATGTAGCTCTCTTTAAAATTTGGTTTAGTCTTCCTTTTAAAACAAATAAGCATGTTAAATTATTATATCCCTATTCATGGGGCTCTGTTTTGAAGAGAAAAATATGCTTAGGACATAATCAGAAAGTTTAAGCAGTAGTGTAGGAAAACAACAATTTCCTAACAAGTATTTCAACTGTATCCATGAATGAAACTATCCTTGTTTTTTGACACACCTTTCTTTCCAGGTTTTAATGAGCAATGAACATCTATGCTAAAGAGAATCAAGTACAGAGGTAAAACACTGGGCAAATATCCAGGAACAAACACAAAACTTCATATTCAAGCCAAACAATCTGCATTAGCATTTGGCTGGTGGATATAACAATGACACACAGTCCAGATTTTTTCTTCTGAAAATAAAGCAAGCAGTTATGTAAAATTAAATAAGAATAAAATTATGTCTGCATTTCATTTTTTCCTAAGATGTCCATAGGATTTGACTTTCCCTTCCCCCACAACAGGAAACCTAGGAACTCTCTTTTCTATCTGTAATATTCACAGTATACCATATTCTCAGGAGTTTGATATTAAGTGGAATGTCAGCCATCTGTTTTTCAGCTAGAGATTTATTACCTGCTCCTCCCTTTAGTACAAATATTTTGTGGACGGCTATTAGAACTATTAATACTCTATGAAGTGTGCATGATCTATGAGGAAAGAATTTTACCAAGCTTACACTCTCTTTCTGAACAAATGATACAATGAATTTATAAAAGCACTGTCATTAATTATTTTAAAAATCTTAATGAAAACCTTAGAGTATTTTTCATCTACTGGGTACACTATATACACTATACTCACTTTTCAATAATAAGAATGCCCAGCTTCGTTACATTAGCGGTTTCCACAAGCACAGAATACAAACTGTCTCCATGCTTGTATGTCTATCCAAAGAACAATTAACAACAAATAAAAGCACACGTTCACTTCCAGCTATAAACTTTAAAATCTTTCCTTCTGAGAATTCATATAAACACCATTCACTGGATATATGCCATCATCTCACAAAAATTCATTTTAACTACCAAAGGAGCAGATTTTTCAAGAACAGCGCAGGTCTCTAGTTGAGGTGAATGCGAGACTATCTCCAAACACGGGGAGGGGGTAGTATTGCTCTGAACCAGCTAAAACAATAAGTGGTATTTGAACTGCTGGTTGAAAGGTAGAGGCACTGGTAATCATTATTTCCCCTTGTTTGTTCAGGACCTTCCAACAAAACAAACAACCTTTTTGTGATTGGATTGACATGGTGTTAACAATGCATTTAATGCCCAAATCAGTATGAATACAGGTAAAGCTCCTACTAATACCAGTACCAGGATGTTAAAGCCATCTATTTTCTAAGCAACTCTAAACAGCCACACATAAAAAAAAAAAGTCAAATCTTCCCTCCTTTAGCAAATAAAGCTAACATTCACTAGGCCACGTCATATAGCAACCACTGGTACTGTATGAGCCATACAGCCATCTGTTAAACGCTCGCCTACCGTACCTGCAATCTTCTCTGCAATCTTTGCTTCTGTAGCTCTCTCTTGCAATTCCAAGTCCAACTTCATTGTCTTCAGCTCCTTGTCCTTTTCAGCCAGCTTGTCTTGAAGCTGAATTGAACAAATGGACAGTAAGATTCTCATCTGGCTGAAACCATCGACCAGTACTTCCAACCTCAATAAAGTTGCAAATAACAATTTCTCTCCCCAAAAATACAAACACTAAGCATTAAGAAAGAAGTTAAATTTACTATATTTATTTGTTTAAAGAACAAATGTTAAGAATATATTTTTTAACATCTGGCCTTTCTTACTCTGGCAGACAAGTAGCAATGAATATACCATGGCTTTTATTTGTGATTCTCTTCCTCAGGTATCACCAGTTGTAATCATTCTTGGTAAGGAAGTTCAGAATTGCATGGAATATAATGTAGGTGATTGCATGAATAGCCTGTTTTCTACCAAGATACAAACATCACAGTCTGAAAAGACTGGTGTAAATGCATATTTTTCATTTTCTTCATCAGACAGAAGATTGGTATTCTTTCACATACTGGGCCCTTTCTTTTAAAGGGTATTCACTGAATTTGTTCTTGGACAGATATCTGAGCTTAAATATTCAATGACACTTCATGGAAAGATCACAGACTGCTAGGCTGCTTAGGTACATGCAACCACAGCTAACACTGGAGCAATGCAGGCTCAAGGAACACGGAATTTTCTCCGCTTCAATAAAGCTGATTATCTAGGCACATGAACAGAAGCATCAGAAGAATGAGCTCCAGACTCTATCCAAGAAATCCTGGTCTAGTCTATGGTCTTCATTTGTTTTCACCCAGGGAGCAAGAAACTATGTACAGTAATTTCACGATTACAAACTGCACTGACTATAAGCCGCATCACCAGGTGTTGGCAAACATTTTGTTCTTTATCCATAAAAAAGCCGCACCCAATTATAAGCCGCTCTGTCGTTCGCAGCGAGGACCCGCGTGCAACAAAGTTGCCAAATAGTAACAGAACCACGGCATGGCGGGGTTTACTGGCTTGGCTCGGGTCGTGAGGGCCCAGGGCTGCCAACGGGGCCAGGTGGTCCAGTTCGTCGCTGCCGCTCAGTGGGGCCGCTCGGGGCGGGCTGCCGCTGCCGCTGGGCTCGCTCTCCCCAGCCCGGCGCTGCCCCGCGATGGCAGGGGGGCACGGAGCCCGTCGGCACCCACGGCGGTGGTGGGAGGTAGGGATGGAGCCCGCTGGCACCCATGGCAGTGGCACGCGGGAACGGGAGCTCTCCGCCTCCCCATGGGCCGCGGGGTCAGCAGGAGAGAGCCCCCCGCCTTCCCCCCGGGCTGCGGGGCCAGCAGGAGGGAGCTCCCCCGCCTCCCCCACCCCGGTGCTGCTGGCACTGAGCCGGCTTCACCGGCCGCACAACAGAGTAACCAATTTGTAACAATCACGTAAATGCCGGGTTTTATTGGCAGGTGCTTGACTTGCCACCTCGGTTTGCACTTCAGGGGTTGGAAATGTCAGAAAATTATTCACATATTAGCCACTCCTGAGTGTAAGCTGCATTTCCGGTGTGGGAGCAAAATTTTGGTCAAAACAGTGAGGCTTTTAATCGTGAAATTACTGTAATTGATTAAAAAAGTCAGAGAGTAGGCTGCACATGTTTTTTTTAATTCCAGAGAAATACTTGTTAAGCAGATACTAAGAATCCAAAAAGACAGGAAGCTAGTGATTGGTGCACTAAAATAAATAACAAAATGAAATCAGGCACAGTTTAAAATGTATGTTTTGCAAGGCAATTATAAAAAAGTAAATATTGGTATCTTGAATATCTCAATTGTACCTTTTTATTTTTGGCCCTCAGAATGTCCAATTCTTTTAAAAGGAATGCAGTTTCTGTTTTTCCACCTAATTCTTCAGCATCATTCCATGAGGATATAAATTCAGGAAGCATCATATTATCCTTTCTTTCTACCATGCTATATTTTGGAAAGAAAAAAAACAGGAAATTAAAAGTAATTGAGAAAACAGTTGTTATTACACGCCTCTGAAACAAAATGCACAGAAATAAATCATCAAAACTTGTTAACAAACTTTTTAACGACTGCAAATATATCAAATAGTCAGAAAAAATTGATGCCCTTCTACCACTTCTTAAAGCTATAACTCTGAAAAGAATCTGTAAATATAGAATAGCAAATAAATATCCTAAAGAATTAAGGCAAAAAATGAATATAAATTGGCTATGAAACCTATAAACAGCAAATGCTTTAAAAAAGCAAATATTAAAAACCATCACTTAACATAGAGCAAAAAGTAATAAAATATTTGGGGATCAAAGTGATGCTCAGATTTAAGCAAACCAAGGATTTTTTTTTTGTAGGATGATTCCACAGGAATTGATATGAGAATATCCATTAAAAAATATAGTTCATATTGAAGAGACCTGTAAAATAATGGCATGATTCTAAATATTATAACTGACAACAGGAATTCCATACTGCATGCCACTTGGAGTTTTAAAATAACTTATCATTTGTTGCCATAGTTACCATAGACACCTTAGAATAAGACAAGATTCAATGGCCAGAAAAATTGTGTCTCAAAGTAAGACTTTCATAAAACTTCTTGGGTATCCATTGATACTCACAGATCACTCAGATCTCACTTGTAGCATGGCAGCAAAATGAGTAAATGAATGGATTGGAAGGGGAACCGGCAAATATTTTTAACATTTGCTTTTCCTAAGCATTTTCTGGTTATAAACTTCATAGCCAATAACTGATAAGAAGTACTGTAGACATTACTTTATGCGCAATTCACATCCTAGAAAGATAAAGAAATCTATCTATTGCTCCAAAGAGTCATTCTCTTAGACAGACAGTTGTCTGTATTCAGCCACCCTTTTTTCACCTGCTTCCACTGGATTTATTTTCTGTATGGTTCTTTAAGAAGGAAGTTAAGACCTGTTTTCTGCAGGCTAGCTGTGCAACCTGAAGCCCATTAAACATAGACAGCATGGAGATTAACATGTACTACTAAGTGTATTGCACTACATATGGGTGAAAGAGCGGCTTAAACTGCATGTCTTCCCTTCCAAGATCCTTCAAATCCTATTTAACCTTTGCTGTGCATATTTCATTGAGTACTGTTTTGGGTTGCAAGTGATAGATGCATCCAGATACTCTTGCCCAGACATGACTAAACCCAAATGTTTCTTGCACATTTTCTGTGTTCAAGAGATGCTTCCATGGACAAGTTTGAATATAACTCATCATCATCTTAAAGATAAGTTTATATTAGATGTTAGGAAGAAATTTTTTACTCAGATGGTAGTTGGACACCAGAACAAGTTGTTGAGAGTTGTGGATGCTCCATTCTTGGAAGTGTTCAAGTGTTGGATGGGCCTGGTCTAGTGAAAGGTATTCCTGCTCGTGGGAGAGGGGCTGGGACTAGAGCCACTCTATAATTCTGTGGCCATCTTTCAACTCCTCAAAAGTTTTCTTCCTTTCTCCTTAAAACTGACAAATCACATTGACAGTACACCAAGACCACCACCTAAAACACAAATCAACACTGACTCAACATTTCCTGGCTTTTTCCATATAAAGAAATGTTAACATATATTCTAATTACAATCTATTTGGGCAAAGGCAGATTTTGTCAAATAGCTTTAGTAACTTACATGTAACATACTTGGAGCTGAGATGGTTCAACATGCTGACTGCTGTGGGAGGTTAATCTCCTTGTTCAAGACAAGCCTGATTGGGAGTGGCACTGGTGAAAGGTAAAATGAGCCATTTTTGGCTGACTCTGTGCTGGGCTGTACCTAAGCACTCTGGATTACACTTGGCATTTAGTGCAGGGTGCATTGCCCTTACAGCAAACCTCAGTCGCAAATGCAAAAAGGCAAAAAGGAAAATCAAAAAGTGTTAAGGATTGGGTTTGGCCCAGAAAGTTACTGATAGGTCATAATGAAGGTAACAAAACTAGGTGTAGAATCTGTTAGACAGGTGAGGAATTAGTGTATTTTCCTAAAGTATACAATAAAGTTTTGCAGCCTTGATCCCATTTTCAAAAACAACTCTTGACACTCCCAGTTTAAAACTGTTTTTCAGACTGCCTAAGTCACTCAAAACTGGTACATGTTCCCTAACCAGCTGGCTAGTCAAAGGTATAACCAGACAGCTAGGTATACATTGTGTCACATACAGAATGAGTGTATAAATTTCTTAAGACTGCTATAGAGGGTCACTGGACAGTAAAAACACTAGTGACAAGAAATTACCAAAATTAATGACACAATAAAATCTTCAGAGTCTGTATTAAACTTTTCAATCATATTAGCCCATCTTCAGATTCCTGTCACAGACTGCTACAAGACACTACAGCTCCTCATTCTCACTCTTCCAGCTTCATCTGGACTTCACTCTGCTTTATTCCAGCTTCCTACTCACTCATCATATTTCAGGTGCTTGCTGTGTAAAACCACAGATACTACTAAATTTTCAAGATCTGTTTTGATTCTGTTCAGCATGCATTTTCAAAATTCTCTGTAGAGATCACAATCACTGATATACCCACAACGTGTGATATAAACCATTGCAATGATCACATTTTCTATGAGTGCTAGAGAATACAGAGGTGAAATGCTACATTCCACAAAGGAAGAAGGGCAAACATGGTGAGAGTCTAAGTAAAAAGCTGACTTACTGATTCTCATGTGGGAAGCAAATTTCCCTATATTTACTCAAAAATCCATGTGTGTATTGTCAATATTTTTAAAAACTATAGAGAAGGATATTTCTTGGGTTTACCTTGATTCTCCAGAACCAGAATTACAGTCAGTTAGGACTCCTCCTCTTTGACTGGTTACTTGCAAATCTGAACACTCCAGTGCTTCAGTTCCTGCCTGGATAAAAAATTCTGTGGGCTTTTGAGAATTCTTAGAAAACTGAAGTTTGGCACAAAAGTCTTCTTTTTTCTGATCCAAGATGCGTGTTTCTAATTGGGAAGAGAAAGCAAACACATTTTCTCATTTTGAGAATGAAGCACAAACTTGAGATTTCTCATTTGAAAATGGCTTGTTGTAAGAATATAATACTGTAGTAGTTTCAGATTCACAAGTTCTTCATCCCTTCACTAAGGAATGAGACCTGTGTTACCTACAGCATGGATAGATATAGGAATTACAGCCCATTTAATGGATTTTTCTAATGGAAACATGAAAAATTCATTATCATTTCCTATTCCCTTCTCCCCCTTAAATGACTTCTTAAAATAATGCTGACTGTAAAAAATTATTTACCTATCTCTTACAAAATTCAGCTCTACTATAGTGAAATATGACGAATTTCTGCTATAGAGAGGGAAAATTTTAGGTTATAACTAGACTCTTATAGTGAGGTTTCTTTCAAATCCATTTTGGTTGTAAAAGGAGTATCATCAAGCTGTAATTAGCAACAACAAATTTAAAGTACCATTATTCATTCCTGGAAAGTGTGAGGTACAGGCTCATACAACTAAAGAACTTGAAGAATGCAAAGCAGAAATTGTGCCAGGGAAAAATTATCTGATTAAAATGTTGAGTGTGGTAGTTCTCTTACCTTGGCTACTAGCTATTTTTAGGACATATTTCTGATATCAAGGCGTTTAAATAAAAGAAAGATCCACATACCACGAATGCTCTTTCATAAAGTAAGAACAAGTACTTTTTAATTATAGAATTATATTAAAAATGAAAAGGAAGCAGCCTAAAACCACTGGAAATGGGAAAAAAAATTGCACATGTATTTTTCTTTCTTTCATTTAGATTAGTAGAGAACAAACACTGGAGCTTGTGTTTATTTAATAAAGTTAGTGTTTCCAAATGTTTTGGATAAAATATAGGGCATACATTATTTGATCCATCTTATAATGTCCTCCTCAAAAATAATAAGAAACTCTCTATACAGAAGAGATCAACAAGAAATAGACCAAAAATACAAATCAATCAGTGTCAAGGTGTCATCCTGCAGCAAACACAGTTATAGGCACAGTTTCCAAGTGAAAAATACTGGAAACTGTCTCTAAAGTGTGTTGCAATAGATTCCTCTTTCCTTAAACAAGGAAAGACACAGCCAATGGCACAGGAAACAGTCCAAGGGCCCCAAGAGATGACTTGGGAATTGGCTGGAGTCAATTTAACAACTTCCAGTATAGACCTGTGTGTTACCACCTCCAGGAAGAAGTTATGGGACCCACTGCTCATTGGTATTCTCCACATCCACTTCAGCACAAATTTATTTGAATCCTTTCTAACCATTTTTGTAAACAGCAACGACTGATCTTTATACTAGAAAAACAACAATCAACAGAGTATCAGAATCTTTGTTTTTTAGCATATGGGTATCATTACCATAAAATATTTTCAAATAAATATACTACTACTTTCAGTACTGTAATTGAAATATGTTCCTCATATCATTTCACAGCTAGTGCAGAAATTGAACACAAGGCCACAGACACCTGGATTCTTAGAACAAGTGTATGCTGTTTCCACTGGCTTGAAATCCTGCAGGTTTTTGAGCAGCTTTCCTCTGAAGTGCTGCTACATCTAAAAACTGGATTTGACCTCTTACTCCTCCTTACAGTAAAAAGCAAGGATCTCTAAAGAAACTTATGTTAAAAAAAATCACCAAATATACTCTAAGAATCTGACTCAGTTTGGGAGTGACAACATATAAGGGCAACATTTTGAAACCTTTCCAGTAAGTACCATCTGAATACCAACCTAGTCTGAATTTCCATACTTGCAAAGCATTTTATAGGGAGTTGTGTTTCCCATTTGGTTTATATTATAAAGAACTTCCTACGAAATATCCTGTTTACAGTGATTTCACGAATACAAGCCGCACTGAGTATAAGCCGCATCTCTGGGTGTTGGCAAATATTTCGTTCTTTGTCCATAAATAAGCCGCACCTGAATATAAGCCGTTCCGTCGTTCGCAACGGGACCCGCGTGCAACAAAGTTGCCAAATAGTAACGGAGCCGCAGCAGGGCGGGGTTTACTGGCTCGGCTCGGGCTGTGCAGGCTCGGCCCGCTCGGGGCTGCTGACGGGGCCAGGTGGCCCAGCTTGGTGGTGCCGCTCGGCGGGGCCTCTTGGGGCTGGCAGTCGCCTCTGGGATTGCTCGCCCTGGTCCCGCTCCCAACGCGGTGGCGGCGGGCGAGCGCGGAGCACGCCCCGCTCCCGGCGCGGCGGTGGTGGGTGAGCGCGGAGCACGCCCCGCTCCCGGCACGGCGGCGGAGAGCGGGGGCGGAGCCCCCCACCTCCTCCCCGAGCCATGGGGCCATGGGGACGTCAGCACAGAGGCCCCCGCCTCTCCCCCGCCTGAAGGAGGGAACTCCCCTGCCTCCCTCCCTCCCCCCACGCTGCCGGCGCTGAGCTGGCCCCACCCGCCGCGCAACACAGTAACCAATTTGTAACAATCACGAAATCCTGGGTTTTACTGGCAGGCGCTCGGCTCGGCACCCTGGCTGGCACTTCCGTGGTTGTAAATGTCAGAAAATTATTCACATATTAGCCGCTCCTGAATATTGGCCGCATTTCCGGTTTGAGAGCAAAATCTAAGTCAAAATGGTGCGGCTTGTATTCGTGAAATTACTGTACTTCTCCTGTATCAGATACAGCATCTGTACAAATGCAGTAGCAAATTATGCTGTCACATGCTGCAGGAGAGATGCAATGTTTCTCTTGCCATAACTTTTCCTCCTCCTCCTCTCTAGTGCATCCACTTATTCTATAAGCTATATATGTAAAGTGCCTCAAGTGAAGTGTGTCGCATTCTGTGGAAGAATTCAAGAACAATGTATATCTGTTGAAATAACCAGTGACAGTAATGCCAGGAGCCTTTGTTCCTTGTTTAGCACCATGGTACTCTACTTTGGCCCTATGAAAGTTGGAGAAGAAAAATCTCACTCTAGAGAGCTAAAACGTTTATATGATGTTTTAGGTTGCTTCTACTCCCTTAGCATGAGAGCAAGCTTTTCCTCTTTCACAGTTCCTGTTTTGTTAATTTGCTCCTTTAATTCCAGGACTTTAAGAAGAGACCACAGAAGAATCAGTGAAGTTTGCAGAGACCACTGGAGATCACCTTGTTGGCATGTCAATCATTCGTATCAAGAAGTTGTCACCAGCAACTTCCAGATCACCTGAGCCCTGCTGTTGTCCTTCCAGCAGCATTAACACCACTGTACTACCCCATGACAACCCGGACCTCCATCCTCCTCCATGCCCCTCCCTCTTAGGAGAAGGCTCAAGGCAAACACCACCTGGGTTCCCACACCCTTGATCATCATGCCCAGAGCCATACATTCACATCCAACATTTCCCAGCCACCCCAACAGCATCACTGATGCCTACACTGAAAAGCAGCAGGGAGTAAGAGGGTCAGATGAGCGTCAGCAGGCTTTCTATAACATTCTGAATACCAGCTGCCAACAAGAAGCAAAGATCTAGATGACAGGTCAGTTCAGCAGGCAGATTTTTATTTTTAAAACCAGAAATGAACGTGACTGCATGATGAGGTAAATATCTGCATTAGCAGTTGCACTTCTGCTAAATCCTTGGGCCATGTCAAGATACATGTTTTTAACTGTAAATTACTGCAGCTAAAGAAAAAAGAGAATTTAGAATAGTACTAGAACTGTGTTGGCATTTATTAATGCTGTTGTTGCTTCTTTAGACAACATACATTTGCAGGACACCTTTTCATCTAGATTCAATTCCCTCAAGCACATGGGTAAGACTAAGTCGCATCACAGGAAGGCTCTAAGTGGCATTCTTGGAAATATTAGGTGAAACAGAGGATCTAGTTTGGTTTTTTTTCTCCACTGGCTTTGTAAGAGAGAAGATGATGGCAGCCTCTTCCACTCAAAATTGAAAGCACTCTGCCCAAGGGCATTAAGGTGAGAGGTTTTTACTCATTCAATAAAGCTGCAATATTTTTTTTAATCAACATGTGAAATTTGTCAGTAGAATGCTTTGGGGAAGACATTTTGAACACTGTCAGATCAATAGACATAGGACTCATTTTATTTTTATAACTACTTTATTCTTCATGACCTCCACTTCAAATAATTTAGGCATTGGTACATGGTAGCTTGTCTTGTTGCTAGACTAAGCGGCAATTTTAATCAATGCACTTCAGTGCTTTTCCTCATGCCTCCTGCAAATCGTATTGTGCACTAATTACCAATGCTGCAGACACACACTGGGGAGTAAGTAGCATTTGCAATAATCAGGCTGCACAGGAAATATCAGAGAAAGGGTAAAACAGCTTTGCAAGCCTTGGAAAAAATTATGTAGATTTCATTAAGTGGTACCACCACTACTGATTCTGGTTCTTGAGTATACTAAACAACATTTTTTCCATATAAAATAGTACAAGTTTAGTAGCCCAGATTAATATTTCACTATAGGGAGAAGCTGAACAGCTGATCTTCTGTATGTATTTATCTTGAATGAATAGCTTGTTCACATTGTGGGAAAGAAAAGCAAATGTTAAGAAAAAGGAATATAAAGACACTAGAATTAAACCTGGGAATTGATTGTGAGGGGCGTAAGGGGAAGATAATGTTGTCATGGCCTGAAACAGTAAAGGCAGGACAGAATTCAATGTTGTTAAGCTGGGAGTGGTTAAAAAGTCAAGTAAAAACATTAAATGCATCATATTGTGCGGGCACCCACTATTCCTCACAGCTTCTTCTGAGAAGTGGGGGATAAGCATCAAGATCAGGGAAAGCACAGGATAGAATCCTGCACCAACAGTGATAAGTGAATAGAAGGTGCAGCTAAAGAGGCAATAACTTCCCTTTTTATACCACTCAGCATATCCAGTAGTCCTGTCATCCAGCAGAAGCAGGGTGGACACCCCCTTCCTCCTGTCTGTAGTCGTTCAGCACCCTACTAAAATGCACTGATCACCTCAGAGGTTTGCAGGGAATCTCCACGGAATAAGAGTAAGGGAAAACAAACAAAACCCAATGGAACATGCACATAGCACCTCAAAACACAAGACTGGCTACAGATCTGCTTGCAGATAAGTATGAGGACACTAGAAGCCCCAGGTTCACGAAATCAGTTCCAGGTAGTACTTACAGCTTGCTACCTATAGCTCACTGGTATTTGTTTTAAGCTGGGATGTGGCATAGACATAGTATGTTATCTGTCTGCAAAAGACTGCATGAGTGAACGAACCCCCAGAGGGATGGCAGTAAGAGGCATAATAGGAAAAAGCAAAAGCAGACAGGAATAAAATGAGCCACATATACCCTAGGAGCAAATGACTGCAAATTCAGTAGCTATGACACCGTGACACTGTCAGATTAAAACATCTGAAAAAATGTAGAACAAAACACTGTATTTGAGGAAGTGCAACTTTAATTTGAAACCTTCCAGAATTCCTCCTGTTAATCACAGAACATTTTGGGTTGGAAGAGACCCTAAAGATCATGTAGTTGCAACTTCCCTGCCCTGGGCAGGGAGGCCACTCATGAGATCATGTAGCTCAGGGCTCGCAGCGAGGTCCTCCCAGAGCCCTCTCTTCTCAAGGCTGAAAAACTCCAGCTCTCTCAGCCTGTCTGTCCTCACAGGAGTTGTTCTCCAGCCTTCTGATCATCTTCCTAGCCAAGTCTGGATTTGCTGCAACAGGCCCACGTTTCTTTTGTGCTGGGGCTCCCAGACTGGATGCAGTACTTTACACGAGGTTTCACAGGGGGAGAGTGGAAAGGTACAATAATTTTCTTCAATTTGCTGGTCAACCTTCTTTTGATGTAGCCCAGGATGCTGTAGACCATCTGGGCTGCAATAATGTATTTTTTCTTCTCAGTCTAAACAAAAACACAACCTCAGTCTGTGTTGCATTTTTTGGGGTATTTTTTGGGTTTTTTTGTTGTTGTTTGTTTGTTTGTTTGTTCGGTGGTTTTTTTTGTTTGTTTGTTTGTATATCTAAAATGTTGTATTTCAAACAAGAGGAAATATTCACTATCCAACAAAACTATCTATGCAAAGAGCCATGCTGGCCCTATACCAAACTACCCTGTTTCCACTGGAATAATAGGATACACTTCTTATGGTTTAAAAAACTTGATCTTGCCCCACTACAAACCATACATCTACAACACTCGCTGCAATAACTATGCACGTAAAAGCATTACTTTAGAATGTCACCTTCATTTTCACTTGACTAACTGTGATTCTTTATTATCGGCTTTCAAACTATCTAACTTTTCTCCTACAATAATAAGACTAAAAACTTATCCTGATGGCCACTAACTTTTCAAGCTATGCAAATGAAATTAGTACTATCGTCGAATACTCCTGTTTTGAACTGAAAATGATGAGTCAATCATTTTGTCAGAAGACAAACATTCATTCACTCAGCTATATTTAACTACAGGAATTTCTATGAAACAGAATGACTGTGACAGACTCAGACTGTTCAACAGTTTACCCTTTACTGAATGATTAAAAGGCATAAATCCTGAAAATGAGTAGGAACCAAAATTCAAGGCTTTTATAGGCATAAATACGCAAAGAAAGAAAATTAGTCTAGTGGAAGAAATCTGATCCTATTGTCTGGCATTAATGATAAGATTTGGTTTAGGTCTTAATGATTTTCAGAATGCCTTTATTTTCCTTTTTCATTCATATTTGAGCTAAAACAGATGCAATATACATTATTTACATGCATATGTAAAAGGTGTTCATTACTTTTGACTCATTTCCTCACTGTTTTATCTTTCCTGTGATCTACAAAAAAATTTTCAGAGTTAATCCTAAAAATGGTGCTGTACCTAATTTTCAAGAAACTAATTCCTGTTTCTGGATAACAATTACAAAAGGTTAGTACAAAAATACAGGGTCTGTAATATATGCGTCCTCCAAAACAAACAACATGAAAAAGTGAAGCTTTATTGTCTTTGGACTTACTACAGATTTACTTATGTTAGCAACTATTCAGGCCCCTTCAGTGCAGTGTAGTATACTGAGACCAAGTAATCTGCAACTGAGAGCAAATGGCTGTCCCTTCATGATGCACTTTTTCTAATGTTTAAAGAAAACCAAGCAAGCTTCAAGATGATTATTCAGCAGGACTCTATGATCTCACTAAATCAATTCCATAGCATGGAAGAATGGGAACCTGATAACAAGCAAAGACGGAGCTCAGAGTAGATTTGTAATACAAAGCTAATTCCTTTTATTTCTCTGTGCTCTGCCCAGTCAAAGTACCATGTATTACCTGCCAAACCCTTGGCAGTAACAAAGAGGAAACCACCACATAGATGCATTGTACATTCAGTCCCCCAAGAATACAGGACCATGAGCTCTGTGGAGAGCATCAGGGGTCAGTTCAAAAGAATGGGGACTATCGACTTACTTTTAAGTGACTCTTACTCATAAAGGTCCTGGAATTGTCTTTGAGATAGGATATCACTTTAAGATAAGTTCATTGAAATAAGCCTTGGAAAGAACATTTTTATGGAAGCTCTCATAGATATTTTTTTAGGAGATGCATAAGTGCTGTGATAGTAATTTTAAAGCCATTGAGACTAAGGCACAGAGTGATGAAGTAATTGCATTGAGATCATTGAGCAAGCTACGTGTCCTGGTTCCAGCCAGGGTTTATTTTTGCAGCAGACAGGAAGGTGCATGGTCAGGACACAAGTTACTCTGTACCAACTCACATCATTGCCAGGGCCAGGCGAAATAAGCTCCCTTCTGGGGTTCCTTCTGGGCATGAAAATGTGGCAGAGGGAGCTGTCCAGTGTTGCCTGTTAAGGGGAAGAGATGGTTGGGGGGATATGGGGTGTGGTTTCTGTGAATCGTTTATTTTCTTATACCCTCTATCATTACTATTGTTGCTGTTACTGTTCAGTTTCTTATCTCATTGCTGTACCCAGTAAATTGCTCTTATCTCAATCCACGATCTTTGCTTTTCATGCCCCAAATTGGAGGGTGGAGAGAGAGTGGCACATGGTTTAATGGAAGAATTAACTGGAGAATACTATTCCTAAACCAAGACAGTTGTAATTGGAGCCCAGCATGAGGCATGAAGTGTTGAGATTCAACAGATCTGCCCAAAGCAGGATGGAAAGAAATTTGATCTTAGCATTTGTTGTATTAGGTCCAGAGTCAGTGGTCGCAATGTTGCTTGGGCTGTTTAAATGGGTGTGCATATATAACCACGTATGTATTCCCATATGTGCTCCTCACAGTGACCTTTTTCAGAGCAGGAAGAGGGATCTGGATTCCTTTGTTACTGCACTGTGGGATATCAATTTATGACATGATAACATTGGGAAGTGAAGGTCATTTGGGATGTGCATTCAGTGTTTCTCTCCTATCCTTACTCAGAGAATCCACTAACAGTTCTACCCCGTCTGTGGGAAGAACAGGGGAGATGACTTTTCCCAGTTTTTCACCCCCTTTCCCTCCTTCAGACCTGTTAAAACAGTTTTTGAGAATTTTGAATTCCTGCTGGATGTTAAGGAAAGCATATTCCTGTTGCTAAGTCTGCCATGTCAGGGTAGTCAACACTATATTTAGAGTCAGGACAGAGATTTCTAGGGAGATTGTTCAGAGATCTGCCCTGAGGGTATATGGTCATGAGTAGCATACAGTGTGGGAGAGAATGGGGCAATTTTTGGGGACATTCTCTGCTCCAGTGGTTTAGCAGTTCACCCCTGAACAAATACAAGACCCTGTTTAAAGTGACAGAATGCTGCACTGCAAGGAAAATGCTGTGGCAACCCCAGAGAGGAGCAATTTATTGCAGTTGATTGCAGTGTACTGAGCCCTGGCTACTCTTTACTGGACACAGCTCAATACTAGAGAACACCCTCCAGGGGAGGAGCAGGGCCTCTCAAATTGTTGCTGCACCAGGGCAACAACCCACACCAGTAGCAGTCACCCCCACACAGAAGAAATCCAAGACCAAATGAGTTCACTTAGTGAGGAATAAAGAGGAAACTGGGCCCACAGATCAGGAGGAAGAGGCAGGGCCAGAGAACCACCTGATCCCTGTTATCTCAGGAGACGGTATTCCAAGGACCCAAAAGAGTACCATTGGGATTTTGGGACAGCTGCTGTGGAGACAAAAGAAATTAGACAGCTGAATGCCTTTCCTGGTCTCAGAAGGCTCTGTTCTTTGACTATCAGCTGTCCTGAGTGGGCTTGAATAGGAAACCCCAACTGCATAGTGATTTTGGAAATCATCACTAACAGGCCTAAAGGCAAAAATTTTTGCTTATCAGGTGGAAAATGTCCTGGTTCCAGCAATGACAGGGTTAATTTTTGTAGTAGCCAGGAGGGGATATGGCCAGGACTCAGACATTATTCTATACCACCTCATGTCATAAGGACTCTTTTCTGAGAAGATGGGATGCCTTCTGGTCCAGAAAATGTGTTGGAGGGAGCCATCCAGTATTGAACCATTACCAGGGGGAGAGGGTGGTCTATTATTGAGTGTGCTGTGGTGTGTGTTTTGATCCTGAATTGTTTTTTTTCCTATACCCTATACCCATTAGTATTTTTGCTGTTATTGTTCGTTTTCTTATCTCACAGCTGTTCCCAGTAATTTGCTTTTCTGTGAACCTGTGATCTTTACCTTTAGTGGCTCCAGCTGGAGGAGGCAGTGCAGGGAGTTGCATGTGGTTTTAGAGAGACTGCTAAATTGCCTAAACCATGACACCATGACAGAAGGAAAAACTGCAGAAAGCCAAAGGGCCTGGATCCACACTGCATCTTGGAGCCTGTGCTACCTCACTGATGGTCCTCCCCGCTCTTTTCTCCTGCTCAGAGATGTCAAAATTGACTCTTTTCTGTCTGAGACGTTTTAGAAACTACTGTCTACTGTACTTCAAAAAAACATATACCACTTTTACTTATGAATGGTTAACTAACATTTACACAATCAAAAAAAAAATAAGACTAATTTTAAATTACTAAAATAGTGTCCTTTAACACCCCTTTATGATAACAATTTTAATTCACACGACAGGTTAGGTTATGGTATTTGTATATTGGAAGACAGATGTTCAATGTACAATATAAGCAAACTTCCTGTAATTTCAACATTAGGCAGAACAAAGGAAATTACCTTTTTAAAATTACATTGAGTATCATTCTAATGATACTCCAAAGCAAAAAACTTCCAAACAATTAAAACTGCTTTAGAAGTCAGTCAGATAAACCCAACAACGCAATTCAAAAACTTAATCTCTGGCTACAGCTAAACATTTAAGTTGTCCAAAACACTGAGCAAAGAGAACAACATAATCTTACTGCAACTTTGTTGAGAAAGTTATCTGCAAATGCAATAAGAATAACCAAAGCTATATTATGCATTATGGTTTTGCTTGCTCTATATCCCATAAAATATACATATACAAAAAAAGAGAAGAGGTTTGAAAATATTTTGTCTGCTAAAATACAGACAAAACTCAGAAGTTTAATGGTTTGCTTTTGTTTTTTACTCCTTAGGGGAATCCTACAGAGAACAGTGTAATTCTGTTTTAGCAACACAAGTTGGGGGACATCTGTGTTATTTTGAATGCTTCTGTATTCACCTATACTTGTGTGGAAACCTGGCCACACCCTTCATACAGAAATAAATTGAGGAGATTAAGAACAGTTGGGAGTTATTCTGGCAAAGGCAATTTTTTACAATTCTCCAAGGATTCTGATTATTTTCGTAAAGATGTTCCCTCGCCTCTTACTACATCTTTTGTCTTCCTCTTCTGCATCTAAACAGCAATTGTGTACAAACTGTTGAATTTTTAAAATAGAAAAATGCTACTCAGTCTTTAAAATATGTGGCCAATCATTACTTTGGTATTCACTGCAGTTAATCGTGATGCATTTATTAATGTGTAAATATCAGACATTTCCTTTGGCATTCCACTCTCCATTTGCAATTCATTAACATACTGTTATTTTAAAATATTAGTCTCTGAGAAGACACTGGATTTTCATTGGATTGGTCTCACAGTTGAGAAAGCATTTTTATATTCTGAATGCATCAAAACAGCAGAATCTCTAGGCAGATACTAAGTGGGATTCACTGAAACACAATGTTAGTTCTAATGGATGGATGATTGTGTTTGGTCTTTTGAAACTTTGAAGTATAGGTAAGTCTTGATCACACAAATTAATAAATCCTAAAGCTGGAGTTAACAATAACCATTACACCCAAATTCTGCAGCTTAGCCCAGCCAATTTTTCAAAAGGTCAGGTTGTGAACTGGAGAAGATCAGGGAGGTCCACCGCATAGCTTTGTTGCCAGGCATCTCTCGTCTGGATTGTTGCAGGCATTTATTAGTATTCGTCAGCAGACTCAACAAAGCAAACAAGAAATTCAAGCACGAATAATAAAATGAAATGCTGCTATATAACCCTTTGTCATTCAGCAAATATGGGACTTTTTAGCTACATTGTTCCTAAACCTGGGTTACTACTTTAATTTTTCTCCACAGTGCTGACTGAATGAGTATGCATGTGTGTTAAATGCAGAGCTCCCTTAACAACTGCAGGACTGCCATTTAATCTGTTGGTAGATGGACCATTTCCTGTGGGAACTCTAGCTATGATTTCCAGATCCACCAAATAAATCTCAGATTAAGATTCCAAATGAAACCTGCCTTTGGCAGATAAAAAATGTCAAGATGGATATAAACAGTAAAATTATAAATTATCTAGGTGTTGCACGATGACTTGATGTGCGTTTTTTGTTTACACTTTCCCTGATATCACAACTATACAAGGCATTCATCAAATGTCACACTTTCATAATACTGGAGGCATCATTAAAACTGTTTGGCTAAGGACCTTGAAGTGTTTAAGCAGTAGCTCAAAAGTATATTTGTGCAAAGTAGAAGAATAAATTTACATATCAGCAGCAGCTCATAAGGGATGGGTAAATATTCTGTTTATCTCTCATTGTAATTCAGGTTAGTTTAAATACAGGGTTTCAGGATATCATTACAGCCTATATGGAGTCATTACATAATTTCCAAACATAGTGTCTGCTGGAGTTTTACTAAGCATGCTGTGTTTATGTTTTCTAAACCAACTAAAAACAAAGTAAACCCTCCCACCCCATTTGTCTTTTGCTATTGTCATATCAGACAATTGCTTTTCACATATAACCCCCTTCTATTATCTAAATCTTAATGATCCAGAACTCCCTTTTATCTAGGCAGGGTCATGTTTCCCAACGCCCATTAATTATAGTGAAAATTCTCTTATCCAAATGTACTCAACCTCCCCTACCACACACAAACAATTAAGGCTTTGCTGAATTAAGAGTTCTAAACAAAATCACAGGAAACTACTGCTTTAGGAGAAAAAGAAACCCCTGCAATTTTAAGTGTTCAAAATAAAAGAAAGATGACTCTGCGTAAAGTAGCCATAAAACACCTTGCCCCTGCACCCTTTACTCCAGTAGTGTTTTACTAAAGGTGCAGGTGAACTCACAAATAAGAGTCGGCAATGCATCCCCTGAAGTACCTTTTTATAATAATTTTAAAGTATTTTTGCTCTGAACTTAAGTCTCATTCTAGATGTTATAAAAATAGAAGTAATGAAGGTTTCTATAGAAGAAAATAACCAAATTCCTCTTGCACTTGTGCAAGGTCTTCTAAAGCTCCTTCTGAAGCACTACTTAAAATTACTGTGGTAGCAAGTACTGTTTTCTCTGAAGTACATTTCAAGACATTCTGAAGTAAACTGCACTCATACTTTACACACTTAAGATTCAAAGTGCAATACTTCAAGGTGTGCATTCTCCCCATCCTTAGTGCTTGCAGCTTAGAGAGCAGATAAGGCTCTACACATTTTGAGCGTACCATAAAGGATCCAAGAAAATCATATTCACAACACTGCAGTGAGTCAGGCAAATACTGGGTATCTAGTTGTGCTTCTGATGAGGAGTGCTTCTGCATGCAGTCTGGCTGAAAATGTGCTGTATTCTACCACTCAAAATGTACAAGGAAAGAAATGGAATGGAAAAAAGAGAGATGAGAAGTCATACGTATGAAAGAATGATCATATTTACAGGAAAGACCAAGTGGTATTGGATGATTTTTCAGCTATCATTAGCTCATTCTTATCTTCTAAGTCATGTCATGCTATTCCTTCTTCTTCCATGGAAGAGGTTTTCTTCCTGTTCCACGCTTAGTGTTGCTCAACTAACCACTTTTCCTAGGTATTACTCATGAAAGTTCATCCTCTCAGCCTCTCTTCAGCCTTTAACATCATTCAGAGATGAATTGCAACTACACTTGACACTTTGCAAGGGGATCTCTGACAGCACACAGTGAGTTTGATGCTGAGAGCACAGCACACATTGAAGATACTGATGAACTGAGGTGTAGAGGATGCTACCTCTCTGCGTATCATGTAGATTTTTCTGCATACAAATCCAGGCCTTCTTTCCTTCCCAATTAAACAGTAATTTGTTGCAAAAAGATGGTAGGAGAGGGAGAACAGGCTCACAGTATGTCCTGTTGAGGCATGTAAAAGAAGAGACTTCACTATGACAAGTATGCTTAAGTCTGCCTCTGCTGCAGCCTTGAAAGAGGGGCTTTAGATTTACTTTAGTTTTTACAGCTGTAGTGGGTATATTCTTTACCATTTGCTGCTTCTTTACCCAAGTAGTGCATTAGATGAAAAATCTTTACAGTGCCATATTACTCTCAAGGCTTTCTTTACCCATTCATCTTTGTGTGTGCCAAGCTCACACAATAGAAATTCCAGACAAAAAAGTCCTTGTAATTGCTGTTGCAAAAACAAATCCACAAAAAAGATCATTAAAACCATTACACAACTGGAAGAGTTTTCTACTTCTAATAAGATAGCCAAAGTTACACAAAAAGATTATTCATTTTACTTAACCTTTGCACATGGCTACATTTCCTCAATTACCATGAATGTAAAACACCCCAAAACCCCACAGCTTGCCACCAGATAAAACACCTCCATTACAAATTTCCCTGCATAAGCTGATTCTGCAGTTCTGTTCCAATCTACATTATCACATCTCTTTAAAGCTAGTCTCCTCTGAACTAGTTTCCAGACACACAATTTAAAAGTATATTTACAAGCTGCAAACATTCTTTTCAAGTTACATGGAAAGTGTGTATATGGATGGTAACTAAAGTTGCCATCAAATACTCAGAAGTGAGATTGGTTCACTGACTTACATTTCAATATATGCTTCAAGTAATGGTTTAGCTATATATATGTATTTCTATGATTGAAAAACATAATAACCACCTTTTAAGAAAGCAAACAACTTTGCCATTAAATTAATCAATCTATTAACTTAGCAATTTACAAATAAAAATTACGCAATGCTTTTAATTCTGGAGTCAGCAAAACTCTAATTCTGTTGTCAAAACAGACCAAACAGTACTTAAAATTCTAAGACTTTTAATTTCTGCCCTGTCCTTAAAGCATGGATGCTCATAAATATGACATCAGTAAAAACATTACAATAGTTAAAGACTATAAAATACCGAGGTATAGCTGCACCTATTCTAACATGGTACATGAGTCAAATAAGACACAAATTTAACTCCAGCATTTGCACACCCAGCACTTTCCTATCCTGGTAATGCTTCTGGAAAACTACCGTATGAAGTCCTAAATGTATATATAGGAAGAGAAACCCAATTTCAGGTTCCCTCTTCTGTTTTCATAGTATTAATGTTTTCATATTTCCCATAATGCATGGAAACCCTACTGAAATAACAACTCTACCCCAATGCAATGGGCTTCCCCACACCCACCATCACTGCAATGCAAAGATATGCATCTATTTGCCAATACAAGTTTATTCTTATAACTGATTACTATTCTAGGCTGTCTAGATTGGATCCTGGATATTTTTCATTTCTAAGTGGCACAGTTCTCACTGGTCTGCTGCCAAAGTTCCTGGTACATTCTCTCAAGTATCCTTTGAGGGAAATGAAAAAAGACATTAACCTTCTATTAAAAACAAGAGAAAGAGTACATTTAAACTAGATACAAACACAAAATAACAAGCCTTGCACACAACCTGTTCTTTTAATTCTTCCTAATGGAACAGAACAGTGACAAAGTCTTCAATCCACACAGGGATACTATACTCCAAACAACTCGGAAAGTTAAAAAGAAAATCTCACCTATCAAACACTTCAGATACATTCCTCTTAAACACTACCTTTCTTTCAAGTATTTTATTTTATAACATCTATTAACAGGTTACACATTATCCCACATAACTGCCATAAACTTACCACTTCTCTGTATCTGTTTTTTCTATATTATAAATTTTCATTGCTTGACTGAATTTTCATCTAGTCAGATAAATTTAATAGCGTATTTGTTTCACTATCCTTATTTGTTGACAAATAATGAAATTTCCAATATTTCAGTATATTCTTAAAAAAACCCCTTTGAATAAATCATTATAGGGTTATTCTAAACCCAGCTTTTAAACTTCCAAGTTACAAGAAAGGAACATCTAAAATAAAGCAAAGTACCAACCACATAAAGAAAGATACAAAGATGACAAGAGCAAGCAGGACACAAAATAGTATTTTCCTCAGCACACACATTTACACAGAAAATGAAAAGTTGCTGTGATTAAGTAGTATAATGAATAGCTACCAAGGGCACATATTGAACATTATGTTGCTGAAACTGACCTACTATCTTTATGACAAATTAATGTAATTAATACCCAAATGTGTTAATACCCAAATTAAATTCTAAAGAAAAAAAAATTCCTCATCCACATCAGAATGATGACAGATTTACCCATAATCCCTTTTTCTAAATTTCCTAGGAGCAAAACCACAAAGAAATACATGACTTATTAAATGATTATGCTAAAGAAAAGTGCATACATTTTACTGTTGTTTATACAACAACTTCTATTGGATACTTGAATCTCTATATGTTAGCTTGGAAGAAACAGGTGTCTAAACAGCACAAAACATTGACGTAATGCATCAGAAAAATAATACACATGAAAAATAATACACAGTAACTACTCAGTTTAAAAATATCTCTGAGCAGTAGCAGTACATAATTTCTTGCAATTAGACAGAAAATATTTCACAGAGAATCAGTTTCATTTGCCTGCTTTGGAAAACTTAACCTTTTGAACCATTCTTAGGGTATGCTGACCCCTAAAGGTCTAAAAATACTAAGCCTGATTAAGCCATTACACTTTTAAATTGTCAGAGTACAATTCTCCACTAACTTACACCACCATTACTATTTTTGTTTACAGAGTATGAGTCAAAATCCTTTGAACTTCACTCAGTAACAGCTGAAAATTCCATAAATTAAAAATAAACAAGTAGTTTATTTTACAGAATAACATAGGTAGAAATTCCTTTACATATGAAAGAAAAGCATTATCTACAAAAAGAAGCATTTCTTCTTTCCTCTAAACAGACTCTCCATGAAAAACTTGACATTTATTATCTTTTGAGAGAGAATACACAGTTTAGAACTCAAAAAAAGAAAATGTACAAGAAGCTATGAGGCTCTGATATAGAGGGGAATTATTATGTTGACACATCTATTCAGTTTTGGATTTTTTAAACTACACAGTCACATAATAGCAAAAATCCACCCTAAAATGAGGGTATCTTTTTTATGTCTTTCCCTTTCTTCCTTCTCCATGCCACAATCTAGTTACAAGCCACTTCTACAAAGTCAGTCAGTCATGTAATGTACTCTCAAATTGAGTGCTTTTTTAATTTCCCTTAGGTTTCTGTCCTGAAACATAGAAGACTGTGTCTGAGAACAATTGTGTCTGGTCAACCAACTAAAAATACAAAAACATACTTGCATCCTGATGAAGATGAAACTCCATCAACTGGGGAAGATCCAAGTTAACCAAGGTCACCTTTTCCTCCAAGCCTTACCTTACTGTATAAATTCAGTTGAGCTACTAATTAATATTAGTAGATGGCTTAATCACACCCAAGCCAAGAGTGAATAGCCAAGAAAATTACTTTAAGACAGACTTTCAGATTTATTGTTAACAATTAAAAAAAAAGTTTGGAAAGTAAAGTGCAATGTAAAGACTAAGAATTTAAACAAGAATTCTGAAAATTATACAGAAATATTTTCAATAAGCCAGAAAATAAAGGTGAAGCTTTACATTCATGTAGCTGCTCTCTTGATACTCCAAGTACTTTTAAGCGGCAGTATGTGGTTGTGGGTTTTTTTCTTTTCTTCCAAAGTCAGTCATATATCAGTAAGAACAAACACACTCCAGTCACTGCCTAGCACTGGTACAACACCTAAGGTTCCTTATTAATATCTTTAAAGTCCCTACCTTTTGACCAGTTCTCCATTTGTTCCTCTGTACTTGTTTGATCTGGCACTGAGTCCAGTTTTTGCTTGAAGGTTTCAGAGCTAAAATGAAACAAACTCTAGTTAAATAAACTTGAAACAATATAATACCCCTATACTTTGCCTTCATTAGACAGAAAATTTACAAAACAAATTATTTAAAATATTTATAGCAGCACAATGAAGTCTGCATACTTTAAAAGTCAGTGAAAAATTATATTTCTCAGTAAAATATTTTTTCTTCACTCATCTAATTTTAATAATTGTTTGCTTCAGTTTTCTGTTGCACATGATATCTTTGTTGAATTATTTATTAGTTTGGTTTTTTCTTCTAGAGTCTGGTCTTGGAAGTACACATTAGTGAGCACAGCCCAAATCACACCAAGCAGTCCTGCTACAGACAACAAGGCTGCTTACTTTGGCAGTTATTACAGATGGTGGCATGTGCTTCACTTTATAGCATTTTTCTCTCTTGCTTTAATTTCCTACACAAAATACAGGTAATGTGGCCCATGACCACTCCAACTCTGAATTTGCAGGTCTTTCTAAACAGCTAAATAATGCATCCTAATATTTGCATGCCTATTGCTTTAGACTATAGTTAATCACACAATTGCAATATTTCATATAATCAAATATCTTCAAGTAGTAACCCTCAATAAGACCTGTAGTTAAATGTTATGCCTACCAGACATCATTTTGCATGTTAAAATAAACGCTCTCTTATGTGTTAAAAATTCAGTTACACTCTGTATTGCAAGGAAATCTAAATAAGTTTGTAAGTTGGTAACATAGTAAGCTTAACACAAATTATATTACTTACTCAAACAGCTTTTTAAAAAGTATTGTACATAGCACAATTTTTATTCTTAACTATGCAGTTGTGCTTATTTTGTATGTTTTCCCTGCTACATATTTTTTTACATTTATTAAAACAATGCATGTGCCTTGAAGACTCAGTGGCTAGATTGTGAAAACACTCAGAGAGTTGGCATTGTGGTGAAAAAATGTAAGAGATTTTTAAAAAATTAAGTACATATTTTAAAATTCAAGCAAATTATACCAAGACACATATCCTAAATAATAAAGTAGCAGAAGAAATTATTTTCCCATAAAACATCAAAAAAGCAGATTATTTCATTTTTGTATTTAAAATTATAAAAAAAATACTTGTACAAAGAATTAAGATTCAATACTAACACAGAAAAAAATTCAAGAAATGCATATTTAGTTCATATTAATTGTTGACTAGAAATCCACATGATAAAAAAATGCACAGGACTTGATGTGCTTAGGTCTTAACTAAAATAAAAAGTTCACCTCATATTGCAGAACACTGAGTCCCTTAAAAGAACCCTTCAAATAAAGCTGTATGCTTCTTCTTCAATTCTGTGTAACTGTGTTGATTTGAAGTTGGCAATCTTTTCCTAAGTTCCTCATTTACTTTTGGATTAGCTGAAAATATAGAGGGTTATTAATATCAAGAAATAGGTTTCTGTCTATGAAGCCATTTCCCTACATATTGCTCAAAAAGGTTCATAATAATTGCAGTATTTTAATAAGATATTCACATAGTACGACATGAAGAAAATATGGTATTTAATAACCTCTGGAGTATTTTAAAACATGTCTTAGGGCCTTAATGTGTCTAGTAATATACTATTTAAAACCATAATTTTATCCCTCCACAATATACAGTCATTCTTCCTCGCCATTTACCCAGCTAATGAATGCCAGCAATTAGTAAAATGTAATCCCATTGCACAATCATTTTAATGCTTTTAGCACTCAGAAAAGTAAACACCAAATTAATACTGCTCAAGCCATATCAGATCCTAGCTGGAAGCAAGCAATTATAGTTCAGCTCCTCAGGTGTAATTAAATGATTGGAATGATTTAGTTCCATAAATGCAAGTTAATTCATAAGCAAGCAACAAATATACTGGGAGTAATTACAAGAAACATTGACAGTCTAAGCAGGGCATGTGCCTCTCCGTAGCTGATATAGGAAAATGCTGCCCTCTCCCGGAAATAATAGACTATGGCACAGGAAAAATCCATGACTGAAGTCAAGAGTCTTATTTACGGACTTTGTCTTCATAGGTGAAAATAGGTTCTGTTAAATAAAAGGAATTCTCTTGTTTAAACATAGAGAAAATAAAATTTAAAATTGTTGATATAAGTTATCAGGTCACCTATCGATCAAAGTAAAATTAAAAGATTTTTGGTGCTCCCTAGGATGTACCAATAAATTTCCCTATAATTTGAAAAAAAATGTTAGGATGCATAGCAACAAAATATTCCAGACACTAAGTATTTAAACTAAGGAGTTGAACACAAATGCTTAAATAGGTAGCTGAGTTGTGCACAACACTTACTTGTCGTTCAAGGTGTACCTTTACAGAAGGTACCTTGAACATAACGTATTTTTAGAACCAAAGCTTATTGAACCATTATTGAATTATTATTCAGCGAGTGTTAAAAGTCACCATTTCAAAAATGATCAGAAGTGGCCATTAAGGTTTTCACACAAGGAATCATCAGAAAAATTGAATACTTTCATTGGAAGACAATCTGTTAATAATCAATTTGTGTAATAATGAGGGGAAAATAAAGTCGGAGATTAAAATAAAGTGTGCTGGCAGACCAAGACAAAACTGAAAATACAAAATGAAACCATAACCCAAATGCTAGAGGTAATTTTAAATCTAATTTCCTTATTCACTATTTATTTATCCAACTTGTGCTAGTGTAAAGCTACTAGGACATCATGAAAGAAAGTGAAAATAAAAAAGAAAATGTCCTTAATGGTTGAATATAAAATGCAAAAATCACATAAAATTAATAGTTAAATACAATAATAAAAGAACTCTCAGACCTAACTGTTTTGCCATCTACGAAGGTAAGAAATGCTTCCCAATGCTGCATATAGCAGCATGGGAGAAAAATTACACACTGTGGTCAGTATATACCTGTTTTTCCACACAGAGAAACTGTAGGAAAGCTTGATTCAGAACCTGATCAATGTAAAAGCCTTAAAATTGTTCTTTACCAATAGCACTTTGGCATAACAAAATTATTTGTTCCAGATTTTGGTGTATTTCAAAACAAATCCAAGCTGCACAAAATACCTTGTGTGTTACTTTACTTACTGTGGAAAAGAAAAAAATTATTTTAAAAAGTCGTATTATTAAAAGTTTAAAATGTACTGCACATTTGCTTTGCCCTTTGATGTCACAGTCCTATTTTTCTATTCAAATCTTGTACACTGTAAGTTAATTGCTTTTGGAAACTACTTATTATTCATGTAAAAATTAATGTGCCAATGTGTTTAAATCCTTTTAAATGACCATTCATGCATCTTTCTTCTTTAAGTACCAATGAAATCTGTCAAAGATATCAATGCAAGATGGTCTTAGACAAAGTTCTAATATAGATTTTTTTCTGCTAACATAAGATTTTCATTTTCGTCAACTTTACTTAAATTCCATTAATTTTTTAAGCTGCTTTTAATAAATTCACAAGTAAAAAATTTTAGGCTCCATAGTCTGTCATTTGTGTTCCAGCTGACTTTATGAATATTAATAACAGTGTTATCCTGATTAAATAGGCTTCATATAAAATCCCTGTGAATCCTATAGCTCAGACATCTCATTTTTCCAACTCTTTATGAATTTGGATTCAGACATTAAACTGGAAAAAACCTTAAAAAACAGATTCAATGGTACATTGCTGTATCCTTAAGCAAAAAATTAGCTGTTCTAATGATTCAAATAATTAAAATTGATAGGACCACATATTGAGATTTCAGGCTTTCTGTACACATGCAACATATTTTAACTCTAATGAAAATAACAACACTTCACAGACAAGGGATTAAGAATCTATTATAAAATAATAATACCTGTCCTAATGCTTACCTTAAACAAACAGATGATATAATCTTAAATCTTTATATATGGAGTGCTCATTTGGAGAAGTATTTTCCAAAGAGAAAGAAATCAGTTGGTGCTTAATTACATAAGCATACACATGAAATACATGGACATTCTAGTTTACCACAGGAGCCCAGGGAAAAACAGCATTAACTATTAAATGGTTCATACTTCAGGAAAACTGACCTTTTTCTTAAGAATGTCAAATTGAAACACACAGGAAATACTAATATTATCCTATGAGACTCATGCAGTTCCAGTTTTGAACTGTTAACTTCTTTCCATGCTTATATGTTTGAATTATTTATGTCTATGACAGACAAAAAATGGAAAATTAAGCTCACTGCACTGCCTTCACTTTTTTATATAGTGCTAACTGGAAAGACTGTTTCCTCATCCATTCAGGAAAATATTCTGCAAAAACATGATTAAAATACTTTGCCTTTCAGTACCTTGGAATATGAATGGGTTTTAGGAGAAAAAAAATTTTAGATAAAATAACAGCTTATTCAAATGGATGGCATACCAATTCTGGTTCTAATTTTTCATCAACACAAACACTTCATAGGAATTAAATAAAAACAAGGTGTATAAACATATCTTGAGTGTCTGCAGAATAACTGCTATACAAAGGAGCACCCCACGGTAACTCCAACCCCACAAGAGCACCACAGCAACACTAAGGCCAATGCTTTCTCTCCCTGGGCAGGACTGAGAAGTCCATCTTATAAGCTGGAGTTCAGTTACTGAGTCCTCTCCTCAGGAACAGAAACTGTTCCACTCTATATGGAGACCCAGTGAGTACAAACCCCTATTCCTTGGTCTTGCCTTGAAAGAATTTGAAGTCAACCACTGAATCACGGCCTTAGCTGCTGTGACAGGATGCAAATGTTTGCTGCTCTCGACTGAATTCATCCATTCTTCAGCAAAAATCCTCCAGTCTTGGAAGAGTTTGCCCACGCAGAGGGCTACCCCACCTGCCTCTGGTGCAACAAAAGAACAGTTCCCACTACTCCTTGGAACAGCATTGGGCCAGTTTTTGTCCCCTTAAAGATGCAACTGACAATTGCCATTGAGAGTGCAGGATGAAGTACCATATAGCTTATGAAGAGGGAAATAGAGAATGAATTTAGCATTATTCCCATCAGACTAATTAGATTGGCAGGATCTTCTAAAATATCCTAAAACGTTTTGCCTCGGGGCACGCTAAACTAAAAAAAATTAACTCAGGAGGGTACACATAAAAAACAGTTGCCTTCTCAAAGCATTTCCCCAGGGAGCAAACAGACAGTTTTCTTAGCCCAGGTGGATGTCAAGTTTTGATTCAATGATACACTCCTCCAAAAAGAGTCACCTTTCCTCCCTATCTTAAGAAATTTTATGGTGTATCAGAAATCTAAGGGAATTCAAAGTACAGTAGTTTCACGAATACAAGCCGCACGGATTATAAGCCGCACCCCCGGTGCCTCGACAATGTTGCTGTCTTTGTCAATAGATAAGCCGCACCCCGAATATTAGCCGCACTTTCGTTCGTCGCGAGAATCCGTGCGCAGCTTTCACAAATTGGCCAATTAGTAACAGGATCGCGGCATAGCGGGCTTTACTGGCTCGGGGCGGGGCCAGGCAGGCTCGGCCCGCTCATGGTTGCCGACGGGGCCGGGTGGCCCAGCTCAGCGCCACGGCTCGGCGGGGCTGGCCGGGTGGTGCTGCCGCCGCCGCCGGGCTCGCTGGCCCCCCTCTCCCGTCAGCACCGCCCCGCTGCCGCGTTCGCTCGCCCGGCTGGCAGGGCTGCCGCCGCCGGGCTCGCCGTCCGCCCCGCTGCCGCTTTCGCTCGCCCCGCGCCGCGCCTCGCGAGCGCCGCGCCCGCCCCGCGCCGCGCCCGCCCCGCGGCGCTTTCGCGGCTCGCGGCGGCGCTTTCGCGGCTCGCGGTTCGCGGCTCGCGGTTCGCGGCTCGCGGCTCGCGGCTCGCGGCTCGCGGTTCGCGGCTCGCGGTTCGCGGCGGCGCTTTCGCAGCTCGCGGTTCGCGGCTCGCGGTTCGCGGCTCGCGGTTCGCGGCGGCGCTTTCGCGGCTCGCGGCTCGCGGCTCGCGGCGGCGCTTTCGCGAGCGCCGCTTTCGCTCGCCCCGCCGGCAGGGCTGCCGCCGCCGCCACCAGGCTCGCCGGCCGCCCCCTCCCGTCTGCACCGCCGCCGCGTTTCCTCGCCCTGGCCGGCACTGCAGGCCCCCGCACCGCCGGGCTCCCCCACGCTGCTGGCCCCGATTATGCTGGGCTTCCCCCGCTGCCAGGCAGCCCCACCCGCCGGCCTTCCCTGCTTCTGCCATGCTCCCCTGCGCTGCTAGCCCCAGTTCTCCCGGGCTCCCCCGCCCTGCTGGCTCAGGCTCTGCCGCCCGCCCCCGACACTGCTGGCCCCGCCTCTGCCAGGCTTTCCCACCTCAGCCGGGGCCGGCCGGGCTCCAGCTTGGCTTGGGGCTGCCGCGGGCTCTCACTTCCGTGTTGGCAGCTTTTAGAATTTTGTTAATAGATTAGCCGCCCCGGAATATTAGCCGCACTTCCGGGTTTCCACCAAAATTTTGGTCAAATTGGTGCGGCTTGTATTCGTGAAATTACTGTATGTTAAAACTAGTTTTGGACAGTTATAAAAACACTAGTCAAAGGATAACAGAGATAGTAAATTCATGCATTTTTTACGAGTGGAATAATAACTCATGTGTTAGATACTTAAAAGCTGTGAAATGGAACAAACTTTGATCACAGAGATTCTTATTTTATTGCATTGTATCCTACTACTTTCAAAACTGAATGAATGTAGCATGAATATTATTTCAAATTTATAAACTCTCACATCATTAAAAAGACTTCAATACTTTGGTTAATAAAAGTAGCTTCATTATCTGGAAGCTTGATAAAAACATCTTCTCAGAGGGCAAAGTGAAGCAGTAATCCCTGGCTTTTCTTCTCTGCTGATTCTTGACCCAAAAGGAGGTAAGACATATGCAGTTGGTTTCAACTAACCTGCACAAATAAGAAAAGACATGAAGAACCAGGGCTCAGATAATTTTTCACTGTTGCTGCAGCAGTTTCTTCATATTCCCACTACAAAATTTGCATCTGGTGCTTTTAATGATGGCATACTGTAAGCGACAGAGCACTTACTGTCTTTGTCATGCTTTTCACAAAAGCACAAGAGTAGGAATAAAAATGCATAAAACCAACTGGCTTATAACAAGTTTCACCTATTCCTAAATACAACTTATTTGGATAAAGGACAGGTACTTCCCTCTTTATTTTTTCTCCCTAACTTGAACTAAGTGTCTTCAAGGCTCAATTCTCTCTCTGTGCATCAGGAAATGTTTGTATGCATAGCTCGCTAACAGCTCCCTATCTCTTCTGCCCTCTGACATATTCTTGTTTTCACATTAACAATCTTAATTTGTATTTTATTTACTAAACAATCTGCAGCCTGCTCTGTTGTCTTCTTTCCCATTTTTTATCTGTCCTTTGTCCTCCAATTCTTTTCTTTTCCTTTAGTTTTGTCTTATTTTTGACAATACATGCCTTTTCCATTCCCCCTGCCCATCACCTCTTTGAAATTAAATAAAAACGAGGTATATAAAAGTAACATATATCTGCAAGATAAAAAGCATCCAGTGCTTTACTTGTGCAGTTCCAAATGGCTTTTATTACAGCTGTGGCAGTATTTCCTCTCTCTAGTATATCCTCTTCCTTCTTTCTAAAGAAAACTGCAGAGAAGCTTGTCAAAGACTCCTTTTCTCGCAGCATTTCTCATCTTGCTATGCATTCTTGTGAAGCAGCTTTCTTCTGTGACACTCTAACTAACATTATTTTCATTCTAATAATGAAACTGTGACATGCTTCGATCATGTGTGAACAGCCATTTAGCCATTCTTCAGTTTTGTTGTAAATTCTCCACTGGCCTTAAAACTCAGTATTATGTATCACATTATATACTGTTTAGACAGCCAAATCTCCATTTCTAAACATTTTATAACAAACAGTAATTTCTGTAGCCTTTACAGATAGGAACAAATATGAGCATTTTAAACTAGCTGTTGCCTTATCTGGAGCAAAAAGAATATTTCAGTAAAATCAGCACTACACAGTGGTAAGGGCTACCTGTGCATTACACTCTGTTGACAGGATTGTAGTAGCAGACAAAGGGAAGTCATTAAATCCCCCTATTTGGCACATCTGAAGTGCTGCATCTGGCTTGACCTGCTCATGGATATCCTGAACTAAGTCCAGCAGGTGATTCAAGATGATTAGGGCTCTGCAGGACATGAGTTATGAGAAGTTTGCAAGAGTTTGGTTAGTTGGTTTTAAGGAGAAAAGGCTAAACAGAGACTTTATTGGGTTTTAGTTGCCCTGTGAGCAAATATAGAGAAGACAGAGACAGATCCTTCTGAGAGAGACAAGCTGTAACATAGAAAACTCAGAGTTATGAGTAAGAACACATTTTTCACAGTGAGGAAGGTCACTGGAACTAGTTGTTTAGAAAGGTTACAGAATCTCTCTAGCTGGATATGGTCAAAATGTACCTGGATATATCAACTCAACTTAACTTTGGAGACTTGCCCAGTTATGAAATGAATGATATGCAATTCCTGCCTACCTATTTTGTTATTCTAAGGATTGCAACAAAACAAACCCACAGAACTAGAATTCCTGTAACAGAAAAAATACTAGGTTGCTTTCTGCTTTACAGGGTATTCCAGTAGAGCCCTTGACCAACCAACACCAAACAGCAGTGAGACACAACCAAAGACCACCCATGCAGCAGACAGGCTAAATGCCAGCAGGGAGGAATCAGTGCAAGAGCAGCATGTGCACAGCATTTTGAGCCCTACTGGTCCTGAGCACCCAATTTTCTTCAGTTTACTACATGACTGGATGATTTGGCATTAGGCTAAATGTCAAATATTGGTTTGCACATCATTCTTCAGTAAACCTAAAATAGACCACTAATACAGTTATTTTACCTGTCTTTCTGAAAGCTCTGGCCTTAAGCCCCACAAAATCCATCCTTCCCCCAAACTTGTAAAAATGTTACTGTGACTGAAGAGCTCCTACAGCTAACTACAGAAATGTTTCAAGAAACATGAGCGCACAGTGCTTACGCTTGCAAAATTCATTGTATAGTGTATTCAATATACTGAAATTCCCAAAATCCCAAATCATAATTTCTTTTATCAAGAACTAAGTTGCTATCCCAGATTTTACCATAAAAGCAAAAATAAAATCACAAAACATTATATGCACATAAAAATGTCAAGTAACTCAGTGCCAAACTCAAAGACCACTAGTAAAAGTAACAGCATTAAGCAGAAATTATGTCCTCTGCCAAAAACATTCCAATTGTTTGGCTGCCTTCACAGAAAGAAGACTGAACAGGGACTCAACGAAGAAAAAGAGGCAAAAAACCACACTGAAGCAGAGAAACTAGATTAATCCAGCCAACTCACATTTCTCAAGGTACCTTCAAATAGCGCCATTTTTCCTGACAGCAAATGCAGTAAAAATAAAAAGCATAAAGGCTACAAACAGTGTGGATATTGGAGCCTGACCAAAAACTATCATGAACACTGAACATGCAGAGGCCTGTCAGAAATGTGCCAACCTTTCAAGATTCAGTCCTGTACATAGGGACTGAGAGGGGCCTGTTGGTTTCCTGCAGGGAAACACAGCTGCACCAGTTATGTATCTGTCAGGATGTTTTAAACAGCATGAAAACACAAACGTGCCTCCACTGCTGTCATAAAGCAACAAACCCAGTGCACTGGTTCTACCCAAATTATGCAACTACTCCAATTCTATAATGTACACTTCAGCTGCTGAAAGGGATCAAATCACCTGAAATTTCACAAGTTAAAAAGATCAGAGAAATGAAACAACACTGACTCCACATCAGCCCTATTTGTTCTTTACAAGCAAATTAACAATCCTTTTCTTAGATAACTACCTGAAAAGAAAGCTATCCTTCAACTACAAGAATAGTTGCTCCCTTAACCATACTTGCACAGCAGTAAAAGCCTAGGAACAGTGTTGCTCAGGTGTGAACACAAACATTTTGACTCAATAACCATACAGTCTCTCCTGAACTTCTGAATTTTTTTTTTTTTTAAGTTAGCAACTACATCCAGTACATAGTGCCTTCATTGACCATGAGTAGTAACTTCACCCTTATAAGCAAGAAGTGGAAGTTACAGAGAAATGGTACGTTTGAGGATGTGTCCAAAGGAAAGCAATGAAGCTGGGAAAGGGTCTAGAGCACAAGTCTGCTGAGGGAGTTGTGGTGCTTAGCCTGGAGAAAAGGAGGCTGACAGAAGACCTTACTGCTCTCTTCAACCACCTGAAAGGAAGTTGTAGTGAGACAGGGTCCCTTTCTTCTTCCAAGTAACAAGAGGAAATGGTCTCAGGTTACACGAGAGGAGGTGAAGATTGGATAATAGGGAAAACTTCCTCACAGAAAGCTTTGGCAAGATTTGGAACAGGCTGCTCAGGGAAGTGGTGAAGTCACCATTCCTGGATGTATTTACAAGATGTGTAGATGTGGTACTAGGGAATATGGTCTAGTGGTGGTCTTGGCAGTTCTGCATTAATGGTTGGACTTGATGATCTTAAATGTCTTTTCCAACCCATTTTATCCTATGATTTTATGTTTGCTACACTCCAACAACAACATTTCTGAGCATTTTCAGCACTTATGCACTGACTGTGTGCTTTACAATACGCTTATCATGCATGATCTATAGCATGCCTTATGTGCAGTTGCTTATTCAGGTATGATTACTAGGTTAGTAATTTTGGAAAATCAATCCAGATGCTTCCCTGACATTTAATGCAATATCAAAAAAAAATGTGAAAACAAGTACAATTCAAAACAACAAGCTACACATTAAGAAATGGTCTTGGACTCCCAGAGAAGAATAAGATATTCTGAGGTGGGCCAAAACTCAATGAGAACCAGGGACACCTCCGTGAACTAAGTCTCTTGAGAATGCCCAGAATTTAAATGTAAGCCGAAGACTGAAAAGGCTAAACCTGCTAATATTCAGTACCATAGCAATTGCTGCACTGTTTCCTGATGTTGCAGCAACAAAAAAAGGTACAAGATTAAAGGGACTCATCATTGACTGCGAATCAGTGCCAGGCAGTTGAAAATCACAGAAAAACAAGCACACAACAACAAAAAGAGGAAAAAAATAGGTATAAAAGAGGCATTAGCTGAAGTTAGATCATCAGTCACAAACCAGATATTTCTGACAGTGGATCATTTTCCCTGCCAAACTTTAAGAAAGCAATGCAAAACACATTCACATTTGAGGCTACTAATCAAATTGCTGCATTTTTTTAATGTCAGGGAAAACAAAGTATTCATCCTTTAACTCTTGTTTGGAAAAAATTCAAAACCTTCTCTCAGCTAAAACTTACAAAAAATAAGTCCAGGAAATTCCTGCTGTGAAAAAAAAAAAAAATCTGTCTAAAAGGTTAAAAGTTACAAATAATGAAAAACTTAGTTATAAGAGGTCTTCCAAAGCAAGGTGCAGAACAATTTTGAATACAAGCTGAAATGTCAGAACACATATAATGAAAACTCTGTCATTTCTGCTTCTTTTCAGCCAATGAAATAGCCCACCTTTTAAAAATTTTGTTTAGTATTTAAATACATGGATTATTCTCATTCTTCAATCTTTTGATTATTTATGATATGCAACACACAGAAGCTGGACAATTATGTTTTTTTAAAAACCCAAATTTGTTTACTGGGCTTTGAATTAAGTTCATTTAAAACCCTTAGTAAGCAAATAATTCAGCCAAAACCATGAAAGTAATTTACAGTGGAGAAGCCCCAAAGAATTTCTCTGAGAATATAAACTATAGAGTTTCATTCATATAAGTTGTGGGTTACACAACTGACAGAAAAACTTCTTAGGGGTTCTGAGTCTTAACATCAGATTCTTTCCACACAGACAAATGGAAAAAAAAACCCAGAAAAATTCAAGACCTAGTATTATCTAGCCATTTTCAGCAACATTTTTCTCTTTGAGTCTTTGAGGGGTTTTTTGTTTGTTTGTTTGTTTGGTTTTGTTTGGTTTTGTTTGGGAGGGGAGGTTGTGGGGGTTTTTTTGGGTTTGTTTTTTTTTTTGTTTTTGTTTTTGTTTTTGTTTTTGTTTGGTTTGGTTTTTCTAAAAGGAAACAGATGGATGTTATATTCTTTCTTGCAAATTCATCCTATATTCCAATACCTTGGATAAATTATTCCTTGATTCATCAAGATACATTCATGTTTCCGTTGCCAAAACACTAGAGCTGAGACAGCAGCTGAATATTGGCCCCAGACCAGTTATTCCTGGGCGGAGCAAAGGAGTTCTAAATCCACATACTAGATGAAGGAAGAAAAACCCTTCCTTAGTACTTCTGAAACCCAGGTTTATTTTGATGGCTGCTTTCTCTTGCACATAATTGTGCTGAATATTTTGAGGCTTGTTTGTAGTTATGCATTTCATAAAATATTTTTTTTAAACAGTATTTTATAGCTATAGATAAAATACAAGATTTAAAAAAGGGAAAATCTGGCCAACAGTTCAGCATAATTCCGAAAACATTTCTGGACACTGTGAAGTTGCAAGATTGGCAGGCTCTACAATTTTATCTCCACTTTCATGCTGAAGGAGCACCTGACAAAGTTACATATGTGCACTAGTAGGGCATCTGTGCCTAATAATAACACAAAGAAAACTCCTAAATAACTTCCTATTTCACAGTCCAACTGAGAGAAAAGAATAAAGTCTTCTGAAATATTTCCTAGAATTCATCATAAATGAAAACAACTTTCTTTAGTGTTCTGCTTTCATAACTTCTTACTGTCAAAGGCAAATCTTAACATATTCAGACTTAAATGTAAAGAAAACAAAAGGCATAATTTTTCTGGTATAAGTTATGACCCTTTGACATTGCTCTCGGTGGTCTTCAACATTGTCTTTTAACTTCTTCCAGACTTTAAAGCCACGATATCTGATCAGTTATTTCTGTTCATATTTCTGCTTATCCAAAGGAAGTATTTCACTGTACTCAGTTCTTCAGTTGGACTGTGCATCTGCTGAACAGTCTGGTTTGGGAAAGGAGGTATTGTGGAAAGGTTGCTGTTTGTGCCATAACTTGCTGTCTGCCTGAAAAGAGTCAAGTGGATTCAATTTAATTTACTCACCACACTGAACTTTACTAAGGTGTAAGATTATTTTTGGTTTTTAATCAAAGACACTATATATAAACTGAACACAGGAAAAGGCAGCTCAGTATTTAGAAGGTTTTCCACAGTGCTTTCAGGACAGATTGAAAAAACATACCTATACTCAGATATCTATTAATAGACACCTCCCTAAAAACCTGTTTCTCAAAACATTTGAGAAGTGCAGAGACCCTATAATAAGAAAACTCATGTTCTGGTCACATTTTACTTTAATCAGATGAGCTAAATTTTTTTTCAAAACATTTTGGATAACATCTGATAATTTTTATGAACTTCTTTATAGCTGGAGTTTAACATTAATCTGAATGAATTTCTACAGCAGTGGAACAAAATTTTTATTTAGAGTGTAATTCCTGTATTACTAAACAGTGATACTTCCACACATATTTGTATTCTATGGGATTACAGTTTAAATCCATCACTGTTTTTTTATTACAAGTGGGATTTTTAAGAGCTGAATACGTACAGATAATTCTTAACTGATCCAACCTTTCTAATGACCTGAATGGCTGTATTATTGGAAAGAAAGTGTCATATGTAACACTAAATGGGTTCTAAATAAAGTACTTAGTTTGATTTTTTTTTCTTTTTCAGTTGTTAACTTTTAAGGTAAATTTGGATACAACTGCAGGGGAACCTCAGCATGAAAGCAGCCAATGCTATTTATGGTAAGTTTTCTCTCTAGTGCAAGACAGTGAATGTTTGCTAAAAGAATTGTACATCCGGGAGGGTTTTTGAAATATGAAAGATACTTTTAAACTATGAAGAGAATTATAATTTTTGCCTAATATTTAGTAACCTTCAGATACTGTAATTCCACTTCAGATCCTGGAAAAACATTCCGGAGACAAATATTAGTCTACCACTGGATAGTGAAGAGGAGGAACAAAATTACATTTCAAGGGGAAACTGTTTTAATTAGTTACCTTGTACACCTGCACAGCAGTCACCTTCAGTACATTGTGCAAAGTGCTACACCCCACAACTCTATTTATTCTTGCTACCATCAAATTCTGAATCCATAAAGCAAGAAGCTCAAGATTGCTCACAGGCATATTTATATCAGCCTACATTTACGCTGTTTTCATGCAGAAAACTAACTTAAACACCCTTAACTGGTTGACTGCACATCCCACAATAATAATCCCTGGAAACATCCATCCCACCCTAATCCATAACCTTTATGATAAAGAAATCTTTCATGGATGCTTCATTCTTCTATATTTCAGGATACATGAACAAAGAGGTGGACAGGGTCCATTACTGCCCTTTCACAATAGTATTGAATCAGGAACGGCCTCAATATGATCCTGAAAGCAATCCAATTGTATCAAAAAATGGAAGGTGAATCAGGTTTTTCTGTATCTGTACTTCTGCAGTCTAATCAATTTTCAGCATTTGGAAAGAAAGCCTGATTACATGGAAGCAGACCTCAGCCATCTCATCACCAGCCCAGCAGATGAAAGCTGCTGAGCTACTGCCTGTGCAGAAGCTTGCCAAGCACTATACTAGAACTCCACAGTTGTTAAGAAAGACACTTGGCATGCAAAACCATTTACCTTGAATCCTACCTAAGAAATCAAAGATCAGATTCTGACCCTGCAGCACTGGCCCTTTCTTTGATGAAGCAGAACAAGTTACAAGCTTATAAAAAACTTACAACTCTGGAAGAAAACAAAAGACCATTTGTAATCCCAGCACTCACCCAGAAGAGCTGCTCAGTGACACCAGTTCCTCACCCTATAGATGTAGAGTCACATCACTACTCATTGCCACAAGTCTCTGGTGTGATCTAACTCGGGTAACAGCACAAATTCCTGACCTCAGTGACACTGGTACTTTGGCAGAAGCCCAAAAAAGCAGCACTCTGTAAAAAGCAACAAGTACAGAACTCTGCTGTAGAATAAAGGCAGCTGATGAAGACATGTTTCAGAAGCCAAGACCTGTGAAAAATGTCCAGCTTAATAAAATACTTGTCAGGTCTACGTGACACTTTTTTGTGAAGCAGATGCCATGTCAATAACTCTGTTTTTTATTGCCCAAGGAATCAAAAGTTCCAATACACTAGTTCAAACTGGCCCAGATGCTCAGCTGAGGTACCCAACGCAGAGTCATTTCTGTGAGAACCTAGAATCCATTTTATTGCCCTATCAAGTCTGAAAAATAGTGAAATTTCCTTCTCTTGAAGACATACCAGAGATTTAATTCTGGATAAAATAAGCCTTCATGATAGGAAGTAATTTATTACAAAAATGTACTCTTAAATCATGGACTTCACCATCTAGGTGGCATTTGGATCCATCAACTACATCTCCAGCACATGCAAGACTGAATAGGGCCAATCTAATTTCAAATGTCACTGTGACAACAGTTCCATTCTCACTCACAGACCTCAAGTAAGCTTTGCACTACTCTCTACTTAGCAAAGATATGTTAATTTGGCTACAGATAATATATGGGAATATGCTGAGAGCATTGATACCTATTCACTCCTTTGAAAAACCAAAACTACTCTAAGCTCTAACATTATAACGCAAGTAAAGAATGTATAGTAGGAAAGATGGTGCTTATCAGTTTCATTTTATTCACCTTGTATTTTCTGCAGTACCAATGCGTTTTGCAAGTGAAGGGGTTTCCTTTTACTGACCTTGGCATTCATCAGGACCATACTGTGATTTATATTGAGAATTCCAGGCCTTTATCTGATCTTATAAATAAATGTAAAATACATAAAACAATTATCCTACTGTAAAATTGAATTTTATCTCTCTGTAATCAGCTTTTGTCAATGATACATATTTCTATGTTTGAATACAATTCAAAATTAATAATAGGTATAATTTATTTTCTGACTTTTCATTATCTTGACATTTTAACAATCTTTTTTTTATATACTCAGGCTTTAATTTTATCTAGGGCTTCAACCCTACAGTTCCTTTTTAGACATGTATAATGTGTCTTTCAGAATATCCATTCAAGGAATAAGCCTGCTAAAAGAACACATTGGCCATTTAACAGACCAAGAAAAAGTATTAAAAAGAGCAGGGCTTTAAAACAAAGAAAAACACCAGATTAAGCGAGAACATTTAGCACTGCATGTAAATGACAGGATAAAACATGTATTAGAAGAAATCACAAGTTCCAGTGAAGAAGTAGAAATAAAAAATAGAGTTCTGAAATTGGCGATTCTGGAAAATTATTAACAGACTGCTTAGATTTAATTTTTAAGAGCTAAAAGAGACAACCAAGGAAGTCTTTTTCCTATTTAAGTGCAGTCACAACTTTATACTGAATGCCATAGATTAGCAATTTAATATAGAGATTAGTCTTATCTGAACATGAGGCTTTCAGTACTTTACAAGCAATTTTTTGGCCTTAAATATAATTTATACAAATGCACCAATCTCATAGTTTACTTTCTTTCCTTAATTAATTAACTTCAACTAATCATCCTCAATGTTTTCCTACCTCAGAAATACATATGTTGACTTCAAAGAAAGTATGTCTCAAGTTCCCACCACCATGTAAGGCTTAAGTAGACTTCATAAGCTAGTGCTACAGTTTACACAAGACATTACTTAATGCAAAAAGCTCAGAATAAGAGATGGTCAGGAAATTTAAAAAATAATTTAAAAAAAAAAGACACAGACATACAAAATACAGCACATGAAAATATCCTAGAAAGATTGTGACACAAACACAAAGAAAGTTATGGCTATTTGGGCTGACAGCAAAAGTGTCACTTTCCATACAGAGCAAGAAGTCCATAGGCACCCTGCACAAAGCCAGACTGGCCACACCACAGCTGCTGGTGCAGCAGCAGTGGAATTCCTTCACGTCTGCAGAGAATGAAGCTGCTCACTGGGCCTTTGTGACTAGAGGAGGAATGTGATAACCACGGTGGTCTAGACTGCTACAAGTAAAAACAACACTCCCCAAAACGAGTGGTCCTTGGTCTGAAGTGACTGTGGTCAGGATGAGGCATGTTTAGGAAGCAGTCCCATGAATACCTTGTGATAAACACATGTGGAGAAAATAACACGAAAGAACAGTGTAGTTAACTGAATAAAAGGTTAAAGAAAATAAACAGTATTTTTGCAGCTTAGCATTTATTTGTGAACT
This sequence comes from Catharus ustulatus, assembly GCF_009819885.2. Taxonomy (NCBI): domain Eukaryota; kingdom Metazoa; phylum Chordata; class Aves; order Passeriformes; family Turdidae; genus Catharus; species Catharus ustulatus. The sequence goes on from NC_046226.1 coordinate 24,963,208, forward strand.
GCTGGTGCAACTCTATGCTTGACAGAAAAACTATGAGGCTTTTGGTAGCTTGACAAGACAATCTACAGGCTTGAATGAAATGTTCAGCTTAAGGAATTAGAATAAATCTGATGACTGATGTGCTACTGAACGTGACAGACTGTCATCTGTTTTAAACAGGATCTCTGTAGGATGTACTGAAAGCAGTATTTTCCCATTACCTTAAACATACTAAGACTTTTCCCAATGAATTCTGGCTCATCTATTAAGACAAATGATCTCCTCAAACTCTTGGCATTTCAATAAAATAATGAAATAGCCATTTGGTTTACTTGCATAATTAATTCATGCTGACACTGTACTTCTGTGATTAATTTACAACCAGTCACAAAAGCATACAACAAAAAAATTGCTCTAACTTCCTGAATTAAAACTGTAAAATATGCACAATAAGAGATGAAAGCAGCTTATCTAAACACTATTTGTACACAGACTTTCACATGTAGAAACATCAAATTGTTCATCCATTATCAAAGCAGATTTTATGCAAAAATAGATACAGGCATTCCTTAATAGCTTTTGAAAATCTAGAAAAAATAATCAAAAAACCTACAGTCAAATGGTATTGCAACACATAACTAGGAATATATTTTTAAAAAACCAAACACTGCAATCCTTTAGTTGGAATTTGGCCAAAACCTTAAAAATTTTGAACAATTACTTAATTACATACATACATATATAGACACACATATAAACAATGTAAAATGAGCTAAAAATCCTTGGAATGTAGTTTATGCTATTTAAAAACCATATAAGCAACAAAAACTTCGGCAAGATCTCTGCTGAAACAAGAATATCCTTCCTCTACATAAATAGTCCCTGTAGGAATAACTAAGGTGTTTTACTATCTCCTTACCCTAGAGATAATCACTCAAATCTGTCCCACAAACACAAAAAAAAAAAGGAAATAAGGATTTTGTGACATCCACCTGGAACTTGTACCTCACAAACAGCGAATGGGCAAAACTGCTCATTGGTGGATAAAGCGCAGTAGCACCAGTTTGAAATACACTGTATTTGCAAAGCTGAGCATGGAAGCCAGCACAACTCCTCAGCTCCAGAGGGGAATACAATCCACCTCCAAAGCGGAATAACAATGAAACCACCACCAATGTCATTCAACCTTCAGCAAAGGCTAAGTGTCAGAAGTGCATATAAGATTAAGACACATTAGCTATCCAGTGAATTTCCCTCTTAGTTAATCAATTGGTTTTCAATTATAATTTCATATAACACATTTCTAAGAACAAGAGATGTTTTTCAAACAGTTGTTTTATAGCTCATCAGTACAGAAGAACACCACCTCTGCACAAGCTAATGTTTTTTTCTGTGTTTTGCAGGAGTCCTTTATATGCCTCAGTTACCATAATCTCCCTCCCCACATAATGTGACCTGTTAACAAAAGCCACAGTGACAGGGATAAAATGTCATGGTAGAGGCAGCTATCAGTAAGTCTTTGAGGTACTCTGTACAGTCAGCAGAAAAATGTGTTACTTATGCTTGTATCAGAATTACAAATTAATCTGTTTCAGTTACCTCCCATGATCTTTTGGACTGAGAGAGAACCAGAGCTTAGAAGTTCTGATAATTCCCAAAGCTTTTCACAATTGTCAGCTCTACATTTCTATCATCTTCCCTGGGTCACAGCATCAGTCCTTACTACAACCTTTGCTATTCAACAAGTGCTGTACTTCCCTGCTGAATGCTTCAGGCACTATATGAAATCTCTCAAAGGACTCAGGTGCTGCTGATACATAAGGAATGCTGAACACACAGAGGTGGTCTCCACTTTCTTCAGAGCAGCTGCCAAATTCAACTGATGCATCAAGCACAGAAAAACATTGGTTATCAGTCATCTTTTCATGATGTTCTCCATGCACTGGCAGGTGCAAGACTTGATGTTTCTGTATTTTGCTTTTTAAAAACATTTAAAGGCCAAGTTTGATGAAGGCTTGTCTTATTTCCCTCACCTTTCAATGACCAATATATCCACTCTGTTGACTTTACCACTCATTTCATGCATCATGCGAGATTATTAAGCTCTTCTTTCACTTTTAAGGGCAAACATTCATTGGAATGTAATTTTCTGAACATTTTGTCTTTTCAGCTCTAACCTGTATTTCACTGAAAGCTTTACTGTCAGACTTCTGAAAAAAACTCCCTCCTCTCCAAAGAAAACATCCCTTTAACAGGAACATGAGGTAAGCTTAGTAACCATGCTCTTGAGAGGCAGGGAAAGCTTATTCTCATAAACACTCAAGTCAAATACTTATATTCTGCTACTGCTTCCTATTTGTGCTAATATCACTGCCTCTGGTACTAACTAAATCAAAAGTCAAAAATACAAAAATACGATGGCTCAAACAAAAGGGCATGATCATTCTTGAACAGAACAATGGTGGCTTAAGACACCACTAATGCCAAATATCTATGTTGCAACTTTATTCATATGTGAGAAGTCACTGTTGCATTAGAGGTAAAATTTCCACTAAATTATTATTAGAATTTTAAAAATTGTGACTTGCTTAAGTAAATTGCATTTATATAAATTTAGAAATTCCTCCCTCACAAATTTAAGCTGTATATCAATCTACCTATCACTGATGCTGCTACAAATTTACAAAATGCATTTCATAACACATTCTAGAAAATAGTATTTTTACTATTGAAAATATATGTTCCTACTTGTACTGACTCTGGTTTGAATGCTGTTGACTTCCTTCATAACCGCGCACGTGTTACTTCGGTGTTTTGGGTTTTATAGCAAAACCGGTGCTGATACCATACCAGCATTCTGAATACTGAGTACACCACTTCCACAGCATCAAGGCTTTTGTTTCCCACCAACTCTGTCCCTCCAGAGAATAGCTTGGGCAAAGGCATGAAGTTGGGAGGGGACAGAGCTGACTCAAACCAGCCAAAAGGATATTCCACACCATATAATGCCATGCTTAGCAATGGAAACTGAGTAAAGCAAAGGGGTTATGCAGCGATTCTTGCAAAGCAGCAGTTCTCCGAGATGGCTGGGCCATGGTGTGCTGCAGGTGAAAGGTGGCGAGTGACTCCGTTTGCATAAATTTTTGTTGTTTTTAGTTTTGTTTGGCTGGTTTGCCCTTCCTTCCTTTTCCTTTGCTCATTAAACTGTTGTTGTCTTGGACCGTAAGTTTTCTTCCACTCTCCTTATTTGCCCCCTCAGCATGCTGGGGGTGGGCAGCAAGTGAGCAGCTGTGCAGTTGTTTAGCTGCTGGCTGGGGTCAACCCCACACAGGTCTGTTCATTTTTTTCCCTTCAAAGCACAAGGATACTTATGCTGTAATAGCTTGCTACAATGAAACACGGCATACTGTGGGTTGGAAGGGATCTTGAAGATCACCTCTTCCAACACCCTGCCATGGCCAGGAAAACCTTTCATTAGATCAGGTTGCTCAAAGCCCCATCCTCTATGTGCCGTGTGAAGAAAAATTCATAATTTCACTTTTGCAAACCTTAAGCAAAAGTGACTACTAACCATTAAAACAAATAAAGCAAACAAATGGATACAATTCCAGCAGAATTCTAACTGAATAATTTATCTTTGAAAAATGCTTTCACAATCTCACTTCTAAGTCCATTCCCTAACATCTGAATGCCAGTTAAACACACATAATGAACAGCAGGTAGAAACACATTTCCAAAGATTATTTCAGACTGCAACTTAGCCCAGTATTCATATAGTCATCAGACAAACCTTCAGGCTTTGAGAATTACCTAATTTTTCTTTTGAGATATAAGGTACAGTACAAGAGTGTTACTGCACAGAAATATTAGTCAGAGCAAAAACAGCAGGGACCCACACCCTTCCCATTGTTTTGCAATGTAAACATTAAGACACTTGGAATTTCAAATAAAAAATTCAGGGCATATGTTATAGAAACGGCATACCTGTTACAATCACAGAATACTACTAATCTCTCAGATATTTCAAGCATAGATTTATTGGAACAAACCCACTAAAAACCCCCACAAAAAGAACAAAACCTTACTACCTATTATCTTTCAAACATTTTCCTCTTTTCTCCCTTTAAAATTAAGAATTGCATTTCAAATGTTCAAATAAAATTAGTATCTTGCTGTTTGAGAACTGTTCTCACACTAGAGTAACTTGGCTATACACAAAACTGCATCAGGTAAACTGATTTCTAAAGAAAGTTGTAAAAACTTGGATATTTTTCGCGGTTCTACAAGTGGCCAACACAAATGTCAACAAACCCATTCCACTGTGTCATTCAGTTGAGCCACGTAACACAGCTCTGGGCTGCGAGTGTGGACACACAGCATGAAAAACAGGCAGTTCACAAGATTAGCTTCTGCTGATTTTGAATTTCTGAACTGCTTTATTCAACAGTTTTCTATACTCAAAAATATGGTTTAAAAAAAATCACCAGTTAGCATATATGAGAAACAAGAATACAAAACCAAATCCCAAAACTTGTATTTTAATCTGCTTTATAAGTTTCTTAAGAGCTTCCCAAAGGCCCTGTTTTCGATCTTTTAAACCAAGATTTGCCTAAGGACTTGCAGTTGGCTTAGAAGTTAAGACAAAACGTGGCAAGCCATGTGGGTTGTCGTCCTTGCAGCACTCTGGAGCAGATCAGGGTATTTTACCCGATCACCTCCCTGTCATGAACAGCACAAAGTTTCTCCTAAGCATCTCAGCACACAGTGACTGCTTTGACTTGCACAGCTAAAGGTAGACATTTACTTTTAAACCCATATTCATTTATATGAATAAAACATATCACAGATACATGCTCAAGAAGCCACTCATGTTCGGGAGGCTGCAGGTTCACCCACGAGCCTGCTCACAGCTGGCTGCTGGCACAGGGCTCCATCTACCGGTGTGTGATCCTACACACCAATGGGAACAGCTGGTGGGGGAAAATACATCAAAATCTTAACAGCTACTTCACATTTCTGTTTGCTAATAAGATATTCAGATGACACAATGAATGAGACTATTCAGAAAACACTACAATTTCAGAAGAAAAACATTACTCATATGCTAGGTTAAAACTGTTGTACATGTATGAAATCTTTTGTTATCCTTTAATATTTGTAAAATATGTCTCAAAAACTCAAAATATATGTCTTAAAATATGTCTCAAAAGAAGACATTTTTCTACAAGATGCAGCATATGACACACTCCCAACCCAGATATGAAGCTTTATTGCTCCTTCTCAATGCAAGCAAATAAGCAAACATAGGTAACTCTCAAAAAACTACTGAAAACTACATCACAATTTAAGGCATTAGAGTTGGTATTTTCATTGAAAAAGGAGACTCCTCAAACATGCAAAAAAAAAGTTTCAGAAGGCGACGGCTGTCTGTATTCAAGGGTATTTCTGCACAGTGGGAGCTGCAGCTATATTATGTTTAACTTTAAAGATTAATTTTACTACTGCTGTCATATGCAGCATTTCACAAATTGAGCCATTTAAACCTTGCCTTAATAACCCCACTGTTCCTTCAATTCATGTCTGGGAGTGAAAAAGAGCAGTATCTTTCCCTCCTCAGGGTCCTCTGTGTCCATCAGCCAAGGCTATAGAGATCTGGCTGCAGAAGAGTGGACTGAACAGAAAGAGGAGAAGCACCTTCTGTGCAGCACTTCAGCAGGTGCCTGAGCTTGCCAGGGGCCAACAGCTGGCTGAACAGTCTGTCCAATTCTGTTCTCCAAGGCACGTCTAGCAAGATCAGCAGCTAACTTAGGACCTGGTGCAAGCAAAGAGACAGTGCAGGAAATGGACAGTGAGTCCCACCACTCCACCCCTCTTCTCTTCTTGAAACATCCTGCCCCACACTCAACACCATGATGAAGGCAGCTGAGCAGGGCTCAGAACAGGTTAAGAGAATCCTGGAAATTTCCACATCCCTCACACAGTACCTAACATAGTACCTAACAGTACCTTAATACAGGAAAAGATGTGACTGACTTAGTCAGGAACACCTGAAAACAACCAACAGATGGTCACAGCAAGAAGGCAGGAATGGAGCACAGTGCAGTAAAACCTCTGTGTATTATTCTATAAGGCAAGGAGGACTGGTGAACAACAGCATCAGGGATATAATGCAGCTCCTTCTGTGGCTCAGTTTTCCCAATGCAGCTTGCTCCCCATAAATGAGAGTTTTAGAGACTTATGGAAAAGAAAATTTCCTACAATGAACTTTACACAGCACCACAAAAAGAGAGCTGAATACTGTCTTTTAAATTTTTTTTTTATTTTAACTTAAAGAAAAGCAAATTTTAAATCTTGAAAGTGTCTTTTCTGCTTGTTAAATGTACATTTTAATCAAAATGCACTTTACAATAAAACTGAGCAAAACTATGGGTTTGTTGATGTCTCTTTAAGGAACAATGACATCAATGTACTCTACACTTGAGAAGGATATAGGTGTGGAACTACATCCTTTTTCATCATACAGTCAGGCGCAAAGGGAAAAGTTAAACTTCAAGATTCCTGTGGTTTAATGAAAATAAATACCATTACCAACAGATCCAAGAACATAGACGCATTAAATACTGTTTGTTTTTCTTCAGATACAGATCATGGGAATGGAGATATTTAACTACTTCAAGACTAATTTTTATTTTGTTTTAATCTGTTTACAGTCTGCAACCTCCTGGTATCATGACAACAAGCAGAGGCAAAAAAAAAGAAAAATGTGAAAAAAAGTGAACTAGCGCCTGTGAAAACAGTTTTAAATTGGTATCCAGGTATTTGATTGGCTAACCAATTGAATGTCTATCATAGTTCCTGTATCACTCATCTAGTAATATTTGTGAAAAAAGAAATTAAAAATAAGAACACATTTCTGTAGCTTCACAAGAAGAGCTACAAAAATTTGAATAAATCTTAAAATTGTGGTGGGTGTTTCACAGTGCCAATTTTCTCATTACAAGGAAGGTACCAAGCAGCAAACTGATCACCCAGCACTTATGTCAAATCTCAGACAAGGAAAACCACATCCTAATACTGTGTCATAATAGCAAATGGAAAAACTGCCTGTGTCTGCACACAGACAAGAAGCACACCATAGAAACCCATGGTGAAAAATACTGCTTTGTTTCTCATGTTTGTATCTAAAAATTTACATAGCCAATTTAACACATTCCCACCCCATAATCACTTAATGCCTAAAATTCCTGTACAGCCCGAAATTTTATTTGCTTGAATGTGAAGTAAGTCCAACTGCAGATCACAGAAATTTTAAGTTAAGAACACTATTTAAGGATAGAAAGTTGTGACTTTCTAAAAGTAGTACTAATAACTTTATTAAACTATTATATGGATAATAATAATTTTATTGTATCAATACCACTACTGATATTATAATAGGATCATTTAGGCAACTACAATAAGCATAAATTATAATATCCAACACAACACTACATTAGATATGTATCTTCACATTTACCCATATAATCTCTCTCAAACAGCACTAACTTTCAAAAGGTAGCACATAACTATGTATCATACCATTACTGAGGGAAATAAATGCTTAAAAAAGAATACACTCATTTTTGCATAACTTCTTTCAGCAGCTTTGAATGGCATGTCTTAACTTTTCTAAAAATGCTCCATCACTGTTCTCAGATCTCTTATCTGCACTGACTCAGCTGCAAGCTGAGATATTTGATAATTAGGTTTACCTTTTTGGCAGTCAATTCTTAAAATTAAGTTAAATCTGTAATACATAGGAAAAAACCAACAGAAACATAGTAAACATAATACTAACTGATATTTTCTTTCCTATCAAATACAATAGGCAAGCAAGAAGAATGGTTCCACTTTCTCATCTGTTGAAATATCAGAATTAACAAGGAGAGGGGGTCAAACATATACATTTGGAAATAGTGCAATGAAAGAAAGATAAAGCAGAATTGATTAATCCCAAAGAAAACAAGTCTAGAACATCTTTTTTTTTTAAAAAAAGGTAATACAAAGTTTTAAACATATTTAACTTTATGCACTAAAAACTGAAAAAACAAAAAATTGTATTTTAAGTTGTGTGAACATTCTACAAATAACAAATATTTTAATAGTTTTCATTTCCATACACCTAAACTGTCATGCCTTGGAAAGCCCTATGCCCTTTTCACCTAACCAATTTAAGCTTAGGAACATTCTTCTGTTAAATTGGCAACTAAGAATATTTTTGAGTTCTAGTCCCACCAAGGGCAATTCATACACCTGCCCACCCATGAAGTAATTCTTCAGCATTAAATATTCTCTTTACAACTGGACATTCTTATTTATAAGATAAAGTACAAGTGAACTTGTAAATTGGATTAAATAAATTACATAAATTAAAAATGCAGTCTGTTTGCTTCAAGTTCAGCAGTTTTTGATCCCATGTTAAATTCTCTCACAGTGGAGCATCATACAGTATTTTTAGAACAGTTTTGATTCAGATAAAACCCTGCTCTCATTCCACAAATCCTGATGGTAACTGCCACGCTCACCCTAAAAAGACCTAATCAACAACCAAGCATATTAATCCTTCTTTGTCCCAATACTACATTACCGCATCAGATTAGATTTTACTAATTTATTTCACACTTAACATTTAAATTAGTGCATAGTTAGTCAGAATATCACTATTTAAATGAACGTATAACTTAAAGATCAAATTCTGTCTTCAACAGACTTACATAAAAGGACAGAAAGGATAACATTTGTCTACCAGCATGTTATGTGGATCTCCTTAACTCAATTTATTACGGATTTCATGGTGCAAAAAATTAATGCCCTCCAGGAGCTGAACTCATTACCAATTATTTCTTCCAAACCCACAGTGTAATCCCATGATTTGTGATCAATGGGAGTTTTGCCATTCACTTAAAGGGAGGTTGGATCTGTTCCTGGGTTTGCGACTCTAGCAAGAGATACTGAACAAAATGATAACACAGCCACTGTCTTGACTGTTTCCCATTACATAACAGATACTATGAAGCCATCTCATGTATTTTAGTCCCTGCTAAAAATAAAAGAAACATATTTATGATAATTTTAACTACACATGAAGTCAGGACTATGTGCTTTTTTTTCAATGTGAATTTCCAGAATATATTTCAGCAACTATTGGCAACCAGCCTGTAAGTCACTCCTAGATTCTACTCAGCTCTTCAAACCTTTCCCTACTCCAGAACCCACAGGAGCATTCCTGCAAGTCATCTGCTGCCCATGTAGCACACCTAAATCACAACACACGTACAAACAGCCTCCCATCAGTCACCTGATCCAATAAACTCCTTCCACATGCCTACTAGACAAACACACAGGTAAACAAAACAAAAACTAACAAACAAAAAAGGGAAGAAAATAAGCTGTACACACACTCTGGTGGCCAAAATGCAGTTGATCATAGGCCTCAGGTACTACAACTCTAAGCTTCAAAACAAAGAATACTTTCAGAATAATTAACTGAACCACTGAGCTTTAATTCCTCTGAAAAGCAGGAAATTAATACTACAATGCCTTTGGCAAGACTCAGCCAAGTGCAACAGGGCACAGTAAATACAATAAGCTGTTTCCATGTTTAGATGCTCAATAAAATAGAGTAACCCCTTAAGCAACACATACTGCATTATGACAGGAATCCACTGGCATACAATTTACGTGATCATGTCTGCTACGTGTACTTCGTGCCTGTTTCACATGTCATATAAAAAGTTTAAAGAAATTTAATTTATTTTAGAGAACTGTAATTTCCATGTGAACGTTTCAAAATATACAATTTGATTCATTAATACTATGGAAACCAAAGATCAATCCAAGCAATATCTCATGTCGCAGTGCGCTGACTCTGACTGGAATCCAGGTGCCCACCAAAGCTGCTCTATCACTCCCTCCTCAGCTGCACAGGGAAAAGAGAAATATAACAAAAGCTTCACTCACCAATTATCATAATGGGCAAAATAGACTTGACTCAGGGAAATACTTAACTTTAAAACACCTTCCTCCTGCTTCTTGGGTTTAACTTTACTCCCAGGTTTCTCCACCTCCTCCCTCGCAGAGCAGAGGGACAGAAACAGGGCTTACAGTCACTTCATCACTCATTGTCCATGCTGCTCCTTCCTCCATGGGGAGAGAACTCCTCACACTCTTCCTCTGTTTCAGTGTGGGGCCTTTCCCACAGGAGGAAATTCTCCATAAACTTCAACATGATTGCTTCCCATGGACTAACTATTCACAAACTGCTCCAGCTTGAGCCCTTCCATGTGGTTCAATCTTTCATGAACAAGCTCCTCCAACTTGGGTCCCCCATGGCTCCCCGCTGCCAGCAAACCTGCTCTAAGGGCCTGCCAGGAGCCTGGTGCAGCACAGGTTTCCTACAGGGTCACCTGCTCCAATGTGGGGTCCTCTGTGGGCTGCAGGTGGATCTCTCTTCCATCGTGGATGTCCATGGGCTGCAGGGGCACAGCTGCCTCACCTTGGTCTGCACAACAGGCTGCAGGGGAAACTCTGATGGCTGGAGCATCTGCTCCCTCTCCTTTGTCACTGACCTTGGTGTCTGCAGAGTTTTTTCTCTCATGCATTCTAACTCCTCTCTCCAGCTGCAAGTGAGAATTCCCAGTCCTCCCCTGTTTCTTAACTCCACTATCCCAGAGGTGCTGCCACTGCTGCTGACAGGGCTGGCCTTGGCCAGCAGTGGATCCATCCTGAAGCTGGCTGGCATTGGCTCTGTCAGACATGAGGGAAGCTTCTAGCAGCTTTTCACAGACGACCCTCAGTAGCTCCCCTGCTAAAGCCAATACACATATAAGCTATTTTCAAAATTCTATTATTTAATATTCTTTACTATATCAAAGGCCACTACTCCATAGAAACTGTCAGTTTGCATTTTAACCTGTTTCTAAAGGACAAAGGTCCCCATCAAGAATCATCATGGAAAACGGAAGCCTGCTATGAAGCAAGCAGGGGGCTTCCTCACAATACTAGCAGGAAGCATGCCAAGGGTGGCTGAAAGCATCAGAGAATCATTTTAACAACTGAGCATTTACACTGGTTCTTTCCATAGCAGTACGTGTTCTGCAAATGAAGGTTCAATACTGTTTCTCTTACTCCTTCAAAACCATTTTCCTTTCAAAGAAAAGAGGCAACAGTCATACTTACAGGAATATCTGTCAGTTGCTACATTAGTTTGTAGTTAAATCTGTCAACAGTGGGCAGCCCAGAAGGGTTGGTTGTTTGTTTCAAAGGTAAGTTTCAAAACATCAATTGCCCACATAGGATAACAGATGTAAGAGTCAGAATAAGCCTCTACATTGATTTGGGTGATCTGCACTAAAGTGAGCATCAAGTCAGATCACCAATTCATAGGTTAAACCATTGCACTATGGCATTTCACTGTCACCAACACATGGCATCTGTTCTGCCCTATGTTTGGCAGACTAAAAGTAGGCAGCATAAACATCCACTAGGATATTTCTCAAGTTCATAACTAATTTTACACAAAACTGTGATCTATAGGCACGATGCTCTTCCCCTTCAACCTCAACTCACGTGTATCTTGCTTTAAATTCTAATGAATAGTTTGTTGATTCTTTCCACAGAGACCTATCAAACATGTATTTTCTCTTCTCCCCTAACCCCTTCTAGCAAGACCAAAAAACTCCCTTACTTTTATACTAACCTAGGCACTCTCAGAAACTAAAACCCCCATGAACTGCAAAAGCTACATGTGGGTCATGTGGCACCAGCACCATTCTATTTCTGCCAGTAATACAATGTGTTGGATTTGCCTTGCTGCAAGAGAAATACTAAGGCAGAAACTAAACCTTGTTTTGCTTCTCACTGGTCAGGGAAAGAGTTTAACACCATTATAATTTATTTCTAATTTAGCAGCATCTGAAATGACTTCTAACAAACCGGGAGACCGATTAACAGAATGCAAAGAAAGTAACATTTTCTTTTCCAAAACAGGCAAACTAGTATCTAAAAGAGAAATTAAGTAAACTCAGAAACAAAGCGAGCAAACAAACGAAAAGGTAAAAAAATTAATTAGCAATCATGTGAAAACTGAGGAAGAGACTTTTAAAATTTAATTTGTTAACCACTCCTGTTAGGCAGTAGAGTCCCCATTACAAATTGTAATGGGAATCATCCTCTAAGGAACTTGCAGTATCATTGCAAGAAAACCTGTAATACCTACAGAAACTAAGTAACGGCAACTATCCCTACCTTCTTAAATGCTATACATAATTTCACCTCCCAGTCCCCTCTCTTCACTTTTCATACTGTAGCCAGAGCTGCAGTAATTACTTCTTAGTTGGACAGGCAAGATCAGTTTGTCACTTTCAAAGTGTGTGACTTTCAAAGTGTGTGTCCAGTGTTTTTGTCACTTTCAAAGTGTGCGTCCAGTTTGTGACTTTCAAAGCTAATCCTTTTACCAGAGCAGAAGAGCTCACGGCTCATTGATGGCACCTCACTGGTTTACACAGCTCTGTCTCACAGATGAAGAACCTTGTCATGAACGAGAACATTCTGGGTTCTAAACTGCAAAATAAAACAGAACTACCTCATAAGCAGCATGTTTAACTGGCATTATAGTTTTATCTCTTGTTAAATCTCACAAGATTTATAAGTTAGTGCCATAACATAGCTAAATAAACAAATAATCTAAAACAAGTGTTTTGAAGTTAAACCAGAATGTACATTCCCAGAGCAGAACTGGTCAAGTATGGATGCTCAAGGACAGGTACAAGAACAAGCCAAGCATCACTGCACTCCCCTAAAACCCACAGATCCTAGAACCTCCAACATTTGCAGCTCTGAGATGTTCTGAGCCAGAAAGCACATTGCTGTGGTTAACCGATTTTTCTTCCACAGCTAAAGCACTGCAATTTAAGACTGTTCTAACTGTAGTTAGAATTTGCTGGAATATTCAAAGGCCACTACAGTGCCGCAGGGCACTCCGAATTCCCAAACTCGGGCTGAACAAATTCAAACCCCTGAAGCTGTACTTAGACCCAGTTGTAGTTTTTTCATGGACAAACACTGGAGGGTGTGTTGTCTCAGGTAAAACAGTCCTTTGGGTACATTTACTGAATATTTTACTCCCAACAGTTCACACTGAGAAACCACAGCCTTCTTCCTCAAAAGAAATTGACCCTCACATTGTCATCAAGAATTCTGAATAGCAGGAACTACAACAGGAGCTGAGGTACACAGCTCATTGGGATTTCCTAAACAGTGTAAGTCATTAAAAAAAAAAAAAAGGCACAAACTTTATTTTGGCAAGTTCTTTCGGTGCGGGTTTTTTTTCTTCTTTTTCAATGTGTCACTACAATGCTGAGTATGTTGCACAGTTTGCTCTGACAGTGAAGAACCAGCACGGATCTCCTGAATTTGTTCGGGGCAGGTTTCATCTCGGGCTGTCCCGGCTCCCATGCCAGCGCTGCCCCCCTCGCGTCCGCCCCTTCCCTCCCCGCTCCACATCGCGCATCCCCGCACGGGAAACTCGCTTCCCCTATCGGCAGCTGCGGGGCGGGCGCTCAGCCGGGCGAGCCGGGCGGCGCAAGGCGCGGGGAGGTCGCGCTAACCCAGCCAAGCGGCTGCCGCGGCACACGCAGCCGGTCAGTGGCGCAAGGGCCCGGCGGAGGAGGCCGGGCAGGGCCGCTTGCCCGCGGGGAGGCGCTGGGGGCAGAGCGGCCCGACCTAGCGCAGCCCCGGCGGGACGCGCCGCCGCCCAGCCCCGCCGCAGACGATGGGGCGAGCTCCAACCCGAGCGCCGCGGGGCGGCCCCGACCCGGCCCCGCCGCCCCGTTACCTGCGCGCTCCGGCCCCGCCGCCGCCGCCGCAACAAAGCCGCGGGCGGACGGGGGAGGGGCGCGCGCGCCCGCCGCTCTCGGGAGCGCGCAGCGGCGGGGCCGCGGCCCGGGGGCGGGGCCAGGCGGCGGGGCCGGGCGGGGAGCGGCGGGGCCGGGCGGGGAGCGGCGGGGCCGGGCGGGGAGCGGCGGGGCCGGGCGGGGAGCGGCGGGGCCGGGCGGGGAGCGGCGGGGCCGGGCGGGGAGCGGCGGGGCCCCCCCCACAGCCAGTTGTGGATTCCTTCTCGGAGTGATAGCGCTGGGGGTGCTGCCCAGTAACTACAAATGGAGACAGACCCTGCCAGGGATATCGAGGAAAAGAATGGTGTGACGCTCGTGTACTGGTTTGGGAAGAGGCCATACGGAAATAGGATTAAGCCTGGAAATGCTTTAGGAAGGTTGCCCTTTGAGGGGGAGGAGGGAGGGATGGATCGAAAATAAGGGAGATGTGCCATATGTAAAACAGATTTCCAGTTGAGTAATTGAACTGGGGGCCATGGGGTCGGAGTTTGAATACTGTGAAACAACTTTAACAGTTCCTAACAACAGCAGAGGTCGGTTGGGGTTTTTTAGGGAGCAGGTGTTATGCTACTGTGTGAACATCTATGTAACTTACATGCACTCTGACCATTATTTTTCAGTTTCTTCGTGTAACCCTCATCTTTGAAGCAGGTATACCTTCCGTGGAAAATAAATCTATCTGACCAGTTTCTGCATGCTCTGATCAGCTCCAAATTCTCTTTGCTGTCGAAATACTGTAGCAAAGTCCACCTTAATACTAGATTAGCTATTTGTTCCCAAGGGAACATTGCCCAGGGAGACGTACATCTCTGGAACAAAAAAGTGGTGATGCTTCAGCATCTGCTTTTTGATGATAGGGAACACTGGAGACTTGATCATCCAGGAGTATTTATTGAGCAGCAATCTCAAGGAGCCAAACCAAGGGAACTAAGGCAAATGCTAATGAAACATTGAAGTTGAGATTTTAATTACTTAAAGGTCATCATATTCAAGGTTTATTAATTTAAGGGAGTTATTCTGTATTCCCACAACAATCTGCACTCAGCTCCTACACAGATCAAAAATTCATGTTATTGTTTATTTGCTTATGCATTCAAGTTATATAACTGAATGCTATACTCGACTATTCCTTTTTGCAATCAGGATCTTGGTCTTTCAACACTTTATTACGACTTTTCTGTATATTTGCTATGTTCCCATCCTTTTCAGTAGCAATAAACCCGTTGTTTTTCTCTGATCTTTGTTCTACTTTACAAAAGGCTACATTTCCTTACAGGCTTGTAACCTTTAGTCAGTTGACAACATTCGCGGCTAAACTATCGCGAAGCACTCGAAGGCACTCTGTAAACTAATGTATCAGAATAGCCCTGTGAACTGTCTTGCCCTTCAATGGCGCTGCCTCTGGATGAGCACATGGTGTCCCCCGCGTTGTACTCGGGCATCTTCTGGAAAAGCAGAGATTGGCCTTGCCGAGAGCAGCGCTGGGGGCTGTAGGCAATGGAGCTACGCCCCACCACTTCAGCCCGTGCGCTGTCACCGTTTTGTTTACTAAGATGGGCCAACAGGTCCGTGTAACACGTGTAATAGTCACTCTCCAAGTGACAAAATACCTGTGTCCTTTGAACATCGAAGAGCTGGAAACAACCCTTAGAGTGAAGATTTTAAAGTAACAGTAGTCTTCAAAAAGACAGCCTGTGAGCCCAGCGGCACCACGGACCGTTCCTAGAAGCTGAGCAGCAGAGAGTGTACGGGTGTTAGAAGGGGTGCGGGAGCAGGATGTGCGCTGTATGGCGCCAGCCCTAAGGCGGGAATGTACGGCCCGAGCAGGAGACCGGCTGCCGTCCCCCGGCGACTCGCTGCCACTGCCGCAGCCTCGCTCCCCGCCCCAGCCTGGGCGATGGCAGCGCCGGCCGCTCCGGCTCTGCCCTAAGAGACGCTGCCGCTCTCCCGGCTGGGAGCGAGGCCCGTAGCGGCGAGCCCGAGCGCTGCCCGGGCCGCCCTCTGCCCGGGGCCGGCTGCCAAGGGCCGCCGCGGGGCCGCGCAGCCCGGCGCCACCGCCCCCGGCGTTCGCGGCCCCCGCTCCGCCCGCAGATAACCGCGGCCCCCAGGCTCTTCCCACCCGCCCAGCGCGGACTCGGCCCCGGCTCGGCAGCCGCTCTCCAGGCTCCCGCTGCCTCTCGCCGCCGCGGCGGGGGCAACGATGGCTCGGCAGCCGCGGGGCTTTCTGCAGGAGGCCTCTCATCAAGTCGTCGCCGGGGGCTCGGCGGGTGAGTGGGCGCGTTCCTCGTGGGCGGGAAGCGTCTGCCCGTCCCCCGCCGGCGCTCCGCCAACTTGAAGCGTCGGCGGCCGCGCCGCCTCCCCCTCTCCGCGCTGCTCGGGCGGCGGGGAGCGAACGGGCTCAGCCGCGGCTCCTCCCCCGCGGGCGGCGCGGACGGGCCCGGAGGCGACCCAAGCCCGGGGGTCCCGGGTCTGTGCGGTGTTCGGCCAGCCGGTGGGGCAGGGGGGAAGGGGCGCTCCCTGGCTCCGCGCTGTATCTGCGCCACGCACGCCCTGCAGCCCCTCGGCGATAAGAGCCCCGGGCGGGCCCCTTCAACGGCAGCAGCCGGCGGCGTCCCCGAGCGCGGCTGGGTGCTCGGCGAGGACCCGCCTCCGCCGCCTCGTACGGGACAGAAAATGCGTTTGCGCTGCTCAGACGCCTTCCCCGCGGCACTCTTCGTCGCTGAGTTACAGACAAACCAATACAGGGCTACAGTGGAAATGCGTTTCTGTGGGGCTTTAAAAATACTTTCAGGGATGTCGACGTTACTAGGTCATGGGTAGTCTATTTGTATTGTAAACTACAAATGTCAAAATCATACACCTCTGTTTAGCAATGAAAGCGTTGCTGGTCAATCTCTTCAGGTTTCCTATCTAAATGCCAGTGAAACTGAAATACTGCAGTGTAGAGGCTTTTAACACAGTATCCTGCTCTTTCAGTCTGTATATGTAAATCCTGTTAATATTTCAACCATGTAGTGTGCTTTTAAGTGTTCCTTAGTGTCTGTTCTGAGGTCTAAATTCTGTGTGTCATGTTATGTTTGACATGAAAGAGAAGACCTACATGGTAGTGTTGCTGTGTCTTACTTACGTGATGCTTCAGTGTAATGTGCACAAGAAAAATTCTCCTGTGATTGAGACCTGTGTGGCTGTGACACTACTTGTGAGATGGTCTTCTATTCCCTGTAACTCCCCTCGTACCTCTAAATCC
The DNA here is from genome assembly GCF_009819885.2 of Catharus ustulatus. Taxonomy (NCBI): domain Eukaryota; kingdom Metazoa; phylum Chordata; class Aves; order Passeriformes; family Turdidae; genus Catharus; species Catharus ustulatus. The sequence goes on from NC_046226.1 coordinate 24,980,365, forward strand.
ACTTCTATACATTCCTGCCACCAACACACATTTGAGCACTTCCTTTTCATGCTAGTGGCTCTATGCTGTTTGTTTTCAGCCTTCTCTTTTGCAGCGAGAGATGTCATAACGCAAGTGGAGAAGTCTGCTGTCCCAGTGTATTGTATGACTGCTGTCCCAGCCCTTCCAGTGTATTATATGACTGTTCATGAAGCTTTTCTGCAGCCTTCCAAATTCTAAAGGTTTTTTAGATTCTGCTTGGTACCACCCCGTCTTCCTATAGGAGAAAATGGAAAGGTTTAATCTGTCCTAGACTGTTGAAAACCTTCATACCTGACGGGATATTAAGACATCTTCTGCAAGATGACAGATTTATCTGCCCTGAGCAGCTGGCCTGTACCTTAGTGATTCAGATTGATCTAGTGCACTGTGTTACCACCCTCTGGCAGGAGCCTATTTTTGTTACAGGCTCTCTTTGTAGAAGAACAGATCACCTAACACAACAGAAAGAAAATTGTTGTTTAGATAAATGAAAAATATTTGGTAATCTGGTAGGCATCAGTATTAGGGTGAAAAAAAATTCAAGGAGACAATAGATCTGCATGCAATACTTTTTAAAAAAAGTGTAACATGAGAGGCCTGTTGTATCTAGTCCAGAGGCATAATGTTAAAGATGCTTGCAACCTTTTGCTTAATCTACTGTCAGGCAGGCAAGTTCCTTAACAGTGTCACTAGCCTTAAATTTGTGCAGAAATTTCTATTCATTGGTTTTGAAATAAATCAGTAATGATTGTTGTCAAAGTCTGAACAACACTAAAATTGTAGCAGGGGATTTTTAAATGTGTGCTTCTAATGGAAGCTCAAAAGTGCGTGAGAGGGAAATGGCTGAAATGTGAAAACTTGCTTGACAGCTTAAAACTCAGTAGTGTTTTTGCCTGCTAATTTATAGAGAAAGTAGAAGACGAAGGCTGGAGTTTTGAGGTTTTCACTCTAAAGGTTAAATTTCTTAGGCAAGTGTAGATCAAACATGGAAAAGGTGGAAGCAAGGAGAAAAGGATTGAGTTTGTTTTCTGACCTTAGTTTCCCAATATTACTTTGACCACCCTATATTGCTTTTGGCTGTCTCTGCAGAAGGACATAGGACTCTTGCAGGTGTTTTGTTCTGTTTCTTGGCCTCAAGTGAATGCCACAGACATCCTAGGGTGTGTTCGCTGTCTGTACCACAGCCTGGTATTTAGAAAGGAACAAAAGCAATCAACCATTGAAAATCCCAAACAAACAAACCAACAAAACCCAAAAAAAAACCCAAAACAACAAACCCACAACAACCCCCCAAACAAAACTAAAAAACCACCCAAACCCCCAAAAAAACCAAACACAACAAACAAACAAACAAACAGAAAAACAAATTTAAAAACCCCAAACAAACAAATTATTCTTAGTTAAGCTGATTTCTAAGGAAGATACTGTGAGTTGGACTCTGTCAATGCAATGGTAGGAAAGTACTGAGATGGTTGGGAATGAATGGAGGAGGTCAGTAGGTGTAACTGAAGGGTCAGAAATACTGCCTGCATAAGTAAAATGAGAGCTTATTTAGTATCTGCATGTCTGATGCAAAAGGATCTGATAAGAAGCAATTCTGTTAGGTTGAGTGGAAAATTATTAGAGATAAGCCTAAGTTGGCAGAACAGGAAGGAAGGGATTTTTTGGTGCTTCATGGAAGATGCCAGGACTTGTTCATGGACTTAATAAAGACAGGGGAAGAGAAAGAAGGAAAGAAATCAAGCATGACCCCCTAGTCTATAAGACTGATAAAATGGAAGATACTGGCATGCTGGAAGAAGGAGAAAGGAAAGTATTCAGTGTTTTAAGAGAAAATATATAAGCAGACCTTTGGCTGTCAGAGGCATTGCTAAGTTAAACTTGAACAGCTCTCTGCTGTAATTGAACTGTAAAAGTCAAGCATGACCGATGTCATGCATACCTTGTCTGTGGCAAGGAGTGCATCTGCTTTCATGTGGCTTGTAATCTGACTTCATGTGAAATGGAAAGCTCTGGTTCCTGAGAGTGAATGAAATTTTAAATATGGACAAAGTCTTACTCTTGGCTTATGTTACTTCTGTTGGCATTGTTTTTCTCCCATCTTTCAGATTCCTCAGTGAAGGTTAATAGCACAATTCAAAATACTTGGTTTGGTTTGCTTGCCTGGGTGTATGACAATGGTGAGAAAAAGGACTTCGATTGAAATGTAATTGGGACACTTCGTTAGTGAGTTCAGGCCCTTCTAGTACAAGGAACTGCAGGCATACTCCTTTTCTCTAGTGGTTAATTAGTAAGCTAAGGCATGTGTGGAATTTATGGCAAAAAATTAAACAGAAAATCAACTCAACTGTAAGGATCACTGTGAAAAGAACAGCTTGGGAGCCTCTGACTTCCTTAGATTTATAGCAATTCTTCAAAAGGTTATTTGAGAAGCTCAGTCAATGCAGGGTTCAAATTACAAAAAAAATTGTTTCTCTAAAACACAAAGATCAAAAAAAATCCTTGTTTTGCCCGCCTGTATGGAAAAGGCAGAAATTAAAACAATAGTGTTGCATACAAAGTCAATGGATATTTCTTTCCTCATAGAGAGGAACTGAGTAGTGGAAAGTATGTTTGTTATGTGGTACCCAGATTAATTTGTCAAGACATCCTTGTAACAGAGTGTTGAGTCAGTTTGAATGATGAAGTGCAAATGTCATAAACAATTGCACAGATGCCCTTGGCACAGTGAAGGCAGGTGGCTGGATATAGTTACCCTGAAGGTTTTAGGATGCTTCTACTTGATACAGGTGTGTTCCTGTTTTTTAATAACAGAAGACTGCAGATGGAAACAATTAGCTAAAACCACAGGTAACATAAATAAAATTTTATTTATTTATTATTATTATTTGGTTTTTAGTTGTATGATCACCTTTCTTCCATACATGTACAGATAACCTATAAACATTTTAAATTTTGAAGTTAAAATTTTGAATAATTTATTTAATATATTTAGTATGTGATAAATACAAAAATGACATGTTTTTCAGATCTGTGGTATTTAACCAATCTTTAAGTATTTTTCTGCTAAAAATTCAATGTGTTTCTTTGCCTAATTCAATTTAATAAATGAACATGAACTGCAAAATTAATTATTGTAAAATGAATATGGAAAAGTTAGAACAAAATGAGCTTTAAAATAAAATAATTACTTCATAGGGATAATTCAGGCTGATCTCTTTTTTCCCCCTATTCTTCATATTTTCATTTAACAGCAGGGTTTCTTCCTCTCTGTGCTTTTTAGCTTCAATTTTTTTAATATATTTTTAAATTTTTTTAAGGTGTTAGGTTCCAACTGCATTGAAACCTAATAGGATTTGGGAGTCTAATACTCTTAAGCTCCTTTGAAAGTCCAAACCTTTTCTCTTGAGAGGTGTTTTATTTCAGGAGTAGACAATGTTGATTAACCTGGATAGCAGCAACTTCTTTGAACCAGATCTTACAAGCAGGAAGGCCACTTGTGTTTCAAGCTATGTTTGGGGATTTTTTTTTTTTTTAATGCAATAGCTTTTACATGGGGATTAAGATACTAAGTAAAATTTACATGTTTATGTAACAGTGACAGAAGCAAACTAAGAAGTTTAATAATTTCTAACATGTTATGATGCCTGTAGTATGCTTAGTATTTTCTGTAGAAATTGGGACCCTGAAAAAAATTATTTTTTGGTCTGTGGACTCAGATACAGTGCATATCAAACTGCTTGTTGAATCTGAGGATTAAATGTCAGACTTGCTCTGGTTCTCACTTGGTTTGAGGATCCTACTGCAACCTCAGAATTCCAAGTGTGTCTTTGTTCCAGACAGGATACATTGGGAAAAATGAGAAGTTGGCTGAGCTATATTTAGTCTAGCATGTTAGCCAATGGGGGCAAAACATTCTGTGCACAGAATCCTCTATGGGTGTAATAAGGCACTTACCCTTCGGATTTCGTGTTTATGTAAACCTGAGGGCTTTCAGAAAGGTTATCAATTTTCTGTTGTTTTTAGAGTAACAAGCTTTTTCCTCAAATACCTCACCCTTTATCTCCCACTCTCCACAAAAACCCAAACTTGTTAAAACGACCAACTTCTCACCCAGAAAGGGAAGTAATGAAGTTGTTTGCACTCATTCGATCTACAGCCCACAAGATGGCAGTGCAACACTACAATTATATGCTAATCTGCTTTTTCTATGCGTGGCAGACCGATTAAAATGTATGTTGAAGCTGTTGCAGATAAGAAGATAAGCATATGTAGTTTTGATTGCTAATATGCGAAATAAAATCTTACGAATGTCAAATAAATAATGTTCAATGAATGCTGATTTCATATGTATACTGCACAACTAATGGCACTGAATTTGACTGTCGTTGAATTAACCACAAGAATTGTGAGTGGTGATCTATCACTGGTAGAGGTCAGTGGATGGTTGTAATATTAAGATTCCATATATAAGTTAAAAACTCTGGATATATTAGTGTCCCAGTATAATCAATATGCAAATAAATACTGATTTCCGCAGTGAGAAATTTGAGTCTTGGTTATTTTAATTTTAGCATCGATTTTATGCAATATTGCAGAAATGTCATCAAGCTCTCAGTGCCAGTCTATAACCAAAGTAAAGATTACTGTGTTACATACACACTGCTGTAAGCCTCTGTTAATTTGCTTTAAGTATTTGCAGGCATGAGACCTACAGCAAAGCATAAAAGCTTAAACATATACACTTCAAAATAAGCTATAAAATTTCGTTGTCAGATTTAAAAGTTAAATAATATTGTGTAATAGTTATACATGTAAAAGCATGTAGGTAGTCAAAATAATTAATACTGGAACATGCCTGCTGTAAAATTTGTAGGCAAAAAATGCTTTGTCTGCAGAGGCAATTCTGGAGCTATTACAGCTTCTGTGAGCCAAGATTCTATTGGCACAAAGAAAAATTTTTCATTACTGTTTATTGTTTCATCAGTTGTGCTTAGTGACTGATGTGCGTATTTAAATCCATGTTAAATTGTAGTAACGAAAATTTATTATGCAGTAAGAATAAAATTCTAACATATAGCAACAAAGGCTGACTTTTGATAGCAGTGGATGTGTTTTCTGTGGCAGTGTTCCAGAAGAGAAAATGAAAACTGATTCTGGTTATTTCTGTGCATAATATCTGGCCATTTTGCCTGTTAAGTGATATTAAAATTTTTCCTTTAACTGTAGCTTAGATTCTGTGACACTACCTTGGATGTCCTTATACACGTAAACATTCTTTCTTTGTGCTTCCTGCTTTTCCATTTCAAGCTAGCAGGGTGGGAGACACTTAAAATCATACTCCTGAGACTGGAGGAGCTCTGGAGTCTGTCATGAGATTGAAATTCTCTCTGAAAAATTATTATATTGACTTTTTCAGACTGGTTTAATTATTATGATTAGGGTTAGTATGAATGAAAAGAGCTAAGAGGGCTAAAAATAAGGGGGGAAAAGACATTTTTTCAGATAATGATGTGACTCCAAGAACCTGGAAGTTTTGAAAATCGGTATTGAATTGAATGGATAATAGGGATGCCTCTAAGTATTTTCAAGTATCTAAGTCTTGATTATAAAGGCCTTAAATGGACTTTTCTTCAACTGGACTTGAAAACATACAATTAAATTTTTTCCCCTTGGAGGAGATGAATTGATATTTTCTGCCTATGGAAACCAATACTGGTCCTGTTGTTGGGTAAAGTAAATAAATATTGGTTTTTGTAAAATGAAACTTTCACTCTTTGATGTCTAATTATTATTTGTGCAAGAAAGTATTAAATATAAGCCATCTTAAGATGGCTTTTCTCTACAGACAATCTGTACTGCAGGTGAACTCTTTTGGGTGTGTTGAAAATTGAGGAGTTACAGGGTAAGTGCCTGCCATTTTTTCTGCAGCATGTCTTCTCTTGGGGAATCATTACAATTAGATATCATTGCTCCAATGTCTGAAACAGGTAATTAATGTTTCAGTTGTCTACAGTGGTGGTTTTCTGATGAGAAAATAAAAGTGAGAGTCTGGATGTTGTTGAGAAGTCCCACCCATACAGTGGGGAAGGAAACGCAGGAGCAATTGGCTTTTAGTTCTGCTTTTCAATCACCCAACTATACTGTTAACAGCTGCTTTTCTTTTCCCTCTGGATCATTTTCAATCCATCATTTTTTGTCAGGAAGCACAGTTTATGGGTCATCTTTTAGTCTTTAGTCAATGAATCATTTCCCAGTTCAGTGTGTTATCCTGGTTTCCTGGACTTTTTACTGTTTTTATTATACTGAAGTATTCAGATGTGTGGCTGGTGCCCCCAAACAGCAACACTTCCAAAAGCAAATAAGAGTCTTAGTAGCTCTTTCAGTTTTAGAAAATTCTTTGTACTATTTATTTCAATTCCTCTTAGAGCAAATTCTGAGTGGCTTTGCAACAGGGTTAAGGTTTGCTTGTTTTTCTATTACTAACACTTGTTTCTTAATATTTGGATAGAGGTTGATTTTCAAAATGAGTATATATTTTGAATGTCTAGCAAATATCACTAAACTTTGTTTTCTTGTCTGGGCCCAGATAATATACTGAATGCGGTAAAACATGAAGAGCATGGTGAAAGGCAAAAAAAAAAAAGGTTCTAACTGCTATAATCAGAGACACAGAAACAAAATTTAACTCTTCATTATGGATTCTATGATATTTGATGTCTCTACCAGCTTGTGGAACTATGTGAGTAATTTCTGAATTTGAAAGTTTGACTATAATTTCAGTTTAAAACCAAATCTTATCCTCAGTGTTTTGGCATTACAGCTTGAAATGATGAGCTGTAAATATTTTAAGAATGAAACAGTAAAGATAGCGCTCCTGACCTTCAGATTAATTTTTGGATCTGAACCATGAAGTTATGAATGTTTGAGATTTGTGATGATACACTGGGGGGTTTTAGGTTGGTTACATGTTCTCTACAGGCAGGTTTGCATTGCTGCCTTGCATGTGGTGGTGTACACGTGTGCACAACATAACCCCACGGCAAGAAGTAGAAAACAAAGTGTCAGGGTGCTTATAGGTTTTTTGAAAATTTTATTTTCCGAGACTTACCTTACTATTGATGCTGACCAGTGGCAGCACAATCTTGTGTGTGCTTGTTTTGTTCATGCTGAACATTCAAATCATGGTGTTTGGTGCCCATTTTAGGTGCTTCTGTCATCATATTCTTGGTAGCCTCTGTTGTCTCTGGGTTGCTATACCAGTTCATCCTGGGATCAGTGCATCATCAAGAAGAGGAGTTATGTAGAGGAATAGGCAATATTCTGAGAGTAAATGACTCCTGAAAGAATAGGAGAGCTTTGAGAATCTTCACAGTTCTGCTTTTCATTCATCTCTGAGTCTCTGGTTATTGCAGAGCCAAAGCAATGTGACTTTTAAGAAAGTACTGGCTTTGCAGAAAAGTGCTTAATTCTCTTCTCCTACATGGGATTAGGATTCTGAAGGGGATTGGGGTTGTTGCATTAAGCAGGGGGAACATGGCTGCCACTTATTTATTATACCTCTTAGTAAAAATTTTCGAGGCAAAACTGTAATGCTGACTGGGTAATGAGACATCCTTACTTAAAACAGTCTTTACTGTGGTTTTTCTAAGCAGTGAAGAAAATAAGTATCAATATGCTACATGCTTTGACTGGCATATTCTTCCATATTGTGAAATATGATGATGGCCATCCCAGATGATGAAAAGAAAACAAATAAATATTTTCTGTTGATTTTTAGCAAATTTTTCTCCTTTCTGTAAAATTTCACTTTTTAATATGATGAGAAATAAAGCTTATTTATTAGGCATTTCTAGAAGGGAGGAAGTAAACATATAGGCTTTCTGCAGATATAAACCCATGAATGTTATTAGAGACTAGACTAAATAGAAAGAAATGTCTTATTTAGAGTATGAAACTCTTCTAACTTAATGTCCATAAAATTTAAATTAGTTCAGATTTTTCTTATTATAATAAATGTTTCCTTTTAAAAAGCATGATAATCATAATCAAGACTAAATTTGTTCTGTTATTTATTTTCAAAATGATTGTACATGTTTAGCAGACTTTTGATTTAAATCCCTAGGGATATATTGGAGACAGATGTTTAGATGACCTAATGTTTAAAGTAAAGTTATATTTGGACACTCTATTAAATTTTCCTTAAAATCTTTCCATATATGTTAGATTGTGGAGCAGTGCAGAAAGCATTGAAAGATTTATGTTGAAAAGGTACTGTTTTATTTTTAAAGTAAGTTATTAGAGTTCAGTAGATTTTATTTCAGGCAACTGTCAAAAGCAGAAAATGTTTGATTATAAAACAGCATGTTTACAAATGAAAATATTGTGTCTTGTTGCAGAGCTAAATGGGAAACAGATTTCTTTAAAAGTTCATTGATTTCAAAACCAAATTTACCAGGCCATTTATATCTGCCTCAAAACTTGGTAAAGATTAAGGTAGACTTTAAAATGTAGCATCAGTTGAATACTGCATCATAGGGCATAACAGTTGCAAATGTTTTTACTACTTTCTGGTTTTGAACAAGTAAAAGCTTCTCATGATGCATCTAATGCACCTAATAGTGTGGATGACTATAAGGTCTTCATATGTGATAGTAAATAACATTTTGTAAAGTCTCAATATTTCATAATCATAATTATCAATATTGACTATTGAGAAGGTATTGATTTACAGATGAAAACAATGAGTATCTTCAGTCTTTTGAAGTTTACATATACTGGTTTTTATTGTGTGTAGTTGAATAAGCAGGTTACTGAGTTGCTGAACTGCCATTTTTATCTGTAATTGAAATATTGTACTAAGAGATGCAGGGATACTTTGTGGGCTGATCAAGTATTGCACAGAAACACTATTCAGATGGTTAACACTCAACCTGCAAAATAACCTCTGGCCAGATCTCAAGAATGTTTCTGTGGAACAGCATTTTTTATTGTTTTCTGTCATTAGGAAGGCTGATGAGGGCAGCAGAGCTGACAAGTATTTTATGCAGAGTGGACCTTGTTAAGTTTAGGCAGCACATGCAGGATTTTTCTGTAATCTCATTGAAGTCTGCTGGGTTCGAACTGGAGTAGCCCTCTTCTGGGAAAAACTGAAATTGCAGGATTCGCAGCCTCTTTCATGTTGGAGTGGATGTTAGGTCAACAATGGCATAAAATAATGTTTCACAAAGGGAACAAAGGAGATCTCATCCTGTTCCTGAAAAGGAGATTTCATTCTGTCTTTTTGCTATTAAATGAATTTACAGCAACCATGGGCAGTAACTGTTTTGTACAGCATGGATCTAATAAAAACCTAATTAATGAATATGTAGTACCTATGTGATGCCATTTACTGTAAGCAGAAATTATTTTTCTACCTGAATTAAGATTTGGGATATAGATTATAACTCTGGAAAATAAATGGAAAAGTATCTTCTTAAGACTACCAAGAAGCAAAGAGTGGTTTTAAAATTGGAAGAGATAGCCCTTAAACATGTTCTGAAAATGTCACTTTTCAGCTGATCGTGTGAAGATAAGAGCAAGTATAGAATTAAATTATAAAAATTTTGCAGATAAAGCAGTTTTGCAGTGTTGTGGTTAGATTTGTCTACGCACAGATTTTCTAAGTCCAGAAATGTTCTTTTAAAGTATTGAAAGAATAATGATCAGTTGATGCATAACACTGTTTACTGGACTTGTCACTTGCTTAGTCTTGCAGACCTAGAGTGAACACCTGGAACTGGACTGAAGTACCTTGTGCAACAACTTTTATGCTTGTGTACTGTTATCTTACCTTTTGCGCATAATGGCTTTTCCCTTTTCATAATGTATATTTTTTTCAGTGAATGGAAAAAATAATGGCATTCTGTCTAAATACTTATGAACTTCTTATATAATATATTATTACTTATACATACAGAATTTGACTTTTTTTTCCCCCTTGATTATGCACAAATCACTACTTGAGTATTTTCTGTAAAGACTTCAGCTGGTGTGCTGACATTTGCAGAAGTGATTAGTCTTCTCTGGTGCCTCAAGAAGACACCTGCAAGAAGAGTAGACAGTTTTATTGGGATGCTATGAGAGTTTTATGCAACTTGTAGAGAAACAGGGAAAAAGCCCTGGGAACAAGGAGTACGATATGGTTTTAACGTCCTTAATGTGCTCTTTTTATTATTTTTTTTTTTTCTGGTAGTCATTTGTGGCAGTAGCAAGGAACCTAAAGACTAAATGTTGCTCTGTGGCGCAGACTTAGTTGTCTGCATTCTGTGTGCTGAATAAGTACAACATCCTTGGGAGAAAACCTGCTGTCAAGTAGAGATGGTATCACAATCATTACCAGTTAAGTCCTAAAATGGACCTTTTCTGTTCAGTCTAAGTCTTGTTTACGTCTAAATCTGTTTCCTACATTTTAATTAATCTATAATTGCACCTAGAACCTTAATTGTGAAACCTGTGAAAAATTGAAAAACTTAGAGAGAAACAATGTTCTACAAATTCCTTTTCAACAATAGGGCTGAAACCTTATCTACTGCAACTGGAATTAGGGATACCTTGCTTTGTCTTTGTTTAGACTACAAACTCTATTCTGTTTAAGAGATTAAATTCAGAGAGAGAAATAAATCACTGTATTACATTTTGTATGATGATTGAATTGTTTGTAAAAATGGAACATACTTTATATAGTTGCTAATTGTTTTGTAAACATTTCAATATTTGAGTTTGTAGCATGAATAGTTTTGACTGTGAGCAAGATTTGGATTACTTGCATTCTGTGTAAGCAAAACCTGGGTGCCTCTTGCTCACTGAACAATTCAGAACAGACCTAGGTGATTTGAGCCCAGGGGTAGAATTTGGTTCTACTGTGGCTGAGCCCAAGAAACCAAGGAACTGAGAAAATTCTCTCTTTAAGAGTCTGGGTTTTTTTAATTTTAATTTTTTTTTTTTATTTGGTGGTGTTAGTTTGTTGTTGTTTTGTTAGTTTGTTTGAATTTTTGTTGGGGGGGTATGTGGGATTTTTTTTGCTTGCTTTGTTTTGGTTTTGATTTGTTCATTCTTGCTGTCTTCCCTGGTCTTTGAATCTTGAAATTTTTTTTGCATACTGGTACAGATCAAATATGAGAGAGTGTAACTGTATATGAACTGGTCTGGTGGTCTTCTGAAAAGTGAAATAATGGTTTTAACTGTTTTTCTTTCTGGACTCTAATACATTAACTTTTCGTGTGTACTTTCAGAGGAATTGTTATCCCTCAGTTCTAGGGGACCTGTAGGTACCTGAACCATGAGATTAATTGGTATCCCAATCCACTGAAATCAAAGGAAGCTTGTCTCTCCCTGGATGTCTTCTGAGCTGTCCTAGGTCTGTATCAGATATCCTGTGAAGTCCAGCATGAACATGCCCACTACTAACTCCAGGTGGCAACTCCCTGTATGTATAAAGGAATGGACTTGCTGCCAAACTGTTCTCCTGGCTGTGGGTTTGAACTCTCTGAAGTGTCCAGTTGAAGTCAGGCAACAACTTTCTAAGCATTGCAGTGCCTTGGCTGATGTCCAGTTGGCTACTAAAGATCCCATCTCAGTGTATGTTTCCTGTTCAGTTCTAGACCTTCTGTTCTCAAACAAAATTCTTCTTAGTTTTTCACTTCTCTTACCACAGTTAGGTATGTAAAGTCAATTGACACCACTGTGTTTTGGACCAGGCTTCACTGACCTTTTACAAAAGGAACTGGGGTGCATATCTAGAAATAGTTTATTTCTCATTGGTGTGCAAATGATAGTCTCCACTGAAATCAAGTTCATGGGCTCCACCTCTCCTGATTTTATTGTGTGATGTGAGCTAAAACATAAGCAGTCTTCTGTCTTCTGTATTTAACTAACAGTGTTGCCGTTTTATCTTCACTTTCTAGTTCAGACTTCCAAACTGTGATGTAAGGGAATTGTCAGTGGTTGCCTTAGAAGTTATTCTTTCTATAGTACCTGTGACTTGTTCAATTTCTCATGTTTTCTGTTGAGCTTTGCATCCCCTATATATTGGTCATCTTCAGTTGGCTTCCAATTGGAGGCTGAAGTCTGTCTTCTGGGGCTGAGTTGAGCATAACTTTCCTTCCATTTTTTGGTGTCCAGCACATATTTGGGGTTTTTTTTGCAGGCTGTAGATTGACAGTGATCTGAAGTCCTAACATCCTTCCAGGTCTGTTTCCATTTAATGGAAGTAAAGTTTATTTTGCTTTGCTTCTGTTCAGCAAATCTGGCTTTTTCTAGAACTTTGATGGCCACACTTTTTACGTAGAACATCAGGTGATTGAGATATTTTTCTAAAGCATGATCTGTGCCAAGCAGGATCTAAGTGGCAGGATGCACTGACCATACAATTGTGCACTTTGTTTTCCTCTGTGTTCTTGCCAGAACCTTGATGGTATCTAACCTGATGATGGGAGAAAATATTTGTCATCAGTGATCTTCTCCAATTATCTCCCTGTGTATGTAGTTAAAATATTCCTTTTTTTTCACATCTACAAACTAGGTAAATAATTGCAGGCCCTGAGCTTTTTCCATGCCCTTTGTAGCCACTAAATATATTCACTCAATTCCTTCTGCTCATTCTAATGCCTAAAGCAATAAACTCCTTAGCTTTTTAGACTGTCTCTTGAAGAAAGTTCCCTATTTAGTAAGCATGGACTTTCTGTATGTTGAACTTTCTTATTTTCTGGAAATTTCCTGTCCAAACCATTCCTTGGCTGGATTAGTCTCGCATGCTGTCTGATTATACCAGCAATTTGCAAAACTAAAACACCAAATAGGGTCCCTATCAGTGTGATATTTGGTAGATTTTCCATTTATTGTTTGCTTTTACAATTAGCTTGTTTTATTGGTGGGGATAAAGTTCACGAGCCCTGTTTCTTTCCTTAGCCTAAAGCTACCTGCAAGAATGCTTTTCTTATCTTACTTACGGCTGTCATAGTAGCTTTTGTGTCACTGATGCCCAAATTCTGGGTGCACTTAAGTTAACAGTATAGTCTTCGGTTGCAATGTTCCTCATTGACCTATGAAGAAGAGAGGTGGTGCTATTTATCTATGCCTGTTCTTATTGTGTCAGCAAACTCTTTGAAATTATTCTGACCTTTTAGGGAACTGATCCAAGGAGCTTAAGTGACAGAAACTTAATTGCTTTTGATAGGATAGTTTCCTGTCAGTTTATTTGCCTGAGCTGCGGGAGCTGGCAGGGATTCCCAGTCCGTGGCGGAACAGACGGTAATGGCTCTGGTAGCAGCAGGCTCGTGTGATTGCTTACCTGTTTGATCAGGCTGCACTGGGTGCCAGGAGCACTTCCTCTTCTGAACTTCATCCGAAGCCTAACACACACCAGCAATTTAATTTGCTTGCTCTATTGTGGTAGCTAATGAAGCTGTTTGTCACCTCCCATATTTTCCCTTGTAGGACCTGCTTCTCAGGTAACTTGAAGCTTTAACAAATACCATTAAAGGAAGATGAGTATTCAAATAATCCGCAGCAGGAAAAAGGACTTTGCTCAGCTTTGTGTGAGGATTAAGAGGAAAAGAAGGCTTCACTCTTTTTTTCCCTCTTGCTTTTTTTTGGGGGTGTTTTTTTTGTTTGGTTTTTTGTTTGGTTTTTTGTTTGTTTGTTGTTTGTTTGTTTTTTGTTTTGTTTTTTTGTTGTTGTTGTTTTTCTTTTTTTTTTTTTTTAAGGAAACCTAATAGACTCTTCTTTGTAACACTGGGTTGCCACTGAATGTATACTAAACCGAGTTAGAGTCTTGGGAATATATTTCAGGCCGCATATTGTGCTTTTCTTCTTTTTTTGCTCCCACTTTAATATATATGAGGTGAAGAATCCCAGCAGGTGGCATCTATGGCAGTTGAGTCAGTTGTCATCTGCTTCCCAGCATGTAAGTCCATTGCTAGAAGAGCCACCACATCTAGAACACTGACAGATAAAACAAGGCATAAGACACTTTCAGATATGTCTTTTCTCTGATGCCAGTCACTTGATGTCACTAAGGGCTGAGACTGGACAGGCTGAGAACTTCCTGACTCTGCCTCCTTTAGGCTTTGGGACTGTTGAGTTTGATCATTTACTGGTATAATACATTGGGTGATTAAAATTAATTTTTCTGCCTTTAAGTAGTTCTCTTAATTTGCTCACTAAAGGTTAATAATCCTTTATGTGTGTTCTTGTCCACTATATTTTATAAAGATGATGTGTGATACTTGTACTTCAGCATTTAAGGTGGAGATGGCAGTATTGTGCTTCTTTGCTGTCTTTTTTGGAGACAAAGGCAAATTTCTTACTGAGATGCTCAAGCTGCTCTGTTTTTGCTGAGATCATGTATTCAAACAGAAACCTAACCACACAGGAGGTGTGCAATGTACAGTCTTTTCAACAGGAAGATAATTATGTCTTATGATAAAAAATACTGAAATTACGAAGCTGCTGGATGTAGTTAAAGATGAGTATGTAACTGTTGCAGGACAGTATGGTATTAGTTGAAAAGTTCTGTTATATAACACTTGGTTAAAAAAATTTAAATTAAAAATAACTTTTTCGCATAGAATATTGCCTGTGTTAGCTCTAGATTAAAATGGGAGAAAATTGGCTTTTGAGTAATTTAGAGTCTGAAGTTCACAGGTTTTCATAGTATTATGGAAATATTGTAAACACTCATAGAAAATACTACTTTCAAACATTGTCACTAACATTATGGGGGTCAGAGCACAAATTTTCTGGCTTCAAAAGCCCCCAGTTTTAAAGACCTACAATGTAAATGTATTCTTGATGGAACCAGAGCAGTCAGTGCCTCAGAACACCTGGAACTTTAGCCTTATTTTGGGAAAGCAACCAGATGCTGGCCTTGGTGTCCTGCACCTGTAGACACAGTGCCCACTCAGTACCATCACCTTGCACAGCATCTACTTGCACGCTGCAGTTTGAAGTCTGACTGCCACTACTTGTGGCTTAGCCTTTTGGTTTTGCATGATAATGTTAGCTATATAAGCAAATGCTGCTTAAATCTTTTACTGACAGAACCTTGCAGATGACATACTTGTTTAATTCTGACATGCTTTTACTTTTAATCTTGTAATTTTTGTCCTTAAGTTTTCTTTTCCTCTTCTGTAATACTTTTACACTTGAATGATTTCCAGCTACACTTCCATTCTTCACTCTGAATGAGAATGTGCATCTGCTAATGCACATCCTAGTGACTCACACAGTTATTAGTAGAATTCAGCAGAAACCAAATAAATTTGAGCACCTATTAAATCCTGAATAGGTACAAATGTGTTACTGTCAGGACTTAACTATTTTATCCTACAAGTAACATCTTTGATACTTAAGGTGTTTGAATAGCTGTCACAAAAATACGTGAAACGGAGTTCGAAGAGGTGCGAAGTATGATACATTTGTGTTCTGTGTATGCTATCTTCTTTTTTCCCTAATGCCTGAGATTGTATTCACAACTGCAGAGCTATTTGGCATTTGTTCCTTAAATGAATATTTGAAAGGGAACATTATATTTTGTAGTCTGGATTCTCTGTTGCCTGTTGAAATCCTATTTCACTAATTTATTTTCTCTTCCTCTGAAGTAGGGATTTCCTGAAAACTGGTTCCAGACCAGTACTACAATATAAATATTACAGGGTATAATATGATAGTACTACCTGTGTGTGTTTGAAGTTGAAGACTCATAGAAGGCTTTGGGTTGGAAGGGACCTTAAAGACCAGCAATTCCAACACCCCTGCTACAGGCAGGGACACCTTCAACTAGACTGGGTTGCTGAGACCCCCATTCAAACAGGCGTTGAATGCTTCCAGTGGTGGGACAGCCACAACTTCTCTGGACAACCTATTCCAGTGCCTCACCACTCTCACTTTCTTCCTAATATCTAACATAATTTTTCCCTCTTTCACTTTGACACTTGCTGTATCTAAATGGTGATTTTTAGAGTTATTGAGGTGATTCTTCTTCGTCTTCAGTGTTTTACCGTTGGACTTTTAATGAATGATTAAACTGTTTCATGGGGTCATTGCCACCATTTTGTTCCTAAATTGCAAGTACTCTGCTACTAGGAAAGCATTACCTTGTTTGAAAATTCTGATACATAGATTCTTTTTTTCTGAAGTCTATAAAGTGATTGATATGCACCGTTGATATGATTACACTGTTGGTTTGTTTGGGTTTTTAAAGTATTAATCAACCTCTTGAAACAGTTATATATGTAATTAAAAGTAATTTCTCATCAAAGGTGGTGATTGGAACCATGCCTCATATAAAACAAAGAGATCAAAAATCAATAGGGAAATCTCCAATTCTGTTTCAGTCTTTGTCCTAGTTTGGAGGACAGGTGTCTGCTAAGAAAAGCAGGAGCCTCTCTTTGAAATGGAGAATATAAACCCCCTCCCTCCATATTATTATAATTTTGAGATCAAGGGACTTTCAGGCAAAGATATGGGAATTAGGAATAACAGTTCTTTTCTAGGGAAATTAAAATAGAAATACAGTACTACAAAGAAACAAACTCCAAACCCTGACAAAGTCAGAGTACAACCTGACACCCCGTCAGGCAGGGTGTTGGTAGCAGTCCCATTAAATGGTGGCTGCATCCTCCTGCAGTGACAGATGTGATTCAGTTGGAGCAGTGGTCCTGCAGAAGGTGCAGTTTCCCTCCGGAGGTCCAGTGGTGATGTGGAGAAATCTGGTTTTCCTCTGGAGTCCAGTGGAGAAAGGGGCTCCCTTAGTGTCCCAAACCTCTGTTTTTATCTTGGTAAGAAATGTTGGGCTCTTCCCCCTGACTGGAGCAACTTCCAATGGGATGAAGTAATTTTATCAGTCACACAGTGGGACTCAATGGCCATTAGCCGAAGATACCTCCCTGGAGGAAGAATGGGTTGTGAAAAGATAAAGAACAATGCCCTGCCTGGTTTCAGTGGATGGCCCATTAGCAGAATATCTGCCGTTGAGATAAGGATCACTGCCCCCACCCTCCACAGATGGGGATGGAATAGATACCTTTTATCACACTCTGTATTATAACTCAAGACATCCTTCTATGATTCAGCTATGTTTCTGCTGCACATGAAATCATCAAGACTAAGAGCAACAGCAAGAATACTTTCAAAAGATAAAAATAGTGGCTTGTGAACATGAACTGTGTGTTTCATTATGTACTAAAGTGCTTATGATGATGCTTGTAAATGCCAACAATTTTGATGCTTATCAAAGCATGCAAAAGAAGAAGGAGATTCATGTTATGAAGTTATGACTACATTTTTTGAAGTTTCAATGTGTCTGTGGTGGCCTGGTAAGACTGCAGCACGTCAAAAGTGAGTATCTGAAGATGTGTCTCTTTTTGATGGCTCATGTTTGGGTTTTGGAATTACTTTACCTTGTTTTTCTATTTACTAGTCATATGAGCTATTTAGTGGCTACATTGATGATATGGTGCCACCTGGCCACTCCGTTTGGTTTCCTTAATGGAAGGATCCTGGTTTTTAATGTTGGAGGCAGAAAAATTGCCATTCTGCAGCTGATGGGGTTTTTCTCATGATACTGTATCATTCTTTTTCCACAGGCAAATGTATATACAGACAGCTCTTGTGAATTTCTGTAAGCAGAGATGCAATGTTTCCATGTAATACAAGTACTAAATATTAGGAGATGAAAGGGAAGGTGAGGATTAGTCAACAAAATGTGGATATATGTAACCTTGATTGTTTAAAGTTATTTTCTTTTAAAATACGGTGCCTGTTTAGATCACAAATGCATTTTAATTGTTTCCATCTTTCAAAATATGTCTAGCAAGTTCAGTTTCTAGTTGTTGTTATACAAATAAACTGGTATTAGAGGCATTGCTTTCTTCCTTTCAAACATACTTTCAAATTAGTGCTTAATGTGGTTTGAAGATTTTGCCAACATACTCTCCCAGATCGTTCTCTTATAAGAGAGTGGTTGATTACATCTATCTTTCTTCTTTGGTTTACAAATGCCAATATATTCCAAAGAATGCAAACCCTGGGACCATTTGTCATCACACTTTGATTGTAGTTCACTTCATTATTGTATGTAGGAGGAAAAGCAAACAATTAGATGCCTGAACAGTGGAGGGGAGGGGGAAGTTGGAGTGTCAGGACATGCTAAACATTCTTATTGCATTGCATACTTTAACCTCCTATTGTTTTCTCATTGCTTTTAACACTTACCTGCCCGGATGTAATAGTTGTAAATACTTTTAAAAACAAATCAGGACTGTTTGGCTGAAATACTAAATATGAACTGTCTTGAAACAAATGGAGTCTAAGGGCTACAGACCTTTAGGGTTTGAATCCTACCTAACCCTGTGTGGGTTGCACAGATGAAGCAGAGAATTTGGTGTAAATGCAATAGCATGCAGCGTTTCTTAGCATGTTCTTTATAGATTTAGGCTCAAAGCAGCAGTTTCAGACCTTGAAACTGTCATAGATGATCTGGTGAGTAAAGCGATACTAAGATCAGGATTAATGCCCATTCCTCTGCTAATAGTGAAAAGGGCTCAAACAAAACAGTAACCTCAGACTGAGTCAAATACAGCATTTCAGTAGTACTTCCTTCTGTTCCCAGATGCATATCCTGAAACAAGTGACTTGCTGTAGTCATTAAATAGGCTGTAAATCAACAGTGAAGTGTATTGCATCTTTCCAAAGGAACTGTGAATTGGATCTCTGCCCACTAAATTAGCCAAGGTGGCAATTCAAGAAGAAAATATGTTAAGTGATGGTGATGAGATGTACATGCTCCACAGAAGAGCAGAACTGAAGACTCAGCTGTTCTCAGACACTTTGAGTGTTTTAAGGCTAATAATTACTTCAATTTCAGAGTTAAAGCTTCAATAGTGTTGTTTTCCACTTAATCTGCCTCAAGTCTTCGTATTGCTAGAACCTTAAGTGTTGAAGACATCTTACTGGAGACTGTGTACTTGTCCATTTCTTCAAGACTATATTTTTCGGCCAGTGGTCTGTAATTTTGCATTTCAGTGACTTTGGGAGCTGTTTTGTTAATTGGACCATGTGGAAACAAGGATATCAGGGCTGTTGATTGGCTTTTTTTAAAGCTTTGTCCCCTGATAATATGGCAGGATTTAAATGAGAAAGATGTCTGAGGCAAAATAAGATACTTTTACTTAGAATCCCTCTACTGCTTCATTCATCAGTCAACCTAATCTGAAAACGAATCTGAAAAATTTCAACATCTTCCTTTTGCTGATGCTTAGTGCCAAAGTATCTAAAGTTCCTAGGTAGCTATATGGTTCTTAACTAATATTATTCTATTAAACAATTCTTAAACCAGCATTCGCCACCTAAAGTGCTTCAATTACCCCTTAAATGAGCCACCACATGCATTCAAAAATCTGTTAATAGCCAGTTTATTAGTAGATAATAAGATCTACAGGCTTAGAAGCAAAACTGTGGATTTACTCAGACTGTCCCTTTGGATACACAAAGCTGCATGAAGAGTCCATTGGTGCCAATACAGGATCTGAAATTTTAGGAACAGTCATTGTATCATTTGACAATTTGGTTTGATGCAGCACTTAATGAAGTTGGTAGGAGGGCTGCCCTTTGCTTCCATGTCCATTATATAGCCCTTTAACACATGAGCAGAAATTTGTTTTGTCCAAAGAACACCCATCAGCTGGGGTGGATTTGTAAATGGACTTTGCCTGAGCCCATCTTCCCTGCTCCCATTTAGCTACAGGTTTTCTTTTTAAAATGCAAAACCAAGTGATTTTTAGTCTGGAAGCTGGTTTAAGGCTTGCTTTGCCATGCATGGCTTTTCCAAAATTTAGGGGGGGAAAAAGAGACACCTTTTCAAGTCATTTAGGTCCAACTAGGGAGATCAATTGTCCTGAGAATCAGGATTCTCATAGCCTGGGAAGCATTTGCACAAGGTGTCAGTTCTCTGTTCCTGACCCCTGCTTTTGGCAGGTCCGCAGTTCCTGACCAAAGAGGAGCTTTTAAGATTCTGCTGATGCTCCTGTTAATTACAGTGTTTCCATCTGTTGTCCACAGAGGCTCAAGCGCCCTGAAAGGCATCGATTTTCAACTCTGGGTTGCCTCATGAGGCTTAAGAGGGAAAAAAAATATTTTTCTTTTAATTTTAATTTTAATTCAGAATTATGTGTTTGGGGCTGTACTAAACCAAATCTAAGAAATGATGGGGAAATATCTTGGATTATCTATTTTATGATCCCTTTGCAATTACCCTTCTCAGAAAAGATGTATATTAAGGAGGCACAACACATTTGTGTACAACTGAATTAAATAAGTAGTCTCTCTTATAATATCTTTAGAGTTATTGTCCCAAGGCTTGGCATTTTTTTGTCTTTTGTCTTTTTTATATGTATTGAAGCTTTGTTTTTAAATCAGGAGCAGTTGTCTTCTAAGTTTTCCTACCTAGACCAGTTCAAAATCTTGTTTTCTTTTACTTTTCCATTTTTTAAAGCTGTTAGAATGCAATTACTTTTTAATACATGCTTTGGAGATACAATTATTGCCTTTGTGGACTCTCCTTATGCTTAGGAGTTGGTCAAATCACCAAAATTGCCTGCTGTTCACTTCATTCCTCACTTAAAAGTTTCATTGTATAACTTTCCTGAAGTCACTTAACTGAGATCTAAATCATACTCAAAACAGTGGGATGCAGCAATAGTTGGCTTCTGCTCTAGTGACTCAAGCATTTATTATTTTTTATTTTGCTCAAATTTTTAAAGTGAAACTGATAAATTATAGTACATTTTAATATCTATTGTGATAATCCTCATCTGTTTTAGGCATTGTTTGGTTGTGACGTAAAAATAACATGTATGTGTAGATAGAAGAGCTGAAAATCAAATATGGTGCTTGAAGAATTACTTTTGGTATCACTTTCAAGAAGTGAGATCAACAAGCTGTGAAAGAAGGAAGTGGCAAAAAGTCTTTATCACCTGAATCCTTTATCAGCTGAATAGAATAGAATAGAATAGAATAGAATAGAATAGAATAGAATAGACGGTATGATCCTGTTTGACCAGAAAAATGATCTGCTACATCACTTCTAGTTTGGTTTCTAGGTACCACACAAAGTGAATTCCCACTCTTAACCATGCAGGCGTAGGTGTGCACCAATACAATGAAACAACAGCTAAACAGGAATAGTGAATTATTAAAAGAATATTTCTTTGAAATATATGACTATTGAGAAGATGTAGCATATGGGTGTGAGAAGATCATTGGATTTTAACTATTTTTTCACTTTAGTGCCATTGTGAGAAAGATAAGGGGAATTTCTCTATTGAGGCCATATAGGTTTTGAAAAGGTGAAAATGTCTGCTTTGTTTGGGCATGTCCCTGTGTTGTCTGGCTCTGTCATGTCTTGGGTCAGCAGGTGGAAAAAGCTTCAAAAATCCATGTATGACAGCAGTGTCAGATAAAATGTTAAGAGCATCCAGTCCTTTTGTGATTAGATGTTTTTTCATGTCAAAATTTAACTTATGCGTTTTAAGAATTGCAGGATAAATGTGTCTGATTTTGTACGTGTTTTTGTACGTTGTCTGTGTTTAATAAAGTGAATGCTAAGCTTTTGTCCACATAGTGTGAAAATAAAATGCACTGTATGGTTTGTAGGAATTACACTTACTGGTAGCAGACTTTCAGAGCATAGATGTTCTGCTGAAGCACAGATTGAGATTCTGCTTTGAGAGACCATAATTAACTTTGCTTTTTTTTTTGTTGACCTGGCTTTTCTACCTTTGTAACATTAAATCTTTGTTATTGGAGAGGGAAATCATAAGTAACTTGAAAACTTAATCTGTTGTGCTGTGTTGTTTGTTAACTTTTTTGATATTTGCACCTCCAAATTTTTATTTATTGGTAGAAAAATCAGACTACGTAGTAGACTGTTCTCATATCTAATTCTAGATAGTGAAATATTTTTGTCACATGAAGGTAAATAACCACTCCTATATGCTTAAAATCCTTGTAATAAAATGTGTCAGTTTTCTTTAAAATGAAAGGATAAAAAAAAATCTTAATGTGTGTGCATTTTTAAAGACTGAAAAGTATGCAATGCTGAATGGATTTAACCAGTCCACATCTGAATAATGTAAAGACAGTATATACTGGGATGGTCCAATGCAAGGCAAATGTTAAGGATTTTTTTTTTTTTTTAAAGTTTTCTCAAGTGTAAAGAATTTCTGCTCTGTGCCTAAGTGAGAGGAAAAGGATGGATCCTGCTTTCTTCACAGAAACAGTCTACTGAGGTTGTCTGGACTACTTGCATTAAAAGCATTATCTGGACTCATCCCAGAGCATTACAGGTGATGTTCCAAGGAACACATAATATGTTTTGTCTGTGTAAACAAGGGACTGCAGGACCTGGATACTTTATTGACCAAGATTAATTTTGAGAAATGTGAATGAGAATCAGCTGCTGTGGGATTTTCAGTATCTAATAATTTACTTCATTTATAGTGCTCTTCACTTTACGGTTCTTTCATGCTCCACAGTGTTTATTATAAAGCTAGCTTATATTTTTCCCATGAAGACTCTCCACTGCTCAGAGAAAATATCTTTGAAAACATATGTTGTTACATAAGAGCCTGTTTGTGGGAACTTTGGGGAATTTGTGCTGACTGGCTTAATCATCCTCTGGAGAGCAACAACCCCTACTTCCTGTCTGCTTCTATTACTTGTCGCTGTGCCTTAAAAAGAGACTGCAACAAGGAAGAAAACATTTCTGAACCAGCAGAAAACACTTAAAAATGAAAGAAAACAAATCAAATAACAGCTATGTGAGAACAGTTCATAGTAAATAATAAACACCTCTTGAATGTTGCACATTTGATCTATATAACATAATGGTAAAAAATGCAGTGTGCAGCTTTCTCTGGCCTTCAGCATAGCTCAATGAAAGTCTGATGCCAGCTTGGAAGTAATTTCCACAGATGTGGATTAGTATTTATTTTATTTGTCTCTAAGGTGGACATGTTAAGAAGCTTCTTAAAAATTAGGACAGATTTGTAGCTGTTGTGTGTATTCATGTGTGTTAGATGCTCTTTAGATGCATATATGAAAAATATCTTTTAATGGCTGAACCAAGACAGAAAAATAGGCCAACTGCAGCTCCATATTTAGGTAGCATACCCCTATCCCATGTGTTCTTTCAACAATGTAGTAAAAAGAGCTGGTGGTTTATACCCTCTGAGACGGTCCTGTACAAAAAAAAAAAAAAAAAAAAAAAAAAAAAAAAAAACCAAGCAAAAAACACACCCAAGAAAATAATTTTTCATAACCCAGGGGAAACCACTGGCTTTTGTAGACACATTCTCCTTGCTGTGTCTGTAATGTACCTCCAGTTCCTGCTCTGTCCTGCTCTAACCAAGAAGTGTTCAGTTAGTGCTGCTCTGTCCTTTTGAATCTAATTTCATGACCTTGTTTCTAGAGCAGAATCCTTCATGTTTTCTTGAAGTGGGTTTTGCAAACAATACCAGGAAGGTATAGGAACTGAGTACAATCATAAAATAACGTACTTCAGTCTTGGAAGTTAGAGGTCAGTTTTCATTAATATACATTTTCTTTGGGTTTGTATATTTGATGAGATTGAGGTGCTTCTTTTGTTGCTTAGCTGAAGAATAAGTAAGAATCACTCACCTTAAGCCAACCTTTTAATATCCTGTTCCTAATAAAGGTGCTGAAACAGTACTCCATCTTTCTTGATTTGTCAGAATTTACCCTTGTCCTGAATCCTTAATTCCTCCTGGTTTGTGTGAGGTTACCTCTCAGATTTTTCTCTGGCATTTTTTGGCTTCTAGTGTGAAGAAATGCAGGTTTCTTATATCTGAAGCTAGCTTTCAAGCACTCTAATCTACAAACATGGGTTTAAGTATTGTTTCTATGCTGTGTGACTTGAATCTCTGCACACCTCAAGTGTTTCTGTCTTGCTTAAAATCTTCCTTTTTACTGTGAAGTATCAATTCATGTTCATGATAGCTGAAACAGGTTTTTAGTCTGTTTGCTGTAAAACCTCTCTTCATTCTCTCTGGATAAACTACATCACCACTTCACTGGGTCAGTAAAGCCCCAAACTGTGAGATCATTTCAGAGGAGATGGGCAAGAGCTATTGATCAGGTGCTCACTTTCAAGTCTTACCAATCTGCCTGCGTAACACTTGTAGGATCAGACTTTCTGGTCAGCACTAATGTTTAAAATTCTTTTCAATGTGGCTGTTGTGCTATAATGCAAGATCCTTTTCTTCAGAAGCAAAATACACACATGGTTGCTCTGTGTTCTCTCAGAAAGTGTATCTCTGTTGCTGGTAAGAAATGCATCCCCGTAGACGTGTTTGGGGACCTTCTGGGTCCAGCCATATGATATACTCCAGACCTTGGAAGTTTTGTATCTAAGGGGGAAATGTGTGTGCAACCAGCAGTGAGGAAATCAGGAAGTTAGATGATCTTCCTTCCCCCTCTCACCTGAGGATGAAACAAAAGTAAATTCAGACTGCACCTTTCTGTGCAAACAGGCACTGATACTGCATGGTTTCACTACCTTCCTTGGAAGAAAGGCGGGGGAAAGGCAAACTATGACATGTACTGCAAGTGTTTCTTGCAAGACATATTTAGAGCCAGAATGAGATAAGAAAGCAGAGAAATGAGAGAAATTCTTAATCTTTAATTAGCGAAATTCTTATTGTATATTTTGCTGTTTAAAGGGAACCAAGACAATAAGTAGGAATTTTCTTATAGATTGAAAAGAGAACCAACTCAGGAAATAATTTCTCAATGCTGAATATTTCCGATACCTCTGGAATTTTCAAATTATATTTGTTATAAAAAATAGTGGAGGATATTCCCCTGTTTTGAAGTTCTTACTGCAAAAGGCATATTTTTATATATGTGCAAAATCCCAAACGCCTGTGAAACAAGAAAGTCCAGACCAGTGTTTACTTCTTCCTTTTACCAGATAATGAGTATTTTAACAAACTGATGCAAAAGTCTTAGCTTTAGCACAAAAGCCTTTTAGTCAGGTATGGAGTTGGGGACAAATATGTTTTATTTTGCATTTTGGAGAAAGGAAAGGAAATATACTTCATTATAATTTTGTCTTCCAAAGTAGCACGTGGCTTTCTGTGTTCAGGAAGTATTCAGTTCTGGAAACCTTCCTGTTTTCCTTTAGCTGAGAGCTGTCCTTTTGTTTGTGGCATCAGTGAAGGAGTTTGAGTTAAAACCCAGGAGTGACAGCAGCACTCCCCTCTATGGCCTTTTCAGAGCATCACCTTTGCAGCTTAATTTAAATTATTATCATAGCTGAAAGTGGCATAGCTGCTGCCTTCTGCAAGCTCACAGGAACATACAGAACGTGTAATTCTTAAAGAAACCCCAAATGAAATCTGAGATTCAAGTTCTACCTAAGCAATAATTTTAAGTGTCTCTATTTTTAGGTGTAGGGTGCTAATTGGGTGGTATTGATATTATACTAAATGAACATGCATCATTGAAGTCTATTGTTGCATTGCTTTGTTTAAAATATGTAGTACTTTGCCAGCAGCAGCATGCTGATGGAAAACTGTCACAACAGCGATCAGTACAATCTGGGAGTTAAATTTGACCGAAACATATGTCTTCAATTTTAATAGCTCAACTTCCCAGATGCCCTAGAGGAGAATATTGCCTGAGAAGGAGCTTTTCATGTAAGAATAATTTGTGTTAAGTAGCTCAGTGATCTGTTTGTTAGGTTAGAGCTGACAGTTTGTTTATATTTCTAAAGGGGTATGATGAATGGGGGAGAAGTTGATGCTAATTAGCCTAAATTGTTCCTAAGAATGCAGAGCACTTTGCCAGTTTCATTGTTTCTGTTTCTTTGCACATTTTCAATAATTGAATAGAGCTCAAACCATTCATCATAATTTTAGGTAAGATGGAAATAAATGAATATAGCACGGGTTAGTCTGTGTGATGGAAGATGTCACTTTAGAGGTCTATTAGATAAGACATCAGGCTAGGACTAATGTAGCATTTTCTAGGCTGTTTCTATGAATATAGCAATGTGAGTCATTTGAGATAAAAAAATAATTCTTTCTGACATGATACTAGTGTTAAATATTTCTTTCAAAGCTTCCTTCTCTCATTAGCATAATGTTTTTATCTTAACTCTCAACTGTTACCTCTGACAGTCCATATGACAAAACATGCAACTTTTCTGTTTACTGTATATCAGATACAATAAATCTAAAAAATCTTCCTTTGGGAGGCCAAAAATGTTGGACAGGTGTCATATGCAGAAGGTGTTAGAAAAAGGGGATAAAATGAAACAGAGGCAATACAAATGTAACAGGAGAGAAGCTTTTATTATTGTTTTACTTCAACATGCTGTACTACTCATTGCTTCTAGGTTTGAGTCACATAATTCTGCTCAAATTCAAAACATCCTATTCATACACAAATAAATAATTTTATAAGAATGTGTTTTTTGTATCAAACATTTCCTTGATAAATTGAAGTTAGATTTGGGGGATGGGGACTTGGAATGTTCTGTTTTCAGTCCTTATACAAGACCATTCTTTTTTAATTTATGCACATATAATACCACAGGAAGAGATGGTATAAATTTGTGGACTGTGGAGAATGAGTGAACATTTTTGAATCAGGATCTTTAAAAGGGGTGAAATTTGAGTATGATTAAGTTAGGAAAAAGGCTCGCTTACGGCGGAAGTCAGAGACTCTGTATACATTATAGGCATGTCATGGCTTTTAAAAAGTTATGTTAGACTTCTATACAAATTGCAAAGGAATTTGTATAACCCCAAACAAAATTCTGTGTGGCTCTGAATTCTTGCAAAAATACAAAATAAAGTAAAAAGGAGTGAAATAATAATAGTAGTTAGTATTCTGGTCAGGAGTGAGTGTTGCTGTAGGGCAGGCTGCATGGGTGTTTTGTTGGTCACTAATTTTCTTGGAAGGAAATGATCCCATGGCTTATGCTATCCGCGTTTGTGCATATTTGCCCTATAATTGGCATTTATTAAGGGGACTTTAGGTTTGATGGATGACTGTCAGGGTATTGCCTGCTAGCTTTGATGCGGATTGCTTTTGCATGAGGTTTTTTTACATTAACTCATTAGAAACTCTGCTTTGCTTCAACATTCTCTTTATTTACCTTCTGAAAATGCCATACTTTTCAGCCTGAGTTTCAAGGGACTTAGTATGGTTTTATTTGTGTACCAGTGTTTTAATTTGAACAGATGAAAAAGATGCACAGCAGGAAAATACTAAATTTTCAATCTGTGAATCTTAAATTCTTACAAGTTTCAGCTTAATTGCTTATCTTTGAAATGCTAAGCTGCTAGCAAAATATATTTGGTTTATAGCACTGACTTCTGTGTTCCTAAATTTTTTTAAGGGGAAAAAAGGCAAGCAAAATCCAGTCCCATAAAAGCAGCAGGTATAGTAATATTTTCACAGCAGGTCGATATTCAATGAATGTTCAACAAATCCAGGATTGGTGTCTGAGACATATTAGTGGTTTCTTCAAGACTGGATTGATTTGGTCTGTTCCTGTAATCTATCTGGGACATAGGACTGTTAATTAGATTAATTAGTTATAATGTGATTTATAAGGCAGTTATAATAAAACTATGGGTACCAATGTATTTAATCGCATGGCCATGTTTTGATTTGACATTTAGAGAAGCATACAAAAGGAATGGAAGTTGTGCATACTGACTCTGTCTCTTTGAACATTCCTTTAATAAAACATTTTCCCTACAGGTAGCTGTGCAAAGGAGAACTACAGCTTGCTGCACTAAGCAATGTTTCTCTGAGCATGAGGAAATAATTGGAATGTTCAGCAGGTTAACTTCTTCCTCTGGGTTCACATCACAAGAAGAAAATTTGATGGAAAACTTCCTACTTTTTTTATATTTTCATTGTTTACTGCCTTGATGTTTTAATAAGGCATTGCAGATCTTGTGCTTGCCACCCAAAAAGAAAAGGCAATTTTTTTTTGCAAATTCCTGACTTGTTTTGCTGTTTTCAGTTGATGCATGTGTAACACATTTCTTACAATGTATAGTAAATGTAGAATAAAAAGAATATCGAGTGTAATTCTAGATAGTTTGGATCTGAAGATTTGAATCAGACATCTGACTGAGTAACAGGACATGAATCCATCTTTTCTGCTGTACAAAATATTTGTGAAGGATATGAGTTTATTTGCATTGATCCCAAAATGAAATGATGGATTTACTTGTTCCCAGTCCTGTATATTACTTGTGCATGGTATTGCATGAATGGATTCTCTGAACCATCTGACATGCTGAAGCCCAAGCATTTGTTCAGGGGTTTGCAAAGTCACAGCTCCTTGGCTTGTACATTGTAGTTGCTGTAATTAGCTGTAGCTGTCAGAACTGGGACTTTTCTGTTAATTGCAATTAATCTTGACCTTTTATGTCATGAGGAACTAATTTCTATTTCTGGCAGTAAGACTTCAACGAGTATAATAAAGAATCTGTTAACCAAATATAATCCTATTCTTATGAATTTGTAAATTAAAAGGCCTGTTAACCTCACTGAACTGGAAAAAGTTCATTGGAAGCATTTGAAAAGTTCAGCTCTCTTATTTACTTTTCATGGCTTGATATAATACTCCAGAGGTATCAATGCCAGACAAAAATGAAACTAAGTGAATTAATATTTTGTTTATTTGATTTTAAAAATTAATTCTGTCTTTTACCTTTGTGTAGCAGGGAGTAGGGAATAGGGAGCAATAGATTTGGCAGAATAATGTTTACTTGTGATTTAAGCTTTTGAGTTCAGCCTGAGAGAAGCCCCAAATACAGACCCAAGTGTGAATTATTAATGTTTCTGTGGTTGTGATGCCAGTATAAGGGAAGCAAGGTTTATAGAAACATAAAGGCAAGCCTGGAAAACAATCAGTTGCTTAACCCATGCTTGTTCTGAGTAAAAACTGAGCTTTGATTTTTACCAACAAAGAATTTGAGTAACACGAAATCAAAAAGTTGTTGCTAACCAAGGAATTTTGTTTTGACTGAAAAGATGATCAGGTGATTAATTCTTGAACTCAACCAGTCACAAGTAGTTGGTGACAGTAGTCATCAGCCATCCTCTTTCTTACAAACAATGAAAAAACAAATGATGGAGACATACAACTATATTGTTCACATACATTGTTGTGGCTTATTTGACTACAGAAGCTTGTCTAATAAGAAATGCAAAGGACTGCAAGTTGGACTTTGTCTTTTCTTGCTGGTTAAGCTGCTATTCTGCTCTCTTTTAGCATATGTACAACCAGTTTGAATGGGACATTGGGTACAGGTGGGGGAGAAAGAAAGTTTTATGAGGGCCGTGCCATAGAAAAATTGGTTCGTTTCTACTGTAAAGCGTTTTTCAAGGTTGATCACAAAGATCATGGGGCATTAAAAAGGTATATTCCACAAATTGTCTGGTAGAGAAATTTCTTATGGTTGATCATTCCACCCTTTAATGAAGTCAAAGTGTTTTCAAAGCTGAGTTAAACTGTGTTCTACATCTTACTCTTTCCCCACCACGTCTTGGTTTCTACTTCTGTCTACACTGTTACGCTGGATGCAAAATTTTCTTCAGCTCCTGCCTTTCTCACTGTTGTCTGCATGGACCAGTGCAGAGAGTGACTCATGTGGGCAGGTGACAGAAAATGGAGCTGTGCTTTTGGCAGTGAGCAGCTGAGGTTGTGATCCAGGAACCTTTAATGGCAGCTCCAGGTGCCATACCCCCCAGAAATGCATGGCACAAAGAGGCCTCATCATACATTGAAGCATTAACAGTTTTGAGCTGTGCCCATTAAGCTTAGGACTCAATAATTTATGTTCACGAAACTCCAAGTTATCTCCATTCCTTAAGCCTTTTGAGTTATATGCCTGTCTGTGAAAGACCACACCTGTAATTTATTTAAGGAGCAAGAAGGCTGATCAATACTACCAAAGGAGAGTGAGT
This sequence comes from Catharus ustulatus, assembly GCF_009819885.2. Lineage (NCBI taxonomy): Eukaryota > Metazoa > Chordata > Aves > Passeriformes > Turdidae > Catharus > Catharus ustulatus. The sequence goes on from NC_046226.1 coordinate 25,010,443, forward strand.
TTTTAAAGGTCAGTACTGTCCTGGGTAAGTAGTATGCTGTGTGTTGACAGTTGAACCTGGAGAATCACTTCTGTTCCTGGCAACACCTATGGTATAGAAGTGGAAGATGCCTAAAATGCCTATTTCAGTTAATGAACTGTTTTCTATGCTTTAGAAAGTTTTTCTGGAGTATTTTGACACCCTGAAAAAGATAGGACATTTTTCAGTTACATGAGGATAAAAATCCCCTGTGGCACCATAGCTTAGAGAACCGAAGTCCATGGATAGGTGGACAATAGAAAATCTAAAATCATCACATATAGAGGATGCAGAGAAACATACATACTTCATCTTCTTAAGTAGCCTGTTACATACCAAACTCTAGATTCTAGTGTGTGTTGTTCAGATGTCTTGGACAGAAAGCACAAAACATTCCTGAGTATCTAAGTTTTTAATTTCCTTTTCCATATCTTCCTTTACAGAGGTCAGATTTTCCCCTGGCAGTCACTTAAGGTCACAGTACCCAAATGGCAGCAGCCCTCTAAAATGCTTTTTGAGGATCTGACTGTAAATTGTTGTGGGAGCCTAGGTCTCAAATCATTGTGGTCCCATGTCAGCGACTTCCCTTTAAAATTTTTTGTGTTCAGGTAAATTGTTACCATGACAGTTTGATAAACCATGCACCAAGAATATTAAACCTACCCAGTGGTACATACCTGTGTGAAAATTCTGCCTAGAACTTTGCACAAATGTTGCTAAATCAACCACTGTTTGGTAATAATGAAGCAAATACTTGTAAAATAAAACTGGTAAACATTTTTTTTAACCAAAAGTGTGTTTAAATATGGTCCAAATATACCATAGATTTTGTTGCGATTAAGTGAATCCAGTGTAAGTAAACCTTTAAATACTTTGTGAAAAAGAGAATTTGGGGTGCAGATTTGAATCTGGTATAAAATCACTTATATACATTAATTCAGCCTGAGATGGCAAGATCTGAGATGTCTTATTTCACCTCTCCTGTAAGGAAATATGCTACAGTGTATATTTCTGCATATACCATGCTGCCAATGGCAAACGCCAAGGCTGTTTCAGATATAGGTATGAAAAATAATGGTTTTTAACAGGAAAATTATAATTAAAATTGAGCCTCTGTCATAATGGAAAGAGAAAGGTGCATCAATGGTGTTTAGCTGTTTACAGTCAGAGCAAACATGCTTTTGTTGGTTTTTTTTCCAAGGACTCTGCAGGAAATCTTTCTCTCTTCACTGGCTTTGCATATCAGGCACACAGAAGCTATGTTTAAGCTAGTAGACCTGGAAGCATTTCCAGCCTCGAGGGTCTGAGCATGTCCAAGGTTGACCTCATCTCATGTTGCAGCAAAACTCAAGCAACAAACTAAGTCTTCTGCCTCACCCTGCACTCACGTATCTCAGTAGTGGGCTGGAACCCAGATTTTCAACAGCTCTTTTCTCCTGTCCCCTCAGGTACTACTGATTGATGGGAGGGAAACCTGATTATGAGGCCAGATGGGAGCCAGACCATACAATAGTTGATCAGCCTGGTCCTGATGATCAGGAGGCCAAGGTACACAGTCACATAAAATGCTCTCACTGTTAAGCGAGGTGCAGCAAAAAAGTAACTCATGATCAGGAGGAGTAACTTGTCTTCCTCTCAGCAGGTAGAGGAAACTATTTATGATGTTGCTGTGTATTAATCAAATAGTATATGATAGCATGCTTAAAGGCTTTGAATATCACTTCCCACTAAATCCCCAACAACTTTTATTTTACATAGTGAAGGAGAATAAATAAAGCTGTATATAATAATGCATCTTCAAATGAATCAGGGTAAGCCATTAAAAGTGATTAAGATGCATTTATCACATCTTGTTGGCTAGATGAACACTTTTCCTATCTATAAGAAAGGATTCAGAGGGGAGAAGCCCTTTGCTGGTTGAAGGTTCTAGTCACTCCCACAAGCCAAGCCATTGAAAAGAGCTGCATATATTGCAAATAGTGCTTTCTGCAGTTTATTCCTGGCTGGGAGACTGGTAGTATAAATAAACAGCATGCTATCTGATTAAAAAGAGTTAGTTACATATGTATATTGGGAAATAAAGATGCAGGAATTCTTTAGAATTCTCGATGTAGAAATTAAATCTTTAGAAAGAAGACTTTCTGAGGAAGGGTAATTTCTATCAATCAGGTTTCTAATGTGCATATTCAAAATGTTAAGTTATTCTAACTATTATTTGCCACTGTTAGAAGGCTGCAGAGATGTTCATATGACTGAATTTTCTTAAGTGAAAAATGGAAAATTGTGTGGGGTAAAAAAAATAATGTGAACACTTTCAAATTTGATACCAGACAAAAGAAAAGCTACCCATTTGAAATCTGGAGAACTTTACAATGCTTCAAGTAAGTAAAAGCAGATGTTGCAAAGTTTAGAAAATCAAGACATTATTTTCCTGTTTCCACTGAATATTTCTAAACACATTATAAATAAGCTTTGAAGTCGTACGAAATACTGTGTTTGTTTTGCTGATAGCATCTTTTCATAAAAAAAATTTTATCAGTGCTTGTTTAAGTTATGGACTAAATGATATCTGGCTAAACAACTGGCTGTATCTTTTGCAAATACAATACTAAACTACTTGCTGTGTCTGAGCCCTTCAAAAACCTATCTGATTGATCTTCAGAGTTTAATTTTAAACAGATTAAATATTGCCTGTTTACCGATGCAAAAATTAGAGTAATCTTCTGCAAGCTCTTCAAAAGAATATGATTTTCTTTTGTTGCTGTAAAAACGTAGTTTTAAATCAAGAAATTGTTCTAAAACACTGAACTAAGTCAGTGAAAGAGTTGTTTTGGGTGTCTGGCTCATTGTTTGCTTACAGTAAATGTTCATAGGCTTTAATAAGCAGATCAATCAATCTGTATTTGTGATTGTAAAGGCCCTCACTGGGGATATTGTGCATTAAATCTTTTATACAATTCTGTTAAGAGGACACCACTGAACAATGGACTTGTGGAAGATTTGCCAGATAAAGCAAAGTGTTTCCAAGTAGCAATCTTCTGTTTGGGCATATGTGTATCAAAACAGCATGGGGATTAAAGGGAGACTTATTTGAATTAAATGCAATTAGTAGCCAATCTTAATTTTAAAAAGAGTCCTACAGTATTGTCATTGTCAATGACAATAATATTATCATTCCTCAGTTAGTGAGTCCTGAGAAGACTGAATGTTGAGAATGACAAAAGAATTAAGCAGTCTTGATATTTGTCACCCTGTATTATCACACTTCACACCAAATGAATTTCCATTTTACAGTTCTAAGTTCCTGAGCCTGAGAGGGGAAGAAGAAGAAATGTTAGACCATTTTCACAATTCCAGTGCAAGTTTTATGGTGAGCAGGCAGGTACAGAAATTGCAGAAAATACTGGTTTTGACTGGTTGATTATGTGAGAAATACATTGACTTCAACGTCTTTATTTATCTGCTTGATTAGACTACAGTGTCAGAAACTATAATCAAATTCTGTTATGGATTTTTGGATCTGATATTTGAAGATACTGAATGAAATGGAACAGTTTTGGCGTTTGTGAAGTTATCACACATATCAATTCCTTTGCATTCCTAGATGACATCCATGTGGTATTCCAAGATCATATATACAGGTGCAAATAGCATATGCAACACACAAGCAAATACATCTCAGGTTATTTTAGATGGCCGTATTTGTGTTAGTTGTTCTGGACTCTCTCAATAGCCTTTAGGAGTCCTTAGGTGTAATTATGGCTCAGTAAGATTCTTGTCATCTGATGTGCTTTAGCAGCCATTCTTAGGGTAAGTCAAACCATGCAAAACGATGCTTGTTTCTCTGACTACAAAACCATTCTGCTTTGTTGCTTCACAGACATCTGTGGTAGTTCAGAGGAACCTCCTTATATGAAACCACAGCATGAATAATGTTTCCTCTATGTATTGCCTATGTTTAAAAATTCCTCTAGTTTTTTTGAAGGCAATACTACATTTTTATCACAGAAAACAGGCAAATGAAGCCATAAGAATGTACACTGACAGCTCAATGGAGTAATGGAAGAACATTTTGATAATCATACAGTGGAAGTAAAGCCACTTGGTCTAAAGGTGAGACGAGGTCTGCAGTGGTGCATCTTGTCTGGTTTAAGGCTCTGTCTGGACCAAAGCTGCCTCAGACCTAAATTGGTTTGGAGTTTATGCAGTCCTGGTTCATTAAACAGGTCACAGATGAGTGACTATTGACTGCTATCAGTATTGCTTCATGCATGAGGCTGTGTACTGCTGCATCGGTGAGAATGCAGTGCAGGGGACACCAAGAAAGGGAAAATTTATATTTGATTTTCTTTCAATTCATGTAATTGTCCCATCAATATTCTTAGAACTTCTATATGTCTGAAATCTGCATCTCAGGGCGATTGTGTTCTGTGTGCAAACTGCATTTTACTTGCTTTAATATTACATACTCTGAAACCAGCTATTCACCAACCTGCATGCAGCAGCAGGACTTCAACCAAAGCATCTCCTGCACTCCATTATTGACTTATTTCTATTTCTGTTGACCTCTGTGGCAAAACAACCTTACTGACATTTCAGGTAGGGCAAACCATGGGAAGTCACTTTCATTTAGTAGAATTGGAAATTCCTTTGTCCCGCCTTCTCCTTGTGTCCGTAGACTATTTGGCAGAAGGAACCCTGAATTATTAATTTTTAAATTTTTTTTTTTAAATTGTTGTTGGTAGTGGTTTGATTGGGCATTGGGGGGGTTGTGGTGTCAGGTTGGGTTGTGACTTTTTCTTTGTTTGTTTGGATTTTTTACTATACTCTGTAGATGAAAAATGAAAATAGTACGAGTTCCCAAGCTGGCTGAGGACTTGAGTGAAGCACAGCTATTATCACATATGCCAACTTTTAACCATCAAAAGGTTTTAATTTGTCCTTCAGCGAAACTAAATTTTGGCTTTATAGCCATAATGATTAAAAAAAGTTTGAGAGGAAGAGTGTTCAAAATATTTATGAAAACCACATACTACTAGGAAAATCTCCATCATTGTATTTAAAATTATTTTTTGAAAGTGGAAAAGTTCTAAAAGCGTTTTGTTGTAATTTTTTAATGAATAAATTCTATTAGCATTCTTTGTCTCTTCTTGCATGAATTAGTTCATTGCATTATTTTCTCGTGTTTTCAGAAAAGAAGCTCAGAATTCACTTACATGTGAACCACATCTTTTTCTCATTTGTTGAAGTGTCCATTTCTCACCTTTAATCTGCTGAAAGAAATGTGAATCCATTGCTATCAATGGTTTTACAGGATGTAGTATAGATATAGTTATACAGTTATTGCACAATGGCTCATTTTAATAAAGTTGCTAAAGTATTTGGGGCTGAGAGCATTGTTTCTGTATTCAGGAGACAGGCTTCCTAAAGTGCAGGGGTGACTGTAATCAGCCCAGATTCTGTATTCTTTGCTTTCAGAAGCAAAGCAGAGTAGAAAATGTTACTTTTTTTAGTACACTGTAGTAGATGTCTACAGTGTCATGTATGTATCACATATATTAATGTTTGCACAGAAGATGTAACAAGCAAAGATGTCACATATCATTCATACAGGTTCATAGAGGATGTACAGAATTTCTTTTTGACACAATGTTTCTTCACACTGCACCCCATCCTTCAGCAGGCCACAGCATAAAACAAAGTGATACATTCATTTTTCTCTGCAACTAACTAGACCTGCTGCTCACCACTTTCCCTGAAAGCACTTACCTGTCATTCTGGACTGTTCTGGCATTACCCTTCCATGTATCATATTACTTTCAGCTCTTGCCTTGAAGTACATCTCTGACAAGCTTCCCTTACTGGAGGTTCTGCTGTGACTTTTGAAATGCAAAGGGCTCTGCTAGAAGTATGAACTGCATCTAGACACTGTGATCTGTTTTTCATTACCAAAAACTGGTCCTCACTAAATGATGGGGTAAATTGATTAAGAATATGTAGCAACTATCCATGTTATTTCTTTGACTTTTAACATGCAAAGATGAATTACTGCTCCTGGCTTAGAATATCACTGCTATCTGTATTTTTTCATCTAATGTTTCCTATATTTATTTGGGACGTATATTTTGTTCTTCAATATTATATTGGTGTGTCCTCTCTTGCCATAAGTTTACAAACTGTTTTTTGATGTGAAAAAAGGGGGTTTTGTTTACTGTAGTAACACTGTGCTGTTTTGGCACACACTGTTTAGGCTGCTAGGAGAGTATTATTTAAGGAAGATGAAAAGTGGAAATTTTTAAGGCTTGCAAGTCTTAATGGACAACAGGACAAGCAAAGTGATGGATGTGTGAGGAGGTAGATGTGTCAAATAAAAGTAAGTTTGTTTTGAAGTTTTGGGGTTACTTTTTTCTCAAAAAGGCAAAGATAATTAAATTTGGATACATTCCAGTGATCAGTGAAGGAAATGGACATAATTCACAGCTGTACTGTTAACAGAGCTTTTTGTTTGTTTATTGACAAGAACGTGCTTTTTGAACACTTCCATGGGTGGTGACAACTGTTTTCCTGGGCAGTCTGCTCCACCCTTGACCACACTTTCAGTGAAAAAAATTCTGAATATTTAATCTAAACCTCCCTTGATGCAACTTGAGGCTATTTCTTCTTGTCCTAATACTTTTTACTTGGAAGAAGAGACCATCTTCCCTCCCCCTACCCCCAGCTACACCCTCCTTTCACACAGTGGTAGAGAGTGATAAGGTCTCCCCTGATCCTCCTTTTCTCCAAGGTGGACAACCCCAGCTCCCTTAGCTATTCCTCATAAGTCTTGTGCTCCAGACCCTTCACCAGCTGCATTGCCCTTCTCTGGACATGCTCTAGATGTCCTTCTTATAGTGAGGAGCCCAAAAGCGAGCACAAAATTTGATATGGAATCTCACTGGTGTTGAGTAGAAGGGTAAATGCATACTCTTAAACTGTGAATGAAAAATTACAGAGAATCCAGGAATGCACACTGATATCTGGTTAGGTCATCTGTGTTAAAAAGAAAAACCTCAAACCAGCACACAATAGAATGGTCCCTGGGTTTGCCCCAGTCTGCTTGGTAGGTTTAGGGGTAGGTTGTTTGGTTCATGATGCGTGGAAGAAACAACCAAATTCTTAGGAAACTCAATAACAAACTTTTACTTGCAAACTTTAGAACATTAAGGTATAATGAGGTACTAGGTAAATTTTGAAATAACATCCAGACAAAATAAGGCACTTCACAAACTTTAACTTAACAAGCTTTAACATCTAGACAACATAAGGCACTTAGAAAACTGAAACTGAGCCAAATTTGACCTATCCAGATACAAGGGGGTTACTAAAAAAGCATTGACCAAAATTTTTCAGTCTGGTTCACAATATATTTTGAGAAGTTGGGAGAAAAAAGAGACAAAGAGAAAGAAAATTGATCAGAAAGTTATTTCCACTCGTAGATTCAGCAACAAGACTCAGTGCAATTTTGATGTTCATTGGGTGATGGTCACAGTCTGGATCCATCAGGGGTGGGGGAAGCAGAAACCAAAGTTCAATGGATTAATACATGCTTTGGATAGGTGCAGACAGCCCAGTAGCTCCCATGGGGGTGAGTTTTTCCTTGTCTGAAGCAGCACACTGAGGATCTGTTGTTACACAGTGGATTGTGTGCAGTCCTCTGGTGGAAGGCCCCAGAAATTAGTCTGGCAGTGCTTCACGTGTCTGTGGTAGTTTAGGACACCTTTTAAAACATGACAGCTACCTTGACTAGTGGAGCCAGTTACGCCCCTTTAGAAGGTATAAACACCTTCAGGCCTGCCTGTGAATGTCCCAGTACTTCTGTGGAGAGCACCTGAGCCACTTGTGTAAGGGAGGACAGTGGTATGATAAAAATGCACTGTCCTACCTTCCCTTATCTAGTTCAGACCCCAGCTTTCCGCTAAACAAAGGTTATTTGCTGTTACCATCCTCTGGTGCTCACCCCCTCTGCACCTGGGCTATTACCCAGCACATCAGCAAAGCTGCTTTTGCAAATGGCCAATTGTTTGAACCATTAACCAGTATCATTTCAGTGTCTCACCATTCCCAAGACAGCACAATAAAAATTTCAATGCTTCCATGTATATATACATTTTTCTTTCCACCTGCATCTCATGGTTTTGCATACTCAATTCTAGACTTCTATTTCCTCACAGCAGTTAAATTTGTCACTATTTGTCAAATTACAGTAATTTCACGACCATAAGGCGCACCGGACTATAAGGTGCACATCTGTGCTGCATGGTGCTGACAGGCTCTTCATCCATGGGAGGAAAATTTCCAGTCCTGACTACATTGGCATATAGATGCCATAGCATTTCATGACAACTAGAAGAGCACCATATGGGTTTATTTCTGTGTGGGCATCAAATGGTGTTAGGGCTGTAACACTGTAGAGTAATTAGGGTTTTTGAGGAAGAGACAGACTTCAGCACTTATTAGACAGTTCTAATAAATTTATTTTATTTTGTTCCATTTTCCAGCAAACCATTTTATACGGGGGCCCACATTTCTGGCTACGAATTGTGTGAGGGAACTGATACTGTAATCCATGCACACATGCACACGTGCGCACACACACGCGCACACAACACACACACAAAAAAATATATATATATATGTATGAATGTAGGTTTTGCTGTCTGTATATGATATAGAAAAGAGGACCAAAGAACTGTACCTGTCACGTAGAAGATAGCAATGTTATGTACATTCAGTTTTGTTGCTGCAGTGAAATGACACTGAGGTACAAATTAACCCAGTCTTCTCATGCAGCTAATTTAATGACTAAGCATTGAGTCCCCTGATTTTATTCAGCTTTCCAGCTTTTTGTCTGGGGACATTCAACATATTAAAGATACAGGCAATTCCATTGAAGTTATTCTGGTAATCTTGTGAGGCCAAAATAGGATAAATTTCTGGTTGTTTACTGAGTAGACTTGCAGTATTTTGTAGCAAAGATATGAGACTTTTTGCATGAAGATATTTCTTTGCTGTGGTATTGGGGATCACAAAGGAGAATATAACTGAGATAATGACAAATCATTCAGCAGGATGTTTTTTTCCAATCAGAAGTGGTAGAAAGCTTTACCTAAAAAAAACTGATATAAGAACTGAGAACCTGGGAGAAGTCATAGAATCATATCTGAACTATGTGGCCAGACAAATGGGTCATCTTATGACTCATGCTTAGTCTGAGAGCTGACATTTGCCTAACTTAGTTTGCCAGTTATTGAGGAACTTTTTTTTTTCTGACTGGGGGTTAAAGGGGGAAAGGGAGAATGAGGGGTAAGGTGTGCATTGTCTGTGTTCATTTGGGGGCTTTTTTTGTGGTTTGTGGTTTTGGGGGTTTTATTTAGTAGAATTCCTGCCCATATGCTTTCTACACATGCTGTAGAATTTTTGTAAAATCTAAGATTTCTTGGACCACATCCCTGTATTGGTATGCATTTTCTCTCTAACTACACTGGCTAGAGGAATGATGTTAATTCTCAGTTGCCAAAGCTTTTATATATGCCACGTGTGCAATGGTGATACCAATACGACAAACTGCAGATTCATCTGATAAATGGTATTTACATCCACCTTTGACCGCCTCACCTGCTTTCTGCCACTAATCCATCTCCACTGGGATTTCTTCCACATTCCAAACCTTGGAGCAGCTTCAAACATCTGCTAATTTAAAACTAAAAAAAAAAAGAAAAAAAAAAAAAGAAGAAACAAAACAAAACAAAAAGAAACTTGTCAAAGAAAAAATTCCTGCCTTTCTCCTAACCAATGAGTTATTCTCTGCCTTCAAAAAGTACAATGGTCAGTGTTAAAAATCCCCTGGACAACAGACAGCTGTACCCCTGGCAAAATTTTGTATTCTACAAACCTTCATGTTTTGGACACTTTTTGACTTCAGTAACATACACAGTCTGGGGTTGTCCTAAGATACTCAACTTTAGACCTGGATGATTTTACTTATAAAATTCTGTTGGAAGACAGTGAATTTATTTTCATATGTGCAAATTCAGCCCATGTGTCTGCTGAATGGCTGAATGCCCTGGGGTTGGGCTGCTGGGAACTTTAAGCAGTCTTCACTTGCATGTACTTTTTTGCTGCATGGTCTGGCCTGTGGTTACTTTGTGTTTAAATTATATTGGTCTCCATTATTAATTTTGCCTAAAGGGTCTTTAACTATTCAGCCTGTGAAAGACTAACACTTCATTTTAGGAGGACACTGTATTGGCAGTGCTTGTATTCAAGCTCTGATGGCTCTACCTTGTTGATGATAGACCTGTATTTAAATTTGACCTTAGAAATTTGTTTCAAAAGTACCCTCTGAAACAAGATGTTAGTTGGCTTACGAACAACTTGCTCTGCCTAAGTCACAGGCCATTTAGTCTCTGTTAATGGCAGATTGTGGTGTTAAGGGGAACATGAAACAAGTGGCTTCACAAAGCAGTTAGATAATTGCAACTGCATTTAAAAACAGATTTTATGAACTGCTTGGTTAATGCTACTGAGAAGAACAGCTAAACACAAGACTTCTAATATAGAAAAATTAGAGCACCAGTAAATATGGGGAATGGTTTGGGATAGCTGCCCGACATCTGTGGTATGAGGAGTTGGCCAGGAAATAAGCTGCAATAGGCTGTGCTTTATAGTCTACAGTATTCTTGGCTCCATTATCTTATTCAACTATAAAAATTAATGTGCAGTATAATGTTTGATAGTCAACATTATTGTGAAAATATGATCACATGTGGAAGTATTTCATAACCATTTGCAAACATCTCTTTGCTTTTAAAAGTGTACTTATGCACTGGTTTACAGTATTTCTTATTGTCTAATAGAGAGTGTGTTTTTAAATAATTACCTTCTCAAAACTGTGGACCCCACCTGCTCAAAGAGAACCTTTGAAGAGGTCACCATTTTTGTGATGCACCCAAAATGAGCAAAATACATGTGTGTCCTGTATAAAGCTGTTAAACAGGCCCCTTGCTAGCTGAGTACATTCTTTTAAAAATTGTTGCAAATACTGAGACATAGGGAAATATACAAAAATTAACCACTTTAATTAATGGTAGAAATGCTCAACACGTATTTGCCAAATAGTCACTAGAGGGAAAACACATTTTTTCCACAGTAAAATGTAGTTATTATGAAAAAATGCCAGACCAATAAAATTTAAAGCTGATGTGTTCTAATTATTTGTGAGACTACAGTGAGAAACTGTAGAAATTACTCATCATTGCTGCTAAATATGTCTAAAATTCATAATGGAGACTACCAATGAATGCCAGCAGTGTTTTTGAAAGGGGTATTTAAATTATGCTTTTAGAATTAGATTCCATATATGAAAATACAAACACTGCTGTGAAAAGACAAAACTCAGAATAAGAATTTTGTAAATCAAATATTTTCATTGTTTGTGATATAGTTATAAAAACCTTCTGTGTTATTTAACTTGTTTCAATGTAACAAATTTTGCTTAAGATGGATAGTCTTGCACAGGTGAATGTGACAAAAACTGTGATTAATAAATAATTTAATACCTCTTCCTTTAGAAAGAAGAGGAGGCAAATATGGAGGGAAGAATTGGAAAAAAGGGAGAAAAAAATATTATGAACTAATATGCAGTGGAAGCACAAAATGAGGATCTTTTTTGTTTTTCTTTCCTTTCACTTCTGCTGATATAAGGTCATGTGGGATTTAAATATATTTTAAATCTATTTTTGTCAAAGATCAAATTTTCCTAATGGTAACATGAGGGAGTAATTGGCATATGTCAGGTATCTTATATTTCATTCTGTGAGTATGAAAACACATATTTGTCTTTTCAGTATTTGTCAATGTGCTCTGTGTTTCTCTGAAACGGTTCTCTAATCCTTACTCTGTTTCTTTCATTAAGTAAAAAAACATCTGGAAAGGCAGCACAGAAAAGGTGTTCTGAATAATTTTAAATTGTTAAGTATGTTATATATATAGATGCTAACATCTATATATATATATATGGATGTAAAATATAGACATATATACACATACATGCAGTCATCCCAAAGATAAACATAAAACCAACACACTACAGAGATGTGGCACTTTATAGCAGTGCAAGAATGGAATTTTTAAGTGTTTTGTTTCCCTATTTAGTGTAGCTTTTGGAAACAGAACAGAAACTTCTGAAGCAACTTTCTAGAGATCAGTTGCTGGGATGTATTTTTTTCCTTTAGACTTAATGTATTTCTGCTGTTCCTGGAAATCAGGGGAAACACTTAGCTGTTTACTTAATCGTGCTTTTTACCAGCAGAAGCAAACAGATTTCACATTCTGCACTCTGCTGTCAGCTTTGAAAACACTGTTGTAGGATATCAAATTCACGTCTGTGTTTCTATGGCAAATAAGGGTTACCACTAGTGTTGTATTAAAAGAAAAACAATGCCATCAAAACTGTTTTGAAATGAAGCAACTTTTAGTATTGATGTTGCTGCAAATAGATTTCCTATTTGCTATTTCTTTAGTCATTGTGTGTTGAAATAATTTCAGTCACTTGATAGAAGAATCTAAAAATCTACTGACCTATCTTTTCCCAGCTAATTTAATGGAAGTTATCTATGGTTTATTGACCAGTTTGTCCATCTTGATTCAATATATAACATATCTGAGAATGTTTCTCAGTGCATCATCATAAGCATTGCACATCTGGGACGTGCACGTGTTTATCACAGTGTGATCTGTCTAATTTGGATCATTTGGCTGTCAGCAGCCTTCCCCACAGGGTTTGCCCTGCTCAGGCTGTGAAAGGGTTGGCACAGCTGTAGCTTAACCTGTGTGGTAAGTGTGTGCACACTCTCAGCAACCTTCCTAGCAAGACTAAAGAAACTACAGCTCGGTTCAGCTGCACCTTGATGTTAAACCGTACCCAAAAATGTAAATCATGAACAATTGTACTCTATTGTGGATGTAGTTGTAGATTTTTGGTGTATTTCTATTCAGTTTTCTGTTTCTTCAGTGAGAAACACACCCTCCCCCCTCCCCCACCCCCCCCCCCCCCAAAAAAAAAGTGGAAAAAATGGAGTGAAAGTGCAACAGGGTAGCATGAAGTAGGAAAAAAGGGAATGCGAATGGAAGGGGAAGAAAACCTGATTTCTTTGAATTGTTTCTTCATTTTGACTGAAATCAGAATTACGTTCACCAAAATTGCATTCAGTTGACACTTCGTAAATTGCACCTCTTTTCAAATTCTGTCCGTGTCTTGTGGAACAGAAAGTTGAGAAATATTTTGCTGATAAATGTTGATGTAAACTGTTGGGATACAGTCAATTTTAGAATACTATTGCCAAAGCGTGATGAACCCTTCATTTAATTTATTATAATGTCTTCTAAAAGTAATATACTTTTTGCTGTTTGCTTACTTTGCTGCCTTTCTCAAGCAGCAAATGTTGAAGGATCTGACTTTTTTTCTGCTTTGATCTCAAAGTTTAAATGATACAGTGCAAGGGTTAGAAATACTGTGCAAAAGTCTTTACACAAATCCCGTGTTTCATTACATGGAAACACAATATTCTGATTGTAGGTTTTGGAAAAGCTCGGGTTTACACATATAAATTCAGGGCCATAACTGCAGAGTCCTCTTTATTAAGTCTGTTAATAAATATTTATGCATTTTAGCTTCATTCCAGAGCTCGATGATTACTTCGCCTTGAATTTCAATAGGGGCTCAGGTAAAAAACAAAAAAAAAGTCAAAATTTTTTCTTTTATATAACATCTTGTGGCTTTGAAAGAAGAGAATGGGGATGTTTTGACAATAAAATGTGTGGCATTTCCTGTTGGTTGAAATTTTGGGTTGCTTACTAAGGTAATATTTAATGTTATCATTGGCAAGGCAAACTTCTATAAGAAAATATCAGTGCGAATTTTACTAGTGAGATGGGAGTACAGACCATAAAAATTCTCAGTTTCCCTTTTAAAAACTTAATCCATTTGTCCAACAGGAATGAATACAGAAGGACTAGAGGTTTTGAACTTCCCTCACATCTGGGTATAGCAGTGTATTTTGACTCCAAGCACAATAAAACAATCGTACTTGCTGGTGGTATATGACATAATGACCCAAATATGTTTTTAAAAAATCATTTATTGCTGTACATAAACAGCTAAGTTAGCACAAGGGATGATAAAATAACATTGGTAATTCTTCCTTTAGCTGGGAACCATTGGTGGCCCATTAGGATTCCAGATGTAGCCATGTGTGCTTTTCCATTTGTTTTCCAATGTCTAGTGCTTGGGCCCTTGGTACCTTGGCTGTGGTTGTCAAGCGTGTTGGCTTTTCAGCTTGAGGTCTTCCTGGAGAAACACACTGGCCTACCTAATAGCTATAAAGCAGCTTATTGTCTTGGGCCTAGTTTGTTGGGACTAGCTGGAGTGAGGGCAGCTTCCTGTCAAAGGTCAAACACCAGCTTGACCGAGTTTTCTATGGTAAACACTTGTAACTGGACCTCAAAAACCTAGATGTTAAAATATAAAGAGGAAGATGTTTTAAAACATTATTTAGAAGACAGCAATCTGTGACAATTCATATCTATTAAGGCTACATTGGATTACATTCAGGTAGTATTATGTGGAAAATATTTTCAAATTTCTTTTGCCATCAATTACTTAAAGTACTTTAAATGGAATAATGAAAGAGGAAAACATTACTAGAGGAAGTAGCAATTATAAGCTCTCTTTGCCTAAAAGGAAAAATAAAACATACACCTTTTTTTTTTTTAAATAAGTTGGGATTCACAGCTGTCTTCAGCTATATATGGTCTTGGGATGTTGATTTAAGAAAAAACAATTACCACATCACACTTACAAATAGGCAAAGGCATGGTAAAAGTAGAGCTGCTCTAAAAGTTAGTGTGTTGGTAGTTATATAGATGCAGACTGTCAAAATTGTTGACTTACTTAGTCCAGCTGAGTTTTCTGGGACTATTTATAGGAGTAGCTCTCATCTAGAAGCAATTGTTTGTCAGTCTGCCCCTAGCTGATTTCAGTGAGACTATTTGAATGGGCATTATTCAGTGTCATTACAGTCTATAGTAGTGCAAATGACTGTTGAAATAGAAGTTCAGTGGTCATGTAGAAACTTATATTGTGAAAAATGTTGATTTAAAAAAAATATAAGTGCTTTATTATATATGTCTTCACATAGAATTGAGTCCAAAACAAAATAGCGTGAACATTCCTGAACTGTTTGTGAATATATATCTGTATGCCATGTTCTTGTTTTCATAGGTGTACGTATTTTATGTAGTCATCTACCAGTGTAAAACAAATTGATCTGATTTTTTTTTGAGGTTGAAGAACATCATAGAATTCTAAGGTACTTTGTATCAGCTGTACTAACTGTGCTTACCTGGCATTAAGAATATTTTGATTTTTCTGAGCTTTAAATCCAAGGATTTTAAATGCCCGTGGGGGAATTTCTGAAATGTGAGCAGTTTTATATATAAGCTAGGCTTAAATTTTCCATTGCAATTAAATCAAACCACCTACATCCATAATAAATGTAGGTGTCTAGCCCCACTAGTAAGTAGAGTAACATAAAACCAGGATTCATTATTCAAGATGCAAAGCACAAAGTCATTACCAGAGATCAGCTGGATCCATGTGTCTGAGGAAATGCTGGTGGCAACGCATTTATTTCCTTCTTCTATTATTTTTAAAGCCAAACAGTGGAAATACTCGGCTCCTGGTGAGAAACTGGTATGAGTAGTCCAGGTGAAGTCACGAGGATTAGTTGTGCGCCTAATGTCTTTTGGAGATCAGTTTGAGAGGATTCAGACCCAAATTAGTCACAACCTATTCTCCAAATATGAAGCTGTGGGCTAGATGGGATGAGAACCCACCTGTCCCCTGGTCAAGCTTCTTATGCAGCAAAGACTACGGAATTTCTGAGGTCACAGCAAGAAGGTGGATGCTGGTGAGCTTTTAGGACCATCACATGCAACAGGAAATGTAGTTTTTTTGTGTTTTTTTCCTCTCTTGCTTCCAAAGTTATTCTGAGAACAGAAAATAGCCTTGCTGACTTTTCAAAAAATAGGTGAATTAGTGCTTAAAAATGAAAATTGAACTGAAAATGCATGAGCTGGAGGGAACATGAGTGAAGGGAAAAGAGAGTGTAGAGAAAGAGCAGTGAAGTGCAAAGCCTAAGAGGACGAGACTAACCTCATCTTGTGGCACAGCCATGCTACTGATCAAGAGCAGTAACCAAGTGTCAAGTTCTTCTGAGCAGACCTGGCTGAAGTTCCTGCTTTTATAGCTTACCAATACTGCTCTTTTATTTTCTGAACTCTATATATTTTCATTAATTATCAGGCTGTTTAATTCTGTACCCATACAGCATGTCTATATTCCAAGTACTATGTCAAAAGAGGGTCAACTTTCAAATGCCAAGACTATCAGAATTTTATGATGTCACTTCAGAGTAGAGAATTCAAAGTACAGTGAGAAGTTCCTACTTTGACATATAATGGTAACAAGGTTTGTGGGCATGTGTAGCTCTTTATTTGTACCATTAGATTCCTGTAGAAGAGTGTATAGTGTGCTTGTACAGTGCATGTTACTTTTATATGCTTGGAGAATACTAAGAATAAAATTCTAATCAATATGTAAATCTTCCTTAAGAAAATATTCTCTTTTGTGTAATCCTGTGAGCTGTGGTACAGTGTAGCTCATTCCACATCTGAATCACTGTAATAGTTCCTTTGGTCATTTCTGCTCTAGCATTATGTTGCTAGACACCATTAGAACAGAACAATTTCTTTGGCGTGTAAAAGACTAGATATTGGTTAAATCCCAAACCTTTGGCTTAGTAAATTAGAAGTCATGTAGCTATCAGTAGAATGTTATTTGAGAAGCCATTGAGACTGGGTCAGCAGATGTGTTTGAGGATAATTCCAAGCAAGTCCTTGTCAAGGTAGGCTACTGACATCTGCCTGGTTAATGGCTTCTGCTCTCTCCATTACATGCATTGTAGTATTCAGTGGCCAGTCTACAGATACAAGTGTCACATTTTGAAGTGCTTCTCATAGGATACAAAGACATTAAATCATTTAGGAAATCCAAGGCTAAGGAAAGCATTTGTTTTCTTTTTTTGGCATTTGCACTCTTTGGCCATCAAAGATAAACACAACAAGCCGGCAGTACTTTAAGGATTCACATCACCCTTGACCTGTTCTGGGCTTAGTTGGAGCCAGCTGCTGTACAGCTGGGCAGTGATTGCAGTGTGTGTCAGGACACTTGCATACTGTCACTGCCAATAGCCACATACTGAGACACTGACAGCAGTGTTAAGATTTTCAGTAAATTAGCCCAAGATCATACCTTTTTTGAATTGTTTTCTTTAGATGTCGGAGATTTGGAAAAGGTCTTTCTAACTCTGACTGGTGAGGAGTTTTAAATAGCTCACCTCTTCTCTGAGTCCTATTACCAGAAAAAAGCTTTGGAAACATTGTGGTATTGGGCACTGTTCCGGATGTGTTGGGCAGAGTGGGGAACTCCATAGTGTGAATTTTAAAATGGCAGAGAAATCAAATGTTTGATTCTGTTCATTGTTATAGATTGCCCTCTATTTTTATCATGCCTGTCTTTAGTATAGCACAAGAAAGAAGTTTGAAATGCATACAAAATATTAACCAATACAAGTCATATATTGCTGGATCTTGGAGTCACTGTTTAAGAATTTGTCATTTGAAATTCCATACATATTGTACATAGAGTACATATGTAAGGCTAATTACATTGTGACTGCAGGGGCATTTTGGCGGTGGATGAGCTCATCTTTAATTTTGTGTGTTAGTATGTGAAAGCATAATTTAATTAAGAGGAAAACATCATTGATCTTGAAATGAAAAACACCATGCAAACAGAACAAAACAAAATGTCAACTGAATGTTGTGAGGGATTAAAATAACGATTCCTGTATCTCTGACTTGTTTTCCCTGTTAGGCATTTGAGTATTTTAGAGACAGAGGAAACAGAAGCATTCTGTGGAACTAAGTAATGATTCCTACATGAAATAGGAAAATAGGAAATAGTTTTCTTGAGGAAAAATATGTAGTGCAGGTTTTAAAGAGCTAACATTTTTATTTATTACATGTTTTGAGGACAAACAATAGCTTAAGCATTTTTTAATGTTTTGGGGTTTGGTAAGGATGTTCTTTTTACATAAATCATGTGAGCCAGAGTTAAAATATGAAGTATCAAGCCCTTGTCTGTAAATGAGGAGTCTGCGTGGGACTCTGTGATAGCCATTGCAGAGAAATGGTCAATTTTGTCATGTTTCAGAAGCGGTAGTTAATTTGATATAACACCAGTCCTTATGGTTACATTATAGGACTGTCTCAGTGACTATTTAAATGTCTGTGTTCCCTTGGAAGATACTGAATTAACATAGTGGAATTTTGTATTGTATATTACTATAATGTAGAATGATCATGCTGAATGCTTCTCTGTATTCCTGTATGGAGATCAGATCCAAAACTGGCTAGATTGCATCTCAGGAGGTGAAACACTCTGGATTGATGCCTTCTGTACCAGAATGCAGCACACTGTGCTTTAGGTCAGTCTGAAATTTTAAATGATAAAGGCATGCATTATCTTTTATAGACTATTTCTGATGCTGTGCATTTTTTTCTTTCTGCACAGTGATGCTGTTCAGTACTACTGCTCAAACTGAAGCTAGCCTCTACCTGCTTCTGTCAGGCAGTAAATATTGAATCAGTTCTGGATTGAGGGAAGATTTAAATCCTTTGAAGTAGATTTCTAAAGTTTCCCATTAAAAAAAAAAAAAAAAAAAAGAAAAAATTACTAAGGCTGAATGCTACAAATACCTACTTTTTTACTGGCATTTAATAAACATCCACAGATAAGTTTTCACAAGATCCTTGTCTTGAGGATCACAAGATACTTGTCTGTGTGCATCAAGTGTATTGTAGATTTGCATTGGATTGAAGCCTTCATGTGACCTGTGTGTTGCTCTACTTAAATTTTGAAACTTGGAAAGGCTGAAACAGGAATTGATTTAGGTCTGGAAGGCATATGCTGATGGGCACAGAAGGAGCTTTTAAAAAATTAAGCTGAAAGATTTGCCTTCAGGGTTAGCTGTCTCCCAAACAGAGCTCCTTGGAAATGTGTGCATCAAGTTGTCCCACGTCTTATTTTAGAAGCTTGTAATCCTCTGCTTGTTGTTTTATATTTTTCATGGAAATCAATATGTTAAATTAAATTGACACTATTGAATTTAAATTCCAGTGGAAGACTTCAGTTCACTTATATTCACTATATATAAGCCAAACTCAGTCTGCTGAATGACAAGGTGACCTGTTTTTATCCTCTTCCATCTGCACCCTCATTTTAATGGAATATTTGTGATATATTTCTATGAAGTAAAGTGCCAGAGGGAAACGGTGTGTTAACATGTAATTTATAATTGTCATTAGTTGTGACTTGGTGTCGTTCAAATATCCAGAGTGTGTTTAAGCATAAGATGATACATAAAATGGTAGGTAATGTGAAAGTTCACAACAAATGCTACTGCTGAAGAATGACTTGTAGGTGCCCAAAGATTTCTTTGGGCCTACCCTTTATTTTCTAGTAAAGCCAAACTGCTAAAGTTGGATGGGTTTGAACTGCATTCAGACTGGGAAGCAGCTAGAAAAGTTCTTCTAAGTGGTGCCTGAAAGTGTGTGGGGAAAACCTCTGAAGCTGCCTAAGTCAACAGACCTTGTTTTCAGGTGATTTGCTTCCCGTCCTTCTCTAAGGGGCAAGGCTGGAGCTCTCTGTATTTCAGCTGGTAAATTAGAATGTGAAGTTACCTCTGATGTTACCGTAAGTATAAAGGATCTTGAGACCAGCAGATAGATTGGAATTACTGTGTTCTTCCATTTCTTTTCCTTTCAATTCTTCTCCTATTTCAAAGCAATGGGGACTTCACTTGCTTCTGGTTGGTTTCTTCCGCAAGAAAGTGCTGCTGGGGGGTTCTTGGATTGGTGTAAATCTTGATCCTTCCCTTAGTCAAAGTGCCTTTATTGGCTTCTATTGTATGATTATTTAAACAATGTCAGTGTGGAAATTGCTCCTTGGCAAAGAGTATGCAAGAAGGGATTTCAGATGGAAGTCTGCCTGTTTTGTGTTATGTGTGCAGAAAGACTTGTGTAGAGCCCACTCTTTTCTAAAACGAATGAACACTCATTTTACTACTATTCTTGAGCCTGTCCAATCTTTTTGGCAAAAAAAAAATTAGCACAGTGGTATTTTAAAAAGGTTGTTTCTGTGGCACATACTCAGTAATTTTCACAATTTTAGATTATATATATATGTGCACATTTTGTTTTGGCAAAGGTTTAATTTGTATATATCTCAACTGAGAAAATAGGAAACCAAAATAAAGGTATGGTGTGCTGGGTAAAATAAGGTTATCCTTGAAGTTCCTGTTTGTAATTAATCTATGATAATTCTCTCTCTAAATTAAAGTATTTGTCTAATAATAGACTGACCTTAAATTATCTGAATCATCTTATTTTAAGACTCCTAGTTCTCTTTAAAGAAATATTCAGAAAGAATAAGCACTTGAATTTATAATAATTTTCAAAGATTGTGTTATTGTGTGCTAGCATATTTTTTGTGTTAGAATTGAAGATTCAGTCTAGCAATGTACAGTAATTGCTACTGACTAAAAAATTGCAGTTTTTTTGTTGAATTTCCAGAGCAGAAATCCTACTACGCTGTTCACAGAACACACAGGTTTTTCCTTCATTTCTTAGACATTTTAATTGGCTGGAGACTCACTTTTATACTTCCATGGACTTGTACATTGTTTGATGTCCAACAGGCAGATCAATAATACCACAGTAATTATGTTATTAACATAGATAATTGATCCATATTTTTTAGATAATAAAGGCATCTAATAACCCAGATAAAAGCAACTAACAAAACCATAGTGTAGTTTGGATTTAAGAGGGGATCAAGCACTAATTGAGTGAACTCAGTTTTCATTAATCAAATGTCTACCATGCTTTCTTAAACATGTTTTTAACCTTTGAAAAATTAAATTTAGCATCTTCGTATTTTGAGCTGCTATTGTTATGAGGAGACCTTAAAAGAAAGTTTCTTTTTGCAAGGATGTAAACAATTTTTCTATGTACTGACATAGACCATAGAAGTCCAGGACTTGGCTATTAAGCCAAGATGCTTCATCACTGACTCCAAGTTTATAAAGTTGTTTTTCAGTGCATTTATGTGAAAACATAGTTTGAGTGACTAAAGGTGACCTATCATGTGTTTGGCATTAGATATTCTAGTTTATTGTAATAAAATGTTGTGCAATTGTGCATGAGAAGAATGAATAAATGGGCATTTAGAAGGTTTATAGGTAAGTTTTTAGAAGGTTACATTTCCGACTTATTTTTATACAGTGGAATTTTTGATGCTACAGTAAATTAAGAAGTTGGATGCTTTTCCTATGATATCCTATTTCACTAATACAGAATAACCTTGAGCCACAGTAGGGCAATAATTACCAAACTTAAATCAGAGACACACTCAGCCAAACAGCTGTTTTCAGTTTGTCAGGAGATCCATTTGATTTACTCTCTTGGTCAATGTTCATTACTTTATAAGACAAAATTTCACTGGAGATTTTAACCCTGAATTCCCAATCTTGTTTGTTGCCTGCTGTAAAATTGTATAGTTTAAATGTCATGGCCACTCAACATGTGGGGGAGCTACTGTTGTGTTTTACCTTGATCCCAGTTTTCTTGACAAGCGGTTTCAAATACTAAAGGGTGCAGGCAGAATTCAGCCTCAGACAAATTTCCATATTTCTATATTTCCTTTCTGTGCTGTGGGAAAAAAAAGGGGAAAGGTATCGTGTAAGGCCACTGTTCTCCACTTAGGTGGTTTGTCAGCTGACATGGTGGATCCCATAATTGTGAATATTTGGCAGACAAATTGTTTGTTACACAAATTGTCACCAATTTATTTTACAAGGTTGGCACATCTCTGCTATCTCACCCTGAAGTTTCATTTATTTCCCAGGTTTTGTTGCTGTGAAGTTTGAAACCTAATGCTGGCCCCTATCTAGCAGTGAAATCAACTGCTAACCATGTTTCTATTTCAACAACTATCGTGTTTTGCAGGGCTCCTATAACAGCAGCATCAGTGATTGTCTCAAGCTGTCTTAATGGCATTAGAGGTTATTTAAAGGAGAAAGCAGGCATAAAATATTGGGGTTTTTTAGCATATTGCAGAAGTTTTCTTATAGTTATTCTGGTACTGCTGGTTCTGTTTTTTGTTTTTTTTTTTCTTTCTGTTACATGTGATGAACATGTTTGTAAATTTTGAAAAATGACTGAATTTGTACATTTTACTGGTAAAATACAGAAATTTCTGATACATTTATTCGCGGCAGCAGTTCTGTTATTGCAGTATGTTTTCGTTCATGGTGGTTCAAAAAACAGGCATGGGAAAAGGAAATTGTTAAATGTATCTCATATCTTTAGAAGTAGTTCAAAACTTGTCTTTGTATTAAATTTTTGATTTCCAAAAAAAATTTCACTAATAGATTTTCTGGCTTTTCTGTTTATGTTTTTCCATTTAGAACAAATAGTGCTATACCTCATTACTCAGGTTTCTCATTAAGCACACTCAAACATTTTGTAATTGCCCCGACTGTCCTGTAAGTCAACACCTCTAAAAGATGGAAATTACAAAAACTGCATTTTTGTGGTGAATGCTTATCAGTTGTGGAACAACAACAACAAAAAAATACTATAGTTTTTTGCATGGCCTTTTTTGTCTTCAGATCACTTTGCAATAAATAATTACATATTTTCCTTATCCTGCTCTTAGCAAGCAGAATTTAAATTGCGTCTCCTACACATCAAATGTAAATATTAGTTGAGGAGCTCAAGGTTATCAAGCCACATCATAACTTCAATCAATGTAAATTAGTTATATAGGAAATGTAAATCTATTCTGGTTGCACAACAGCCAGTTCATTTCATCTTCAGTGTCAGCGAGTGTCTCTGGGTTTTCACTTGATAGAAAAAGCACTGCCCTGTTATCCCAACAGGAGGAGAAACAGTTTGGAGCAGAGCTAAAAAGTCCAGAATGGGTAAATGCAGGCAGCTAGCTGATGTCAGTGAAGAGAGATCTACAGTGGAACTGTCTTGGAGCCAGGGTTTCACCAAGCATGTGCTCATTTCCATTGCACTGACTGCCTGTCAGGCTCTGGGTGATCCTCTTTTGTTTCTCATAACCTCTGTGTATGTTGTGTCCTGCTTTACTTGTGTAGTTATGGCAGCAAACAGCTGAAAGGTTCTAAAAATATTATAAATGGAGAATCTTTTTTGCTTTTGAGGAAGGTAAATGATCTCTAGAGCCTGGAAATTATTCTTTCTGAAGGATTAATTTTCTAGGAAAGCATCTCTATAGGATGCTTATTCATTAGAAAAGCTTTTGTGCAAAGTCTTCACCCGAGGTTATACTGTTGCATGTTGGTGATGCTCTTGCCCATAAGTTACAAATAAGTACTCAAAAGAGAAATTACCTGTGTAGTTAAAATTTTATGGCACCCAATATCACTGTTGTGATAAATCCATGTATATATCAAATGATTGAATCAACATATACCGACTGCAGTTGCACAGTGTATTTATAGATATCCTGACAATGCTGTCCAAGACATCTTCCTGTTAATTTGCTGTTGTGAAGACCAAACATAACTAGTGCAAAACTTATATGTTGATGTTCAAGCAAAAGAGGATTAAAGATAAGCTACTGTAAATGGGTATTTCCTATATTTATTTATGCATTCAGCCCTGATAAAATTGACCTTTCACTAGAGTAAAAGGAAATAGGCTATTGATCCATTGACCCCAAAACCGCGTCATCCCTCTGAATGTAAAATGGCTTTCAGTAGAAAAAGTCTTGAGCTGGTTAGTGAAAAGAGCAGCTGCTCTTCTCTGACACTCTGGAACTTTTTTGCATTCAAACAGAATGGTTTGATACAGGGACACCATTCTTTCTATTTTTTTACGATTGTATATCAGGCAGGGTTGAGACATTTTTTGAGTGCTTTTACTTTCTTCAATGACATGATGAACTGCAGAAAATAGCTCTGATTTTGATCCAAGTCCCTAACTCCTTGCATCTGTAAAAAGACCTTAGGTGAAAAGAGACTGTGATCTTCCCCCAGTGGTTATTCTTAGGCTCCCATGAAGCCCTAGACTATTTCACATCCCTCAGCTAACTTGTATATGCCAAGAGGAAGCCTAAACTTGGTGGGTTTTTAAATCTTGTCCTCTGAAATCTCTTTCCATTCTTTTTTCCTGCAGTTTATCACTCTGCAGTTGTTTCATCCAGGATCTGAGGGTTCTTTCTTCATTTCCCATATGGGGTCTTTTATTGTGCAAAAAGCCCCCAAAACAAACAAACAAGTAAATCTTGTCCTGTTTTTACTTAGTTGATACCTGTCTTTTAGAGTTTCTGTCTTTGCCTAGAGCCAGGAAGGAAAAAAGCCAGGACACTTTTGGAAACCAGAGGGCTAAAGAGGAAATTTTCATGAAAATGGACTGTACTTTTGGTAATTGTTTTTGCATTAAAAGTTGTAAAACTTTTGGTCAGATACTTAGAAGATTCACAGAAATCTCCTTTCCAGAGAGATGTGAACACACTCTGCTGGTGCTAGAGAATGATAAATAGTTCTGACTTTCACTGACATTGCCTACAGGAAAAAAGAGTTGCCCTTAATTTTTGTATTTTTTCTATCATAGAGGAGTGATACTCTTGCATACTTTCATCTCTGGCAGAAAAACCTATACATATTTAGCCAACACACTGCATAATCTCACTTTGTGAGATGTGAGGCAGGTGCAGACTTTCTCAGTTGTTCACCTTACTCAAGGTGATAGATGAAACAAATGTTGTCTGGAGCGTACTAAATAAAAACAAAACCAAAAATTCAGTGTGGAAAAGTCAGAGAGTGAGCTTCTTTGTAGGACCATCCACAGTGGTGACTGAACATTCTTTTGGCTCTTAGTCCTAGGGCAGAAAAAGGGAAGACAAACATTTCTGTTGTCACAGCTGAGCCCACTGATAGGAAGTTATTTGGTTAGTGGAAATGTAATTTGTCTTTGTTTCTTAGTGACAACTCCATGCTAGACCTACTTTATGATCCTCAGGAGCTATGTAATGTTGTGTTCAAGTGATTTATTTGATGTGTTAAGCATGGTTAAATTTGTCTCTGCAGTAATGATACTGATATTTTGTGAAAATTACAGGCTAAAATAAGGCCATACTCATAACTAAACTTAGGAAACTTTTGAGGGAGAGTGGAGAGGAAGAATAGAAAACACCAGAGTATCCTTATTTAAACTTCTTAATGATGCCATGTGAAGACAGTAATTCCTTGGTATATTGTTAAATAGTTAGGGAATATACAGGAAAACTACAAAATTAGTCTATGCATTAATTTGCAGGTCCCCTGGAAAGATACTGAACTAAGATGAAGACTCCATTTCAGTGAAGAAACTCTGTTCTGAATAGTAAATGCTGAGAAATACTCCCTGAGCTTCTACTGACTGATATTAATTGTCAGTCATTGATATTGTAGAAGTTTGTTTTATTGGCTGTTATGAATATGGGGAGAGAAAGAGAGAAAGACTTTGGATATTCATCTTAAAATTTCCCATTCTAGCTGTTTTTTCCAACTTTCCTGTCTGATATAAATTTATTTGTATAATTTTACTTGCCATCTTTTTATTATGAAACAAATACAAAGCATCTTTTTATTTGTTTCATAATACAAAGATGGCAAATGGAATAATAATGTGCTCTCCTGCATGTTACTTACAGCAGAAAACAAAAAAGTGCACTTCACCAAAGAGACTGTGAACCAGTCAATCCCCTGTGCATTTGACAGGAACTATGGAGCCTCTTCCATGCAAAAAATCAGGAGTGGGGGTGTGGAAGTGGAGAAGGCTACAACAGGAGAATAAATACAGATGTCAGATAAGGAGGCAAGAATTAAACTTCACATGAATGATGTTCTAATGATGATTGCTGATCCCTTTACTTCAGTGTGCCCCATGCCTTATGAGCTAAATGATGGTATTCAGAGGAGACTCAGGCTTAAGAGTCAATTATATCAAATCCAGAGTAATAGCACTTGGCATGAAGAAAAGATATTCAAAAAGCAATACAAGAAATCCACTGGCTGGAAACCATGATAAACTTCTTAGGGATCCCCATTAATTCCCATCTGGAAAAATTCTGCAGGGAAGATGGAGAACTATTGAATAAAA
Source organism: Catharus ustulatus (assembly GCF_009819885.2). Lineage (NCBI taxonomy): Eukaryota > Metazoa > Chordata > Aves > Passeriformes > Turdidae > Catharus > Catharus ustulatus. The sequence goes on from NC_046226.1 coordinate 25,036,855, forward strand.
TAAGTTACCATAATCATAATTTGAATAGCACAAATTTTTTTAAGAAAAGAAGGCAACAAAGTTCTTTTCTAAACAGTAAGAGTTTCACTAACTAATTGAAATTCTATAATTAAATATACAATTAAATACAACTAATAAAATATACAACTAATTAACAACTAATTAAAATATACATCCATATTTTGTAAAATTCCGATACCTAATGCAGAATTACATTCTATTGGGGGGAAAAAAAAAAGACTCACACAAACCTAAAATTGTAATTTACACATCAGTGGAACTTTATGTGCTTGGGTAAGCACATAAAGCACTTTCAAGTGCTTTACAGGAGGTGTAAAATTCAATTGTCCCTGTTCTGAAGCAATCTCCAAAACAACTTACCTTTTTGTGAAAGCTTTAAAAATCTCTGAATTATTTTAAAGTAAAATTAGTAATATTGATTTTTCTTCACTTTAAATAGTTCTGTCTACTTGAGAATGCAAAATTCTCTACTTTTTCCTCCAGTAAGATAAAAATGTGCATGAACATTAAATGTTTTAAGAATAAACCTGCTACTGAGAGCTGGAGCATAAGTGGAGGTGAAGCTTTTCTTATATGTGAAAATTTTGAACAATAACTGAAACAGAAGCAAAATATAGCTTTTTATTTATATTTCAGGAGTTTTAACAGAACAAAATAAGTTTTATGGTTAGTGGGAAAATTCCAGGTAATGGGACAAAAAAGGTAAACACTTTTAGTCAGCAAGTAGCTTTGTTTTTAAAATCTTGTAACAACAGTCTCTAAGAATGGGAAATGTCTGTTAATTGGTTTTGTAAGTTTGTACTACTAAACATGGAAGGCTTATATTTATGGCTGTAAATTTATGATTGTCATGAGGCTTTATGTAGGGAAGGGTTTCCTAGATAACTACCTGTCATAGAATCCATGATTTGATAATATGTCAGAAGTTTTACTTAGGTGTATGTTGGGAAAACTTAGGGTCACTTTTTTTTTCATTTTCATGTTGAACACAGTGCAGCTATAATTGATTTAAGAGAAAAGAAGATGGTTTTGGAGGAGCATATTTTCTTCCTCAAATGCCCATATTTAATTATGCCATTATTTCAGTAATATCTACTATTGTTATAAGTTGCTTTTAGTAAGTTAGAATTCTTTCTCCCAGGACTGCTACTAGTGTTAGAAACACTTTAATTTTCTCTGTAGCACTCAACTAGAATTTATTTTTGTAGATGAGCAGTTTTCTTATATTTTCTTCACAAATAATCTACAAATGTAGTAGATTATCAACTTTAATAAAATAATAAATAAAAAAATAGTAATAAATAAAATGTCAATGGCATTTCCATTTGATAAGTCTTGTACAAAGTATATGAATCATTGGTTACAAGTTAAAATTATATATTTATACACATTTGTAAAAGCCTGTGTGCATATGTAGCATAAAATTTGGATAGAACAGCGAATAAAGGTATCAATGACCTCAAGAAATGTCTGATATAACAAATGTATGTCTTTAAATTGGAAATCTAATTATTTGCCTTAGATTTGCACTGCTCAGGAACTTAATGCAAGACTATGTTAAATAAACTTATTATTTCCGTTTTTCATTTAACCTGTGGGTTATGGTATGACCAATCTGTTTTATTTCCTCAATCAACAGATGACTGTATTTGGTAATAATTTATCAAGAATAAAAATCTGTTTTTGAAACTAATCACCTCATGTTAGGTCTGCCCTTTTTCAGAACCACCATCTGATATTCATTTTGTCTGCAAGACAAACATACTGATGAAAATGCATCCACCACAGGATATAGCTGGTGGAATGAAGCAGTTCTACTCTCTGTATATATTTAGAATATTTTGTTTTCTGAACAGATGGACCGAATTTGAGTATTAAAGGGAAAAAAAATCAATTTTACATAGAACATAAACAATTTTTAAGAAGTACATTTTGCATTTCTGATTAGTTTCTCGCTAAACATCCCATGGAATTTGAGGGTCAACTTGGGCCATATCAGGGAGAAAACATTTAAAAGTTTAATTTAACTGCTTTCTGGTTTACCATGAGAAGGCCATATCTGGAGGTCAGAGAGTTCTGAGCAAGTCTTTGAATTTGGCCTACTGAATTTAAATGCCAGGGTTTTCTCTTGGATGTTCTCCATGGTCTCTGAAGTTTTTTGAAGAGATTGAAAGCACAGATGAATTCATGCACTGTCCTCTGACTTCTGCCCCTCTCTGCTCAGACTTCTGGCCATTGCCTGACATGATGTATCTTTTTTTTTAGGCTGCTGAGTCTTTTAATTGTTTTCGGAACTCTCCTAATCAAAGCTTCCCATAACACTAAAATATAGGCATAAAATATTATATATATACACACATATATATATATATATATATATATACACACATATATATATACATACATACATACATATATATATATATGTATATACTCAGTGTACAGTAGTTCTGTGACATTAACTTCTGTCCCAGGAGGTCTGAACTGAGAATACCAACCTCATTTTAATTTGCAGTGCCAACTAGATTTAGACTTCTTGACCCTACTGAAATTCTATTCAGGTTTTTATAGTGCAAAGAACTTATTAAATTTTAAAGTAAATCTCAAAAGAGGCAATAAACTGCTACAAAGTCATGAAATTATTTTATTATTTTTAATTTTTAAGAACTGCACGTACTGCAACTGGAATTCTTCCAGTGTTCATTCTTCCCCAACTGCTTTATTAAAATAAATCCAAACACTTTCCCAAGGAAGTTATAAGTTGTTAGCAAAATAAGGAAGTTAGGAATTTTATGATGTCAAGTTTGTGTGCTGGAGTTTTTTTATACTACTTTTTAGCAAGCAGCTATCAATGTGATTTGAGATCACAACAATAACCAGTATTTACAATTCCAAGGAATGTATTCTGGAGTCAGTATTTCACCCACAGATGAACTGTTCTTATTCTACACATTCATTTTATTTTTGGGAAATAATTTTTTAATAGACTTCAACCCAGGGGCATTTCCATTCCACTATAACTCTCACCCTCCCTCCACCCTAATTTTGCTGGTGTCTTGGCCACCATGACAACAGGGATTTTATCTGACAAAAAGTTAAAAAGCTTTGGAAAACAAAGAGGCTAAAAAATTAAATACAGCTGTTTGCACACAAATATAAACCAGAAGGCCTCAAATCCTTTCTACTGATTGGCTGGATTACTTGAAATGTGGCTCATTGTTTCATAATAATCAGCAGTTATTTTTCCCTATTAAAATGTAGACTGGCAAAGTATTGGAAACAGCTTTCCCAATCCATTTCTATGAGGAACTGGGAATATAAAACATCCCAGTAATTTTTACTGCTTATATGTTAAGGGACCCACCAAAACAAAACTGCCTAGGTTCAAAATCCATTTGATATATACATGCATATTAAAAATGGTTTTATATACTATTTTTCAATACTGAGGAGTCTTTTACAAAGTAGCATTCGTCATTATTGGTGGTGCTGTGAGCAGGCAAATGTGGCATCTGCCATAAGTTCAGTTGTAGCACTCTTGCATCTTTAGGTGCATTGATCCTGTTTTATTGAGAAAGGAAATGTTGGCCAGGATTCTGGAGTTACACCCAAGCTTTAAAGAAGAATGATGGGAGATCAATTTCCAGTTGGATGCCAACCAAAGACAGGCAGAGATTTACAGCTCATTCATTTATCACATCACAGCAGGCTCAAGTCTACTGTCGAGGTTCACATGCCCAGTATGGTTTTAATTTTAACTGTGCAACAGTACTTCCCCTCTACTTGCACAAAATGAAATTAAATGCTTAAGGTCTTGTTTTCATGTTAATTTCAAATAATATTACTGTGGTATCAGGGTAGCCAAAGAAATGGAATAAGGCTACAGTATAAAACAGAGATAGCACAAATTCTGACCTACCATGTAGCCAGCAATGTGAGAATCTACATCCACCTGCTCCCTAGCAAGAAGAAAAAGTCTTAGTTTGTAGTAAATGTTCAACTGCAAACACAGCAGAATTATACAAATTATTGAGAAAAGGCAGATGATTTTTTCTTCACTGCTGAGGTCCCTTGGGTGTGGGTGTAATCAAGGACACAATAAGCTCCTGCAATTCTCATTTTTTGGACATTCTCCATACTAGAAAACAGTGAAGGGCTGACAGCATGAGTAGTAGTGTCTTATCAGTATAAGTGATTTTAATTGTTTCTCTTCGTTTTTGCAAAATTATTTTTCAAATCAATCTTGATTTGAAAAGTTATTTAATATTAACTTTTTAAAAATACAATGTTCTTCCTTTTTTTTCTTTGTCCCCCTTTCTTCTAAAGCAGGAGTCTTTTAATTTGTGAAAGTGTGTTCCTACTCACAGCTAAAGCACTGAGGTGGTAACTCTGAGAAAGAAGTTATTACTTAAATGTCTTTCAAAATGTAAATACTTGAGTACTGTGGAGAAGAAGTCCAGCTCTTCAGAGTTTCAAGGGCTTGACAGAGCTGAACTGGGCTGTGAAACTAGTGCATTGCCTGATGCTGTTAACTTAGGAGTGTGAGTCACTTAGTACTCAAGCACTTGAAAAATTATCTTCATTCTAATGATCTACCTCTTCCTGGAAGGATTAAGTTAAAATTCTAGTAATACCTTTTAATGATACTACTGTTTTACCATGATGCAGTGAGTTTTGGATAATATGCTATGTGTTTTGGTATATTTTATTATCTAAATGTTCCTACAGCATCATGAGCAAATAAATATTTGATTTCCTTATGCACATTTCTGTTCTATACTATAGGATAATAATAAATGGAGAGGTGTGCATGTGAGTTGTGCTTGAGAAAGTCCTGTCTGCTATGCTGTCATTGGAATTTGCTAGGGAGTATCTTAATAGAACTGAGAAGAGCAGGGTACATACAGACCTTTTGAAATAACTCCTCACCACCACCTTCTTGGTTTCAGTATAATAATTTGTGTGGGGATACCTTGTGTTTCTCTCCTGCTTCTTTCCTTCAGACCTGTAAAAAAAATTGGACATCGAAAAAAAGTAAGGAGAAAAATTTAAAACTCTCAAAATTTTAATTAAAAATTAAATTACTCTCAAATTTTTTCTTTCAAATATGAAAGAAAATATTCTGATTTAGAAAATGTTCTGCATGAAAGTCAGTTTTCTTGCAGTTGTAGATCGGTTCTTCAATATGCTTCAATTCCTAAGAAGTTTCTTGAATAAATGTTTACTTCAAAAACATCAGATTAAAATAAATAATTTCTAGATTTTTGTTTTGGGGGTAGTATTTGTAGTTAATACACAGTATTTAAATTGTTACTAAAGAAGGAGCAGTTCAGTTTTGTTGAATGAGAAAAAAAAGGTGGAAAAACAACCATTGTTTCTCCTTGCCTTCCAAGTTTCTCACAGGGAGAGCAGAGTCCTGAGAAATTTTATACGTAAAACTATTTTGCTTTAGTCATAGTTCTTTGGGGATGAATGTTCCTACAGCAACAGAAATGTATTCATTTTTAGTTATCACAAGAACTTAAAGTATATATTAAAAAAAGAATATACATGTGATAGATTTGTATATATGTATGTATGATTCTTGCTAATGAAGTACTGATTTCAAATGCACTCAGTTTTAAAAAATAGAAAATAAAACCAAAACATCAACAATGAATGGTTTTGGTGGTTCTGTTTGCTTTAGGTCTATTGCTCTTTATCTGGCTCTCTTGATGAGGTTAATATAATTTTACATTCAGTGGCCAGTTCTACATTTTGAAGTTTTCACACATGGTTTGAATTTCTAGAGGTTTCCTTAATTTTATCCATGCATAAATTCAGTGTCTAGTCTAAGCCATTATCTAAACTTCCTGTATTAAACTGCACAGTGAGAGGCATCTTGTCCAAAACTGTCCTAAGAATGGTATCTAAGGTAGGGGCAAATGTTCTCCCATGAAACTTTTATCTGTCCTGGTTTAGTGGGAAATTGTTTCCTTAGACTAGTTGCCTGACTTTTTGCCTAAGGTGGTAGATGTGATAAATGCCACCCCATATGATAAATAACATAGTTCTAAGGCTTCCTCAGTGCTAGGAAACTAGGGTAGTGGTTTTGGAGTGTCTTAAGTAGCCCCATTAGTCCCACTAAGCTTCTCATTCTTTTAAAGATAAACACAAGAATAAATCCATGCAAGATGGACCCAAACCAGTCAGTAAGTTGACTTCTGTTACTACAGAGTACTTTTGGAGCACTTTACAGTGTACACATTCAGTTCTCAATATATCATACCAGACTCTTGGGAGAAGCAAGTGTAAGTGTGGTGTATTCCTTGGTACTGCTCCATGGGTTTCTTGAAACCAGTGTACAGAATGAGGAGCTTAGTGCTCCTCAATTTTAATTCTAGCTCAGATTCCAAAAGCTCAGTGTTAAGAATGTATTATTACTGCTTTACAGTTTAGCCTTCTGTCAATAGTTTGGCCTGCAAATCAAACAAGCATGTCTTCCTAGGGCTAGGCATGGGTACAAAGGCAGTTACCATGGTTCAGCTGATGCATGTGAACTAGCTGAACTGAGATAACTGGATTCTGTGGCTGTGCCCTTTTTATTTCTCTAGGAAAGTCATACAGCGTCTCTGGTTCTGCCTTGTTTAGAGCCAAAAGAAATAGAGGTAGAGACTGAGACAGACTAGAAATCATAATCTTGGCAGTGCACTGAAATTCATCTTTTTAAGCACAAGCATACTATGTCACAGTTGCTCCCAACATAATTTGAGGCAGATGCCCTCAGTCTGTCCTTCTCCAAACTGAGTTTACAATTCCTATCACTATTTCCAGCTGTAGGAGAGGCAAGAAGTCTGAAAGCTTCAGTATTCCCCATTTTCATAGAAATGTAGGTGAAAACCTCACTTATCTCTGGGAAACAGTGTATTTAGCCTGTGTTTGCTATGTATTAACTGCAGCTTGTAACTATACATTCTATTATTTTACTTTTAATATTAGATTTCTAATCCATGTTGGTATGAATTCAAATCTGCCTGTCTCTGTAATCCTGCTGTGAGGGTGAGAAAATTATTACATTTCAGATAAATTGGATCAGTAGGAAATATTGCTTCCTTATCCTCCAAAAACCTTATCTTTTAAAAAATGTGTAGTACCAGCATATTCTCAAAACTTAGTTCACAGTATTGTGCAGGGAGTCAGGCATCTGAAATAATGTGAAGCTTGAATAGGATGGGAAAATATTTCAATTTTTTAGCCTGAGCATGTGCATCTGTTTTTTTTTTCCTTGGTCACTGCAGTAGAATAAAACAGAGAGGAAAAACAGGTAGAAGAGGATCAGATTCATGGAGAGAGAGAGAACATGGACATTCTTAACAGTGAATTGAAAACATGGTGAACCTATCTGCTTTAATTTGGTGCTGTGTATGTCTTTTTGCATAATTTTACTGGGATTCAGGCATTCCAGTGTGACTGTGAGGTCTTAACTAGCAACTGGGATGGACATTCAGGATACTTTCAGCTCTCATTAGAATTAACTGGAATTGAGAGTTCTCAATATCTGGATCCATCCTTAGCATCTTTGTGAGAGGCCATTATAACAAAAGTTTTTTAGTAGATTTAGATGAAGTTATGTGGTGGTGTCTAATATTGAAGATATGCTGTATTTAGTGACTGGAAAAGGAATTAATTATTAGGCTTCGTCACATCATTAGTTACTTCAAATGTATGTTTACTTTCTCACATCCCTTTTTAATATGCTTTGGTAATTTATTGCTTTAGCAGACAAATATTTTTGCTGAGACTAAATCTAAAGAAGTATGACTTTATACTGAACCCCAGTAATGATTCCTATGTGAGAGAAGGTGTTATAAGACTGAGTTTTAAGCAAGTTGGAAAGTGTGACGTTGGCTGCATGTCTCAACTAAATGAATTAGCTGGCAGATGAGAAAAGGATGTGCTTTCAGCTGAGAAACAATTGGACAGAAAAGATGACTGCTATGCCAAACTGAATGAAAAGCTGCTGGAGAAAATGCTCTGCGGCAGTTTCTTTTGAAGTGAGTTTCTAGATCTTTGGAAGGAGCTTGCCAGGGCTAGACTGGAAGTCCTCTGTAATTATTTGACTGCCAGAAGTTGAACTACAACATAGACTTACATCAGGAACAGAGTGAGATTCAGGAATAGATAGAATAAAGTAGCCATGTGCTGCTTATGGTTGTTTTGTATGGCACTGTTACCACAAAATACTGTTTCTCTCCTGCTGACTTCAAGGCACAGCTGCTAGCAAATCGTGCCATTAGGCTCACAGTGTTCTCATGCACAATGGCTGGGACCAGGGATTGGCAGCTCTAGGTGTCTGCAGCATCAAATTGGGGGGTGACAGAAAAAGAGCCTAACAGGAGGATGTCCAGGACACTGACCTGCTGCTCTCGATTTAAGAATGACAGTACCTAAAAATTAGTTGTACAAGTATAAAAAGAGCACAGAGTTGAGAGTTAAGCAACTGGAGCAGCCAGTGGAAAGAATTAAGTGTGTCTGAAGGGTGAATCAGTACATGGCAACAATGGGGGGGATTGTTGATCCACTTTTCAGAAGAGATGTATGTTTTAAAGTTGCTGAGTGAATGCTTCATCCAGTTATGATCCAAATTGAGAATGCATCTTCTGAGAGTGGGATATGACAGCCCTTTTTGTTGTGTAATTGCTATTGACAAGCACAAAAAGTAGATACGGTTTGAATTCCCTCCAGCCTGAAGAGATTAATCCTCTGCCTTCCAGGGTGCTAGATGAGTCCCCTGTTGCTGTGTCCCAGAGAATAGTTATACCAGGAGAAGTTTATCCCTCACCTGTGCTGCTTGGAGTGGGATGTGATGTTGCCAGAAATTCAAGAAGCCAAACAAATATGAGCAAGCTGGAGTTGTGAAACTAATAGAAAAGGGACAGCCAAGTAATTTCTCTATTTAATTATCATTTAATGGAAAATTCCAAAGGGAGATAAAGTAAAAAAATAAAATTTTAAAAAATAATTCAGAAATATAAATTTCCAGATGCTACAGTCTCCAAAGTAATACAATAGTAGGTATAACACAGTATATCCTCTGTGAAATGACAAAAGGAAAACTACAGTGGCTGAATTTTTATTAGTGAGAACATGGGAAACAGTTTCACATGAATAAGGCAGCTAGACTTTGACTATTTCCAGCTTCATCTTAGGCTGTGGTGCTTGCTGCAAAATGGATTAGAACTGTTTTTAAACACAGATTCTCACTTGTGGAAAATTGGCTACTGGCAGCAGTGTCTTGCTCTGCAGTGGAGTCCAAAGGTGATTGTCCCAATGGCTTCTAAGTTCCTCTGGGGTCTGTACCGTGATTACATTGCTGTGGGGCTGGCTAGACTGCTCTTCCTCTGGGACCAGTTTAACCTTTAATTTGGAGGAATTTGCACTGTTACATATCTGTGTACAAAGGTAATATCGTGTGATTTGTGCTCTGGATGTGCATTGTCTATTTCCACATACACTTTAAATTGATCCTGTGTTATGTGAAATCAACATATTCTCTTCAAAGACCACCTACCATCAGAACTCTGACATCATGTTTTTCTTGAGAATTGGTGAGGTAAATGGTACAGATCATGCTTTCCAGCCTTCACTGTTCTTATATCTTCTGTGCTAATCAGACAGAGCTGTAGTAGTTGAAACACTGGTCTTTTTAATATAAAAATGTTCATGTTTTACATGTGTTTTATCCATTCCTTTACTTTATGTGTGCAGTTGGGATCTTAGTCATGTTTTCAATCCCCATTGACCTTATTGACTTTGCAATGATTTAAAGATTTTAAGGATTTTAATTCTCCTAGTCCTTTCCCTCTCTGCTCTTAACGTTTCTACATTTCAATTTTATTGGCTTCAGGAAAAATTAATAAGTAGTAGTTATTTTTAATAAATCTTTAATTTATTTCCGCTGCAACTATACTCAGCAGTATGAAGAACTTTTTTAGGCTAAATACAATGGTTTATACTTTGTTCTCGTACTGCTATTGGTATGAACTGTCAAAATTCTCTATGTACTAACTTATGTAATAAAAATAGAAATCTTAGTCAATTATTTTATTAATTATTTAGCATTTTTATAATTTTAATCCTAACAGAATACAGAGCTGTAATTTCCTTTTATTTGCATTTCTTTCTGCATTTGTATTGCTTGTAGGCACCTTAACTTATTTTAAAACCTAGTCCATACAATTTTTAAGTCCTCTATATTTTTCAAAGCTTTATCTTTGTAAAAGGAGTCAGTTTTGTTCTACATAGCCAAGTAATCACTACTATTGAATTAAACTTTTTAAATAAAAAAATTTTTCCTCATTTAAACTGTTTAATGAGATGGAATTAATTTCTATCTCAATTGTCTCTGGCTCATAGTCATGGCAGATCTATATTTGTAGGACCAAGGAAATCTAAAAAGAAGTGTAATCAAAAAAATACAACTTTCTACTTAGTGTACATATTCATAGGAGATTTTGAAATGTTTTCCTTTATTTAGTATACATATCATGTGGAGGTTTTTGTCTTGCAGACTCAGTTTGTTGTTAATAATATTGCTATTACAATTAGTTCTGACATGACTCTATTATTCTAGCAATAAGGAGGTGATCTGGTCCAGCTTAAAGCGGGTTGAAGTCAGATAAGACTGCTCAAGCTTTACCCAGTTAAGATGCCATGTCTCTAAAGCCCAAGATTCCACAGCTGATCTGTGTTGGACAGCCCTAGCAGTGAAAAAAATATTCTTAGCATTGTGGCAGCTGTATTGGGCTCAAATCAAGAGTCAAGAGTATTTGGGTTAGTTTATACTTCAAAAATGTAGAACATGTATTAAATCATCCAAATAGCTTATTGACAGAAGAATGAACAATTCAGAAAATAGTCTCCCATACCAGAGTTCTTGGCTGACAACTTCTCTGCTGGAACATCTACCTTCTTTACCGTAAAAATTGAATTCAGCACCACTCTTCATGTCATGGTGTTACATCTATGAGCTGTTTAGAGGATTTGATATTACTGCATGGACATGAGATAGTGAACACCACTGTGAAAACTTCCTATGGATAACATCTAGTATAGAGACCACAGTTTATTAAAGTGGAGGTGTACCTGCTCTACAAACATTTATTTATACAGGGAACTACAGTAATGCCATAGAATGTTCTATGAGATTAAAACATTTTTATGCATCATTATTTGAAATACTCTGGGAATTTTTCTGTATCTTACCATGTTCTGTGCCATCTGGATTATTACTGGTGGCAACAAGTTTTCTATCATTGAAAAGCCCTAATAAAGATACAGGTATTAAGAGTGTCTTTCTCTTGTTATATAAAGATCTACATGGAACATATTTTTCTGTAATTACAGCAGCTTTTGCCTGGAAAGTTATATTGTAATATCATGGTGGGGTTGGGGGATTTTAAATTAGAATTAAAATCTCTGTGCAGCTTGACTATTTCTTTGTGCTCATTCTTAAGCATATAGCAATCATTGCATTGGGATGTTGGGAATTCTGACTCTTTTGATGCTTTTTAAAATTGGAACTGTTCATCATAGCTGAAGTTATTAGAATAAATATTTTTAGTCAATACCATCCTAATGTTAAACTCCATCAAGAAAAGTGCTAGGTGTTGGTGTATCATTTCTAAAGGCAAAATTCAGTTAAAATTTGCTTTGTTTTTCTTATTGTTCAGATGGAGGTGGATCATGGTTTAATTTAGGAAAATATTTTGTAGGGAGGTTAAAAAAAAATGAAAAGGAGAATGATTTCACTGTCATGTTTGGAGGCTTAAGGCTGTTTTCCTTATTTTTCATTCCTTTTTATTATTTTTCCTTTCAGTGGCAACAGTTTGAAGCTGCTCAGTAGTTTGGAATGTTAGAGTAACTCCCAGGGAGCTGGATTAGTGAGCAGGTGATGCAGTCATGGGTATTACATACCTCTCCAATTTTTCACATAGATATTACCTTCATGTATATGGGGTGTGAGTGGGTGCTCTGTACATATATCTTCCAGAAGCTCCAGGCAGCTGTATTTTTGTTGATAATGTATATGAAACAACATCATAGTCAGGTGGTAGAAAAACAGTACATTTCATGAATTTATTAAATACTGTACAAGTATCCATTTAGATTCTAGCCATGACAACATAAGCCTGGAAATCCTTCTTTTTTTTCTGTAATGTTATCCTTTTTCCTAGGAATTAACATTTTTATCTCTTTAAAAATGAGACAACAGGATATGTTCAAAACTTGATGACAAAAAATTATTGTAGTCTGCAAGTTAATAAAGGGCAGCCATGTGATGAACACAATTTAGTTCTACTTTTGTCCAGATGTCTTGGGTCTAGAAATTAAAGATGTTTCCTACACAGCAGTGCAGGCTGTCACTGCTAAGTGTTTCCAGACTCACTGCGTGTGTGTGCGCTTTAAAATCATGTACATGTAGCATGTCTCATGCACAGGGGATAATGCAATTGTAATTCTAGAATTATGTTCTGCAACATTAATTCTCACACCCTGACTGATAAATAATTTTGTCTTTGTGAAAAGTTAAATATTTGGTACTTTTGCTTCTTCCTATTTAAAATGGTTAAACACACACTCCCATGAATTTCAAGCAGTCTTTATTGATAAAGTAACTTGAAATATAAAAGAAGCAAGTTGTTTTTGATAGGTACAATCTGTCTGTGGCCCGAGAAGGAGGAAAGGGTGAATGGGCTTGAACTGGCTTGTGATCTGCAGCCCAAGACAGAATCCCTGGAGGAAGACTGAGGTTTCCCTGCACAGAGAACACTGCTGTTCTCTTATGTGTGAACACAGTGTCTCCCCGGTACTGATCTGAAGGTGAAGGTGAGATTATGAGTGGGTCCTGTGTCCTTATAGGCACTGTTTGGGGGAAGCAGCAAGTGTTTAGCTGGTATGTCCTGTCCTTTTATTCTTACACTAGTAAGTGTTATAAAAAGACATAGCATTTTGTTTATGGACCACATGAAATCAAAGGGAATTTTTCAGTCATCCTTGTCATGCATTGCAGGAAACCTTATGTGAAGAGTCAAAGCTGTGGTATTTCTGCAGCATAGCTCAGAAGTTTTCTGTGGTTGTGTTTCTGCTATAATCTGTCTCACAGAACTGAGGTTTCTGTGTGAGAACCAACCAGCATGAGGCTTCTGAAGGAGTACAGTGTTTTATAGTTAGCACCATGATGGAAGAACCACTCTGAGATCGCTCAGTTAGAAAACAAGATTACTTTGGACCTGGGAAGAACTTTCTGGGCTCCAGATGGAGATTTTAGTGTTCATGACCCATACTCTGCAATTGAAGTGCCACTGAAAATAGGTCATAGATTTTGAGTTCTTAAAGTGGGGTAGGAAAAAAGGTCTAGGTTTTAATGGATGGTTTCTCAGAATCATTTTGAAAATGTAGCTATTACTATATATGGTGTGTTAGGTTATGAGCCTAGACTGTGGTGTCCAAAGTCACAAGCCGGTTTCGAAAAGATAGTCACTAAAATGAGTTCCAGTCGTTAAGTATTGCATGGTCTAAAGACTGTATTAAGACATTTTAATACAATTCTGTTCATGTCTTTAAGGTCTTTAGGCATTCTAAAACAAAGCACCATGCAATGAGAAGTATTTCTCAGAGAAATGACGAAATTGTAGCAGTCTACATACGGAGCAAGAACTTGGTAGCCAACAAAGACTGGCATGGTATACGTTTATGTAGTGTAATTTCTGTTGTACTTCAGTAAAAACACCTAGTCATTAATGGTTGGCTGCTGTGGTTCCTTATGGCAATAAGTTCATGGCATAGCTCATTTGAAGAATATAAACCACCTGTATCATTAATACTCTTCATTTCAAGGATCCTTCCAAAGAAAACATCTAGGTATAGAAGATGTGGGTTTTTGGAGGCCTTGTAAAATCCATTTTCACTTGAGTTTTGTCATAAGTGTGGTGCATTTTAGAAGACCGAAAAGTTCCCTTGGATCATTTCTTCTTTACAAACTTATTTATGCAAAGCCCATTGGTATGAAATGAGTTTGTAACTTGATTCTGAAATTACCATCTACCTACTGTGGAATTGGTAGGAGGCATAGAATTGGTTTTGTGACCTGCTGTAGTAGAAAATTGTAGCGAACAGACTTAGGGGCAGTACAAAAGTACTGTAAAAGTATTTGATTGCTTCTTAAACCTAAACAGGGACATATAAAAACAATAATAAACATGTATGCAGCCCTCTAATATGCTTGGTTGTACAATTTTTGACTGGAAAAGCATAAGTGAGTAATTAGATAATTGCTGCCTTGATTGAGCTTAATAGGAAACATTTCAATGAGGCTAAAGCTACACAGAGAGGAAGTAGGCTTTTATAAAGGGAAACATTCCTTGTCATGCAACTGTCAGCTTTTGCCCACACGAAGAGATGGAATTAAGTGGATCTATGCAAAGGAAACAGAAAGAGGGAAAGAAAATGAGAGGGGGAGAAGACTGGCATAATTATACTTGTACATAAACAGTGTCTTCTGATACAATTTCTTGATGATTCCAGTTTTGATAACGTCTTTTATAAACATCTTGGTTGCAACAATTTATGACATTAAATCCATAGGAGAGGTTAAGTTTCTGCTTTACAAAAAGAAACGGAGAGAGATACAGAAAACTTTTCTCATTTTGCGTAATTTAATATTTTTTCAGATTATCTTCTCCTGTCAACAGTATAAAAAGTAGCATGAGATCTATATTTTTTCCTTCTGTAAAGGAGGAGCTGTTCAAGAATTTCTCTGCAGAACTACTTGTGTGTCAGGAGCCAATTTCCTTTTGATGGTGAATGGGTGAATACCTGAGCTGGGACTGCAAGACAGGTGAGGCCAGTTTTGTTATGGATACTTCCATAGAACCTGACTGTACCTGCTGTCATGGGTGGCAGTGTAGCTCATGGCTACATGTCCCACGTTAATGCCATCCTGGTGTTCATACCATCAATTAGGAAAAATGTTTTTTCCATGATTGGCTGGTATGTTAAAATAAAACTGAACAGATGCTCTGTTGTCGTCTAATGTTACCTCCCCCTGGCCCGAGGCTGCACGGCCGCTGCTGATGAAATCACCCACAGCAGTTACATAGCTTGTAAGTGCACTACAGCTCCTATGGGCCCAGAAATGCAGCTAGGGCCCTAGAGGAGTGCGAGGACTGAGGGACATGAGAGGTGAGCAATGTACAGGAGGGTGAGAAGCGTGTCCATGGAACACAAGTACTGCTTTCTCCTTGAGGAAAAGGTTTTTCCTTGTTTTGCCTTTTGGGACATGCAGCTGCTCAACAGCCATTTACCACCTAAGAAGGAACATCTATTTTCATCCAGCTAGAAAACATTGGGTTGCATATACCTGTTGTTGTTCATAAATCCATTATAAGCCACTCAGTCTCTATATGACGTTACTGTAGTTTACGTAGTTTGTATTTAACTGTTACGAATGCTGTCTAAGCTAAGGAATGTGCTAATTTTAATGCTCTGATCAGTGACATATCTCTGTTGCAAACAAAGCTACTGTTATGGTTGAACTGTCAGTCAGGAATGTGTGGCTTTGTTTTAGGAGTTATGGACGCCACTGTGGTGATTACCTGTTAAATGTTTTTCAGTGTCCTCATGTAGCACTAGCAGATACTGAGATACAGCTGACTTGTCTTTTGGAAACAAGGCCTAATAATACCACCAAATATTTTTATTTATTAAAGATACCAGAGGAGTCTATGGCTGTGTAGGGTATGCTATTTTTGGATAAAGGTTGTAGCATTTCAATTCCTAATTAAGGAATTGCACCTGTCTGAGGATGGACTAGACTTCATCAGTCAGTGTTTTGCAACTTAGTGTTTAACTTTGGGTATGAAAATGTGAAGTATTGATATTTCTTTAGCAGGAAGAGATCTGTGCATGGCAGTTTTCAAAACAGAAAAATTTGCATACATCTAAAGAAGAAAACTATGATTTCCAGTAGGTTTACTTGTATTTGGACACTGGGACAGGAACAAGGGGATGCTGAGTTCCAATAGGAACGGACTGTTGATTTCAGAGATGCTTTATATGCCAAAAATGAGAATGAAACTAGTGTGAGTGTGAGCTCACCAACTAATATAAGATGGTGACAGTTTCCATTTACATGCACTAAGGCTTAATATGTTGCATGAAAGATTTATGCAAAGACACTAGCTTTGTTTTTTAATGTGTTTTTCTGCATGCAAAAGTTTAGTAAAAATAAAGTTCTTTTTCCATAGACTAAAAGTTAGATAGAATTTGCATATTTTCATGCAGTACAGCCAGTAATTCCCTTGAGTTCCTCATGGAATTGTTACAATTGCTGCTGAAGCCTCGTGTCAAGTTTGTTTAGCCTAGAAATAGTTGGCCTGAGGTAAAGGACTTTTGGAGGTTTTCACATTTGTGGTTATAATTTAGTAATTTATGTTTGCATGAAGTATGACAAATTGACTAATGACTGCCCTAAAGAGAGATGCCAGCCTGGCATTTCATATGCAGAAATCTTATGGCAAATCACATGGACTGTCTACCCTACAGGGCAGAAAAAAACTCTGCTACTCCATTCTTAAAATTTATATTTTAGTTAGGTAGAATTCTTCATGTAGTCTTTTTTTCCAGGAGCTGCTTTAGCTGGAGTTCTGCATTATGACAGAAGCTTGACATTCTGCCAGAAAAGTTGGAAATGAAGGCAACTTAAAATAAATACTGGTGATATTTCTCTTTCTCTCTCCCTTTCTCCTTCTCTTTTTCTCTCTCTCTCTTTTTAAGGAAAGGCATATGTTCTTATCCTAACTTGTCCCAGTAGAGGGTCAATTACAACCAGTTGGCTGCAAGTCCAATCCAAGAAAAATACTGAGTACAGAAACTTCAGCAACAGGTACCAAGGGCCTCTAGTACAGTCAGTCATTCCCAGTACACATGAAATGTGAACATAAAGCCTATGGGTAAGATATTTTTAGGCCCTAAGTTTCCCATGATGGTCCAAAATGAATCAATAAATTAAAGCAGACATTTTTGTGTAGTTAGGTATTTTCCTGGATAACTCTTCAATGTCCACAATAGTATGAGATCTTTTATATGAATCGTGAGAATAGAACAATGTCTTATTTAGAAAAATACGCCTTGCCAAATGTTCACGTATAGGCAAATATTCTGTAACTTCTTCTTCAGGGTCAACTAAACATTAAACTGTAGAGCTAAATGAAAAGCCAAGCATGTATGCATAATAATAATAATCATGCAAAGGAAAAAATACACAGGTGGTCTGCTTTGCTGATGTCAGTCCTCACATCCTCACACACACTGTATCTAGGACCAACTTGCACTAATGGAATTCACCTCTGGAGGAATAAGTTACTTCCAAATCAACCAGAGTGTAAAGGCAGCAGTGTATTAATGCCTGAGCTCTGTCAGACTGACACAGGAGCTTTGGCTGCTGCACAGATGAAAGGTGTTGAGACCAAGACCAATCATAGTATTTAGCAGTATCTTTGGGCAAGTATGTTTAAAGACCAAACAAACTTCAGGATTAAAGATATTTAATTTATTTCGCAGACAAGCTGCAGAAGGAGCAGTAAATGTAACTTGTTTTGGATGGAAGCACTTAGTTAAGCTGGCTTCTCTTTTATGCCTCAGTATTTACAGAATGGAGAGGGAATATGTGGCTGCTAACACTACTCATGCTGCATGTTGATTAGATTAAGAAATCTAGTATTTCTCCTTCAGAGAAAGAAACTAGACATTTGAAATGGCCCTGTTCCACCTAATCTCTATGCAGGAGACTTTTTGGGGCAGCCTTTACATGCATTTCCTTTCTCTGGTTTATTCCTGTGTGCTTTCAGTATATAACTCAGTCATTCTTGGGTTCTTGGATGTATGTGATGGACCAACATCTTGATCATACTGTTGTTATTCAGGGAGTGGAAACAAAAAAAAACAACTCCACAGCTCTTAGGCACTAATTGAAGAGCCAGGGATTCCCAGCCACAGGAACTAATTGTTCAAACCCTCTGTAGGCTCTGTAGCACATTCCAGCAGATTACATGAACTCATCTGTTTCCAGACTGGTTAATATATTTTAATGGAAGAGATTTCTTCATAAAAGAAAAAAAATGCAGTTTTGGTGCGATAAAAAAGTTTTGTAAGAACAGCTTATTTTGGAAACTTCTCAATAATAAGAATAGAAATTATTCTAACACTTTTCTGATTTATTTTAAAAATGTGATATGATATATGATATGATATGATAAAATGTTTTATTTCAATTATTTTTTTCTGCATTTCTGTGTGTGTGTTTTCAATACTTATATATAACATATTTAATTCAGCTTGTAACATTGCATTTGATATCACAGTATGTTTTACGTTTTAAAAATTGGCATGCTAGGAAGTTAATTTTTTAATCTTGGAAAACAGAATATCTCAATACTGCCAGAAGGAAAATTTGACATTACAGAAAGCAAGATTACTTTAATAGTCCTGATAATTTTTTCTCTCAGATTTTTAATCTGCAGAAGTAGTTAAAATATTCCTTCTCTTATTTTATTTTTTCCCACTCTCATAAGTATCAAGCTTGCAACATAATGAAAATTCTGGTTTGAGTATCCCTACTGCCAAACACTGCAGGAAATTCACCTAGTCTTTAAAGTTGCTATCAAATTGTTTCTGGTTATGCTTACTGTATCCTTCAGTCAGTCTGGGACTGTGACTAACTAATTTTCCCTTTTTGTAGTGGTCCATACCAACAAGTTTTCATATAAAAATTGCCAGTTTGCATTCTCTTCTCATATAGGTAGGTGCTATTTACTTTTAAATGTATTATAATTATTTATATATTTTTAAAAGTTAATTACTTTTATAAAGAAATTTAGATGGATCACCAGGTACTGAGGTTTATTGTCATGTTGACACTTCATAGTCAGTACCTGTGCAAGAAGATTTGTAGTTAAAGTCCTAAGACACGGGTTCAGGAAGTCTGTTTTTAAGTTCTCATACTTTCAAAATCCTTCTACCTAACTTTGGGAAAGTAGTTTTCCATTAGCAGAAGGAATAATTTTTCATTCTAACAATCCCTTCATTTGTTGTTTATAAGGCATTCTGATGAAGGTTGTTGAAAAACTGCATCTGAGGATGTATCCTTTTCCTTGTTGGTTAAATGTTGAATGAAAGGTCTTATATATTAAGTAAAATTACTATTATGCAGAAAATACTGAGAATTATCATAGTAGGGTCAAAGTAGACTTCATTGGAATTAAAGATATTCCAGTAAACAGAATGCTGCTTGCTTTGAGGATTCTTTCTGTTTAAATATTGTTTGGGAACATAGTGCTTAGTGAAAAAGAGAAACCTCTGGTAAGGAAATCAAGGAGATAAGTGATATATCCACTAACAAAAGGGTGATATTGCAACTAACTTGATTTAATGCATTTTAGTGTTTGTCTGAGGTATTTTGTGGAACAGTTTTGACTATCAAAATGATTGAAAGGCAATATGTGAGCGATTTGAAAACCATAAATAATTATTGATATTTACATCTCAATAAACTGCCTACAGTGAACCCGAGACTCAGTGTGCCTTACATTTTATGTCTGTACTGTACAAATCTGACAAAAATGTACAAAACTGCAAACAAGACAGCTGTAAAAGCACACTTTTGTGTTTGAATTTGGCTGTGAAAAACTAGAATTTATCATGGGAGCCATACTGTTAATCAACTCACTTTTGCAGAACAGCAAGCTGCTGATTTCCACAATGTTAAAGACATCAGACAGGGCCAGCCATCACTTTTTTTTGAAGAATGCTGTCTTGGGGATACTGCAGGACAGTAACATTGAGGTTTAGTATTCCAAAGAAGGTTAAAATTGCAGTGGAGTCTAGCCTTGGATGAAAAAATTTTGGATGTGGTAGATGTGAGATTCAAATCACCTCTTTTGTCTGCATTCATTTCATAAGGTTTGATGTTTTGCAAATGGCATCAAGAGCATAAAATCATAGAATGGTTTGGGCAGGAAAGGATCTTAAAAATATCTCTTCCAAATGCTATGGACAAGATCAGTGTATGTCTTCTAATACACAATGTTTTTGTGACTTGGAAGGTCATTCATGAGCCAAACGAGATGGGGAAAAATGCTTGAAGGCCAAACTAGATATGCTTCAAGGACCTGCACAGTCCATTATGACAGATGATATGAATCCCAGTATTCCCTGTGAATACAGGGGATGAATAGCTGAGGGATTCTCAGTAGCTTTTGATTAGACTATGCTGATCCAGTAAATCTCAAAAAATACCTAAATTCTAGTATACATACATAGAAATTTTCTCCTCCCATACTACACTTTGTTATTCATTTGCCTGTTTAACTGCTCTTATTGTCATAGATTCATCATCATTTGTAAGCCTTGCTTCAGAGTTCATCCTCAACACTGGCTTTTAGGCACTTCTGCAGAAACGTACAATGGCAGTAGAGAAAATCAACTTTGCTACTCTTAAAGGAAGACAAAATTTTTACATAGACCAGACTTGTTTGCAGCAGTCTTGAGTTCAGTGGTTCTGACTGTAGACTTGTATTCTGAATGTGTTCAGCAGGCACACTGTTGTTCACATGGAAAGACCCTTCAAGTAAATTCCCTACATAAAATCTATTTTGAAAGCATGCATCTGTAAAAGCTTCTTCAAAGTTAAACTTTCAATATTATGGATGTTATCCCCACTTATAGTTACAACTATTAGAAAAGACCTGAAAGCTAAACTCTGATAGCATTCCAAATATTTTGTTAATGTCATTTTTTGTGAGTGGAAATAAAGCTAATGTTCAGAATTTTGGACAAGTGAATATATTTTTTCTGCTCTGAGAAAATTATTCGTTTCTTTGTTTCAGCAGGAATTTTCTATGCAGATGTTTTTGCTTCAAACTTTGGCATATAAATTGCATGTTGGACAGAAGTTGTTGTCACCTTTTCTGAGACCTAGAAGGGAAACACTTTATTTCATGAAAATGCATTCCATTTCAAAATTTCTTTCCTTTTTTCTTTATCTCATTTGAGTGACAGTTTAAGATAGGAACAAAACTTATAAAATAGATATGAAAAGAATAAAGGGAAGAATACAGCCATTGCTCCAATGCAAGGTTACCTTTCCTGTTCTGAGTCATTAGAAGACTACCTTTTCCTGTCTTCTAGAAACAAGACAGCCTTCAGTGTCTTCTGGTACTAATTCATGTATCATGGTAAAGGTAGGTCTGTGGATGAGCCACATCAGAAAACACAAAAGCTGGTTTGTGTAAACAGGGCAGTACCTCTTAGATTTGAGTCCTCTCAGTCCCTAAAATAACAAAATTAATCATTACATCATTTTGTTGTAAAATTGGGAAGTAATGCCTCTGTGAATTTGTAATTGTAGATAATAATTTGAAGATAATTGGCTTTGCTACATCAGTAGACAGTTATTTTCAAACTTTTTAGATTCTTAACTTCTATGTTAATATTAGCCAGAGGCATCTGATTCCTTCTTTTAAATCCTCATTTCTATCTTTGTTTTGCTAAGCTTCTTACTACCAGCAGCATCTATGAATCATCTTCAGAAGTGGACAGCAGGAGGAAAATAGGGAAATACTAATAACACCTTTGTTATTTCCAGGACAGTCTTTGTATTGGAAAATGTCAAAAGAAGGTATTATCTTGCTTACCAAACTTCATCATACTTATCATTAAATCTCTGACTCAGCTGCTAAGCTAGCAGTGCTTCCTGCATGAAGCATGTTTTCAAAAGGTTTGTGCATGAAAGCCTTGGGGTTTTTTGCAACCAAAATTCTTAAGAAGACTATATGCTTTCAGTTTCCAAACTTGGAGAGCCAAAGAGTTATAATACCAGATGTGACTCTTTACAAAGCTAGACACATTCATCAACTGCTCACAGTGTGTTGGCTTCTAATTCTGCTTCCTTGTCTATCTCTTGCTTATAGGCCCAAGGTGCGTGCTGGTTCACAAACATAAATTCTCATGAATTTAAAGTCCTGGGTATAGTCCAGTATTCTCTACCTCTTTTGGCAGCCTCCAAAGATAAGGAACAAAACAGGCAATATGTGGCCAATTTAATTGGAAGTGAATTTATGATACTGCCTTTCAGTGCCCATTGTATGGTGAATTTCTTGGTGAAATATTGCATAGAAATGTGTGGCCTGGGTCTGAGAACAGTCAACACCCTCTCATATCTTCCTATTGTACATGCAAGTTGGGCTACTATTAAGATATAAAAAAGAGCTTCAAAAAAGCTGCATTGCTTTCTTTTGATTTTTAAGCTAGTGAAGGTAAAAGAAGTAATGCAGAAAAAAAAGATTTTTCCTTAATAGCAATTAGAGAACATTTTTATTTGTTTTTTTTCTGTATTTTCAGAGAAGTTAAAGAAAGTTTTCTGATTGAGATAGCAAAGTATTACAAGCAAGAAAAGAATTACTATTAATTTTTTTTCTTTTGAATTCCTACAGTTTGGGGACATTTTCATTTGAAACAGCCTTTAAATTGAAAATAGTAAATATTTACGAATAGAAAAGTCTCTAAATCTAGCAGCTGTTTAAATCACTTTAGGGGGCTCTAAATGTGCATTTCTGGTGTTGTAGATCTGACGAGTGCTGTTGCACGATGGCAGCAACAAGCAGACAACAGCTCCAGCTCATTCTGGCTACTCACATTTCCTTCTAAGCATTGACAGCTGCTTCACAGTTTGAGATTCCCAGCTGAGGCCTCTAAGATTAATGACTTAGGGGAAGAACTGAGCCTGTATAACAGTATTTCTTACAGAAAATAGGGGTGTGGAGACAGAATATTTTACAAAAACTGTGCATAGCAACAAAATTTGTCTGAATCAGAATCAACTTGTGTTCCATTTTCAGTGATGCCTCCAGCTTGTAAAACATGTGAATTATCATTGTGTGTTAGTAGATCCCCAGGTGAATGGAAAAAAAAGATGATCCTTCCTGGAAAATGGTCATTCCTGACCTGCTTGAAGTTTTGAATCAAAAGTGGAAAGTATAAAGTTGAAGCAATAAAACATTAGGTGCATGCCAAATGATGGTTTTTAATATGAATGTCATACTTCATAAATCAGTAGTATTGAAATTTGTCCCCTAACATGTATTACTTTCTTTCTCTGCAGTTTGAAACAGCAATAATTTTGCTTGTACTTAGGGACTGTCACACAGACAACAAACATTTGGAAGTCAGTTATTCTGCTCCTCCTGATAACACATACATGTGTCATTTCTAGAATCCCTTGCAGAGATAGGATAGAGGCACTCACTGATAAGATAAAGGCAATAGTTTTATGCAGCTCTAACCCCTTGGAAAAAAAGTCTTTTTGACATATTTTCTAAGAAGATAATATCTTCTGGAACAAAGCCTTTTTTTTTTTTTACCTCTTATACCCACCTGAAGTAAACCTAATATATACTACAGGCACAACTTCAACCTCACAAGTGAAAGTAATATATAAATCTAGAAAATTCATTATATGTTTAAATTGCAGTAAAAGACACAGCTGTATGAATGTGTCAGAACAACCTGTTATAATCTTCCTATAGTTTTGTTTAGAGATTGTATAATGCACAGGTATATGTAAGCAATTGATAATACAAGACAAAATACTGTTCAGCTGTGATTGTTCACAGAAATAACGCTGCACTTTTTTATTGTCTGGAAGTCTAAACACAATTACAGAAAACAAAAAATTATTGTGTGCATTTGTTCTGTCTTACACATAATTTCCTAGTAAAATATAACATTTAAGTATTACACTTGCAAATAATTTGACGATTTGGTTTTGCCCATGTAAAATGTCTAGTTTCAGAAAACACAGATGGTCAAAATTTGATAGAATACCTTTTAATCACTGGAATTAATTCAGGTAGATGGCAGATGTAGTAGATTTGTGTGTGTTTGGTGTCTCAGAGGATATTAGTAGAAGCTGTTGTTGTTGCTGTTCTAAGTATACTGCTGGGTCTTGCTGCCTGTAATCGATCCACTAATTTCTGATCTATGAGTGATAACAGAACCTTGAAATAAGATTAAGAAAGGAGCTTGTATTTTGAGTTATCAGAGGACCAGGCTCTGGATATATAAATAGGAAATTCTTGCTTTCTCACAAATGTTTATCATGGCCTGGGTGTTATTCTGATTCATTTTTCTTTTGAGTCACTAGAAGGAGGGAGAAATAGAAAGGAGAGAAAGAGAAAGATGGAAAAGAAGTAAAAAAGAAACCAAAAGTCATTGGCAGAAAGAAGATAACTCACTGTATATATACGTTTGTTTCATCGTGTTGGTTAGATACATGTGTGCATACATTGTTCTGTCTTCTACTGTTGTTTGAAGGACTGGCTCACATATGTGTCTGATCTTTGATAAACTCACAGACAGCAGCCATCTGAAACATAGGTAAACATGAAGTAAAACACCAGAATCTCTCATATAGCTGCTTTTTTTCTCAGTTTAGTCTGTTGGGAATTAAAGCATCCATCATGCAGATCCTTCAGTCTTTTTAGGATTTGTCTCTTACCTGGAATAATATGTGATTCCTTCCGTAGTTTGTATTTTATATTGTGTGGTGGTGAACAGGAAGAATTTTGCTAATTTGCACTAGAAGAGTCCCAGAACATGTTAGAAAGTGTTCGGTTGGGGAAGGTGGGAGGGCAGGGGAAAGGAGAGAGAGAACCAACCCAATCCCCTTTGTGGCATCTCCTCACATCTAGTGTTTGACTTTGCTGTAGGGATGTAATAGTCATTCTTGGAATCTTATTGACCATGCCTTCAAACAGGCTCGTATCTGCATCTCAGAATGCAGTCTGAGATGACCACAGCTTCCTACCCCTGTTCAAGAAGAAGAATAGCTAAATGACTGAGTGTCTTGATGGTCAAATCAATCAATCCTGCAATTTCAAAATAGAAAATGAAGTAAGTCTTGTTTACTTGTTTAACCAGGTATTTATCTACACTGTCAATGCTATAACTTAAGGAGTCCATCAGTGGTGCACAGTAAGAAGTACAGCAGCAGGAAAAGTTCTTATCTTTGAAAATCTTCAGTTAACTTCTATGGATTCTCTCTGGAAGTGTCTCTGTGCAAGCTGCATTTCCATGCAAGCCCTAACATTTATCTACTCCAAAAGTTGAAATCTACCAGTTTGTCATTCTTAGAAAGTTTTCCATCATTTGAGGTTAGTCAGGAATAAATTATTATAGTGTACAGATCATGACGCAGCAGTCCACTAATAACAAAGATAAAAAATTGTTATCCCTTCCCTAAAATTATAGTGAAGAGGTAGTGGGTCAAAAAATGTTAATGTCCACCTTGGTCCTCCACAGTTCCAGGAAAGAAACAGGTCTATTCATACATACATTGGCAAGCACATTATGAGATGAGACCAAGATGAGAAGGAGTTGGAAGAAAGTGCTGTTCTAACAAAACCCACCTCCCTTTACAGGCTTGTGTCTGCAAAGAAATTACACAGCACTATTTTAAGGGCAACTTGAAATTTGAAGTTATATGCCTGTACATAGAATATCTATGTAGTGCATTTCAGTTAATTCTCTTTGTAAACTTCTAAAATGTGACATCATAAGGTCAAGAGAAATGAACAATTTCCTTGGTGTCTCCACTGAAATAAAAAGCTAACTTTTTATGCAGTTTGTTTATTTTAAAATGATGCTTGTCATCTACTCTCTTGATTTTTGCAGAACTTCATCATAGTGTCATTTCTTCACTAAAATCACATGCTGTACAAATCAATCAGTCCTTTGCAAAATGTTTGCCACGAACATTTTTTAATATTTGGGCAAACTGTCCAATTTCTCAACTATCTAGAATGGCTTTTGATATTACATATATTTTTAAGCTAGTCTCATTGCTGGTAAAATATTTTGCATTCATCTGTAGCAATGCTATAGGACTGGTAAATGTGCTGCTTTTAACACTCCTAGGATACACATAAAACACTCAATGCATCTTGTGTCTTCTTTCTGTTTATCTCCTATAGCATTTGGATGGTACCATAACATCTTGGCGACTGTGATGGTACTGTTTAAAGATTTATCAGAATACATAGCAGATTTAGTGAAAACTGATGAAGATTTCAAAGTTTTGAAATAAAAACAGTTTTGGAAATGTAGAAAGCACTTCATTTCTCTACCCATAATGAGAAATACACTACTGTGTTTTTATTGTGCTAGGTGGGATATAATCCTGTGAGAAGGGAGAGGAAGGAGTAAGTCATCCTTGTACCTTGCCATACAGGTTCTTCAGCACATTCTTTGGGGTGTTTGGCTTTGCTGTACTCACAGAGTGCCTTGCCTGACACAGGTCCAATGGATGAGAAATCTGGCTTCCTCCTGCTGAGTAACGAAAGGAAAAGACAACCAGTGAGTGGTTATACATATGTATACATATGGAGGTTATGCCACACAACGGGGTGCCTGTCTCTGACCTAGTCTTAGACGTGCTCGAATCGCTCCAGCGCTTTCTCTCCTCCTCTCTTGGCTTTCCTGTGCTTCACTACTGGTGGTCTTCTGTATTCCATGCAGATGTTTTCCCCATGTTATTTCATGGTTATTTTTCAAGTGGTTTCTTAGTGGAAGGGATAGAGAGTCCACATATGGGAACATCTGCTCTAACAATTTTTCAAAGCAAACAGCAGATGGCATTGCTGCTTCCTTTTGATCTTGCAAGAAAAATCCTGTGCCAGTTGTGTTGCTTTAAGTTGCAGGCTGTGTAGTAATGGCCTACGTGAGCATTTGCTTCTCCCTTTTCTCTCAAACAGTAGCACTGCTTGCAGATGTTTACTCTGCAATTTTCTATTTTAACTTTTTTTTTCTTTTTGTGACCTACTAGGTGTCGTGTTTGTTGGTTTTTTCTCTCCTCATAGAATTTTACAATTAATGCCATATGATTATTATCAATTCTCTTTATTCATATGCAAATGGTGGAGAAATAAAAGATTTGTCATTGTCTTCAACTTTGATTTCTCTGTGGTTCAACCTCTACATATATTGAGTTGGGAACTCTATACATCTTTCCTCTTTTTTGTAAGAAAGCTTTATTTCTTAAGGCAATTTCTTAGTTTCTTAAAAGAGCTCTTCTTTTTCATGTAAATTTTGGCATTCTGACAACTCAATGTACTTAAGTATGTATGAAATTTGAAATGTTTAGGGAAATTTTTAGACACTTTCTTTGTAATTTTTTTAATTGAGTTTTTATCTGAATCCCCTTTCGTGTTTGGTCATCCTGATACATTTATATTGCTTCTTTAGGTACTTTGTGGTCAAATCTTACTGTGCAGAGTGACCACGTTGCTCTTTTTAATAGATAACAATATGAGAAATTAAATTTGCCTACGAGAGGTGAAAATATGACAAAAAAATAAGCTCAGTTTATAGTGGAGGGGAGCTGCAGTAAACTTTGTGTGATAAGGCTGAGACTGTAACCCGAAGGGCATAGTAACAGATACAGGAGGAGTCTCTGGGGACAATTCAGGAGTTTACTGTCAGCCTGATGTGGAATTTAGGAATGTCACTTCCCTTAAAAAACCTGGTAGATTAAGGTGGAGCCTTTGAGCACTCTCTCAGTTCAGAGTTGTAAGGCTGTTAATAGAAAGTAGAGTACACAAAATTTTATCTTTTTTCTAAATTATGCTGAGTTGAATTTGGTCATTTTAGATCGAGGCCAGTGTGACTCCTGTATCAAAAACTGTGGGGCATTTGCACAGCTCCTATTTTCAGGTCCCCTAAATTCACTGTTTCATTGTATTGGATTCTTCAACCTTCACTTATTTATGCTATATGACCATAATTTTTATTTTATTTCTGTTTAAACATGAATTTTCTGAAACAGTGCATGCAAATAATTGTCTTATAAAGCTTTCAAGTTTTTAAAGTTTTAAAATCTTCTTTAATATATAGTTTTATAAATTATCATATGACAGTAATGTTCATTTCTGTTCCACATATTTAATTGATGGTTGATTGCTGTGCATTCTTTAGAATGTTGAGGCTAATTCACGGGGGGGAAGGGGGTGAGGGAGGTTTTATTTGTTTTCAAGTATTAATTTTAAACCTTCTGTTTATGCAAATGATATAAAATGCACAAATCATTGGCCTTGAATGTTCTGTCTTCTTTAATGGAACTTGACGTTCTATATTGAACATTACATGTAGCCTGAAATTATAATTGAAAACAAGAAATAGGAAAAAAAAAACGTTTTGTAAATGGCTTTGCTATCTTTCTACTCTCCAGAAACCAGTAACTTTATTATTTTATACTAGGTGATTCCCCTAAAAAAAAATTACAGACAGGCATGAAATAGATACCTTTTTGCCTTACTTAACTGAATAATAAACAACATTTTAAAATAAGTCGGGGTATCAAAAAATGATACCATTTTGTCCACATCCTAAACCTGTTGGGATATCGGCCAGTATCAAAAAAGGAAACTTGCATTATCCAAGTAAAAATTGCTCCAGAAAAACTCTTCAGAAATATGCTAATTTACCGATATGTATTTTTATTTGATGCCATCAAAAGTAGATTCATGCTAGCAAAATTAACAGACTCCATCAAATCTGTTTACAGTCTTCACTATACAGCTTTTGTATCTCAGGACCTTTCATTTTTGTTGCACAAAGAGGTCTTGCAACTTGTTGTGGAATATTTGGCTACTCTCTGGCAGTACTGAAATGGCCTTTGCAGAGACCCTTTCCATGGCTTTTTCCTATTGTTACCATAGAAAAAAGTTGTGGTTACTATAGCCACTTAATAGCATGGCTGATGTGAGAGGATGAATTGTCAGTGCAGTGAAGTTGGAGTTTCGTTTGTTTACTTTTAAATATTGTTCTAACATTGGCTGCTGAAGAAATTATTTTACTCACAGCTTTGCATTCCTCCCTTGTTGGCATTGTCATGCCTGGAACAAGGAGGATTTGTGTGAATTCACTCCAGACTTGCATCAGAGGAGTCAATTAAAATCACTCTGGCCAGAAAACCAGAAGGACTAAAGTAGTGCGTGGAACTAAAGATATCACACTGGCTCAAAGATTTATAATAACATAGTTTATTATTTATATTATTATAGCTTTTAGAGCTACTGTGACAGGATTGTGTTAGCCAAGCACTGTGGGCTCTTATGCTATTCTTTGATCTGCACCTAACGGGAATTAACTTATTTCTGCCAGCTAAAAGCAAGATCTACTTCTCAGACCAGTCCTCAAAATCCTGTTTGCAGCTTGATTAGAAGCAATTGTAATTCCTGAGGTTACCATATTGCACTAAATTCAAGTAATACTGGAGAGCGTGGATTTGTTCTGCCCCTAGAATCTCCACATGTCAAATTCACCTCATTTCTCTCTCAATGCTAGACTTTTTTAAAAAGATAAAGAAAAAAATAACAGAGAGGATTTCAACAAAAGATGGGTAGTAATATTTTCAACTTTAAAATTGGAATCCAAGGTACGAAACAGAGAATAATATATAATGTGTTTTTACTTGCCAGTATCTCTCTAGTTTCTGCTTATGATTCCTCTGAAGTGTCTTAACTGAAGGAGCCAGAGTTTTGATTGAGTGGTGTTCTGTCTCTTAGTATTGTCATTTAAAACTGAACTTACTTTTTTCACTCAAATTGCGTTTGCCAACAATGGCGTGAGCTGCTCAATAGCCCTTCACCCCTTGAATGCAATTTCGAAATTGATTTCCAAAGGTAACCTTCCTTTTCCAAGTTCGGATTGTTTCATTCCTGTAAAACATCTAATCTCAGTTCATACATTCTCTCTTTTTCCAGATGGAGACTGTTTTTCAATTATTTTCCTTGAGAATTTTCTTTATGATTCTTTGGTGAGAAAGGAGGATTAAGGATCCATAGCTCTTAGGTTGACTGTGACTTTGTCTTTTTTTTGGACAGGTTTGTGTCTACCCTACACTGGTGGCAATTTAATCTAATTCTGTATTCGTTTTCTAATCACCCAGGCAAATTTCCAAGAAAGGCAAATATTCTTCTGCTATCCCACCAACTTGTGATTTGAGGACAGACGAACTTGGAATGAATATTCTTTCTACCATTATGTGGTCCCTACCATGTTTTATTCATGTGAGGAACCAAGAGGACATTTACATTCCATTTATTATGTGCAAGTGTAAAGGACAAGTGGTAATCTTGCCATAGTATTTCATGTTTCTAAATTTGGTGCTTTACACAACCTAACCCTGAACATTAACAGTGTAGCTGTAGCTCCAACACTAACAGAAGCATGCCAAGCATTTATATCAGGCTAGATTACTCACCACTGTTGGAGCTAAATGAAACTTTTATTTTCTAAGTAGTCCATTTGAAAACCTAATGAGAATTCAGAAGTTGAAGATAATGGGAAAAGTGACCAATATCCTGATTTGCAACATTTATAGAAAAGAAGTGGACCTTCTTAAGAATCTTTAATCTCTCATTTTGTTGTGGTCTATTCATTCTGGAACGATGGCACTGTGGCACTGTGAAAGGTATGTCCTTAAATACAGGAGCATTGTGGCATGCATGGAACCACAGCAGATGGGTATTGGGAAGGGAAGACAGGAAGAGGACATATGAGCAGCACTGGGAAAAATGAGAGGAGGAGAGCTCCAAAGAAAACAGATAAGGAGAGGCAAGAAGAAAGGTGACACCTGATGTCAACAAGGACAGAAGGGGACAATGGCAGGATTTGTTTGAAGGAGGGTGGTATAATGTCTTCAGTTTCACAAACTCTGGTGAGAAGAAATGGTTTAAAGAGGAAGCAAAGCAGAGCAAGTAATTCACTGGCACTGAGTTCACAGGCATTGGAACAAAAAATGCAGGAATGCCTTTGATTAGCAGGTCTTGAGTAAATAACTAATATAAGGCTTAATTAATTGATCTGTTAGGGTGTTCTATCCTGCCATTCTCTATAATTGCATGTTAATATTTATTTTCACCACTTTGGTGAAAACAGCAGATTTAAACTGCTACATATTTGAAGTTTAATGAATAAGGTGTAGAGCATGGTATCATGACAGAGTGCTAATTACTGTGCCAAGAATCT
Source organism: Catharus ustulatus (assembly GCF_009819885.2). Taxonomy (NCBI): domain Eukaryota; kingdom Metazoa; phylum Chordata; class Aves; order Passeriformes; family Turdidae; genus Catharus; species Catharus ustulatus. The sequence goes on from NC_046226.1 coordinate 25,067,998, forward strand.
GACATTTTATTTGTCTTACATTCTGTGGCAGTGCACATGCATGTTGTGTGATGCCATGCTCTAAAGTAGCCCCTGTTTCAGAGGGAGAAAAGTTTCTCTATTAGTAAATGTAATGGCATCAGGTCTCTCTGCTGGTGTTGTATGGAAAAGACAACATCTCTGAAAGCTTTACATTCCCACATTGTTGGAGCTTCTAAGTTTTGTCAGGTGCTGGTGACTTGGACCTAACACTGAGTTGTAACTCAGGAGACAAAACAGTTGGAAAACTTGGAGAAAGCCTCTAAGGGTCAGCGAAATTTACTGTGGGCAGCTGCTGCTTCAAAGCAAGTTGCTATGCAGAAGCCTATTAAGTAGTAGTAGGTTACTTTCCTGCTGTTTCCCCAGCATGATGAATGACGTTCTGAAAAGTGAAAGGACTTCCTGTGCCACAGAGGCTTTTGCTGTGGCTTCTTACTCAGACCCAGCAGCTTTCAAGACACTGACTGTACTTCCATCTAAATGTTGTTATGGATCTCTGTAAATGAAGTGTGTTCTGCACATGATGCTAGAAGGAGTTTATTTTAATCTGTAACAGGTACTTTAATGCCATTATTTACAGATTGTCCTTTTTATTTTCTAAACCATTCTTTACAACTCAAAACAACAATACATTTTTACTAGGAAATAGGTTCAAGCTGCAGATTTCAGTATGGGAAATTTATTTTTCCAAAGTTTTGGTGTGATTCAACTTTGAAACTTAGCTTCTTAATGTAATGAGACCACAGTTTCGAATTTCATAGTATGCATATGTAAAAGTCTGTGTTCACATATGTCCTAGTGTGTAATTCTGCCCTATTAGATCAGAGTGCACTTGAATGTAGAGTAGGGTTAATTCCTTGCTTTGTAATAACGATGGATTTTAGTAAGATAAGCACTTGTAAAAAGATGTGAAACTAACAAAAATCTATATGAGATCAGCTAAGATTATACATCTTGTGAGCCAAACTACTTGATGACCCTGATTAAGATGATTATCTTCCCTTCCATACTTATATGGGAAGTGTAAATATTGATGTATCAGTAAAAACATAATTGTGTAGGTTTGGGATCTTTAATTTTCACTGTATCACAGGAAACAGAACATACAGCTAAAAGACAAAATGCTCTCAATGGGACTTTTATCATTAATTCTAAATATATTTCAAGACAATGAAAAATGTCCTTTTACGTTCTAAATGGTTCAAGATACAAACCATAGCCAAGTCTTCAGCAGAAGCTTTTGCTGGAATCATTTAAGAATGTGAAGAAAGAAGGCTCATGTATTCCTGCTGTGTGTGTCTCTTGTTGCCATTTATTCACTCCCCTTCATAACTTTTTCAATCTTTTGCCAATCATAACCAGATCTAGCAGAGGGTTAGAAACCTCAGAACTGTTCAGCTTCAATAAATTATGTGAGAAAAGGATGAGATAGGAATGCATCCACTGGCTCAGAGCAAATGTCCAGTGAGCTCTCTCTGACGACAACCATGAGTAAATGGTTAGGAATGTTTCTTCCTTGAGTCTGATAATCACAAAATTGACTTCCTGCACCCCATCTCTGTCAATCAATTTGCTCTTATTTACTTGCTGACTAGCAGGGTTACTTTGAGGTAATGTCTTGTGAGATATAACGTCCCTCTCTGAAATCCACATGGACTCTTTCTTTTATAGTGATGAATGGACAAATGTGATATGTTTTACTATTCATTTCTTCATTTCTAGGGTTGTGCCAGGTACAGAGGTTGGACATTTTGGGGGTTTTTTTCCCCCCTAGATCTGCATATCTGCCCTCTACTCCATGTATAGAATCTTGTTTGCAGTTTCTCAGTATTATTCCTTCAGTTTCTCCAGGCATTATTCCAATACAAAATTTACTGGAAGAAAAACTGTCTTTTGTGTCTCACTTTCCTCCTCCTGTTAGTGCATCTCCTTTGGTAGCCACACTGGTGACAGCAGAAACTGCTAAGTCTGAAATCCCAGGATCACAAATCATCCTTTTGTGTTCAGCACTACTTTGTTGTTTTCTTCCTAAGTTTTTCTTGGGTTTCTTGCTATTTCTTTGATTGCTGGGCAAATGCACACCATCAAACATTTCTGCCCACATTTGTTTTTATGTGCCAATCTCTAGGGTAAGGACTGATTTTATTTCACCTGCTTCATTATTTAAAAGAACTTGAATGACTCCATTTACATTTACTGTGAGTAAATAGTGACTGTTATAAGAACCCCCTGCATTAGCATCTATCCAAACCCATAAAAGTAGTCCTGTAAGTAGAACTGAGGTTTAGACCAAAATATCTTTTATGCGCAGTTATTCTGCTTTGAGATACTTTTACTGTTTACTTTTGGTTCTCCACTGTACAGAATGGAGAACCTACATGGCAGCCCACCTGTGCATCCTCCAATGCTCCTTCTTGAAAATTAGCCAAATTGCTTAAACAATTTATATAGTGTGCTTTATATAGTGTGCCTCAGCTGATCAACAAGTAAATTAAGGGATTTCAGAGGGAGTCAAAAGATGTATTTACGAATAATGTAATATAGCTGGATTTTTAAACAGACTTTCAAGGAGGGTCCTTATGAAAAGTTGTTTAAAAAACTGGCAGAAAATATAGAAAAAATATTTGTATTTGATAAGTAGCTGAAGAAAATGAAACATAAAATAGGAGTACGTGGTCAGTTTTCACAGTAAGTAGAGGTCATCAGTTAGTCTACTCAGAAAAAGGGAGAAATAATGAGGAAACTGTCTGTCAGTGATACTACTATAGAAAGAAATTAAAAGGACCAAATATAGACAACTGCAAAAGGAGATTACAAAGTCCATTTCATGGCTTTGTGAAAGAATTTTAGATAAAATCCATGTAGGTTACTGTCGATTATTAGGCAGATAAGGTGGGTATTCCTTACATATGAAAAGACAAATTTTGAGACTCAGTAGTAAGATCTTGGGCTTATAATACTTCTGAAGAGAAGTAAAAATATTTGTGCTATATTCCTTTAGCAAAAGATGGAAATAGTAGTCCTGCAAAAACATTAGGTTAGTATCAGTCAAAAGAAAACCAACACAATGTTAGTAATTACTTGCAAGGGAACTAGAACACAGAACAAAACAACAAAATTTATGTTTCTTTGTACAGCTGTTGTATTACCGTATTTTGAAGACCATATGAGGTTGCAGTTTCCCTCTGCCTCCATAAAGACATGTAAGAACTCGGCAGGATTCTGGGCATGGTGGCAAGGCTCACCATGAAGCATTATTCATACAGAGGACATACAAACAAATCAGACTTTTAGTTTTGTAAAGAAATCCTGAGGAATATGAAATACGGAAGGAACCACATCTGGGTTAACACACTGAATTAGTCTACACTGTGGTCGGGTTATGGTAGTGGAGAAGAGTGGCAAATGCTGTCCTCAACCTCATTTCGTGCACACATCCTCAAGAAGTTCACTGCTTTTATTGTAGTATGTGCAGTTGGAGATTAAGCCTGTTGAATGCAAAGTACAGTGTGTCAGTGGTTTGAAATTTTTGCAGTCCTTCTTTAAAACATACTCTGAAACTCAAGGGGGTCCAACAGTGCTTAAATTGGATAGAAATCCAGATAATTTATGACATGGAAAGCTCAATTAAGGGCCCAAACAATGTTTCTTTTTCTGGTGATGTGATAATACAACTATCTACATATCATTACTGCAAAATCATAGATGTATTTCCTACCTAAAAGTGCTTTTAAGAGAAATATTCTCTCTTTTTTTACCCGCCACCTTTATTTCTTTTCCTGATACTGTATAAGAGCAAGAATAGCAATTGTTCATGATTTTTTGTATTCATCTTCCATGCTCAGGAGACAAAAGAAGCAGAACTCTGGCCAAATTTATAGTTTTGCAACACTAGTATATGTAGTTGATAAAATGTAATCTTTAAAGAATACTGGTTGTGTGGCTACATGTGCTGAATCATTTTTAAATCTAACACCTAAACTCCATCCTAATGCTGGCTTCATGCCAGCATTCATGGTTCATGGAGGCATCCACAGGACTACTTATGCATTCCCAGATGTGGTTTGTGTGCCTTCCTATTCATAAAAGCTTGCTACCTTCCAAATTAGTAGAAAATCTGCAACACATATGCTTCCAGAAACTGTCTCAAAATATGATGATTTAATGCAACATTCCTTTCTGATTAGGAAAACGACTTCCAATGAACTATCTGCTTAAAGATTTTTATCAGACATTCGAACTACTGATTCTGTTTTTAAATGATGCTTTCCTTGGCTGTATATTACCTCGTTCTGACATCTCATACAAGGAGATTAGTTTTCAGCATGTAGAACACTGGTTTAAAAGCATTCCCCCTTTTATATTAAGCAGAGAGAACAGCTCATAAATTAACACTTACTTTGTAGTGTTATCAGTGTTCTCAGTGCCTCGAAGCGTTTGAGCTGCCTTGATGCACATTAACCATAATAATTGCCAGTCAGGCACACAGACATAAAGGATATCTGATGATCAGTATTTTTTACAGAGTGAGTACACAGAAGATATTATGGTTCCAACACAGGAAACAAAACTGTGAGATAATGAAGACAGAAAGATAAGACAAAAGAATTGATTCAATGAATTTCAGTTTGATAGCGCAGATGGTGAATTTTTTCAGTGGTGATTCCAGGCTTATGGGCCTTCAATGGTAAGGTTTTCTCCTTATTCTCTTCCCATGTGAAGGTATGTTTTGTTTTGCCCTTTTCTATCCAGAGAAGCTGATCTCCAACAGTGTAAAACCCAGACCTTGTTTTCTCCCTTGATTCACAGCAAATATTAGATATAAAACTGGTTTTACAGGCAAAGGTCTTGATTTGTTTTTATTACCATGTTCCACAAAATATTCAGAGTAGTTTTCAAACACAGGCTCCCAGAGATCACATTATAAGGATTTGGTTTGAAGATTACAGGTTGAAGGAGCTACTGAAAGGGAAAATGAAAAGAAAATGGAGTTTTGAAATTTAATGAGACTCACCTATCAAATCAAAACCTTTGATAGAATTTAAAAATCTTTAATTATGGAACCCATATTTCTTCTTCCCTATTGAAGGAGGCAGGGAGAATCTTTCCACAGACATTTTGGGGTTTTAATAGTTAGGTTCTTCTTCAATTTTCCTATTCATTGCTGTTCACAACTTTCTTCCCAAATGAACTTAGATTTTCACATGTAGAAGTTTTTTGAGAAATTGCTTCTGCAATATCATTTCTAATCACCAACAAACACATTGGCATTTCAGCCACACCAGGGATAGGATTTAAGATGATTCACCCTTGGATTAACACCAGCCCCTTCAATGCAAGGTGATGAGTTTCAGTCTCTGACATTACTTTCTCAGCCAGTTTTGTGGAAATGCTAGAAGCTAGCACAGCATGTGAGTAATATGATACACAACTCCACTAATATAAATGATAGGTTAGCTGTAGAGTTGGTGAACAAATGATTTGCTAGTGTAACCTAATACTCCAGTCTAATTTGATGTTGCTAGAGGCTGAGACACAAAGGCAAGATGTAAATTTCTGTTTAATGCAGTGCTTGATAGCCACAGATGGCTACACTTGTAGGCCAAGATAAGTAAAAAAAGATAACTTTATGGAGATATTTTGCAAGGTTTTTACTGCGTGTAAAAGAAAAATAAAGATTTATGTCAGAAGAAAAAGGTGAAGTGCGAAGTATGGAAGAGATGCACAAATTATTTGTATAAAATGCAAAATTCAGCTTATTTCAAATCTAATTCTTTAAGGAATCTGAGTCTGTTCTTATGAAGGTTGTCACCATTTACACTGACTTCCCTGCAATATTATTTTTATAGCCAAACATCTCCATGCATCAAATGATGTAACACTTATTTTTTTCTTTCAAGAGTAACTCTGTGAGTCTACAGGACTTGCTTGACTTTAGTTGTTATTTTCCAGCATCATCAGAACATAATTCAGAGTCTTGTTCCTTGAATGGAATTATCTGAATTACCAGTTGGTGATTTCCCTATTACTGGTCTTTTTTGAATCGCTGGATTTAAAGTCTGTTTAGCATTTGCCACCTTACTTTCTAGATCTGGAAGCTCTTTGGGTTTTTTGAGTTCCCTGGAGTAAAATGGAAGTGGGAAAACTCTACTATCCCTCCTGCTTATAGTGAGATCCTCAGGGGACTCAAAGACTGGAGCTGTGTGAATGACATCCTTGTACACATATGGAAGGAGTCCTTGGGCTGCCTTCCTTCATTCATTCATTCATTCATTAGTGATTAAAGGGATAAATGTTTTAATGTAAAGGTACAAAGAATTCAAGAGATGACCAAATGCTTGAATCTGTAAGTGAAAAAAGAAATATTGGCTCCTTCCCAAACCTTCTGAATCAAACTGCAGGGGTTCATTTTGTGAACTGAACCCTGCAGGATTCACACAGCTGTAGAGAGAAATATAACACCTAGTCCAAGTGAAACAATTCCAGGACCCAGCAAAGAATTTCTAAACCACATAAGACATAAAACTTGCTTTGTGAAAGTCTTGTTTTCACTTTTTAATCTTTGTGCAATTTATCCATTTATTGTCTATATCCATTTATTGTCTATGTCCTTACTAACAGTAGGTAACTATTCTTTACTTGAGGACAAATCATAAAACCTACAGTGAAGTTTTCTTCAGGTAAACTGTTGTTGAAGTCTCTAGAAGGTAGAACTTTGCTCCAGTAAAATCTGAAAGAGGGTCTTATGTTTTGACCTTGAATGACTTTTACTGACTTTTTAATAAAGTACTTATAGAATCAATAGATTGCTGAACTGAGTCACCATTGATTTTTTCAGAATTCTGCTTTCTTCATAATAAAGGCCTTTTAGATTGCAAAGTAAGGACTAAAGAAATTGTAGATGGCTAAATTGTGCCGGAGTGGATTATTGAATTAGTGATGTAGGGGAAAACATAAATAGAAATCTAGCTAGATTACAGGAAATTAGGCATACTTAATTGTTGCACTTGGAGAACGTGGGTTTTTTATGTCATATATGCAAAGAGGAAATTCAGAAGTGCAGTTTTTGCTTCTGGAAGACAGATGTATATACCAAAATGTATAGTTTCTCAATATTGTAAAGTATTTAATGATTAAGTCTTGTGCTTCCCTGTACTCATGGAGTAGACAGACAGAATTCAAGAGGATAGTTCTGAAAATCATTCATAGGCATATAGATTCTGTTCAAAGTGGAGGTTTAAATGAAAAACAGCCTTTTTTTCTTTGAAACATCATTGCCTGTTTCACCTTGAAATTTGTTAGCCTTATTAATAATCAAGTAAGCAACAGCGTTTTGCTGCTGTAGCATGTTACAGCTCTCTCTTGAACACTAAGTTCATAAGTAGTAAGCTGAATATAAATTAAAGAAGTACAAATTAGGAAAGCACTGTTTTGAGGTAGAGTTCACAGACGAAACAACTGCTGCATGTCTTCCCCTTCTTAGCTCTGTTTCTTTTTTTAAAGCATGTATCCTAGTGACATGGGATCCGCAAGCACTTCGCAAATTGTTCCAAGGGCTAACAATCATTGTGTTAAAAACTATTTTATTCCATTCTTAATTTATCTGGGTTTGGTTTCCATTTTTTTGATCTTTTTACAACTTTATCCACCAAGAAAATGAGTTCTCTATTGTCAAACAAATCATCCCATACGTACATGTGAAACATAGCAATGTTCCAACATCACATTAGAAACTATGTGTAGTGCAATAGGTATTTTAACTCTGTCATACTATAAGTAAAAACCTTTTTGCTTACTTTAATTTAGAGTATCTCATAGGTGGACATTGTTGTTAACAATTTTTCAACAAATTTCATGCAACTAAATGTCTGTATGTGTCACTGTGTTCTAGCAAAATAAATGAGACACATACTGTGCAGTTTCACCAGACCTGGAGCAGACGTGGAAAAGATATAAATGTGTCAGTATTACGGGAGGGAAAATACATAAATGCACATGGTGACTCTCTTAAGTCTTGGGCTCAGTGTGATACTAATTCATTTTGGTGACATTTGGAAAACTTCTCCCAACATTAATAATAAGTTTATAGTGGGGGGTAATTCTGACAGACACAGTGTTGAAATAAAAACTAGAAAGAATGTCCATCAGATTTTACAGGTGCATAGAACATGCATTTGCAGTTGATTGATGATCTTTTTGTTAAAGGTTGACATAATGCTGAATGGAATGTTTTGTTTATATGTGGTGGTCTAGTTTATTGACCAGTACCAAAATGTATGACCAATTTGGGACTTCATACAGTGTCTCTTTTTCTTCTTCTTTTTTCCTTTTCCCTGGAAGAAATTTCTGTATTTGTCTTCTTTATAATTATCAGGATATGGATGCTCTTTGGTTATTTTATAAATATTATTTTCTTGAAATAATTTTTTCTTTAAATGTGTTCACTTGAGCTTAAAAATTTAGACAAATAAAGCAATAATTTAATTTGAAGCAATATTTAAAAACAGAGATCAACCTTCTGTGCAAATGTTATAGAAATAAGTTTTTTTCTGAAAATGACAGTAACTGTTGTCATCTAATTTGAATATATCTTCTGTTTGACTGTTTCTTTTTAATTTCCCTTAAAGAAAAAATTCTAAAAATAAAAAAGATCTGAAGATGTCTATCCCCAGTGGCTGTAAATGGAAGAACTGAAAATAAGGCACCAGTATTTAATAAATAAGTAGATTTGTTTCTTCTGTAAGATCAAATGAGTGGAAGAAGAGTTGTCTTTAACCTCACTTCCCATTCAAAATCTTAAGGCTAAAACAAACTCTCAACTGCAGCAGCTACTTATCTAAATACTAAGTTGGTTTTGAAAAGATGAAGTGTTGTACACTCAAAGCCATTCTTTATATTCATGTAAAATTTAAGCTTTCATCTCAACTGCAACATGTACGTTACTCTTACTTGTAATAAGTGTGAAATGAGAACCATTTTGGTACTCCAATCAATTTTGTTAGCCAAAGTTGAAGTCTTTTGATACCTTTCAGTCAAAACTGATATTGACTCTGAAAGTTGGGTGTTTAAAAGTTTAAACAAAACTAATTGAAAGATCCTAATACGAACTTGGTCCTTGAAGGTTTAGGTATGATTTTGTCTTCCTTGAGACTGCATAATTGTATTTGTGTTTATTCAGGAAATAAAAAAGTATATCAGTATATTGGAAAAATTCTGCATTTTGTTGGTCTGCTTTCATCTTCCTTGTCTCAAAATATGATGAGCTGTATCATTGTAAACTCAGTATACTTCTCCTAGGAGAAAAAGGGAGATTTATTGAAAACATTCCCCTTCATTAGCTGTGCCAACAAAACATTGAATCCAAAACTGTTCTACCTGCCCTGGATCATCGAAGTATATGGATTGAGATATAGTCAGGGAAATTATCTGGCTGTAATCCAACCCTGTCTGAAGAAAATCTAACAAACAATGTTAAAAAGTAAGTAACTATCTGAAAGACCTGCATGTATCTAGGTTTCAGATACAGCAGTGTGTCAGTTAATTCAAAACCACAACAAATGCTCCCAGGCATGTGGATCTCAGTGCAGTGACCTTGGGTCTGTGCAGTGCAGGGCCAGGAGTTGGACTTGGTGAACCTTGCAGTTTCCTCCAATTCAGCATATTGTATGGTAGGCTCAAGTTCTCTTGTTCATCATAAATGCAAAATATTTTATACATTGTTTGTTTTTCACCACACCTTAAGAAAAACAAAGTTAGGGAAGTTAATAGCACACAAGTGAGTCAGGTAATCTTGGCTCATGGGCCTTCTCAAAGAAGTAAAGAATGTGTGGTCTTTTCATGGTCAGACAGTTTGTCTTATGAAAAGATCAGATTTCTGCCTGATGTTCACTTTATAGACTCTTATATTGAAATGGTTGATATTATAATTCTTACATTTTCCACAGACTCAGGACTAAATCTATCTAAGAGTTGTCCTCACTAACCAGGACCTAAAGGGAAGGATTTAACTAAATTATGTCTGCTCTATACACCTGATTTTACTTCTGAAGGAAATTGATTTAGAATCTTTTCCAGTTATGTTGAGGTAAGGTTCATGTTCCCACAATAAAGGTGAAAACCTTTTAACCAGGTGATATTTGCCCTTCCATCTTCTGAATCCAAATCCATAAAGGTGTGACCCTGATGCATTGTATGTATACAGCCTCTCAATATTCTTTAGGGTGCTGTAAGTTTTTTTTTCTTTCTTACCAGTGTAATGTGTGAGTGTAGAAGTCAGAGAGTGGTATTGGGAGACACAACACACTTTTCTGCTAAGATCAAAGACATCCTCTTCCTCGTAAGAAGGGATTTAAAGACTTGGAAGAATCATAGATGCATGAACTGACGGTGTAAAAAGGGAGGACTAAGTGAAGGAGGTTAAGCTTAACTCCACAGAGTGGAGGATGTTTTCTGTGCTCTACCAAATCTTGAAATGAGACAGTACAAATGAACTTCAGTATAACTGTAAGAACATTTGAATGTGGGTCTTTGTTGAAGAATTTTAGATTAAAGCTTAGGTAGTGATAAGTGATGTAATTTATTTTTAAAATCAACTTATGTCAGAAATTATTAATGTATTCAGTATATTCACTCTTCTGCATATTGAATTTTACTTGAGTACCTCAGAAAGTAATAAACATTTTGCTTATTTCTGTGTAGTGTTTACTGGCATTGATTTATGATGAGGTGAGTGAAAATACATTTTGTTCTTCTTTCTTTTGTCTTTTTAGTGGATTCAATTTGTTGTGTTGCAGGTCTCAGTATAGTTATCAGGCTGATCAACTAAGGCACATTATTTAAGAAGCTGGACTGTCCTACATATTTAAATTGAATGTCAGAGGGGGCGTGGTTAGAAGAAGCATTTAAAACTGTGTTCTCTTTTGTGTAATTGTGGGTTTATGAAGTTTAACACAGTCACATAATATTTTGATCCTTTTCCTTACAGACAAAAGACTGTTTATCAATGCTGGTTTTGCTTTTTTGAATTTATAATTCTGAATATTTGATTAATGATAAAATTTTAATATTGTTTTACTTTCTTCCCCACACTTAAAACTACACAAACTGCAGGCTCTTTAAAAGAAGGTGTGGGCTTCCAGACCACTGGTTAAATTACTTTTTATCTGCAAAAACAAGTAAACTGTAATGAACGGTGTGACTATCAATTTGACAACTGTTAACTGTTGCCAGGGAATTTTCTTGGGTTTGTGATATTCCTCCAGTGAATACTTTGGTTTTAATTGGGACTTTGTGACTTTTGCAATGCTTAGTTTGGCATATAACTCCCAAGTTCAGGAATAATTGGCTGGTGTTTCTGCTATTTATCATGAGGCAGTGCAGATAAATGCTCCAATAGTTGCACTGATTTGAGTATAAAAATATGTCTTCAATGTCTTTTACTTTTCTGTTATTCTACAAATGTAAATCAACTCTTGTATAAACTTTGTATAACATGGAACTTGAAAATATGGAAACTGATATTTTAAGACCAAAAGCAAACTCTTGTGCTATACTGAATTCAGAATACTGGGAGGGAAATAAGTCTTTATCAGACATTAAATTACTGATTAAAATATTTCTGTACTGTAGCATAATTTTAAATGATATGCCATCTAAGAATGTATTTTGTGTATAATAACTTTAACAAAAACTGCATGCAGGTAGATATTCAGGGCTTTCTGTGCAAGGAAGTTTAAACATACATCAGGTGTCAGAGCTTGTTGGAAAACTCTATGTCATGCAATTCAGAGCAGACCTGGTAAATCTATTCATCATGAGCTGCAGACCACCACTGTGTTTGCACTGCAGAAAGCTGGCCTTTCTTTTCTGGATAATAAATGATCACAGAACTGGAAATGAGTCAGACCTTTCAGAGCAGCCAAAGACAAACTATCTTTGATTCCAGTTCTCTTGATTCACCTGTACATATTCCATGTATTACTCAGGTGCTAAGCAGAAGTGCTTTTTGTCTTTGAGGCTGAATGGCCCTTTAGTTTAAATTAGGGACGTTCACTGGTCTTCCCTGAGAAAGTAAAATAAATTTGCTAGTGGTTACTAGTTGTAAAAAGCTGTTAAAATACACAAGTTCTGCCTCATTTCCAGTGAAATGCTGTGACTTAAGAACACTCATTTATTGTTACACAGTATGCTGCCAGACGGTCCAGGTAGATGAAACCTGATTCTCTCTCTTATTGCTTTAAGCATTTCATTATCACTTGTGGGTTGTTTCGAAAGACAAGGAAAATATAAAACTCCTTGGAGTGAAGGAGTAACTTGCAGCTGAGATTTTTTGTGGGTTGTTGGAGTTTTTTGCAATAAATTGACTGCATTTGACCTTTGACTCAGGAGGACTTTATGGTTTTCTATTACTCAAGAAATATTTCCATAATGACAGTGCTATGAGAGGTGAGATGCGTAAAAGAAACTGTTATGTAATGAAACATGAAGAGACACACATGAAATTCTAAAAGCTTGACTGGGCAAGTCAGCCTGTGTCAGCAGTAATGCTGAGAACATTTATCATTGCAGAAGCTGTGCCCAGTCTGTGATACCCTACTGCAAGCTAGGTATGTAGTCAGATTGCTGAAATGAAGCCCTTTTTCACTGACCTGTTACAATGATATGAAGTGTTAAATGTATTTGTAGATAAGCCATCTTGTTTGCTATCTCTAGACAGCAAGCTATTACTGATTGATTCCTACCTTTGCTTTCCCAAATTATTTTTAGTGATTTCTTCTGAATACTTGTATTAACTATATACCTTTGAATTTTCCTATTTTGTTTTTCTAATGGTGACATTAAAAGTTTAACATTAACAATGGTGTGAAATAAGTCACAACTGTTCTTTCCTTTAAATGCAGTTAAATAATGTTGTCATAGTCTTTTAATTAATGGGAAGCTATGTTCATACTGAAACAGATCATAGAAAAGTTTGCTTCGTTTCAAATTATATTTCCCTGATATTCATGCCTGACATCTCTTAAAGACATGATAATTCCATTTCCCAAGTTGCAACTGCTTTTAGGAAAGATTGTAAAGCCTTGCAGACATCTGCCATTTAATGGGTTGCTGATTCTGATTAAAGGTCTCAACACTAGACATTGATTACCTTGTATGTTAGAAAAACAACTTACAATAGGCAATTGTATTTGAAAAAATATCACTGTTCATTGTTAAAGTTAGTACAAGCTAGTTAGTTAGAATTAACCTACCTGAAAAAAGTAGTTTTGCATTTACAACTTTCCTGGTCTCTTATGTTAGTGGTATATATAATTATCAGCTTGTTAACAGGTTGTTGGGGTTTTCTTTCCTTCTTTTTTTTTTTTTTTAAAGCAGAAATAGGAAAACTTTGAAATTACTGGTATCATAAATCCTTCTGTTTTCAACATCTTATTTTCAATTTTAAATTGCATTAAATTCTCCAACAATTATTCCTAGTTTTGGAGTCTACTTCAATTTTTTGAATACTAACACAAAAACAAATAACTGTCAGTTTATCTTCATAGGATGCTTCTGAGGCAGGAAAGCTCTAGCTTTTCTGGCTACACATCCAAGGAACTGTGCATCAGAAAAACTGAGTGGCATACATAGGTCACACAGGAAACCCTGTGGCTGAGCTGAGGATTGACTCTGTCTTATTGCATCTTACATTGTTTAGAGTGACACATGAAACCATTTGTTATTTTAATTTTCATTTCATAATTACGATAGTTTGGCTTTCTTATAAAGTCAATGAAACTTCCAATAGACCAAGGGTCTGGATTTTTCTGTTAACATTTTTTTCTAAAATTCTTTTAATAAATTTTAGACTTTTTTTTTTTTTTTTTTTTTGTCTATGAGCTTCCTGCTTCAGACCGGCAGGAAATGTCACAAAAAATTCTTCGCAATATTTTCAATTATGAGCCATTTTAGTCAGGTATGAGAGGAAAGAGAAGCACAAGGTGTGAGACTGTGAGCCCTGGGAGTTTGAGGGATGGGGCTGTTCATTTTTAGCTGAAGGAAACTTGCTAGGGTTTGGATGACAGTAACACAAGCAGCCCTGCCACAACCACCCAATCTCCATGGGAAAGTGAGGGAAGCAGATGACCAGCTGTGCAAAAACCTACTAGCCACATTTCTCTGCCCTCAACAGACCATTCTTATGCAACCATCTCCATTGCTTTCTAAAACAGTTCCACAGTTTTTGCTGTCCTCGCCCTTAATGTGGGTGATTTGGATATGTGTTTTGAACGTGGCTGAATTGCCGTCACATGTTCAGGGAAAAACCCAAACTTTCTTCAAGCTGCTATGTCCTCACAGTGAGCATCTCAGAGGGCTTTTAAGGTCTGTGCAAAGAAATACACATTGTAGATAATTCCATTTCCTTTGACACCAAATGGGTCTAATTCTGCTGTCAGAGGGAAATATTTTTTTCTTTCTTCTGCTTATTAGCAGGTACAGTACTTTTCCCAGTCTTTAAAAATTCCTTACTCATCTGTGTTTTCTAAAATATTTCACAAAATTCAATGAGGGTAAAGAGTAAATCTGTTCTGAACTCTTCATCCTCTGCCTGTAGGAAACAATTAGTTAGAGCAACTTCTAGAGTTTGTTTTAGTAATTAATGTCTTGTAAAGGAGGCATAGACAATTTAAATGGAATCCTCACATGCAGAGTTGTAAACTGTTAACTGTCTTGCTTCTCTAGATGAAAAAAATTGTTATATTGAAAGTAACTCTTTAATTTAAAACTCTTTCTATTTATCTGTCATTGGAAATGTCCCTTCATATTTTAATTTAAAGTTTGGCATAGTCCATTTTAAATATCAGTCAATATTGCAAATATTTTAATGTTTTTTAAATTCCATATTCTATAAGTGTAGGTTACAAAGTGTTACATTCTAGGAGGGAATTTGTAAACATTTTGCCAGATCTTTTAAAAAAAATTCTTTATTTGATCATGCCCTCTGATGTTTGCTTTCCAACTTTGAATACTCTAGCAAACATTGTCAGGACACTGTCTGAAAGTACAAGCTGCTGACTGCTCACAGAAATACACAAATTTTTTGCAAGCAATTCTAATCCCTGAGTTTAGTATAAAAGTTAGTATGAAAGACTGAGCAAAAACTGTCACACACCAAGGACAAAACAGTACATCATATTATTTGCCACTTCTTTTAAATTGTACAAAGTCATAGGAAACTTATGGTTCACCTCTGACAAATGATGTAAGGAATATGCAAGAAAAAAATACATACTTTTTACTGAGAAAATTGTATACTACAGCTCACAAGACTATGACATCTACCCAGTTTATTAATTTCCTCTGCAGCTGTGGTATACACTGTTTTAGAGTATGTGGAAAGAAAACTTTTCCTTAAAATACTCTATGTCAAAACAAAAACCAAAATATGACTGACTTGATATAAATATGGTTGAATGGAAATCCCGAAAAAAAGTTTGCAGTTTTGTAGTAAATTCTGTTTTCCACAGCATTTCATATTGAAGGGGTTTTTTGGGTGGCTATTTAGTTGTTTAGAATATTTCCAGATCCATTATACATTTACTATTGAGTAAAAATTCATTATTGGTATTTTTCAAGTCTTCTGGTAGCAGAAAGCCATAGACTTTATATTTTAAGTCTTTTGAAAAGTGCATTGTTATGTAGGCTATTATGGGCCTTTTTTTTTAATGTGAAACTTAGTGGAATGAATCTGTTTTCAGATTGGAGCATCAATAACAAATCTGTTTGCTTCACTGAAGGCAAGCAAGGGGAAATGACAGTGTCAGGTAATATAACACTGTGAAGGCATCTCATAGAAGTTCCTGTGCATATGCCTTGCTTCTCATGGTAATAATGCTTTGTGGTGACCAACTTTCATGCATGTTCCTGAAGAATTTTCTAATTTTTGCAAAACTAATGTGAGTTACTCTGTGTTGCAAAAAAAAACCTTCATAAAAATGTAAAAATGACCATCCAAGGGAAATCTATACTTTCTACATTTTTCTAAAATTCCTCAGTCTATGGACAAGGATGAGGTGGTTAAACAGAGCTTTAGATGCTGGAATAGAATAGAATAGAATAGAATAGAATAGAATAGAATAGAATAGAATAGAATAGAATAGAATAGAATAGAATAGAATAGAATATGTTCTTGAGAATATAACTACTGAATGACTGCAAGTAGAAGATAATATCTTTGTTTCAGCAAGATGTATAGTTTTTCTTCTTTAAAAACCTATTTTAATAGTCAGTAACCAAATGCCTATTCCCCAAACCTTTTTCCTCTCTTGCCATATTAGAAGTGGAATGGAGTCCCATCATATGTCTACAAGTCTTCACTGTTTCTGCTGCACAAGAAGGGTTGGGGAAAGTGACAGCATTGGCTTGGCTTGAGTTTTGACACCTAAAACCTGAAGCAAAGCTTTTTCCTTGGCTCTAAATCATAGGCACTAATATAGTGAAAAGTTTTGGCAAAATTTCAATTAAATATTTACTTGCTCCTATGTCAAGAATTTATCTGAAAAAAATACAGTTTTATTTGAAATTGTACAATTGAGGAACCTAATCCATGCATATATTTACATTGAATTATTAACTCAGTGACTTAAACTTTATAGTGTAGATGAATTTTCGTGTCTCAGAAGCACCACATGTGCAGCCTTACTTTGTCAGTTCAGAAACAAGGTGGTGTGTTCACAGCAGAAGTCAAAAGAAAGGTTGGTTGCACAGCATTTTCTGTCTTTATTCTATGTATTGTCTACACTACCAGACAGCCCCTCCACCTGGGGCCTTCCTCCTACATCCCAGGCACTCAAATATGCAATGTTTGCATTCAGATTTAAAATGTAATAGCCAACATTACAATGAAACAATGAAAAGATATATTCAGATGCAAAGGCTCTGTAGGTCTGTCTTTAAAATACTAAGAGGATCTATGTCAGCAATAGAATAAATTCTCATGTTTACGTGTCTCTTTCAGGAAATCAATATAAAGTCTGAAGTACATTTTAATGTTAAAACTGTAATTTAAAAAGTAATCCTATTCTACTACCTTTATCCACTAGGTGACAGCACAGCTCTTTTACCTTTTTTTATTATTACCCCTAGGTGCTTTTTAAAAACATAGGTCAGCACAAACTTTTAAGAACGCGTTCTTTCCAAGTGAAAAGTATGTGCTGTGCATGCTTCTTTTAATCAGTTAAATTTTTATATGGTAAGGAAATTTTTCATAGTATAGTTACTTTAGTAAATGCAAATAAAATTTTTTATCATCGATCAAAGTTGTTTAACCATGGGAGATGGTGCTGAGTAGCTTAATTGTGGTCTGATAAATAGCTATGGAAAAGCAAGTCCTGGAAATAACTGGGGAAGAAAAGCAGTTTTCAACCCCAAGGTAAGATATGCAACACGATTATACTTTTGACTATACTATTGGTCTGTAAAAAGAGCTTAAATTAATAAAACTTTCTTCTTAATAAATAATAGATTTTGCAGTGCAGCAAACCTTGTTCACAGTGATTTAATTAGAAATGCACTACCTTCAGTACTGTATTTTATAGTTCATTTGTCTTCTACTCTAGTAGTTACTTCCACTTTTCTGAAAATTCTTGAGAAGCCCAAGCATTAGGAAGGAAACAGGAGATAAAATTTACAGAACTGTATTTCCATACAAAATTGCATGCATTTTGAAAACTGATCCTGGCTAAAATTCATTTCACTGCTGTTCTGCGCTTGGGTCAAGTTATGTCTCCAAGTGTCCATAGACAAGTCAGGCAATGCCCTGTGAAAGATCAAATTTACTGTAAATACTAACTTTCCTAAATATATATATAACATACAATTATATAATTAATTAAAAGCATATTTTGTCAGGTTTAGAGACTTTACATGTTTCTGAAATCCAAGTGCAAGCATTAAAAAGACCACAAGTGCTGTATTTTGTGTTTATAACAAATTTCTTTAAAAGATATTTTATTATAATGTTTGATTTGGATGAGATTATTTTATTACACTGTCAAGTTGCTTGTTGTTCAATGGTGGAATAATTGCATATTCATATTAAATTGTCCTGACTCTTATTAAAGAATATAAATTTGTTATATAGCAGAACTGTTTACTTCTATCATTCTTCTCCTGCATTCTGTGAATAAATCTTTAAAATTAATACCTAAATATGTACAGTAGGCAAATGAAATAAGCAAAATGAATATTGCACAATAATAAAAGATGCTGGTCAATAAGTAAAATGAAATAACTTAAACGATTTGATGGGTTGTCTTACCAAGCATCTTCAATGGAAACCTTCTAGAAATCTGGATTTAAAATATTTAGGAAAAACAGACTTGTAATAATTTATAAAGAGTCATTCCTGTAAATAAATTTCAGTATGACATGCAGAGCTGATTGCCAGCTGAAATTTTGACAAGATTTATGCTCTGGTTACTAACCTTCTTCCCCAGAACAGTGCAAGTTTGAATAGAATTTGGCTCATTTATGTTTAATGGCTGAGGACCATGTAAGGCTTACACATTTAAAATTTATGATAGAGCAATACAAAGGATTGCATTGTACATTGACTTAGGATTTCTAGCAACATTAAAGGCTGGTTTATTTCTGGGCTTCTAGTAAAATTTTGTGGTTCACCTTTGAGACATCATTTTATATACATGTATGTAACTGTTATTTTTTTGTCTTATTACAACATGGATTATGAATATTTAATTTAAAAGAAAGAGCTCCTCCCTGAATTCCATCATTTTCCTGGTTTTTTTTTTCTCAGAGGGCAAAAATCAAATACCCAATTTTGCTATCTAGTCAACTGCATTCCCAGTATAATTTTCTTTTAGGCATACAACAAAAACTAAATACATGCGTCCTCTGGCTGTACTGCATAAGAAGCACTTCTGTAGCTTTCAGTTTAACTGTAAAACAGTTAAATGAGAAAGCTCTTGTACCTGATTTAAGCTCTTACGTGGATAACCGACACTAAACAAAGTTACCAAGTTCTCTTACTGAGGTAGAAGAGATTGCAAACAAAATACATTTCCAAAAACATTGCATTTTTCTGCAACATTTAAGAATAAGTAATTTAGTGCAAATAACTTAAGAGTAATACTAGCAATTCTATTCGTAACTTGTAGTTAAAAACATGCAACTTTCATAATAAACTGGTATTTTGGGGTGTTTATGACTGTACTCAGACATTTAAAAATCAGTTAGAGAAGCTATGAGGTCCTTTTGTAGCAGTGACTTTTTAAACTATGTATTTGAAAAAATATTTCTGCTTTCTTGGGGTGTACATACATAGTAATTAGTGGTTTTCGGACACGTTTTTGTTAACTTCTAAACCAAAGAATATTTTATTTTTCAAGATAATATTTTTAAACCCCATAGTTCTTTAAATTATCAGTGCTAGCAAAATAACATCATTGCTTTTGGAGATAGTTGCTCTCTGAGAAGGCTTTTTCAAAAGGAAATTTTCCTGAGCTCTGTCATACCATTTGTTTCTAAGCAGAACAGAGGTTACCTAAACATTTCTTTTTAAGGGAGGCTGGTACAGTACAGCTTCGTGTACCAACACCCTGCTCCTGTTTTTTACCTTCCTCATATTACACTAATGACTTCAGTAAAGTTGCTTGTGATTTATAGCAGTCCAAGAGAAACATCAGGTTGGTCATGCTTTTAGCAGTTCTTTCTATGAAATAGGATGTGAAACTAAAGTCTGGTCATCTCTATTCTGTGTTTCACAGGAAAAATTGATTCTGAGCTTGCTGAAATCTTTAAAAGCAAGGCTTTTCTGTCAGATTCAGCAGGTGTGAAGTCAAGTCCTTTGTTCTGATTCTGCAAGGATTTGTGTGCACACTGCTGTATATCCATTAATTTCACGTAACCAAAGTCATTGCTGATTTGAGGTGCCTGAGTTTTAGCAGAATTTGTGTTTTTACTTGCAAAAAATATGGTTCTATTTTAAGTTGGGGTTCTGTCATTCACAATCAAGGCATAAAAGCTATTTTTCTTTCTTTGCAATTTTCAGTGCAATTTTGTCTTTGATTTTGTCTTTGCAAAAACAATGGATGCATTTAGAAACACATAAAAGAAAAAATTCTGTTGCATAAAAAAGTAACAGATAGATGGAGGCTGAGGAGTAAAACATTGTTGTTCGTAGAGTATAAAAAAAAAGAAATACCAAGATTAAAACAAAATGTAGTAGGCAGAAAATGCAGATGACTGCAGTTTTTTCAGCAGCAACAATTACCTCTGCTGTTTGACTGGTTGAGAACCTCATAATAGTTGAGGTATTTATCCTTCTGACATCACTGGGAGAACAAGCCCCATTTTGCAGCAGAACACTTGGGCACGAACTCTACAAGTTACCTGCAAGAGCCTTTGTCCTGTATGTAAGCCATTGCACCATCTGCCATCCTCTAGATGAATAGCATCTTGGTATCTTGCTACTAGCTCATAATGTTATGATTCTGCCATCTTTTTTGCAGCACAGGCAAGAAGGCAAGTTTTTTGTCCCATTTTAAGTAGTAAAAATTAAAAGCAACATTTCTATTTATCGGTCTCATTCCAAGTAATTTATGAAAATGCATTAGTTAGCTGGACAACGAATGCCTCAATCCTTTCTACTTTATGCCTTGAGGTGCTCTGTCTGTGCTTCCTGAGTTCCTTCCTAACACCCCCCTGAAAACTTGCTTTCTTTTCCCATGTGCTGTTACATTTGGGCAAAGGCAGTATGAGCTGTAGCTAGTTTGATGCATTGACTGTATACTCAGACTAGTAAATACCACCTGCAACTGGCTATGTGGCTGTTGCCAAGTAATTCTTAATCCTAAAAGTTTCACTTTTGATAAAAGCTGTAACCACTGTTAGACTAGAAAAGTGTCACATTTGACTTCACAGCAGCTAATTTATTTTCAAATTCAAAATTAATCAAATAAATAGAAGAATACTGTCTAAGATACCTATTCCTCTGGTAAATGTAATTGAAAATTGCCAGTGAATTCAAGGTGTTCAGAATAGTTGAGGTTGGAAGGTGTCTCTGGAGACTGTTCAGTCCAACCTCTTGCTTAAGGCAGGGCATCTAGAATAGATTGCCCAGGGCTGTGCCCAGTTAGGTTTTGAGTATCTCTGGGGACAATGTCTCCACGCCTGTGGGCAACCTGTTCAGTCCCACCATTACAGAATACTCTTAGGTGAGGCAGAAATTCCTGTGTTTCAGTTTTCCCCCTTGCCTCTTGTCCACACAGCTGGACACCACTGAAAAAGGGCAACCTCCTGCCCCATGAGGTATTTATACACATGGAGGAGATGCCCCTGAGTTTTCTCCTCACAAGACTGAACAGTGCCAGCCTCTTCAGGTAGATACATGAGAAGCTCCAGTCCCTTAATAGCCTTCTGGGCTCTTTGTTTTACTCACTCCACTTTCTCTCTCTCTGTCCTGTACTCCTCAGGTACAAGACTGCACATGTTTTCTGTACCTGTTCTTACTGTTCAGTACTGTTGAATGCATTTAAGCTTTACTTAGTAGCAGTAGGAATAATTTTTTTTTTGTACATCAACCCCAAATATTTTTTAAAATTTTATTTGATTTAATTTTTTACCTGTACATAAAATACTAACATTTGCAGAAACTGAGAAATTAATATTAGACTATACTGTAGGGAGAATACTTTTCTGGTTGTGCAAAGGAACAGCATCTTTTCTAGCATTAATAGCACTATTTATTGTTCTGGATACGTGACTTTGGACCAAGGAATTTGCTGTGTTGAAGAAAATAATATTGGAATCCAGTCTTCTGAGTATACCTAAAATTTTAATAAAGCTTCTTCAGGCTACTGACTTCCCTTTCACACAGAAGTGCTACAATTATGTGACATTTCAAACTTTCTGAATGCCTTATTTCACTGTGTTGTGAGTGCAAAAATAGAACAATGTAAGTAGTATATTCAACTACAAAAAATGTAGTTATAACTTTGAGTACATTTATCTGTGAACCTAAATACATATGCAATATACATAATACATATATCTATGAAAGAATACAAAAATATAGAACTGACTGGTTAAAATGTTTTAATTCTCCCCTTTTGATTCTGTTGGGCTTTCATATAATGCAATTTGGTTATGGGATAGTATTTTTTCCAACTACAATAATCATAATGCACTGTGCTCTAAATGGCACTTTATTATAAGTTCCACTCTGTCAGGATTCTTGCTGATCAATATACTTTGAAATGCAAGTAATAATGGGGGAATTCTCTTCAGTCAGAAACACTTCTGGGGAACCTGCAGTTTGTGACCTAAACTGAAAAGCGTAATTATGACCTCTAATTAATTTTTTAGCTAGTTTAATTGAAGAAAAGAAAAATGCTAATTTTTCAGTTAATTACTCATTCACTAATTTAAAACTGGAAATAGGAAAGAAATTGTTTTTTAAAAAATCTATATGTGCACATAATAATTTTTTTTGTAGTGCATCAAATTAGCTCCTCAACCAGCAAGATTGCAGCATTTTTCTGAAAACTTGGTATTATTTTTTTTCTGGATAAGCACATAAATGTAAAGGTCCAAAAATTCAGATTTTTAGGAGATCAGTACCTTCAAGTATGGACAAATGAGGGTTGATTTCTTCTAATCCCCTTTGTTCCTAGCTTCTCAAGTAATGTAAGCAATTAATACACAGAAATGGATTTTAAAACTTTATTTGAGTGATAATGCTAAGTACTACAGTTTAAAGAGAATACCTGCCATTAAATGGCTCAGAAGCAGTAAGAAAGGAAGCATCAGAGCAAGACAAACTTAAGGGAGTAGTCAGTGGAGAACTGATAGAAAGATTTTCGGTAGAAAAGCATTTTACACCATTTACTCTACTTTAAAATCCCAGTGAGATTATATTAAAGCCTCCGTTTTCCTCCTTCCCTTTTTAGGAGGTTTGTAAGAGGTAGAAAAAAAAGTTTAACTAAATAAAAATCTTCACATAGTACTGCTGAAGGGCTTTGGCTTATTATTTGAATCCAGGTAATTCTCATGCTTAGAGAATTACCACATGCAGTCTAAGAATGTGTTCAGGCAATATATATCGAAGTTAATCATTTTCACACGTTTTTGTGCAAACTAAGTAAGCTATGTATATTTTGCTCGTTTTACAGATCTGTGATACTGTTTGAAGTTCAGTATTTCCCCAGTTTTCATCAGTCAATTATGATTCATTCATATATTGGAGAAAAACTGTTGTGGTTCTCTCTGCACAAGGAATCTTTCTTGCTGCATTACTTCTCAGTCTGTTTTTAAGTTGAGAAAGAGACAAGTGCTGCCCAACATTTGTCAGAGCTACGATTTTTGTTCACCAATATACACAAGGTTCTGTTTTAAAACTTGAATTTATTTTTTACCTTTCTAGATAAGTTTAATGGATCTGTTCCATTAAAAACAAGGCTACAGAATGTCTACACATTAGGGAGATTTCATATAGCTCTTGTTGCACCTGAAAAAATAGTTTCACTTTCAGCACTAAACAGAGAGAGAAGAGCATCAATGTTCATGGTTTTACAGTTTAACGTAGCAGGTGAGAGCTACTCTTCAGAATGGTTGTCATGCTAGTTTCAAAAAGTACAAAAACATGTGGGCTTTCTAGAGTTGAGCAGTCAGTGCTGGCTGTGTGCCAGTGTAAGTAAAGTGTGTAGAAATGTAATGGCCCAGAGCAAGCTAATGAATGACAGTGTCGCACAAGATCTTCAGGGAACAACAAGAGTATGCAGGTCTTAAATATTTATTTGTGCTTTTGGAGAATATGTAATATATTTTGTAATGTCTTTCAGAATTAAAAAAATAGGGTCTTAAACTGGAAACAAATATGATTTAAGTGAAAAGAAAGCAGTAAGGCATAAGATGCAGAATTGGGAAATACTGTTTATTCAGGAGTAACAGCATTAGTAAAAAGGCTGTGAATTATTATGGTTCCTACTGCTGAGCTGTGCATATACAACTACAGTCTGGTTCATTGTTCACAAAAAATGGCAAGATACAACAGGTGGATGGCAGTGATAAATTTAAATACAGAGAAAGGGAAAAGACTAGGCAGTTATCATGAGGTATTGGTGCCATGTGTGCAAAGTTTGAGTACATGTGTAGCCATCTAAATTCTGTAGCTGACCTGAGTTAAACTCCCATTACTGAAGTTTTACCCTTTTGGTTGCCATTGTATAATGTATGTATTACCAGATTCCTTGGACGTCTGCTACTGTGTAGTATCAGCTAAAATAACAGACTGGGACAAGAAGTCATTGAGAACAGCCCTGTGGAGAAGGACTTGGAGATTTCCATGGGTGAAAATCTGGACATGAGCCAATGCTGTGCACTCGCAGCCCAGAGGGACAGTTGCATCCTGGGCTGTGTCACAAGCAGTGGGAGCAGCAGGGTGAACAAGGTGATTCTGCCCTCGTGAGACCCACCTGCAGTGCTGTGTCCAGGTCTGGAGTGCTCAGCACAAGAAAGAGCAGGCTCAGAGGAGGGTTACAGCAATGACTGGGGGCTGGAGCACCTCTCCTACAAAGATGGACGGAGAGAACTGGAGTTCTTCAACATGGAGAAGAGTCTGGGTAAACCTCATTGTGGCCTTCCAGTACCATAAAGGGGTTATAAAAAGGAGGGAAAGGGGCTTTTTATATGGACAGCTAGTGACAGGGGCAATGGCTTTAAAGTGAGAGAGGGCAAGGTTCAGTTAGATGTTAGGAAGAAATTCTTTGCTCAGAGGGTGGTGAGACATTGGAACAAGTGTCCCAGAGAGATTGTGGATACACCATTCCTGAAGTGTTCAAAACCAGGCTGGATGGTCCTGAGCAAACTGGTCTAGGGAGTAGTGTCCTTGCCCATGGCAAGTGGATTGGAACTAAATGACCTTTAAGGTCTCTTTGAACCCAAACCATTCTATGATTGTATGATTCATGCAGGAATATTGTTTTGATTAGTCTTTATGTTCTATGCACGTCTGCTGTGTAGCACAGATTCAACATTGCTATAGAGAGATACAAAACTGAACATCTGAACTTTGATTCTGAAACATGATGGTATCCATGGCAAATCACTATTCAAAGACTATTTAATGATAAAATGTCCTAATGGTTTCGTTTACACGAGACAGGGAAAAAATCTTTGTAGTTGTGATAGCACTTGATAATGTTGAGCTTTGAAAAACACACTGTATTTAAGTTAAAAGAAAAGTTGCTGTTTGCTGTACTTTTAGTTTCTTTACTTCTTCAAAATTCCTATTTTAAAGTGATAACAGATGCTTGTTTGTTTATCTGAGGAGGAGTGCTTTGGTACCAAATTAAGTGGGTGAATGCTGTTGTTTAAATCAGACTGTAATAGTTCAGAAAGATGTGTTGCTTTCCTCAAAACAGCTTTCTATTTAAAAAGAAAAACTGGGTTTTTTCCCTACATTTGTATTCAGAACTGAGTTGCTTTCCAGTACAGGCTTCTACAATGATTATAGTCAGGTGCAGAGGCACCAACCATTATTTTGGAGGAAAACAGTGAGGTTTTCTTTATTGGGTCTCATGGTAGGAAACCAAATAAAAGTTGCAATCTAGACCATGTATAAATTAAGGACCCTGCAACATATACAAAGTGTTTATTCATGTGCTTATACATCTACCATAAAACCTGTGGTAATTAGCAACACAGATGATATCCCCTCCAGTTTAAATATCAAGTTTCAATCCTCTCCTGCAGCTCAGTAGTGCAGGGCTGCTGGCTTTCCTAGTGAAATAGTTCCAGAGTGCAAGACTCCTGAAGGTGGTCTTCTAAAGGACTTCTGTGGTTCCTGCAAGAATGAATTCTTGGAATTAGCTCTGAATGAGCAGACTAATTTTATACTTATAGGCTGTCCAAGACAGGAACCTCTAACCAGCAAATAAAACATTAAAATTAAACATCATAGAATCGTGGAATGGCTTGGAAGGGACCTTAAACATCATCCAGTTCTAACCCCTCTGCCATGGGCAGGGACACCTTCTACCAGATCAGGTAGCTTACTTAAAGTATCTGCAGCATTAAGCTGTGGAATATAAGAAATATCAAAACAATTAGATATTAAAAACTGAATGTTCTCTTTGCCTGCTAATTTCAAAGTTTTCAAACTGTTGTTTCATGCTTTTTCAAGTCTTACAGAATGTTCATGTTTTGTAACTTGGTGTTTATCTGGATCTGTCATGCCAGATACAGACAGAAGTGGAGGAAGAAAAATTCTGAATATATACTGCATACAGAGAAAAAAGGGATTTGAAAATTAAAAACAAACACAACTCCAAGATTTATATGTTTACTCTAATTAAAATGTAAGATTTGCTGTGTTATAGCGGACATTTTTTTCAGTGATTTATGACACTAAGATTGATAAAAGTCAAAGAGCCGATATATCCCACAATTACATTAATTACGTTTCACTAAATTACTCCTAGTTTGTTTTAATGTGTTCTTTAAGTGATATCTAACTGTCAGAACCAAATCACAAATAAAATAAGAGCAAATATATTGAAGGCCTGATCTTATTTAAGCAATTGAAAGACTATTCCCATTAGTAACAGGATTGCATCTCTTCACAAAGTAATCTGCAAAACTAAGCTTTTGGTTTCCCAGTTTTTACATTAATGAGATGCCTTGGTTTGTGTGCAAGGGGCTGTTGCATGTTCTGATTTCAGTAAGATGTTTAACACCATCTCCTGTAGACTCATTGTCACAATGTTGGTGAGCTGGGAGCTGGACCAGTGGTCAATGAGTGAAAAATTGACTGGGATGCAGGTCTGTAGGAGTTGTGATCAGTGGTGCCATGTCCAGCTGGCAGCCAGTAACCACTGATGTTGCATGGGAAGCAATACTATGGATAACACCAGAGTGGAGCAGGCCAGGATTTTATAATGTTAGACTAAATGGAAGTCCCTCCCAAACTAAATTATGCCATGATTTTATGCAAAATGAAAATAACCAGTGTAGTGGTGCACAAAAGCATATGTTCAAGAAAAGAACATAACAAAATTTGTATCACTAATAGTTTTCATCAGTAGCTGCAGCAAGAATGCTCTGTGTTACAGACTAAATTTTCAGTCTTGCAGTTTGACACTTGTGCTTAAGGACAGTCAATGACCAAGGGTCTGTCTAAAGCAGTTTCTGAAACTGCTGCCCTGACATTGTCTTCATCAGTAGAAAGCTTCCAATTTCTACGTAGTTGAGTGTGGACATTGGAAATCTTGCTTCAGCCTGTGTTGGTGTTTACCCCAGTTCACTACATGCAGTTTTACACGTGGCTTTTGACCAAAACTGCACCTGTGGTTTCTTCTGTGAGATTTCTTATGCAAACACCATCTGACATTGCTGAATTCCATTTCCTTTCTTCAAGTCCCAGAATTTTCCCATGCCTTCCTCCTATTAAAACCTCTTGCTGTCATAAATTAGCTTTTATTTCCCCCATTCCCTGTAAAGGGTGGCCAGTCTTTGGACTTCTAAGTCTGGATACTGCCAGCACCATATGTGGCTGAGTGCCAGAAGTTGCAAAGGGCTGTGAAAGCAGGGAACTCTGAGACTCTGAACATCAGATATAGATGATAACAATGGTTTCCTGGCACTGCAAAACTCCACTACATTATGGAACTTTGCTCTAATCACACCTTAGTCTCACCCAGCAGTCCACGTTGAATCCATGGTGCTCTGCTGTTTGCCAGTGGCGTGATGCAGCAGCATTAGATCAGCTGTGCAGTACCTCTAAAGCTGTATTATAGCTTCTTTTTCTTTTATATCAGATCAAAACTGATCAGAGAATTGGCTCTAAAGCAGAGTAGGCTATGTTCTCTGACAGTTCAGGAAAATAAGCAAAGAAACATATTTTTCTCTCTTCACAAAAATCTCTATTCCCTTCCTTTTCAGTGAAAGCTGTCTGCTCTGCTCTTAGTTCACCAAGCTTTCTCAAACCCTAAGCAAGAAGAGTCAAATGAAAGGATAAGAAGTCTGCTTTTAACTAAAAATGTATGTAATTTAGGTATTTTGCAGCCTTAGCACTAATTACTTAATCTTTTCATTCTTTTCAGTTGTGTTAAATTATTTTCAAATCTAGATATAGAAACGTAGCAAAAGGAATTAAATTAATTAGTTGGTTCTATTAGTCACAGTCCTCTAATAATAATGTAAAATGCAAATTCTGTATCTTTAGGAACTTTGCAGGGAATTTTCCTTCTTTGGTGTCATAATATAAAGAAACATATGTCAGCATTCGCCTTCTGCAAGCACTGGCTTTGATTGTCACAGGGTGGATCTGCAGGTCTGTTTATTCCTAACTTTCACAGTTTGTGAAGAGGAAAACATTTGAGCTTACCAGTGCACAGGAACTCTGAATTTCCCTGTTTGTTTGTTTTTTTGTTTTTGTTTGTTTGTTTGCTTGTTTGTTTGTTTTACTGTGAGAGGAGGGTGGATTGATGGTGTGGAGAGGAGAGGTTTGAACAATTAATTGACTTTGAAGCGCACATTTCAGGATATCCAGTGTTTAGATGCCAGAAACTTGGATCTGTACAACACTTTTCAGATGCTGATTGCATTACTCTATTTGGCTCTGACACACATATGTTTGTAGAGGAAGTATGGACATAATTTAAAAGATATAGAGTTTCTTTATTAGCATCAAAAGTAATGTGGCTCACTACACCATGGCAGAGGCATTTCATTCAGGTCACAAAAACCCTCTAAAGATATTGTAGCTACTTAAGTTGGGACTTAGAATTATCCTTTTTTTCCTTGGCATGTAACTGACCACTGTCAGGGATTAGAGCATGTATTAAAGATTCAACAAGGGGATAATAGCATCCTTGCTTGTGTTGAGGGTTTATTTTGTGCTGAAAAAAGATCTCATTTTAAAACAATTAGTGGAGAAAATGCATCTTCCATGAGAAAAGATCCTTAAGATTTCAGTTATGTACATAGTTACTGACCAATAAAAATCAAATATTTTCCCAAAGGAAGAATTCGAAAATTTCTCTCATTACAGACAGTGGTGGTAAGTCCTCATACTTTTAGTGGAAAATTATTCCTCCTTAACTGGTGGTATTTATTTTTTTAAGGCATTTGTCTCTTGGCAAGTTTAGTGTTACCAGCCTCTCTGCCTCTGTTGGAGGATTATTGCTGTGTCTTTATGTTAGTGCTATACTTTTTCCTCTTCTTCTTTACATTTTTCTTTTGTTGTTTTTAATACTGTCAAGCTGCTGATGTAATTAAGGTTTGGAAAGAAGAGAGGGTGTGGGCTCCTGAAAATGTTAAAGGCAGGTTAATTCTAAACATGGCTTTGCATGTTGACATTTCCCAGTTAACAATCAGCTTCATAGTGGATTTCTCTTGAATCTTTGCCATGATATACTGCCAGCAGATGGGAGTGGTGAAAAATACTGGGAAGACCAGTGACTGCTAAAATAACACATAATAGTGGTGCTGTCATCACCTGTTGCCACAACATAGAATTCAACAAAAATGCATGCAGTAGAAGACCTTTGAATATTTTACATCATTGTGTATACAGGTCACACTCATGAAAATAATTTATATTTTTTTATTCTATCCACAGATACTTGATAATTGATCAAGTTCTAGTTGACTTGACACCAAAAATGTGGGTCCATCTAGTATACATATAGAACTTCTTGGAAATATTAAGAAAATACTTCCATTTCAACAAGCAGGGAATTCAATCCTGAATATCTTAATATATAAAGCAGTGGGTTTAGGCCTCATCTTGTAATTGAGATGAATTTTGGTATTTTAATCCTGTAGTAAGTGTTCTTAAAATTGGTGGGATGTTGGAGAAGAAAAAGAAAGATGCATCTAGTTTTTTATCTCTTTTCAGAGCTGTGTGTATTGCAATACTACTTTGCTTGAATACATGAAGTTTGAGTATATTCTTCTTAAGACATCTTTTGGAATTTGATCCTGTCTCCATTATAGAAAAATTTAAAAAATAAAAAATTACAACTTCAGTGGAAATTTTGGACAGCAACAAATCAAAGATCAGTTTGGGACATTTTTTTGGTACTGCATACTCTTCAGTTTCTAGTTACCTGTGTAAAGTATGAGGAAATTGCTGGGCACTGCCTGCAAATAAGTAAAAATTTCTTAATGAAAACCCGAAACTTAAACTGGTGACACTTTTGTCAACTTTATTCAAAAGTCAACTTGCTTTTGAAATGAGTTTGTTTTCTTGTCAATATGTAATGTTGCAACTACTGAAACAGACAAAAAAACCCCAAAAATGTAGATCAAAATCTCAGGAGTATTCAAATACTGGGTGAAAATCTAAACTTTTGGAGCCTAAGTGTTTGCTTTTCAAAAAAAAAAAAAAAAAAAATTTAGGTGTCTAAAATATTAAGAATCTTAAGGTCTCAAATTTGCTTTTAAGAAGTATTCATTGTTAAACAGTAAAAAGAGTCTGTTTTAAGGAAATTTTTTAGTAGCTATCTGAAATGGATCCTGAACATTTGTACAACATTAGTTTACCTACAGTTTTAGTTTATAAATCTTTCCAGTATGTAGGGAATTAAAGGTAGTTGAGTTTTCATAAAAGCTTTATAAAGCCTTATCAGCCACAGTTTGCTTCACAGCAAATGAAAAGCTCATGGATTGTTCAGCTTTTATTGCAGCAACTAGTGGAGAGTTTGAAAAAAGCTCTTCAGCTATCTTGATGGGAACTAAAACTTTTTAGTAATACAGATTAGCAAAGAGTGCTAGAAAGCCACTTTGCAAAACTAAAATGACCACAGTCTGATATGTTGAGCAGCATTGTTCAAACCTACATGTCATTTTAAACTAGTTCTGGAATTTTTGCTTCTTTTTTGTAGTCAGTTGTCTCATTTTCCAGGCAATGGCCATTCAATATTGAGCTTTCCCCTGATGAAAAGTTAACTATTTTTTTTGCCAAATTTCATATATTTTCATATAAAATCACTGATTTGAAACATATGTTTATAGTCATAAGTAGTGTTTTACAGCATATATACTTTATTTTGGAGTATGTTTTGTCTACAATATTATTCATAGATATTGAACAAAAAGAAGTTTGCAAACAGGAATTACTCCTCCCTGATATTTGTGAAGCATTTCTGCTCATAAAAGCAGGAAATTGAAGCCATTGAAATTTAGTGAAGAAAATGAGTGAGACCTCACCCTAGGATAGCTGGTCACATAGTGACTGCATGGTTTCCCCCAGAGTAGAGACGCTTCACAACACACTTTTTGCACTTCTGCTAATTTGTTGTATTCACTTCATCAGCCATTCCAAAGCCGACAGCTTTAAGGGTCTCAAACAGTAGCTGTTCTATGTCTTGCATGTATATTTTAAATAAAATTTTAAGGGTTTTTTAACTGTTAGGTGCTTTTTTTTGTTGTTCATTCAGAAGAAAAGTAAGTTTTTATTCTGCATTATACAACTACTTTATAACAATAATATTTTAGGACCATTCCTGTTCCTGGAGTTAGGTTTGTCTTTGGGCTGTCTGTTTCTTTGACAGTTTTTGGAATGCCGGGAGTGTCCCAGTCAAGGGTGATGTATTTTCAGTGTAACATGGACTAGTACATGGAAAATTACCATTATCTATATTATACATTCAGCATTACTATGGGTATCACTATTTGCTTTCTTCACCTGAACTGAAACTGGTATTCTCATTTCCTTAGTCATACATCTGTGTGCTTTGATATGCCTCTATCTTGGTGATAAAAAACATGAAAAAAAAATCCACATCTTGTCAATAACTGTTCAATTATTCTTAACTTTAGGAATTGTGGGACAAAAGTAAGCCAGTTTAATTCCCCTAATTTTATTTATTCATGCATGTTTCTCCTTTAGTTATATATGGAAATGGATTTGACTCCTGGTCGAAATCAGATCTTCTAAATGAGAGAGGAAAGATGCATGCCTTTGTAATAAATGTAATAAATTTAATAAATGTAATAAATGGTGAATAAGTCTGTCAGCTATACACTGGGTCAAGCACTAAGTACAGTACACCATCTGCTAGAAAAGAACTTTGTGAGAATAAGATTGCGGCAAAACAGTCATCACTCAACCTTCCTAGTCTTGGGGAGAAAGTTATTCCTGTATGCTGCTCATAGTAGAGTCTTTTCTTGAAGAATGGAATTCCAGCCACACCTGCTAGCTAATGTACATTCACTGAGGCGGGTTGTTTGGTTGCTTACATACCTCACCACAAATTCCTTGGAAGGCATGCTAACTTTGGAGATCTGATTAACTCAAACTTTCCTAGAGAAGCCTGAACGGTTGGAATTTTGACAAAAAATATGAAGATTATAAATTGTTTTTAAATATAGAGAAAGATTAAAAGGGATAGTTTAGACAACTTAATATATATCTTATATATTTTTTTATTTTGTTACCTAATCCTTTGTGAAAGGACCTAACCCAAAACCCAGGTAATTTGAAGAAGTCCATCTCAGTGGGTTAATATAATGCCATGTGTGACCATAATAACTTTGGTCATTTAGCACACGCTCCAGCTGCTGTGTTAAACAGTTTCTTTTATTCCGTAAGGGCCTTAGTTTGATGATACAAGCTTTCAGTGCACCCTGACTACAAGGTACACAAACTGCTTATTGATCCTGCAGCAGCAACAGAGCTTTCAAAATCCTCCTGGATATCAGTGTGCATTCTGTGCAAAGTAGAGGTGAAAAAGGAAAGGGGGGCAGGTATGTGACTTCCTTTGTGTCCTAGCCGAAGAGGCACGTGCTTGGCTTTCCATTCTCTGTAGGATTCCTTGTTGTGTCAAATTTATTCACTGCAATGTTGAGGAGTACACAGAGAACCGTAAATAGCTAAACTAAGCTCGTTTTGACGCTCCAAATACTGAGCAATTTGTAGCTTTTGCAGATAAATCCAAAATACTAATTCCTCATGCAATGTTTCTATAATGAGACAAAATATTTTTTCAAAGATCTGCATCTCATATTTTAAATTTGTATTTTGTTGAAACTCTTGTAATGGTAGAGTCCTTAAGGACAGGTCAGAAGGCTTATAGACTGCTGAATATGTGACAAAGAGGCCATAAAGAATCTGGTCAGATGTAGCTAATTAAAGGTAAATGAAGGACAGCTGCTTTTTATGTTGCCAGCACATCTTTGATCTGCTCTACCCCTCAGACCTCTGTGGGCAAGGTAGTTAAATACAAACTAGAAGGCCTATTTTAAAGACATTAAAACCCTCCAGGGCAATCGAGTGACAGTCCAAGCAGCCATAAGCTGCTTGCTTTATTCATTAGAGAACTTTAAATGTGTCAAGAAATAAAATAATGTCCGTGCTCTTAGATCAGCATTAGCAATGAAGATTACAACAGCTCTGGGACATATGAATGGGCAAACTTCTTATGAAAACAAGTTTACTGAGAAGCATTTTACTATAGCAGCAACGAAAATATCACTTACACATTTTTGTTGCAGGAATATTAATTCAATATGCATTGAAATATCTGAAGCTCTAGTGACACAAACATCATGTAACCCAGCGCTGACCTCAGTGGTCCCTTCAGTCATGGTTTAAAAAACTTCCATTTCAGACACATATGAAGGAAAGAATATGTCATATCTGAGTGACATAATAGCCTGTAATACTTGCTGAAAAATTTATGGAGAATTTGCACAATATATAGCCTTTCACTTGTGTCTAGAGACTCAGATACTGAAGTTTGTAAACTGCAAGTGTTTATTTTATAACACAAAGTTTTAATGCTAATACAGCGTCAGAAAGACTAACTAAAGAAAAAAAATCAGTTTGCTATATAAACAGCTCTTTATTGCTAGTTGTTTTAGAAAAAAACACTTTGCAAAGAGGTATTTGTGAATCCAACTCAGTGTATTTTTTGAAAATTGTTTGATATCTTAATGTTTTTATTACTTTTTAAAAATAAGAATTTAAATTATAGTTAAAATTATTTAAATACCTTTGATATTCTAAACGGTACATTCTGGTGATCTATGCTATATTGCCTCAATAAAATGTAAGAACTTGAAGAAAATATTTGGGTTTTTTTTAATGTTGTGTGCTGTGTTTTACTCCATTATATTTTGTGTCAGTACCTAAATGTCATCTTGTTTGACTGCATTATCAAGCCCTCCATGCTATTTGGCCTCACTGGAACAACTTTGGTATTTAAAATCAGATAAATGTGTAAAAAGTCTAGAATTCTAAAACTGTGCTTTTGGCTATGTCATAAATGGAAATTTTTTGGGTCTTCCCACACAAAGAACATTTCTATGTAGCATTTTGCCTCAGAAAGGCTCTGTGTGAGCAGCGCAGTTGGAACTGCATTCCTGTGAAAATAGTATATGCTATTGGAATCTGGAATAACCTTTCTTCCAAAGACATCTAGCTCTAGTAGAAGATTCTTTGTTACAAGCCACTAATTTTTGCTGGCTGATTTGACAATTCCTTCTAGTCTTACTACAAATGTATTCAACTGTGCATAATTTAAAATTAACTTGATCCTCCAAATCGTCATAGATTTCTCTAATGGCAGATACTGAAATATCAGTCAAGCCATAGGAATGAGGTTAATCAAGTTGGTAGGTCTGTGAAACAATGACTTAATTTTTTCAGCAAATAAAAAATCAAATTAAACTGGAAGATGACCTTTGTTTTTACTCAGTACTTAGGGAACATAAATGAGCATTGAGCAGTCTAAGTGAAGCATGTTAAGAGATTCATAGAACTGTATTCTAGGCAAATGTAGATACAAAGATGTGGTTGTTGCTGGCAGCATGAGCATAATTTCCTGTTTTGACTGATTATGTCTTGAATGCTGTAGAAAGCAAACAATGAATAAATTTGTGCTAAATTTACAGCAGTTTACATAAATGCTTTGAACATTAAAGTTAGATTTTTTTTTTACCCCAGAGGCAATAAATACACTGACAAAATAATGCAAAATTCTTCTAAATGTGAGTTAGGTAGACATTGTTGGTTGAGAACCTATAGTTTTGATGAGCATATTTACAACTATCCCACTCACATTGAATCAACATGTATCAGCTTGGCTGTGTGTTGGACTGAAAAAATGTCTATACTATGGTAGAACTACTGTGAAAGGGAATTATGGTTGCTTGATAGGACCATTTGTCAATCTAAAAATCCAATAAATATAAGTCAGAAAAAAGGAAGAAAATATAAGAACAATTTCAGGGGGGATTATTTTTTTCATTTTTCCAACCAAGTCCCTGAGGCAAGACAAATGCTTTCTCAATATGTGCCTATTTGACAAATGTTGAATTTCAAATATTGTTTTATCATTACTATAATAACCTCAGTACTTGTATATGCATGTATTATCTCAAGGTGGAATTTGCCCTTCCAGAGGTATAAAGCTTTGTGCACTTGTGCCCAGGTATAGATTACAACTTAGGTTTGAGTATCTTTTATTCAGAGCATGACTATTTAAGAAGATACCTACCATTTTCTATCTTTATTCACTTAATTGCTGTAACATAATTTTCAAGGTCTGCAAAAATAATAGACTACAATTACATTTGTTTTCTATTTGCAATAGCACTGAACAGTTTCTCATCTGGTAATAATGTTCTCTTTAGCTGGGCAGGCAGCAGTGAAATGCAGCAGATACTAGGTAAGAATTGTGAGCACTAAAGATGAGAAGTTTGAACTTTCTGATGTGAGCATGGAACATCAGCATGTTTCTAGCTAAGTCTGTGTATTGGGACTTGGAGGCTGATTGGGGTTATGGCTGAGCAGCAGCTGGTCTAGACAAAATGCTACCTGACACACTCATTTCCACCTCCTGTCTTCTACACATCTAGGATGTGCTTCTCCTGCCCTTGAGGAATCTTTACTTGAAACCTTGAAGATTAAGGTGTTTGTTGCTATACCAGCTGCTCCTGGGATCCTTCTGTGATCAGCCAACACATTTTTAAACACAGACATCCTTGTCTACAGCAAGGGGAAAATCATATTCAACAACTTGTTTAATTAACATGTTTTCTAGTGTATTTCCTCCGTGTAGACTAGGTCTCTGAGGAAGTGTGACTCATGAATACAGCACTGCCATTATGGAGTACTTTTTGGAGTAACTTTCCATTTCTCCACATTTTCTAAGGAAAACATTGATTTGGCTCCTTACCTAAAATGTTAATTAATGTTTGTGAGGAGCTCCAAGGTACCATTAGTTAATCCCATACCATACTAAATAGAAACCTGGACAAGAGTTAAGGTAAGTGTCTCTTTCTTAAGTGAAGGCTAACAGGTAGATCTTTCTCAGCACAGTCTGTGCATGTCCTTGTATAGTTTTCCTTGGAGCCTAGTTGACATGTACTACAATTGAGAAGGGCACAGTATGTGACTGCTTCCCTTCGAGTGAGCCTTGGCTGCCCAGTGAACCTAATATTTTGTGGACTTTTCTGAGGAAGGTGTACCCTTACAGAAGAGGTAAAAGTTTAGGTGTCTGTGAAGAGGAAGTCAGATAGCCACCCGATAGAAATTAATCAACCTGTGCAGAATTGACTGCAGGGATGCTTTTTTCCAGGCATTGATTTTTTTAATGAAATAATACTGTTACAATCAGGAAGAGAGTCTGTGCTTCATCTTGTCAAATGGAGTGTTTTAGCCAACAGAAAAGCATATTTAAGAGGAATTTGTCATTGTTTTGATTAGGATACAAAGATCAACACGAGATTCTTTCTGTCAGACTTATATTCTCAGAAGGAAATGTATAGTACGCATAAAATATTTATGATCATTTCGTACATTGTAACTATATATATGTAAAAGCCAAAATAAATATCAACTGTTCCAGTTATACAATATACAGTCCCTGATGTGTTTATTGCCACATTTTCTACGACCAGTCTCCTGTCTGTTGTGTTTCTCCAGTGACTGTGTTATTCCAGGGAAATGAGTAACACAAGGGGAGGAGGGTGCATAATGGCTTCTACTCAGTAGGGGGTTGTCTGAACTAACACATGGATCATGCTCTGCATCTCTTGAATCTGTGTTGGATCTGTGTTCGTTTATTATGCAGAAAACACATAGAGGATGAGCTGCTCAGGTTTCTTTGAAACAAATCAGTGTCTATCACAGGCACTTCACACTTTTCAGTTCACATCTTTGAGGATCAATGAAATGCTGAAGATAAAAAGATAGGTCCTCTCCTAAGGAATTCCAAAGCCCAAATGGTTCTGGCTTTATCTGTGTTATTTTGCAAGAACTGTTAGCTAGATTTCATTCTTTTTCTCCCTATGCAGTGAATAGATGAAGTTGGAAACCCTTGCAGATATAAGGAGAGCTATAATCCTGTGCTTCTGAAATCTCAAGCTTTCACATTTTGCCAGATGGATTGTTACAATTGCAAAACGTTTTAAACAGTTTCATAGTATTCTCAAGTCATGTATGATTATTGATGCAAGACTTGTGTGAATGATGGAATAGAGCAACAAAGAACAGAGAAACTCCAGATAGACACTGGTCACCAAAATGTCTGCATTGAAGGGATGCATGTGAACATTGCCAGTTTGAAATTTTAAGTATGAATCTTGTAGAGAGAAATGTAATGTAATCCATAGTGGGAAACAATTTAAAGACAAGGTATTAGTTGGGAAAGGGAAAATGCTTCGTTGAGGAGGGTCAGTTTGGGGGTCAGCATTTTCTGTCATTTTATTCCCTCCATGGGCCCCGTTACTGAGTAGAATGTTTTACATAATAGAATTCTGGACTCCCTTCTTGGTTGTTGATATTCCACTTGTGTATGCTCAGAGCATGTCAATGATGACAGCTGGTTATTTCTTCAACACACAGATTTTGATTTTGTCTTGTTTTATGACTGGTATTTGGTTTTCACAGGGAATATTTTCCCACCCAGAAGACAACAAATGTTGGATTGACCCAGTAATTGTTCTTTCCTGTATTTCCTTTGGGCTCTTGTTCAACTACTTGGATCTGAGTTGTTATAAACATAATTAGGCCATCCTATATCACTCTGGGTTAGTTTGCATGTGACATCACCAAGGAGACTCAATGGGACAATTAGAGTATTTTTTTGGACAATGTATCTGTAACTATTTGAACCACTTTATCATGGAATTAAAGTTTGTAAACAGTAGTCTTTGCAGAATGACAAGTTAAGATATATTGCACCCTGATAGAGCTGTTTAGTAAATTAGATTTTCATAGTGCTAATTGAATTTGTCACAAAGCTGATGAACATTAACTAAAGAAAGAACAATATATTTTATTTTATTGAGCATATCTCAGAGTGCTTGTAATTTAGTAGGGCCACCACACTTTCTGGGCAGGCTATCAAGTAGGATGTTGTAATGATTTGCATGACTACTATAGTAGATGGAAAAATGTGGCTTGTGTTTGTAGCTTTTCCATTAGTGTCTTGCACAGTGTGCAGTCCTTTGGTGCTCTTCAGAGAGCTGTGTCATAATCCCTGCATCTTTTGAAGAATTCAGTCTGGTGAAATCAAGTAACTATACATCATTTAAAACCTGGTGTGTAATTATATGATGAGACAAAGAAAAGACTGAGAAAGTCAGATAACCAATAGAATCCTGAAGTTATCAAAACAGGGCTCTTGCCAAGGACCTTGGAATTCATCTGATTCAGTTGCTGGAAAGATGCCTGAATTAAAAATTATCCTACAAGGACCAAGAAAATAGAGCCAAATTCTGGCACTCTACAGTTTTCTCCCAAAATGGTCATTAATGCTGCAAAAACAGAATAGGGTGAACAACCCTTGGCCCCATGCTTGGCCCCCTACTGTAGGTTCTATCTGCCAAAATAAGATGGAGTAGAAGATCAAAAATGGGGAGAGGGGGAGAAGGTTGGAAAAAGAGAGCTTAGAAAGGGAGGGTGGCTGGAACGGGAAAAACTCGTAGGCTATGCCCCCTGCCAGCACTGAAATACTCAGTTGCTGCTCCACTCACAAAGCACCTGTTGGCAGCTGTTGGAGTAGTTTATAGATTTTGGGACAGTTCCCTTATGTGAAATGTGATATGATCTTATTTTAGTGAAATAGAAGCAATTCTTGGACAATAATTAGAGCAATAAATATACCTGCGCAGAAATAACGATGACAGCTTTTGCTTTCATTGAAAGAATTGCATTCTTCTTAAGGAGTCTCATTACTACTAATTTTAATACCTTTGGCTGGTATCACCTATGTTGTCATCCTTTAATCCGAAATTGAAAAGAAAAAAAGGTTGCATGGAGTGAAAAGAAAAGACAGCAAAACAATGATCATAAATATTAACCTGATACTGTCCTTCAAACTCAGTGGCAGGAAGCTAAGGATCAGAGGCTGTTTGGCAAATGTTATGTCTTTCAATCTTTATGCATTGGAGTGTAATGATAGAAAATAATGAAAATTATTTCCATTAAATTAGAACTCACAGCGAGTATTTTATGTTAGGAGCTCAGTTTAAACATTTTAACATCTTCACAAGTTTTAATGTGAATTCCTGTTAAATAAATTTAATGAAGAATTCTAGCATTACAATTTGCACCTTCCTTCTGTTACTATCTCCAAATGTCTCTTGCATGTGTTCATGTGCCAAAACTTTTGCCGTTCTTTCTTGTTGTGTAAATATCTTATTATTCCTTAGGATAAATATATAAAAGTTATGAATAATATATATATTCAATATGGAAAGCGTATCAAGCAGAAAATATGAGTATTTAATATAGGTTGAGCTAAAAACTCTATTGCATTTATTGGCTACATCTCCTTTTACTATAATGAGAATCCTCCCTCTGCTAATGCTCTGGTTCAGTTTAAAACGCTTTGTAAGTATCTGTGTTACTCAGGTTTGCATAAAGTTGAAATGGAAAGTAGATAATGTTTTGAAATTTAATGCTCTATGTTTTATACTTTAGGCCACATCCCCAGTTTTCCTGTTCTACCTGAAACTATTTATTAGTTCTAAAATGATCAAAATGTGAAAATTTAAGCCTCCTTTATTTTATATTCAATAAAGAAAAGAAGCTCAGGTTTCTGATACTGATTGCATAGTGCAAAATGTTTCACCCAGACAGGGCCTGGTTCCTGCATGAAGCTCACCGAGAGCTTTTCTCCATCAAGTCTGTCAAAGAATAGGGCCAACATGCAAATTCCATTAGTTCAATAGTTTTTGTGTGCAATATTTCAAAATGTGATTTTCTCTTTGTGTTAATTTCAATACTTTTCCTAGAAAAAGAAAGTAGTTGAGTAACTAGCATGTAACAGACTGTTAACTTTAGTAACACCTAAGCTCAGATGTGGTGTGTGCCATTAAAGGAAGAGGACACGATGTGGAACTTAAGACAGTGAAATAGGAGAGCATCCAGAGGAGCATAAGCATCTGCTTAGTTTCAGTAGGACACATAAAGAGAGGAAAATGTAGATATTCTAACTTGAAAAAAAGGCTTTCCTGAATCAAAATTTTTATAAACTTAGTTCCAAATCACCAAAAGATACATTCTTTATTACAAAAGTTATGTAATTATTTTTACAATAATCATAAATAAATTAAATAAATGCATTGAACCATTGTAATAAGTATAGTCTTCACAAGCTGTTTCTTCATGATGCAGTATTAAATTTAGTTACACTGAGTAAAAAATGAGAGTGGACATTTAAGGATTCTAACAACCACGGCACAGAAATTTCAAAGATATTGTTATTATCTAGGACGTATGTATTTTCTTGGCATTTCAAAGTGCTGTAAGATTTGTATAGTAGTTTTAATTGTTTCTGCAGAGTGACAGATCTCTAAAATACACTTGTACAGTGGTCCTGCTAAATACATATTTTTGCTATTTGCTCTTTAGAATGAGGCTGATATGCCAATGGAAAGTAGAGTAGGCAAACCTAGAAATTTAACTAGAAAGTTCTCCGGGATTATGTATGGACTTTTCATCAGGTGTCAGGTGGGTGGAAAAAATAATGCAACCAGTTTTGAAGGTGCTGATGACAGGAATATTTGGGACTTCAAGATCTCTTTTACCTTGGCATTGGCCCCTTGAGATTTACATTCTCTTCAGGGACGTGGCAAGTTCCCGTCACGTGAATGTCGGTGCCGATGATGAGCAGTGGAGCAGGAAGGGGAAAGCCAGGGCTATATATCAGCATCAGCACAGGGCAGGATAGAACAAAGAACCAGTGAGGCTGCAGCTCAGACACTCAGGAATCAGCTGTCATCTTAACATCAAGTTCACCTGAGCCACCAGTGCAGTCCTGCAGTGTCCTTAGGAATTATTCTTACGTGACAAGGAAGCAAGTGCCAACCTGAACTCCCTTCCTTTGCTACTCCCAACTAGACTTAATATATTTATTTATGATGCCAGTCAAATGTTCCCACTATTCTTAAGTCAGAAAACTGTGTAAAAACTAAGATTAAATTGATTGCATAGCTAAAGTCCTCACTTACCCCACTCTCATGAGCAACTAATACTGTTTACTGTTGAAAAGCCCAATAGTTTATACACGTTACAGAAGAGCATGTTTAAAACATGAGGTGTATGAGAACTGTATCATCAATGATATGTATAGACTTTTACTTTGCTTTTCAAATTCCAAAAACTGTTGGAGGAAATGAAAATTACATTACTACTTGTCCTATTTGTTTATTAGGCCTTTCTTTGTTATTCTTTTATAGGTCTTGTAGAAATTTGCCTGATGCATCCCCTTGATGTAGTGAAAACAAGGTAAGATCATGCTTGAACAGGTTTTGTTGACATTGGAAGATCTCCAACTTACAAGCTGTCAAAAATAAAATCCTAGAATTTCTCCCAGTAAGATAATTTGTGCCTCTAATGACATTTATATTTACTTACCTATATTTACAGCATTTGACAGATGGAATTTGAGTAGCATGGCACATTTCTGATAAGAGGTCATCTAAAGGTGTTAAATCTGCTTATGACATGTATTTTTACTCTTGTAACACAACGCTATGACATGAAGATGGCTAAAGTTAAATTTGTGTAATGTGTAGTATTTGCAGTAATGTAATGGGAAATACCATATTGCCTCCAAATTAATTTTTGCAGATTTTTAATAAAAATAATAAGAAGAGATGTTCCATATTCTCTTTGTAAGCAAAATAACTTCACGATTTTATATTTTTAAAATATTTTTCTCTCTCTTTATTTTGTTTTCTGTGTATTTGTTCTTATATGAGTATAAATTATTACAGTACCTCGAAAATTTGCTCGTTAGTTTTTTTTTTTAATGTTGGTTGCTAAAGTGAAAAAAGAATAGCTGCATTTCTAGTTTGTGGAATATCCTTTTATTTTCTATGCTTTTTAGTTTTTGTATAAAATCACAAGTGTTACTGTACATGAAAAGCAAACCAGAATGGAAAAGTCCATTAGTAGAAGGGGGAAACTATTCATGCCATGTGTGTTATGCAGTGCCAATAATTACCATATACTGTTCCTGGAGTTCTATCTAGGTCACAGCCATGTGGATAGAAAAGCTTCACTAGGAGACTAATCAGCCCCAAACAAATGATGAGGACAACTGTGGTCTCTGCTATATGCTTGGAGTTGTCCATTATGACTTCATATTCTAGTTTCAGTTAGCCAGCATGTGAGCTTTTTATGGATGCATTTTGTGGCTTCTGTTTAAATCACATGCTATGATTTGCCCAAGACTTTGAGATGCAGTTTTTTGCAGGTTGCATTTTGCAGAAGGAAGTCGGCTGTCTGTGGTCATTGCCCAACAGCAGGAGACAAGTGTTCAGGCTCCAGCTGCATTAACTGCTGCTGGGCTGCTGTAAGTCCTCCTCAGGGATTGGAGTTTGCCCAGGCAATCCTTCCAAATCCCTTCAAAATGTGGATGTGTTGATTCATATCTCTATATGAATGCAATGAACCTGGTAGTTCTGAGGGTTCTCTCTGTCCCTCCAAGTACCACCGAAACAATGATATTAAAGCAAGACTTTCATAAGATTGAAATTAAAGGCTCAGAAGCAACAGGGTGCAAGCAAAACAAATACAAGACCAAATTTAAAAGAAAACAATCTGTCTTGTTCTTTTGTCAAGTGGTCCCCAAAGGATGTGCTTTAGGGACTTCATTTTGGCAGTTTGTGCTATAATTCACCTGTTGCTTTCAAGCTTTGGTTTTACTTTTCCCCATTTTTCTCTTTGTACTGAACTAGAAGTTGTGTTCTTTTGTAATAAGAAAGTAGATCATTCGTAATTTAGTGTAAGCCACATATCATATGTCAGAAAAGGCATTAATTGCACATCTGTACTGGC
The DNA here is from genome assembly GCF_009819885.2 of Catharus ustulatus. NCBI lineage: Eukaryota > Metazoa > Chordata > Aves > Passeriformes > Turdidae > Catharus > Catharus ustulatus. Next base: position 25,111,319 of record NC_046226.1, read on the forward strand.
AGTCAAGATGAGCTTTCAGTTTTCTGATAGGAACCACACAGTAGACTCTCACAATACATGGACAGATTTCCCCATATCTCTTTGAGATTTTACTGAGTTTTACACACTTTTAGTAGTGAAAAGGCTTGTCATGTCTGAGATCCAGCAATGTAAAGCATTAAAGAGTGTATGGGGATGTTTGTGGAGCTGCAACAATCTTTAAAAACACAATAAAAAGTAGTAAAAATTAGGAAACCCTTAAATGTGAAATGTGAATCCATAAACAGTGGAATTTTTAAAAGAAAGAAAGAAGTAGGAAAAAACAAAGAACAGTAGCTATGCAGAAGAAATCAGATTATTGATAAAAGTAGAACTGAGGGGCTCAATCAAATAAAAAATCCATTAAACAAATTTCTTAATTTGAAGAAACTTCCATTGAGCTAACTTTTGCACTGAGTTAGCTACAACTCTTTGCAGAAGTGGGCAGCACCCAAGTGATAGTTTTTCCAGTTTGTTGATGCAGATGTTGTATTCAGAGATATTACACAGATTTTGCAGTAACTTTTCTGCAGATCTCAGCAGATGGTAGTAGTTGAAAATACTTACATTTTGAAAGCAAATGACAAAACCAAGAATAGAATACCCTTTGATCTAATCCATCATTTTGTTCTATGTTCCTAACATCATGCTTCTTCCTTTCATTTTGTAATGGTCCCAATTTACTATAGCAGATTAATTCTTTGATGGCCTTGAAAGTTCAAATGAAACATTGGTTTTAATTCTGAACTTTGGACTGGACATGGAATGTTTTGTAATCGTTTTTCATTGACTTTATTCCTTTCTTGCAGTGCCTCTAAATACTGTTGTGTACTAAATCTTTCCCAACATGGTATTGATAATCTACTGTTTCCTAATCACTTCCAGCTATTGCAGTTTTGGTGATTGGTTTAGGGTTTTCTCTCTTTTGGTTAGGTGAAAGGATGTATGAAAGCACGATTTGTTGCCTATTTTTTATGGTGTTTTGAGTTTCTTACCTTTTTTCCTGGAAGTGTGTTTGGTGAAAAGAGTACTGTGGCCATTTCAAATTATTGTAATCTCACTGATCTAAGTTACTGTTCTGAAGGAGTTTAGGGAAGATATCAGAGGCTCAGATCTAGTGGATTGGTGGCTTAGTGCTTCATTGATATTTTGTGTATGTGTATGTTTTTAATAAAAAATTGGAGAAAATAAAGTTTCTGTCAAAGATTATTTTGAAACCCTGTAAAATGGTTTGGCTCCTTTATGACATTTTGCAATCTCTTTTCTGTGTTTAGCAATTTTCTATTATTCTACAGTAACAATGCTAGATTTGTTTATCTGCTCACATCAAGGGAGGAACAGTCTATAAGTACATGCTTATAAACCATAGAGAATCCAAATGCTTAATGAAGTACTTTTTCCTAAGAGTACATCTGAAAATAATTTTATTTTTTTCACTGCTAGAACACCAAAGATCACTACTCCAAGAAATTCGTGTGCTAGATAGATAAAGATAGCTGTGATACATTGTTTTAGCTTTATGAATCCCACTTATTCTTTGAAATTCAGCTCTTTTCTCATTTGCAAGATGGAACTAGAGGAAAAGTTTCTGATTATATATTATTAAAGAAAGATGTGCTGAATTTTTAATTTTTTTTGTAGAACAGTCTCTAATAGCTATTTTATATATCAGTTATCCTTATGATTAGCTTAGCCCTTAAGTACTGAACCTCTGTTCTTGTCCCCCTGAAAATGTAGGGTCTGGTAAGTTTTTGTGTGTGCCTATGTAAGAGAAGTGGCAGCAGTAACAAGAGTTTCTCAGTGCAGATACAGTTAAGACATAGAAAGTCTTTTTTTTAAATTAAGAGCTCTAGATGATCTTTCTTTGCTAGAAAGTGAAGGAGGAGAAAAGTATTTTAGCCCTGAATTGGGTTTGTTTACTTTGTACCTTTTTTGTGTCTTAAGCATAATGCAGGCTTTAATGTTGTTTTCATCCATGAGACTTTCAAAAGATGGCAAAATTACATACTAGGTCATGACACATAGAACAAGGCATTGCCATACATACTGCTTTAAAATAAAAAATAGTGAAGTGCTTTTCCAGGTAGAGTTTATCCTCTGTGTCCTAGTGTCGTAGGTTTTGGGTCAATCAAATTTACAAAATTCAGAACTTAATAACGTTTTATTGTTGGATAATTAGTATTTATGCAGAAACTTACAGGTGCATAGCTGGTGAGAGAAAGGGAGTATTACAGGGAGCTCTATAAAGTCAAGGCAAAGCTAATTGTATCTGAGGAACCAGTCAAGAAATCCTAACTGGTAACTGGAGGATGCTACTGTGGTCTGTCGACAGTTCCACGTCGTGTTCTGAGGTAATCTGAATTATCATGGGGGAAAAAAACCCAAACCTCTTTGTTTATTTCATTTCCCTAATACTGGGTTGGAGACATTAAAATGAGGTTTTCAGGAGCTTCATAACTTTGAACTAAATGCACTAACAGAATTTTCCTTGCTATTACATTTTAACACCTCAAAAAATGCATGCAAGCAATGGTCATATTGGAAAATTAGCATTAAAGTAGAAATAAAATTTTGTCTTGTATTTCCCTAGATTTACAAGTTGACTCCTTTTATATGTACTTTCTCTTTTTCTTTATCACCTGTATTTATACCACTGAATTTTAGTGACCCCACTGTTCTTTAAAACAATTTCAAAATTGCCTTTGCAAGTATTCATACAGACTGTGAAACATATATTGGTGTAGAAATAGTAATTTTGGATGTGAGTTGGTATTATGTAGTTAGGAAATGGAAATCTACTGAGTAATTTTTAAACAGTTGTCTACATGGCAGAATTTAATAGAAAACACAAATTAAGAGATGTGTGACTAAGTGTTTTCAAATAATAGATTAAAAATAACAACACATCATAAAAAACTTTAAAATGCATAACATCTGAATAGAAAATGTATCTGAAATTCCTGAGAACAGGAGAAATATTATGGGAATTGGATGAATCATTTGCTTCTCTATTTCATTTTGGGTGTAATTTGACATCACTATACATTTTGAGACAAATATTTGAAAGAAGGATGGTTTCTCTCACATCACACAAATACCAAATTGTCCTCCAGATCCATGTTGACTTCAGCAGAGATGGTTGAGTTCATACTACTGGAGGAGTATTTAGAGGTGTTTGCTTCTGGACAATGTATTCAAAGAGAGATGAATGTTATTGCAAATACCATCTAAAAGTATTGGGAAAAGTCTAGTGTATTGTTTAATCAGTAGAATAATTAGGATAATCTTTGTCCTAAAAATTTAAACATATATTCAGTGTGCAGGCTTTTTACTACTTCTCTAGTTAACTCAAATAATGACATTTTAATTTGATTTTTTTTCCTCTATATTTAAACAGTCTTTTCTATTTTTCAATATAGTCGTGCCTTCACAATGCAGTCTCACTTTGGAATCAGTGTGCAGTTTCAAAATCAATGCATAAAGGAGACTCAGGAGACATTCTTTTGAAAGATTTTACTTCAATTAATCAGGAGAATAAGTTATTAAGTATGAATTGTTTTCATGATCAACCTATCCAACATCCCTGGCTTTTTTCTTAAAGCTGTTTCTCACCTTTGGCAGGGAGGCTGCAGTCCATATTGCTCTGCTGTAAGACCCCTTCACATAGCTCAGCTTTAGATCAGAATCTTCATATGGACTGACTTTTGGTCTCAAGTGTGATCCCCAACACCAGCCATTAAAATATGAGGCAAATAAACCACCCTAGAAACTGTGGAGGAAATTTTTGTGTAGGATGGAGATTTTAAGTTTTGCTACTATTATGAAAAATTCTAAACCAACATCATGAATCTAAAGGCTCAAGTCTAAAAAATAGTTTGGGATCTAAGTCAAGGTTTGGAATCTGCATTACAGACCCATTTCTAGTTAGCAACTGTTCTGCTGATTTGTGTGTGTGTTTATCCATTCTGTTCCTTTGTTCCATTTCTGTCATTTTGGTCTTATTAAAGAAGTTCAGCTTACTACATGTGTTTCCGATCTCATTCCATCTGTTATTTTGCAAGAGCTACTTCCTTTATATCATTAATTCCTCTTTGATTTTTGGTCTTTTTTGTTTGAATGGGCAGAGGTGGAGCTTGTTTCTGAAAAACATTGGTTAAGGAAGAGTTCATTGTCCTAATACAATGTTACCATTTCCAAGTGGCCATAGTTCACTTGGTTTGCATCAGGCCATGTTAAGTTCATGGTACTTGATGCCAACTGCCCTAGTTAGATTCGTAACAGTTTTAAGCAGAAAATAGTCTTCCTGTCCTGGGAAAATTATCAGGATACCAAAATATTCTGTATTGGAATGAACAGTTGAACTCTCAGAAGACTTAGAAAAACAATGAGTTATGGCCAATGAAACATCATGTAATTAATTTTGGATTTTGGAAGTTTTCACTTCCTTTTTTTTCTTTCTTTCTTTTCAATGCCTTTTAAGTAATTTTGGACTAGAAAAACAGAAGGTTTTGTTTGAAAATGTAGAGAACAGCATCCATTGTCATCTAAAAGAAGTGTATAAAAATATATTGAAACTGATAGTTTCTTGAGAAATGTTTTTTTTTCATTTTGAAGAAAAGAACCAAGTAAAAATAATCCCTCAGTTTAATGTCCTTATTTCATCCAAATGTCAAGGCTTTTCACTGGGATTAGATTTCCTTCAATTATCAGTGGCCTTTGGCAGGATTTTTCACAGGGCTTGTGTGCATATTGCAGCTTATACTCTGGTTTTGGCATTTGAATTTCAGTATTGAAATACTTCGGATATTTAAGTACAGATCCAAATTTTTTATAATGAGGACTTTACAGTTTATAGTAATTTGGATGTGGATGTGATCCAATGCTCTGTAATTTGCCCTTCTTTTTCCTTCTATGTACAATCTGTTAGGAATTAATAAGGGCACATGGGCTAATAATTCCTGCTAGATATACTATTGCAATTTAAATCCTTCCCTGAATTAAAGAACAGAATTGATGTACACTGTTAAACAGATGCTCTGATTTGCAGTGCTGGTCAAAATTATTTCTGTCCCTGTGTGTTTTCTTTTGTTGTTGTTGCTGTTATTCATAGGCATACCATGTGTATATTTTATAAAGAGTGTCAAGATCCTTTGGAATAAAAGGAGTTGTGTAAGTGTGACTTCATCATCTCCTCATGTGATGTTGTGTTATTTGTGATCAAACATCAGAACTGCTTGATGATACCCCATTTTTGGAAGATCTATAACCTATATTCTTTTCAAGATTTTAAAATAATTATTCTATCCCTTCTTTGATGGAAACTGAATTTCTGCATCATCAAATTAGACTGTTACAGATCTCTCAAGCTTTTCTTTACTTTTGATTACACATTCTGCCATCTACTCGTGAGTTTTTTTAATGAATAGAAGGTCCTTTTTTAGACTGAAATATCCTAAAATCATAATTTCCATTTGACAGCATGGCATGATGATATCATGGTTTGGGTTACACGTTATCTATGGCATTTCACTGGATTTAGCAAAACTTCCCTCAGTTTCTTGAGTCACTTGTGAGCTGTTACAACCTAGAATTTCTAATACCCACAAAATAAACCACATCCATCTTCAGCTCAAGACAGAACAATAATCTCTATATACCTATTAAAGAATACTTTCCTTGTTTGTGAGTTTTTTTGGTGAATATATGAAATAAAAGACAAATCAAAATGCCTAAATAATTGCTTACATACTTCAGGAGTACACCAGAAGGAAGTGAAATGGCTCTATGTGCAAAGAGCAAGTGGTGAGACTATCACAAGGGAATTGAGAGAGGCAGTAGTGGATGGGATAAGCTTTTCAGACAAGAAGGCAAGTGGACAATCTAGCAGAGAGAGCAAAAGAAAAAGAATGCAGAGTAGGAAGGAATGTATGATGGTTTTCTTGTATTATTTCTTGTCAGATAGATATAGAAGGGATGTTTTGGGTTTCTAGAAGGCTGGTGGACCAAAGCTGACTTGGAGTGGCCTTAGTTCTTCTCAAGATGCAGTATTTAATTTTGTTTGAGGTTTCTGGTTTGGTGCATCTTCCCATCAGAGTGTGGTGCCAGTGATGGCAAGGTAACAGGTTTGAACCCATATCAGTCATTCCCTTAAGAGTAGGACTTGATGACTCCTGGATCCCTTCCAACTCAGAAAATTCTGTGATTCTGTGAGAAGGTCTTTTATATTCCTCAAGCACAGCTCTGCCTAGGTGAACCCTTTCAGATGATTCCTTGAGCAGCTGATTTGGAGAGTAAATGGTAATCATGCTAGAAGACATATTGAATATCCATCCTGTTAGTGACTATACTTTTGACTGTGGACATTTGCAAGATATATGCAGTCATTTGTTCTCTTAACAATTTTTTGTCTGTTCTTTTATTTTTCCTCCAGTTTGGTCAATGAGCTAGAACAGTTTGTTTCAGGTCCCTTTAATGTATATTTTGTTTTCATTCTAATGACATAACACAATATTCTTTCTATGTTTGGAGTTCCAGTGCTTACAAAGTTCATATAAACATTACTGGCAACTACATGGGCAGAACTTGTAAAATGACAAGAGCCTGAGGGTTTCTCTTCTATAATCTGCAACTATATATTTACATGCTTTAAAAAAATAAATGTACACAGACATATTTGATTGTACTGGTACAGCATCTTCCTTGGTAGAGGAAGTGAAATTTCATTATATTTAAGTTCTCTAGCACTGGAAAAACCTGCAATTGATTAGTTGTGTCTTCATGATGCAGTTGCAAAAAAGTGGTGCGGACTATGTTTTGTGATTTCACAGGCTGTACATTTTGCGCTCTCAGTTTAAATCCAAGAAAGGTCTGAAATTTTTTCTTCCATTTGTTATTGTCTTAATTTTGTGAAAATGCTTCCTTTTGTAATATGAGCCTACAAATAACCACCTTCTAAACAGAAAAGGAAAATGTGACGAAAGAGCTCTAAAACTGTTATGGTGAAGATTCGTACCATGCCTTACAGTTATGAGAGAATAATTCTTTTGTCATTACACTGCCCAATGGGAAAAGGAAAAAAGGAAGAAAACCTAGGACTAAGTACCCTCTAAAATATACTCATTGTACTGTTGTCTTTTTCTCTAGTTAAAAACATCTGAAGAAGTTAAAGGTAGTATAGAAGCACTTTGCACAATCTCAAGATATCTACAGGATATTTACATTAATCAGAAGCCATGACTGAATTTTCATGACAAAAATGAAATTCAGTTTGCAACATTTTGGATATGTGGGTCAGCTGATAGATTGGAAAAATACAGCCATGTTTGTACAGAAAACACCCTGTAGTATTATAGTGTGTTATATTGTGTTAAATTCAATAGATACGTTTAATTATTTTATTTGTTTAGACTCCCACAGTCTCAGGACATGCTATTGTATTGCTGTCAAAAAAAGGAATTACTATAACTTATAGTAATGTACCTTTTTTGAGTTATGGAAATTGCCTCAGTGCCCCTTACACTCTTAAAAGTGAGAAAGAAATAACATTAGAAATCTTGGTGCTCAGAGCAATATGAACTATATTGTACATCACTTATAAATCTGATTTATTTATTTTGGACATGGGACATCTATTCAACTATTCATCTACTCTTTCTTGGCAATGGGGAATTGTACCAGGACTGCTAGCATTTTATCCAGAGCTGTACTGTTTAGACCACTGCAGTAGAACCAACACTTAAAATCCTGTTAAGATCCAGCACTTAAATTCTCATTCCCAAATGAGGTGTTACAGCCTGTGTCTGTCATATTCTGCCACTGTTGTACTAACACTTAGAAATCTCCATCCCAGTGCTGAGTTCAACTTCCTCTCCCTTTCACTTTCCCCCACTTTCACCCTCTCCTTTCTCCTTGCCTCTACCTGTTTCTTGGTCCCAAACCATACCTTTCGTCTTGTCTACTTTAAAATGTACCCGGTGGCAAGTCCCCTGTAACTCCTTTGGAATGCTCCTGCATAGCCTACTGCTTCTCACAGCCAGTAGATATTTTCTAATGTTACAATATTTCCATTTTATAGTTTTATCCCTGAAAACTACCTACACACCCTTTACTGTGTATTGCTCCCCTTTCTCTTTGTTTATTCCCTTTAGACATAGTAGATTCGTGTCATGCCCCCATTTTCTTTTTCCCAAGCCTAAATTAGTGTGAGATAATCAAAGAAGCTCTTAAAATAATCTTTTTCTCTATATTAATACTGTATTTAAAATATAATCAGTCAAAAGAAATCATGAGGGATAGAGTGGAATGAGAGCAAGAGCGGAAAGGAGAAAATGAAGGACTAGGAGGTGAGAAAGTACATGGGATTCTATTTACAAGAAAAATACATGCTGAAAGTAAGTATTTAAGATGGGAATTGGGGAGTGAAAATGAACAGATGTTAGCACAGTTACTTTGTCTGGAGACAAAGAAATGGGATAGTTAAAAAATGTGTGTATTTTAAAATAAGATTTTAAATAAGGATTAAGCAGCTGGGAAAGGTTACTTAGACTATGAGTTGGAGAGATCTATGGTGTATGTAAGATTTTTTTAAAACAATCTCACAAAGCAGCTGGGTGAGTTATTAACAGATGTTAATGATTTGTCAGTGGTATAAAACATTAAGATCACATTCAGGGGTAGACTGTAGTCATGTCTGATTTCTCCATGGACAAAACTTTTGCTTTAGACCACTGTCATGCCTGATTTCTAATCATGGATGGAACATGCCTAAAATAATTCAAGCAAGGAGAAAAAGAGAGAAAGAGTGAGAGAGAGAGAGTGAGAGAAAGAGAGAGGAAGAAAGAAAGAAAGAAAGAAAGAAAGAAAGAAAGAAAGAAAGAAAGAAAGAAAGAAAGAAAGAAAGAAAGAAAGAAAGAAAGAAAGAAAGAAAGAAAGAAAGAAAGAAAGAAAGAAAGAAAGAAAGAAAGAAAGAAAAAGTAAAAGAACTATGTTAATTTTATTAGTATTTGTTCATCTGCAATGACTGGGAGATAGTTCAAGTATGGCAAATCATTTACAATAAACATAAAGTAAATTTTCTTCTCTTTACATTTCTTTTTTTTTTACTTGTTCTTGAGCTAGCTTTTCAAAGCCATGGATACAAGAGAATAAAGCTGTATGTGTTGGAAGCACAATGTAACTGTAGCAATGCCAATAATTCTCTCAGAGAAGTTGGCCCTTAATGCTGTGTTTAAGTATGTCCCGAAAATAACTGCATTAGGCCAGTAAGTGCCAAGTAAATCTATAAATAAATAGAAAGAGAGATAATATCTTTATGAACTGTGCTTTCTGTATGTTTTTACGAACAGATGCATCAGTGTGTATTCTAGGTCTAGAGGGGGTTTTGAGAAACAAGAGTCTTCATGTTGAGTGGGATGCAAGTAAAATATCATCTCCAAAATAATCTTGGCACAATGAAGATGTCTTTTGAACTTATTTCTCGAGAGAGTAAAAAGAAACAACAAAAAGCTAAGGAAATATTTGCAAGTTTTTAGCTGCTGCGATGCTGTAGTAAGCTGATGACTCCCTGGTGAGAAGGCAGTGGGTTGGATTGTGCTTTTACAACCCAAGTTGAGCCAGGGGCAGAGCTCAACGGCACCAGCTGAAGAGCAGCACACAGAAGGGTTGTGCCTCAGAGCTGCTCTGACCCTCCCAATTTTCTCATATCTCCATCCATAATGGATTACTGATCCACAGCAGCACTCATTTTTTTTAAATACAAAAGTATGGTCATTTCTTATACCCTTTTATCCATTTCCCTAAATCTGTAGCAGGGGCAAAACAGTACCTGTGTGTCCGCTGTGCAGTGGCTGCCCTTACAGACCTGCAGCAGAGTGGTGAGAAGTGTTATTATGGGTACCCATTTGTGCATGGTGCAGGTCAGGGTCTGAAACACAGGGAGATTATTTCCAAGGGCTACATGTGCTACTCCCCATCCAGCATCTGCCCAGGTGTGGCCACCTAGATCAAGATGCTTTCCCCCAGGAGGAATGTTGGATGCTCCTTTCTGTAGCACATCAGTGGGCTGAATCAATTCAATGCAGGAATCAGTCACCTGTTAGAGACAGTACGAGGGGTGAGTGAGGTAGGAGAGCGAGACAAATGGAATTGGATACAAAAGTGCCTGCAAACAGCAGCAGTTCTTTAGATTATTCTGCTGTCTCATTGCACTTTTTCCTAAGTGAGACATCTACAAATTGGACAAGTGAAATTAAATAGTTTTGAAATTGAGAAACTAGAATACAAATTAGGAAAGGAAAAGCAGAAAACCAACCAACCAACAACAACAAAATAAAAAACCTACCCTTTAAAACTTAATTTGTATCTTAGAAAGAGGAAGTGAAGGAAGGAATCTTTCATTTAAAAACATGGTTCCACAATATTTTCAGCTCAATTCTTTTGGAATCATGTTCCCTTGGCACATACACTACCATTCTTTGCCCCCTTGATATACACTGCATATCAGCGAGCTGGCACAATGGAAGACTTGTCAATTAATCATGGTCTGGCTGGTGTCAGCTTGTTTTTCTGAATTAATTCACCACACAATAATGTATCAAGAAATATGAGGACAAAGAAGGGGGCAACCCAGACCCAGGTCATCAGTGACAACCCCTAAACTGTATGCTAAAGGTATGTACATGCTGTCATTAGAGTGTGCTCTTAATCTGGTGAAAGGGTGGTCTTACACTAAAAGAATTAGACCTGCTCCTGGTTTCTTGACACTCAACACCCAACTAGTCTTTGTAGTTTGGTCCCAGCATTTCCCTTATGCAGTTCTAGCAGTTGCAAAACTGCAGGGAAAATTGATTTGGCATGATCGCATGTCAGAGAATTAAATATTTGTTTTCTAGTGGCTACAGACTATTGGATCAGCTGTCTTGTAATGCAAAGCTGCATCCTAATCAAAGATGTGTAGATTTTTATTTACTACATCTCTAAGTTATATATAACCCTTTATTTCTATGATTGCCATTTTTCCTATCTTGTCTCATAGAACATGCTTCATAGTGTTATATCTTCTCTTAGAAAATGGAGTTCATTTAGTTATGGACAAGCACATTCTTTTGAAGGTGTAAGTTGAGCTCCATCACAGGGAAATAAAAATAATGCAAGAATGTTATGTTACTTTCACAGAGGAATAGAGTAATGCAACAGTGTTATGTAAGTAAAAATCTTTTCTAATTTAATCACTGAAAGGTGATTTTTAAACAAATAGCAATATATCCTTTTCCTTTGCAGATACATTCTTTTCCTTCCAAATTTTTATATTATCTGAATGACTTGACATATCTAAGAAGTAAAAAGCTAACAATTCCATTTTTATACAGATAGTGCATTGTAACAGTATATGGCAAATATCTTAGGAAATTTAGGAATATTCTGAATTTTATTTTTGAACTTTAAAAGACAGGAAATTCCAATTTTGTTGTTCATTGTTGCTAAAAAGACAAGATGCTTATCTCCCTCTTTCAACAGTGCTCCTTCTTACAGAGCCTTGTGGTTTGTCATAAGCCTATAGAACTTATCATCCTAGGGGAAGAGTGATTGTTACAGTTTCTCATGAATTTTTGAATTGTATCAGCTTACTTCAAGGGTTCAGTGACCATCAGAACTATCACAGAGAAAGCAGCAGGACCACTCAGTGAAAACTGAGTAGGAGCATGGGAGAACACATTGAGGGATAAACCTCCCTGCTCTGTTTCAGGTGAACACTTACATCAGTTACACTGATCATGGAAGAGATAAGTCAGAAGCATCAAACCATTAAAATCATGGGTATATTGGTTCCTGTTCTTCAAAGTGCTCATTTTTCAGCTCTACAGTACTTAATTCAAATTTCTAAATACTTGGCCAAATTTGAGTGAATAAAGGATTCCTGAAGTTCCCTGTTAATAAAATTGCACAATATTGCAGAAGTTGCTTGCTGTTATTACTGTGGAAAATGATTGCACATTACAAAGGGCTGCTGACTTTTTTGTGAAATATGTAATTAGGATTGAAATTTCATATTACAGCTTTAACAGATACTAATTCATGGCTACTAAAAAGAGCTTCATATTCCCTCATTCCATCAGTCCTGCACTCATCAGATTCAGCTCTCTAACTTGGCCAAAAACTAATTAAACAACAAAAAGAAGAAAAATTGAAAAATAAACAAACAAACAAAACTGCCCAGGAAAAAAATATAGTAAGAGAGGGAAGAATATGGAAGGAAGTAAACTGACTGTCTTTCCAAGCAGACATGTCTTTTTTCAGTCAGTTCTGATGAACAGCAGGAAAAAAATGGAACATGAGGCCTAGGAAGTAAACCTCTATATAGAATTAGTGCAGTGCCATATGTGAAACTTATTCCCATAGTTAGATGGAAAGAGCAAGAACGTAATTAACAAGAAGCCTGATGTCAAGAATCATAACATCTGGAAGTACAGAAGGTATATATTTGTCATCTTGCTCTATACTGGCCTGATGATCCTCTATAGACTGTTGGCAAAGACCAAATATTAGGACAGATGGCCTTTCTGACCCTTTGTCTTCTGATACATAAGAATAGGTACTATGGAGGCAAAAAGCCTCCTATCTTTATAATAGACACTTTCTTAGGACAAGTGACCTATAAAGGCATATATCACAGAGTTGCCTGTGATAAGAGCTGAATTCACTGACTCAGACACTTTCCATTCACTATTTCCATGAATCAAGTAATAAAAGAATGATGATGAGTACCATGAAAAAGATCTCATCCATTAGAAACAACATGAAATCCCAGAAAACATCACATTGTGGAACAAGGTTAATAGGTCACATAGATTGAGCTGGTTCTGCTGCAAGCTACAAGCTACAAGCTACAAGCTTTCCTTGATTAGCCAAACCAAATTTTCAGATCAACTAGATGCACTAATGATGCTGTTTCCACTTACTCACTTTTCAGCCTTTGAATAAATTTATTGCAGAAGCATTTAGAGCAGTTGAATAAGAAGAACTAGGTCATATTATTGTCTTTTTGTACTGTTCTGACAGCTCAGAGGACATTGAGGGAGATTTTGGCACTGGAAAATCAGAAGTCCTTAGGTGGTATATGGTGTAGAGGTGAATTAATGACTCTGCTTCACCTGTTCCTCACAAATTCTTACATGGGAGTAGGTAATTCTGGAAAGAAGTCAATGGTCAGAAGATCTTTTACAATCCAGCTTTTTGTGGCTGCCAGTACAGACCCTTGTGACTAATAGGAATTCTGCAGCAATTAGAGCAGAGTTGTGTTATGTGTGCTGGGGCTACAACAGTTCCAGTATTCTTGGCTAACCTGAGTGCAGTGGAAATATATATAGCAGCTTTGAAAAGCTTGGCCCACAATTCTTCCTCCCATTTGATCACATAGCTTGAGAATAATGTAAACTTGAGTCTTGGGTGACAAATCATAAAGTTATAATCATAAATTTTACAGCACAAGGCCAATTCACAGGTACCCTTGGAAGACATAATTTATGCGTTTGCACCAAATTTCAATTGATGTGAAAAATGTGATTCAGAAGCCTTTTGAAAGAGGTTATTTTTCTATCTAAAGAGAAGTTAGCTTATGAACTCACAGATATCTTGAATCCTGGTATTTGACTGCTTCCATATTTGAAAAACAAACCAGGATTTTTATCCAAAACACAATAAAACCTAGAAAAAAAGAAAAATTTGGTGAGCTAAAGTTTTGATGAGATGTATTTCAGAAAACAAAGACAAATATATTAGAAACAGATGTCTTTTAAAGATACATCAATCATAATTTTCAGTAAATTTTCAGATTCCAAAATTATGAAACTACTGCTTTGGAAGCTAGTGGGAAACTGCAGAAGTGACACAGATGAAAATGTTGTGACTTTTCATGAAATACAGCTTAAAGACTTGTATTTCATATTACTTCCATTAAAACAAAGGCTGTGAGCAAAAATAGGGACAGTTCATTTTGTTCTTTCTGCTACAAAGTCATAACCTGGGGCAACATGTTGGTCAGATGGGTAAAAGTAATTTACCCTTGATTACAGTATTGTTACATCTATTCCACAAAGTCCTGTAGCTGAGAATAATCACTTAAGTAAACCCAATATTGATGGCTAATTTGGCATGACATGAATGTTTTGGAAGGTCAGGGTGATATCTGTCTGAGGCTTTAAGTAAATGACAAAATATGCAACATTTCTAATAAATGGTCACATTTTTCACCTTTCCCTCAGTCACAAGACTGTGTAGCACCCTTCGTACTCCATGGGACATTGAAATGGAGCTGAAATACTTTAAATGCTCTGTTCTGGACACATGTATGGGCTTGAGATCAAGACAGGTTTTATTAGAAATTCAATTTTGATAACTTTAAACTTTCATATTACAGTAGTTTCACGAATACAAGCCGCACGGATTATAAGCCGCACTTCCGGTGCCTCAACAATGTTGCTGTCTTTGTCAATAGATAAGCCGCACCCCGAATATTAGCCGCACTTTCGTTCGTCGCGAGAATCCGTGCGCAGCTTTCACAAATTGGCCAATTAGTAACAGGATCGCGGCATAGCGGGCTTTACTGGCTCGGGGCGGGGCCAGGAAGGCTCGGCCCGCTCATGGTTGCCGACGGGGCCGGGTAGCCCAGCTGAGCGCCACGGCTCGGCGGGGCTGGCCGGGTGGTGCTGCCGCCGCCGCCGGGCTCGCTGGCCCCCCTCTCCCGTCCGCACCGCCCTGCTGCCGCGTTCGCTCGCCCGGCTGGCAGGGCTGCCGCCGCCGGGCTCGCCGGCCGCACCGCGCCGCGTTCCCTAGCCCTGCCGGCGGGCTGCCGCCGCCGCCGCCCGGCTTGCTGGCCGCCCCCTCCCGTCTGCACCGCCGCCGCGTTTCCTTGCCCTGACCGGCACTGCAGGCCCCCGCACCGCCGGGCTCCCCCACGCTGCTGGCCCCGATTCTACTGGGCTTCCCCCGCTGCCAGGCAGCCCCACCCGCCGGCCTTCCTGCTTCTGCCATGCTCCCCTGCACTGCTAGCCCCAGTTCTCCCAGGCTCCCCCGCCCTGCTGGCCCGGGCTCTGCCGCCCCCCCTGCCCCGCCCTGCTGGCTCAGGCTCTGCCGCCCGCCCCCCACACTGCTGGCTCCGCCTCTGCCAGGCTTTCCCACCTCAGCCGGGGCCGGCCGGGCTCCAGCTTGGCTTGGGGCTGCCGCGGGCTCTCACTTCTGTGTTGGCAGCTTTTAGAATTTTGTTAATGTATTAGCCGCCCCGGAATATTGGCCGCACTTCCGTGTTTCCACCAAAATTTTGGTCAAATTGGTGCGGTTTGTATTCGTGAAATTACTGTAATTGGGATTTTCTGCTAAATTGACAATTGCTTTTTAAAGTGATCTTTTTCCCACAGCAATCCACTTTATCAAACTGTAATTTTTTTTAAACTTTATTTAACATATACAGTGGAGGTGCTGTAAATTCATCTCTGTATGAGTGATACCCATAAAAAGGATCTGTAGGAGTTGTTGGAAGGTGCTTATCTTGCTCTGTTTCTCAGGTGTGGTCCATAATGTGTCTTAGTTCCCACTCAAGGACTTCTGACATGAGTTGGACTCATATTTGTGTGCTGGAGGGGTCAAAGTCAAAGAACGTTTCATTGCAAGTTGTACAGTGGGCACATAACCAAATGCAAAGTTTGAGTAATTTCAGCATGGTTGTATTTATTTAGATTTATCTATATTTATCTTAAAATATGGGCCTATACATCTAAAATTAAAAAACGATCTTAGAAGAAACATACTTAATAAGTACAAATAATGTGGGTGGAGGTTAATCTAGCTACTTTTTTTTTTTTCTGTCCATGTCTTTTGTCACTGTGTGCTTTCTGGTATTAAAATTTTTATTTTTGGCAGTTTTCCCTCCTACACCAGTGTACTTTTGTACTTTTTGCTAAACAAGTTATATACAAGTACTTAGGAACATACAATTTAATTGCACTTTCTGTTGTTAAAAATACTTCTGTAATGGAAAAGAATTGCACTGACATTTTAATATGCTGTCACTTTAAGATACTACATGAAGTGTGAACAGAGCCCAGGCACTTTTAACAGGTGTCTCTAATTGTTAGTTTGTTTCTTAGAAATAGCTATAATATAAACTTTGGTGGAACATGTAGATCCAAGGTGTTTGGATCTTGAAACATCCTAACCAGGCTTTCCTTTGGTGGCTGGTGAAAACAAATTGGGTTGTGTAATTGACAATTTTTTGTGAATAAAGCTTTTATGTTTGCTTTGAGCTGAAACTCCATATTTTTCTTGTTATTTTTTGTCCCTTAGGAGGGATTGCAACATGGGCTTTTAGGGGAAAAAAAAAAAAAAAGTTGTTCAATGTATTCATTTATATTAGCAAATAGGACGTTTCTATTACTTTCAGATTTTGCCAGTCTGTAACTGCAGAAATAATCATGAAAAAAGGGTGAAAGCCAGATCAATTACATTTTTTAAGAGTGTGTTTTCATTAGATCTTCCAAGTGCCTGTTATGTTCAAAGGGAGCTCAAGATTGTCTTGTTCACAGAATACTTGAAGAACCCCTTAAAAGAAACAGCTCTATCCACGAATATGTCTGGATTGTTGTAAGAAGTGTGCTTGCTTTTAAAAATGGCAGAAGAGCATCAACACGCATACAGTTTTTTCAGTGAGATTACTACTAGTTCCAGAAGTTGATACAAAAATGTATTTAAACAAAAACAAATAACCAGAACACAGACCTGGTAACAACAGTTAATATTGAATCTTGAAAAAGAAAAAAGCACCAGTTTTGTTACACAGGGAATGAATGATGAACATTCATCTTCTACAGAGTTTACCTAGTAAACAAGTTTTTATTATAAATAGTTATTCTTTTCCGAATTGGCAGAAAGATAAGCTACATAAGTTCTTCAAAGTTGTATACTTAAGATTTAGTGAACATTTCAAGATCAAATGTTTCACTAATTTTTAAGATACATTTAGATTGATTGCAGAAAATTATTAAAGTCTATTTACTAGTTAAGCTGTAGTTAAAGTAAAGGAATTCTGATCAATTTGCTAAGAATTGACTCCAGCTGTGCTGGTTTCCGTCATATAGTTAAACAGAAGTTCACCATAGTTTGATCTACTTGTCCTCATTTTCATGGTCACTGAAGTAAAAGTATGATGGACTCAGCAGCAGTCATGTGTTCCTGGAGTATTCAGGTGCTAATCCAGAGACTCAATTAAAAACTTCAAAGCCATGATGGAAATGTTTCTCTGAATTTAACATAACTTACTAGGTGTATTAATTACATATTTAAATATCTTTGAAGAAATAATGTAATACATTCTTGATTTCAAGATGCAGTTGACAGATGGAACTCTCATCTTGAATAGACAATAACCTCATTGTCATAGCACACAGCTATGAAGTGAGAGAACACGTTCCAATTCCTCCTTCTTCAATGGGACTTGACTTTCCCAAAACCTTCACAGATGCCTTGATCTCTGAGTTCCCAGCTCAGAAACCATTCTAGGCAAGACTAAAATAGAAGTAAGCTCATTCCTCCAGCATGTTCACTTGTGCACGTGGTTGGGGTACTGTAGCCACAATACCCTGCCTCTCATTTCTTCAATAACTACAACTCCTTTTAATCAAAATAACTAGATAGAAGCACATTTTTGCTCCTCACAGGAATAAAAAAAAAAAATGTGTGTCTAATGGATCCATTCTTAAAATGATTTCTCTATGTGCATCTGTGCTGCAGGTGCAGAACCATGTGTACTCAAAATAGAGAATTTCTTTACTTTTTAGCACTTTCTATCTTGTATTCCTGAACCTCCTGTCTGAGTGGAATGTGTATAATATGTCCAAATGCCAGAAATTGAGCTCATATTTCAACTGTGGCCCTCAAGAATAATTTCAGTAATTCTAGTATTCTTGAGTCTTTTAGCTGGATCTGCTTTTAGTTGAACTGTAAGGAAAATGAAATCTGAATCAGTTTTTCCCCTTCAAAAGTCATTGCCCCTTGGTGTGCTCAATCTGTCCTGGTAACTGCAGACACTGACTGTAGTCTTTGTGTGTTTTCAGCATCTACTCCGTTCAAACAGTAGAGTCCTGTTTTTCACACCGTTTCATATCCCTCTTCATTGCTTAACACCTGTCAAAAGAAGAATCTCCTCCCATATTTCTGTTTAAATCTTCACTGTGCCATCCAAGGATCGGGAGTTTTTGCATGAATCTATTAAGTTACAGTTACTGCTCTAGAGTTCTTTCACTGTTTGTTGTAGATCCTCAAGACAAAATCTGACATGCTTTCATAGTTCTCGGGTCAGCAAGTCCACGTGGCTTTAACTTGAGATACCTCAGGATCATCAGGGATGATCAGTGTTAATCCTAACAACTGCATTTTTCTTTTTCTTGGATCATGGTGAAAAACAATTCCACCTCACATGTTAGACTTGCCTGTAGTGTTCAACACTTGCACTTTCTTCCTCGGTGTTTTGGAGTTGTTTCCAGAACTATAAGAACAGACAAATAGCAGTAGTGAAAGTTCTGTAGATACTGTATTTTCTTATCATTCATGTGTAGGACTGGTTACTTTGGATTTTCCTTCCCATTATAAAGTGTGTGGTTTTGTAGAGATGCAGAAGATAGTGTACTCAGAGAATGTCTAGAATATATTTTAGATAAGGAATAAAAAAATCGAAGTAATGAAAAGACTAAATTGTTGTGCCAATTCACAGTTTTGAAATACGTTAATCATAGAGTTTGGGGAAAATTTGAAAATTAGTAATTAATTTTAATCCTTTCCCCAGTAGTCTTTCTGCAAGTGCAGGTTATATGTGCTTTTGGTCACTTCACAATAGCCTCAGACAGGTTAATGTTTTAAATAAACACTCAGTGTTCATAAATTCCAGCTACTGAATATATTGCATGTGGTATGTTTTGAACAAAGGTCTGCTACTTCTGATGTTTATCCCTGACCTTGTTGTTAGACATATCTTTAGCATGCTTTCAGTTGTTGTCATTAAGGTTTTATTTTGTCATAAATTGCTAGATATGTGTACAACAATAGGATTATTCTATTCCTTCTTCCCAAATTTTTTGAAACATTACTGGTTAACTTTATGGAGGAAACATTGCAAGACTTTAAATCTTCAAGGAAACCCTGAAAGAGCTAAAATCAGCTGTGCTTAAAAGGCATGTGTATGGCAGTTGTGGGTAAATGCCCTTTCTGGAATGAATTTTTATTTTTGTGATTAAGATATAAGTACCTGTTTTCTGAATCACTCTTTCTAATACAGCTAGCTAAGCTTAACCAAAACCAGAAGAGGAAGCATCTTAAAATCAAATCCAATTATGGGCAATACTCCCACAAAGTTCCTGGCCTAATTTTAGGAGTTTTCTTTTGAAAGTCCATCCCTAGTCCATTCTATCAGAATCATACAGTGGATGATGTAGCCAGAAATATTGTTAAAAAAAAAAAAAAAAAAGGAATCGTTCTCCCCAGATTAGAGGGATATAACTAAAACAGAGATGGTAGACCTGTGCAGTGTACCTGACACATCATATGCTGTACAGTGCATGCTGCGGTCATGGTTGCTGTTGCAGGAGCTTATGTGCTCTAAATCTTCTCTTGAGTAGTTTAGAACTGTCTCTAGGGATCTACTGACTTCTGCTGTTTCTTTGATTTGCATGAAAATCCAGGCCTTCTTAAGGGCCTTGACAGCAGAGTTAATATTTTAAAACAGCAACTTTAAGTCTCAATATAGTTGTGCTTACATGATTCAAACTTGTTGATTGTGGGAGACAAGGTTTGAAAATATGCTTGTAACACTGATTGTGCTGGTTTTGGCTGGGATAATTTTCTTCACAGTGGCTGACATGGGTCTGTGTTCTGCATTTGTGCTAAACACAAAGGAGATAATATAGAGATGGTTTTGTTATTGCTGAGCAGAGCCTGCACAGAGTCCAGGCCTTTTCTCCTTCTTGTACTGCCATGCTGACAGGGATGCTTGGAGTACATGGGAGCCTGGGAGAGACACAGCCAGGGGAGGTGACCCCAACTGACCAAAGAGATATTCCAGACCATGCTCAGTATCTTAAGTTATGGGAAAAAGGAGGGAGGGGACTTATTTGGAGTGGTGGTGTTCATCTTCCCAAGTCACCATTATGTGTGATGGGGCCCTGCTCTCCTGAAGATGGCTGAACACCTACCTGCCATGGGAAGCAGTGAATCAATTCCTTGTTTTGCTTTGCTCAGTGTGTAGTTTTCGCTTTCCCTGTTAAACTGTCTGTATCTCAACCCATGAATTTTCAAGCTTTTATCCTTCTGATTCTCTTCCTGATCCCACTGGTGGAGAAGTGAGCAATTGGCTGTGTGAGGTTTGCTTGCTGCCTGGGGTTAAACAAATCTAATAAATTCTTCCGCTCAAAGATACCAACAATGACTATATTTCACAGATAAAATAATAATTAAATTAATTATCTTTGGAAAACCTAGCAGTTTAAATCCTGACTCATGTTTCATAGTCCCTTCGCTTTATCTTCCTATGGTCTAATGTGCCAGCATATAAAGTCTTGCCATTTGTGTAAAATCTAATACCAGATTTGTCTTTCTCTTTCCAGGTGATATATCCTATTGTCTCAAACCAAAATTAAAAAAAAAAAAAAAACCAAAAAAAACCAGAAACCTGCCCCAACAAAACCCCAACCAAAATAACAACCAAGAAATTAAAAAAAAGAGCTTAAATTAATTTTTTTTTTAATATTTTGTTTTTCATATAGAGCTAAATTTTCTGATCTTTGATCCAGAATGTATTGCAAAGTTGTGGTCCCTTTGGATCAAGAACAACCAATAAGTAATTTTTGTACACTAAGAAGTGGCTTGCTCTTTCTCATAAAGTTACTTTGAAATATTTTTTCCTTGCATTTAAATAAGTCTCCAGACATTGCATATGAAAACTACAGTGTTACGGCACCTGAGCATTTTAATATGAATTTTAAATATTACTTTATTATTGTATACTGTATTCTGCCACACTTTGGAGTCTTATGAAAAACTGGCAGAGAAGGGACGAGTGAAATGGCAGAAATGGTCAAGGTATAGGTGAGCCCATCTCAGTGTTTCACTGTACTGGTGTAAAGTTGTACCACATATTAATGTGAAGTGTTTTGGATGTGGGCTTCAATAGATTTTGTGGGCTGTAGGTAAGATTATTCTTCCTTTCTCCTTCTCTCTTTCTCATCTTCTCACTCACTGTCCCTTTCCTTCCGCTAGGCTCCTGAACTTACAAAGGCTAAAATTCAACCCAGGGTGATTTCAGTCCGTGGTGGAGGCCCCAGCACAGTGCAGAGTGTGCAGACCCTCTTCTTTTCCTGGGCACAGATTTCCTTCCACAGCTCACCCCTTCTTCCCTACTGCCCCCAGACTCTTCTGTTCCTGCTTAGACTCTCCCTTTATTTTAGCACAATCTTACTGCAGATTTCTTTCTTAGGACCTGCAGGCCTTCCTGACCTGTACAAGGCTCCTCTTCCCTGGTATTTTTCAGGAGGGAGGAGAGCCACCAGGAGCAGACATGGGAAACCAGCTCAGCTCTGAAACGGAGAACGGTGGGGTGAAAATGTTTGGGGTGGTCAGAAGCAAAACACAAAGAGACCAAGCCATCTGCAGAGTGGACTCACAAAATTAAGAAAAAGTATTTTCTCTTGGTGGCAGCTGGGTGCCTCTGAAATTACTTTTTAATCAAATTAGCGCTCTTGCTTTCAGTTTTTAATGAACTAAATTTCTGTAATTTCATGTTTCATGGATGCTTGTGTGAGATTAAGCAAAGTACACATTGACATCCAATTCTGATGCATTTTTCATCAAGCATTTTTTAATTTAGTCTCTCTTTTTCACAAACTTAGATTTTCTCCACAAACCTAGAGGTTTTTTTCCACCATCATAAATTGTGAATATATCCAGTGATTATATATCAAACCTATGATTTTATTGCAACTGCTTGTTCATGTACATGTTTGCTCAAGACATTGAGATAGTGAGTCTGCCATTTTTCTTCTGTCAACTTCCTTCTGTGCCTTGCCCTTATCCTAGACCTTCTCCTTGCCTTGTCATCCTCTAGTCTGGATTACTACCCAGTTCCAAAGAGCACAATCCACTCCAGGCACTGCAGTCTTGTTGACAAAGACAGCAGAGCAAAGGGGACTACCTATCCAAATTTCACCATTACTGCTCCTGTGGTGACATCCACAAGATATTGGGACACTTCCAGCTAGGGTGCCCTGAGAATATGGTTGTGGGAGTCTGGGGACATGTGATAATAGCTTGTTGCCAAATTTACTGCTCTCTAATTTGAAAAGTTGTTTGTATTTTCATGGGAAATACCTCTGCTACTGTTGAAAATGCAAACAGCCAACTAAGAAAACAGACCAATGACAAACATGCACCCCTCCTTTTAGGGCACTTGCTAGAGCCTTGGCAGTGTATCACAGGTAGACAGCTTCATCTGCAGTCTAGGGAAGGAGTGGAACAACTATGCAGGACAGGTAATTCCATCAGTCCTTGATACTCATCCTGGGGACATGGGGTGAACTGGACTTTGGCAATGCATGTCTCTGCACTGATCCTGCCTAGATGACTGGCTTAAACTCAGCACTTGAATAAAAGATAACTGAAGGCAAATAAGATGAATAATACTTAAGTACTTAAAATGTATGCAAGGGTTCTGCTTCACGGCATATCTAATTCCAGCAGGCTGTACATGACTGCTAGAGTTTAGGACGGATCCTGACTCAGCCAAAAGGCAGAGCCCTTCAGTACCACTGAGGTGTCTCTCTCAGAAAGTCTTACTAGGCATGAAAGATTTGTGAGCTGGAGGATTCAGGAGCATACTCATCCCTCCCTTGAACAGGAAAATGAAATAATGGGATTCTCGAAATACCCTGTGTTTTTAAAATTGTGATTGCCACCTTTTGTAACCTGAATAGAAACCAGGAATTTAGTTTCTTTCCTGCCAGTTATATTAAGTATCCGTGTTTTTTTCATCCCATGTTTTGGGATGCATAACACATGATTTACAGAACTGCTGACTGCTGTAGTTGCAATTAAAACAGTGCTGCCTTCATAGCTTAAACACTGAGTGCAAACAGGCTGATAGTTTACTCAATCCATGTTAAAATTCATTAACTAAACCAGCAGTTTACTATTCTTGTCAAACTCTAAACAATTGTAAATCTTGTTTTCAGAAATCAACCAGAAAAAAATGTAACACATTAAAAATGAATTAGACATGACACACCTCCCATAAGCTGTATAATAAACAGATCACAGCCCTCTAGTAATAGTTGTGATTTCTGGCATGTCACTGGAGAAGAACTCATGGGTTTTCCAAATGACCTGTGTCATAAATCACTGCATTCCCATTTACACTGAGCACATGTATCTAATTTTTCGAGTGGCTTCTGAAATCCTGATGAATGGCTTTGAAATTGATTACTGGAATGTATGAAAAGTGGTGTCACAAGTGCCCCACTGAGGAAAGGAAAAAGGGGCTAAAAAATACCTCAGTGAAATCTGAACACAAAATTGTAATATGGGCTAAGTAACAAATTAATAACCACACAGGAGATAAACCTAAAATGTTACCAATGTGAAATCACTCACACTTTTCTCTAAAACAGATAAATTAATATAAATTCTCAGTAGAATTAAAATAAGGTAAATGCACAAACCAAACATAACCCATACATACATTTTTTTTATTATGGATGTATCAGTGTCTTGCTTGTTCAGTTTACTGTGTTTTTTCTATGCTACTATGAAGTTTTTTATCATATGGAATGCTTCATGTTAGAAAAAATTCTGGCATCCAGAAATGTATTCAAACTCATTAATGAAACACCAGAGTCACAATGAGGTACTTTTATGTATATCCTATGCACTTTCTTTATCTATGTGATCTTTTGAGAGCAGATATTACGCAGCACGCTCAAAACTGAACAAATCCCAAATTAACACTCCTTGGCTTTCTGTACCTCTCTGCAAACACCATAGACCTAGTATTCAACACAGTCTCATCTTTCAAGTGACATGTAGGAGTATACTTGATGATTCCAATTTTTATTTCCTTTGTGTAAAAGACTGCAAATTATGCTACATGCTGAAAGATAACATGGACAATTTTTTGGTTTTGCTCACTGCTAAAGATTTATCTGTGTCAGCAGCTGGAGCAAATGGACTGAAGTTGAATGTGTTACATGATTGTAGCATGTAGATTCTGATTTGGTGTTGAAAGAAACTCCTTGGCAGATAAGTAATGAAATGAAACAGCAAACATGCCATCACCTAATAAAAACATCAGTTCATAAAAACTATTAACTACCTTTTCCCAAGACATCCCTTTTTAATTGATATATTTGAATTTGTCATAAGAAAACAAATTCATGTTATTCTAATAGTATGTGCTGACCTGTTCTTATAGAATAAGGAATTTTTTTAAGGAAAATATTACCTTTTGTCTGGTCTCTATTTGCAAGGTTCAAAATGGCCAGCATTCATTAAACTTTATTACTGAGGTTCATGAAACTTTCTTTGGATTAGAAAAGCATAACCTTCTGTACTGATTTAGAAGGGTGTTGCAGCTTTTCATTAACCTGGAAGCCTCCTATTTACATGGTTCACAGCCTGGTCTCAGCTCACTTGGAGGTAACAAAGGGTGTCGGGACACAAGTGCAGCAGGGGGCTCATCCTTTAGGGCTGCCATCTGAGTTTGATCAGGTCAACTGTTTCAACTCCTGCCTCATTAGGCAAAATAAAATGGAGATTATGGTGTGTGGAAGGATCACATTACAGACAGAAAACTCTGCCTCCTGACACTCTGTGTTGATTTTGCATTTTGACGAGACCTTGCTCTCTGTGTTTTCTATTCTGTATTACATCAGGCCTTAAACTATTTTGAAGACAAGATCATTTGTATCCCCTGGCACTTGAGAGCTTAGCCATAGAGGAGTGAAGTAGTAAGTGAAGACACATTAGTCTCAGAGGCAGTTTACCTACTGGAGAGATGTCACTGAGTAGCAAGGGCTTAATGCTGATAGACACATTAATTCAGCTTGTCAAGCACTGCCTAGCTCTTCTCCTTTCAAAGTTCAAGTTAGCTGTGAATTTGAAAAAATCTGACACAAAAGAAGTTTGTGAGGTAAATTATTATTACCACCTGGCACACAGAATTGGGTGTTTCATTTTCATTATTTACAATTAACATGCTCAGTCTATTCAGGTTGAAATTAGTCGCTGGTTTTTACATAAAATCGTAACATTGTTTAGAGTTTAAGTGTGTCTGTTGCATTTCAGTGCCTGTTGGAGTGGAGATGGGTATCAATCATCAAAGATTCATCTCCTAATGAGAGTCTTTGTCACCTGATTGTCCATTAAAAAGCATTTTCCTGCTGAACTCCTCTGTATGTGCTATAAATCAATAGAAATTTCTCATTCTTTGAAAATCAGAAATTGGTTCAGCATATCAGTTTGGCCAGCTGGTAACTATGAGGAAGATAATGACAGTTCTTATCCATCACATCAAATTATGCTGGGGTTTTTTTGTTGGTTTTTTTTTTAAGGAAAAATAGGGTGTTAAAAGCAGGGGATGATTAGTTATCTGGTATATCTCTTTTTTTCTCTTACTGCTTTTGTTAGTAGGATTTTCTTTTACTTCTTCCTCCACAGTCAATAAAAGTGAAATAGCAAAATTAGAAATAAATTTCTTGTATTTTTGTGATGATTCCGTTATAAATCAAGAGCTAGACAGTACAGACAATGAGGTGCTGTCAGAATGAGAAGTAATTTGTGACAGATGTGAACATAAATTTTTTAATGCAAAGTGGAGTGTGCACAATTCTATGGTTAGAAGTTTAGCATAAAATTAAGACCTAAGACTTTTTATTCAAGGACTGGCCAATTCAGCAATGTACACTATTATTATCTCCTATATGAATTGAGTATGCCTAAATTTAAAGCCATTAACTTTCAGGAAACTGTTAGCTGCAAAATCCCTAATAATGTTTCTTCAGTGACATGGGCCACATGACCACATTTAACTTCTTCTGCAAATTAAACATCATCTTCAGCATCCCTATTCCTGATGCAACCTGATTCATTTGCAGATTATCATGTATCCTTGGACTTAAGGAGGAAGGGATCTTAAAAAATAAACTTCTTATTGCACATTTTTGTTTCCATATACCTGCCTAAAGAGTAGTGTCTTTTGGAATGTCTGAAGATGAATGTTTTCTCTAAGAAGTTTCACAGAACAAACCTGCCACTTCAAAAAACAAATAATAGAGAGGCAGAGAATATGATTTTCATGAAGGAATTACTCACTGAAAATGATTAAAAGGACTTTTTTAAAGTATGCATCATGAAGCATGGGCATGAATCATTGCAGATTCATTTTATTTATGTCTGTTTACTACCTGCAAGTTCTTCTTAATTTTCTTTTAACTTTCTAGGTCTGAACATCTTTCTCCTTTTTCCAGTTCACCTTACACTAGTGCTGACCTTTTCAACCAAATCTCTTCATTCTGGGTCTCTTTATCCTTTTTAACAACCTGACCCAGATTCTTCCTCTCCATTTCCCCTTCACTTGCCAGCAGTTCTTTACTTGCTCTTTTTCCTTTTAACTCCTCGAGATGAAGGTATCACTTTCTTCTGTAAGCTTAATTCTTGCTGAGACAGGGAGATACATGCCATGTCATGATATGCCTCAAACATATAATGCTGAATATGGTATTTAGGAGATCCTGTGGTAGAAAACAGTACTGCTTCAGGAGGATGAAAGTAATTGTTTAAATCTAAGCTGTGAAGATTTTGGTGTGAATTGTGTGCATCTACTCAGGATCGGTGCTGAATTAATGAAAAATTAATATTCTTGATTAATAGTAAAAATTGGGCATAGAGATGAGGACTGTTTGTTTTTTCTCTACTCCACAGCCTTGTAGATATTTGCATCAGCAAAACAGAAAGTCTGGCAACAAGCGGTGATCTTAAGTTGGCTTTCTCATCAGAGCAGCCACTCACCAAATTAAATTTCAAGATGTTAGCAATGCTTGACTGTCTTCCCAGGGCAAAACCCACCTGAATCTGAGTACAGTAATTTCACGATTATAAACCGCACCATTTTGACTAAAATTTTGGTCCGAACCCAAAGTGCGGCTTATAATCAGGTGCGGCTTATATATGGACAAAGAACAAAAAGTTGCTGTTTTAGTTTGGAGGACAGGTGTCTGCAGAGAAAAGCAGGAGCTTCTCTTTGAAATGGAGAATGTAAACCCCCTCCCTCCAAATTATTATAATTTTGAAATCAAGGGGCTCTCAGGCAAAGATACGGGAATTAGGAATAACAGTTCTTTTCTAGGGAAATTAAAATAGAAATACAGTACTACAAAGAAACAAACTCCAAACCCTGACAAAGTCAGAGTACAACCTGACACCCCGTCAGGCAGGGTGTTGGTAGCAGTCCCATTAAATGGTGGCTGCATCCTCCTGCAGTGACAGATGTGATTCAGTTGAAGCAGTGCTCCTGTAGAAGGTGCAGTTTCCCTCTGGAGGTCCAGTGGTGATGAGGAGAAATCCGGTTTCCCTCTGGAGTCCAGTGGAGAAAGGGGCTCCCTTAGTGTCCCAAAACCTCTGTTTTTATTTTGGTAAGAAATGTTGGGCTCTTCCCCCTGGCAGGAGCAACTTCCAATGGGATGCAGTAATTTTATCAGTCACACAGTGGGACTCAATGGGCCATTAGCAGAAAATGACTGGCTGGAGGAAGGATGGGTTGTGAAAAGATAAAGAACAATGCCCTGCCTGGTTTCAGTGGATGGCCCATTAGCAGAATATCTGCTGTTGAGATAAGGATCACTGCCCCCACCCTCAACAGATGGTGATAGAACAGATACCTTTTATCACACTCTGTATTGTAACGTGCGGCTTATGATCAGGTGCGGCTTATGTATGGACAAAGAATGAAAAGTTGCTGACACCTGGAAGTGCAGCTTATACTCAGTGCGGCTTATAATCGTGAAATTACGGTCTAGTCTTCAGCACCTTCAGTTCTGGAAAAGTGTGGAGGGCTGGAATACACTGTCCAAGTATTCATTTAGTACAATGGCAGGCTCTGTTGTCATTTTAATTTGTCCTTCATTTATAACTTTGGCCAAAGGTCTGGTCTCAAGGGATGGGGATGGTTGGATGCAGATCTGGTTCAGCAGTATGGGTAAGTTAAGATTATATGATGCTTTATATGATGCCAAGGAGACAGAGTGGCAATTTCTAAAACATTAAATGTTATTAGCCTATATTATCAACATCCTAACTCAACTGTATTTTTTCCTCTTCATTTAGAAAGCTAAGAGGGAAGTGCAGCAAATACTACTCTTGCCTGCTGTAAACAGTAAGAAAATGATACTGATATATTGCAAGAGCGCAATGGTGAAATTCCTCTTTCTCTCTTGTGGTCATACAAGAACAATAGGAGCCATGCAGTAGGTCTGAGTCATCTGGAAAGCTGAGTGTGACTCATGGTGACATTCTGTAACTATAACAAGGGACAACAGAGCTCACTGGCTTGCAGATATAGGAGCAAAGAGACAAAACTGGATACTTTTCCAACATCATAAGTTCACACCTTTGAGATCCAACTTGTCATGTTGTCTCAGAGAGTTTAAGGGAGCATTAGTGAGAGCTCGTGCCCAGACTGTTTTGATGAGAGGAGTAAAAGAAAGAATTGTCCACAGCTTTTGCAATCCAGCACTATTAAATCTCTGAGTATTTTAGCATGAGTGATCACCATGTGATGATTAGAAATTATGTGGTGCCATAGCCCTGGAGATGGTTTCTCTTGTAAAGGCTTTGGCTTCAAAAGCCATGGGAGAGTAATAGAGTAAAAAAAAAATGCTTTTTTTGGTCATGCTTGATTGCTTTTAAAGGTGCAGAGGGGTATGTTGCAAGAACCATTTCTAGGATTCTTTTTCCCTTCAGAAGACATTAGCAGTAATATTGCCATCTCTCAAATTCAAGGAATGCCATCCTAGGCTGATTTGGGTCAGCAGAAGAAGGATCAGAGTTTGGAGTTCTTTCTTGAATTTCTGTTTGTATGCTAGTGTATAAATAAAGGGTGCAGTTTGTGATGTCAGATTTTCACTTTACCCTTTTGCTACCATTGCATGGCAGCACAGCTCAGCATGGGTTGTCTAGAAATTAAACTGGTTTTTACATGTAGAGGTTTGAAGCTTTTCAAGAGAAGAAAGGATGAAAGAATCAAATACAGAAAACATCTATATTCAAATCATAGATATTCTTACTGGCTTTGGGCACAAAATCATTGCTGGAGCTTCTAGTCTAATATACACATGATAAATTGTGTTTGAGGTCTTTAGTAAATCCAGAGATTACAGTGAAGCCACATGATTAACATTTTTGCTTGGGTTGTTTTAGATTCTGTTGTATATTAATACTCCCTAAATTTCCTCTGATTCTCTGTTGCATTTAATTCCGTTGTGCACATTTGTCTACAAAGTATCCTAGACTGCATCAGCTGATACTCTTAAATCAGATTTTATGTGCAAATGTTTCTCTGGGTCTTGGAGATATCTGACATAAGATGTCAGGTTCAGGAGGTCTGGATCTTTCAACTAAATTTAGTGAATTTAAATTTAGTAGCTATTTATGCCTTGAGAAGACCTTATCTAATGTACTTTTGGTTCAGGATCATTCATAGCTTTGTGTTATATTGAAACATGGACAAAGAGTGTAATTTGTTAATGTCATGAAGGATGAAGTTGGTTAGAAAGGGAAGTGTACACCATTTATAATAACACAAGTATTTCCTTGCTAATCCCTTGTCAGGTTCATTATCTGTAGTGCCCCAGGCAATAGTTGGCCTATCGTGAGAGTGAAATTTAACCCACAGCATGAAATTAATCCTCAAAGACTTTTGTCTACTCTTTCTAGAAATAATAAATTCAAAGTGATCTTATAAATCTCCTCTCTAACTTTATGCAGAGGTGTTAAATTAGTATCTAAACTCTATGGCATATGTCAATCTATTGATTTACATTTAGTTAACTAACATGAAAGTGTATATCAAGCATAATAAGGAATTTGAAGGATTAGTGATATGGGTTTTTTTTTCTTTCTGAAAACTTTTTTTCTTTCATAAAACAGAAAATTCTATTCCTTGTAATTACATGGAAGACAAGGGTATATGTATGCATACAGGTATAAAACCATTAAAATTATCATATCTGCATTTCCTAGAGTTTCCAGGTTTATATATGAAATAATGTGATGGGGAGTTTCATACCCTGGCTTCTGTTGTAAAGCTTGGTAGAAATCTAATGAGGGCTTGTTTTGACTAAACAAATGGATTTTTAGTCATTTTACAAAGTACACCTTGAATCAACTGTGTAAATGCTGTGTAAATCAGCTGAGGTTTTTCAGAAAGGAATTTCTTTTTCTTTGTATGCAAAGCTCTTTCTGAGGAGAGAGGAGTTGAAAGTGATTTATTACTGATTGATTCAGACTCTTCAGCATTTTAAGAATATCATTCCTCACTCACAGCACTCATCTGCTCCTATGGCTACTCAAACCTATTCATCTACTCCTGAGCTGCTCATTGCTGCTCTTTACTCCTGAAGGCTGAGGTTTGGTGCTCACTTTGAGAATTCTTCCACTTCTGACAGCAGGAAGTTGTATGTAATAAATGTTTGCAATTGACTGTATCATATATGTTAAACATCTTCTTCAATGTATTAATTGAAACTTCACACAGTCATAGCCCTTGGGACAGAAACCAAGTGACAAAAAATTAAAGCCAAGTGTTTCATAGTGCACAGTCCTGACCTCAGGCAGGAACTTCACAGGCTACTCAGAGGGCATTATATGAGCAGATATGGAAACAGATTATTCTTGTGACATAAATTATAGCAGCGGTGTAGACATGAAACCATTCTCTTTGCACATATTCTTTGAAAGAAAATGAGATCCTTAAGTCACTGTATTTTCTCTGTGTATTTTAGAGAAGCTATTTTTGTGCACACTTATACTCTAGTGGAGAGAAGGAAAACAGCAATCACTGGAATATAAACAGAAGCTAAACAGAATAGTGAGCAGAGGAATATCCCAAAAAAGGACTTTGAGACATGTTAGAGATGTCACTTGATATTGGAGATGAGATGTTGTGTAAGTCTAGGAAACCTCTGAAAAGTATATGTCCTTTTGGTAGAAAGTCCTACAGAACTAACTGATAAAAAGTTAAAAAATCTTTCTCTTACATATTTTAAAGTGGTTTTTATTGTTAATGGGAGCTGATGAATTTAATAATTATAATTTGATATAATATGGTACAGTAAATTAATATCATACGTTAATTCAGATATCATTTATGTCACATTAATACTATCCATTGAATGCAGTAGTAGAGAAGGGAAATTTGCAAAATTGCAGTGCTTTTTGATAGGTTTTAGAGATGACAAGGAGGGAACAGATGCAGTGATATGTTGCTCTTATTTTGACCAGTATCTGCCTCAAGGTTTTCCATCTGCTCAATATATTATGTTTCTTCAGCACCACTCTCTTTTCTATCCCACCTATTTTCATAATTTTACTCACTCCCTATATATCCATCACTCATTCCCCTGTGACTGACTTTCACTATTTGCCCTTTTCCCGGACCACAGCCTCATAGGGAAAACTTCTGGCAACAAAAGCAGCAGTGTTTGTCGAATCTGAGACTGTGGTTTCTGCTGCCAGTTCCAATGACAAGCTGGCATCTTGTGACCTCTAATAAATGACCTCTAATAAATTGGCGGGTGATACATCTCCTAGCTCTTAGCCAGGATGGCTGTCTGCAATTTTGAGAGAGTCTTGAAAAAGAAAAAGTCTAAAATCTGTCCCCTGCATGTAATAAAATTGGAGATACCTTTCCACAGACCTTTAAGGTCAGATTTATCCTTGGAAGGGGATCAGGCCACAAGTTGGACAAACTTTAGATTTTTAACAAGGATAATTCCAATGTACTCTGCAAAATTTAGCTACAATAGGTCCTTCTCATGCTCCAGACTGGACACCTTTCAGTCTCCATAGCAGGGAAAGTTGGTTCCTGCAAATATTTGGATCCCTGCTTATGTGCACAGACTATATTGCACAAAGATTATACCCAAAATGAAGCAACTAAATCTATTGCTGGTATCATAGCACATGGCAAAGCACTATACAGCTAGTTCTTTGAAAGAATCATAGCATAACTTGGGAAAATGATAAATTATGCTATTCTTCTTCCAAAGAGTTGCCTTTCTCATTAGCCAGCATATGTGCTAAGAAAAAAAGAGGATGGGAGGGGATATGCCTACATGTTGAACACTTAAGGGTTTACTTATTGCACTCTTATTCAGTTTGGCATTAGAGAAGACAGAGGTCACGATCCTACTCACTTTATATATAATAATATATACTGTAATTACCTATTAATTCTGTATAAGCATGCAGAACCACTTTTTTCCAGCAGTCATTTTTCAACAAACCTATTTTATTTATCAGTAGGCATTCAACATTCAATAATTCAGTTAGTTTTATCTCTGAATCCACGTTGCAATATGAAGACTTAAGAAAAAGTGTACATGGAAGAGGTACTGAATGTGGTAGGGAAACAGAACAGTAGTCCCTAAGAAATACTACATGGATAACATCAAAACTGCCTTTTGTTTTTTCTGTTTTTCAGTCCTCAACCTCAATATCTGAGTCAGATCAGCCACGTTAGCATAGTTTGCCTGCCTGCCTGGAGAAGAATGTGACCAAAATGCCTTTAAAGACTTCTGTGACTATACAAAATGAAGGTGCTTTTCTGGCTTCCCCCTGGTGCTTAGTGACACAGTTTTCTGAGATAGACATCACTGTAACAGAACCTGACAATACTTCCTTGATTTGAATGTTTTAATGAACTCAAAAGGAATCATTTACCATTTCTTTTCAGGAAAATAACCTTTTAATCTTTAAAAGGCACAAGGCTGCAAGAAAGCAGTAAAATCTGCTGAAAAGTGTATCCTCCAGACTACTGCACTGATTGCAGCCCACAAACGCTTTGCTGAAATCCTCTCTTTTTCAAAAGTTACCTTGTTTTGTACCTTTAAAATTATCAGACTTGGAAAAGTCTTGTTAAATCTGAAAGAATTCCTGTTTCCCTTTAGACTTAACAGTGTTTCAGATACTGATTAAAAAGGGAACTCTCCCTTTATTCCTGAAGTCGGTAAGAAATATTATGGAAAATTGTGTTAACTCTTGCAAATCCCTCTACAACTATAAAAGTACAAATGAGATCGTCCCTGCTGTTTCAGTCAGGCCTATGAACCTCAGAGCAATAGGATATTTATAAGAAAATTCCAGACATAGCAGTGGTGCCGTGATCCATATGACCCAAAGTTTCCAGTCTTTGTCTATCCTCCTGTCTTTAAGGAAAAACAGAGGGGCGTAAAATGAAAACTTGGAAGATCACAAATCATTGTTATGACTCATTATAATGAATGATTTGTGCATTACTTTCTGGAGTAGTTAGGTTGAGTTCAGGGGGAAAAAGTAATGTTCCTTTATAATTTTCACCACTTATGCCAATTTTCAAGCAACTGTCTTTCCTGAAGCAACAACGATCTTTTTTCCACACCATCCTGGGTAATGACTGAGTTTTTTCAGCTGGAAGAGTTTGTTGTGATATAAAGGTGCAGCCTTACACGGCTGCTGTCAAGACCCTGTTTGTGCACTACAGTATTATTTTCTGTTGTTTAAAACTGGGATGTCAAGTACTTGAACTTTGATAGTTTAAAAAATTTATTTTAAAATAAGAAAAATAAGTTCATTGCATGGGGTTATTTGGTTCTGGGAAAAAAAAAATGTATCCTGACAGTTTTGTAGCAACAACCGTGATTCCACAACAACTTTGATTATTCAAACTTATTCTTCTGACCTCAGTGTGCAGCCTGCATTCTAGATTCTCCTGAGTTTTGTTTAGCATTAGTTTTTGTTGATAACTGTTAATAATATGAGTTAGAAAAATAAAAATTGATCTACCGAAGTCTGAAAATGACTGCTGTTTTTCCACTACATTGAATTTGTGACAACTAGTTTCCTTTGTTTTTTTCGTATCTTCATACAGTGAATTAATAGGGTATATTCATAGGTGTCAAAGGTTTCTTCTTGCTTGCTAGGACAAATTTTAGTATTACACCAAAATTTCTTGAATGTGTTTTTATGTATCTGTGGACTCTAAAAGAACCAACAAGTTAAAATTTGAACACACAGAAAACATTCCTTAGAGTAAAGTGAATACATTTTTGTTTTGGTTTTTACAGAAATGCACTGTTTCTGATGAATTGTAGAATGCAGGTGCTCCAATATTTCACTGCTTTTACTATAGGTCACCACAGCAGTGAAAGTCATAGTGCTTCAGAGGAAATTTCATCCTTAACCTGCCTTTTTGTGTCCTACTGCATGTTAAGAATTGCTGAGATCACTCAGCACTGGTCCTTAATGAATTTTATATAGGCTTTAATGTTGGGGCACAGTTGGGTGGATAAGAGTTGAGTTTCGATCTTTAGCTCAGAATTTCCTTGTTTTGCTCATTTAAGTCTCTATGTTTTCTGTCACTTGGCCATACAATTTAATAGGAAAAAAGTCATCTTTTAATGGAAGCAGAACCTGCATAGTAGATAATTTCCATATTATGTGAATTAGCTATTAGTCATTTAAAGTGGTTTGTGTGTTAATGAGAAGGGGCATGTGAGTTAACATTTCCAAATGCAGGGCATTTAGCTGTATTTTTCAGTAGAGTAAGTCTGGTTGTATCCTTTCCAGTATTTTAAAAATCTCAACCACAATATATTAATGAAATTGTTTCCCTTTTAAATATTTTCCAGCACAAAGCTAACATTTCTTTCAGCAACTCTCGATATGATTTAGGCTATTCTCCTCTGAAAATGAATTTGGATTTTTGTGTTTGATAATTTCTTTCCTTTGGGAGAAAAGATATTTTTTGTTATCTTTCTAACTTTGATCATAGGTAGTAAGTGTAATGTACATTTTGTCACAGTTTGAAAATTTTTGGTGCTAAATCATTTTAACACCAAAAAAAAACCCAAAAAAAACCATTCAGCTGTGATGGGATTGATCTCACCAAAGAATTTAAAATGTTAATGAATACTGAAAGTATTGAACAACCCACCAAAAAATCCTTCCCCTACATCTTCATGCCAGAAAACCACAAAAAATTCTTCTGCACTCTCAGGAGATGCGATGTGAGATTTCCATAGCGGACACTGAAATCAAAGCTTTGTTGAGAAAACTGTATAGAAGTACTTGGCCCTTTCTGTAAAAACTGTAGAAGAAGACCATTACTTTCTCCAGTGGCATGTAGATCTTTATTATGTTTTCTGAAATTGGAAGGTTTTTAGACCAGTGCTTACTTTCTGTATTTCAAGCAGTGACCAGTAAGTGGTCATTTGAAGCCTTTTTATGGCTAATCAGACACGTACTTGGTCTTACAAAGCTATGTTGAGATTTGGTTTTGCATGTCTTTGGAGTAATGGAGAATATTCTTGCCTTTTAAAGGTAGCAAAATTACTCCTCTAACCTGGCATCACTTAATTGTAGGTGAAATGTTCATACCTACATTTAAATTTTTTAACAGCTTTAATTTGCAGAAGCTCAGTAAAGGGTCATAGATCATAGTAATGTCACAGGGCATGAGAATTGCTTTCCAGCAAGAGGTCAAGAGAGGATATACATTTTTGTAATAGAAGTTAAATTGAGGTTAAAAAATGGACTCTTTTTAAGCAGTCACATATTTCACACTGAAATCAGCCAAACCACATTCTTGTTTTTCCCTGAACTGAAACTACATACGGGCGTCTTAATATAATTATCATATAATATATGATTTCTTGTGAAATGTCTTCTAGTCATTAGTTTATATTTCTCATCAGTTTGTCCCTTGTTTCTCTATAAGCTGTTTTGAAGGAAAAAATATAAGACTTTATTCAAAACTGATGAAAACCAGATTTCTTCTTTGATGTATTAGGCTGTGAGTGGCTATTCATACTTACAATCATACAAATAGCTCCAGCATCTGTGACAATACAAAATTATTCCTTGTGGTGCCATTTTGAACGATTTGTCCAGTTCAGATAAAGCTCAAAAATGGCCATAGATTTCGGGGGGTTGCTTTCAATTAGGAAATAGAGATTAAAAAGTTTTCAGAAATAAGGCATCACTGCAAAAGAACAAATGGTTCTTTTTACCATTACTGGTTTCTACAGTTTCACCAGCGTAACTAAGTGCCTCAAACACAGCAACGTGTAGACAGAAAACAGGCAGTGCTTAAACTTGCCCATTGCTTTTACAGTCAGCACATCCTGGCTGATCTTGTTGTGTTAAGATCATGTGTATTGCACAATCCTTCACACAAAATACTGCATGACCTTTCAAATAGCTGTCCCTTTTATGATCACTTCTGTCATCCTGTGTTGTGCTCAGGACTTGTATCTAGGCAGCCAAAGCAAATCTTCAGTGACAGAACTGCACCTTGTACATAGCCACAGCACCAGAGCAGCCAGTGGAGCTGTTCCTGCTCTGGCAGGGCTTGTGGATAGGCTTTCACACAGAAGAACACTGGAGACATTTCTAAAGAATAATAAAAATAGGTATTGTTTACATGTCCTGTGAAACAGGAATTCAAGTGTTCTCCGTATTATTCGTCCCTGAAATAAAACGGAACTTGCATATTCATGGGGTTTCTCTGAGTGGTTTTTAGTGTGGAATTAAAAAGTTTTGGTTTTCACTGGTTTTGTTGTTTTGTTTAGAACTCCCCCTCCATCCATACACAATCATTGATGGAATTAGGTTATTAAACTATTTATGGTTTGAGCTTAGTTTCTACTGAATTTCTTCCTTGAGAAAACATGAAATTATTCATATGTAAGTGCTTTGACTAGTTTCTTTTGCAATATTACCAGGGTAGATCTGCATTAAACAGTTAAATGGATTAATGTGACTGCTTTGGGTCAAGTTATTTTTTTCATTAATATTTTTTAAAACTACATGTAAAGAAAAATTTCTTTCTGATATTATAGCTACTCCCTGTTTGTCCCATCCACACAGTGGAAGAATTAATGCAGGAGCAAAATATCAGAAGAGCTCTTCATCAGTAGCTGGGAAAATACAGCTTTGATTTCTAAAAAATTAAATAAATTAAAATATATTTACTGTACTTCATTCTTTTTCCCACTGATACTTTTGATGGAATGATGTGTTGTTTAGCTTGAACATAAAAGCAAGAGAGAGGAGAAAGTCATCTAAAAAAGGAATAGGAAGTACAGGAAAGATGATATTGATCTTCTGATTGGTGTACTTTTCTTTGGTCTAAGAGTCACATTCAGAGAATTGGTTGAGAGTATCAGTGAAACACCTAAGCTGTTTTGTCATGTTTAAGACTTGTTTTCAATGATGCACTTCATTCAGGGAAAACATTTGTTAAAAATTATAAGTTCAGAGTAAGCTGTGGAAGGTAAGTTCTCATCACCAAGTCTGAAAGAGCTCTGACAAGTCTTTATGAGGGTTTAGATAAATGTAGATAAATTGCTTTTAGGAGGCAACAGGTGATGATCTTATAGGGTCCAGTTTGTTTAGAACAGCCAATGTGTTCCATATAAATTCTGCTCTAATTTGCTAAGTCTGTTGTTGACCTGGCTGTAACTTTTGCCATGAACACGCCCTTATTCAGATGCGGGCAGTTGCTCCTTTCTCATCTACTGGTCATGGTTCCTCCTCTTGCCCTACTTATGTTTCATGGCAATTCCAGAAGTATTTTTCTCAAAGTAAAAATCAGAGGACAGAACAGACCTGGATTGCAATAAGGCAGAGAGCGGGTATAAATGGACACATTTATGAGGTGCAATGTTAGATAAACACATTTTTAAATGTGACAAGATCATCCATTTCTGTTTGGCATTTTTGTTATTTTGCCATCACAGCAGATAGTTGATGTTCTAATTGATATAAAATCAACTCTGCAGAGAAAGCTTTCAGGGTATCTTTACAATTATTTCGATTATTAGTATTCTTTTTTTTTTTCTTATTAAATAGCCCAACAAATTCCTCTAAAATTCAAAGAGGTGGATAAACTTAATGAGCATCATTTATTCCAACAAAATGAAATTATTTGTGATGAATTTTGAAATAATTTTTCGTAATGCTTTGCTACATATGATTCTGGTTTATTTCTGTAAAGTAAATATGAACTGTAAGAAAATTAAACTACAAAAATCTAACTACCATAGATTTGAGACAAATCTACAGCTAGTTTGGAGAATAACTGGAATAAGTTCTGTTCTTTACCTGTTCTTTATGTTACTATTTTATTATATTCTTACGTGGTTTTGAGAGCTAAATAACCATCATAGCAATACTGAAGCACTCAAAATATGACCTTTGCAGTAGCAAAACTCGTGTCTTTTGCTTAAAATAATTGGGCTTTTTGTGGTTTGAAAAGTAATATTCACCTCCTTAACAGTTCCTATGATTTACTGTTAAAATAAGTGGCAGAATTTTACTCTCTACTTAGTTATTATCCTATAAGTAATGTTAGCAACTCAAAGAACTTGAGCCAAAAAGTGAAATAAATTATATTATCGAGGTCCATTTTCCAGTCCAAAGTTTTGCCTAAAATTTAAGCATCAGTAGATAATGCTCATAGTAACACCTGAATAAATGTTTAACTTAACAAATCAAAATCTTTTTTAAATGTAATGCAGTTATTTTTTTATAACCATGTGAACCGTTAAATAATGTATGTTTTTACAAAACTTCAGAAAATACATTTTTTATCAACATATGAGAGTAGGGTAAATACAGTTAGGAGCATGGGAATTACTGGAAGTGCAAAAAAACTGTACATGTTTTCAGTTTTTCAAAGACCATACATTTATTTTAAAGTTGTTTTAGATGTAAAGCTGCGGAGATATTTTAATTTGTTTTGTTTTTATGCTATGTAATTATCTTCTTCATAGCATCTATATACGTCAGTTCCTAAGTTTATTTGCTTTGGTACTGCACGAACCCCAGCCATGAATGGAAATGTTAGGAGCTGGATTCAAAACTGAGTAGAACATATGATAAAATCCTGCTGAGATGTGCAGAGAAGGAAAAATACAGCTGAGACTGCCACTCCTTGGCAAGCACTGCAGCCTGGTATAAAGCTTGGCTCTCTGAGTCAGTGTTTTTCTTTCCCTCTGAACTCTGTGGCTGAGAAACTAGTCAGCAGTGCTGCATAAAAACATCAAGAAATTCTGGAATTTATGCATGAGGGTATAGTCTTTGCAAACCCAGTGGCAAGAATTTGATGAGTCTAGACTGCTCCATATCACATTGTGGTTGTCCTACATAACTTGGACTCAAATGCTCATTATGTGCTTCAATCTAGATATGAAAATACTGATTTCTTCCTTTTAGATTTTAAGATTACTAAAACAATGTCAATATGAATTAGAAAGCTTTCTCCAGCCCAGATCAGTAAATAAAATGGGGAGGATTTTTAGGTAATATTGTGGTAAACAAGCTTTAAACACTAAATGCCTAGATAATGTAGTAGCAGACATCCACAAGACAACTTTGATGAGATATTCAACAAACATGAACTAAAAAATTAGCATATTCATATTATAAAGGGATGTGAGAGAATTTTTTTTTTTTCAGAAAGCACATGCATCTCTTTTTCTTCTATATATATTGATTCTATTAGAAAATATTACCTAGAGGATTTTTGCAATAGGAATAGGGTCAGAAAAGCATTATCAGGACTGAGGATTTTATTGAATTCAGAATGACATTCTGGCTATTAAAAAAACCAACAAGGTCTGTGAGGAGTTAGGCATTGGGAACAGATGCGCGTGTTTGTGTAGAGTCATTGCTCCACAGCATGATGGATCACTTGTTAAATGATAATTGGTTTGGAGAACTGGTGAAAGAACTCAAGTATCTTCTACATTATGGAATTTCAGGCAGATCCCATTGAGACTTATTGATTATGACTTATTGATTGGGATTGTTATAACCATAAAGGAATGTTCTCTAGTGCTAGTAAAGTAACAATAATTTAAGTTTATTCATTACACAAGTAGAAATTTTAGAACTGATTCGTGTGGGTAAGTTAAAATATTTTCATGGGTTTAGATCATTGGTTTTCAGTGCCTTTTGAACAGACCCCAAAACCTCAAATAGTTTTTACA
This sequence comes from Catharus ustulatus, assembly GCF_009819885.2. NCBI lineage: Eukaryota > Metazoa > Chordata > Aves > Passeriformes > Turdidae > Catharus > Catharus ustulatus. Next base: position 25,151,665 of record NC_046226.1, read on the forward strand.
TGGTTCCCACTTTTTACAGAGACTTCAACCATGTGTCTTCTGCAGGGAACAGGGAAGGACACCAATGTTTTCTAAAACATTAGGGCACTTTGGTGTCTAATGAAGCTACTGCAAAGGTACTGTTCATTCAAAGGGGACATGCAAGACCAAGCCCTTTGGACAGCTGCAACAAGCCAGAAAAGGAAAATGTGAGGTCCCTCATGGCATGGGAGATGGATGTGGGAACTGCAAGGAGCCAAGGGGACAAGCACTAAATGCCTTGGCTGGTTCTGGGTAGGAAGAGGTAACCTGGGGTGCAAAGTGCCTCCCACAGCTCTGTGAGCATTCCAGGGCTGGGAGTGCTCAGCACTGCTTTATTCTGCCCAGAAAGCCAAGAAGCAGGAAAATGACAGGGAAGAAAGTTAGCCTGATGCTCATTTTTGAAGTGATAAAGCTTGCAGTAGACACACAATGTGTTGGAGTGTCCAGTGAGTTCTGACACTTCTCAGATGCTGGTGGCGAGTAGGAGGTTGTGCATCCCAGCCCTGGAAAAGCATTTCTGCACATATGGCTGTTCAGCATGTCACTGAGGGCTGCCTGCCATCACACTTCAAAATTATTAGATCAGAAGTTAGTGTACCGATGGTATTTAGAGGGGAATTTATCTTTTTAGGTCTAGCAAATGCTAAAAGGATACAAGGCAGCCATCCAACTTTCAAAAATGCATGAAATTCAGTGGTTTTATAGTGCTTTTAGAAAGGAGTAGATTTGAAGCAGAGAAAGCCATTACATATCCCCCAGTTGTGCTCATTCCTCTAAACAATCATTAAAAACAGGCCAGGTTTTTTTAAGGGAATGCTTTACCTCTTCTGCGTTATTAAGTCTACTAATAGACGCTGCTGCTGCTATCTCCAGGAGAAGAAACAAATTTTTTTTTTTCAGCTCTTCCCTGTTTCTTATAACAAGTTCTGGTGATCAATTAACTAGTTCATTAAAAAGTTACACATTATTTTATTGAGGCAAGCAATTCTGAATCAAAGAATCCAATTCGCAGATCTAGGTTGAAGCACATAATTGGCATGTATTTTAGAATTGCAGTTAAAGCTATAAAATAGATTTACTAGGGAAGGAATGGATCCAAAAACCCTAAAGGAAGGAATATGTTATTTGTGTGACTCAGTGTTACAAATGGACTCATTTAATACAAAAGTTTTATCTGTATTGAAACAAATATCTGAAATAAATTTAAAGCTTCTTTGACTTAACTTCTTTAGCAAGAAGTTATCCTTCATCTGATAAAACATAAATTACCTACAGGATTATTGCATTTCTCATGCCATTACTTTCATTATTGTTATCAAAGACATATTTTTATTAAATCATTGAAACTCAGTTGAGAATTTGCCAGTGTATAAGCTCTAATACAGAATTATATAAATATGTTCACTATGTTGTTGAGATCCGCTGTGACTCTGGAATTAAAGCCTCAGTTCAACAAACAGTTTTGCATGTACAATTTAGTGGGGAACCTTACACAAGTGCAAGTAGGACATCACTGAGCATTTGCAGGGTGAAAAAGAGCAAAGTGCATTATTCAAAGGATGTTTGAGAAGCAGTGATGCTTTTTTGAGTTTGCAAAGAGACCAAATGTTGAAACTCGAGGAAAGGAGTTTGGTTTAAGAAAACTATATTTTTAAATACTTGGAAAAATATGTTACTGGTGAGTTTTTGCAAGTTTTCTTTAAGATAAAGAAAGACATTCTTGATTTTGAACTGAAATGTATAAACAATCATGTCTTAAATATATTAAAATGTGCATATAAACTCGGTTCTGTCATAATTTGGATTGCTTGATTGCCGCAATGTAAAAGCTTCTGTAGCTGATATTGCTGTTGGACTTTGTGTGATGGCATTGAGGCATTTTTTTTCAACTGTTAGCCTTCCCAAGGGATCTTTTCAGACAAAATTTTATGCACCAGCTCTTATTTGAGTGTAAGCCTATTGAATAGCATTCTTCTCTCTGCCAACTTGGCAGCAAGTTCTTGTGCTAATAAAAGAGGTTACCCCAGATAGAGATCCCAGATGTGCCTGAACTACTTTTATTAGGACTATAGAGGGACTCAGTGTTTCCTTCTAACTGTTTTCAAAAAAGGTGTGGGCTTGCCTTCATAATTGCCCAAAGAATTGCATCATTAGAATTTTTTTTCTCAAACGAAGAAAATTTTAGAAGTGTTAGCACAGAAATACTGATGTTCAAAACAATGAATAGCTTTAGCCACAATACAAATATTGATTTGACCTTAATGAATTCTGTGAAAGAGGATAAAATTGCTGTTTAACCTTGAGTTAAAAATACTTTGGTTCATTATCTTATATAAATGAGATTCAGTATTGTGATCAGACTAAGAAGCAATTGATGTTTCTCAGAACAGCAGTATATCTGTGGCATGTGGTGTACTTGTAATGTGAATTATTCCTTGAAACCATTGTGTAGAGTTAGTATTGTACCTAGTGATAAAACCAGTATAGTGATTGCCTGATGTGAGGCTGTTTTAGACTGGAATTTCCAACAGCAATATTTTTGGTTTTTAGTGCTGTTTGGTAATTAGCAGTTTAAAAAGCAGTTATGTTGCTAAAAATTGATTTAAACATCTCCATTCTATTTACTTGAATATGCCAGCTGCAGTTTTGAAACTGAAAGAAATAGATCCTCTAACTGAGATACTTAGTAAAATAATATAGTTTGTTAAACTCACTGTTGCTATCCATAAATCATAACAATAAGAAGTTTACAATCTTAAATCATAATCTTGATTTTCCTTTCAAAGCCACAAGCTTCATGTTAAAATTTTTATTGTTGTCAAAATGTGAATAGAGAAAATAAGGTTTCAATCAGAATAATTGCTTGCCTTTATTGTTCATCTTATTATTGAATTATGAAAAATGAATGGTGCTCTAATATCTGATCATGTCTCTGCTTGATTTTTGTTGTAATTGTGTCAGATATAAATAAAAGAGCAACAACACCATGGTATTCCATTTCACATTTTTCAAAAGCAGGATTTGACTCAAACCCTCACATTAGTTTCAGTGGACTTTGGATCAGGCACAGGGTTAACAGCTTATTTTTCAAACAACTAGAAAGAGGTGTAAATGTCAAAGGTGATAGTTATACTGTGAGTTCCATAAACTACAAAAAACGTTACTACTAAAGCTCTATTTTTCCTTGGTTTAACAGCTTCTATGAAAACAGTGTTAATAAGTATATCAGGAACAGTATATAATAATGAATCAGAGACATTAAAAAAACCTTTTAAAGTCCTTTTATATAATAATTGGAAAGTTAAAAGTGACTTAAAATCCCTGACTTCTCATGCTGTGATGTAAATTGTATTTTTTTTAGGTTCCAAATTCAAAGAGGGAAAACTGATCCAACCAGTTACAAGAGCCTGGGGGACTGTTTTAGGACTATTTTCCAACGAGAAGGGTAAGAGTATATGTTTTTAAAATTGTCAATTTTATGCGACCTTTCTTAATCACCCATTTTCCAGACATTAGATCCTCTTTATATTCCACTCTTTTTTTTTTTTTTTTTGCAATTGCAAGAATTTGGCAAACGTAGTCTTACATAACGAGCACAGTTTGAGAAGTCTTGATTAGTCTAAATTAGACTCACAATGCCAATTTTGGTTATTATAATATGTCAGAATGCACAGCTGTACAGAGACACTGGTGCAAACCCTTCTTCAGCACCAGTGGTTTCAGGCTGGCTGCATCAGTGTATTGCTGTATCTCCGCTCTTGTGTCCTGTCCTGTGCTCTGAACTAGCTCAGGCTGAGTGTATCAAGCTCTGATATTTACAAGCTCTGATGAAGTGGCATTCCCAGTTATCTGTGGCAGACAATGTTTCCAGGACCTGTGTAAGCAAAATTCCACAGTTTTTCAGTTTGACAGAATATGGAAAAAAGAGTTATGTTCATCAGTGTACTGGCATCATAAGGTACCACTGCTCTAAGGCTGAGCTCCTCTAGGGGAGTTGGGTTCTGATCCAGAAAGGCATTTAAATATAGGCTTAATTTTATGAGCAGTCCAGTTAAAGCCAGTGAACATAATAGGCTCAATCATATGCTTAACGTTAAGCCTGTTATCCACAGGAGCTCTTTGGAAGCTCGCCTTTAATCAAGGTAACTAATTAGTAAATCCCAGCTTTGAATAGCTGGCAGGCTTTCCATTAACTTTTTTAATACAATAGCAACCTTTTTTTTTTTTTTTTAATCTGTATATCACAGAAACTATTTGGTTGGAAACAACCTCTTGAGATCGTCGAGTCCAACCTATAGATCATGAGATCATGAGACCATCAACCTAAATGTTCATCAAAATGGAAATATTCCTCTATATAGTGGAGCAGATGCTGGGTATGTGGGCAGCATAGGTGCAGTGAGACATAGACTTTTTGCATCCACAAGCTACACTGGAAAAACAGAGGTGAGATGAGCAGTGAAAATTAATAATGAGACAAATTTTGTTTCTTGCAAAGAGATTTAGCTAAGCTATACCTAAGTACATCCATATGGAACCGGATGGTTTGAGATGAGAAAGTAGGGACATACAAAGAAATTTCATTTAGGTGTTGAAAGAGGAAGTTGTCCCAGCTGCCCTTATTGGTTGTAAATTCATTTTTGTTGAGAGGTTAATGTTGTGTTTTTTCACTACAATGGACATCAAAAAGCTTAAAAGCTAAAAAGATTTCACAGAAATGATAATCTGTGGCTTTTGAGGTTTTCTGGGCTGTTTATGTTAACTTCTATTGCATTTCCAAAGAAAACTATGGAAGTATTAATATTTACAATAATGTAGAACTATTTTTAAATAGAAAATTAGTTTCAATATTTAAGTCAGTGAGTATGAAAACAGTATTTATCTCATCCCAATTCACTAGTATTTTTTGTATCTCGAGGAAGAGTCTAAATCAAGAGACATCCTCCAAGGTAATTGATTATTCATAGGTTATTTCCTATGGAATTCTTGTGCCCCGATACTAGAACTAAACCATAGTATTTTTTGTGTTTGTATCAAGTCATGAATTTGTGAGCAGGAAAAACAAAATGATTGCATGAAAATATTATATATTTAAATCACAATTTAGCAGTGGATTGCACGAAATTTCTGTTGGGTAAGAGCTAATGCAGAGTTTTATTTGCCTGTTTCAAAAGCAGTCAGTACCGATCCAAGTAAAAAGCAATGAATACCTGTTTTTCTCCAGGAAGTTAGACAGAGGCAGAATTTCACATTTAAACAGACATCAGTAGTAAGCACTAGGGAAAAAAATGAGGTAAAAAATCTCAGATGAACTACAATGTTAAATTTCAGATAAAAATAAACTAAATCAGTTAATCCTGAACAACCTGTTTGACTCCGTGAGTCTTTCATTCCTGTCTGCACAAGTTGTCCAGTTTTCTGGAGTGTGGTGATTGTGACAACTGTGAAGGAAGTGACGGAGGAATGTGAATTATTTTAGTTTGTGGAAACTTTAATCCTGACAACACATTCCTTGTGTGACCACAAAAATATGAAGAAGAGAACCCCAAGAAAGGACTTCACATTTAGATGCTAAGCAAATGAAATCAGTGTATGAGGTGTGCAGGCTCAGGTGTATAGATCTGTGAGGAAGGATAAGAAAATAATTTATGCCCCAAGTTTATTTCATATTGGCAATATGAAACACCCCTAATGGTGTGTGTCATTTTCTGAAAATACATGAATATCTAAATCTATATAGAGTTTAGGCATAAACTAAAGTGAAAAGAGCTAAAATAAACTAAAAAGGGTTTAGGCATCTTTCTCCAGTACTTTGAAATTCCCCTTTGGCATCTGTAATTTTATGTTAAATTAACTAAAAACCCCATAACTAAATAAAGAAACACAGTGGGAAAAGAAGTGTTACTAATGACCTGTCCCTGAAAATGTTTACATTTGGGAATATTGCTTATGCTGATTTGTACTTTCATTTTTATGTAGTAGCAACTAAGGTAAACCAGAATGTCAAAGCCCTGTTTAGGCAAGACACTTCATCGTGCCTTAATTTTTTGACCTTATTATGTTGAGGTTAAGTATGCAGAATCAGCCTAGGAAATATTTTTTTTATGCACACCTATGCAAATGTTTCATTTGCTGCAGCGGCTCTTACTGAAAATCAACTGGTATTAGATTACTGCAGTATCACTGTAACAATCTGGGGATTTCATAGAAAGCTTCTTCATCACAAATAACCGCCAGAATTCTTTAACCACCCCTCTGATTTTGTCCTCATTACAATGAAAAGGACAGAGGAAATAATTGTCTAACCACTAACAGAACACTCTCCATTTCAAAGAATCAGTAAACTCCTTTGTCTTTACAAAACACTAGAAATCTTTTAATAAAACAAAGCAAAATAAAGCAAACAAACAAACAAAAACAAAACAAAAAATCAAACAAAAACACACACACAAAAAACAAACAAACAAACAAACAGAAAAAAACCACAGGAAAAAGTCCTACAAAAACTCCCTTCCCCCAGTCTTTGAGTATCTCTTTATTTTCTTCATGGGGAATTAAATTCTTCAAAGAAGGATCCATCCCTTGAACTCTTTTCTTGTCTTCCAAGAAAGTGGGAGCCACAAAACATAAAATTTAATTGAGACTCACTAAACGAAGGCTCAGTCGAGCAGAGCATTAAAGGTCACATAACTTTCTTGTAAAGGGAGGCAGAACTATTAACTTCAGGGATTTTGTGAACTTGCTTTGGGAACATCCAGTCACTACCAATTGCACAGGAGCTGCAGTGGTGGGAATCCTCTCAGGTGATGAGCAACCTCTGCTCAGCTGGATTTGCTAGGAGCCATGCAGTAAAGGTTCTATGGTTTCACTTATGAGATGATGCATGAATTGACAGATCTTTGACAGTGAGGTAAACCCACCAGGAGCTTATCTGTTTATTGAGGAGTGACAGCTTTATAGCCAACATAAAAATAATCTGATGCTTATTGGGGAAAATCTTTGGACACAGTATTAACTCAAGCCATTAACAGAGAAAACTTTTCATTTTCTGTAGATCCTACAAATAAGATGTTAGATTACGTTAAATGACTGATTTTTATGTCATTGTGATCTTTACTGTATTTGTATTCACTTGCTTTTTTTTTCTATAGTGACTTAAGCTGGAATTTGAAATGTAAGAATAAACTAATGTTCTAGCTGAATGTATATGTTGTATCTATATTAAAGACACATGGTGTTGTGTCTCATATTAAGAATGGAAAATTATGCCCATCTGCATTGTCTTAATCTGCAGTTACAGCATTAAAATGATGGATGCTTTTATTTCAGTTCAGTAAACAACTTTGTTCTTATAAACTTGGATTTTCATGGGCTCATAATTTTAACAGTAAATGTTCTGGGTTATAGTTGGTTTTTTTGGGAGGCACTCAGTCAAGAAAGCTGTTACTTTCTCATTCATTTGTTAACTTGCCTGAAATAGGAAGGGTAGTAGCGTCCTGGATTCCAGTTTTATAATTCCACACTTTAATAAGTTACAGTTTAAAGTGCCTGTTAGCCTTTCTTAGATCTAGATGGTCCTGGGAAAGTGCAAAACACAATTGTCATTAATTTGAGACTTCATTACTTTTGCTGAGCTATTTGATTATTTATGTTTAATTTGCTTTGGGAAGGAGCAATTACCTCCACATTTACACAGCCCAATAGCTTTATAATTATTCCTGTCTTGTTCTCAACACCACCTTACCACTCTCTTTTACCTATAATTGTCTGTATGACCACACACGCCTTTTTTTTAATAAGCAGCACCCTGACTCATGCATTAATGGGGTTATAAAGCTGCACAAAACTTGTCAGCTATGGGTGGAGTAAGTGGGAGAACAGCCAAGACTAAGCAGGAGCTGGATGAGTGCAGAGTCATCAGCAAACATGCCAAAGCTGGAGGACTCCTGGTTTATGTGATATCAGCGATCGTGCCTCAATTAAGGAATTTGCTAGCATTCTCCTTTGTCTTGCCTGGCATGTCATGGTAACAAGTGTTTGAGAGACTGCAGCAGTGCTCTTGAGACCTGGCTCTCCCACCTGGCTCCAGAAAACACTCTGCTGCTGCTAAATGCCAGCAGGTCAGGGAAGGAGACTGGCAGAGTTGGCAGCCATGCAGGATAGCACCAGTCTCTAGCACTCACCACATTATCACTGACCTTTCCTGCTCTGAAATAAGGGTTGCACAAGATACAAATACTATCCTTCAATGAAACCTTCAACAAAATGTCCAGCCAGGAAAGCGTGACATTGTCAGTCATACCGAAAATCCCTTTTCCCAATGTGCATTTATAAAGGAGAGAAGCATAAATTCTTGTGATGCCAGAAGACCAGATTTTGGGCTCTGCTTTCAGCGCTCTGAAGGAAGCAGAAGTTGTAGATTAAGATGTTATTTCCCACACAGCTATTTCCCCACTATGCCCCACTCCTCAGTTTCTTGTTAGCACTTTCAGACCAGGAGAAGTAGAAGTGAACTTGGACCCATGATTGCTTGCTACATTCAAGAATCTTATTTCTCAGCAGAGACTCACCTACACTGACAGTTTCAGAAACTGTGATCTTGCAAACTTAAATACAGGTGCCTTTTCTGCCTCCATTTCAGGAGCAGTAACTTCAACCTGAGCACTGCAGAAAGTCTGCTAGCCCTTGTTCTTCAAGACAAAAAAAATCAATGCATAGATCCATCCCTCTTCCAGGCCTACTGGCCTGTCTCACAGTTACAAACTCTTAATGCTTGTACCAGGCTTGCTAAAATGAGCCTGAAGATGCTAAAAAAAGCACTGCACCTCCAAAATGTCAATCTGTATATGTCCTGATGCATCACCATAGTTCATAATATTATATATTACTTATTTTTCTTCTTTTCATCTGCCACGTTTAGAATTATTCTGTGGTTCACATTATTCTACATTTTCATCTTCTTACCATACTATTGCGTTTATTGCTGACTTCACTAAAAACTTGTAATTTAGAGTATCAGAAATAATGCTCACATTTCTGTGTGAAATAACATAATCCAAAATGTAAAGCCTCGAGTTTTATAAAAAATTGTTGAATTGAGAATTCTAATTGAAATTATAAAGGACAATGTAGTGGTTTAAACTGGGAACCTGTGATAAATCTGCTGGCTTTCATGAATAAAATTAATGTCTTAGGGCTGAATCTTTAAATCCTTGTTCTTCCTTTGCACATCTTTAAAGAATAAATGCTCACCATTAGAAAAGTTAGTATTCCTATATTTTCAGGGGGCATGAGCTTGCAAAAATTAGATAGGGACACAGCACGTTCTCATAGTACATCATTAAAATTATCAACTGTTTAATCAGTACATTTATTTTTGACCACAACACTCCTCAGCAAGAGCCCTCATGCCTGTGCCGTTTGGAAGATAGAATCCACATTGCCTTGTGGGAAATTGGTCTCACATATCTGCGGTGAGAAGAAAAACAATGTGTTAGCATAGACTAGGTGCCCCACAATCAAAGAATTCCAGAATTTCTTCTGGCTGATTAGTAAGAGTTCCTTCTTCATAGTCCATGACATATATATGCAGAGTAATAGATCTTCTTTCCCTAAAACTGTTCTTATGCCAATTACTCTCACTTTAGCCCTTGGTCTACATGCACCCATGTGTGACATCTGATATTACTGTTATCACTTTCATTTCATTGTCTCTGTTTTATCTGGACTTGTGTCTCAAAACCATCATTTTTTATTCTTACTCTGAACGGGTGCTGAGCTGTAAAATTTAAATGATGGTACAGCCTTTAATAAAGTAAGAGTAAAGGAATGCATAAAATTTGACTGACAGAATTTCCCTGATAATTTACTTTAACATATTGATTTATATTATACTCAAATAGTTTTAGATCAAATATGGCCACAAAGGAGACATCTTTTGTGTATTTATATGAAGGTGATGTACATTATGCTTTCTTTTGTGTATAACCAGCTCTTAATGCAGTGCCAACAATTCCAAGTGGCTGGATGTTTTTGCAACACTAGTGAGTCACAAAATAAAGATGATACTTGTTATTTTAACCAATGGATCCCAAAGCACTTCACAGAAGAAGGAAGTACCATTACCTCAAACATACAGATGGGGATATTGATGTGTGCAGTGACTCAAGTAGAGTCAAGTAGATCTGGATGGAGCATGCACATGGGTGGTTCTCAGGGAGCAGCCTGGTACTGTGTTGCTTATTTGGCCCATGGTAGCACCTTAATGGTAAAGCTCTGAGGAACACACATGTTGGACTCAAAATTGCATTATTTGATACAGGTTTCTAACTCAGAAGTTTTCTGAAGACTTAATCAGCAGCTGATTTTATGAAGTAATTGTCGGAGGGCACTCATGGATGTAGTGACAGGTTTAAGCCTGAAGCTGGATATCCTGAGTGCAGGGCTACTCCCTGTTCCATGGACTGGACTGTCTCCAGAGCTAGCAGTGTTTACTGATGTTACTGTCATGAGGTTTTCATCATCCCATTCAGGAAAGAATTCTCTGCTCCTGACTGGAGGTTCCCTACCCCCATCTTCATATGTTAACACTTGAAAACATAAAAAAATGGCTTTGGAATGTGAAAAACTTTATGTGTGTAGCTGTCTGAAATACACTGAAGTTATAGTGGTGTAACTAAGGGCAGCATTTGACTAACCGCATTTTTATTACAAATGGACACACATTTTACTTCCAAAATTTAATCTGGTATATATAGCAAGCAGTAAACAAGAACACTTTTTTAAAGAGAATCACTTCTGAGAATCATGTGCTTTAAAGATGGAACACATGCTTATTTATTTCTCATAGGAACAAAACACAATAAAATAATGTAAATCATAAAAGTGTCTTAGAAGTAAACGGGTCACACGTTAACCAGCATTAGTTGTTATTTGCTAAGGCCACTGGAGGTACACTCACATTGGGTGTCTGATCTGCAATTTTTAAAGGTTCAAGTTGTATTTTTTGAAGTATTTTCATAATCATGTAGTTTTAACCTGAAAGATATGATGTCTCAAGTGTCTCTGTTTTCTAATACTATAACATAAATAGAACTCATTATAATATTACTATTTATAGCAGTAGCATCCAGGAATCAGATGACTGCATCATTAGATGCTTTTATGAAAGAAGTAAAAAGATACCTATAAGAATTGTTTGCAGTACATTTTAATCTATCTACTTGGAAGTTCGATGGAACAAAATTGTTTCATTCTTATTATTTTTACTTTCAAGGATATTTGTCATTTTGCTGCATTAGGTTCCCGATGGCTTCAAACGTCATGTTTAAATAGATGGATGTGATAATTGTGTTTATAATAAACCTTCTATTCGGTCTAGAGTGTGGAAAACACCATACTATGCTTTATCATCAAATTCACTGAATGTGTTTCTGTTCTCTGAAAGTGAAGAATATGTCTGCCAAATTTGGCAGCCCAGGAAAGCGGCCATGAATTTCTCCTGCTTCAGTAGCTGGTTCAGTGTGAAAGACTGCAGTGTTTGGCAGAGGTGAAACACTGCTATGACATTCCCTGGTACTGCGAGCAGAGGTTTGCTCCTGATGGAGGCATTTCTGCCTGGCACTGTTCTCCTCACTTCGGGCAGGGACACGGTGCTGCTCTGAGCTCTAAAAGCTCGGAGCTGCTGAGCTGAGAGCCACCTAGAGTTAGGGAGCTGGCAAGAGCTTACAGGCTGTGCCATACGTGCTGTCCTTCTCCACGGCTTCCGTGGCTCCCCAGGGCTGTACCAACATTTCAGCTAGTGAGAATCTTTCAGGCCAGGAGCCCTCAGAGTTTAGTCACAGCCAGGGCTGCATATCCCCTGAACAAAGGTTTCAGCAATTACTGTTAAGTGGCAAATTAAGCTTAAGACATACTTTTGTATCATGCTGCTTTCTGGGGATCTGTCCCTAAAAATCTTGCTTGTTCTGAAATGATATCTCTTTAGTGCCATTCAAGTCTCCAGAACTGAAAACTGTATTTAAAACAGGAGAAACTGACTCAAACCATGATAGAAAGATGGGGTGGGAGCTGCTGTCTCTCAAATCTGAGCTGGGGCAGGGCTGTCATACCCAGTTACAGACAGATTAAAAAGTCTGAAATCTATCTGAAACCTCTTTCTTACCAAAGGAAATAGCTCTGAAATCTGATGATTGTCAGAAGTCAGCTGTAAGAATTAGCTATTTATCAGTTATGTAAATCTAGCCATTGCATTTAAGGTTTCATAAACATGGTAGCGGGAGGCACCATGAGATGCAAAATTAATTGTAGGTATGTGGTGTGCTTCTTTAAAAGACAAGTGGTTATTTACTTCTCTGTAATTTGGGCTTCTGGTGGCTATTATTTGATAACCTCTTCTTTAAAATAAAAATTCCACTGTATCAAGGGAAAAAAAACAGTGACCAGAGAAAAGATAAATCATTTTTATGTCCTTAGAACAGCTGACTTCACACTTTTATTGCATTGTTTGAAATAGCATCTTTTCATCTGGAAGGAATCAGTTTAAAATGTGATTGTCAACACAACAAAACCAGCTTTCTGTTTAAAATGGCTGCTTGTGAAGCTTAGAACTATACTTTTGCCAGGATTTTCTTTACAGTCTTTAGTTACTAGAACCAAGAGATTTTAGATGGGATGTTCACAGGAAATACCTGGCAGACAGCATAAAATGCAAAGTAAAGTATTTTTATTTTAGTTGTAGAAAGCATGCCTGTGAAAATGAGCAACAGTGTTTTAGGTCAAAAGCTTTTTTTTTTTTCAAATAAAAGTTTCTAAGCTGTAGTTTGAATGTAGTTTGAAGTGGGTGATAGAAAAAAATTCACATTAATATTTTTGTGTCCTGACCTAAGCAACCAAACAATGTACACTTAACGTATTTTTTAGACTGTATCTCATACTTACTTATAATGGCACTATTATATCTCTGTCTAACCTGCATGTCTTTACTTCACTTAAATTCATTTCTTTACTGGTTACATCTGAAAACACAACTTTGTCTCTTTTATGTCAATCCTTTTAATTACTACAGTCCACAATTTTTTATTTATATATAACTTAGATTGTTCATTGATTTGAATAACTAAAATTTTTACATCTGTATAAATGTGGATCCAGATTCTATGCCAAATTAAGGATGTGATGAAAGTTTTCACTTCAGAAATAACTGAGCTTTACATTAGATACATTTGCTCATTATTTTAACTGTAAATTACAAAGATGTACTAAGACTATGGCAAGCTATTATTGTAGGTAGGATTTTTTCAGTAATCACAGTTTTCTTGTTTTCAGGGTAGGTTAACAATATGTTACTTACAATACTTTTAGTAACAACTTTGTATTATTAAAAGTGGAGGTCTCTTTTTTTTTTTTCCTAATAAATTTCTTTGTTTTCTTTTTTAATGTTGGAAATTAAAAACCATTATATGAGAAACTTCTAAAATCCATCTTTTTAGGAAGGCTGTCTGTTTGTTGAGCCATAGAGCTGCCATGGGTAGGCTGATCGTTCATCCCTGACACCATCACCAGCCCCTCTTCTCTTTGCAATGTTCTTTACCCAAACTGAAGTCTTCCTGTATATCATGCTTCACATTCTGAAGGAAATTTAGTAATCCAGATGCTGAGAATATCCATGCTTGAACCATGGAGGAGAAAATATTCCTCTAAAACAGTGTGCCAAATCAAAATAAAAAGGTAATGTAAATAGCTACGAATATTTGACAGTTACATAGATTTTCCATGGAATGCATCTTAAATAAAACAAGATAAAATGGAATTAGCATGGAGTATGAAAACGTTTTAGAAGAGTGTGTTTCTGTGTAATGCTAACTCATAGTTCAGGGCACGTTGCATTCCGTATGACTCAGAGAATCGAACTGTGAAAAATAAATAGTTTATTTTTCTTGTTATGTTATTGGCTCCTTCAAAGAAAATAGAATTCTAAATACATATGAAGCTGGGGTTTTTCTTCATTTTCATGCTCTTTGTTTATGCAGCTTACGGCATGCTGTGGTTTTTTACCCTATAAATATCAATGCTAGCTTTAATGCAATAAAAATTGTTTTATTTAATTCCAAAGCTGTCTACATCAAGTGCAGTGTGTGTCTAACACGCTGCATCTCCTTACAGGAATGCATGCATATAAGCACAGATAAACTGCACCACTGCGTTCTGTCTATCCAGCCCAGAGAGCGCTTTCACAGTGAGCCAGCAGGCACTTCGTGCTACATTTCTGAAGTTTTCATGCAGCATATGGAGCAATAATTCTGACTGAAGCATTGGCTCCAGTTCTGAATGCAAGATCAATGCTGCTGCTTTTTTTTATATAGCTTGCCTTCAGTGGTTGTCTATTTTTGTGTATTTTAGCTCTGCCTGAACTTGCTTACACGCTGTTTTGTAGCTGACTGTCATACACTGAGTGTTTCAAAGACAGAATGATTTTTTAGGGTTGTTTTCGTTCTGACAAATGGAATTTTTCCATAATAAATAAACACCTCTGCAGCATAGGAATTATGTAGCCAAACCCAATACATCTCTTTGCTGTTCTCTGTAGGAGTTAAACTCCATGGCTGGGGTAAATTCTTCTACAATCCTGCTGCCTCCTAATATAGGTAGGGGCTCAGATCACTTACCATTAAAATATTTAATTACTTCTCAACATTATTACGTTAACAATAATGTAATCATTATTTTTGATAATAACAAAAACATTTAATTATTTCTTACTGAAAATATTTCATTTCTCAATGAAACTAATTTTTTTCATAATTTTAATCCCACAGTAACTAACTTTATATCCTGACATAAGAAATAAATTTTGATAAATGTACCTTCTTTAAGTTTTAAACCCCTCCTTGCAACAAATTATATATTCCGTTTATATCTTAATTCAACTATTTTTCTGTATAAAATACTTCATCAAAAATGTCTTATGTATTTTAAGAGCTGATTTTCTACAGCACTTTTATTGGAAATACCATCTATCTTCTGTCTGATTTACCATTCAATATATAGGTAGTATTTATTCTTTTGATTGCCACTGTGATTTAGAAGACTAAATCTGGCCTATATTTTGTGAATGAAAGTGAATTACTAGCTAGTTAGCATTTCAGCTTTTGTTTTAAAATATTCTCACATATATGTCTCTGTCTTTGAAAATGCACAGTTGTATACTTGCATTGTATTTGGGTTTTCTTCTACTTATTGGGTCATAGCATATTAAAGTATTTAATCTCATTTTTTTCATACTTTCTTAATTAATGGGTAATTTAATTTAAGTATCAGATTCACTTAAGTTTTCTTTAAGAAGTATGTAAAAGGGCAAACCAAAACTTTCAGTTACATATTAAAAACTGCTCTGCAAATTAAATACGTTGACACAATTTTTGGGAAAACAAAATGTCTCTGACCACTCATGTTAATAGTTGCAAGTAATTAAAAACTTCCAAATCTGTAGTATGACAACAAGAAAAATAACTGCATTTTTGTACAAATAGCAATTTTCTTTTACGTTCTTCAAAATGTGATAGTTTTAGTTTTATCTGGGGTTGCATAAGAAAAAAGGGTGAAAATCAATCAATATGTTCCCGAGAACCAATGTATTGGTTTAAAAGGTGAAAGCTTGGCTAGTGAGCAGTTTAATATAGGGAATGTTGCAAAATGATAGGAATCAGTGGCAAGAAAGTTTTCTCAGCATCCTGTTTGGGAAAATGCAGTTTTTAAAGCAGGTCTTTCTAAGTTACTGCGAGGGAATGCTTGGAATTTTGTCTTTCTACAGAAAAGGATTGGTTTTCCCTTGATTGTCATCAGTTTGCTAGGTTGTCCTGCTATTTAAGCTATTAAAGACTGGTGTGCTGCTTGGTCTCAGGTGATCCATAAAAAGGAATGAAGCCTTGGGAAGGTAAACCACCACCAGACTGGCTCGGTGTATCAGCCTTCCATGACGGAAGCTCTTTGTTGAGAATTGTTGGCAATTCCAGCAGTTTCCAACCGAAGATAAGAGCCAGCGTTCTCAGATAATGCCCTCGATCACACACCTGATGACAGACTCCTGCATGCAAGTTTTTTCAGGTGCTATGTTTGCTCAGTAATCATTCAGTGCCAATCTCTTCTAAATGGTGAGCAGGTCCCGTCAGTAATGGACATCAGCCATTAGGCTTGTAATATTTGTCATAGATCAGGTTACTGCTTTGTTACTGCAGTGTGATGAATGGATGCTGTTATGCTCAAAGAAAATAAGTGCTATAAATTTAGCAGTCACTACTAAATGAATTGTTACTTCAGGGGCCTGATTCGCATCCTTCTGAAGTCAGTGGAAACTATGCTGTTGGCTGAAGCCTTTATATCAGGCCTTCAATTTTCTTTCTTTTAAGGAACACAACCCAAGGCTACCATTAAAATACAGTTCCTCCTTCCTTACTTTACACATGTTTATGCCTAAACAGTAATTTTAGGGGAACTCTTACTTTATCTATGTCTTAATGTTGATTTTCTGTGCAAATGTCTGGATTAAATACGGAGGCATAGAGAGAGTTGACCACAGAACTTGACAGATCACTCATGAGCTAAATAGAAATGAGACTGAAAAATTCAGATTCAAATTCATACAGTATTTCTTAAAGATTTTTTTTTTCAAGATCCCAGTAATTCCTACACCACATTTTGACATTTGAGCTCTGATTTATGCTTTCTTTGCTTGTTGGCATTATTCTGGATGCTAGTCTGAATGAAGATGGAGTTAAAATATTATCAGGGACAATATAATCTGTCTGTGGCCAAAGTCCGAATTGTTTTTCATGCTTTTTGCAAATTTTTAGGGAAGTTCAGATTGCACCCAAACAATTTCTAATTTCTAAAATAATTTCTGGTGATGCAAAGATCCTTTTTATATTCCGGGATATAAGAACATAGGTATACATATGAAAAGTAAGGCACAGTTTTAAGGTGTAAGCCATACAAACGTTACCCTTTGTTTGTTACCAGCCTTGTGTGGACAACAGTTTAAGCTGTGTAGGGGCTATTAAAATATTACTTCTACCCACATCCATAAAAGTTCTGCATAACTGTTTAGTTACTAGCTAGAATGTTTGCTATAGCAACTCCAATTTTAAATTACCTGATAGATATCCTGCAACTGGGAGAGGAACTATCATCTTATCATAAGGTATATGGCAGTATGTTAAATGCTCAAATGTTTGTGCTTATTTTTACCTTAAAATTGATCCCCTAAAGTTCAACCTGTAATTGCTATACAGACTTCATACTCTAGCTAGTGGCAGAATTATATAAAGATTCATTGTTTCCCATTGCTTTGTAAATGTTAGTGCCTCCTTTGTGCTTCCAGTGACCTAAATCAGATATAAAAAGGAAAACAAATACATATGTACAAAAAAATGTAGGAAGAGAAGGGTTAATAGTAGAAATACACTGAAGCTTGTATAGCTTGGTGTATTAATGCTGAGAGACTTCCTAAACAAAATGCATTCTTGGGGAGTATTTGGTAGAGAAGGGGTCTGGGGAGCTGTGATAGTAAGAGGAGCAAAAAGAGAACGAAGGAATTCTGTACCAAAAGATGACACAAATGCACTCTTATTGCTTTCTATAAGCAATAGTATTTGGTTTTCAGTAGAGAGCAAATTTGAATGCAAACTAAAGTGTGCAGATCCTGGTTCTTATTGCTTAGGCTATACAAATGCTCCAAAATTCTATTAAAACAGAATAATCCCATATCTTTGAGCAGTATATTCTGCTGCTGCTTGCCTGCTTCTCAGAACCTTCTTTGATTCCTTCTGTGCCAGGTATGTAATTTCATTCAAAATGAAGCTCACATTGCCTTCCAGAGCAGAGCATGTAAATTTACATCTGTCCTGCTGGGTGATCATTATATATAGTCTACAGTGCCGTAGGCTCTATATAAACAGTTCACCTCTCCCACATTCATTAGTGACCTGCAAATTTACGCATTGTTTACCAAGTTCTTCTGCACTACCTTTCTAAGGTTTTTCTGGCATATTACCTGAGCCTGTTTTTAAGACAACATATTAAATTGCACACTCCTTAATTTTACAGTTGCCCTAAGTTTTAAGATATTCAGCAAGAGAAGTAGAATTTAGAAACCTGTAGTTCTGACATGTAAATCATATGCATGGATTGTGGCAAAAGATGTCTAACTAGCATTTCTGCAAATCCACATGGAAATTGTATAAAATTTGAATTCAGAGAAGACTGTAGAAAGTACCTATAATATATGGGTCAGTCACTATTTATTATTCTATTTTTCTTAAATTTTTTAATTTAAATTTTTTAATTTCCATTTGTGAAATATAGATAGAGTTTTCATTGTCACAGAAAATGTTCCAGATAGCAATGGTGAAATGTGAGGATGCCTGATAGCATTCCAGCTAGCCTTGGATGTCTACATTTCCTACCTTAACTGATGCATGACCAAAGCTTCTGCTTCTGTGATTCATATGAGACCACTTTATAAACACCTGTGAATAGAAACTCTCTCACAGGAAGAAGTTAATTAAAAAGTGCTTATATATGTGTAACTATAACAGAAATATCTAAATGACACTGCTTACCCATCACTGAAAAACAGCTGAACTAAGAATTCTGTTAGCCCTCAGGGTTTGCTACTGACTTCATATGTTTGCTTGACAGTATTTCCTCAGAAAAGAAACTAAACTAAGCACCTATTTGTATTTAGCAGAACTTTGTATAACTCTTAAAACTGAGGGACAAAATCTGCTTTGTCCTTAGAGCCAGACACAAAGCTTGCTTAGCAGCCTAGAGAGACCATCATCCTACCCAGAGGATACTTAAATAATGAAGCGGCCAGAGTGCTGCAGGGAGGAAGATGTGGTCAGAGCACCACCATGTGTGTCCACAGATCTCCAGAAAGTCCTACCAGGACAGACCCTGGACAATGGACAAGGACAACATGTGGCAACTTAAAGTATGGGCAAGGCATGACTTGGAAACTGTAAGAACAGCTACTGTAAAGCTATGGTATCAATTGCTCATGAATAAAGCTGATTATAAAACTGGTCCTGCACAAATGCATTTCACTTAACCAGAACATCTGTACCAATAGTTCTCGTGCTCTAAAATCCAATGCATGGTTCCATGAACAAACAATAAGCTACTATTTTTCTAAATTGTGATTATTTTTTCAGTTGAGAAAAACAGAATTAACAAAAATTAAACTTCTCTTTTTGGACCATACAGAAAACTTGGATTTGATACTGATGAGACCCAAAACAGCCATGTCCAGATAACAATATTATCACCTAAGCCTAAAGCTCTTATTGTCAGAAAGGTCATGCAGTTGCCAGGTGGAGACAACTGGTAGGCTCAATCAATCAACTTCTAAGCATTTCCAGATCATGCCTAAAACATACCCGTGTGGTTTGGCTCTTCATAAAGTACGGTTGCATTTGCTACTTTGTTTTTTAGAAATAATAGCCTCTAAAATATATGCTCTTTTATACAATGCCTTAAAGGGCTTGACCAGGAACTCAAGGGTCTTACTCCTTCTGAACACAGAGGAGTCCAGACCAGTAGGTCCCACTTGATGGAGTATGGTCTAACCACCATTTAAAACCCAATAAGAGGTGAGATGTTAAAGCTTCTGTAGCTGCAGTCCAGTAGCTGCTCTGCAGACTATGTCTTAGTCGTGGGGTACCCCATGCTGGGAAGTGTATACATTGCAGCACCATCTCTGCTCATGAAACCCAGTTCTCCCCTGCTTGTGGGAATTAGCTTGAGCCTGTGGAGTTTCCTCAACCCGTTTCTCACCCAGCATAACAACACATCAGGTGCCTGGGGTTACACAGCATCCTGAATGAGACTTAGTCCTCACCTCTGTCTACCACCAACTTTCCTGTGAGGAAGCCTGGTCTAAACACCCTAACTTCCTTATCGTTACAGTTTTGTTTCATTGTTGGAAAAAAAACTTCAGACCTGTCCAGTAAGTGTGATCATGAGTGGCTAGAGTGGTCACTATAAAAGTATTAAATTTATGGGGAAAAAAAGAATATAAAAAACATTGAGCATTCATTTAATTGTTTATTTATGCATTTTTCACTGGAAGCTAATCACAATTTTTTTCCAGAAATATTTTGTTAAGAGTTTTATTCATTTGGCTGTAGAGTTCGTTAGGCATCCAGATTTTGAACCAGATATTAGTTCTAAGGCAATATATCAATTACAATATCAATTACAGAGGGATAACTGGAATTTTACTTTAAAACCAAAAAAAAGCGAAAAAGAAAAAAAAAAAACATTGTTGATTCCTGTGGAGAGGGGAGTTATGCACCAAAGTCAAATTCTGAGAGCTGGTAACAAATAAGGACTGAGGACCAGCTTCGCTTAAAAGCCAATACAATATTTATAAAACTTTCATTACATTATTAACTGCACTAAAGCACTATTTTTATTCATAATTAAATATATACT
The DNA here is from genome assembly GCF_009819885.2 of Catharus ustulatus. Lineage (NCBI taxonomy): Eukaryota > Metazoa > Chordata > Aves > Passeriformes > Turdidae > Catharus > Catharus ustulatus. The sequence goes on from NC_046226.1 coordinate 25,172,179, forward strand.
TTTTTAATAAATACAGTTAATATTGTTCTTCCTGATCTTGTTCTATAATATCATTATGTTGCCATGGCCACATTCCTCCTACTGAAGAAATGCCTATTTTACTGTAAAGAGATCAGCTATCATTGCTTAAGGAATTATAAACTGCACATTCTTCTGATTAGTCATTCTTAAGACAGAATGAACAGACACCTAAAGGATATCCAATAGATACAACTTTTCATTCACTTTCCTTCTAAAATCCAAGAAAAATATATTCTTTAAATATTCCTGGTAGGCTAGGAGAAAATCTCTGTAAATCTCAGAGACTTCAACAACTGGAATAGAAAGAGTCCTGAGGTCACACCTGAAACAGAATTTTAGGGAGTAACATATTACAAAATGAGTCACGAGGCCAGCTGTGTTTATATATATTGTGCAATTAAAAGTTGGTGATCTTTCTTCTGATAACAATGGGGTATGCTGTACTCTGAATTCACGAGTCACGTGGACAAAAATCCACTGTTTGGCCATTATCCAAAAATGACAATGACAAGTACATAAGCAAGTGGTGATTTGTCTGGCTCAGTCTGTGGAAGATTCTTTTTTTTTTTTTAGCTCTACTATTTACAAAGTAATACAAATGTTGGGCAATAATCAAGCATAGAGAGCTGACTGTAGTAATATAGCATTGATGGACTGGAAACCAGATGGTCTGTCAGATAATGAAGTATTATCTGGCAAGGGATTGTTCCTGAAAGCCAACATCCTCACCTATTTAGCACTCTGGAATGTCGACATATCGGTTACCACATTCACGAGGTGGTATGTGTTGTACTTTAGAAGCCATCCCTAGAAGAGGCATTTTAATTCAAAATTACTGCCTGATGAGAGGGTAGGGATGCCATTATTGTAGCACAGCTGGAGGAGTATAATACACAGCAAGATGTGAACCATACATCCGAACTCGGGTTAAAGAGGAAAACATGATAGACATCCTGATTTCTGTCTAACCAAAGCCACGGCTCATGGATGCTTTAAGCCAGCTCTGCCACCAGAATAGGAAGTGGTGTATGCTGTGCCCAGAGTCATGCCTTTTTGTGCCAGACACTCCTTTGTGCCAGCACATGTCCTTCTGCACCTGGCCAGGAGTCTTGGATATTGGAGAAATGATTGTGTTAATATTAACCTGGCCACTTAAGAGAAATGTGCTGGTAATCCAGAAAGGTTCACTGTCATCGTGTCACACCACAGACCTTTTGCCAGCAGAATGGACAGGCTATTGTGGAGGCAGGGCAGAGAAACTGGGAAAGGAAAAGGAGGTGTCCCAGTTTAAAGGGACAGTATTACCAGGAAAAGGAAATTCAGGAACTCGCAGGCACAAAAAAGGTATAGGTTGGGAATAACAGTTCTTTACTGGGAAATAGGATTATTTCTTCTTTCACAGCAGTGCTGGCTTGTCTCAAATGTGTGTGAAACCAGAATACAAAAGTAGCCAAAACTGTTGGAAGTAAATATGGTAAATTTCAGTTGCTGAAGCTGACACCTGGGAGGATGGAGCAGAGAACACAAATGGCACAGGCATCTGGCTGGAGGGCTGGTGGGGACAGTGCCCAGGATTTGGTGATACTCCCTGAACACCAAAATGTCTCACCGTGGCTGTGATTATAGCATAAAGTGGAGTGCAAAATGAAGAAAAACAACATGAACCAGATGAAACAATGTGGCAGAAAATTATTTAAAATATGGCAGAGAATTGCTAAGTCTTTTATCAGTAAGACTAGCTTACAACTTTGACTTTAATTCCACTTTAATTTTCACTATGTGCACGATTGCTAAATTGAAAACCAGTTGGCCATGTGATATAACTCTTTAATATTTTCATAAGCCATTTTCTGTCATTACGACTAGGAAGTCCTTTTTTGCATAAGGAAGAAAAATGGTACATATTGCTATTGAATGGAAAGAAAATAGTTATCACGTAATCTCATGAGATATGCAATAAATTTTAATTGTCCTTTATGAGTACATTCTCCCATCATTGTCATTATTCATTTACAACATCTACAAAATAATTTACCTAGATAACATAAATCAGATGAAATGGTTTCACCTTCTATGATTTTAGTGCTATAATATTCAATACTGATTTTATAAATAATTTCTTGAAAATGTCAGTCTCACTCAGCAAACCAATACATCAAATGGGGCTTCAAATGAGTCAAATTGGATTTGTGGAATCACGGCTCAGTTATCTTTGCAGGGTGACTTTTCTGGCAGTAGGGAAATTTTTTCTCTGCCAGGCAGATGAAGGAATTCAGAATACCCCCGAAGTGAAACTAGTACTTTCACACACTTTAAATATGCATACCGAAATATTATCAGCTAAAGTCTCTGTTTTTCTCAAGCTTGGTTTGGGAATGCTTCAAAGCAATCATTATCTCTAGAATTAAATGTATAATTTATCCCAGGCTTATCCCTTTAGAATCAGTATTGTGTTTTATTCCCTGCAAACACTTAATGAAGTTAGTAATTGTTTGAATAGACACAGAAACTGGTGGGGCAGTAAGTGAGAATAGATTATTGTTTTAGAATTACACCCAATTTCATGGTCACTGTGCAACTAAAGGCAGTCTCATATGGCCAAATGCAAAGTAAGTCGAGGGGATACCAAAATTGAGATTATGGTTACTATATTGACAATGCAGACAACATTGTCTTAGGTGAAAAAAATTATTAAAGATATTATATAACATGAACTCATAGAACTGTATCATGCAATCCTAAAGCATACACAACCAAGGCATAGTAAGGAAGTACAGAATTTTGCCCATTTATAACTTTGGTAACACAACTGATAAAATATTGAATTAAATCAACATGTTAAAGAAAATACTGAGGAAATATGAAGAAGTTTGAGAGGTCCACAAAACTATACCGGCAGGAAGATAAATCTTGTGTCATAAAAATTGAGGGGATAAGTTTTTCTGGTTGTGAATGAGAATATTAAAAAGTCACTTGATTGCTATGGACAGATATATTTTTCATGTATAGAAAAGGTTTTCTGGCATCTAGAAGCTCATGGATTTTTAGCTTTGCTTACCACAGCCAGTACCTGGGATCTGTTGGTAAGCAAGTGCAGGATTCAAAAACAGCTTTCTCTGAATGCAGAAAAGCCCTGCAACAATCATCTGGAGAACTTCTGCTGCAGGGCCATTACTTAAGTCTTTAAGTACATTATTTAATGTCGTTTCTAGGTGAAAAGTTGTATGAGCAAATGATGTATCCTAAGGAGTCCCTTCTGAGTTTGCAGTCTGGTCTCGTAACTCATCCCCTGTCGTGTATCAAGGTTTGAGAACAGGAAATCTTGCACTGCCCTGAACCCACCATAACACTTGGACGTTTGCATTAGAGTAATGACTGTACTTACATCATGCTTCAGAGCTTCAGCAAGTCACTGTCAGGGATCAAGAGGGATTATTTTTTCTTAATGCACAATTGACTAGAAGCATGATAGAGAGGGTTTTTTTCCTTCCTTTTAAGCATGATTGGATACAGATGAAGATGTGATAGCATGGATTAGTCTTTTGACATAAAAAGGAAATCCATTTGGGGAAGGGGGGATTGGTTTATTGTTGGAGGCTCAGAGTCTTGCCTATTTACAGTTTGGGGGGAAGGAAGGAATTTCTGCCTCAGTCTGGTAGGGTATATCATAGGTTTCCTGTTCCAGGCATCGTCTCTGGCTCTTTCTGGCTCTTCTCTGCATTCCACCTAGATTGCTGCTCATATTCCCTGTCTTCGAGACCACTGTTGTGTTTAATCTGTATGAGAACAAATACAGCAGAGTGAAAGGGGATTTTATCCCTATTGAGCATACCTTCAGTCACCCTGAAAATAACTTCAAGCCATAAAGAAGGCTCATTACACATCCATCACAGGAGTAACATTTTAGCTTCTTCGGCTCTTGTCCTGTCATGTCTCCACTCCTTCCTTCCTTCCTTCCTTCCTTCCTTCCTTCCTTCCTTCCTTCCTTCCTTCCTTCCTTCCTTCCTTCCTTCCTTCCTTCCTTCCTTCCTTCCTTCCTTCCTTCCTTCCTTCCTTCCTTCCTTCCTTCCTTCCTTCCTTCCTTCCTTCCTTCCTTCCTCCTATCTTTACTGTAATTCTCAAGAATTTAGGTTTTAATTCAGATTAGAAATTAGGCTGAGATGTAGATGATATTTTACTTTGCCAGTCCAAGCATATACAACACAAACTGCTCAGTCACTCAGCAAGTAACAGAACAAATAGAGTTTACTTCTCTAGTGATTTAATCAGTGATGTGTTACACTACTGGAAAGAAACCTGGTGTTAGGATTTTCTTTTTTGGTTGGTTGGTTGGTTGGGGTTTTTTGTTGTTTTGCAAGCAAAGTTTTGGATCAAGTCCAGGCAGTTGTAACATACTGATTTTATCCTAACCAGTTGGCACAAGTACTTCAGGATCTAGGGAGTAAGAAACTATTTCTTCCAGAACATTCATTCTCACAGGCCTTTCATTGTAACAAGTAGTATTTTTATTCTATCTCTTTAAAAAAAGAATAACTGAAGTTTAAGATCATGCTCTAACTAAATGTTTAAAGCTGGTTGTGCACAAATGGCAGATGTATGATACTGCTTCACTTTTTAAATGTCTGTTTTTACCTTAAAAGATAAGAACTACTGCTATACTGTGCCTGATCTTTTCTTGCAAGACAAAGTTTTGCTAAACTTCTTTTCAACTCTTCAGGCTAGGCTTTGTTTGCAGTTTTCAACATTTTCAGTGACTAGGCCAGTTTCACATTGCATCAGTTCACCCTCTTCCAAGAAAATGTTTCCAAAGGCTGTGTGTACTTCTGAAAACATGAAGACTGAGGCACCACTGTTTTCTTTAATAACTGATGAAAATAAAATGTTAGTGATTAGAATCTATGTGGTTTTACTTGATTTGGACATATCCCATGGAAGATTTAAAAAAAAAAAAAAAAAACAACCAACTAAAAGATCATCCATTACCAGTGGGTAATTTCCTGGACACCAAAATGCAAAACGTCCAAGAAAATTTTGCAGCTCCTCACAATTCTCTGTGTGTGGAACTGTGCACAGTAACAGATGTTTCCACTGCCACAGAATTCACTAAAAACTGCCAGGGAATTTGGCCCAGATGTGCTATAGAATTACAGTGACCCTGGTAATAGTGAAACTTTAAGAAGCAAACACCAGATGTCCAGTAAAATGGTTAAAAATGAGATCCAAAGCATTTTTTTACCACATCATCACAAACAAATACAGAGTGAATAAGCTGAAAATCTAAAGTACTACTTTATTATCTCTCACGTCTAAGATGATTCTATGTGCTTGACTTGCTGTAATATAGTGCCACTTGAATATAATGTCTCGTAGGAAAGCTGCATTCCCAGCGGCTTAAATAACTTTGAAAAATGAATTAATTAGACAGGTATATACATTAAATTTAATACAAGGTTGTATTTTTCTCCTTAGCTCCTTTCTCTACTCATTTTGCTTGAAAAGTGATTGTGGCTGTGTGTGTGCTGTGCTGCTGCCTTACGACAGCTTGCCTGCAGCCAGGATAAATGAAGTGCTGCTAGTGCCAGCTAATGTAGTTCTGCTTTAGCTCAAATGGTAGCAGACTCGAGCTGCAGTACCAGGGCTCCATGCACTGCCTCATTCTGTCCCTGTATACATGGTAAATGTAATTCTACAAAGTACAAGCATTCATTACATTATGAGGCACTTCTTTGTGATTTCTAAGGGGTCCATGCAGGGCAGACCCTGGAGACGATGGAAAGCATTGCATTTCTCTTTCCACTCTATTGATCATTTATGATTTTTCATATCCCCAAGTATAAGTTTTATATATTCATTATCAGAACATACTTAAGCCATTTTTAAGTGCCTCTAAACCAAAAAATAATTTCTGTTACAAACCCTGAATCAAAATGTGGAATTCATGAAAGGGTGGTTGTGTTTGTTAGTGATATAGATCCATACAGGATAACAGACATATATCAGTGTTCATAAGTTAAATTCACTGCTTTTGCTTAAAGCTGCATATAGCACTACCCTGCTCTGTTCTGTCTATGGAAAACAAATGGTAACAAGATTTTTAACTTGGAACTGGGGTTATAGCCTTCATAGATAAAAAAGCAGAAAAATGTAAATGGAAAACTACAGGTACAAAAGGTCTTGAATGCTTTGAGAAAAAATTAAGGAATGTATAGTCTTTGAAAGAAAAGGGGTAATTATGTGCTCCAAAGTCTCTCAAAACATCTTTGCAAAACATGTGGTATAAATGCTATTAATATAAAGAGGGTTACTCTGACTTCAGTAAGAGGTGAATCACTGGAGAATTGTCCACAGCTCTGTTACTCACTATCATAAGAGAAAGGGTAAAAATTTGTTTACTAAAACTTGTTTTTCCCTGGAGGAAAAACTCATCATAAACCAACCAGTGCATCAAGACAGAATAAAAGTTAAGATAAACTACAACTTTCAGAAACACTACTACTTATCAATTTATGAGCTCATTGGATTTTTATTTATGTAGCTTTTTAGATGATCTTCAGCTGGCCTCAGGTAATATCCTTGTCTGAATTTTTGTAATCCAAAAGGAGAACTCAAGGCTGTTGACAACACTGCTGAGTTTTGTGGGGTTTTTTCGCTGTGTTGCCAGTTTTACACAGTTCCAGTACAAAATAATTAACTGTATAATTCTTCTTGAACTATAAACACACATTTTATCAAAAGCTCACTGACACTCATGGAATTTTCAACATTTTTGCCTTGTAGCATGACAGTACCCATAAAAGAATCTACTGTGTTGCGTATCAGTGCTCATCAAGTTGGATGGGTTTTTTTGGAGCATTTCCTGTGGATGCCCAGCACTCCAAACGACTTTGCCATGTGTTACTTCAAGACCTGCTACAATTACAACCCAAATCATTGCGCTTGGAGCTCTCTGCCCACCCTCATCTTGCAAAACTCCTTGTAGCATAGTCTTGTCTTCCACAACAGTTTGCAAGGAAGCAGCCTGTTACCCCAGTTAAGAAAACATAGATGTGTTCTTATGTCCTTGCTGGCTGTACTGTCCATGGGCAAGGTTTTCACAGTCTCTACATCAGCTCTGTAGAATACCAGGCAATCATTGAGTCCTGTCTAGTGGTGTTTATATCGACTTTGTAATGCTCTCTGATGATGATGAAGAGGGAAGCAGCGTGGCTGAAAATTGCAGTTACACTCAGATGTGAGATCATGGCAAACAGTGCTGCTGTAGAGGTGAAATGGGAATCTCTGGCTAATCTGTCTGAATCCCAGATCCAGCAGAGAAGCTGGTTACAAAGCAAGCCTCATGGCATGTTTGTGAGTTATAAAGGAAAAAAGATTCTCTTATGGAAACTCAGACAAAATCTAAAATAGATCTAAAAGAAAGGCAAATTCTATGAAAAATTACTTTCTTTTTGTCATGTTGATGGTTATAAAAGTACTTTTATTTTAAGTGACGAAAGTTTTGAAACAAAAAGAAATCATTCTGTAGACTGTAAAATAGTACGTGTTGTATTTATTTGAATTGCTATATGAAACAAATTGTTCATTTTTTCAAGGTAAAATACCTCTTGTGCTTTTAAAAGTAACTTAGGAGGGAGAGTTCATTTGTTTTGTTTATTCAATGCCCAAGTGGCAAAATTTCTTTTCTGCAGAAGAATTCAAGTTGTGAAGAGTGCTGGATCAGAAGAGTATATAGAGAAAAAGAAAACATTTCAAAAGAGATGTTCAGGTTAAACCTGCTGAGGCAGGTCTGCTGCTCAAAGAACACATTGCAAGGTTTTTTAAAAAATAAATAATCCAGTACAAACTGCCACATCACAGACTCCATTACTTTTTAAGAAAAAGCCTGTTTCCTTACAAATGTCTATGCAGATGAGAACACTGTTGGCAGGTAAGACAAGACTACACAAAATGAGAGTAGATGACTGAATAATAAAAACCAATAATAATAACATTTAGGATAATTAGCAATTAATAATATTTAGGACAGCAACTTCTACACTATTCACACATCTGCCTTGCTTGTTGATTTGGTCTCAAAAATTATTTACACAATTCTGCATCACAATC